>NC_092730.1:47957045-49200545 GCF_047496885.1 Scyliorhinus torazame
TGATTTTATTTCAACAACGAAACAAAATTGAACAGGAATTAAAAAGCGCATTGAGCTGACATAATAGGCTTCGGGACGCAATGATAAGCTGGTTTGAGTTACGTTTGTCTGTTGGTTGGCTCGTTGTTCTAGGGGTATGATTCTCGCTTAGGAACTTCCGTTAATGGTAACATGCGAGAGGTCCCGGGTTCAAATCCCGGACGAGCCCTGTTTATGTTTAATCAGTACGATCCATGTGGTGTCGTTGACTGAAATCGGGAGCAGGTTTGAGCTCCAGAGAATGTGTCAGTACAGAACACGCGAAGAAAAGAACGTGACATTTAAAGACCGTTTCACCATGGTGTAGGACACTGAATCCAAATATAGATATCACATAGGATATAAAATCCTGGAACAAGCAGAAAATCTCTGTGAGCCTGACGTGATTTAACACGCAGCCTTCGGATCAGCATTCAGAAGCGCTATCGGGCGCCACAAGACCTCCTGTCGAAGATTAAATTTCAATGCTGACAGATTTCCTCATTTACACCTTGATTATATTCTGTAAAGTGACGATCAGAAGAGAATCATGTAAGGAAACAGAATATTCGCTCCCTCGCTCCTTTCCCTCTTCCTGTTGATTTACATCGAATGGAAGAGTAACAGGAAAAACAAATAACCAGAGAGCAGAAACACAACATTACCCTGTGGGATTTATTCTCAAATGTGTCAATATATTGAGTGAGTGAGAAATAGAGTTCAAAATGAATCTGAATCTGATTGAATCCACGAATGATAGAGTTTTATGTCCTTTTGTTTCTAATCGGTGAGATGCTGCAAATTGTGGGCCAGCAGTTCCCCAAGTACAAGGGAGCAATTCCATCCTTTCTTTTCTTCCTTCCTACATTGTTCTCTCCGTTTCTCCTTTCTCTCCGAGGTGCTAAAATGTTGGGAATTCCAATTTAATTTCCTTTTCAGGCGGTGTTTTGTCAATTCCAAACGATATTGAACATTCCAATCGAATGGATTTGTTATTTCCCATTGTTGCTTCCTGTGTTTATTGTGTTGTATTCTCTCACTGTCTGTTTATGATCAATGTTCCGTCTCGCTGTCTGTTCCTGTGAAGATCAGCGGCACCTCCCGCCTAGCAGCCTTTAAGTTGCTCTGCGCCAATCATAGAAACATAGACAATTGGAGCAGAAGGAGGCCCTTCGGCCCTTCGTGCCTTCTCTGCCATTCATTGTGATCATGGCTGATCATCCAACCCAATTGGCTGATCCCTCCTTCCCCCGCCTCCCCTCCCGTATTGTTGATTGCCTTCTCCCCACGTGCGTCATCAAACTGTTTCTTGAAAATATAGTGGTTTTCCCTCAGCAAATTGCTGTGGGAGCAAATTCCAATCTGACCAAACTCTGCGTAAAGACATTTATACTCTTCTCAATCCAACACGGTCTACCCCATATCCTCAGACGTGACCCCTGGTTCTGAACATCCCACCATCAGGAGCATTCTTCCTGCATCAACTCTGTCCAGTCCTTTTGGAATTCGATAGCTTTCTATGAAATCCCCTCATTCTTCTGAACGCCAGCGAATACAATCGCAACCGCCCAGTCTCTCCTCATACGTCAGACCTTTAATCCCAGGAATCAGTGTGCTGTACCTCCGCTGCGCTCCCTCTACAGCAAGAACACCCTTTCTCAGAGAAGGAGACCAAATGTGCACACGATATTCCAGACGTGGCCTCACCAGGGCCCTGGATAATTGCACCAAGAATATTCCTGCTCCTGCACTGAAATCCTCTCGCGATGAAGGCCAACATACTATTGACCTCCTTTCCCGCCTGCTGCACCTGCAAGCTCACCCTCAGCAACAGGTGTACGAGGACCGCCAGGTCTCGTTCCACGTTCCCCTCTCCTATTAATGGACATTCAGATGACAATCTGCCTTCCTGTTTATGCTCCCAATGTGTATAACCTCACATTTATACATATTATACATTCATCTGCCATTCATTTTCCCACTCACTCAACACATGTGGAGTTAGAGCAATTCATCCTGTCAGTTCGCATTTCATTATAGTTGGATTCCAGCTTGCGTGACTATCTGTGTGGAGTTTACACTTTATCCCCGTGTCTGCATGGGTTTTTTCAGTGTGTTCCTGTTTCGTCCCACAGTGTAGGTTGGGTGGATTCGTCATGAGCAAGTGCGGGGTTATGAGGAGAAGCGGAAGAGGGGGTCCAGGTCGAGTGCGCCTTCCGAAGTTCGGTGCAGACTCAAGAGACCGAATGTCCTGCAGGGTTTCTCTGGATAACAAATTAGAATCGTCAGAACTCCGACATTGACGGGATGTTTGAGGCGTCCGAGTGATGTCCATCATGATGCGATCAATTGTTTGTATCTTTCAGTCTTTCCGCGGTGTTTTATTTACAATGTGTAGAAACATGTTGGACATGGTGTTGAAGTGTTTCCCATCAGTCCAATCAGAACAATCCCTGAGCTGACATGATGGAAATGTAATTTGCTGACAGGAACAACATTTCCAACTCTTCACATCTGGCTGCACATCTGGACCAATGTACAAAGACAACCTTCTTCCGTTAGTTATTGGGGATGTTAAAAGTCCATGAGGTGGTTTGGTGAAGTCAGGTTACATGGCGAGTTGGCCGAGAGGTGAAGGTGATGCGCTGCTAATCCATTGTGCTTTGCATCTGCGGGTCTGAATCCATTCTCGTCGACACGGAACTAGGATGAAGGTTAGATTCGGAGTTCAACATGCCTGAGGAATGAATATTCTTGCACCATTCTGAATACCGATATGCCTAATCCTCTGTCTGATAATCGATTTAAATCACGACACCAGTTTTGGGCAGGAGTTTGGCACCATGAAAACTTGCGGCTTCAGAAACTCCAAAACAGACGCCAGCTTCATCTGGGGCACTGCTGGCAGATTTTGTCTTTCCGGAACCGGCAGCCCAGCTGTGAAAACAAGTTAATCAGATGATCTCATTGCACTGTAAGACGTGGGAGCAGAAGTAGGTCATTCGGCCAATCGTGTCTGCTCCACCATTCAGATAGGTTTTAACTGATCTGATATAATCCTCAAACCCACTTTCCCACATCATCCCCATAATCCTTGATTTCCTTACTGATTAAAAATATGTCTGTATCAGCCTTGAACATATTAACTGACCCAGCCTGACAGCCCTATTCGGTGACAAAAATTGTTCCACAGATACACTATAGTCTGAGAGAAGAAATTACTCATCATCCCTGGTTTGAATGGGCGGCCCCTTACTCTGAGATCATTCCCTTTGGTCCGAGACTCTCCCACATGAAGAAACAACCTCTCAGCATCCACCCTGTTAATCCCCTTGTAAATCTATTAAATCGTTGAATTTGAATGGTGGGATTTCTTACGTGTCCCAAAGTTTAGTTCAGGCCTCTGGATTCCCAATCCAGTGACATAATCTTTCATCCCTCTGGACATAAAACAGTTGATTCAGCTCATTGTTAACATCTTGGGCCAGTGGGCCTATGAATGGCAAATGGTGTTTAATTTGGATAAATGTGGGGAGATGCATTTTGGTTGATCCAATCAGAGCTGGACTCGTTCAATTAATAGTAAGGAGTTGGGTACAGTTATAGAACAAAAAGATCAAGGAGTGTACAGGTCCATAGCTCCTTGAAGATAGAGTCGTAGTCGGACAAAATGGTGAAGAAGGCATTCAGAATGCTAGGTTTTATTGGTCAGAATATTGAATACAGGGGTTGGGACGTCTTGTTGAAGTTGTACAAGACATTGGTAAGACCACACACGATATGCTGTGTTCAGTTATGGTCACCCTACTATAGGAAGGATATTGTTAACCTAGAAAGAGTTCAGAAGCAATTGACGAGGATGCTACCAGGACTTGATAGTCTGCGTTATAAGGAGAGGCTGGATAGGCTGGGACTTTCCCCCCTGTAGCTTGAGAGGCTTACGGGTGATCTTACAGCGATCTATAAAATAATGAGGAGCATAGATAAGGTAGGTAGTCGACACATTTCCCCAAAGGTAGATGTGTCTCGAACTAGACGGCATTTGTATAAGGTGAGAGGGGAGAGATGCTAAATAGACCAGGCAGGAAATTTCTTCACGCTGAGGGTGGTGAGTATCTGGGACGGGCTGCCAGAGGCAGGGGCGTGTACAATTTAATCTTTAAAAAATCAGTTGGACAGTTACATGGGCAGGGTGGATAAGAGAGGGCCAAACACGGGCAAGTGGGACTAGCTTAGTGATAGAGACTGGGCGGCATGATCAAGCTGGGCCGAACGGCCTGTTTTCATGCTGTAAACATCTATGACTCCATCCATCTTCCTGAGGGCATTCGAATTTCCTCCACAGAATTGTTTTGAACCGATTGATACATAATAATTTATTCTACACTTTATCTAAATTAGACAGATATTGTGGATTCATTAGGGGCTAAACAAAATATGAGAGACAATTGAATGAACAAAGTTACAAGAAATTACATTCCAAAAAACCACAACAGTGTTTGGATGGACAGGTGGAAGTTTCAGCTGAGGAGGGAAAACTCGGCAGTCAGCAAGTTCCACCGGATTTCTGTATAAAACGACCGCGGCAGGACTCGAACCTGCAATCTTCTGATATCATCTCTGGAACTCACCGAAGTCAGACGCCTTATCCATTAAGCCACGCGGCCACTGGTTATGATACGTAAGCTGATGTTTATCTCTTGTTAATAAATACTGCGATTCTATGTGTTTCATTTCTATTGTTTGGTGATCCGCTGTTTCCCAGATCCAGAAAATACAAGGGAAAGCTCCAGCTGCCGGACATGGTCATTTTCAAAGTGGAAAAGCCCTTCACTCTGTGAGCTGTGAAGATTCATGGAGGCTCGGGGACTCTCAGGCCGGCCAGGGCTCTTTATCCGGCTCCATTCACAGGAAATGTGACTTCAGTTTCCGCAATAACATCCGCTCTCTCTGAAACCCCCAAACTGAAAATCAGTCTCACGGTTAAGGTGAAGACTGCGGACTGCGGTTCCCGCCCCTGCTGTTTAATTCAGATCACTATAACTGTGTACATTGAGCAGAAAGAAATTGCAGTTGTTTGTAAACATTTCTTACTGAACTCACTGTCATTCTGCATTAACAGGACGAGTTTGAGTCTCGTGATATTTGATCCGATATTAAACCTTGCAAAAATATAAACTGAGCAGGTAAATCAGAAATATCCGGAAAAGATTATTTGAATTGCGCTTTTGAACGGAGTCATTTCAAAAACGTTCCAACACAGAGAGACATTCCTGGAACCAGCTGCAGAAAATCTCCGGGAGCCTGACGTGATTTGGACGCAACCTTCTGATGTGGAGTCAGACGCGCTACCTTAGCGCCAGAAGCCCAAGTTCTAATAACTGAACCTTTCTCCTCAGAGATTTATTTTTTATTTACACTTTGACGGTACACTGTAAATCAGCACCTGTGCGAAAGAAACTCAAAGAAGTCTGATTGAGGGATACGAAAGGGCCCTGAAGTAAAGCAGCTGTACCACGTGGTTAAGGTGATGCACAATAATCCATTGTGCTCTGTACACGTGGCTTCATATCCCATCCTCGTCTGTAACGTGTCTGTTGTGTCTCTGGTTAACTTGATGTGGGTGAAGTGAAAATGCTGTGATTTTTAGCTTTTGTTTGAGGGCTTGGGTGGTGAATAGTCAAACACTGTCCATACTGAAAGCACATTCATCATGGCCGGAAACTTCCACAAGGCCAACCTCAAGAGTGTACTGCCAAAATTCCACCAGCACATCTCCTGTCCCACCAGGGGAGACAACACGATTGACCACTGCTCCTCAAAAATCAAGGGCACCTACCGTTCCATCCCGTGGCCGCACGGAATATCAGACCATAGGACGGTGCTCCTTCTCCCGGCATCCAAGCAGAAACTTAGGTGGGTGAATCCAGCTAAGAAGGTCGTGCAGTGCTGGTCCGAGGAAGCAGAAGAGCTCTGACGTGACTGTTGGAGACAGTGGACTGGTCCATATTTAAGAACTCAGCGACTAACTGAAATGAGTATGTCACCACTGTCACAGACTTCATCAGCAAATGTGTGGACGACTGCGTGCCAAAGAAAGCAGTACGTACGTTTCCCAACGAGAAACTGTCATGTTGGGTGTTGCGATACACAAATGAACCAACACGGGTGTAGATGGTACAACTCTGTTTTATTATTCTGTGCAATAATAACTGTTAACTTCTGGCTGTGGTTCGTACTTCAACAGCTAACCTGTGGACCCAGCCCTAGCACTATCTTAGTGAGGCACTCAGCACATGGTGTATGTCTGAGTGGCACGCTGTCAGCTCTGTGCTCTGAGCTATCTCCTGGTAGAATGAGCGGGAACTGTGGTGTGCCCTGTTTTATAGCGCGTGTGCCCTCACTGGTGATTCGCTGCGATGTTGTGTGTGTGTTGGTTGGTCCAACTACCTGTCCATCAGTGTGTGTGTGTGATTGCACCATAACACCATAAGACAGAGGAGTGGAAGTAAGGCCATTCGGCCCATCGAGTCCTCCACCATTCAATCATGTCTGATTTCAACTCAATTTACCCACTCTCGCTCCATAGCCCTTAATTCCTCGAGAAATCAAGAATTTATCAACTTCTGTCTTAAAGACACTCAACGTCCCGGCCTCCACCGCCCTCTGTGGCAATGAATGCCACAGACCCACCACTCTCTGGCTGAAGAAATTTCTCCTCATCTCTGTTCTAAAGTGACTCCCTTTTATTCTAAGGCTGTGCCCCCGGGTCCTAGTCTCCCCTGCTAATGTAAACAACTTCCCTACGTCCACCCTATCTAAGCCATTCATTATCTTGTAAGTTTCTATTAGATCTCCGCTCAACCTCCTAAACTCCAGTGAATATAATCCCAGGATCCTCAGATGTTCATCGTATGTTAGGCCTCCCATTCCTGGGATCATCCGTGTGAATCTCCACTGGACCCGCTCCACTGCCAGTATGTCCTTCCTGAGGTGTGGGGCCCAAAATTGCTCACAGAAGACTAAATGGGGACTAACTAGTGCTTTATAAAGCTTCAGAAGTACATCCCTGCTTTTATATTCCAAGCCTCTTGAGATAAATGACAACATTGCATTTGCTTTCTTAATTACGAACTCAACCTGCAAAGTTACCTTCAGAGAATATGTTATGATATGTTAATGTGGATATCATGATATCCCCCCTTTTCACAAGGAAATGTGCCTACATGGTAATAAATATTGGTGTGTACTGAGTGCATATGAATATGTGTGTGCAATATTTACAACATGTACATGAGGCTAAACTATATACATCGGAAGGTGTCAGGTGCAACAGAGCAACGAGGTTGTAGCACAAACAAAACAAGTGCAATCAGCAAATATCGAAACAGAACTTCTGGAACAACAAGAAAGAAACACGTTAACAGTATTGCAAAACAATTCAGTGAGTCCAATGTGCAAACGGGCTCATAAGTCCAGTCTATTAGGTGGGCGACGGATTTGGGTTGGCCGTTAGGATGGCACACCATTCATCGCCCGGATTAATGCTGTGCACTGGCATCGGCTGGTGGGTCCGACTTGGGGATATCCAGTTCTTGTTTATTACCGCAACACAAAAGGTCGTCGGTATCACCGGTCTGCACGTCGTCAGGGTATGATTCGGTGTATGGGGGCTAAATGGCCCGCACGTCCCTGCGAGGCTGGCGGAATTGCAGAGAGTTGGCACGTTGAGGTGCTCGACAGCAGGCAGCGTAGTGGCCCATCCTGCTGCAGCAGAGGCATTGTCGCGCTTTGGCTGGACATTGCCGCTTTAAGTGTGCGAATCCACAGTTGCCGCACATCGTGACGTCATGGCGTTCGTCGCGCCACCGTGCATGCATGGTGCGGTCCTGCATAGAGCATGCCTGCACATCCCGTCTCTCTGTGTCGATGTCCCCTCGTTTGGCGTGTACAAGCGCGGGAGGCCTCGGAAAGCGCGCAAAATGGCCACCCTCGTCCGGGCCGCGGGCCGGGAGGAACTCAATCGACTGGACCTGCTCGGCCTCGTAGGACAGGAGCCCTGCCGATTCGGCCGCCTGGAATTTGGAGTACCGGCTGGTTGCGTCTTCGTGGACGACACAGGTCTCGATGGCGGTGGCTAGGGTGAGGCGCTTCATGTTGAGGAGCCGCTGGCGTAGGGTGTCCGAGGTGACCCCAAAAACTATCTGAACCCGAATCATGGAGTCGGAGGTGGCCTCATAGCCGCAGGACTGCGCGAGGACATGGAGATATGTCAAATAAGACTGAAAAGGCTCATCCATACCCTGCAGGCGCTGCTGGAAGAGCTACTTCTTGAAGCTCTCATTTACTTCCACGCTGAAGTGTTGCTCAAATTTTAGAAGGACCGTCTTGTACTTCGTCTTGTCCTCGCCTTCCGTGAATGCCAGAGAGTAGTAGATGTGGATGGCGTGTTGCTCTGCCGTGGAGAGGAGGAGGGCGATCTTCCTGGTGTCCGATGCATTCTCCCTGCCTGTGGCTTCTAGGAAGAGTTGGAAGCTCTGTTTAAACAGTTTCCAGTTGACGCCAAGATTTCCAGCGATCCGGAATATGAAGGTTCCAGCGATCCGATGTGGCGGGATGATGGTTTCAATGGCGCAGGATGGCGGGTTTCTGAAGAGGTGCAGGTCGGTCTCACAGTTGCTGGCGAGTATCCAGACGTGGTATCATGTCGTGTTCGGTGTTCCGATAAACAAACAAACCAACACGGTTGTAGATGGTACAACTCTGTTTTATTATTCTGTACAATAATAACTATTAACTTCTGGCTGTGGTTCGTACTTCACCAGCAAACCTGTGGATCCAGCCCAACACTATCTTAGTGAGACACTCAGCACATGGTGTATGTCTGAGTGGCACGCTGCGAGCTCTGTGCTCTCTCCTGGTAGAATGAGCGGGAACTGTGGTGTTCCCTGTTTTATAGTGCGTGTGCTCTCACTGCTGATTGGCTGCGATGTTGTGTGTGTGTTGGTTGGTCCATCTACCTGCCCATCAGTGTTTGTGTGTTATTGCACCAAGATATGTTAATGAGGATATCATGACAGAAACCATGGCTTAATCGGGAGATTGACTCCCTACAGAAGGACAGGTCTGAGGTGTTCAAGTCAGGCGACCCTGACCTATACAATAAATCCAGGTACAACCTCGGTAAAGCCATCCGGTATGCCAAGAGAGAATATCAGACCAAGCTAGAGTCACAGCCTAGCGTTACAGACTCTCGTCGGTTGTGGCAAGGTTTAAACAACATAACGGGCTACAAAGAGACGCCGAGCAGCGTCTCCAGAAGCAGAGCACCCCTCTCCGATGAACTCAATGCATTCTATGCTTGGTTCAAGCAGGAAACCATTGATCCGCTGTTGAGTGCCCCAACAGCCCAAAAAACACTCATACCCACCGATACTGAATTAATCCCACTTTTCCCAAACAGTAATTGTGATTAGTCGACACAGAAATATTTCCACACTGATATTCGGCACCAATATCTGACAGAGACTGGATTCCACCCTCACGTGCAGTACCAGTCATTGACTGATAATGAATAAATCTATGAGGAGAAAGGTTCGGTGACCAGTACTTGAGCGTGTCGCGCAACGGTAGCGCGTCTGGCCCCAGATCAGAAGGTTGCTTGATACGAAAGAGAAAATGATGGAAAATCACAGCAGGTCTGGCAGCATCTGTAGGGAGAGTAAAATCTAATGTTTTGAGTCTAATGACTCTTTGTCACATCAGGAGGTTGCTTGTTCAAATCACGTCAGGCTGACTGAGTTTATCTACAGCTGATTCCACAATTTTACATTTGGACAAAGTTCATTGTGTGGAAATGAAATGACTCCGTTTAGAAGCATAATATAAATAATCTTTTCAGGATATTTCAGATTTACCCGTTCACTTTATATCTTTGCACAGTTTTATATCGATTCAAATATCAGAAGACACAACCTCGTCCTGTTAAAGCAGAATGACAGTGATGTCAGTAAGAAATGTTTACAAACAACAGCAATTTATTTCTGCTCACTGTACACAGTTATAGTGATCTGTATTAAACAGCAGGAGAGGGAACCGCAGTCCGCAGTCTTCACCTTAACGGTGAGTCTGAATTTCAGTTTGGGGGTTTCAGAGACAGCGGATGTTATTGTGGAAACTTTTCCTGTGAATGGAGCCGGTTAAAGAGCCGGGGCCGGGATGAGAGTCCCCGAGCCCGGGGTCAGTGGGAGCCCGGAGACAAGGGAGAGCCCAGAGAAAGAGAAAGACATTAGAGAGAGGGAGTGGCGTAGGAAGAGACAGGGAGGGGGAAAGGGAGGGAAATCGAAGGATGGCACAATGTGTGAGAGTGAAGAAAGAACAGAGGGAGAGAGCTGGAGGAAGAAAGGCAGCTGGAGGCAGGACTCCGGGTAAATCTCCTCTTCTCTGGTTGTAAATAGTCTGGTTGGATTGTTCACACCCGTCCGAGAGGGGAAACTGGTGTCTCGAGTTTTATTGTGGTTTATAACTGGATATTGTGAAATACCCTTATTGTCCCTCTATGGGGTATTACTGGATGTTGTTAAATATCCTTATTGTCCCTCTGTGGGGTATTACCGGAATTGTGAAATATCCTTATTGCCTCTATGTGGGGTATTACTAGATATTGTTAAACATTCTTATTGCCTCTCTGTGGGGTATTACTAGATATTGTTACACATCCTTATTGCCCCTCTGTGGGGTATTACTGGATATTGTTAAATATCTTTATTGTCCCTCTGTGGTGTATTACTGGAGATTGTTAAATATTCGTATTGCCCCTCTGTGGGGTATTACATGATATTGTTAAATATCCATACTGCCCCTCTGCGGGGTACTACTGGATATTGTTTAATATCCTTATTGCCACTCTGTGGGGCATTACTGGATATTGTTAAATATCCTTATTGTCCCACTGCGGGGTATTACTGGATATTGTTAAATATCCTTATTGCCCGTCTGTGGGGTATTACTAGATATTATTAAATATCCTCATTGTCCCTCTGTGGGGGTATTACTGGATATTGTTAAATATCCTTATTGCCCCTCTGTAGGGTATTACTGGATATTGTTAAATATCCTTATTGCCCCTCTGTAGGGTATTACTGGATATTGTTAAATATCCTTATTGTCCCTCTGTGGGGTATTGCTAAATGAATATTTTTCGTCAGTATTCACACAGAAAAAAGACAATGTTGTCGAGGAGAATATTAGACTAGAAGGGCTTGAGATTCATAAGGAGGAGGTGTTAGCAATTCTGGAAAGTGTGAAAATAGATAAGTCACGTGGGCCGGATGGGATTTATCCTAGGATTCTCTGGGAAGCTAGGGAGGAGATTGCTGAGCCTTTGGCCTTGATCTTTAAGTCATCTTTGTCTACAGGAATAGTGCCAGAAGACTGGAGGATAGCATATGTTGTCCCCGTGTTCAAGAAGAGGAGGAGAGATAGCCCCGGTGACTATAGACCAGTGAGCCTTACTTCTGTTGTAGGAAAAATATTGGAAAGGTTTATAAGAGATAGGGTGTATAATCATCTGGAAAGGAATAATTTGATTAGAGATAGTCAACACGGTTTTGTGAAGGGTAGGTCGTGCCTCACAAACCTTATTGAGTTCTTTGAGAAGGTGACCAAACAGGTGGATGAGGGTAAAGCAGTTGATGTGGTGTATATGGATTTCATAAAGCGTTTGATAAGGTTCCGCACGGTAGACTACTGCAGAAAATACGGAGGCATGGGATTCAGGGAGATTTAGCAGTTTGGATCAGAAATTGGCTAGCTGGAAGAAGACAAAGGGTGGTGGTTGATGGGAAATGTTCAGGCTGGAGTCCAGTTACTAGTGCTGGACCACAAGGATCTGTTTTGGGGCCACTGCTGTTTGTCATTTTTATAAATGACCTGGAGGATGGCGTATAAGGATGGGTGAGTAAATTTGAAGATGACACTAACGTCGGTGGAGTTGTGGACAGTGCAGAAGGATGTTAGAAATTACAGAGGGACATAGATAAGCTGCAGCGCTGGGCTGAGAGGTGGCAAATGGAGTTTAATGCCGAAAAGTGTGAGGTGATTCATTTTGGAAGGAATGACAGTAAGACTGAGTACTGGGCTAATGGCAAGATTCTTGGCAGTGTGGATGAGCAGAGAGATCTCGGTGTCCATGTACATAGATCCCTGACAGTTGCCACCCAGGTTGCGAGGGTTGTTAAGAAGGCGTACGGTGTGTTAGCTTTTATTGGTAGGGGGATTGAGTTTAGGAGCCATGAGGTCATGTTGCAGCTATACAAAACTAAAGTGCGGCCGCATTTGGAGTATTGCGTGCAATTCTGGTCGCCGCATTATAGGAAGGATGTGGAAGCATTGGAAAGGGTGCAGAGGAGATTTACCAGAATGTTGCCTGGTATGGAGGGAAGATCGTATGAGGAAAGGCTGAGGGACTTGAGGCTGTTTTCGTTAGAGAGAAGAAGGTTAAGAGGTAAGTTAATTGAGACATAAAAGATGATCAGAGGATTGGATAGGGTGGACAGTGAGAGCCTTTTTCCTCGGATGGTGATGTCTAGCACGAGGGGACATAGCTTTAAATTAAGGGGAGATAGATATAAGACAGATGTCAGTGGTAGGTTCTTTACTCAGAGAGTAGTAAGGGCGTGGAATGCCCTGCCTGAAACAGCAGTGGACTCGCCAACACTAAGGACATTCAAATGGTCATTGGATAGACATATGGACGGTAAGGGAATAGTGTAGATGGGCTTTAGAGTGGTTTCACAGGTCGGCGCAACATCGAGGGCCGAAGGGCCTGTACTGCGCTGTAATGTTCTATGTTCTATTGTTAAATATCCTTATTGACCCTCCGTGGAGCATTACTGGATATTGTTAAATATCTTTATTGCCCCTCTGTGGGGTATTACTGGATATTGTAAATGTTCTTCTTGCCCCTCTGTGGGGTATTACTGGATATTGTTAAATATCCTTATTGCCCGTCTGTGGGGTATTACTAGATATTATTAAATATCCTCATTGTCCCTCTGTGGGGGTATTACTGGATATTGTTAAATATCCTTATTGCCCCTCTGTAGGGTATTACTGGATATTGTTAAAAATCCTTATTGTCCCTCTGTGGGGTATTGCTAAATGAATATTTTTCGTCAGTATTCATACAGAAAAAAGACAATGTTGTCGAGGAGAATATTAGACTAGAAGGGCTTGAGATTCATAAGGAGGAGGTGTTAGCAATTCTGGAAAGTGTGAAAATAGATAAGTCACGTGGGCCGGATGGGATTTATCCTAGGATTCTCTGGGAAGCTAGGGAGGAGATTGCTGAGCCTTTGGCCTTGATCTTTAAGTCATCTTTGTCTACAGGAATAGTGCCAGAAGACTGGAGGATAGCATATGTTGTCCCCTTGTTCAAGCAGAGGAGGAGAGATAGCCCCGGTAACTATAGACCAGTGAGCCTTACTTCTGTTGTAGGAAAAATATTGGAAAGGTTTATAAGAGATAGGGTGTATAATCATCTGGAAAGGAATAATTTGATTAGAGATAGTCAACACGGTTTTGTGAAGGGTAGGTCGTGCCTCACAAACCTTATTGAGTTCTTTGAGAAGGTGACCAAACAGGTGGATGAGGGTAAAGCAGTTGATGTGGTGTATATGGATTTCATAAAGCGTTTGATAAGGTTCCGCACGGTAGACTACTGCAGAAAATACGGAGGCATGGGATTCAGGGAGATTTAGCAGTTTGGATCAGAAATTGGCTAGCTGGAAGAAGACAAAGGGTGGTGGTTGATGGGAAATGTTCAGGCTGGAGTCCAGTTACTAGTGCTGGACCACAAGGATCTGTTTTGGGGCCACTGCTGTTTGTCATTTTTATAAATGACCTGGAGGATGGCGTATAAGCATGGGTGAGTAAATTTGAAGATGACACTAACGTCGGTGGAGTTGTGGACAGTGCAGAAGGATGTTAGAAATTACAGAGGGACATAGATAAGCTGCAGCGCTGGGCTGAGAGGTGGCAAATGGAGTTTAATGCCGAAAAGTGTGAGGTGATTCATTTTGGAAGGAATGACAGTAAGACTGAGTACTGGGCTAATGGCAAGATTCTTGGCAGTGTGGATGAGCAGAGAGATCTCGGTGTCCATGTACATAGATCCCTGACAGTTGCCACCCAGGTTGCGAGGGTTGTTAAGAAGGCGTACGGTGTGTTAGCTTTTATTGGTAGGGGGATTGAGTTTAGGAGCCATGAGGTCATGTTGCAGCTATACAAAACTAAAGTGCGGCCGCATTTGGAGTATTGCGTGCAATTCTGGTCGCCGCATTATAGGAAGGATGTGGAAGCATTGGAAAGGGTGCAGAGGAGATTTACCAGAATGTTGCCTGGTATGGAGGGAAGATCGTATGAGGAAAGGCTGAGGGACTTGAGGCTGTTTTCGTTAGAGAGAAGAAGGTTAAGAGGTAAGTTAATTGAGACATAAAAGATGATCAGAGGATTGGATAGGGTGGACAGTGAGAGCCTTTTTCCTCGGATGGTGATGTCTAGCACGAGGGGACATAGCTTTAAATTAAGGGGAGATAGATATAAGACAGATGTCAGTGGTAGGTTCTTTACTCAGAGAGTAGTAAGGGCGTGGAATGCCCTGCCTGCAACAGCAGTGGACTCGCCAACACTAAGGACATTCAAATGGTCATTGGATAGACATATGGACGGTAAGGGAATAGTGTAGATGGGCTTTAGAGTGGTTTCACAGGTCGGCGCAACATCGAGGGCCGAAGGGCCTGTACTGCGCTGTAATGTTCTATGTTCTATTGTTAAATATCCTTATTGACCCTCCGTGGAGCATTACTGGATATTGTTAAATATCTTTATTGCCCCTCTGTGGGGTATTACTGGATATTGTAAATGTTCTTCTTGCCCCTCTGTGGGGTATTACTGGATATTGTTAAATATCCTTATTGCCCGTCTGTGGGGTATTACTAGATATTATTAAATATCCTCATTGTCCCTCTGTGGGGGTATTACTGGATATTGTTAAATATCCTTATTGCCCCTCTGTAGGGTATTACTGGATATTGTTAAATATCCTTATTGTCCCTCTGTGGGGTATTGCTAAATGAATATTTTTCATCAGTATTCACACAGAAAAAAGACAATGTTGTCGAGGAGAATATTAGACTAGAAGGGCTTGAGATTCATAAGGAGGAGGTGTTAGCAATTCTGGAAAGTGTGAAAATAGATAAGTCACGTGGGCCGGATGGGATTTATCCTAGGATTCTCTGGGAAGCTAGGGAGGAGATTGCTGAGCCTTTGGCCTTGATCTTTAAGTCATCTTTGTCTACAGGAATAGTGCCAGAAGACTGGAGGATAGCATATGTTGTCCCCTTGTTCAAGCAGAGGAGGAGAGATAGCCCCGGTAACTATAGACCAGTGAGCCTTACTTCTGTTGTAGGAAAAATATTGGAAAGGTTTATAAGAGATAGGGTGTACAATCATCTGGAAAGGAATAATTTGATTAGAGATAGTCAACACGGTTTTGTGAAGGGTAGGTCGTGCCTCACAAACTTTATTGAGTTCTTTGAGAAGGTGACCAAACAGGTGGATGAGGGTAAAGCAGTTGATGTGGTGTATATGGATTTCATAAAGCGTTTGATAAGGTTCCGCACGGTAGACTACTGCAGAAAATACGGAGGCATGGGATTCAGGGAGATTTAGCAGTTTGGATCAGAAATTGGCTAGCTGGAAGAAGACAAAGGGTGGTGGTTGATGGGAAATGTTCAGGCTGGAGTCCAGTTACTAGTGCTGGACCACAAGGATCTGTTTTGGGGCCACTGCTGTTTGTCATTTTTATAAATGACCTGGAGGATGGCGTATAAGCATGGGTGAGTAAATTTGAAGATGACACTAACGTCGGTGGAGTTGTGGACAGTGCAGAAGGATGTTAGAAATTACAGAGGGACATAGATAAGCTGCAGCGCTGGGCTGAGAGGTGGCAAATGGAGTTTAATGCCGAAAAGTGTGAGGTGATTCATTTTGGAAGGAATGACAGTAAGACTGAGTACTGGGCTAATGGCAAGATTCTTGGCAGTGTGGATGAGCAGAGAGATCTCGGTGTCCATGTACATAGATCCCTGACAGTTGCCACCCAGGTTGCGAGGGTTGTTAAGAAGGCGTACGGTGTGTTAGCTTTTATTGGTAGGGGGATTGAGTTTAGGAGCCATGAGGTCATGTTGCAGCTATACAAAACTAAAGTGCGGCCGCATTTGGAGTATTGCGTGCAATTCTGGTCGCCGCATTATAGGAAGGATGTGGAAGCATTGGAAAGGGTGCAGAGGAGATTTACCAGAATGTTGCCTGGTATGGAGGGAAGATCGTATGAGGAAAGGCTGAGGGACTTGAGGCTGTTTTCGTTAGAGAGAAGAAGGTTAAGAGGTAAGTTAATTGAGACATAAAAGATGATCAGAGGATTGGATAGGGTGGACAGTGAGAGCCTTTTTCCTCGGATGGTGATGTCTAGCACGAGGGGACATAGCTTTAAATTAAGGGGAGATAGATATAAGACAGATGTCAGTGGTAGGTTCTTTACTCAGAGAGTAGTAAGGGCGTGGAATGCCCTGCCTGCAACAGCAGTGGACTCGCCAACACTAAGGACATTCAAATGGTCATTGGATAGACATATGGACGGTAAGGGAATAGTGTAGATGGGCTTTAGAGTGGTTTCACAGGTCGGCGCAACATCGAGGGCCGAAGGGCCTGTACTGCGCTGTAATGTTCTATGTTCTATTGTTAAATATCCTTATTGACCCTCCGTGGAGCATTACTGGATATTGTTAAATATCTTTATTGCCCCTCTGTGGGGTATTACTGGATATTGTAAATGTTCTTCTTGCCCCTCTGTGGGGTATTACTGGATATTGTTAAATATCCGTATTGTCCCTCTGTGGGGTATTACTGGATATTGTTAAATTTCCTTATTGTCCCTCTGTGGGGTATTACTGGATATTGTTAAATATCCTCATTGCCCCTGTGTGGGGTATTACTGGATATTGTTAAATATCCTTGTTGCCCCTCTGTGGGGTATTACTGGATATTGTAAATTTTCTTATTGCCCCTCTGTGGGGTATTACTGGATATTGTTAAATATCCTTATTGTCCCTCTGTGGAGTATTACTGGATATTGTAAATTTTCTTATTGTCCCTCTGTGGGGTATTAATGGATATTGTTAATTATCCTTATTGCCCCTCTGTGGGGTATTACTGGATATTGTGATTCTAACGTTACCAAATGACGTCACCGTGATAATAAACAGAACCCATTCCAGTCAGTGGAGATGAGATATTGGCAGGAATAATACTCACACACCACTGCAAATGTTGTCTGTTTAATCATGACGTCATCAGTGGCTCATGGTTAAGGTGTGAGTGATGTTAATCGTGATGTGATCAAATGTGTGTCTGTTTCAGTCTTTCCGCGGGGAGTTTTCATGCTGAGGAGAAATATGTTGGACATGGTCTGGGAATGTTTCACTCGGGTCCATTCCCAACATTGCTGTCCTGGTGGGATGGGCCTTTCCTTCCAATCGTTTCAGGACACTTGTTTAATTTTGATTAATTATCATTTATTAAGAATTGTTTCAGATGTTTAGTGCAATTCTTTTAAATATGCAAATTATCACACGCGATAAAATGTTACTTTCATTCCCCAAACAGCGAAATTGGGTGAAAACCATCAATGAGAGGCAAAGGGAGCGCCGGTCATTTGTATGGTCAGTGGTTTGTTTCTATAGCTGAGTAAATATTCCGGAGCAGAGCCGCTGCGAGCGGGGTTCGAACCTCGGCGGGGATACAATAATCTGGGTTTGCCGTTTCTGTCCACACACCTGGATAGGAATGGAGCTGCTGCTGCCCGGGGAGCTGGACGAGCAAGAGGCACAGATATTGACCAACTGCACCCGCTCCAAATAGATTCCCCAAATTACTGAACAAAACGAAAACAAGCACAAATCATAATTAAAGAAAGTATGACAGTCTCTCTGAAAACAATATGCCAACATCTCTAAAGAATGGATTTGGTGCAGCGAATTCCCTCTGAACTGTCTCAATGTCAGCCGTCAATCCTTGCCAGTTACTCAGACAGGCGCCGACTGGTTAGAAGATTGCATCACTTTTCAAGGTCCTGCTCAATAAAATCAATCACAGACCCATGATGTGCTTTCCTCCTGTTCTCAGACACATCCACTTTCTACAAGGGCGCACTAACTGGTTTTCAGAGTAAGAGTCAGACTACAGTCACCTCGTTCTCTCTCGACCCCTTTATCTCAGAGCCACCTCACAACCAGCAATGGAACTCATTATTTATTATTATTAACGTTATTATTTAGTGATTGTTGCTTTGAGTGTGAGCTTTTTATTCATCTTCATATTTCGTTTAGTTTCCCAACAAAATGTTAAATGTCAGACTGAACTCGATAAATTCAAACCATTTACTGACAACCAACCGGGATTGCGATTGATTTTCGACTCAGTGGGGAATTGAACAGAGTCCAATGGAATACATTATAAAACCAGCCTGGAATCACTCCAGGAAGTTCATCTTCCGGTTAGGGACGCTGCAGCCTTCCGGTCTCAACATCGAATTCAACAACTTCAGATGATTGGCTCTCCCCCAACTCGACCCATTTGTTTTCATCCCATTTCATTCCAACTGTCTCTGACCATTTCCAAATTTCTTGTGTTATGGGCGAGGGGTTTTCAGAACCCCAAAATGTCTCATGGAGTTCAACCAACCTCACCCTTTAATGGATTTGTTGCTTTTTCGAGCACACGGCTTATTCCATAGGTGTGATATTACAATTACGGACACGTGGGTTTTTAAACACAAAACACTGTTTATTCCATGAACTCAACTTAACATCTTAAATAAACATTGGATCTCTTAACACCCCTTACTTGAAAGATAACTTAGAAAATATTGCAACAGTAAATAATTCATTCAAATGTTCCTTCAAACTTCCAAGAGACTTAACACCTTTAAACAGTATCACATCAGGTTAAAGGATATATATATATTTTGTAGAATGGCAGAGACTGTCGCAAACTTGCTTTCTACTTTTAAACTGCCCTCAGCAAAACCAGCCAGGCACTTTTTTAGCTGCTCTCAGCAAAACCAAACTGCAAAACTTGCAGCTCTCTGGAAACACACAGACACAGCTTTTAAACTGAAATTAAAAACCTGCCAAAACACAGACTGCAAAATGGCTGAACTGAGCTGAGCTCCACCCACTCTATGACATCACTGTTTTCTTAAAGGTACATTGCTTAAACATCCAGTTCTTAAAGGCACTCTCGCATGACACCTCCCCCCAAGAAAAAAAACCATCAACTTCAAGATGGTTTAATTTTTCACTTTTGCACCATCCACTAAGAAATGTACACAGTAAATATACATTTTCATTTAAAGAAAACAACACACTCAAACAGGTATAATAACATAGTCCATTTTTCTTTGTTCTTCTTCCTCCAACCGAAATCCTTCTCGATTGACAGTCTCTTTGAAAAAAGTCTCTGCACGATCCATCCATTCCTCTACTCCTCGGCATTTCTCTTTAGAATCAGATACTTTAGTTCAATCTGACCACAGAGTCCCTTACAATTCTCCAATACAGGAATATTGGTGATCACAGCTTTCAGGCAGCCAAATGCCTGTTGAAAGTTCTCTGTCCATTGAATTTTTTTACGGTTCTTCAGTAATTCCATCAGTGGAGTAATCATGCTACAAAACCTTTGCACAGCTGTTCAATCACATCCACTCATGCTAAGAAATCACATTATTTCCCTTTGTCTTGAGGGTATCGGAAACTCCGCAAGGAAAGTGATTTGGGCTTCTCCAAATTCACTTTCGCGTAGGTTTATCGCCAAACCTTCCTCCTGAAGTCGATCGAAGAACTCCATACGATGCTTTAAATGTTCTTTCCATGTCTGGAAATTGGAAGTAAAATCAGATTGTCCCACTTTCTCAATGCAATCCCTCAATGGTGGGATAGGATAGGAGTCCGTTCTTGTAACTGCATTCATCTTTCTGTAGTCCACACCCAACCGTTGGGTACCGTCTGGTTTAGGTACCTTGTCCAATAATGTCTGCTGCCACCTTTCTAACGCTCCCTGCGATTCTGGATGGTACGCAGTTGATTTAAATTGTTTTACTCCGAAGGTATCCACAACTTCTTTGAATAACTTTGAAGTAAAATTCGTTCCTTGATCCGATTGAATTTCTGTGGGTAGTCCATATCTAGTAAAGAATTGAAGTAACTCCTCCACAATCAGCCAGGAGCTGGTTTAGCACAGCGCTAAAGAGCAGGCCTTTAAAGCAGACCAAGGCAGGCCAGCAGCATTGTTCAATTCCCGTACCAGGCTACCCGAACAGGCGCCGGAATGTTGCGACAAGGGGCTTTTCACAGTAACTTCATTGAAGCCTACTTGTGGCAATCAGCGATTTTCATTTACTTTCATCCATTTAGCTGTAATATTACGTACTGGAATGGCCTTTGCAAACCTAGTAGACACATCCATTACAGTCAAAAGATATTGATTCCCATTTTTTGTTTTAGGAAGCGGTCCTACACAATCGATTGGGCGCTGGTTACATCACTGCTTGAGGTTTCCCTGTCACTTGACATGTGCGACATAATTGAGAAAATGTAACTACATCTTAATATAGTCCAGGCCAAATTTTTCTTTCTGGATTTTAACTTGAGTTGTCCTTATTCCCAAATGATCTCCCATTGGTACCTCATGTGCAACTCGCAGCACCTCCTCTGTATACCCTACCGGCAATACTACTTGATGAACTTCTGCCCACTTT
This sequence comes from Scyliorhinus torazame, assembly GCF_047496885.1. Classification (NCBI taxonomy): domain Eukaryota; kingdom Metazoa; phylum Chordata; class Chondrichthyes; order Carcharhiniformes; family Scyliorhinidae; genus Scyliorhinus; species Scyliorhinus torazame. The sequence continues at coordinate 47,977,942 of NC_092730.1, forward strand.
TTATCCGCCTGCATATGTAAAGGTCTCTATTTTCTCATCAGGACATCATTTTTCCGGTAATAACACTCTGGTATACTCTCAGATTCCTCTTCCGTATATGCTTTCTGATATATCCGTTTTATTTCTACAGATTTCTGTTGTAACTCCGCCAATTTTCCTGAACTAAAAATATCCACCTCATCCTCCACCTGTTCTTGTTCTTTTTCAACCATCTGATCAAAAATCGTTTCTGATTATTGCATTTCAACTTCATCTTCACTCTTTGATTTCTCCTCTTGTCTTAACCTGTGACTTTGCGACCTTGTTACTACACAACCCGGAATACTCCCAGGATATTCGTCCGTCAACACTTCATTTGACTGATTTTCCATTGGCTTATCAACCACAGTAGGCATCACTCCCACCTGCGATCCAGCTATATAATTACCCAAGATACACTGTATTCCTGGACAAGATAGTTTATCTATTACTCCTACTACCACTTCACCACCCTTCATTGGACTTTCCAACATTACCTTATATAATGGAACGCTACTCCTCTCACCCTGAATTCCACATATCACCACATTTTCTGGCAACATTCTTCCCAAACTACATAATTCCTCATCTCTTACCATTAAAGATTGACTAGCCCCTGTATCTCTTAAAATTTTGACTTCGTTACCTGCTCCTCCTGATACACATGAGTAAACTTTACCCAAGCAAGTAAATTGTTTTAATACATCTGGCACCTTCTTAACAATTACTTCTTGAACAGGCTGTATAATTGTTTGCACCTCCTTCGCTTCACTTGGGCTTTCCTTTACCACTCTAACAAACCCCACCGTCTTATCCTGCTTTACCACATCAGCCTTCTCAGTGCTTTTCTTCAACCACCAACACTGTGACTTTACATGGCCAAATGTGTTACAGTGAAAACATTTGAAACTTTTCATTTCTTTTCCAACTTCCTGGATTTATTTTTAAATTTGAGGTACACTTTCTTTATTGTCTCCCATCAGATCACCTTTACCTTTACCACTTGAGTATTTCTCATGTCCCCAGTTTCTATCCCTCACCGTCTGAAACAGATGTCGGAAACCAATCTTTGAATTTTGAACTAATTCATAATCATCTGCCGTTTCCGCTGCTAATCTCGCAGTTTTAACCCCCTGTTCTTCCACATGACTTCTCACTAGATCAGGAATTGAATTTTTAAACTCCTCCAAAAGTATTATTTCTCTGAGAGCTTCATATCTTTGTTCTATTTTCAAAGCCCTTATCCACCAATCAAAATTACTCTGTTTGAGCCTTTCAAACTCCATGTATGTTTGACCAAATTCTTTCCTTAAATTTCTAAACCTTTGTCTGTAAGCTTCAGGCATTAGCTCATATACACTCAAGATGTGTTTCTTCATCTCCTCATACGTTCCAGATACCTCATCCGGTAGTGATGCAAAGACTTCACTCGCTCTGCCTACCAGCTTTGTTTGAATCAGTAATACCCAGATGTCCTGCAGCCATTTCATTTGTTTAGCTACCTTCTCAAATGAAATGAAAATGGCTTCCACTTCCTTCTCGCCAAGCCTTGGCAATGCTTGGACAGAATTAAATAGATTCTTACCAAGCCTTCGACTATGACGCTCGTACTCACTATCTTCATCGCTATCATCCAACTGTCCGTTTCACTTTACGTCTGCCAATTTTAACTGATTGTCATGTTTCATGGCCATTTTCTGATGTTCAAACTCCCTCTCTTTATCTTTTTCCCTGATCTGTATCTCCCTTTCTTTTTCTTTTTGTTCTGCTAGGGCTATTCTTGCTTTTCTCCTTTTTTCTCTCTCCTTTTCTTTTTCCTCTCTCTCTTTCTCTTTCTTTTTCCTCTCTCTCTCTCTTTCTCTTTCTTGCTCCTCTCTCTCACTCTCGTATGCAAGCCGCTTTAATTCTTTCTCATGTTGCATTTGTTTAATTTGCAACTGAATTTTTGCCATTTCCAATGAGTCAAACCCTATATCAGGCAACTGTAAATGCTCGACCACCGCATCTTTTCCGCATTTTGTCAGGTAATGTTAACTGCAATATTCTTGCCAAATCTAACAGTCTGCTTTTCGTTTCTGTCCGTAAAGTACTACGTGTGACATTCTCCACCCCCAAAAACTTCTGAGCCTCTGAAAGAGCCATTGTTCACAACACTCTCCCCACTTAAACTACAGTACCACACCGGAAAAGCAACAATCCTTCACTGTCTTTAAGTTCACAAAAGCCAATCCAATCGACAGACTTTTATTCCGGACGAGCCCCCAATTGTTATGGGCGAGGCGTTTTCAGAACCCCAAAATGTATCATGGAGTTCAGCCAACCTCTCCCTTTAATTGATTTGTTGCTTTTCCTAGCACACGGCTTTTTCCCTAGGTATGGCATTACAATTATGGACACGTGGGTTCTTAAACACCAAACACTGTTTATTCCATAAACTCAACTTAACATCTTCAATAAACATTGGATCGCTTAACACCCCTTACTTCAAAGATAACTCAGAAAATATTGCAACAGTAAATAATTCCTTAAAATGTTCCTTCAAACTTCCAAGCGACTTCCAAACAGAATCACATCAAGTTAAGGGCTTCACAATTATGAATTCAAATCACCCAAATGATCCCGAGATGGTCTTTTATGTCAGAGATCCAGCTCCCTGCAAACACAGACACTCCCTAGCTCTTTTCAAACTTGCAGCTCTCTGGAAACACACAGACACACACAAGCTGCTTTTTAAACTGCAACTAAAAACCTGCAAAATGGCTGACCTAAAGCCCAGCTCCACCCACTCTCTGACATCACTGTTTTCTTAAATGTACATTGCTTCAACATCCATGTCTTGAAGGTACACTCACATGACAGGGGCTGGTTTAGCACACTAGGCTAAATCGCTGGCTTTTAAAGCAGACCAAGGCAGGCCAGCAGCCTGCCCGTACCAGCCTCCCCGAACAGGCGACGGAATGTGGCGACTAGGGGTTTTTCACAGTAACTTCATTGAAGCCTACTCGTGACAATAAGCGATTTTCATTTCATTTCTTTTCATTTCATTTCATTCATGACAGTACACTATGCAACCATGTCATTTATCTACCTTCTGTATGTGATACGTCATTGTTTGCGATATGACTTACCACAGTGCTATCATCCACAAACTTCTAGATTGAGTTGGAGCTAAATCCTGCCACACAGGATATGCCTCCATATTCAGCGGGTCCGTCCATGACAAGACTGAAGAACGATCACTCGTCTATCCAATCAGTGAGGTTTGCCCCACTGTGAGACAAGATTATCAGAAGGAAAACCAGATGAATTAGATTCAGATCACACGGTTACACCAGAACTGAATTATGAAAACCCCGCCTTCTCACAATTCCCGTGCAGCCTTCCCGAACAGGCGCCGGAATGTGGCGACTCGGGGCTTTTCACAGTAACTTCATTGAAGCCAACTTGTGACAATAAGCGATTATTATTATTATTATTATTATTGCTCCTCGCCTGAGGAATGGTGAACCTCAGGTTAAATCACCACCAGTCAGATCTCACCCTCAAAGGGGAAAGCAGCCTATGGTCATCAGGGACTAGAGCGACTTAATTTACTTTAGAACTGGATCAATCTGTGATATATCCAGGATGTGACTTCCTCAGACTGACCAAATGATTGACAGCCGGGAAATTAACGACCATTGAGGAGTTACTGGTACCTGAGGCTTGGTTGGAATGTTGGTTTTAAAGGTTCATCATGAAATCTAGAGATAAAAAGCCGGGAAAGTGGACATGAGGATTATCATGAAATCATTAAAATGTAAAAGGAGGCAATTCGGCCCATCGACTCTGCACCGACCCTCTGAAAGAGCCCCTATGTCCCCACCACATCCCTGTAACACCACCCAACATTCTGAACACTAAGGGGCAATTTAGCATGGACACTCCACCTAACCCGCACACATTTGGACTGTGCGAGGAAATCGCAGCACCCGGAGGAAACCCATACAGACACGGGGAGAAGTGCAAACTCCACACAGTCAGGGACTAAAGGCTGGAAATGAACCCGGATCGCTGGTGCTGTGAGGTAGCCACTGTGACAACGTGCCACCGTATGAGTTCATAACACGTCATATATCAGATCAAGCATGATCTCATTGAAATACGGAGCATATTCGATGGGCTGAATGTTCTACTTCTGCTCCTACGTCTTATGCCCTGATATTGTGTAAATGTGTTCCGGGTCTTGTGTAAAACCCTTGTTAAACCAACACAGACACCGCGTGTCGACTGCATCTGATTATCTGGCGCAGAGAAGGCGATTGTGGAATACATGTCGTCCCCATCAAACTCTGCTACTCACCTGACTGAGATTTGTTCTGTGTCTGTAAATCACAGGTAGTGTTCGCGAGTGGAGGGAACACTCTGCACCTCAGTCTCTGGAACAGTTTGTGAGAGCTGGATTCCTTCCTTATGAGTCAATGTCTTGTACTGTATGTGAGGGTGGGATTCAGACATTGGTACTGAATGTCAGTGTGGAAATCTTTCTGTATTTATCAATCACAATTACTGTTTGGGAAAAGTGAGATTAATACTTTTCCCAGCACGGCTGTGACAGACAGAGACGCACAGAAAATCAGGAAGAGACTATCAGGACACACACACAATGACACACAGAAAAGGTGCCGAGATGGAGAAAATGGTTATTTCGGAAAATGTGTTTTCTGCTGCAGAGAGGCCCTGTTTGTAAATGTTTCCTGCTGTGCAACCGTGCTCTCTGCCGTGTAACTGAGCTCTCTGCTGTGGAAATATGGTCCCTCTGAAGCAGATTACTGAGACGAAATTTCAATTCCAGATTTATTAAATTTTGTTACCAAGGGTTAGTTCAGGCTTCAGGATTGCCAGTCCAGCGACATCACCTTGTGTTCCTGTTATGAAGACAGTTCATTCAGCATCAATATTTTCCGATAATGATGTAGACGCGCCCAACGTGGGTCTCGAACCCACGACCCTGGGATTAAGAGTCCCATGCTCCACCGACTGAGCTAGCCGGGCTGGTGCGGCACTATCTCTTAAACCTCTTCTCGAAGAGAGTCGCTGGGGTGCTCATTCGGATGGTCAGTGCTGGCTCGTTGGGCCGAATGGCCTCCTTCTGAGCTGGAGATTCTACGATTCTATGATCCAAGGAGGTTGATGCGGTGGAGTCCTTCTGCCATACTGCCCACTCCTGACACCATGTAGAAATGCTGGTCTCTCAATGACTGGCGACCAAGGACATGTAATAAAAAATAATTGATTTAATAATTGAGCAGCGGCTCCTGGCTTGTGCTCTGACCGCGATCCGGGGAACTGCCGGAATCCAGACACGTGATCATGTTAGTTGCGTCATCAGGTCATCATGTGACCATTCGGCCTGCACAGGTCTCCTGTGCTGTAATTTCTTGATTTCATCATTTTAATTTTCTTCCAGACTGGGAAGTGTGGTCCTGTTCCATTGAAAATTCTAATATATTTCCAATGTCACTGATGGTGTTCCACAAACTATTTAATCGGTGGAATTGTGCGTTTCGGGAGCTGAGATTTTCGAGTCTCTCAAGGCTTCTCTCCAAATCCAATGGTCATTTCCCACGAAGATTCAACCCCTCCTCACATAAACCCCGGGGCCCCGTTGATCGTTTGAATGTAGTAACTTCCTGGAGTGATTCCAGGCTGGGTTTAGAATGTATTCCATCGACCAAATTACCAATAAAATGATACAGCTGCGATGGCCGAGTGGTTAAGGCGTTGGACTTGAAATCCAATGGGGGTTTCCCGCGCAGGTTCGAGCCCTGCTCGCAGCGACTGTGATTCGACATGTTTGTTCAACTCCGCGCACAAGCCGCTGACTTGGCATGTTTGTAAATGAACGGTTTGAATCGAGTTCAGTCAGATATTTAACATTTGTTTTTGAAACTGAACGAAATATGAAGAAGCTCGCACTCAAAACAACAATCAATAAATAATAACGTTTCCTGCAACGTTCGGAAGGAGAAGCAGCAACGGCAGCGAATGGAAACGTGGTTCGGTTTCATTCAGCTGAATGTATTTTTGGGTAAAAAGATCGTGGCAGAAATGGAACATATTTTATCTCTCTATCTGTTTCTTTGTTTCTTTCTCTCTCCCTCACTCACTGTTTTTGTGCTTCTCCGGGGACTGATTGGATACAGTGAAACTCAGCCCCATCTCACCCCAACTCTTTTGGACGAATACGTCCTGGTGATGGACGGTCCTGAATCAGTGGAAGAATCGACAAACTATTCCATTCTTGGCTAAGTGAGAAGTTCCATTGCTGGTTGTGAGATGTCTCTGGGATAAAGGGATCGAGAGAGAACGAGGTGACTGCAGTCTGACTCTTACTCTGAAAACCAGTTAGTGCGCCCTTGTACAAAGTGGATGTGTCTGAGAACAGGAGGAAAGCAGATCATGGGCCTGTGATTGATTTTATTGAGCCGGACCTTGAAAAGTGAAGCAAACTTCTAACCAGTCGGTGCCTGTCTGAGAACTGGTCAGGAATTACGGCTGATATTCAAACGGTTCATCTTTAATTAGTTACAGCAAATCGATTCTTTCAGAGGTGATGGTGTATTGTTTTCAGAGTCACTGTCATAGTTTCTTAAAATATGATTTGTGCTTGTTTTTGTTTTGTTCAGTAATTTGGGGAACCTATTTGGAGCGGGTGCAGTTGGTCAGTATCTGTGCCTCTTGCTTGGCAGCTCCCCGGGAAGCAGCAGCACCATTCCTATAGAGATGTGTGGACACAATCAGGAGATCCAAACTATTGCGCACTGCTGCCATCTCCTGGCTGAAAGCAAGTTGTGCAGCAAGGTAACGATGTATTCGTGACACGTTTCAATTGGAGCAAAATAACATTAACATGGTTAAATATTATCATTGTAGTAATCACATTTAAATCCCCAGATATCTGATTTCTGTCTGAGCGATCCAGCTCATCCCGATCTATCGGAAAATGAAAGGTTCCCATTACAGCCATATTGGTTACAAGAATATCCAATCTCTGATTTAATACATTCCCCCGCTTCATTGTTTGTGTATTCGTTCTATAAATACAGAGGGGGTGACATTGCCCGGGGACAGGTGGTGGTATAGTGGTGACTGTCCCAGCATTTGACCCAGCTTCAGTTCCTGGCCATCATAGTGGTGAATTATTTAATTCAATAAGTGGTTGTGGTGTAATGGTGATGTTCCTGGGCTAGTAATCCAGAGGCCCAGGCTAATTCTCGAGGGACACAGGTTCAAAATCCCTCCATGGCAACTGGTGGAATTTATTTGGAGGCGGCACGGTGGCACAGTGGTCTGCACTGCTGCCTTACATCGCCAGTTCCCAGGTTCGATTCCGGCCTCGGGTGACTGTCTGTGTGGACTTTGCACGTTCTCCTCGTGTCTGCGTGGGTTTCCTCCGGGTGCTCCCGTTTCCTCCCACGGTCCAAGGATGTGGTTAGGTGAATTGGGTGACTTTGTGGGGGAAATTGCCCCCAAAAAGATTAGGTGGGGTTACGGGGCTAGGAGTGAGAATTGGATCTATCTTACAGATAGGTTCTGGATTAATAAGGGGATCAGGGGTTATGAGGAGAAGGCAGGAGAATGGGGATGAGAAACATATCAGCCATGATTGAATGGCGGAGCAGACTCGATGGGTCGAGTGGCCTAATTCTCGGGCAGCATGGTAGCACAAGTGATTAGCACTGTGGCTTCACAGTGTCAGGGTCCCAGGTTTGATTCCCCACTGGGTCACTGTCTGTGTGGAGTCTGCACGTTCACCCCGTGTCAGCGTGGGTTTCCTCTGGGTGCTCCGGTTTCCTCCCACAGTCCAAAGACGTGCAGGTTAGGTGGATTGGCCATGATAAATTGCCCTTAGTGACCATAAAGGTTAGGAGGGGTTATTGGGTTACGGGGATAGGGTGGAAGCGAGGGCTTAAGAGGGTCGGTGCAGACTCGATGGGCCGTATGGCCTCCTTCTGCCTTGAGGAGGTGGTGGAAGCAGGGACGATAGTGACATTAAAGGGGCATCTTGACAAATACATGAATAGGATGGGAATAGAGGGATACGGACCCAGGAAGTGTAGAAGATTGTAGTTTATTCGGGCAGCATGGTCGGCAGGGGGTTGGAGGGCCGAAGGGCCTGTTCCTGTGCTGTACATTTCTTTGTTCTTTGTAAATATCGCAGGTCAGGACAGAAAAGGAGGGGACACTCCTCAAATAAAATTCACCAATTGTTCTCATCACCCATGGGTTTCTTATCTAATAACCAGCATCAATTTGTTTTGAGTGGAAACATAGTTTAAATAAACAACAATCTTCAACATTAATAACTAAGTTCTCAGTCTGAAACAATAGTAAATAGGTGGGTTAAACGGGCCAGAAATACGAGCCACGCAAAGTTCCGTTTACAGAATGAGCTTAAAACACTCCTAGTGGCTGAATAAATTAATCACTAAGTAAGTTACATAATTAATACCAGTAAAAAGTTATTACCGAAACAGGATGATAAGGGCAGCATCAGGACACAAGGACAAGGTAAGGTCTCAGATCAGAGTAAGAGTCCTATGTAATGACACACAGAACATCAGAAATAAATTGCATAACTACATTTATTGTGGACTGGTGCAATCTCCTGGCTGAACGGGAGCCGTGTGACACGGACACTTTCATTCAGGGGCGTTTCAAATTGGAGTGAAATTTACACAAACAACACGAATTTCTTTCTGCTCACTGTGCACAGTTATAGTGATCTGTATTAAACAGCAGGAGCGGGACCCGCAGTCTTCACCTTGTTTTAAAATAATTTAGAGTACCCAATTCATTTTTCACAATTAAGGGGCAATTTAGCATGGCCAATCCACCTAGGGGTCAGTGGGAGCCTGGAGACAAGGCAGATCCCAGAGAAAGGGAAATGGATTAGAGATAGAGGGCGGCTAGGAAAAGCGAGGAAGGGTGAGAGGGGGGAAAAGAGGTGAGTGACACAATGGGTGATATTGTGAGAGGAACAGATGGAGGGAACTGGAGGTAGGGAGGCAGCTGGAGGCAGGATTCCCCTTTATTTATCCTGATCATTACCACTTCAAATAATTCGAACAGATTGTCATGCATTATGTGCCCTTCTTGAAGCCATGCTGAATCTGTTTCATTATGTTATATGTTGCTAAATGTTCTGCTATTATATCCTTTAGAATGGACTCTAACAGTTTCCACATGACAGATATTATGCTAACTAGCATTTAGTTATCTGTCTCTGTCTCCCTCCCTTTTCGAATAAGGGTGTTATGTTGGCAGTTTTCCATAAAGAACAGTACAGCACAGGAACAGGCTCTCCGGCACTACCAGCCTGCGCTCATTATGATGCCTGTCTGAAATAAACACGCAGCGATTTTCCAGAATTTAAGGATTCATGGAAGATTTTCACCAGTGCATCCTTTTCATCGATGAGAAGTTGGTAAGAAGGTTCTGAATCTGCAGCCTGGTTTGCAATATTGGAAATTCATCTTCCGGAAGCACACTCTTCACCACTGATACCACTCCAGTCAATCTCCACTGCACAATCTCCTCGGTCTTGGCGGTTTTCCAAAGGATTTGTTTGAACCCTCGCAAGGATCTAACAATCCACAGGAATGCCATATGACTCCAATTCTTTGAATCCCATCTATCAGAGCAATTTTGATAAAAGGAGGTAATGACACATTATAGACAACGACATGCTTCCTTCAATGTTAATCTCCTTAATGACATCAAATACAATTGGCCTGAAATCTCTATTGAATAAATAAACAGCAAATTCTACAGTCAGTCCAGGAACAACCCGTGCCTTCATTCCACTTATTGTTACTTTCATTTCCTTAATCCCACTTCTTTATCACAAAGGTTTCTTTAAACTCCCTTCAATAAAAGTGCTCACTTTCCTCATCGACCATTCGTAATTGTTTTCTTTTGTATAAAACTTATGTCAAAGAGGAATGAGAAAGACTGGCTGGAGGTAATGGTGGCATGTCATGTGGACCAGATGAGATGCAGCTGAGGATGCTGAGTGATGTAATAGTGGACATTGTGAAGTTACTGGCCAGAAACTTCCGAATTCTATTTGCGTTTTTAATGGACAGCTACAATCCACTTGTTTATTCCAGGACACAACAATGAATAAAGTGAATCAGTGCTGAACAGTTTCTATCATCGCAATCCTCCAGCTTGTTCTTATTGACAAACCGGTCCTGGATTGAAGTTTTTTGCTTTAAGAATGAGACCACCACCTCCTGGGAATACAGCAGCGATTCCTCGAGGACCTGAGCTGTAAACGTGAAATTCAGTGAAAGGATTTCACCCTCCGCACGGAATCTGATCACCACCTCAACCCCAACATTCAGCTTGGGTGGGCAGGCAAGACAATTTCCTTCCCCAAACCCCCCACGCAGACTGGGTAATCTCCCAAACTCGTATCCTGCTATTGTCACAATGCTCCACAACATCGCTCTCTTCCCAAATCTCCAAGAATCTCACCCCAAATCCTCAAACCTTTTATTCTGTATTCAAACAACATTTTGTCCCCTGACTAAGTTCATCCTGGGAAGAGAGGTTTGGTATTCCGAGTTCCTCTGCAGATATCCGTTTTTTGTTTAATGACCAAAAGAGGCCTAAAACCTGAAAGAAAGCCTCTCTCACAGCCCTGTGAGCATGTCTCAAATAGACGGTGCAGTCAATACCCGCAGAGTAGATAACAATGGAGAGAACTGTGAGGAATTTCAGCGTCAACATTTGGTGGAAATAAAGGATTCAAAAGAAAACATTATTTTAACTACTGAACAGATTCTCTGGGAGCAGGACTGAAGTCAAAGGGAAAAATCCAGTTGATTTCTAGTCGAAAGCATTAACCATTGGACTGAATTCAGTCCTTGTGTTAAAATGTCTGTAAATTATCCACTGGAAAGTGAAGGACAAGTTAAACCTGCAATTCTGGAACAAAGGCAGATTTTGCGCTGTTGTATTCTTTGGGGAGAATTACAAAACAAAGAGATCTAGGGGTACAAGTTCGGAGCTCCTTGTAAGTAGAGCCGCAGGTGGACAGGGTGGTGAAGAAGCCATTCAGCATGCTCGGTTTTATTGATCAGGATATTGAATAAAGGAGTCGGGACGTCTTATTGAAGTTGTACAATACATTGGTAAGAGCACACATGAAATACTATGTTCAGTTCTAGTCACCCTATTATGGGAAGTATATTGGTAAACTAGAAAGAGCGCCGAAGAGATTTACGAGGATGCTACCAGGACTTGGTCCTCTGGGTTATAAGGAGAGACTGGACAGGCTTGGATTTTTTCCCTGGAGCGTCGGAGGCTTCGAGGTGAACTGATAGAGGTCTATAAAATAATGAGGAGCATAGATCAGGCAGATTGTCAACATATGTTCCCAAAGGTAGAGGAGCCTAAAGGGCATAGGTTTGAGGTGAGAGGGGAGAGATGCAAAAGAGACCAGAGAGGATTTGCTTTCACGCGGAGGGTGGTGAGCATCCGAAATGGGCTGCCAGAGGCAGTGTAGAATCGGTACAATGTTTTCATTTAAAATACAGTGAGATATTTACATAGAACATAGAACATACAGCACAGAACAGGCCCTTCGGCCCACGATGTTGTGCCGAACCTTTGTCCTAGATTAATCATAGATTATCATTGAATTTACAGTGCAGAAGGAGGCCATTCGGCCCTTTGAGTCTGCACCGGCTCCTGGAAAGAGCACCCTACCCAAACTCAACACCTCCAACCAACACCAAGGGCAATTTTGAACATTAAGGGCAGTTTATCATTGGCCAATTCACCTAACCTGCACATCTTTGGACTGTGGGAGGAAACCGGAGCACCCGGAGGAAATCCACGCAGACACGGGGAGGATGTGCAGACTCCGCACAGACAGTGACCCAAGCCGGAATCGAACCTGGGACCCTGGAGCTGTGAAGCAATTGTGCTATCCACAATGCTACCGTGCTGCCCTTAAGAACAAATAAATCTACACTATATCATTTTACCGTAATCCATGTACCTATCCAATAGCTGCTTGAAGGTCCCTAATGTTTCCGACTCAACTACTTCCACAGGCAGTGATTCCATGCCCCCACTACTCTCTGGGTAAAGAACCTACCTCTGATATCCCTCCTATATCTTCCACCTTTCACCTTAAATTTATGTCCCCTTGTAATGGTTTGTTCCACCCGGGGAAAATGTCTCTGACTGTCTACTCTATGCGTTCCCCTGATCATCTTATAAACCTCTATCAAGTCGCCCCTCATCCTTCTCCGTTCTAATGAGAAAAGGCCTAGCACCCTCAACCTTTCCTCGTAAGACCTACTCTCCATTCCAGGCAACATCCTGGTAAATCTTCTTTGCATCTTTTCCAAAGCTTCCACATCCTTCCTAAAATGAGGCGACCAGAACTGTACACAGTACTCCAACTGTGGCCTTACCAAAGTTTTGTACAGCTGCATCATCACCTCACGGCTCTTAAATTCAATCCCTCTGTTAATGAACGCGAGCACACCATAGGCCTTCTTCACAGCTCTATCCACTTGAGTGGCAACTTTCAAAGATGTATAAACATAGACCCCAAGATCTCTCTTCTCCTCCACATTGCCAAGAACTCTACCGTTAACCCTGTATTCCGCATTCATATTTGTCCTTCCAAAATGGACAACCTCACACTTTTCAGGGTTAAACTCCATCTGCCACTTCTCAGCCCAGCTCTGCATCCTATCTATGTCTCTTTGCAGCCGCCAACAGCCCTCCTCACTATCCACAACTCCACCAATCTTCGTATCGTCTGCAAATTTACTGACCCACCCTTCAACTCCCTCATCCAAGTCATTAATGAAAATCACAAACAGCAGAGGACCCAGCGGTACGCCACTGGTAACTGGGATCCAGGCTGAATATTTGCCATCCACCAGCACTCTCTGACTTCTATCAGTTAGCCAGTTCGTTATCCAACTGGCCAAATTTCCCACTATCCCATGCCTCCTTACTTTCTGCATAAGCCTACCATGGGGAACCTTAACAAATGCTAATTTGACCAAATCAAATTTATCTGGGCAGGGTGAATATAGAGGGACATGGATCAAATGTGGGCAAGTGGGACTAACTTGGTGATAGAAACTGGGCAACATGGACAAGCTGGGCCGAAGGACCTGTTTCCATGCTGTAAACATCTATGACTCTGTGACTTTATGGAGGAAGTGTTCAATCACACAGATCAGGTCAAACGCAGTGACACCCTGCTGGGATTGATCTGAGCTACAGAGTGTGAGGATGTTTAGCTGAACAAACCGGAATGCTTGAAATATTTTACGAATCTGTGGTATCACTGACAAGAGAAATAGTTACCATTTCAGATCCTGACCCTTCATTGGAACGACCTGTTCCTCTCTCCACAGAAGCTGCCGGGTCAGCTGAATATTTGCAGCATTTTCTGTCTTTGTTTCAGATTTGCGGCATCCGCGGTATTTTCCTGTTGTGCCAAAGGACAATGAGTTGTCTTTCCTGCTCTGAGGGTTATTGCAGGTCTCTCTGGCTGTGATTATCGCTGATTATCCATCTCTGGGATCGGTATTATTCAATAAGACTGCCGTTTGTGGAGGGTTTCTGAAATCCAGTCAGGGAGCTGGAGTTAAAATACACGGAGCCCTTACTCAATCTAAATGTAGGGCAGAACAGTCTCGAGGTGCTCAACGGCCAGCCCAGTTTGTTTGTTCCTGTGAATACAACAGGATATAAACAGAGACAGCTGCAAACACATGTTGCATTTCATTCATAAAGTCATCGAATCAGACAGCAGAGAAATGGCCCTTCAGCCCATCGCATCTGTGCCGGTCAGAAACAACCACCGAACCATTCTCATCCCATTTCCCAGCACTTGGATCATCGCCTCGTGTACCCTGGGATCGCAAATGCCCATCTAAACACTTCTTAGATATTATGAGGGGCTCTGCTCCACCAACCTTTCAGGCAGCGAGTTCCAAACTCCCGCCTCCCTCCAGGGAAAGAGGTTTTCCAATAAACGGTTTCACAAGAAAAGCCTCTGCAGTCAGGAGCTGAAAAGGGAGAGATGACCCCTCTGTCATCTTGTACTCTGTGCCGCTATTAATGAAGTCATGACACTGTTTGATTTATAAACGACTCTTACAGCCTGCCCTGTCACCTTCAATGATTTGGACACATGTCCCGCTGTTCCTGCACTCTTTTTTGTAAATAGACACTTGATTTTATATTGTCTACTTCTGTTCTTCCTACAAAAATAAATCGCCTCATTCCTTGTCTGCTACAGGTCCTCCCTTTGCACCAACCTGGCTGTGTCCTTTCGGAGTTTTACTAGAATTTCTGTAGCGCTTTTCACAGCCACAGGACGGCCCAAAACATTCCCAGACAATGAAGTAGTTTTGAAATGTCGTCACTCGGCGAATTACTGAACTTTTGAACTGCCTGTTGGACAACTACAGAAATCCTCATATGGGGATGGGAAAGCGTTGCAGGTGTGGCTCTGTGGCGCAACGGATAGCGCGTTGGACTTCTAGTCGCTGTCGTGATGAGACATTCAAAGGTTGTGGGTTCGAGTCCCACCAGAGTCGGTTTTTGGGCAAGGTTTGAATAAATCAGCAACAGGTTTATCAATGTCTCCAGGTAAGTGAAACTGCCGCACCGAACTTCCTTCTGAAAGGCGACTCCAGTCACTCTCCGCTTTCCCATCAGAACAACGTCACAGAAGAAATCCCATAAATAAAATCTTTGAAAGCTGCTGACCAGAGTCAGTCTGTTCCCTCCTCAGACAGATGGCAAACTGGGCAGATATATCAGCGGGCAGTTTGTTCCTCACAGGCAGCTCCAAACAAGGATGATGTGAATCGACACCACTGAATGATGGATGATGTGAATCTAACACCAACACGTTTATCACAGCTGTGATGAACAGCTCATGTTGCAGCTTTAGATCAGACAGTGGAGGATTATCACAGGCGCTCTGTCAGACTGCATGTTCCTTCAGACAGGTTTCCGACTGGACACGTGGAATGAGCGGCCGTGTGAACATTAGTGGTTCAGGGGGAGATTTCTCACTGGAGTTCCGGTTCCATTCCCAGACCTTTCTCTTTCCTTGTCCTCTTGTCATTTGCACTTTTCATTGTTCCATCAATGGCGGCCGCGTCTTCAGCTGTCTGAGCCTTGACCTCGACAATTCATTCTAGAAAAATCTCCAGCTGTCTCTCCGCCGTCCAAGTGCAAAATGAATGAATGCAATTAGAAGCAAAAAAAAAGGGACGGGCAAGAAACACACCAAACAAAACATAATCTAAAATTACTGAGCTCGATGTTGAGGACGGAGTTCTGTGGGTGGCTACTTAAATGTTGAGGTGGTTTTACTCGAGTTTCCGTTAATCACCATTGGAACACGGATGACCAACGACAGAAAGGTCAGAGTGGGGAGGTGGAGAATTGAAATGACAAGTGGCAGGAAACTCAAAGTCATGATTGTGGATTGAACAGAGACTTATCAAAGCGGTCACAGTCTGTTATCTGACCTGTTGAAGTAGATGAGACCAAATTGTGGCAGCAAATACCGCTGGGGGCGAATGGCCTCCTTCTGCACTGTAAATTCTATGATAATCTATGATACAGGAGATTAAACTGAAAAGCACAAGTGTCTCACTGGTTCACTTGGAAGGAGTGTTTTGGCCCCTTGGATAATGAGGAGGGAGGGGGTAAAAAGGCAGGAGTTGCATCTCCTGCACTTGCAAAGAAAGGTGCAGATAGAAAGTGAGCGGATATTGGCGGCGGAGCAGCAGTCGCAGAGGGGATTGTCCCTTCAGTCTGGTGAATGGGGAGAGCAGGGGAGGGCGTTTTGGATGATGTCATAAATGGTCCCTGGAATACGGAGACTGACGGGCTGCAAGGTGAGAACAAGCGGCACCAAATCAGTTCAGCTCGACTTACACAGGACACAACAATGTCAGTAACGGAAAGATCTTTTGGGATAAGAGCAAGTGCTTTGCAACATCGTTCACTTTTATTTCCATTTCCCACCTTAGCCGCTTTTCCTACAAATGTTGGCAGCGGTTGGATTTCCACCCGCATCCTCGAAGAGACTGAAACCTAAACCCATCTCCTCAGACCGCTCGGCCTCGCTATCCTAAAGGTTCATTGTTTCTGATGCTGATGACTGGTGATTGGCATCTTGCTGTTTATCAGCTGAGTCCAGGATTTCACACTGAGGGAGAAGGAAATGATCCAATCACAGAGCTGGAACGCTGCTTCTCGTTTTCTCCCCACAGATGATGTTTAATTCTGAGCATTTCCAGCATTTCCTGTGTTTATTATTTATGATGATCAACATTTGAAGTAATTTGCTTTGTGATTAGTGAACTTTCTGAGCTGAGTTCAGGGGACTCGGTTTCCAAAATATTTTTAAAAATATTTGACGGGAAGTGAGTGTCGCTGAATCCGTCAACAATTATTGTCCAAAATGTATTACCCTTGAGAATTTGGCGGTGACGTGTTTCTTGAGCCGCTGCAAGTCCATGTGGTGTATGTACACACACAGTGCTGTTAGGGAGGGAGTTCCGGGATTGTGAGCCAGCCACAGAAAGGGTGATATATTTCCCAGGATGGTGTGTGTCTCGGAGTGGAACTTGCAGGTGGTCGCTGTTTCTCTGTATCTGCTCCCCTTGTGTTTCCAGGTGAGAGATCCCGCGGGGTTGGATGGACCCTCGCGGAGGAACAGTCAATGTCAGGGGTGGGATTTCAATCCTCGCCTCCAGAGGAGACTGCGACCTGAACTACGAACTGGCCTTAGACCCGCTCGGCCATCCTGACACACGATGCACTATCAGAAACTCCCAGCGCAAATGATATCAAATCCATAACTGCAGTGACGTGGGCTACGTTTCTGAGTCAGCACCCACACAAACATTACCTACAGCCTAGAGCTCAATGACTGAAGATCGAGTTTGTCTTTCCAATGAAGATGGTTGGAGTGTGAACAATTTCCTGTCCTTCCTTTGATTTTCTCCAGGCCTGTGGGGAAGTTGCTGGGTGATAGGTACAATATTGAAGTGAGGAAAATGGAAAAGTGAATTGGTGCAATGACGCATCCTTTGTTTCTCTGCAGTTTTTATTGAGGGGAGTTTGTGTTGGTTCACTTGGTGAGGATCACTGACTGTATGTTATTGTGGAGCAGGCAGAGGATGTGACACATGTCCGGAAGCAGCCGAGTTTGTGGATGTTGCTCCATGAATCTTCACGGCTCACAGGGTGAAAGGAGTTTTCGACGTCGAAAATGACTATGTCCGGCAGCTGGAGCTTTCCCTTGTATTTTATGGAATCTGGGAATCAGCGGATCATCAAAACACAGAAATGAAACACGTCTAGTCACAGTATTTTCTCACATGATGTTAACATCAGTTATCTCAGCGCAGCAGGTGGCTGCGTGGCCTAACGGATAAGGTGAATCGAGTGACAATATCAGAAAACTGCAGGTTCGAGTCCTGCCGCGGCCGTTTCAAACAGAAATCGCATTGCTGGTTTTCCTTCCTCAGCTCAAAGTTCCGCGATTCCGTCTAAACAGTTCCCGACTTGTCTCAGAATCTATTTTCTTGCTATTTTGTTCATTCAATTGTCTCTCATCTTGGTATTCTGCTTAGATCCTAAGGAATCCACAATTTCTGTTTGATCTGGATAAACAGTCGAAGCTCCATCCAGAACAAAATGTTTTGTGTCAATCGGTTCAATAAGATTCTGTGGCGGGAATTCTAATCTACTCAGGAAGATGTTTAGTAATGAGCTGAATGGACGGTTTTTGTTAACTGGGGTGAAAGGTTATGACACTGGATTGAGAAACCAGCGGCCCGAACTAATCTTTGGGACAGAGAATAAATCCCAACACGGCCTCTGGTGACAGTTACATTCACTGATTTAATAAATCTGGAATTGAAAGGCATCGGAGCTGGTTAACTTTAGTCAGGTGTAAGCTGGTACCTTTTCTGATTGGTTAGATAATGCACCGCAGTCAATACTGCACTTCTTCACCAACTGCGCCCAACTGACCGCAATGTTTTTTAAAAAAACATGAATTTCTGGAATATCTGTAACTGATATTGTTACACCAACAATTTAATCAGTCGAACAGTGCGTTTAGGGAGCTGAGATTTTCGAATAGTTCAAGGGTTGGACTCCAAATCCAATGGTCTTTTTCCACGGAGATTCTATCCCTTCTCACATACAGTAAGAAGTCTTACAACACCAAATTAAAGTCCAACAGGTTTGTTTCAAATCACTAGCTCTCGGAGCGCTGAATGGAGAGGTAGGTTCCAGAAACATTTATATAGACAAAGTCAAAGATGCAAGACTTTAAATGCGAGCATTTGCAGGTAATTAAGTCTTTACAGAGCCAGAGAGAGGGGTAACCCCAGGTTAAAGAGGTGTGAATTGTTTCAAGCCAGGACAGTTGGTCGGATTTCGCAAGCAAAGGCCAGATGGTGTTTGGAAAGTTATCAAGAGTTGTCTATAGAGTCCTGTATCTTTTGGGGAGTGGTCAGGATTTGTAGTTGATATACTGTTTACTGTGTGTTTATAAAATGTTAACTGGATTCATGTAATTAAAATACTTTTGTTTTAAACATACTTTAGATCTCTGTTGCATCACACCTGTAAAATGGGCCCTTGTGCTCCCCATAACCAAAATGTATTTAAAGTTGTGGGTCAGGTGAACTCCGTGATATACTTTGGGGTTCTCTAAACCCTGGCCCATAATACGTGGACCGAGGTACAGTGAAAAGTATTGTTCTACATACAGTCCAGACAGATCGGTTCATACATGTAAAACATAAGACATGCATAAATACACAATGTAAATAATAATAACAGTAATAATAAATGTAAGTAATATTAGTAAACAATAACAAATCGTAAATAGAGACAAGAGTGAAAAGTTGGGTTAATCGCGTCAGTAAAACGACACAAGCAACATTCAGTTTACGGACACTCCTGGAGCCTGATGAGATCAGCAACTGATGTATTTGCATTGTGATAAGAAGTCTTACAACACTAGGTTAAAGTCCAACAGGTTTCTTTCGAATCACTAGCTTTCGGAGCGCAGCTCCTTTCTCAGGTGAATCGAAAGAAACCTGTTGGACTTAAACCTGGTGCTGTAAGACTTCTTACTGAGCCCACCCAAGTCCAACACCGGCATCCCCACATCATGGCTTACATTATGACGACTAATACAAAAACATGCAATTCGTGGCCATGAGGCGGTAGGTTCAAATCCCACCAGAGTCGGCTTTTGGGTGTCACCGTGGTTAACACTCAGGGGCTCGGGGTCAATTCCAGCCTTGGGTTACAGTCTTGCACGTTCTTCCCGTGTCTGCGTGAGTTTCCTCCACTGTCCGAAGATGTCCAGTTTAGATGGATTGGCCATGTTAAATTGGCCCTTAGTGTCCAAACGTTTACGTGGGTATGGGCCGTAGGTTGGGTGCTCCTTGGGGTGATCAGTGCAGACTCGATGGGCCGAATGTCCTCCTTCTGCACAAGAAGTATTCTATGATTGCTTAAACAGGGTGAAGATGGCAGCCTCAGGACACAGAGACAAGGTAAGCTCTCAGGCCAGAGTAAGAGCCCTATGTAATGATTCATAACATTGGAAATAAACTGCATAAATACATTTATTGTGGACTGGTGCCATCTCCTGGCTGAACGGGAGGCGTTCGGCAAAGACTCTTTCATTCATGAGCATTTTAAATTTGGACACTCCTCAAATACAAT
Source organism: Scyliorhinus torazame (assembly GCF_047496885.1). Lineage (NCBI taxonomy): Eukaryota > Metazoa > Chordata > Chondrichthyes > Carcharhiniformes > Scyliorhinidae > Scyliorhinus > Scyliorhinus torazame. The sequence continues at coordinate 47,997,772 of NC_092730.1, forward strand.
ACACAAAATAATCTTCATTCGTGCGCTTCTTTCTTAAAATCGAGCTTCATTCTTTTTCAGTACAAATGTTTTTTGAACACATGAGTTCTCAGTTAGAAACAATAATAAACAGCTGGGTTATCCGGGCCAGAAAAATGAGACAAGTACATTTCAGTTTACAAACTGTGTTATGGACACTCCTGGTACCTGGTGAAATTAGCACCTAGGTTACTTACAAAATGATGACTAATTAATAAAAGTGATGATTTAAGCAGGTTACAAACGGCAGCATCGGGACACAAGGACGAGTTGAGGTCTCAGGCCGCAGTAAGAGTCCTATGTAATGGTACCGTACGGCCTGCCGAAACAGGCGCCGGAACGTGGCTTTTCACAGTAACTTCACTGAAGCCGACTTGAGACAATAAGCGATTGTTGTTACACACAGAACATCAGAAATAAATAGCATCAATAAATGTATTGTGGACTGGTGCCATCTCCTGGCTGAACGGGAGCCGTGCGACACGGACACTTTCGGAACATTCTTAAATTGGAGTGAAATAACATAAACATTGTAAGAATGATTAAAAACAATTTCTCAAGCAAATGCAAAGTGAAGATAAACAATAGTTGGGCCATGGTGAGTCAGCAGGGACGGTACATGGGGAGCATTGCTCCCTTCCCGGCTGTTGACAAGCCTTCAATTTGTTGCGCTGCTTTATTTAGAACTTTCAGTTCGGCTGGTCAGTTTCACAATAAGAGACATTAAAAATTCTGACATATGATAAATTCTGGCAAAAGATGTGACAAAAATAAATTTCACATTGCTTTGTGAATTTTCACAATTCTGGTTCCTGATGAAGTTAATATGAACGTTACTGAGGTGGTGATCTTGCCCTGACAAATCACAAAATTCAGAGCGAAAGCAGAATGACAAACACAGCTTCAGGGCACAAGAAGATTCTTATGTAATGACATTTCATCAGAAAACAACACCGCATTTTTCGAACAAATGGCTCCAACATGGCCATTATTTTCGCCGCGAGTAGGGTTCGAACCTACGCGGGGAAACCCCATTGGATTTCGAGTCCAACGCCTTAACCACTCGGCCATCGCAACTTATATCTGTACTGCCAATTCGTTCTATGGAAAGCATTGTAAAACCAGACACGCGGGATTGCAGTAATGTGATGAACGGTGTCCCAGTCTTTCGATGAGTTGGGATTGAATCTGCGTGGGAAAAAAACATTAGATTTGGCGCCACGCCTTCACAGTATTGAGAATGTTGAGCTGAACGAACTGATTTGATAACAGGAACACAAGGTTATGTCGCTGGACTGGAAATCCAGAGGCCTGAACTCACCTTTCGTGACAAGTTTAATAAATCTAGAATTGAAATTTAGTCTCAGTAATGGCGGATAAAGGTTCTGCTGCAGACGGATCATATTTCCACAACTGGGAACACATTTACACAACAGGGAATGATTAGCACAACCACAGTGAAGATCTGTCACCGGCAGAGTCACGGTTCCGACAGAGAGAACAGTTACACAGCAGAGAGCTCAGTTACACAGCAGACAGCAGAGAGCACAGTTACACAGCAGAGAGCACAGTTACACAGCAGAGAGCTCAGTTACACAGCAGAGAGCTCAGTTACACAGCAGAGAGCACAGTTACACAGCAGGGAGCACAGTTTCACAGCAGAGACCTCAGTTCCACGGCAGAGAGCTCAGTTACACAGCCGGGAGCACAATTACACAGCAGAGAGCACCGTTACACAGCAGAGACCTCAGTTCCACGGCAGAGACCTCAGTTACACAGCCGGGAGCACAATTACACAGCAGAGAGCACAGTTACACAGCAGAGAGCTCAGTTACACAGCAGAGTGTGCAGTTTCACTTCACAGAGCACAGTTACACAGCAGAGAGCACAGTTACACAGCCGGGAGCACAGTTACACAGCAGAGAGCACAGTTACACAGCCGGGAGCACAGTTACACAGCAGAGAGCACAGTTACACAGCAGAGAGCACAGTTACACAGCAGAGAGCACAGTTACACAGCAGCGAGCACGGTTTCACAGCAGGGAGCACGGTTACGCAGCAGGGAGCACGGTTACACAGCAGGGAGCACAATTACACAGCAGAACGCAGTTCGTTGGACTGGGGTGAGCACAGTAAGAAGTTAACAACACCAGGTTAAAGTCCAACAGGTTTGTTTCAAACACTAGCTTTCGGAGCACTGCTCCTTCTTCAGGTGTCATTCCTCTTCATTCACCTGAGAAAGGAGCAGTGCTCCGAAAGCAAATGTTTGAAACAAATCTGTTGGAATTTTACGTGGTGTTGTAAGACTTCTTACGCAGCAGGGAGCACAGTTACACAGCAGAGAGCACACAGTTACACAGCAGAGAGCAAAGTTACACGGCAGAGTGTGCAGTTACACAGCAGAGAGCACAGTTACACAGCAGAGAGCACGGTTACACAGCAGAGTGTGCAGTTACACAGCAGAGGGCACAGTTACATAGCAGAGAGCACAGTTAAACAGCAGAGAGCACAGTTACACAGCAGAGAGCTCAGTTACACAGCAGAGAGCACAATTACACTGCAGAGTGGGCAGTTACACAGCAGAGGGCACGGTTACATAGCAGAGAGCACAGTTACACGGCAGAGAGCACAGTTACACAGCAGAGAGCACAGTTACACAGCAGAGAGCACAGTTACACAGCAGTGTACAGTTACACAGCAGGGTGCACAGTTACACAGCAGAGAGCGCAGTTACACAGCCGGGAGCACAGTTACACAGCAGAGAGCGCAGTTACACAGCCGGGAGCACAGTTACACAGCAGAGAGCACAGTTACACAGCACAGAGCTCAGTCACACAGCCGGGAGCACAATTACACAGCCGGGAGCACAGTTACACAGCAGAGAGCATAGTTACACAGCAGGGAGCACAGTTACACAGCAGAGTGTGCAGTTACACAGCAGAGAGCACAGTTACACAGCAGGGTGCACAGTTACACAGCAGAGTGTGCAGTTACACAGCAGAGAGCACAGTTACACAGCAGAGTGTGCAGTTACACAGCAGGGTGCACAGTTCCACAGCAGAGTGTGCAGTTACACAGCAGAGAGCACAGTTACACAGCAGAGAGCACGGTTACACAGCAGAGTGTGCAGTTACACAGCAGAGGGCACAGTTACATAGCAGAGAGCACAGTTACACAGCAGAGAGCACAGTTACACAGCAGAGTGTGCAGTTACACAGCAGAGGGCACAGTTACATAGCAGAGAGCACAGTTAAACAGCAGAGAGCACAGTTACACAGCAGAGAGCACAATTACACAGCAGAGTGTGCAGTTACACAGCAGAGGGCACACTTACATAGCAGAGAGCACAGTTACACAGCAGGGTGCACAGTTACACAGCAGGGAGCACAGTTACACAGCAGAGAGCACACAGTTACACAGCAGAGAGCACAGTTACACAGCAGAGAGCACGGTTACACAGCAGAGACATCAGTTCCACGGCAGAGAGCTCAGTTACACAGCCGGGAGCACAATTCCACAGCAGAGAGCACAGTTACACAGCAGAGAGCACAGTTACACAGCAGAGAGCACAGTTACACAGCCGGGAGCACAGTTACACAGCCGGGAGCACAGTTACACAGCAGCGAGCACGGTTTCACAGCAGGGAGCACGGTTACACATCAGGGAGCACGGTTACACAGCAGGGAGCACAATTACACAGCAGAACGCAGTTCGTTGGACTGGGGTGAGCACAGTAAGAAGTTAACAACACCAGGTTAAAGTCCAACAGGTTTGTTTCAAACACTAGCTTTCGGAGCACTGCTCCTTCTTCAGGTGTCATTCCTCTTCATTCACCTGAGAAAGGAGCAGTGCTCCGAAAGCAAATGTTTGAAACAAACCTGTTGGAATTTTACGTGGTGTTGTAAGACTTCTTACGCAGCAGGGAGCACAGTTACACAGCAGAGAGCACACAGTTACACAGCAGAGAGCACAGTTACACGGCAGAGTGTGCAGTTACACAGCAGAGAGCACAGTTACACAGCAGAGAGCACGGTTACACAGCAGAGTGTGCAGTTACACAGCAGAGGGCACAGTTACATAGCAGAGAGCACAGTTACACAGCAGAGAGCACAGTTACACAGCAGAGAGCACAGTTACACAGCAGAGAGCACAGTTACACAGCAGTGTACAGTTACACAGCAGGGTGCACAGTTACACAGCAGAGAGCGCAGTTACACAGCCGGGAGGACAGTTACACAGCAGAGAGCACAGTTACACAGCAGAGAGCTCAGTCACACAGCCTGGAGCACAATTACACAGCCGGCAGCACAGTTACACAGCAGAGAGCATAGTTACACAGCAGGGAGCACAGTTACACAGCAGAGTGTGCAGTGACACAGCAGAGAGCACAGTTACACAGCAGGGTGCACAGTTACACAGCAGGGTGCACAGTTACACAGCAGAGAGCACAGTTACACAGCAGAGTGTGCAGTTACACAGCAGAGAGCACAGTTACACAGCAGAGTGTGCAGTTACACAGCAGGGTGCACAGTTCCACAGCAGAGTGTGCAGTTACACAGCAGAGAGCACAGTTACACAGCAGAGAGCACGGTTACACAGCAGAGTGTGCCGTTACACAGCAGAGGGCACAGTTACATAGCAGAGAGCACAGTTACACAGCAGAGAGCACAGTTACACAGCAGAGTGTGCAGTTACACAGCAGAGGGCACAGTTACATAGCAGAGAGCACAGTTAAACAGCAGAGAGCACAGTTACACAGCAGAGAGCTCAGTTACACAGCCGAGAGCACAATTACACAGCAGAGTGTGCAATTACACAGCAGAGGGCACAGTTACATAGCAGAGAGCACAGTTACACAGCAGGGTGCACAGTTACACAGCAGGGAGCACAGTTACACAGCAGAGAGCACACAGTTACACAGCAGAGAGCACAGTTACACAGCAGAGAGCACGGTTACACAGCAGAGTGTGCAGTTACACAGCAGAGGGCACAGTTACATCGCAGAGAGCACAGATAAACAGCAGAGAGCACAGTTACACAGCAGAGAGCTCAGTTACACAGCAGAGAGCACAATTACACAGCAGAGTGTGCAGTTACACAGCAGAGGGCACAGTTACATAGCAGAGAGCACAGTTACACAGCTAGAGCACAATTACACAGCAGGGTGCACAGTTACACAGCAGAGAGCACAGTTACACAGCAGAGCGCACAGTTACACAGCAGAGTGTACAGCTACACAGCAGAGAGCACAGTTACACAGCAGTGTACAGTTACACAGCAGGGAGCACAGTTACACAGCAGGGTGCACAGTTGCACAGCAGAGAGCGCAGTTACACATCCGGGAGCACAGTTACACAGCAGACAGCACAGCTACACAGCAGAGTGCTCAGTTACACAGCCGGGAGCACAGTTACACAGCCGGGAGCACAGTTACACAGCCGGGAGCACAGTTACACAGCAGAGAGCTCAGTTACACAGCCGGGAGCACAGTTACACAGCCGGGAGCACAGTTACACAGCCGGGAGCACAGTTACACAGCAGACAGGACAGCTACACAGCAGAGAGCTCAGTTACACAGCCGGGAGCACAGTTACACAGCCGGGAGCACAGTTACACAGCCGGGAGCACAGTTACACAGCAGACAGCACAGCTACACAGCAGAGAGCTCATTTACACAGCAGAGAGCGCAGTTACACAGCCGGGAGCACAGTTACACAGCAGAGAGCACAGTTACACAGCAGAGAGCTCAGTTACACAGCCGGGAGCACAATTACACAGCCGGGAGAACAGTTACACAGCAGAGAGCACAGCTACACAGCAGGGAGCAATGTTACACAGCAGAGTGTGCAGTTACACAGCAGAGAGCACAGTTACACAGCAGAGCGCACAGTTACACAGCAGAGTGTACAGTTACACAGCAGAGAGCACAGTTACACAGCAGTGTGCAGTTACACAGCAGAGAGCATAGTTACACAGCAGGGAGCACAGTTACACAGCAGAGTGTGCAGTTACACAGCAGAGGGCACAGTTACATAGCAGAGAGCACAGTTAAACAGCAGAGAGCACAGTTACACAGCAGAGAGCTCAGTTACACAGCAGAGAGCAGAATTACACAGCAGAGTGTGCAGTTACACAGCAGAGGGCACAGTTACATAGCAGAGAGCACAGTTACACAGCAGAGAGCACAATTACACAGCAGAGAGCAGAGTTACATAGCAGAGAGCACAGTTACACAGCAGTGTACAGTTACACAGCAGGGTGCACAGTTACACAGCAGAGAGCGCAGTTACACAGCCGGGAGCACAGTTACACAGCAGAGAGCACAGTTACACATCAGAGACCTCAGTCACACAGCCGGGAGCACAATTACACAGCCGGGAGCACAGTTACACAGCAGACAGCATAGTTACACAGCAGGGAGCACAGTTACACAGCAGGGTGCACAGTTACACAGCAGAGAGCACAGTTACACAGCAGAGTGTGCAGTTACACAGCAGAGAGCACAGTTACACAGCAGAGGGCACAGTTACATAGCAGAGAGCACAGTTAAACAGCAGAGAGCACAGTTACACAGCAGAGAGCACAGTTACACAGCCGGGAGCACAGTTACACAGCCGGGAGCACAGTTACACAGCAGCAAGCACGGTTTCACAGCAGGGAGCACGGTTACACATCAGGGAGCACGGTTACACAGCAGGGAGCACAATTACACAGCAGAACGCAGTTCGTTGGACTGGGGTGAGCACAGTAAGAAGTTAACAACACCAGGTTAAAGTCCAACAGGTTTGTTTCAAACACTAGCTTTCGGAGCACTGCTCCTTCTTCAGGTGTCATTCCTCTTCATTCACCTGAGAAAGGAGCAGTGCTCCGAAAGCAAATGTTTGAAACAAACCTGTTGGAATTTTACGTGGTGTTGTAAGACTTCTTACGCAGCAGGGAGCACAGTTACACAGCAGAGAGCACACAGTTACACAGCAGAGAGCACAGTTACACGGCAGAGTGTGCAGTTACACAGCAGAGAGCACAGTTACACGGCAGAGTGTGCAGTTACACAGCAGAGAGCACAGTTACACAGCAGAGAGCACGGTTACACAGCAGAGTGTGCAGTTACACAGCAGAGGGCACAGTTACATAGCAGAGAGCACAGTTAAACAGCAGAGAGCACAGTTACACAGCAGAGAGCTCAGTTACACAGCAGAGAGCACAATTACACAGCAGAGTGTGCAGTTACACAGCAGAGGGCACAGTTACATAGCAGAGAGCACAGTTACACAGCAGAGAGCACAGTTACACAGCAGAGAGCACAGTTACACAGCAGAGAGCACAGTTACACAGCAGTGTACAGTTACACAGCAGGGTGCACAGTTACACAGCAGAGAGCGCAGTTACACAGCCGGGAGCACAGTTACACAGCAGAGAGCACAGTTACACAGCAGAGAGCTCAGTCACACAGCCTGGAGCACAATTACACAGCCGGCAGCACAGTTACACAGCAGAGAGCATAGTTACACAGCAGGGAGCACAGTTACACAGCAGAGTGTGCAGTTACACAGCAGAGAGCACAGTTACACAGCAGGGTGCACAGTTACACAGCAGGGTGCACAGTTACACAGCAGAGAGCACAGTTACACAGCAGAGTGTGCAGTTACACAGCAGAGAGCACAGTTACACAGCAGAGTGTGCAGTTACACAGCAGGGTGCACAGTTCCACAGCAGAGTGTGCAGTTACACAGCAAAGAGCACAGTTACACAGCAGAGAGCACGGTTACACAGCAGAGTGTGCCGTTACACAGCAGAGGGCACAGTTACATAGCAGAGAGCACAGTTACAGAGCAGAGAGCACAGTTACTCAGCAGAGTGTGCAGTTACACAGCAGAGGGCACAGTTACATAGCAGAGAGCACAGTTAAACAGCAGAGAGCACAGTTACACAGCAGAGAGCTCAGTTACACAGCCGAGAGCACAATTACACAGCAGAGTGTGCAGTTACACAGCAGAGGGCACAGTTACATAGCAGAGAGCACAGTTACACAACAGGGTGCACAGTTACACAGCAGGGAGCACAGTTACACAGCAGAGAGCACACAGTTACACAGCAGAGAGCACAGTTACACAGCAGAGAGCACGGTTACACAGCAGAGTGTGCAGTTACACAGCAGAGGGCACAGTTACATAGCAGAGAGCACAGATAAACAGCAGAGAGCACAGTTACACAGCAGAGAGCTCAGTTACACAGCAGAGAGCACAATTACACAGCAGAGTGTGCAGTTACACAGCAGAGGGCACAGTTACATAGCAGAGAGCACAGTTACACAGCAGAGAGCACAATTACACAGCAGGGTGCACAGTTTCACAGCAGAGAGCACAGTTACACAGCAGAGCACACAGTTACACAGCAGAGTGTACAGTTACACAGCAGAGAGCACAGTTACACAGCAGTGTACAGTTACACAGCAGAGAGCACAGTTACACAGCAGAGAGCACAGTTACACAGCACAGTGTACAGTTACACAGCAGAGAGCACAGTTACACAGCAGTGTACATTTACACAGCAGGGAGCACAGTTACACAGCAGGGTGCACAGTTGCACAGCAGAGAGCGCAGTTACACAGCCGGGAGCACAGTTACACAGCAGACAGCACAGCTACACAGCAGAGTGCTCAGTTACACAGCCGGGAGCACAGTTACACAGCCGGGAGCACAGTTACACAGCCGGGAGCACAGTTACACAGCAGAGAGCTCAGTTACACAGCCGGGAGCACAGTTACACAGCCGGGAGCACAGTTACACAGCCGGGAACACAGTTACACAGCAGACAGCACAGCTACACAGCAGAGAGCTCCGTTACACAGCCGGGAGCACAGTTACACAGCCGGGAGCACAGTTACACAGCCGGGAGCACAGTTACACAGCAGACAGCACAGCTACACAGCAGATAGCTCATTTACACAGCAGAGAGCGCAGTTACACAGCCGGGAGCACAGTTACACAGCAGAGAGCACAGTTACACAGCAGAGAGCTCAGTTACGCAGCCGGGAGCACAATTACACAGCCGGGAGAACAGTTACACAGCAGAGAGCATCGCTACACAGCAGGGAGCAATGTTACACATCAGAGTGTGCAGTTACACAGCAGAGAGCATAGTTACACAGCAGGGAGCACAGTTACACAGCAGAGTGTGCAGTTACACAGCAGAGGGAACAGTTACATAGCAGAGAGCACAGTTAAACAGCAGAGAGAACAGTTACACAGCAGAGAGCTCAGTTACACAGCAGAGAGCAGAATTACACAGCAGAGTGTGCAGTTACACAGCAGAGGGCACAGTTACATAGCAGAGAGCACAGTTACACAGCAGAGAGCACAGTTACACAGCAGAGAGCAGAGTTACATAGCAGAGAGCACAGATACACAGCAGTGTACAGTTACACAGCAGGGTGCACAGTTACACAGCAGAGAGCGCAGTTACACAGCCGGGAGCACAGTTACACAGCAGAGAGCACAGTTACACATCAGAGAGCTCAGTCACACAGCCGGGAGCACAATTACACAGCCGGGAGCACAGTTACACAGCCGGGAGCACAGTTACACAGCCGGGAGCACAGTTACACAGCAGAGAGCTCAGTTACACAGCCGGGAGCACAGTTACACAGCAGAGTGTGCAGTTACACAGCAGAGAGCACAGTTACACAGCAGAGGGCACAGTTACATAGCAGAGAGCACAGTTAAACAGCAGAGAGCACAGTTACAAAGCAGAGAGCTCAGTTACACAGCAGAGAGCACAATTACACAGCAGAGTGTGCAGTTACACAGCAGAGGGCACAGTTGCATAGCAGGGAGCACAGTTACACAGCAGAGAGCACAGTTACACAGCAGGGTGCACAGTTACACAGCAGGGAGCACAGTTACACAGCAGAGAGCACACAGTTACACAGCAGAGAGCACGGTTACACAGCAGAGTGTGCAGTTACACAGGAAAGGGCACAGTTACATAGCAGAGAGCACAGTTAAACAGCAGAGAGCACAGTTACACAGCAGAGAGCTCAGTTACACAGCAGAGACCATAATTACACAGCAGAGTGTGCAGTTACACAGCAGAGGGCACAGTTACATAGCAGAGAGCACAGTTAAACAGCAGAGAGCACAGTTACACAGCAGAGAGCTCAGTTACCCAGCAGCGAGCACAATTACACAGCAGAGTGTGCAGTTACACAGCAGAGGGCACAGTTACATAGCAGAGAGCACAGTTACACAGCAGAGAGCACAGTTACATAGCAGGGTGCACAGTTACACAGCAGGGTGCACAGTTACACAGCAGAGAGCACAGTTACACAGCAGAGCGCACAGTTACACAGCAGAGTGTACAGTTACACAGCAGAGAGCACAGTTACACAGGAGTGTACAGTTACACAGCAGAGAGCACAGTTACACAGCAGAGAGCACAGCTACACAGCAGAGTGTACAGTTAAACAGCAGAGAGCACAGTTACACAGCACTGTACAGTTACACAGCAGTGTGCACAGGTACACAGCAGAGAGCGCAGTTACACAGCCGGGAGCACAGTTACACAGCAGAGAGCACAGTTACACAGCAGAGAGCTCAGTTACACAGCAGAGTGCTCAGTTACACAGCCGGGAGCACAATTACACAGTCGGGAGCACAGTTACACAGCAGAGAGCACAGTTACACAGCAGGGAGCACAGTTACACAGCAGAGTGTGCAGTTACACAGCAGCGAGCACAGTTACACAGCAGGGTGCACAGTTACACAGCAGGGTGCACAGTTCCACAGCAGAGTGTGCAGTTACACAGCAGAGAGCACAGTTAAACAGCAGAGAGCACAGTTACACAGCAGAGAGCACAGTTACACAGCAGAGTGGGCAGTTACACAGCAGAGAGCACAGTTACACAGCAGAGTGTGCAGTTACACAGCAGGGTGCACAGTTCCACAGCAGAGTGTGCAGTTACACAGCAGAGAGCACAGTTACACAGCAGAGAGCACGGTTACACAGCAGAGTGTGCAGTTACACAGCAGAGGGCACAGTTACATAGCAGAGAGCATAGTTACACAGCAGAGAGCACAGTTACACAGCAGAGTGTGCAGTTACACAGCAGAGGGCACAGTTACATAGCAGAGAGCACAGTTACACTGCAGAGAGCACAGATACACAGCAGAGAGCTCAGTTACACAGCAGATAGCACAATTACACAGCAGAGTGTGCAGTTACACAGCAGAGGGCACAGTTACATAGCAGAGAGCACAGTTACACAGCAGTGTACAGTTACACAGCAGGGTGCATAGTTACACAGCAGAAAGCACAGTTTCACAGCCGGGAGCACAGTTCCACAGCAGAGCGTGCAGTTACACAGCAGAGAGCACAGTTACACAGCAGAGTGTGCAGGTACACAGCAGAGTGCTCAGTTACACAGCAGAGTGTGCAGTTCCACAGCAGAGTGTGCAGTAACACTGCAGAGAGCACAGTTACACAGCAGAGTGTGCAGTTCCACAGCAGAGTGTGCAGTTACACAGCAGAGAGCACAGTTACACAGCAGAGAGCGCTGTTACACAGCCGGGAGCACAGTTACACAGCAGAGAGCGCAGTTACACAGCAGAGATCACGGTTACACAGCAGAGAGCACAGTTACACAGCAGAGAGCACAGTTACACAGCAGAGAGCACAGTTACACTGCAGAGAGCACAGTTACACAGGAGAGTATGCAGTTACACATCAGGGTGCACAGTTGCACAGCAGAGTGTGCAGTTCCACAGCAGAGTGTGCAGTTACACTGCAGAGAGCACAGTTACACAGCAGAGAGCACAGTTTCACAGCAGAGAGCACAGTTACACAGCAGAGTGTGCAGTTACACAGCAGGGTGCACAGTTACACAGCAGAGAGCACAGTTACACAGCAGTGTACAGTTCCACAGCAGAGTGTACAGTTACACAGCAGAGAGCACAGTTAAACAGCAGAGAGCACAGTTACACAGCAGAGAGCTCAGTTACACAGCAGAGAGCACAATTACACAGCAGAGTGTGCAGTTACACAGCAGAGGGCACAGTTACACAGCAGAGGGCACAGTTACATAGCAGAGAGCACAGTTAAACAGCAGAGAGCACAGTTACAAAGCAGAGAGCTCAGTTACACAGCAGAGAGCACAATTACACAGCAGAGTGTGCAGTTACACAGCAGAGGGCACAGTTACATAGCAGGGAGCACAGTTGCACAGCAGAGAGCATAGTTACACAGCAGGGTGCACAGTTACACAGCAGGGAGCACAGTTACACAGCAGAGAGCACACAGTTACACAGCAGAGAGCACGGTTACACAGCAGAGTGTGCAGTTACACAGGAAAGGGCACAGTTACATAGCACAGAGCACAGTTAAACAGCAGAGAGCACAGTTACACAGCAGAGAGCTCAGTTACACAGCAGAGAGCACAATTACACAGCAGAGTGTGCAGTTACACAGCAGAGGGCACAGTTACATAGCAGAGAGCACAGTTACACAGCAGAGAGCATAATTACACAGCAGAGTGTGCAGTTACACAGCAGAGGGCACAGTTACATAGCAGAGAGCACCGTTAAACAGCAGAGAGCACAGTTACACAGCAGAGAGCTCAGTTACAGAGCAGCGAGCACAATTACACAGCAGAGTGTGCAGTTACACAGCAGAGGGCACAGTTACATAGCAGAGAGCACAGTTACACAGCAGAGAGCACAGTTACACAGCAGGGTGCACAGTTACACAGCAGGGTGCACAGTTACACAGCAGAGAGCACAGTTACACAGCAGAGCGCACAGTTACACAGCAGAGTGTACAGTTACACAGCAGAGAGCGCAGTTACACAGGAGTGTACAGTTACACAGCAGAGAGCAGAGTTACACAGCAGAGAGCACAGCTACACAGCAGAGTGTACAGTTAAACAGCAGAGAGCACAGTTACACAGCAGAGTGTACAGTTACACAGCAGAGAGCACAGTTACACAGGAGTGTACAGTTACACAGCAGAGAGCAGAGTTACACAGCAGAGAGCACAGTTACACAGCAGAGTGTACAGTTAAACAGCAGAGAGCACAGTTACACAGCACTGTACAGTTACACAGCAGTGTGCACAGGTACACAGCAGAGAGCGCAGTTACACAGCCGGGAGCACAGTTACACAGCAGAGAGCACAGTTACACAGCAGAGAGCTCAGTTACACAGCCGGGAGCACAATTACACAGCCGGGAGCAAAGTAACACAGCAGAGAGCACAGTTACACAGCAGGGAGCACAGTTACACAGCAGAGTGTGCAGTTACACAGCAGCGAGCACAGTTACACAGCAGGGTGCACAGTTACACAGCAGGGTGCACAGTTCCACAGCAGAGTGTGCAGTTACACAGCAGAGAGCACAGTTACACAGCAGAGAGCACAGTTACACAGCAGAGAGCACAGTTACACAGCAGAGTGTGCAGTTACACAGCAGAGAGCACAGTTACACAGCAGAGTGTGCAGTTACACAGCAGGGTGCACAGTTCCACAGCAGAGTGTGCAGTTGCACAGCAGAGAGCACAGTTACACAGCAGAGAGCACGGTTACACAGCAGAGTGTGCAGTTACACAGCAGAGGGCACAGTTACATAGCAGAGAGCATAGTTACACAGCAGAGAGCACAGTTACACAGCAGAGTGTGCAGTTACACAGCAGAGGGCACAGTTACATAGCAGAGAGCACAGTTACACTGCAGAGAGCACAGTTACACAGCAGAGAGCTCAGTTACACAGCAGATAGCACAATTACACAGCAGAGTGTGCAGTTACACAGCAGAGGGCACAGTTACATAGCAGAGAGCACAGTTACACAGCAGTGTACAGTTACACAGCAGGGTGCATAGTTACACAGCAGAAAGCACAGTTACACAGCCGGGAGCACAGTTCCACAGCAGAGCGTGCAGTTACACAGCAGAGAGCACAGTTACACAGCAGAGTGTGCAGGTACACAGCAGAGTGCTCAGTTACACAGCAGAGTGTGCAGTTACACAGCAGGGTGCACAGTTACACAGCAGAGAGCACACTTACACAGCAGAGTGTGCAGTTCCACAGCAGAGTGTGCAGTTACACTGCAGAGAGCACAGTTACACAGCAGAGTGTGCAGTTCCACAGCAGAGTGTGCAGTTACACAGCAGAGAGCACAGTTACACAGCAGAGAGCGCTGTGACACAGCCGGGAGCACAGTTACACAGCAGAGAGCGCAGTTACACAGCAGAGAGCACGGTTACACAGCAGAGAGCACAGTTACACAGCAGAGAGCACAGTTACACAGCAGAGAGCACAGTTACACAGCAGAGAGCACAGTTACACAGGAGAGTATGCAGTTACACATCAGGGTGCACAGTTACACAGCAGAGTGTGCAGTTCCACAGCAGAGTGTGCAGTTACACTGCAGAGAGCACACTTACACAGCAGAGAGCGCAGTTACACAGCAGAGAGCGCAGTTACACAGCCGGGAGCACAGTTACACAGCAGAGAGCGCAGTTACACAGCAGAGAGCACGGTTACACAGCAGAGAGCACAGTTACACAGCAGAGAGCACAGTTACACAGCAGAGAGCACAGTTACACAGCAGAGAGCACAGTTACACAGCAGAGAGCACAGTTACACAGCAGAGTGTTCAATTACACAGCAGAGAGCACAGTTACACAGCAGAGAGCACAGTTACACAGCAGAGTATGCAGTTACACATCAGGGTGCACAGTTACACAGCAGAGAGTGCAGTTACACATCAGATAGCTCAACTGCACAGCAGAGAGCACAGTTACACAGCAGAGAGCACAGTTAAACAGCAGAGAGCACAGTTACACAGCAGAGAGCTCAGTTACACAGCAGAGAGCACAATTACACAGCAGAGTGTGCAGTTACACAGCAGAGGGCACAGTTACACAGCAGAGGGCACAGTTACATTGCAGAGAGCACAGTTAAACAGCAGAGAGCACAGTTACAAAGCAGAGAGCTCAGTTACACAGCAGAGAGCACAATTACACAGCAGAGTGTGCAGTTACACAGCAGAGGGCACAGTTACATAGCAGGGAGCACAGTTGCACAGCAGAGAGCATAGTTACACAGCAGGGTGCACAGTTACACAGCAGGGAGCACAGTTACACAGCAGAGAGCACACAGTTACACAGCAGAGAGCACGGTTACACAGCAGAGTGTGCAGTTACACAGGAAAGGGCACAGTTACATAGCACAGAGCACAGTTAAACAGCAGAGAGCACAGTTACACAGCAGAGAGCTCAGTTACACAGCAGAGAGCACAATTACACAGCAGAGTGTGCAGTTACACAGCAGAGGGCACAGTTACATAGCAGAGAGCACAGTTACACAGCAGAGAGCATAATTACACAGCAGAGTGTGCAGTTACACAGCAGAGGGCACAGTTACATAGCAGAGAGCACCGTTAAACAGCAGAGAGCACAGTTACACAGCAGAGAGCTCAGTTACAGAGCAGCGAGCACAATTACACAGCAGAGTGTGCAGTTACACAGCAGAGGGCACAGTTACATAGCAGAGAGCACAGTTACACAGCAGAGAGCACAGTTACACAGCAGGGTGCACAGTTACACAGCAGGGTGCACAGTTACACAGCAGAGAGCACAGTTACACAGCAGAGCGCACAGTTACACAGCAGAGTGTACAGTTACACAGCAGAGAGCGCAGTTACACAGGAGTGTACAGTTACACAGCAGAGAGCAGAGTTACACAGCAGAGAGCACAGCTACACAGCAGAGTGTACAGTTAAACAGCAGAGAGCACAGTTACACAGCAGAGTGTACAGTTACACAGCAGAGAGCACAGTTACACAGGAGTGTACAGTTACACAGCAGAGAGCAGAGTTACACAGCAGAGAGCACAGTTACACAGCAGAGTGTACAGTTAAACAGCAGAGAGCACAGTTACACAGCACTGTACAGTTACACAGCAGTGTGCACAGGTACACAGCAGAGAGCGCAGTTACACAGCCGGGAGCACAGTTACACAGCAGAGAGCACAGTTACACAGCAGAGAGCTCAGTTACACAGCCGGGAGCACAATTACACAGCCGGGAGCAAAGTAACACAGCAGAGAGCACAGTTACACAGGAGGGAGCACAGTTACACAGCAGAGTGTGCAGTTACACAGCAGCGAGCACAGTTACACAGCAGGGTGCACAGTTACACAGCAGGGTGCACAGTTCCACAGCAGAGTGTGCAGTTACACAGCAGAGAGCACAGTTACACAGCAGAGAGCACAGTTACACAGCAGAGAGCACAGTTACACAGCAGAGTGTGCAGTTACACAGCAGAGAGCACAGTTACACAGCAGAGTGTGCAGTTACACAGCAGGGTGCACAGTTCCACAGCAGAGTGTGCAGTTGCACAGCAGAGAGCACAGTTACACAGCAGAGAGCACGGTTACACAGCAGAGTGTGCAGTTACACAGCAGAGGGCACAGTTACATAGCAGAGAGCATAGTTACACAGCAGAGAGCACAGTTACACAGCAGAGTGTGCAGTTACACAGCAGAGGGCACAGTTACATAGCAGAGAGCACAGTTACACTGCAGAGAGCACAGTTACACAGCAGAGAGCTCAGTTACACAGCAGATAGCACAATTACACAGCAGAGTGTGCAGTTACACAGCAGAGGGCACAGTTACTTAGCAGAGAGCACAGTTACACAGCAGTGTACAGTTACACAGCAGGGTGCATAGTTACACAGCAGAAAGCACAGTTACACAGCCGGGAGCACAGTTCCACAGCAGAGCGTGCAGTTACACAGCAGAGAGCACAGTTACACAGCAGAGTGTGCAGGTACACAGCAGAGTGCTCAGTTACACAGCAGAGTGTGCAGTTACACAGCAGGGTGCACAGTTACACAGCAGAGAGCACACTTACACAGCAGAGTGTGCAGTTCCACAGCAGAGTGTGCAGTTACACTGCAGAGAGCACAGTTACACAGCAGAGTGTGCAGTTCCACAGCAGAGTGTGCAGTTACACAGCAGAGAGCACAGTTACACAGCAGAGAGCGCTGTGACACAGCCGGGAGCACAGTTACACAGCAGAGAGCGCAGTTACACAGCAGAGAGCACGGTTACACAGCAGAGAGCACAGTTACACAGCAGAGAGCACAGTTACACAGCAGAGAGCACAGTTACACAGCAGAGAGCACAGTTACACAGGAGAGTATGCAGTTACACATCAGGGTGCACAGTTACACAGCAGAGTGTGCAGTTCCACAGCAGAGTGTGCAGTTACACTGCAGAGAGCACACTTACACAGCAGAGAGCGCAGTTACACAGCAGAGAGCGCAGTTACACAGCCGGGAGCACAGTTACACAGCAGAGAGCGCAGTTACACAGCAGAGAGCACGGTTACACAGCAGAGAGCACAGTTACACAGCAGAGAGCACAGTTACACAGCAGAGAGCACAGTTACACAGCAGAGAGCACAGTTACACAGCAGAGAGCACAGTTACACAGCAGAGTGTTCAGTTACACAGCAGAGAGCACAGTTACACAGCAGAGAGCACAGTTACACAGCAGAGTATGCAGTTACACATCAGGGTGCACAGTTACACAGCAGAGAGTGCAGTTACACATCAGATAGCTCAACTGCACAGCAGAGAGCACAGTTACACAGCAGAGAGCACAGTTACACAGCAGAGAGTGCATTTACACATCAGATAGCTCAATTGCCCAGCAGAGAGCACAGTTACACAGCAGGGTGTGCAGTTCCACAGCAGAGTGTGCAGTTCCACGGCAGAGTTCGCAGTTACACAGCAGAGAGCACAGTTACACAGCAGAGAGCTCAGTTACACAGCAGAGAGCACAATTACACAGCACAGTGTGCAGTTACACAGCAGAGGGCACAGTTACATAGCAGAGAGCACAGTTACACAGCAGAGAGCATAATTACACAGCAGAGTGTGCAGTTACACAGCAGAGGGCACAGTTACATAGCAGAGAGCACAGTTACACAGCAGAGAGCTCAGTTACACAGCAGAGAGCACAATTACACAGCAGAGTGTGCAGTTACACAGCAGAGGGCACAGTTACATAGCAGAGAGCACAGTTACACAGCAGAGAGCATAATTACACAGCAGAGTGTGCAGTTACACAGCAGAGGGCACAGTTACATAGCAGAGAGCACAGTTAAACAGCAGAGAGCACAGTTACACAGCAGAGAGCTCAGTTACACAGCAGCGAGCACAATTACACAGCAGAGTGTGCAGTTACACAGCAGAGGGCACAGTTACATAGCAGAGAGCACAGTTACACAGCAGAGAGCACAGTTACACAGCAGGGTGCACAGTTACACAGCAGGGTGCACAGTTACACAGCAGAGAGCACAGTTACACAGCAGAGCGCACAGTTACACAGCAGAGTGTACAGTTACACAGCAGAGAGCGCAGTTACACAGGAGTGTACAGTTACACAGCAGAGAGCAGAGTTACACAGCAGAGAGCACAGCTACACAGCAGAGTGTACAGTTAAACAGCAGAGAGCACAGTTACACAGCAGAGTGTACAGTTACACAGCAGAGAGCACAGTTACACAGGAGTGTACAGTTACACAGCAGAGAGCACAGTTACACAGCAGAGAGCACAGTTACACAGCAGAGTGTACAGTTAAACAGCAGAGAGCACAGTTACACAGCACTGTACAGTTACACAGCAGTGTGCACAGGTACACAGCAGAGAGCGCAGTTACACAGCCGGGAGCACAGTTACACAGCAGAGAGCACAGTTACACAGCAGAGAGCTCAGTTACACAGCCGGGAGCACAATTACACAGCCGGGAGCAAAGTTACACAGCAGAGAGCACAGTTACACAGCAGGGAGCACAGTTACACAGCAGAGTGTGCAGTTACACAGCAGCGAGCACAGTTACACAGCAGGGTGCACAGTTACACAGCAGGGTGCACAGTTCCACAGCAGAGTGTGCAGTTACACAGCAGAGAGCACAGTTACACAGCAGAGAGCACAGTTACACAGCAGAGAGCACAGTTACACAGCAGAGTGTGCAGTTACACAACAGAGAGCACAGTTACACAGCAGAGTGTGCAGTTACACAGCAGGGTGCACAGTTCCACAGCAGAGTGTGCAGTTGCACAGCAGAGAGCACAGTTACACAGCAGAGAGCACGGTTACACAGCAGAGGGTGCAGTTACACAGCAGAGGGCACAGTTACATAGCAGAGAGCATAGTTACACAGCAGAGAGCACAGTTACACAGCAGAGTGTGCAGTTACACAGCAGAGGGCACAGTTACATAGCAGAGAGCACAGTTACACTGCAGAGAGCACAGTTACACAGCAGAGAGCTCAGTTACACAGCAGATAGCACAATTACACAGCAGAGTGTGCAGTTACACAGCAGAGGGCACAGTTACATAGCAGAGAGCACAGTTACACAGCAGTGTACAGTTACACAGCAGGGTGCATAGTTACACAGCAGAAAGCACAGTTACACAGCCGGGAGCACAGTTCCACAGCAGAGCGTGCAGTTACACAGCAGAGAGCACAGTTACACAGCAGAGTGTGCAGGTACACAGCAGAGTGCTCATTTACACAGCAGAGTGTGCAGTTACACAGCAGGGTGCACAGTTACACAGCAGAGAGCACACTTACACAGCAGAGTGTGCAGTTCCACAGCAGAGTGTGCAGTTACACTGCAGAGAGCACAGTTACACAGCAGAGTGTGCAGTTCCACAGCAGAGTGTGCAGTTACACAGCAGAGAGCACAGTTACACAGCAGAGAGCGCTGTGACACAGCCGGGAGCACAGTTACACAGCAGAGAGCGCAGTTACACAGCAGAGAGCACGGTTACACAGCAGAGAGCACAGTTACACAGCAGAGAGCACAGTTACACAGCAGAGAGCACAGTTACACAGCAGAGAGCACAGTTACACAGGAGAGTATGCAGTTACACATCAGGGTGCACAGTTACACAGCAGAGTGTGCAGTTCCACAGCAGAGTGTGCAGTTACACTGCAGAGAGCACAGTTATACAGCAGACAGCGCAGTTACACAGCAGAGAGCGCAGTTACACAGCCGGGAGCACAGTTACACAGCAGAGAGCGCAGTTACACAGCAGAGAGCACGGTTACACAGCAGAGAGCACAGTTACACAGCAGAGAGCACAGTTACACAGCAGAGAGCACAGTTACACAGCAGAGAGCACAGTTACACAGCAGAGAGCACAGTTACACAGCAGAGTGTTCAGTTACACAGCAGAGAGCACAGTTACACAGCAGAGAGCACAGTTACACAGCAGAGTATGCAGTTACACATCAGGGTGCACAGTTACACAGCAGAGAGTGCAGTTACACATCAGATAGCTCAACTGCACAGCAGAGAGCACAGTTACACAGCAGAGAGCACAGTTACACAGCAGAGAGTGCATTTACACATCAGATAGCTCAATTGCACAGCAGAGAGCACAGTTACACAGCAGGGTGTGCAGTTCCACAGCAGAGTGTGCAGTTCCACAGCAGAGTTCGCAGTTACACAGCAGAGAGCACAGTTACACAGCAAAGAGCACAGTTACACAGCAGAGTGTGCAGTTACACAGCAGGGTGCACAGTTACACAGCTGAGAGCACAGTTACACAGCAGAGTGTGCAGTTACACAGCAGGATGCACAGTTACACAGCAGAGAGCACAGTTACACAGCAGGGAGCACAGTTACACAGCAGGGAGCACAGTTACACAGCAGACTGTGCAGTTACACAGCAGAGTGTGCAGTTACACAGCAGAGAGCACAGTTACACAGCAGGGAGCACAGTTACACAGCAGAGAGCACAGTTACACAGCAGAGTGTGCAGTTACACAGCAGAGAGCACAGTTACACAGCAGAGAGCATAGTTACACAGCAGAGTGTGCACTTGCAGAGTGTGCACTTACACAGCAGGGAGCACAGTAACACAGGAGAGAGCACGGTTACACATCAGAGGGAACAGTTACACAGCAGGGAGCACAGTTACACAGCAGAGAGCACAGTTACACAGCAGAGAGCACAGTTACACAGCAGAGTGTGCAGTTACACATCAGGGTGCACTGTTACACAGCAGAGAGTGCAGTTACACATCAGATAGCTCAATTGCACAGCAGAGAGCACAGTTACACAGCAGAGAGCACAGTTACACAGCAGAAAGCACAGTTACACATCAGAAAGCACGGTTGCACAGTAGAGAGCACAGTTACACAGCAGAGAGCACAGTTACACAGCAGAGAGCTCAGTTACACAGCAGAGAGCACAGTTACACAGCAGAGAGCACAGTTACACAGCAGAGAGCACAGTTAAACAGGAGAGTATGCAGTTACACATCAGGGTGCACAGTTACACAGCAGAGTGTGCAGTTCCACAGCAGAGTGTGCAGTTACACAGCAGAGAGCACAGTTTCACAGCAGAGAGCACAGTTACACAGCAGAGTGTGCAGTTACACAGCAGGGTGCACAGTTACACAGCAGAGAGCACAGTTACACAGCAGTGTACAGTTCCACAGCAGAGTGTACAGTTACACAGCAGAGATCACAGTTCCACAGCAGAGAGCACAGTTTCACAGCAGAGAGCACAGTTACACAGCAGAGTGTGCAGTTACACAGCAGGGTGCACAGTTACACAGCAGAGAGCACAGTTACACAGCAGGGTGTACAGTTCCACAGCAGAGTGTACAGTTACACAGCAGAGAGCACGGTTACACAGCAGAGAGCACAGTTTCACAGCAGAGAGCACAGTTACACAGCAGAGTGTGCAGTTACACAGCAGGGTGCACAGTTACACAGCAGAGAGCACAGTTACACAGCAGGGTGTACAGTTCCACAGCAGAGTGTACAGTTACACAGCAGAGAGCACGGTTACACAGCAGAGAGCGCAGTTACACAGCAGAGAGCGCAGTTACACAGCCGGGAGCACAGTTACACAGCAGAGAGCGCAGTTACACAGCAGAGAGCACGGTTACACAGCAGAGAGCACAGTTACACAGCAGAGAGCACAGTTACACAGCAGAGAGCACAGTTACACCGCAGAGAGCACCGTTACACAGCAGAGTGTTCAGTTACACAGCAGAGAGCACAGTTACACAGCAGAGAGCACAGTTACACAGCAGAGTATGCAGTTACACATCAGGGTGCACAGTTACACAGCAAAGAGCACAGTTACACAGCAGAGTGTGCAGTTACACAGCAGGGTGCACAGTTACACAGCTGAGAGCACAGTTACACAGCAGAGTGTGCAGTTACACAGCAGGATGCACAGTTACACAGCAGAGAGCACAGTTACACAGCAGGGAGCACAGTTACACAGCAGGGAGCACAGTTACACAGCAGACTGTGCAGTTACACAGCAGAGTGTGCAGTTACACAGCAGAGAGCACAGTTACACAGCAGGGAGCACAGTTACACAGCAGAGAGCACAGTTACACAGCAGAGTGTGCAGTTACACAGCAGAGAGCACAGTTACACAGCAGAGAGCATAGTTACACAGCAGAGTGTGCACTTGCAGAGTGTGCACTTACACAGCAGGGAGCACAGTAACACAGGAGAGAGCACGGTTACACATCAGAGGGAACAGTTACACAGCAGGGAGCACAGTTACACAGCAGAGAGCACAGTTACACAGCAGAGAGCACAGTTACACAGCAGAGTGTGCAGTTACACATCAGGGTGCACTGTAACACAGCAGAGAGTGCAGTTACACATCAGATAGCTCAATTGCACAGCAGAGAGCACAGTTACACAGCAGAGAGCACAGTTACACAGCAGAAAGCACAGTTACACATCAGAAAGCACGGTTGCACAGTAGAGAGCACAGTTACACAGCAGAGAGCACAGTTACACAGCAGAGAGCTCAGTTACACAGCAGAGAGCACAGTTACACAGCAGAGAGCACAGTTACACAGCAGAGAGCACAGTTAAACAGGAGAGTATGCAGTTACACATCAGGGTGCACAGTTACACAGCAGAGTGTGCAGTTCCACAGCAGAGTGTGCAGTTACACAGCAGAGAGCACAGTTTCACAGCAGAGAGCACAGTTACACAGCAGAGTGTGCAGTTACACAGCAGGGTGCACAGTTACACAGCAGAGAGCACAGTTACACAGCAGTGTACAGTTCCACAGCAGAGTGTACAGTTACACAGCAGAGATCACAGTTCCACAGCAGAGAGCACAGTTTCACAGCAGAGAGCACAGTTACACAGCAGAGTGTGCAGTTACACAGCAGGGTGCACAGTTACACAGCAGAGAGCACAGTTACACAGCAGGGTGCACAGTTCCACAGCAGAGTGTACAGTTACACAGCAGAGAGCACGGTTACACAGCAGAGAGCACAGTTTCACAGCAGAGAGCACAGTTACACAGCAGAGTGTGCAGTTACACAGCAGGGTGCACAGTTACACAGCAGAGAGCACAGTTACACAGCAGGGTGTACAGTTCCACAGCAGAGAGTACAGTTACACAGCAGAGAGCACGGTTACACAGCAGAGAGCGCAGTTACACAGCAGAGAGCGCAGTTACACAGCCGGGAGCACAGTTACACAGCAGAGAGCGCAGTTACACAGCAGAGAGCACGGTTACACAGCAGAGAGCACAGTTACACAGCAGAGAGCACAGTTACACAGCAGAGAGCACAGTTACACAGCAGAGAGCACAGTTACACCGCAGAGAGCACCGTTACACAGCAGAGTGTTCAGTTACACAGCAGAGATCACAGTTACACAGCAGAGAGCACAGTTACACAGCAGAGTATGCAGTTACACATCAGGGTGCACAGTTACACAGCAGAGAGTGCAGTTACACATCAGATAGCTCAACTGCACTGCAGAGAGCACAGTTACACAGCAGAGAGCACAGTTACACAGCAGAGAGTGCATTTACACATCAGATAGCTCAATTGCACAGCAGAGAGCACAGTTACACAGCAGGGTGTGCAGTTCCACAGCAGAGTGTGCAGTTCCGCAGCAGAGTTTGCAGTTACACAGCAGAGAGCACAGCTACACAGCAGAGAGCACAGTTACACAGCAGAGTGTGCAGTTACACAGCAGGGTGCACAGTTACACAGCAGAGAGCACATTTACACAGCTGAGAGCACAGTTACACAGCAGGGAGCACAGTTACACAGCAAACTGTGCAGTTACACAGCAGAGTGTGCAGTTACACAGCAGAGAGCACAGTTACACACCAGGGAGCACAGTTACACAGCAGAAGGCACAGTTACACAGCAGAGTGTGCAGTTACACAGCAGAGAGCACAGTTACACAGCAGAGAGCATAGTTACACAGCAGAGTGTGCACTTGCAGAGTGTGCACTTACACAGCAGGGAGCACAGTAAGACAGGAGAGAGCACGGTTACACATCAGAGGGAACAGTTACACAGCAGGGAGCACAGTTACACAGCAGAGAGCACAGTTACACAGCCGAGACCACAGTTACAAAGCAGAAAGCACAGTTACACAGCAGAGAGCTCAGTTACACAGCAGAGAGCGCAGTTACACAGCAGAAAGCTCAGTTACACAGCAGAGAGCACAGTTACACAGCAGAGTATGCAGTTACACATCAGGGTGCACAGTTACACAGCAGAGAGTGCAGTTACACATCAGATAGCTCAACTGCACTGCAGAGAGCACAGTTACACAGCAGAGAGCACAGTTACACAGCAGAGTGTGCAGTTACACAGCAGAGAGCACAGTTACACAGCAGAGTGTGCAGTTACACAGCAGGGTGCACAGTTCCACAGCAGAGTGTGCAGTTGCACAGCAGAGAGCACAGTTACACAGCAGAGAGCACGGTTACACAGCAGAGTGTGCAGTTACACAGCAGAGGGCACAGTTACATAGCAGAGAGCATAGTTACACAGCAGAGAGCACAGTTACACAGCAGAGTGTGCAGTTACACAGCAGAGGGCACAGTTACATAGCAGAGAGCACAGTTACACTGCAGAGAGCACAGTTACACAGCAGAGAGCTCAGTTACACAGCAGATAGCACAATTACACAGCAGAGTGTGCAGTTACACAGCAGAGGGCACAGTTACATAGCAGAGAGCACAGTTACACAGCAGTGTACAGTTACACAGCAGGGTGCATAGTTACACAGCAGAAAGCACAGTTACACAGCCGGGAGCACAGTTCCACAGCAGAGCGTGCAGTTACACAGCAGAGAGCACAGTTACACAGCAGAGTGTGCAGGTACACAGCAGAGTGCTCAGTTACACAGCAGAGTGTGCAGTTACACAGCAGGGTGCACAGTTACACAGCAGAGAGCACACTTACACAGCAGAGTGTGCAGTTCCACAGCAGAGTGTGCAGTTACACTGCAGAGAGCACAGTTACACAGCAGAGTGTGCAGTTCCACAGCAGAGTGTGCAGTTACACAGCAGAGAGCACAGTTACACAGCAGAGAGCGCTGTGACACAGCCGGGAGCACAGTTACACAGCAGAGAGCGCAGTTACACAGCAGAGAGCACGGTTACACAGCAGAGAGCACAGTTACACAGCAGAGAGCACAGTTACACAGCAGAGAGCACAGTTACACAGCAGAGAGCACAGTTACACAGCAGAGTGTTCAGTTACACAGCAGAGAGCACAGTTACACAGCAGAGAGCACAGTTACACAGCAGAGTATGCAGTTACACATCAGGGTGCACAGTTACACAGCAGAGAGTGCAGTTACACATCAGATAGCTCAACTGCACAGCAGAGAGCACAGTTACACAGCAGAGAGCACAGTTACACAGCAGAGAGTGCATTTACACATCAGATAGCTCAATTGCACAGCAGAGAGCACAGTTACACAGCAGGGTGTGCAGTTCCACAGCAGAGTGTGCAGTTCCACAGCAGAGTTCGCAGTTACACAGCAGAGAGCACAGTTACACAGCAGAGAGCTCAGTTACACAGCAGAGAGCACAATTACACAGCACAGTGTGCAGTTACACAGCAGAGGGCACAGTTACATAGCAGAGAGCACAGTTACACAGCAGAGAGCATAATTACACAGCAGAGTGTGCAGTTACACAGCAGAGGGCACAGTTACATAGCAGAGAGCACAGTTACACAGCAGAGAGCTCAGTTACACAGCAGAGAGCACAATTACACAGCAGAGTGTGCAGTTACACAGCAGAGGGCACAGTTACATAGCAGAGAGCACAGTTACACAGCAGAGAGCATAATTACACAGCAGAGTGTGCAGTTACACAGCAGAGAGCACAGTTTCACAGCAGAGAGCACAGTTACACAGCAGAGTGTGCAGTTACACAGCAGGGTGCACAGTTACACAGCAGAGAGCACAGTTACACAGCAGTGTACAGTTCCACAGCAGAGTGTACAGTTACACAGCAGAGATCACAGTTCCACAGCAGAGAGCACAGTTTCACAGCAGAGAGCACAGTTACACAGCAGAGTGTGCAGTTACACAGCAGGGTGCACAGTTACACAGCAGAGAGCACAGTTACACAGCAGGGTGTACAGTTCCACAGCAGAGTGTACAGTTACACAGCAGAGAGCACGGTTACACAGCAGAGAGCACAGTTTCACAGCAGAGAGCACAGTTACACAGCAGAGTGTGCAGTTACACAGCAGGGTGCACAGTTACACAGCAGAGAGCACAGTTACACAGCAGGGTGTACAGTTCCACAGCAGAGTGTACAGTTACACAGCAGAGAGCACGGTTACACAGCAGAGAGCGCAGTTACACAGCAGAGAGCGCAGTTACACAGCCGGGAGCACAGTTACACAGCAGAGAGCGCAGTTACACAGCAGAGAGCACGGTTACACAGCAGAGAGCACAGTTACACAGCAGAGAGCACAGTTACACAGCAGAGAGCACAGTTACACAGCAGAGAGCACAGTTACACCGCAGAGAGCACCGTTACACAGCAGAGTGTTCAGTTACACAGCAGAGAGCACAGTTACACAGCAGAGCGCACAGTTACACAGCAGAGTATGCAGTTACACATCAGGGTGCACAGTTACACAGCAAAGAGCACAGTTACACAGCAGAGTGTGCAGTTACACAGCAGGGTGCACAGTTACACAGCTGAGAGCACAGTTACACAGCAGAGTGTGCAGTTACACAGCAGGATGCACAGTTACACAGCAGAGAGCACAGTTACACAGCAGGGAGCACAGTTACACAGCAGGGAGCACAGTTACACAGCAGACTGTGCAGTTACACAGCAGAGTGTGCAGTTACACAGCAGACAGCACAGTTACACAGCAGGGAGCACAGTTACACAGCAGAGAGCACAGTTACACAGCAGAGTGTGCAGTTACACAGCAGAGAGCACAGTTACACAGCAGAGAGCATAGTTACACAGCAGAGTGTGCACTTGCAGAGTGTGCACTTACACAGCAGGGAGCACAGTAACACAGGAGAGAGCACGGTTACACATCAGAGGGAACAGTTACACAGCAGGGAGCACAGTTACACAGCAGAGAGCACAGTTACACAGCAGAGAGCACAGTTACACAGCAGAGTGTGCAGTTACACATCAGGGTGCACTGTAACACAGCAGAGAGTGCAGTTACACATCAGATAGCTCAATTGCACAGCAGAGAGCACAGTTACACAGCAGAGAGCACAGTTACACAGCAGAAAGCACAGTTACACATCAGAAAGCACGGTTGCACAGTAGAGAGCACAGTTACACAGCAGAGAGCACAGTTACACAGCAGAGAGCTCAGTTACACAGCAGAGAGCACAGTTACACAGCAGAGAGCACAGTTACACAGCAGAGAGCACAGTTAAACAGGAGAGTATGCAGTTACACATCAGGGTGCACAGTTACACAGCAGAGTGTGCAGTTCCACAGCAGAGTGTGCAGTTACACAGCAGAGAGCACAGTTTCACAGCAGAGAGCACAGTTACACAGCAGAGTGTGCAGTTACACAGCAGGGTGCACAGTTACACAGCAGAGAGCACAGTTACACAGCAGTGTACAGTTCCACAGCAGAGTGTACAGTTACACAGCAGAGATCACAGTTCCACAGCAGAGAGCACAGTTTCACAGCAGAGAGCACAGTTACACAGCAGAGTGTGCAGTTACACAGCAGGGTGCACAGTTACACAGCAGAGAGCACAGTTACACAGCAGGGTGTACAGTTCCACAGCAGAGTGTACAGTTACACAGCAGAGAGCACGGTTACACAGCAGAGAGCACAGTTTCACAGCAGAGAGCACAGTTACACAGCAGAGTGTGCAGTTACACAGCAGGGTGCACAGTTACACAGCAGAGAGCACAGTTACACAGCAGGGTGTACAGTTCCACAGCAGAGAGTACAGTTACACAGCAGAGAGCACGGTTACACAGCAGAGAGCGCAGTTACACAGCAGAGAGCGCAGTTACACAGCCGGGAGCACAGTTACACAGCAGAGAGCGCAGTTACACAGCAGAGAGCACGGTTACACAGCAGAGAGCACAGTTACACAGCAGAGAGCACAGTTACACAGCAGAGAGCACAGTTACACAGCAGAGAGCACAGTTACACCGCAGAGAGCACCGTTACACAGCAGAGTGTTCAGTTACACAGCAGAGATCACAGTTACACAGCAGAGAGCACAGTTACACAGCAGAGTATGCAGTTACACATCAGGGTGCACAGTTACACAGCAGAGAGTGCAGTTACACATCAGATAGCTCAACTGCACTGCAGAGAGCACAGTTACACAGCAGAGAGCACAGTTACACAGCAGAGAGTGCATTTACACATCAGATAGCTCAATTGCACAGCAGAGAGCACAGTTGCACAGCAGGGTGTGCAGTTCCACAGCAGAGTGTGCAGTTCCGCAGCAGAGTTTGCAGTTACACAGCAGAGAGCACAGCTACACAGCAGAGAGCACAGTTACACAGCAGAGTGTGCAGTTACACAGCAGGGTGCACAGTTACACAGCAGAGAGCACATTTACACAGCTGAGAGCACAGTTACACAGCAGGGAGCACAGTTACACAGCAAACTGTGCAGTTACACAGCAGAGTGTGCAGTTACACAGCAGAGAGCACAGTTACACACCAGGGAGCACAGTTACACAGCAGAAGGCACAGTTACACAGCAGAGTGTGCAGTTACACAGCAGAGAGCACAGTTACACAGCAGAGAGCATAGTTACACAGCAGAGTGTGCACTTGCAGAGTGTGCACTTACACAGCAGGGAGCACAGTAAGACAGGAGAGAGCACGGTTACACATCAGAGGGAACAGTTACACAGCAGGGAGCACAGTTACACAGCAGAGAGCACAGTTACACAGCCGAGACCACAGTTACAAAGCAGAAAGCACAGTTACACAGCAGAGAGCTCAGTTACACAGCAGAGAGCGCAGTTACACAGCAGAAAGCTCAGTTACACAGCAGAGAGCACAGTTACACAGCAGAGTATGCAGTTACACATCAGGGTGCACAGTTACACAGCAGAGAGTGCAGTTACACATCAGATAGCTCAACTGCACTGCAGAGAGCACAGTTACACAGCAGAGAGCACAGTTACACAGCAGAGTGTGCAGTTACACAGCAGAGAGCACAGTTACACAGCAGAGTGTGCAGTTACACAGCAGGGTGCACAGTTCCACAGCAGAGTGTGCAGTTGCACAGCAGAGAGCACAGTTACACAGCAGAGAGCACGGTTACACAGCAGAGTGTGCAGTTACACAGCAGAGGGCACAGTTACATAGCAGAGAGCATAGTTACACAGCAGAGAGCACAGTTACACAGCAGAGTGTGCAGTTACACAGCAGAGGGCACAGTTACATAGCAGAGAGCACAGTTACACTGCAGAGAGCACAGTTACACAGCAGAGAGCTCAGTTACACAGCAGATAGCACAATTACACAGCAGAGTGTGCAGTTACACAGCAGAGGGCACAGTTACATAGCAGAGAGCACAGTTACACAGCAGTGTACAGTTACACAGCAGGGTGCATAGTTACACAGCAGAAAGCACAGTTACACAGCCGGGAGCACAGTTCCACAGCAGAGCGTGCAGTTACACAGCAGAGAGCACAGTTACACAGCAGAGTGTGCAGGTACACAGCAGAGTGCTCAGTTACACAGCAGAGTGTGCAGTTACACAGCAGGGTGCACAGTTACACAGCAGAGAGCACACTTACACAGCAGAGTGTGCAGTTCCACAGCAGAGTGTGCAGTTACACTGCAGAGAGCACAGTTACACAGCAGAGTGTGCAGTTCCACAGCAGAGTGTGCAGTTACACAGCAGAGAGCACAGTTACACAGCAGAGAGCGCTGTGACACAGCCGGGAGCACAGTTACACAGCAGAGAGCGCAGTTACACAGCAGAGAGCACGGTTACACAGCAGAGAGCACAGTTACACAGCAGAGAGCACAGTTACACAGCAGAGAGCACAGTTACACAGCAGAGAGCACAGTTACACAGGAGAGTATGCAGTTACACATCAGGGTGCACAGTTACACAGCAGAGTGTGCAGTTCCACAGCAGAGTGTGCAGTTACACTGCAGAGAGCACACTTACACAGCAGAGAGCGCAGTTACACAGCAGAGAGCGCAGTTACACAGCCGGGAGCACAGTTACACAGCAGAGAGCGCAGTTACACAGCAGAGAGCACGGTTACACAGCAGAGAGCACAGTTACACAGCAGAGAGCACAGTTACACAGCAGAGAGCACAGTTACACAGCAGAGAGCACAGTTACACAGCAGAGAGCACAGTTACACAGCAGAGTGTTCAGTTACACAGCAGAGAGCACAGTTACACAGCAGAGAGCACAGTTACACAGCAGAGTATGCAGTTACACATCAGGGTGCACAGTTACACAGCAGAGAGTGCAGTTACACATCAGATAGCTCAACTGCACAGCAGAGAGCACAGTTACACAGCAGAGAGCACAGTTACACAGCAGAGAGTGCATTTACACATCAGATAGCTCAATTGCACAGCAGAGAGCACAGTTACACAGCAGGGTGTGCAGTTCCACAGCAGAGTGTGCAGTTCCACAGCAGAGTTCGCAGTTACACAGCAGAGAGCACAGTTACACAGCAGAGAGCTCAGTTACACAGCAGAGAGCACAATTACACAGCACAGTGTGCAGTTACACAGCAGAGGGCACAGTTACATAGCAGAGAGCACAGTTACACAGCAGAGAGCATAATTACACAGCAGAGTGTGCAGTTACACAGCAGAGGGCACAGTTACATAGCAGAGAGCACAGTTACACAGCAGAGAGCTCAGTTACACAGCAGAGAGCACAATTACACAGCAGAGTGTGCAGTTACACAGCAGAGGGCACAGTTACATAGCAGAGAGCACAGTTACACAGCAGAGAGCATAATTACACAGCAGAGTGTGCAGTTACACAGCAGAGGGCACAGTTACATAGCAGAGAGCACAGTTAAACAGCAGAGAGCACAGTTACACAGCAGAGAGCTCAGTTACACAGCAGCGAGCACAATTACACAGCAGAGTGTGCAGTTACACAGCAGAGGGCACAGTTACATAGCAGAGAGCACAGTTACACAGCAGAGAGCACAGTTACACAGCAGGGTGCACAGTTACACAGCAGGGTGCACAGTTACACAGCAGAGAGCACAGTTACACAGCAGAGCGCACAGTTACACAGCAGAGTGTACAGTTACACAGCAGAGAGCGCAGTTACACAGGAGTGTACAGTTACACAGCAGAGAGCAGAGTTACACAGCAGAGAGCACAGCTACACAGCAGAGTGTACAGTTAAACAGCAGAGAGCACAGTTACACAGCAGAGTGTACAGTTACACAGCAGAGAGCACAGTTACACAGGAGTGTACAGTTACACAGCAGAGAGCACAGTTACACAGCAGAGAGCACAGTTACACAGCAGAGTGTACAGTTAAACAGCAGAGAGCACAGTTACACAGCACTGTACAGTTACACAGCAGTGTGCACAGGTACACAGCAGAGAGCGCAGTTACACAGCCGGGAGCACAGTTACACAGCAGAGAGCACAGTTACACAGCAGAGAGCTCAGTTACACAGCCGGGAGCACATTTACACAGCCGGGAGCAAAGTTACACAGCAGAGAGCACAGTTACACAGCAGGGAGCACAGTTACACAGCAGAGTGTGCAGTTACACAGCAGCGAGCACAGTTACACAGCAGGGTGCACAGTTACACAGCAGGGTGCACAGTTCCACAGCAGAGTGTGCAGTTACACAGCAGAGAGCACAGTTACACAGCAGAGAGCACAGTTACACAGCAGAGAGCACAGTTACACAGCAGAGTGTGCAGTTACACAACAGAGAGCACAGTTACACAGCAGAGTGTGCAGTTACACAGCAGGGTGCACAGTTCCACAGCAGAGTGTGCAGTTGCACAGCAGAGAGCACAGTTACACAGCAGAGAGCACGGTTACACAGCAGAGGGTGCAGTTACACAGCAGAGGGCACAGTTACATAGCAGAGAGCATAGTTACACAGCAGAGAGCACAGTTACACAGCAGAGTGTGCAGTTACACAGCAGAGGGCACAGTTACATAGCAGAGAGCACAGTTACACTGCAGAGAGCACAGTTACACAGCAGAGAGCTCAGTTACACAGCAGATAGCACAATTACACAGCAGAGTGTGCAGTTACACAGCAGAGGGCACAGTTACATAGCAGAGAGCACAGTTACACAGCAGTGTACAGTTACACAGCAGGGTGCATAGTTACACAGCAGAAAGCACAGTTACACAGCCGGGAGCACAGTTCCACAGCAGAGCGTGCAGTTACACAGCAGAGAGCACAGTTACACAGCAGAGTGTGCAGGTACACAGCAGAGTGCTCAGTTACACAGCAGAGTGTGCAGTTACACAGCAGGGTGCACAGTTACACAGCAGAGAGCACACTTACACAGCAGAGTGTGCAGTTCCACAGCAGAGTGTGCAGTTACACTGCAGAGAGCACAGTTACACAGCAGAGTGTGCTGTTCCACAGCAGAGTGTGCAGTTACACAGCAGAGAGCACAGTTACACAGCAGAGAGCGCTGTGACACAGCCGGGAGCACAGTTACACAGCAGAGAGCGCAGTTACACAGCAGAGAGCACGGTTACACAGCAGAGAGCACAGTCACACAGCAGAGAGCACAGTTACACAGCAGAGAGCACAGTTACACAGCAGAGAGCACAGTTACACAGGAGAGTATGCAGTTACACATCAGGGTGCACAGTTACACAGCAGAGTGTGCAGTTCCACAGCAGAGTGTGCAGTTACACTGCAGAGAGCACAGTTATACAGCAGACAGCGCAGTTACACAGCAGAGAGCGCAGTTACACAGCCGGGAGCACAGTTACACAGCAGAGAGCGCAGTTACACAGCAGAGAGCACGGTTACACAGCAGAGAGCACAGTTACACAGCAGAGAGCACAGTTACACAGCAGAGAGCACAGTTACACAGCAGAGAGCACAGTTACACAGCAGAGAGCACAGTTACACAGCAGAGTGTTCAGTTACACAGCAGAGAGCACAGTTACACAGCAGAGAGCACAGTTACACAGCAGAGTATGCAGTTACACATCAGGGTGCACAGTTACACAGCAGAGAGTGCAGTTACACATCAGATAGCTCAACTGCACAGCAGAGAGCACAGTTACACAGCAGAGAGCACAGTTACACAGCAGAGAGTGCATTTACACATCAGATAGCTCAATTGCACAGCAGAGAGCACAGTTACACAGCAGGGTGTGCAGTTCCACAGCAGAGTGTGCAGTTCCACAGCAGAGTTCGCAGTTACACAGCAGAGAGCACAGTTACACAGCAAAGAGCACAGTTACACAGCAGAGTGTGCAGTTACACAGCAGGGTGCACAGTTACACAGCTGAGAGCACAGTTACACAGCAGAGTGTGCAGTTACACAGCAGGATGCACAGTTACACAGCAGAGAGCACAGTTACACAGCAGGGAGCACAGTTACACAGCAGGGAGCACAGTTACACAGCAGACTGTGCAGTTACACAGCAGAGTGTGCAGTTACACAGCAGAGAGCACAGTTACACAGCAGGGAGCACAGTTACACAGCAGAGAGCACAGTTACACAGCAGAGTGTGCAGTTACACAGCAGAGAGCACAGTTACACAGCAGAGAGCATAGTTACACAGCAGAGTGTGCACTTGCAGAGTGTGCACTTACACAGCAGGGAGCACAGTAACACAGGAGAGAGCACGGTTACACATCAGAGGGAACAGTTACACAGCAGGGAGCACAGTTACACAGCAGAGAGCACAGTTACACAGCAGAGAGCACAGTTACACAGCAGAGTGTGCAGTTACACATCAGGGTGCACTGTTACACAGCAGAGAGTGCAGTTACACATCAGATAGCTCAATTGCACAGCAGAGAGCACAGTTACACAGCAGAGAGCACAGTTACACAGCAGAAAGCACAGTTACACATCAGAAAGCACGGTTGCACAGTAGAGAGCACAGTTACACAGCAGAGAGCACAGTTACACAGCAGAGAGCTCAGTTACACAGCAGAGAGCACAGTTACACAGCAGAGAGCACAGTTACACAGCAGAGAGCACAGTTAAACAGGAGAGTATGCAGTTACACATCAGGGTGCACAGTTACACAGCAGAGTGTGCAGTTCCACAGCAGAGTGTGCAGTTACACAGCAGAGAGCACAGTTTCACAGCAGAGAGCACAGTTACACAGCAGAGTGTGCAGTTACACAGCAGGGTGCACAGTTACACAGCAGAGAGCACAGTTACACAGCAGTGTACAGTTCCACAGCAGAGTGTACAGTTACACAGCAGAGATCACAGTTCCACAGCAGAGAGCACAGTTTCACAGCAGAGAGCACAGTTACACAGCAGAGTGTGCAGTTACACAGCAGGGTGCACAGTTACACAGCAGAGAGCACAGTTACACAGCAGGGTGTACAGTTCCACAGCAGAGTGTACAGTTACACAGCAGAGAGCACGGTTACACAGCAGAGAGCACAGTTTCACAGCAGAGAGCACAGTTACACAGCAGAGTGTGCAGTTACACAGCAGGGTGCACAGTTACACAGCAGAGAGCACAGTTACACAGCAGGGTGTACAGTTCCACAGCAGAGTGTACAGTTACACAGCAGAGAGCACGGTTACACAGCAGAGAGCGCAGTTACACAGCAGAGAGCGCAGTTACACAGCCGGGAGCACAGTTACACAGCAGAGAGCGCAGTTACACAGCAGAGAGCACGGTTACACAGCAGAGAGCACAGTTACACAGCAGAGAGCACAGTTACACAGCAGAGAGCACAGTTACACAGCAGAGAGCACAGTTACACCGCAGAGAGCACCGTTACACAGCAGAGTGTTCAGTTACACAGCAGAGAGCACAGTTACACAGCAGAGAGCACAGTTACACAGCAGAGTATGCAGTTACACATCAGGGTGCACAGTTACACAGCAAAGAGCACAGTTACACAGCAGAGTGTGCAGTTACACAGCAGGGTGCACAGTTACACAGCTGAGAGCACAGTTACACAGCAGAGTGTGCAGTTACACAGCAGGATGCACAGTTACACAGCAGAGAGCACAGTTACACAGCAGGGAGCACAGTTACACAGCAGGGAGCACAGTTACACAGCAGACTGTGCAGTTACACAGCAGAGTGTGCAGTTACACAGCAGAGAGCACAGTTACACAGCAGGGAGCACAGTTACACAGCAGAGAGCACAGTTACACAGCAGAGTGTGCAGTTACACAGCAGAGAGCACAGTTACACAGCAGGGAGCACAGTTACACAGCAGAGAGCACAGTTACACAGCAGAGTGTGCAGTTACACAGCAGAGAGCACAGTTACACAGCAGAGAGCATAGTTACACAGCAGAGTGTGCACTTGCAGAGTGTGCACTTACACAGCAGGGAGCACAGTAACACAGGAGAGAGCACGGTTACACATCAGAGGGAACAGTTACACAGCAGGGAGCACAGTTACACAGCAGAGAGCACAGTTACACAGCAGAGAGCACAGTTACACAGCAGAGTGTGCAGTTACACATCAGGGTGCACTGTTACACAGCAGAGAGTGCAGTTACACATCAGATAGCTCAATTGCACAGCAGAGAGCACAGTTACACAGCAGAGAGCACAGTTACACAGCAGAAAGCACAGTTACACATCAGAAAGCACGGTTGCACAGTAGAGAGCACAGTTACACAGCAGAGAGCACAGTTACACAGCAGAGAGCTCAGTTACACAGCAGAGAGCACAGTTACACAGCAGAGAGCACAGTTACACAGCAGAGAGCACAGTTAAACAGGAGAGTATGCAGTTACACATCAGGGTGCACAGTTACACAGCAGAGTGTGCAGTTCCACAGCAGAGTGTGCAGTTACACAGCAGAGAGCACAGTTTCACAGCAGAGAGCACAGTTACACAGCAGAGTGTGCAGTTACACAGCAGGGTGCACAGTTACACAGCAGAGAGCACAGTTACACAGCAGTGTACAGTTCCACAGCAGAGTGTACAGTTACACAGCAGAGATCACAGTTCCACAGCAGAGAGCACAGTTTCACAGCAGAGAGCACAGTTACACAGCAGAGTGTGCAGTTACACAGCAGGGTGCACAGTTACACAGCAGAGAGCACAGTTACACAGCAGGGTGTACAGTTCCACAGCAGAGTGTACAGTTACACAGCAGAGAGCACGGTTACACAGCAGAGAGCACAGTTTCACAGCAGAGAGCACAGTTACACAGCAGAGTGTGCAGTTACACAGCAGGGTGCACAGTTACACAGCAGAGAGCACAGTTACACAGCAGGGTGTACAGTTCCACAGCAGAGTGTACAGTTACACAGCAGAGAGCACGGTTACACAGCAGAGAGCGCAGTTACACAGCAGAGAGCGCAGTTACACAGCCGGGAGCACAGTTACACAGCAGAGAGCGCAGTTACACAGCAGAGAGCACGGTTACACAGCAGAGAGCACAGTTACACAGCAGAGAGCACAGTTACACAGCTGAGAGCACAGTTACACAGCAGAGAGCACAGTTACACCGCAGAGAGCACCGTTACACAGCAGAGTGTTCAGTTACACAGCAGAGAGCACAGTTACACAGCAGAGAGCACAGTTACACAGCAGAGTATGCAGTTACACATCAGGGTGCACAGTTACACAGCAAAGAGCACAGTTACACAGCAGAGAGCACAGTTACACAGGAGAGTATGCAGTTACACATCAGGGTGCACAGTTACACAGCAGAGTGTGCAGTTCCACAGCAGAGTGTGCAGTTACACTGCAGAGAGCACACTTACACAGCAGAGAGCGCAGTTACACAGCAGAGAGCGCAGTTACACAGCCGGGAGCACAGTTACACAGCAGAGAGCGCAGTTACACAGCAGAGAGCACGGTTACACAGCAGAGAGCACAGTTACACAGCAGAGAGCACAGTTACACAGCAGAGAGCACAGTTACACAGCAGAGAGCACAGTTACACAGCAGAGAGCACAGTTACACAGCAGAGTGTTCAGTTACACAGCAGAGAGCACAGTTACACAGCAGAGAGCACAGTTACACAGCAGAGTATGCAGTTACACATCAGGGTGCACAGTTACACAGCAGAGAGTGCAGTTACACATCAGATAGCTCAACTGCACAGCAGAGAGCACAGTTACACAGCAGAGAGCACAGTTACACAGCAGAGAGTGCATTTACACATCAGATAGCTCAATTGCACAGCAGAGAGCACAGTTACACAGCAGGGTGTGCAGTTCCACAGCAGAGTGTGCAGTTCCACAGCAGAGTTCGCAGTTACACAGCAGAGAGCACAGTTACACAGCAGAGAGCTCAGTTACACAGCAGAGAGCACAATTACACAGCACAGTGTGCAGTTACACAGCAGAGGGCACAGTTACATAGCAGAGAGCACAGTTACACAGCAGAGAGCATAATTACACAGCAGAGTGTGCAGTTACACAGCAGAGGGCACAGTTACATAGCAGAGAGCACAGTTACACAGCAGAGAGCTCAGTTACACAGCAGAGAGCACAATTACACAGCAGAGTGTGCAGTTACACAGCAGAGGGCACAGTTACATAGCAGAGAGCACAGTTACACAGCAGAGAGCATAATTACACAGCAGAGTGTGCAGTTACACAGCAGAGGGCACAGTTACATAGCAGAGAGCACAGTTAAACAGCAGAGAGCACAGTTACACAGCAGAGAGCTCAGTTACACAGCAGCGAGCACAATTACACAGCAGAGTGTGCAGTTACACAGCAGAGGGCACAGTTACATAGCAGAGAGCACAGTTACACAGCAGAGAGCACAGTTACACAGCAGGGTGCACAGTTACACAGCAGGGTGCACAGTTACACAGCAGAGAGCACAGTTACACAGCAGAGCGCACAGTTACACAGCAGAGTGTACAGTTACACAGCAGAGAGCGCAGTTACACAGGAGTGTACAGTTACACAGCAGAGAGCAGAGTTACACAGCAGAGAGCACAGCTACACAGCAGAGTGTACAGTTAAACAGCAGAGAGCACAGTTACACAGCAGAGTGTACAGTTACACAGCAGAGAGCACAGTTACACAGGAGTGTACAGTTACACAGCAGAGAGCACAGTTACACAGCAGAGAGCACAGTTACACAGCAGAGTGTACAGTTAAACAGCAGAGAGCACAGTTACACAGCACTGTACAGTTACACAGCAGTGTGCACAGGTACACAGCAGAGAGCGCAGTTACACAGCCGGGAGCACAGTTACACAGCAGAGAGCACAGTTACACAGCAGAGAGCTCAGTTACACAGCCGGGAGCACATTTACACAGCCGGGAGCAAAGTTACACAGCAGAGAGCACAGTTACACAGCAGGGAGCACAGTTACACAGCAGAGTGTGCAGTTACACAGCAGCGAGCACAGTTACACAGCAGGGTGCACAGTTACACAGCAGGGTGCACAGTTCCACAGCAGAGTGTGCAGTTACACAGCAGAGAGCACAGTTACACAGCAGAGAGCACAGTTACACAGCAGAGAGCACAGTTACACAGCAGAGTGTGCAGTTACACAACAGAGAGCACAGTTACACAGCAGAGTGTGCAGTTACACAGCAGGGTGCACAGTTCCACAGCAGAGTGTGCAGTTGCACAGCAGAGAGCACAGTTACACAGCAGAGAGCACGGTTACACAGCAGAGGGTGCAGTTACACAGCAGAGGGCACAGTTACATAGCAGAGAGCATAGTTACACAGCAGAGAGCACAGTTACACAGCAGAGTGTGCAGTTACACAGCAGAGGGCACAGTTACATAGCAGAGAGCACAGTTACACTGCAGAGAGCACAGTTACACAGCAGAGAGCTCAGTTACACAGCAGATAGCACAATTACACAGCAGAGTGTGCAGTTACACAGCAGAGGGCACAGTTACATAGCAGAGAGCACAGTTACACAGCAGTGTACAGTTACACAGCAGGGTGCATAGTTACACAGCAGAAAGCACAGTTACACAGCCGGGAGCACAGTTCCACAGCAGAGCGTGCAGTTACACAGCAGAGAGCACAGTTACACAGCAGAGTGTGCAGGTACACAGCAGAGTGCTCAGTTACACAGCAGAGTGTGCAGTTACACAGCAGGGTGCACAGTTACACAGCAGAGAGCACACTTACACAGCAGAGTGTGCAGTTCCACAGCAGAGTGTGCAGTTACACTGCAGAGAGCACAGTTACACAGCAGAGTGTGCTGTTCCACAGCAGAGTGTGCAGTTACACAGCAGAGAGCACAGTTACACAGCAGAGAGCGCTGTGACACAGCCGGGAGCACAGTTACACAGCAGAGAGCGCAGTTACACAGCAGAGAGCACGGTTACACAGCAGAGAGCACAGTCACACAGCAGAGAGCACAGTTACACAGCAGAGAGCACAGTTACACAGCAGAGAGCACAGTTACACAGGAGAGTATGCAGTTACACATCAGGGTGCACAGTTACACAGCAGAGTGTGCAGTTCCACAGCAGAGTGTGCAGTTACACTGCAGAGAGCACAGTTATACAGCAGACAGCGCAGTTACACAGCAGAGAGCGCAGTTACACAGCCGGGAGCACAGTTACACAGCAGAGAGCGCAGTTACACAGCAGAGAGCTCGGTTACACAGCAGAGAGCACAGTTACACAGCAGAGAGCACAGTTACACAGCAGAGAGCACAGTTACACAGCAGAGAGCACAGTTACACAGCAGAGAGCACAGTTACACAGCAGAGTGTTCAGTTACACAGCAGAGAGCACAGTTACACAGCAGAGAGCACAGTTACACAGCAGAGTATGCAGTTACACATCAGGGTGCACAGTTACACAGCAGAGAGTGCAGTTACACATCAGATAGCTCAACTGCACAGCAGAGAGCACAGTTACACAGCAGAGAGCACAGTTACACAGCAGAGAGTGCATTTACACATCAGATAGCTCAATTGCACAGCAGAGAGCACAGTTACACAGCAGGGTGTGCAGTTCCACAGCAGAGTGTGCAGTTCCACAGCAGAGTTCGCAGTTACACAGCAGAGAGCACAGTTACACAGCAAAGAGCACAGTTACACAGCAGAGTGTGCAGTTACACAGCAGGGTGCACAGTTACACAGCTGAGAGCACAGTTACACAGCAGAGTGTGCAGTTACACAGCAGGATGCACAGTTACACAGCAGAGAGCACAGTTACACAGCAGGGAGCACAGTTACACAGCAGGGAGCACAGTTACACAGCAGACTGTGCAGTTACACAGCAGAGTGTGCAGTTACACAGCAGAGAGCACAGTTACACAGCAGGGAGCACAGTTACACAGCAGAGAGCACAGTTACACAGCAGAGTGTGCAGTTACACAGCAGAGAGCACAGTTACACAGCAGAGAGCATAGTTACACAGCAGAGTGTGCACTTGCAGAGTGTGCACTTACACAGCAGGGAGCACAGTAACACAGGAGAGAGCACGGTTACACATCAGAGGGAACAGTTACACAGCAGGGAGCACAGTTACACAGCAGAGAGCACAGTTACACAGCAGAGAGCACAGTTACACAGCAGAGTGTGCAGTTACACATCAGGGTGCACTGTTACACAGCAGAGAGTGCAGTTACACATCAGATAGCTCAATTGCACAGCAGAGAGCACAGTTACACAGCAGAGAGCACAGTTACACAGCAGAAAGCACAGTTACACA
Source organism: Scyliorhinus torazame (assembly GCF_047496885.1). Lineage (NCBI taxonomy): Eukaryota > Metazoa > Chordata > Chondrichthyes > Carcharhiniformes > Scyliorhinidae > Scyliorhinus > Scyliorhinus torazame. The sequence continues at coordinate 48,038,900 of NC_092730.1, forward strand.
TCAGAAAGCACGGTTGCACAGTAGAGAGCACAGTTACACAGCAGAGAGCACAGTTACACAGCAGAGAGCTCAGTTACACAGCAGAGAGCACAGTTACACAGCAGAGAGCACAGTTACACAGCAGAGAGCACAGTTAAACAGGAGAGTATGCAGTTACACATCAGGGTGCACAGTTACACAGCAGAGTGTGCAGTTCCACAGCAGAGTGTGCAGTTACACAGCAGAGAGCACAGTTTCACAGCAGAGAGCACAGTTACACAGCAGAGTGTGCAGTTACACAGCAGGGTGCACAGTTACACAGCAGAGAGCACAGTTACACAGCAGTGTACAGTTCCACAGCAGAGTGTACAGTTACACAGCAGAGATCACAGTTCCACAGCAGAGAGCACAGTTTCACAGCAGAGAGCACAGTTACACAGCAGAGTGTGCAGTTACACAGCAGGGTGCACAGTTACACAGCAGAGAGCACAGTTACACAGCAGGGTGTACAGTTCCACAGCAGAGTGTACAGTTACACAGCAGAGAGCACGGTTACACAGCAGAGAGCACAGTTTCACAGCAGAGAGCACAGTTACACAGCAGAGTGTGCAGTTACACAGCAGGGTGCACAGTTACACAGCAGAGAGCACAGTTACACAGCAGGGTGTACAGTTCCACAGCAGAGTGTACAGTTACACAGCAGAGAGCACGGTTACACAGCAGAGAGCGCAGTTACACAGCAGAGAGCGCAGTTACACAGCCGGGAGCACAGTTACACAGCAGAGAGCGCAGTTACACAGCAGAGAGCACGGTTACACAGCAGAGAGCACAGTTACACAGCAGAGAGCACAGTTACACAGCAGAGAGCACAGTTACACAGCAGAGAGCACAGTTACACCGCAGAGAGCACCGTTACACAGCAGAGTGTTCAGTTACACAGCAGAGAGCACAGTTACACAGCAGAGAGCACAGTTACACAGCAGAGTATGCAGTTACACATCAGGGTGCACAGTTACACAGCAAAGAGCACAGTTACACAGCAGAGTGTGCAGTTACACAGCAGGGTGCACAGTTACACAGCTGAGAGCACAGTTACACAGCAGAGTGTGCAGTTACACAGCAGGATGCACAGTTACACAGCAGAGAGCACAGTTACACAGCAGGGAGCACAGTTACACAGCAGGGAGCACAGTTACACAGCAGACTGTGCAGTTACACAGCAGAGTGTGCAGTTACACAGCAGAGAGCACAGTTACACAGCAGGGAGCACAGTTACACAGCAGAGAGCACAGTTACACAGCAGAGTGTGCAGTTACACAGCAGAGAGCACAGTTACACAGCAGGGAGCACAGTTACACAGCAGAGAGCACAGTTACACAGCAGAGTGTGCAGTTACACAGCAGAGAGCACAGTTACACAGCAGAGAGCATAGTTACACAGCAGAGTGTGCACTTGCAGAGTGTGCACTTACACAGCAGGGAGCACAGTAACACAGGAGAGAGCACGGTTACACATCAGAGGGAACAGTTACACAGCAGGGAGCACAGTTACACAGCAGAGAGCACAGTTACACAGCAGAGAGCACAGTTACACAGCAGAGTGTGCAGTTACACATCAGGGTGCACTGTTACACAGCAGAGAGTGCAGTTACACATCAGATAGCTCAATTGCACAGCAGAGAGCACAGTTACACAGCAGAGAGCACAGTTACACAGCAGAAAGCACAGTTACACATCAGAAAGCACGGTTGCACAGTAGAGAGCACAGTTACACAGCAGAGAGCACAGTTACACAGCAGAGAGCTCAGTTACACAGCAGAGAGCACAGTTACACAGCAGAGAGCACAGTTACACAGCAGAGAGCACAGTTAAACAGGAGAGTATGCAGTTACACATCAGGGTGCACAGTTACACAGCAGAGTGTGCAGTTCCACAGCAGAGTGTGCAGTTACACAGCAGAGAGCACAGTTTCACAGCAGAGAGCACAGTTACACAGCAGAGTGTGCAGTTACACAGCAGGGTGCACAGTTACACAGCAGAGAGCACAGTTACACAGCAGTGTACAGTTCCACAGCAGAGTGTACAGTTACACAGCAGAGATCACAGTTCCACAGCAGAGAGCACAGTTTCACAGCAGAGAGCACAGTTACACAGCAGAGTGTGCAGTTACACAGCAGGGTGCACAGTTACACAGCAGAGAGCACAGTTACACAGCAGGGTGTACAGTTCCACAGCAGAGTGTACAGTTACACAGCAGAGAGCACGGTTACACAGCAGAGAGCACAGTTTCACAGCAGAGAGCACAGTTACACAGCAGAGTGTGCAGTTACACAGCAGGGTGCACAGTTACACAGCAGAGAGCACAGTTACACAGCAGGGTGTACAGTTCCACAGCAGAGTGTACAGTTACACAGCAGAGAGCACGGTTACACAGCAGAGAGCGCAGTTACACAGCAGAGAGCGCAGTTACACAGCCGGGAGCACAGTTACACAGCAGAGAGCGCAGTTACACAGCAGAGAGCACGGTTACACAGCAGAGAGCACAGTTACACAGCAGAGAGCACAGTTACACAGCAGAGAGCACAGTTACACAGCAGAGAGCACAGTTACACCGCAGAGAGCACCGTTACACAGCAGAGTGTTCAGTTACACAGCAGAGAGCACAGTTACACAGCAGAGAGCACAGTTACACAGCAGAGTATGCAGTTACACATCAGGGTGCACAGTTACACAGCAAAGAGCACAGTTACACAGCAGAGTGTGCAGTTACACAGCAGGGTGCACAGTTACACAGCTGAGAGCACAGTTACACAGCAGAGTGTGCAGTTACACAGCAGGATGCACAGTTACGCAGCAGAGAGCACAGTTACACAGCAGGGAGCACAGTTACACAGCAGGGAGCACAGTTACACAGCAGACTGTGCAGTTACACAGCAGAGTGTGCAGTTACACAGCAGAGAGCACAGTTACACAGCAGGGAGCACAGTTACACAGCAGAGAGCACAGTTACACAGCAGAGTGTGCAGTTACACAGCAGAGAGCACAGTTACACAGCAGAGAGCATAGTTACACAGCAGAGTGTGCACTTGCAGAGTGTGCACTTACACAGCAGGGAGCACAGTAACACAGGAGAGAGCACGGTTACACATCAGAGGGAACAGTTACACAGCAGGGAGCACAGTTACACAGCAGAGAGCACAGTTACACAGCAGAGAGCACAGTTACACAGCAGAGTGTGCAGTTACACATCAGGGTGCACTGTAACACAGCAGAGAGTGCAGTTACACATCAGATAGCTCAATTGCACAGCAGAGAGCACAGTTACACAGCAGAGAGCACAGTTACACAGCAGAAAGCACAGTTACACATCAGAAAGCACGGTTGCACAGTAGAGAGCACAGTTACACAGCAGAGAGCACAGTTACACAGCAGAGAGCTCAGTTACACAGCAGAGAGCACAGTTACACAGCAGAGAGCACAGTTACACAGCAGAGAGCACAGTTAAACAGGAGAGTATGCAGTTACACATCAGGGTGCACAGTTACACAGCAGATTGTGCAGTTCCACAGCAGAGTGTGCAGTTACACAGCAGAGAGCACAGTTTCACAGCAGAGAGCACAGTTACACAGCAGAGTGTGCAGTTACACAGCAGGGTGCACAGTTACACAGCAGAGAGCACAGTTACACAGCAGTGTACAGTTCCACAGCAGAGTGTACAGTTACACAGCAGAGAGCACGGTTACACAGCAGAGAGCACAGTTTCACAGCAGAGAGCACAGTTACACAGCAGAGTGTGCAGTTACACAGCAGGGTGCACAGTTACACAGCAGAGAGCACAGTTACACAGCAGGGTGTACAGTTCCACAGCAGAGTGTACAGTTACACAGCAGAGAGCACGGTTACACAGCAGAGAGCGCAGTTACACAGCAGAGAGCGCAGTTACACAGCCGGGAGCACAGTTACACAGCAGAGAGCGCAGTTACACAGCAGAGAGCACGGTTACACAGCAGAGAGCACAGTTACACAGCAGAGAGCACAGTTACACAGCAGAGAGCACAGTTACACAGCAGAGAGCACAGTTACACCGCAGAGAGCACCGTTACACAGCAGAGTGTTCAGTTACACAGCAGAGAGCACAGTTACACAGCAGAGAGCACAGTTACACAGCAGAGTATGCAGTTACACATCAGGGTGCACAGTTACACAGCAAAGAGCACAGTTACACAGCAGAGTGTGCAGTTACACAGCAGGGTGCACAGTTACACAGCTGAGAGCACAGTTACACAGCAGAGTGTGCAGTTACACAGCAGGATGCACAGTTACGCAGCAGAGAGCACAGTTACACAGCAGGGAGCACAGTTACACAGCAGGGAGCACAGTTACACAGCAGACTGTGCAGTTACACAGCAGAGTGTGCAGTTACACAGCAGAGAGCACAGTTACACAGCAGGGAGCACAGTTACACAGCAGAGAGCACAGTTACACAGCAGAGTGTGCAGTTACACAGCAGGGTGCACAGTTACACAGCAGAGAGCACAGTTACACAGCAGTGTACAGTTCCACAGCAGAGTGTACAGTTACACAGCAGAGATCACAGTTCCACAGCAGAGAGCACAGTTTCACAGCAGAGAGCACAGTTACACAGCAGAGTGTGCAGTTACACAGCAGGGTGCACAGTTACACAGCAGAGAGCACAGTTACACAGCAGGGTGTACAGTTCCACAGCAGAGTGTACAGTTACACAGCAGAGAGCACGGTTACACAGCAGAGAGCACAGTTTCACAGCAGAGAGCACAGTTACACAGCAGAGTGTGCAGTTACACAGCAGGGTGCACAGTTACACAGCAGAGAGCACAGTTACACAGCAGGGTGTACAGTTCCACAGCAGAGAGTACAGTTACACAGCAGAGAGCACGGTTACACAGCAGAGAGCGCAGTTACACAGCAGAGAGCGCAGTTACACAGCCGGGAGCACAGTTACACAGCAGAGAGCGCAGTTACACAGCAGAGAGCACGGTTACACAGCAGAGAGCACAGTTACACAGCAGAGAGCACAGTTACACAGCAGAGAGCACAGTTACACAGCAGAGAGCACAGTTACACCGCAGAGAGCACCGTTACACAGCAGAGTGTTCAGTTACACAGCAGAGATCACAGTTACACAGCAGAGAGCACAGTTACACAGCAGAGTATGCAGTTACACATCAGGGTGCACAGTTACACAGCAGAGAGTGCAGTTACACATCAGATAGCTCAACTGCACTGCAGAGAGCACAGTTACACAGCAGAGAGCACAGTTACACAGCAGAGAGTGCATTTACACATCAGATAGCTCAATTGCACAGCAGAGAGCACAGTTACACAGCAGGGTGTGCAGTTCCACAGCAGAGTGTGCAGTTCCGCAGCAGAGTTTGCAGTTACACAGCAGAGAGCACAGCTACACAGCAGAGAGCACAGTTACACAGCAGAGTGTGCAGTTACACAGCAGGGTGCACAGTTACACAGCAGAGAGCACATTTACACAGCTGAGAGCACAGTTACACAGCAGGGAGCACAGTTACACAGCAAACTGTGCAGTTACACAGCAGAGTGTGCAGTTACACAGCAGAGAGCACAGTTACACACCAGGGAGCACAGTTACACAGCAGAAGGCACAGTTACACAGCAGAGTGTGCAGTTACACAGCAGAGAGCACAGTTACACAGCAGAGAGCATAGTTACACAGCAGAGTGTGCACTTGCAGAGTGTGCACTTACACAGCAGGGAGCACAGTAAGACAGGAGAGAGCACGGTTACACATCAGAGGGAACAGTTACACAGCAGGGAGCACAGTTACACAGCAGAGAGCACAGTTACACAGCCGAGACCACAGTTACAAAGCAGAAAGCACAGTTACACAGCAGAGAGCTCAGTTACACAGCAGAGAGCGCAGTTACACAGCAGAAAGCTCAGTTACACAGCAGAGAGCACAGTTACACAGCAGAGTATGCAGTTACACATCAGGGTGCACAGTTACACAGCAGAGAGTGCAGTTACACATCAGATAGCTCAACTGCACTGCAGAGAGCACAGTTACACAGCAGAGAGCACAGTTACACAGCAGAGAGTGCATTTACACATCAGATAGCTCAATTGCACAGCAGAGAGCACAGTTACACAGCAGGGTGTGCAGTTCCACAGCAGAGTGTGCAGTTCCGCAGCAGAGTTTGCAGTTACACAGCAGAGAGCACAGCTACACAGCAGAGAGCACAGTTACACAGCAGAGTGTGCAGTTACACAGCAGGGTGCACAGTTACACAGCAGAGAGCACATTTACGCAGCTGAGAGCACAGTTACACAGCAGGGAGCACAGTTACACAGCAAACTGTGCAGTTACACAGCAGAGTGTGCAGTTACACAGCAGAGAGCACAGTTACACACCAGGGAGCACAGTTACACAGCAGAAGGCACAGTTACACAGCAGAGTGTGCAGTTACACAGCAGAGAGCACAGTTACACAGCAGAGAGCATAGTTACACAGCAGAGTGTGCACTTGCAGAGTGTGCACTTACACAGCAGGGAGCACAGTAACACAGGAGAGAGCACGGTTACACATCAGAGGGAACAGTTACACAGCAGGGAGCACAGTTACTCAGCAGAGAGCACAGTTACACAGCCGAGACCACAGTTACAAAGCAGAAAGCACAGTTACACAGCAGAGAGCTCAGTTACACAGCAGAGAGCGCAGTTACACAGCAGAAAGCTCAGTTACACAGCAGAGAGCTCAGTTACACAGCAGGGAGCACAGTTACACAGCAAACTGTGCAGTTACACAGCAGAGTGTGCAGTTACACAGCAGAGAGCACAGTTACACAGCAGGGAGCACAGTTACACAGCAGAGAGCACAGTTACACAGCAGAGAGCACAGTTACACAGCAGAGTGTACAGTTAAACAGCAGAGAGCACAGTTACACAGCACTGTACAGTTACACAGCAGTGTGCACAGGTACACAGCAGAGAGCGCAGTTACACAGCCGGGAGCACAGTTACACAGCAGAGAGCACAGTTACACAGCAGAGAGCTCAGTTACACAGCCGGGAGCACAATTACACAGCCGGGAGCACAGTTACACAGCAGAGAGCACAGTTACACAGCAGGGAGCACAGTTACACAGCAGAGTGTGCAGTTACACAGCAGCGAGCACAGTTACACAGCAGGGTGCACAGTTACACAGCAGGGTGCACAGTTCCACAGCAGAGTGTGCAGTTACACAGCAGAGAGCACAGTTACACAGCAGAGAGCACAGTTACACAGCAGAGAGCACAGTTACACAGCAGAGTGTGCAGTTACACAGCAGAGAGCACAGTTACACAGCAGAGTGTGCAGTTACACAGCAGGGTGCACAGTTCCACAGCAGAGTGTGCAGTTGCACAGCAGAGAGCACAGTTACACAGCAGAGAGCACGGTTACACAGCAGAGGGTGCAGTTACACAGCAGAGGGCACAGTTACATAGCAGAGAGCATAGTTACACAGCAGAGAGCACAGTTACACAGCAGAGTGTGCAGTTACACAGCAGAGGGCACAGTTACATAGCAGAGAGCACAGTTACACTGCAGAGAGCACAGTTACACAGCAGAGAGCTCAGTTACACAGCAGATAGCACAATTACACAGCAGAGTGTGCAGTTACACAGCAGAGGGCACAGTTACATAGCAGAGAGCACAGTTACACAGCAGTGTACAGTTACACAGCAGGGTGCATAGTTACACAGCAGAAAGCACAGTTACACAGCCGGGAGCACAGTTCCACAGCAGAGCGTGCAGTTACACAGCAGAGAGCACAGTTACACAGCAGAGTGTGCAGGTACACAGCAGAGTGCTCAGTTACACAGCAGAGTGTGCAGTTACACAGCAGGGTGCACAGTTACACAGCAGAGAGCACACTTACACAGCAGAGTGTGCAGTTCCACAGCAGAGTGTGCAGTTACACTGCAGAAAGCACAGTTACACAGCAGAGTGTGCAGTTCCACAGCAGAGTGTGCAGTTACACAGCAGAGAGCACAGTTACACAGCAGAGAGCGCTGTTACACAGCCGGGAGCACAGTTACACAGCAGAGAGCGCAGTTATACAGCAGAGAGCACGGTTACACAGCAGAGAGCACAGTTACACAGCAGAGAGCACAGTTACACAGCAGAGAGCACAGTTACACAGCAGAGAGCACAGTTACACAGGAGAGTATGCAGTTACACATCAGGGTGCACAGTTACACAGCAGAGTGTGCAGTTCCACAGCAGAGTGTGCAGTTACACTGCAGAGAGCACAGTTACAAAGCAGAGAGCGCAGTTACACAGCAGAGAGCGCAGTTACACAGCCGGGAGCACGTTTACACAACGGAGAGCACAATTGCACAGCAGGATATATATTTACAAACGGGGCCTATCATTGTAAAACAGAAAACACATTTTACTAAATAGTTAGTTGTTCTATCTCAATATCTTGCTGGTTTGCTCGGCACCTATTCTGTGTGTCATTGTGTGTTTGTCCTGATAGTCTCTCCCTGCTTTTCGGTGTGACTTTCTCTGTCCTCTGTCTGTTACAGACGTGCTGATGTTCCGTGTTATTGTCCTGCAAGAGTGAGCTTCACAACACGTGGGTTCTTGATTGAAGGAAAAGATGGAGGAAGTGAATAGTTATCTGGCTGGCACAGAACAGCAATTGTGGACATAGTGGAACTGAAGAGCAGAGTGGCGCAGCGGAAGCGTGCTGGGCCCATAACCCAGAGGTCGATGGATCGAAACCATCATCTGCTACTTTTATTCTCACTCACACCAAAAGTAAACAAGTCGCGATTCCCCAGCACATCCGCATTTTCTTTTCAGTAAATTAGAATCAAAGTGTTGCTTCCAGTGTGATCCGGAAATTTGTCCCGGGAATTAAACAGACAGCATTACATCACTGTGAAGTTCAAAGTAACGAAATTGGAATGGGTTATGTTTTATTAACACAGTCATGGCATTTGGTAAAGATAGAACCAGGAGTGTTTCAATGTTTGAAAATCCTTTAACAGCGAGAAGAGGAAAAGTTTATATAATAACTTCCAGGAATATAACTTCAGTGTTGGGTCCACAGCTGTTCTCTTTACATATTAACGATCTAGATAACGGGACTGAGGGCATTCTGGCTAAGTTTGCCGATTATACGAAGATAGGTGGAGGGGCAGGTAGTATGGAGGAGGTGGGGAGGCTGCAGAAAGATCTAGACAGTTTAGGAGAGTGGTCCAAGAAATGGCTGATGAAATTCAACGTGGGCAAGTGCGAGGTCTTGCACTTTGGAAAAAAGAATAGATGCGTGGACTATTTTCTAAACGGTGACAAAATTCATAATTCTGAAGTGCAAAGGGACTTGGGAGTCCTAGTCCAGGATTCTCTAAAGGTAAACTTGCAGGTTGAGTCCATAATTAAGAAAGCAAATGCAATGTTGTCATTCATCTCAAGAGGCTTGGAATATAAAAGCAGGGATGTACTTCTGAAGCTTTATAAAGCATTAGTTAGGCCCCATTTAGAATACTGTGAGCAATTTTGGGCCCCACACCTCAGGAAGGACATACTGGCAGTGGAGCGGTTCCAGCGGAGATTCATACGGATGATCCCAGGAATGGTAGGCCTAACATACGATGAACGTCTGAGGATCCTGGGATTATATTCATTGGAGTTTAGGAGGTTGAGGGGAGATCTAATAGAAACTTACAAGATAATGAATGGCTGAGATAGGGTGGATGAAGGGAAGTTGTTTCCATTAGCAGGGGAGACTAGCACCCGGGGGCACAGCCTTAGAATAAAAGGGAGTCACTATAGAACAGAGATGAGGAGAAATTTCTTCAGCCAGAGAATGGTGGGTATGTGGAATTCATTGCCACAGAGGACGGTGGAGGCCGGGATGTTGAGTGTCTTTAAGACAGAAGTTGATAAATTCTTGATTTCTCGAGGAATTAAGAGCTATGGAGAGAGAGCGGGTAAATGGAGTTGAAATCAGCCATGATCGAATGGTGGAGTGGGCTCGATGGGCCGAATGGCCTTACTTCCACTCCTATGTCTTATGGTCTTATGGAATATCCCACAGAGGGGCAATAAGGATATTTAACAATATCCAATAATAAACCAGAATTAGAGCGGAGATCCCAGTTTCCACTCTCGGACGGATGTGAACAATCCATCCAGACTATTTACTACAAGAGAAGAGGAATTTTACCCGGAGTCCTCACTCCAGCCTCTTCTTCCAGCTCTCTTTCCTCAGTGTGAAACCCACGAAATCACGCAAACGCTTCCGATCAAACCATTATTGCGATGGCCGGGAATCGAAACCGTGTTAATTGCTTGTTATTCGCTGCCCAGTAGTTCTGCTCTCACCCACAAGCAGTGACATCCTTTCCACGTCCACTTTGTCAAGACCATTCAAAATCTGATGTACTTCAATCAGATCAACTGTCACACTTCACATCTCCACTGGAAACAAGTGCAGTCTATCTCACCTTTCCTCAATAGCAAACCCGCTCAAAGACCAACAAAGAACAAAGAAAAGTACAGCACAGGAAGAGGCCCTTCGGCCCTCCAAGCGTGTGCCGACCATGCTGCCCGACTAAATTAAAATATTCTACACTTCCTGGATCCGTATCCCTCGATTCCCATCCTATTCTTGTATTTGTCAAGATGCCCCTTAAATATCACTATCGTCCCTGCTTCCACCACCTCCTCCGGTAGCGAGTTCCAGGCACCCACTACCCTCTGTGTTAGAAATTTGCCTCGTACATCTACTCCAAACCTTGCCCCTCGCACCTTAAACCTATGCCCCCTAATAATTGACCCCTCTACCCTGGGGAAAAGCCTCTGACTATCCACTCTGTCTATGCCCCTCATAGTTTTGTAGACCTCTATCAGGTCGCCCCTCAACATCCGTCGTTCCAGTGAGAACAAACCGAGTTTATTCAAACGCTCCTCATAGCTAATGCCCTCCATAACAGGCAAAATCCTGGTAAATCTCTTCTGCACCCTCTCTAAAGCCTCCACACCCTTCTGGTAGTGCGGCGACCAGAATTGAACACGATACGCCAAGTGTGGCCTAACTAACGTTCTATACAGCTGCAACATGACTTGCCAATTCTTGTACTCAATGCCCCGGTCAATGAAGGCAAGCATGCCGTATGCGGTCTTGACTACCTTCTCCACCTGTGTTGCCCCTTTCAGTGACCTCTGGACCTGTAGACATTGATCTCTCTGACTTTCAATACTGTATATTCCCTCCCTGCATTAGACCTTCCAAAATGCATTACCTCACATTTGTCCAGATTAAACTCCATCTGCCATCTCTCCGCCCAAGTCGCCAAACGAACTAAATCCTGCTGTATCCTCTGACAGACCACGTCGCTATCCGCAATTCCCCCAACCTTTGTGTCATCTGCAAACTTGCTAATCAGACCAGTTACATTTCCCTCCAAATTATTTATACACACTACAAACAGCAAAGGTCCCAGCACTGATCCCTGCGGAACAACACTAGTCCCAGCCCTCCAATTAGAAAAGCACCCTTCCATTGCTACTCTCTGCCTTCTATGACCTAGCCAGTTATGTATCCACCTTGCCAGCTCACCTCTGATCCCGTGTAACATCACCTTTTATACTACTCTACCATAAGGGACCTTGTCAAAGGCCTTACTGAAGTCCATATAGACAACATCCACTGCCCTACCTGCATCAATCATCTTTGTGACCTCTTCGAAAAACTCTATCAAGTTAGTGAGACACAAAACCATGCTGCCTCTCACTAATACGTCCATTTGCTTCCAAATGGGAGTAGATTCTGTCTCGAAGGATTCTCTCCAGTAATTTCCCTACCACTGACGAAAGGCTCATTCCTGGCACCAATCGAGGAAACCTTCTCTGAACCGTTTCCAACGTATTTACATCTTTCCCTAAATAAGGAAACCAAAACTGCACAGAACTAGCGAAATGTGTAGCTCCTGGAATAAAAGGGACAGTAGCAATATGGATATAAATGTGGTTGAATAATAAGAAACAGAATTTAATGGTCAATCGAGACTTTTCGGACTGCAAGAAGGTTTGTAGTGTTCCACATGGGTTCCTACTGGAACATTTGCTTCCCTGATACATAACAATTTGTAGATCATGGTGTACAGGGAACAGTTTCAAATTTGGGGATGGTAAAAACTTGGAAATTTTGAAAACTGAGACGCGGACAGTCTAGAACTTCAAACGACAAAAGATGATTTTCAGTCTGGAGACGTGTGAGATGATGCATTTTGGTAGGGAAGTATAGAATCACAGAATTTACAGTGCAGAAGGTGGCCATTCGGACCATAGAATCTGCACCGGCTCTTCAACGAGCTCCCCCATGAAGCCAACACCTCCACCCTATCCCGCACCCCAGCAACCCCATCTAACCTAAGGGCAATTTAGCATGGCCGATCCACCTAATCTGCACATCTTTGGAGTGTGGGAGGAAACCGGAGCTCCCGTCCGAAACCCACGGAGAACACCAAGTGGGAATCGAACATGGGACCCGGCGCTGTGAAGCCATAGTGCTAACCACTATGCTACCGTGCTGCCCCTCAACTATTTATGGGATGAAGGAGCCGACAGAGCTGGGTGTGTATGTGGCTAGATCATTGAAGGTGGACAGGTGGAGAGAGCAGGTAATAATGCAAATCTTATTCTGGGTTTATTACGAGTGGAAAAGAGAACAAGAGCAAGGAGGTTATGCTGAATCTGTACAAGGCGCAAGTTAGACATCAGATGGAATATTTTGCACAGCTCTGGGAGCCACAATATTGGAAGGCTGTGGACGTATTGGGCAGCGTGCAGAAGAGGTTTACAGGATTGATTCCATTTAGGAGGCTAGATTGGAGATATTGGGAACATTCTCCTTGGAGAGGATAAGGCAGAGAGGAGATATGATGGAGAGGTTCAAAATCATGAGGGGGCTAGGCGGAGTAAACAGAGAGAAACAGTTCCCCCGAGTAAAAAGAGCAAGAATGAGAGGGCACAGATTTTCGTTGATTTGCAAAGGAAGCAGATGTGATGTTTGAAAAAGAAGCACTTTTGCACAACGAGTGCTTCGGGTCTGGAATGCACTGAGGAGTGAATCTTCTTGCACCATTCTCTATACCGATATTCCTAATCCTCTGTCTGATAATCGATTTGAATCACGACACCAGCTTTGGGCAGGAGTTTGGCACCATGAAAACTTGCGGCTTCAGAATCTCCAAAACAGACGCCAGCTTCATCTGGGGCACTGCTGGCAGATTTTGTCTTTCCAGAACCGGCAGCCCAGCCGTGAAAACAAGTCCATCAGAGGATCTCATTACACTGTAAGACGGAGGAGCAGAAGTAGGCCATTCGGCCCATCGTGTCTGCTCCACCATTCAAAGAGGTTATGTCTGATCTGATATAATCCTCAAACCCAGTTTCCCGCCTTATCCCCATAATCCTTGCTTTCCTTTACTGATGAAAAATCTGTCTCAAGGGCAGCACGGTGGTTCAGTAGTTTATACAGCTGCCTCACGGCACCGAAGGCCCATGTTCGATCCCTGCTCTGGGTCACTATCTGCGTCGAGTTTGCACATTCTCCCTGTGTTTGGGTGCGTTTCGCTCCCACAACCAAAAGATGTGCAGGGTCGGTGGATTGGTTGCAAAATTGCCCCTTAGTTGGAAAAAATGTTCGCGTACTCTAAATTTTAAAAAAATCTGTCTGTGGCAGCCTTCAACAAATTAACTGACCCACCCTCTACAGCCCTATTCGATTCATACAAACATTTCTACAGATGCTCTTTACTCCGAGAGAAGAAAGTACTAATCATTTCTGGGAGCACACTGCAAGTGCACACTCTGCTGTGTAACTATGCTCTCTGCTGTGTAACTGTGCTCTCTGCTGTGTAACTGCACACTCTGCTGTGTAACTGTGCTCTCTGCTGTGTAACTGTGCTCCCTGCTGTTTAACTGTGCTCTCTGCTGTGTAACTGCACACTCTGCTGTGTAACTGCACAGTCTGCTGTGTAACTGTGCTCCCTGCTGTGTAACTGTGCTCCCTGCTGTGTAACTGTGCTCTCTGCTGTGTAACTGTGCATCCTGCTGTGTAACTGCACACTCTGCTGTGTAACTGTGCTCTCAGCTGTGTAACTGTGCACCCTGCTGTGTAACTGCACACTCTGCTGTGTAACTGTGCTCTCTGCTGTGTAACTGTGCTCTCTGCTGTGTAACTGTGCTCTCTGCTGTGTAACTGTGCTCTCTGCTGTGTAACTGTGCTCTCTGCTGTGTAACCGTGCTCTCTGCTGTGTAACTGCGCTCTCTGCTGTGTAACTGTGCTCCCGGCTGTGTAACTGCGCTCTCTGCTGTGTAACTGCGCTCTCTGCTTTGTAACTGTGCTCTCTGCAGTGTAACTGCACACTCTGCTGTGGAACTGCACACTCTGCTGTGTAACTGTGCACCCTGATGTGTAACTGCATACTCTCCTGTGTAACTGTGCTCTCTGCTGTGTAACTGTGCTCTCTGCTGTGTAACTGTGCTCTCTGCTGTGTAACTGTGCTCTCTGCTGTGTAACCGTGCTCTCTGCTGTATAACTGCGCTCTCTGCTGTGTAACTGTGCTCCCGGCTGTGTAACAGCGCTCTCTGCTGTGTAACTGTGCTCTCTGCTGTGTAACTGCACACTCTGCTGTGGAACTGCACACTCTGCTGTGTAACTGTGCTCTCTGCAGTGTAACTGCACACTCTGCTGTGGAACTGCACACTCTGCTGTGTAAGTGTGCTCTCTGCTGTGTAACTGTGCACCCTGCTGTGTAACTGCACACTCTGCTGTGTAACTGAGCACTCTGCAGTGTACCTGCACACTCTGCTGTGTAACTGTGCTCTCTGCTGTGTAACTGCACGCTCTGCTGTGGAACTGTACACACTGGGAGCACAGTTACACAGCAGAGAGCGCAGTTACACAGCAGAGTGTGCAGTTACACAGCAGGATGCACAGTTACACAGCAGAGAGCACAGTTACACAGCAGGGAGCACAGTTACACAGCAGGGAGCACAGTTACACAGCAGACTGTGCAGTTACACAGCAGAGTGTGCAGTTACACAGCAGAGAGCACAGTTACACAGCAGGGAGCACAGTTACACAGCAGAGAGCACAGTTACACAGCAGAGTGTGCAGTTACACAGCAGAGAGCACAGTTACACAGCAGAGAGCATAGTTACACAGCAGAGTGTGCACTTGCAGAGTGTGCACTTACACAGCAGGGAGCACAGTAACACAGGAGAGAGCACGGTTACACATCAGAGGGAACAGTTACACAGCAGGGAGCACAGTTACACAGCAGAGAGCACAGTTACACAGCAGAGAGCACAGTTACACAGCAGAGTGTGCAGTTACACATCAGGGTGCACTGTTACACAGCAGAGAGTGCAGTTACACATCAGATAGCTCAATTGCACAGCAGAGAGCACAGTTACACAGCAGAGAGCACAGTTACACAGCAGAAAGCACAGTTACACATCAGAAAGCACGGTTGCACAGTAGAGAGCACAGTTACACAGCAGAGAGCACAGTTACACAGCAGAGAGCTCAGTTACACAGCAGAGAGCACAGTTACACAGCAGAGAGCACAGTTACACAGCAGAGAGCACAGTTAAACAGGAGAGTATGCAGTTACACATCAGGGTGCACAGTTACACAGCAGAGTGTGCAGTTCCACAGCAGAGTGTGCAGTTACACAGCAGAGAGCACAGTTTCACAGCAGAGAGCACAGTTACACAGCAGAGTGTGCAGTTACACAGCAGGGTGCACAGTTACACAGCAGAGAGCACAGTTACACAGCAGTGTACAGTTCCACAGCAGAGTGTACAGTTACACAGCAGAGATCACAGTTCCACAGCAGAGAGCACAGTTTCACAGCAGAGAGCACAGTTACACAGCAGAGTGTGCAGTTACACAGCAGGGTGCACAGTTACACAGCAGAGAGCACAGTTACACAGCAGGGTGTACAGTTCCACAGCAGAGTGTACAGTTACACAGCAGAGAGCACGGTTACACAGCAGAGAGCACAGTTTCACAGCAGATAGCACAGTTACACAGCAGAGTGTGCAGTTACACAGCAGGGTGCACAGTTACACAGCAGAGAGCACAGTTACACAGCAGGGTGTACAGTTCCACAGCAGAGTGTACAGTTACACAGCAGAGAGCACGGTTACACAGCAGAGAGCGCAGTTACACAGCAGAGAGCGCAGTTACACAGCCGGGAGCACAGTTACACAGCAGAGAGCGCAGTTACACAGCAGAGAGCACGGTTACACAGCAGAGAGCACAGTTACACAGCAGAGAGCACAGTTACACAGCAGAGAGCACAGTTACACAGCAGAGAGCACAGTTACACCGCAGAGAGCACCGTTACACAGCAGAGTGTTCAGTTACACAGCAGAGAGCACAGTTACACAGCAGAGAGCACAGTTACACAGCAGAGTATGCAGTTACACATCAGGGTGCACAGTTACACAGCAGAGAGTGCAGTTACACATCAGATAGCTCAACTGCACTGCAGAGAGCACAGTTACACAGCAGAGAGCACAGTTACACAGCAGAGAGTGCATTTACACATCAGATAGCTCAATTGCACAGCAGAGAGCACAGTTACACAGCAGGGTGTGCAGTTCCACAGCAGAGTGTGCAGTTCCGCAGCAGAGTTTGCAGTTACACAGCAGAGAGCACAGCTACACAGCAGAGAGCACAGTTACACAGCAGAGTGTGCAGTTACACAGCAGGGTGCACAGTTACACAGCAGAGAGCACATTTACACAGCTGAGAGCACAGTTACGCAGCAGGGAGCACAGTTACACAGCAAACTGTGCAGTTACACAGCAGAGTGTGCAGTTACACAGCAGAGAGCACAGTGACACACCAGGGAGCACAGTTACACAGCAGAAGGCACAGTTACACAGCAGAGTGTGCAGTTACACAGCAGAGAGCACAGTTACACAGCAGAGAGCATAGTTACACAGCAGAGTGTGCACTTGCAGAGTGTGCACTTACACAGCAGGGAGCACAGTAACACAGGAGAGAGCACGGTTACACATCAGAGGGAACAGTTACACAGCAGGGAGCACAGTTACACAGCAGAGAGCACAGTTACACAGCCGAGACCACAGTTACAAAGCAGAAAGCAGTTACACAGCAGAGAGCTCAGTTACACAGCAGAGAGCGCAGTTACACAGCAGAAAGCTCAGTTACACAGCAGAGAGCTCAGTTACACAGCAGGGAGCACAGTTACACAGCAAACTGTGCAGTTACACAGCAGAGTGTGCAGTTACACAGCAGAGAGCACAGTTACACAGCAGGGAGCACAGTTACACAGCAGAGAGCACAGTTACACAGCAGAGAGCACAGTTACACAGCAGAGTGTACAGTTAAACAGCAGAGAGCACAGTTACACAGCACTGTACAGTTACACAGCAGTGTGCACAGGTACACAGCAGAGAGCGCAGTTACACAGCCGGGAGCACAGTTACACAGCAGAGAGCACAGTTACACAGCAGAGAGCTCAGTTACACAGCCGGGAGCACAATTACACAGCCGGGAGCACAGTTACACAGCAGAGAGCACAGTTACACAGCAGGGAGCACAGTTACACAGCAGAGTGTGCAGTTACACAGCAGCGAGCACAGTTACACAGCAGGGTGCACAGTTACACAGCAGGGTGCACAGTTCCACAGCAGAGTGTGCAGTTACACAGCAGAGAGCACAGTTACACAGCAGAGAGCACAGTTACACAGCAGAGAGCACAGTTACACAGCAGAGTGTGCAGTTACACAGCAGAGAGCACAGTTACACAGCAGAGTGTGCAGTTACACAGCAGGGTGCACAGTTCCACAGCAGAGTGTGCAGTTGCACAGCAGAGAGCACAGTTACACAGCAGAGAGCACGGTTACACAGCAGAGGGTGCAGTTACACAGCAGAGGGCACAGTTACATAGCAGAGAGCATAGTTACACAGCAGAGAGCACAGTTACACAGCAGAGTGTGCAGTTACACAGCAGAGGGCACAGTTACATAGCAGAGAGCACAGTTACACTGCAGAGAGCACAGTTACACAGCAGAGAGCTCAGTTACACAGCAGATAGCACAATTACACAGCAGAGTGTGCAGTTACACAGCAGAGGGCACAGTTACATAGCAGAGAGCACAGTTACACAGCAGTGTACAGTTACACAGCAGGGTGCATAGTTACACAGCAGAAAGCACAGTTACACAGCCGGGAGCACAGTTCCACAGCAGAGTGTGCAATTACACTGCAGAGAGCACAGTTACACAGCAGAGAGCACAGTTTCACAGCAGAGAGCACAGTTACACAGCAGAGTGTGCAGTTACACAGCAGGGTGCACAGTTACACAGCAGAGAGCGCAGTTACACAGCAGAGAGCACGGTTACACAGCAGAGAGCACGGTTACACAGCAGAGAGCACAGTTACACAGCAGAGAGCACAGTTACACAGCAGAGAGCACAGTTACACAGCAGAGAGCACAGTTACACAGCAGAGTGTTCAGTTACACAGCAGAGAGCACAGTTACACAGCAGAGAGCACAGTTACACAGCAGAGTATGCAGTTACACATCAGGGTGCACAGTTACACAGCAGAGAGTGCAGTTACACATCAGATAGCTCAACTGCACAGCAGAGAGCACAGTTACACAGCAGAGAGCACAGTTACACAGCAGAGAGTGCATTTACACATCAGATAGCTCAATTGCACAGCAGAGAGCACAGTTACACAGCAGGGTGTGCAGTTCCACAGCAGAGAGCACAGTTACACAGCAGAGTGTGCAGTTACACAGCAGGGTGCACAGTTACACAGCAGAGAGCGCAGTTACACAGCAGAGAGCACGGTTACACAGCAGAGAGCACGGTTACACAGCAGAGAGCACAGTTACACAGCAGAGAGCACAGTTACACAGCAGAGAGCACAGTTACACAGCAGAGAGCACAGTTACACAGCAGAGTGTTCAGTTACACAGCAGAGAGCACAGTTACACAGCAGAGAGCACAGTTACACAGCAGAGTATGCAGTTACACATCAGGGTGCACAGTTACACAGCAGAGAGTGCAGTTACACATCAGATAGCTCAACTGCACAGCAGAGAGCACAGTTACACAGCAGAGAGCACAGTTACACAGCAGAGAGTGCATTTACACATCAGATAGCTCAATTGCACAGCAGAGAGCACAGTTACACAGCAGGGTGTGCAGTTCCACAGCAGAGTGTGCAGTTCCACAGCAGAGTTCGCAGTTACACAGCAGAGAGCACAGTTACACAGCAGAGAGCACAGTTACACAGCAGAGTGTGCAGTTACACAGCAGGGTGCACAGTTACACAGCTGAGAGCACAGTTACACAGCAGAGTGTGCAGTTACACAGCAGGATGCACAGTTACACAGCAGAGAGCACAGTTACACAGCAGGGAGCACAGTTACACAGCAGGGAGCACAGTTACACAGCAGACTGTGCAGTTACACAGCAGAGTGTGCAGTTACACAGCAGAGAGCACAGTTAAACAGCAGGGAGCACAGTTACACAGCAGAGAGCACAGTTTCACAGCAGAGTGTGCAGTTACACAGCAGAGAGCACAGTTACACAGCAGAGAGCATAGTTACACAGCAGAGTGTGCACTTGCAGAGTGTGCACTTACACAGCAGGGAGCACAGTAACACAGGAGAGAGCACGGTTACACAGCAGAGTGTGCAGTTACACATCAGGGTGCACAGTTACACAGCAGAGAGTGCAGTTACACATCAGATAGCTCAATTGCACAGCAGAGAGCACAGTTACACAGCAGAGAGCACAGTTACACAGCAGAAAGCACAGTTACACATCAGAAAGCACGGTTGCACAGTAGAGAGCACAGTTACACAGGAGAGAGCACGGTTACACAGCAGAGTGTGCAGTTACACATCAGGGTGCACAGTTACACAGCAGAGAGTGCAGTTACACATCAGATAGCTCAATTGCACAGCAGAGAGCACAGTTACACAGCAGAGAGCACAGTTACACAGCAGAGTGTGCAGTTCCACAGCAGAGTGTGCAGTTACACTGCAGAGAGCACAGTTACGCAGCAGAGAGCACAGTTACACAGCAGAGAGCTCAGTTACACAGCAGAGAGCACAGTTACACAGCAGAGAGCACAGTTACACAGCAGAGAGCACAGTTACACAGCAGTGTACAGTTCCACAGCAGAGTGTACAGTTACACAGCAGAGATCACAGTTCCACAGCAGAGTGTGCAATTACACTGCAGAGAGCACAGTTACACAGCAGAGAGCACAGTTTCACAGCAGAGAGCACAGTTACACAGCAGAGTGTGCAGTTACACAGCAGGGTGCACAGTTACACAGCAGAGAGCACAGTTACACAGCAGGGTGTACAGTTCCACAGCAGAGTGTACAGTTACACAGCAGAGAGCACGGTTACACAGCAGAGAGCGCAGTTACACAGCAGAAAGCACAGTTACACAGCCGGGAGCACAGTTCCACAGCAGAGCGTGCAGTTACACAGCAGAGAGCACAGTTACACAGCAGAGTGTGCAGGTACACAGCAGAGTGCTCAGTTACACAGCAGAGTGTGCAGTTACACAGCAGGGTGCACTGTTACACAGCAGAGAGCACACTTACACAGCAGAGTGTGCAGTTCCACAGCAGAGTGTGCAGTTACACTGCAGAGAGCACAGTTACACAGCAGAGTGTGCAGTTCCACAGCAGAGTGTGCAGTTACACAGCAGAGAGCACAGTTACACAACAGAGAGCACAGTTACACAGCAGAGAGCACAGTTACACAGCAGAGAGCACAGTTACACCGCAGAGAGCACCGTTACACAGCAGAGTGTTCAGTTACACAGCAGAGAGCACAGTTACACAGCAGAGAGCACAGTTACACAGCAGAGTATGCAGTTACACTTCAGGGTGCACAGTTACACAGCAGAGAGTGCAGTTACACATCAGATAGCTCAACTGCACTGCAGAGAGCACAGTTACACAGCAGAGAGCACAGTTACACAGCAGAGAGTGCATTTACACATCAGATAGCTCAATTGCACAGCAGAGAGCACAGTTACACAGCAGGGTGTGCAGTTCCACAGCAGAGTGTGCAGTTCCGCAGCAGAGTTTGCAGTTACACAGCAGAGAGCACAGCTACACAGCAGAGAGCACAGTTACACAGCAGAGTGTGCAGTTACACAGCAGGGTGCACAGTTACACAGCAGAGAGCACATTTACACAGCTGAGAGCACAGTTACACAGCAGGGAGCACAGTTACACAGCAAACTGTGCAGTTACACAGCAGAGTGTGCAGTTACACAGCAGAGAGCACAGTTACACACCAGGGAGCACAGTTACACAGCAGAAGGCACAGTTACACAGCAGAGTGTGCAGTTACACAGCAGAGAGCACAGTTACACAGCAGAGAGCATAGTTACACAGCAGAGTGTGCACTTGCAGAGTGTGCACTTACACAGCAGGGAGCACAATAACACAGGAGAGAGCACGGTTACACATCAGAGGGAACAGTTACACAGCAGGGAGCACAGTTACACAGCAGAGAGCACAGTTACACAGCCGAGACCACAGTTACAAAGCAGAAAGCACAGTTACACAGCAGAGAGCTCAGTTACACAGCAGAGAGCGCAGTTACACAGCAGAAAGCTCAGTTACACAGCAGAGAGCTCAGTTACACAGCAGGGAGCACAGTTACACAGCAAACTGTGCAGTTACACAGCAGAGTGTGCAGTTACACAGCAGAGAGCACAGTTACACAGCAGGGAGCACAGTTACACAGCAGAGAGCACAGTTACACAGCAGAGTGTGCAGTTACACAGCAGAGAGCACAGTTACACAGCAGAGAGCATAGTTACACAGCAGAGTGTGCACTTGCAGAGTGTGCACTTACACAGCAGGGAGCACAGTAACACAGGAGAGAGTACGCTTACACATCAGAGGGAACAGTTACACAGCAGGGAGCACAGTTACACAGCAGAGAGCACAGTTACACAGCAGAGAGCACAGTTACACAGCAGAGTGTGCAGTTACACATCAGGGTGCACAGTTACACAGCAGAGAGTGCAGTTACACATCAGATAGCTCAATTGCACAGCAGAGAGGACAGTTACACAGCAGAGAGCACAGTTACACAGCAGAAAGCACAGTTACACATCAGAAAGCACGGTTACACAGTAGAGAGCACAGTTACACAGCAGAGAGCACAGTTACACAGCAGAGAGCTCAGTTACACAGCAGAGAGCACAGTTACACAGCAGAGAGCACAGTTACACAGCATAAAGCACAGTTACACAGCAGAGAGCTCAGTTACACAGCAGAGAGCTCAGTTACACAGCATAGAGCACAGTCACACAGCAGAGAGCACAGTTACACAGCCGAGACCACAGTTACAAAGCAGAAAGCACAGTTACACAGCAGAGAGCTCAGTTACACAGCAGAGAGCGCAGTTTCACAGCAGAAAGCTCAGTTACACAGCAGAGAGCTCAGTTACACAGCAGAGAGCACAGTTACACAGCAGAGAGCACAGTTACACAGCATAAAGCACAGTTACACAGCAGAGAGCACAGTTAAACAGCAGAGAGCACAGTTACACAGCCGGGAGCACTGTTACACATCAGAGTGTGCAGTTGCACATCAGAGAGCACGGTTACACAACGGAGAGCACAATTGCACAGCAGGATATATATTTACAAACGGGGCCTATCATTGTAAAACAGAAAACACATTTTACTAAATAGTTAGTTGTTCTATCTCAATATCTTGCTGGTTTGCTCGGCACCTATTCTGTGTGTCATTGTGTGTTTGTCCTGATAGTCTCTCCCTGCTTTTCGGTGTGACTTTCTCTGTCCTCTGTCTGTTACAGACGTGCTGATGTTCCGTGTTATTGTCCTGCAAGAGTGAGCTTCACAACACGTGGGTTCTTGATTGAAGGAAAAGATGGAGGAAGTGAATAGTTATCTGGCTGGCACAGAACAGCAGTTGTGGACATAGTGGAACTGAAGAGCAGAGTGGCGCAGCGGAAGCGTGCTGGGCCCATAACCCAGAGGTCGATGGATCGAAACCATCATCTGCTACTTTTATTCTCACTCACACCAAAAGTAAACAAGTCGCGATTCCCCAGCACATCCGCATTTTCTTTTCAGTAAATTAGAATCAAAGTGTTGCTTCCAGTGTGATCCGGAAATTTGTCCCGGGAATTAAACAGACAGCATTACATCACTGTGAAGTTCAAAGTAACGAAATTGGAATGGGTTATGTTTTATTAACACAGTCATGGCATTTGGTAAAGATAGAACCAGGAGTGTTTCAATGTTTGAAAATCCTTTAACAGCGAGAAGAGGAAAAGTTTATATAATAACTTCCAGGAATATAACTTCAGTGTTGGGTCCACAGCTGTTCTCTTTACATATTAACGATCTAGATAACGGGACTGAGGGCATTCTGGCTAAGTTTGCCGATTATACGAAGATAGGTGGAGGGGCAGGTAGTATGGAGGAGGTGGGGAGGCTGCAGAAAGATCTAGACAGTTTAGGAGAGTGGTCCAAGAAATGGCTGATGAAATTCAACGTGGGCAAGTGCGAGGTCTTGCACTTTGGAAAAAAGAATAGATGCGTGGACTATTTTCTAAACGGTGACAAAATTCATAATTCTGAAGTGCAAAGGGACTTGGGAGTCCTAGTCCAGGATTCTCTAAAGGTAAACTTGCAGGTTGAGTCCATAATTAAGAAAGCAAATGCAATGTTGTCATTCATCTCAAGAGGCTTGGAATATAAAAGCAGGGATGTACTTCTGAAGCTTTATAAAGCATTAGTTAGGCCCCATTTAGAATACTGTGAGCAATTTTGGGCCCCACACCTCAGGAAGGACATACTGGCAGTGGAGCGGTTCCAGCGGAGATTCATACGGATGATCCCAGGAATGGTAGGCCTAACATACGATGAACGTCTGAGGATCCTGGGATTATATTCATTGGAGTTTAGGAGGTTGAGGGGAGATCTAATAGAAACTTACAAGATAATGAATGGCTGAGATAGGGTGGATGAAGGGAAGTTGTTTCCATTAGCAGGGGAGACTAGCACCCGGGGGCACAGCCTTAGAATAAAAGGGAGTCACTATAGAACAGAGATGAGGAGAAATTTCTTCAGCCAGAGAATGGTGGGTATGTGGAATTCATTGCCACAGAGGACGGTGGAGGCCGGGATGTTGAGTGTCTTTAAGACAGAAGTTGATAAATTCTTGATTTCTCGAGGAATTAAGAGCTATGGAGAGAGAGCGGGTAAATGGAGTTGAAATCAGCCATGATCGAATGGTGGAGTGGGCTCGATGGGCCGAATGGCCTTACTTCCACTCCTATGTCTTATGGTCTTATGGAATATCCCACAGAGGGGCAATAAGGATATTTAACAATATCCAATAATAAACCAGAATTAGAGCGGAGATCCCAGTTTCCACTCTCGGACGGATGTGAACAATCCATCCAGACTATTTACTACAAGAGAAGAGGAATTTTACCCGGAGTCCTCACTCCAGCCTCTTCTTCCAGCTCTCTTTCCTCAGTGTGAAACCCACGAAATCACGCAAACGCTTCCGATCAAACCATTATTGCGATGGCCGGGAATCGAAACCGTGTTAATTGCTTGTTATTCGCTGCCCAGTAGTTCTGCTCTCACCCACAAGCAGTGACATCCTTTCCACGTCCACTTTGTCAAGACCATTCAAAATCTGATGTACTTCAATCAGATCAACTGTCACACTTCACATCTCCACTGGAAACAAGTGCAGTCTATCTCACCTTTCCTCAATAGCAAACCCGCTCAAAGACCAACAAAGAACAAAGAAAAGTACAGCACAGGAAGAGGCCCTTCGGCCCTCCAAGCGTGTGCCGACCATGCTGCCCGACTAAATTAAAATATTCTACACTTCCTGGATCCGTATCCCTCGATTCCCATCCTATTCTTGTATTTGTCAAGATGCCCCTTAAATATCACTATCGTCCCTGCTTCCACCACCTCCTCCGGTAGCGAGTTCCAGGCACCCACTACCCTCTGTGTTAGAAATTTGCCTCGTACATCTACTCCAAACCTTGCCCCTCGCACCTTAAACCTATGCCCCCTAATAATTGACCCCTCTACCCTGGGGAAAAGCCTCTGACTATCCACTCTGTCTATGCCCCTCATAGTTTTGTAGACCTCTATCAGGTCGCCCCTCAACATCCGTCGTTCCAGTGAGAACAAACCGAGTTTATTCAAACGCTCCTCATAGCTAATGCCCTCCATAACAGGCAAAATCCTGGTAAATCTCTTCTGCACCCTCTCTAAAGCCTCCACACCCTTCTGGTAGTGCGGCGACCAGAATTGAACACGATACGCCAAGTGTGGCCTAACTAACGTTCTATACAGCTGCAACATGACTTGCCAATTCTTGTACTCAATGCCCCGGTCAATGAAGGCAAGCATGCCGTATGCGGTCTTGACTACCTTCTCCACCTGTGTTGCCCCTTTCAGTGACCTCTGGACCTGTAGACATTGATCTCTCTGACTTTCAATACTGTATATTCCCTCCCTGCATTAGACCTTCCAAAATGCATTACCTCACATTTGTCCAGATTAAACTCCATCTGCCATCTCTCCGCCCAAGTCGCCAAACGAACTAAATCCTGCTGTATCCTCTGACAGACCACGTCGCTATCCGCAATTCCCCCAACCTTTGTGTCATCTGCAAACTTGCTAATCAGACCAGTTACATTTCCCTCCAAATTATTTATACACACTACAAACAGCAAAGGTCCCAGCACTGATCCCTGCGGAACAACACTAGTCCCAGCCCTCCAATTAGAAAAGCACCCTTCCATTGCTACTCTCTGCCTTCTATGACCTAGCCAGTTATGTATCCACCTTGCCAGCTCACCTCTGATCCCGTGTAACATCACCTTTTATACTACTCTACCATAAGGGACCTTGTCAAAGGCCTTACTGAAGTCCATATAGACAACATCCACTGCCCTACCTGCATCAATCATCTTTGTGACCTCTTCGAAAAACTCTATCAAGTTAGTGAGACACAAAACCATGCTGCCTCTCACTAATACGTCCATTTGCTTCCAAATGGGAGTAGATTCTGTCTCGAAGGATTCTCTCCAGTAATTTCCCTACCACTGACGAAAGGCTCATTCCTGGCACCAATCGAGGAAACCTTCTCTGAACCGTTTCCAACGTATTTACATCTTTCCCTAAATAAGGAAACCAAAACTGCACAGAACTAGCGAAATGTGTAGCTCCTGGAATAAAAGGGACAGTAGCAATATGGATATAAATGTGGTTGAATAATAAGAAACAGAATTTAATGGTCAATCGAGACTTTTCGGACTGCAAGAAGGTTTGTAGTGTTCCACATGGGTTCCTACTGGAACATTTGCTTCCCTGATACATAACAATTTGTAGATCATGGTGTACAGGGAACAGTTTCAAATTTGGGGATGGTAAAAACTTGGAAATTTTGAAAACTGAGACGCGGACAGTCTAGAACTTCAAACGACAAAAGATGATTTTCAGTCTGGAGACGTGTGAGATGATGCATTTTGGTAGGGAAGTATAGAATCACAGAATTTACAGTGCAGAAGGTGGCCATTCGGACCATAGAATCTGCACCGGCTCTTCAACGAGCTCCCCCATGAAGCCAACACCTCCACCCTATCCCGCACCCCAGCAACCCCATCTAACCTAAGGGCAATTTAGCATGGCCGATCCACCTAATCTGCACATCTTTGGAGTGTGGGAGGAAACCGGAGCTCCCGTCCGAAACCCACGGAGAACACCAAGTGGGAATCGAACATGGGACCCGGCGCTGTGAAGCCATAGTGCTAACCACTATGCTACCGTGCTGCCCCTCAACTATTTATGGGATGAAGGAGCCGACAGAGCTGGGTGTGTATGTGGCTAGATCATTGAAGGTGGACAGGTGGAGAGAGCAGGTAATAATGCAAATCTTATTCTGGGTTTATTACGAGTGGAAAAGAGAACAAGAGCAAGGAGGTTATGCTGAATCTGTACAGGCGCAAGTTAGACATCAGATGGAATATTTTGCACAGCTCTGGGAGCCACAATATTGGAAGGCTGTGGACGTATTGGGCAGCGTGCAGAAGAGGTTTACAGGATTGATTCCATTTAGGAGGCTAGATTGGAGATATTGGGAACATTCTCCTTGGAGAGGATAAGGCAGAGAGGAGATATGATGGAGAGGTTCAAAATCATGAGGGGGCTAGGCGGAGTAAACAGAGAGAAACAGTTCCCCCGAGTAAAAAGAGCAAGAATGAGAGGGCACAGATTTTCGTTGATTTGCAAAGGAAGCAGATGTGATGTTTGAAAAAGAAGCACTTTTGCACAACGAGTGCTTCGGGTCTGGAATGCACTGAGGAGTGAATCTTCTTGCACCATTCTCTATACCGATATTCCTAATCCTCTGTCTGATAATCGATTTGAATCACGACACCAGCTTTGGGCAGGAGTTTGGCACCATGAAAACTTGCGGCTTCAGAATCTCCAAAACAGACGCCAGCTTCATCTGGGGCACTGCTGGCAGATTTTGTCTTTCCAGAACCGGCAGCCCAGCCGTGAAAACAAGTCCATCAGAGGATCTCATTACACTGTAAGACGGAGGAGCAGAAGTAGGCCATTCGGCCCATCGTGTCTGCTCCACCATTCAAAGAGGTTATGTCTGATCTGATATAATCCTCAAACCCAGTTTCCCGCCTTATCCCCATAATCCTTGCTTTCCTTTACTGATGAAAAATCTGTCTCAAGGGCAGCACGGTGGTTCAGTAGTTTATACAGCTGCCTCACGGCACCGAAGGCCCATGTTCGATCCCTGCTCTGGGTCACTATCTGCGTCGAGTTTGCACATTCTCCCTGTGTTTGGGTGCGTTTCGCTCCCACAACCAAAAGATGTGCAGGGTCGGTGGATTGGTTGCAAAATTGCCCCTTAGTTGGAAAAAATGTTCGCGTACTCTAAATTTTAAAAAAATCTGTCTGTGGCAGCCTTCAACAAATTAACTGACCCACCCTCTACAGCCCTATTCGATTCATACAAACATTTCTACAGATGCTCTTTACTCCGAGAGAAGAAAGTACTAATCATTTCTGGTTGAAATGGGCGGCCACTTACTCTGAGATTATTCCTTCTGGTCCTAGACTCTCCCACATGGTGAACCAGCTTCTCAGCATTTATCCTGTCAAGCCCCCCCCCTCCCCCAGGGCGAATATAGAGGGATGTGGGCCAAATGCGGGCAAGTGTGACTAGCTTAGTGATAGAAACTGGGCGGCATGGTCAAGCTGGGCCGAAGGGCCTGTTTCCATGCTGAAACATCTATGACTGTAACCATCTTCCTGAGGGCATTAGAATTCCCTCCACAGAATTGTATTGAACCGATTGATACATAATATTTTATTCAATTCTTTATCCAAATCAATCAGATATTGTGGATTCATTCGGGGGTAAACGAAAGACTAAGATGGGAGAGGAGGGAAAACTGGATTTTCAGCAAATGTTCCACCGGATTTCTGTATACAAAGGCCGCGGTAGGACTCGAACCTGCAATCGCCTGATATCATTAATAGAATCACCGAAGTCAGACGCCTTATCCATTAGGCGACGCGGCCACCGGCTGTAACATCTGAGCTGATGTTTAGCCCACGTTAAAAAATACTGCGATTATTTGTGTTTCATTTCTGTTTTTTGATGATCCGCTCTTTCCCAGATCCCAGAAAATATAAGGGAAAGCTCCAGCTGCCGGACATGGTCATTTTCAAAGTGTAAAAGCCCTTCACTGTGTGAGCTGTGAAGATTTATGGAGGCTCGGGGACTCTCAGGCTGGCCAAGGCTCTTTATCCGGCTCCATTCACAGGAAAAGTGACTTCAGTTTCCACAATAACATCCGCTCTCTCTGAAACCCCCAAACTGAAATTCAGACTCACCGTGAAGGTGAAGACTGCGGACTGCGGTTCCCGCTCCTGCTGTTTAATACAGATCACTATAACTGTGTACAGTGAGCAGAAAGAAATTGCTGTTGTTTGTAAACATTTCTTACTGAACTCACTGTCATTCTGCATTAACAGGACGACTTTGAATCTGCTGATATTTGACAAATTTGCTCAAGCGGGTAAATATAAAATATATTATTTGCATCGTGCTTTTGAATGGAGTCATTTCGGGAACATTCCCACACAGAGAGAAATTCCTGGAACCAGCTGCAGAAAAATTCCGTGCGCCTGACGTGATTTCAACGCAACCTTCTGATCTGGAGTCAGGCGCGCTCCCGTTGCGCCGCAAGCGCAAATTAACTCAGAGATTATTTTTATTTATTTACACTTTGACAGTATTCTGTACATCAGCAACTGTGCGAAAGAAACGCAAAGAAGTCAGATTGAGGGATACTAAAGGGCCATGAAGTAAAGCAGCTGTACCACGTGGTTAAGGTGATGAACAATAATCCATTGTACTCTGTACACGTGGCTTCAAATCCCATCCTCGCCTGTCACGTGTCTGTTGTGTCTCTGTTTGGTCCACTTCATGAGGATGAAGTGAAAAAGCTGCGGCTTTTAGCTATTGTTTGACGGCTTGTGGGTGAATAGTGGAACACTGTCCATATTGAAACCATATTAAAAATGATGAGAAAGTTACTTATTTCACTCCACTCCCTAATTGCGCCTAAATTCTGAGTTAGAAACCGATTCTCTTTCTCGGTTTGAAACTGACGAAGTCGCGCAAAAGTTCACTTCCAAATTACTACTGCGATGGCCGGCAATCGAACCGGGTCAACTGCTTGGAAGGCAGCTATGCTCACCACTATACCACCATCGCTCACGGAAGGCATGTGAGTCATTTTGGTACTTCACATTAGTTTATAAAGTGTTCCGTGAAAAAATCCTGCTCTGCGTAGCTTATTTCCCTCCAATTAAAAATGCTCCTGAATGAATGTATCCGTGTCGCACTGCTCCCGTTCAGCCACCAGATCCATAAATGTCCACCATAAATGTATTTCACCAATTTAATTCTGATGTTCTGTGTGTCATCACATAGGACACTTACTCTGGCCTGAGACCTTACCTTGTCCTTGTGTCCGGATGCTGCCGCTTTCACCATGTTTAAGTTATCACAGAGCCCCTCCAGTGCAAGAGGAGGCTCATCGAGTCGGCTGCGGCCCTTGGCCCAATCCCCGCTTCACCGGTTGGTCACATCAGTGTGTCAGGATGGCCGGAAGAGAAAATGCTGAAAAATCTCAGTAGGTCCGGAAGCATCTGGAGGGAGAGAAAAGACCGAACGTTTCGAGTCTAATGACGCTTTGTCAAAGCCGACTCATTGGACTCGAAACGTTAGCTATTTTCTCTCCCTACAGATGCTGCTCGACTTGCTGAGATTTTCCAGCATTTTCTCTTTCGTTTCAGATTCCAGCATCGGCAGGAATTTGCTGTTACCCAATGTTTCTCCCAGAGTGGCCGAGTGTTCAGGTCGCAGACTTTTCTGAAGGCGTGGGTTCGAATCCCACCCCTGACATTGACTTTTCCTCCGTGAGACTCCATCCAAACCCGCGGGATCTCTCACCTGGGAACACAAGGGGAGCAGATACAGAGAAACAGCGACCACCTGCAAGTTCCACTCAGAAACACACACCATCCTGCGAAATATGTCACCCTTTCTGTGGCTGGCTCACAATCCCGGAACTCGCTCCCTAACAGCACTGTGTGTGTACATACACCACATGGACTTGCAGCGGCTCAAGATTCACGTCACCGCCAAATTCTCAAGGGTAATACATTTTCGACAACAAGTGTTGACGGATTCAGCGACACCCACATCCCGTCAAATAACTTTTAAAATATTTTGGAAACCGAGTCCCCTGAACTCAGCTCAGAAAGTTCACTAATCACAAAGCAAATTACTTCAAATGTTGATCATCATAAATAATAAACACAGGAAATGCTGAGAATTAAACATCATCTGTGGGGAGAAAACTAGAAGCAGCGTTTCAGCTCTGTGATTGGATCATTTCCTTCTCTCTCAATGTGAAATCCTGGACTCAGCTGATAAACAGCAAGATGCCAATCACCAGTCATCAGTATCAGAAACAATGAACCTTTAGGATAGCGAGGCCGAGCGGTCTGAGGAGATGGGTTTAGGTTTCAGTCTCTTCGAGGATGCGGGTGGAAATCCAACCGCTGCCAACAATTGTAGGAAAAGCGGCTAAGGTGGGAAATGGAAATAAAAGTGAACGATTTTGCAAAACTCTTGCTCTTATCCCAAAAGATCTTTCCGTTACTGACATTGTTGTGTCCTGTGTATGTCGAGCTGAACTGATTTGGTGCCGCTTGTTCTCACCTTGCAGCCCGTCAGTCTCCGTATTCCAGGGACCATTTATGACATCATCAAAAACGCCCTCCCCTGCTCTCCCCATTCACCAGACTGAAGGGACAATCCCCTCTGCCACCGCTGCTCGACCGCCAATATCCGCTCACTTTCTATCTGCACCTTTCTTTGCAAGTGCAGGAGATGCAACTCCTGCCTTTTTACGTCCTCCCTCTTCATTATCTAGAGCCCGAAACACTCCTTCCAAGTGAACCAGTGAGACACTTGTGCTTTTCATTTTAATCTCCTGTATTTGCTGCCACAATTTGGTCTCATCTACTTCAACAGGCCAGATAACAGACTGTGTGACCGCTTTGATAAATCTCTGTTCAATCCACAATCATGACTCTGAGCTTCCTGCCACTTGTGATTTTAATTCTCCACCTCTCCCACTCTGGCCTTTCTGTCCTTGGTCATCCATGTTCCAATGGCGATTAACCGAAACTCGAGTAAGACCACCTCAACATTTAATATCCACACACAGATTTCCGCCCTCAACATCGAGCTCAGTAATTTCAGATTGCAAAATCTCTCTCCATTTTTTTGGGAGTGTGTCTTGCCCGTCCGTTTGTTTGTTTTGCTTCTAGTTGCATTCATTCATTTTGCACTTGCACGGCGGAGAGTCAGCTGGAGATTTTTCTAGAATGAATTGTCGAGGTAAAGGCTCAGACAGCTGAAGACGCGGCCGCCATTGATGGAACAATGAAAAGTGCAAATGAGCAAGAGGACAGGGATGGGTTCAGAAAGAGAAAGGGAAATGTCTGGGAATGGAACCGGAACTCCAGTCTGGTAAGTGAGAAATCTCCACCTGAACCGCTCATGTTCAGACAGCCGCTCATTCCACGTGTCCAGTCGGAAACCTGCCTGAAGCAACATGCAGACTGACAGAGCGCCTGTGATAATCCGCCGCTGTCTGATCTAAAGCGGCAACATGAGCTGTTCATTACAGCTGTGATAAACGTGTTGGTGTTAGCATTCAGTGGTGTCGATTCACATCATCCTTGTTTGGTGCTGTCTGTCAGGAACAGTCTGGGGGAGTTGACTGAACAGTTGCCCGCTGATGTATATGCCCCGTTTGCAATCTGTCTGAGCAGGGAACAGACTCACTGACGCAGCAGCTTTCAAAGGTTGTATTTTTGTCCTGAATGGTTGTTCTGAAAAGGTGATGGGATTTCTTCTGTGACGTTGATCTGATGGGAAAGGGGAGAGTGACTGGAGTCACCTTTCAGAAGGAGGTTCGGGGCGCACTTTCACTTATCTGGGGACATTGGTAAACCTGTTACTGATTTATTCAAACCTTGCCTAAAAACAGACTCTGGTGGGATTCGAACCCACAACCTTTGAATGTCTCATCACGCCAGCAACTAGAAATAACCTACAACCTTTGAATGTCTCATCACGCCAGCAACTAGAAGTCCAATGCGCTACCCGTTGCGCCACAGCGCCACACCTGCTTGCCTAGCCCGATATGAGGATTGCTGTAGTTGACCAACAGGCAGATCAAAAGTTCAGTCATTCGCACAGTGACGACATTTCAAAACTACTTCATTGTCTGGGAATGTTTTGGGCCGCCCTGTGGTTGTGAAAAGCGCGACAGAAATTCTAGTAAAACTCCGAAAGGACACAGCCAGGTTGGTGCAAAGGGAGGACATGTAGCAGACAAGGAATGAGGCGATTTATTTTTGTAGGAAGAACAGAAGTAGACAATATAAAATCAAGTGTCTATTTACAAAAAAGAGTGCAGGAACAGCGGGACATGTGTCCAAATCATTGAAGGTGACAGGGCAGGCTGTAAGAGTCGTTTATAAATAAAACAGTGTCATGACTTTATTAATAGCGGCACAGAGTACAAGATGACAGAGGGGTCATCTCTCCCTTTTCAGCTCCTGACTGCAGAGGCTTTTCTTGTGAAACCGTTTATTGGAAAACCTCTTTCCCTGGAGGGAGGCGGGAGTTTGGAACTCGCTGCCTGAAAGACTGGTGGAGCAGAGACCCTCATAATATCTAAGAAGTGTTTAGATGGGCATTTGCGATCCCAGGGTACACAAGGCTATGTGACAAATGCTGGGGAATGGATGAGAATGGTTCGGTGGTTGTTTTTGACCGGCACAGATCCGATGGGCTGAAGGGCCATTTCTCTGCTGTCTGATTCGATGACTTTATGAATGAAATGCAACATGTGTTTGCAGCTGTCTCTGTTTATGTCCTGTTGTATTCACAGGAACAAACAAACTGGGCTGGCCGTTGAGCACCTCGAGACTGTTCTGCCCTACATTTAGATTGAGTAAGGGCTCCGTGTATTTTAACTCCAGCTCCCTGACAGGATTTCAGAAACCCTCCACAAACGGCAGTCTTTTGATTAATAAAGGTCCCAGAGATGGATAATCAGCGACACCCACAGCCAGAGGGACCTGCAATATCCTTCAGTGCAGGAAAGACAACTCATTGTCCTTTGATCCAAAAGCAAAATACTGCGGATGCTGCAAACCCGAGACAAAGACAGAAAATGCTGCAAATATTCAGCTGATCCGGCAGCACCTGTGGCGAGAGGAACAGGTCATTCCAATGAAAGGTCAGGATCTGAAATGTTAACTATTTTTCTTGTCAGAGATACCACAGATCCGTAAAATATTTCAGGCATTCTGTTTTGTTCAGCGGAACATCCTGACACTCTGTAGCTAGATCAATCCCAGCAGAGTGTTATTGCGTTTGACCTGATCTGTGTGATTGAACACTTCCTCCAGAGAGTCACAGGGTCATAGATGTTTACAGCATGGAAACAGGCCCTTCGACCCAGCTTGTCCATGCCGCCCAGTTTCTACCACTGAGTTAGTCCCACTTGCCCACATTTGACCCATATCCCTCTATATCCACCCTGCCCAGGGAAATATCAAACCTGTTTTATAAAGGAAAACATTGTACCGACTCTACACTGCCTCTGGCAGCCCATTTCGGATGCTCACCACCCTCTGTGTGAACGAAAATCCTGTCTGGTCTCTATGGCATCTCTCCGCTCTCTCCTTTAACCTCTGTCCTTTAGCTACTCTACCAGTGGAAAAATATGTTGACTCTCTGCCTGATCGCTTCTCATTATTTTATGGACCTCTATCAGATCACCTCGAAGCCTCCGACGCTCCAGGAAAACAAGTCCAAGCCTATATAGCCTCTCCTTATAACTCAGACCACCAAGTCCTGGTAGCATCCTCGTAAATCTCTTCTGCACTCTTTCTAGTTTAACAATATACTTCCCATAATAGGGTGACTAGAACTGAACATAGTATTTCATGTGTGCTCTTAATGTCTTGTACAACTTCAATAAGGCGTCCCAACTCCTGTATTCAATATGCTGAATGGCTTATTCACACCCTGTCCACCTGCGGCTCCGCCTACAAGGAGCTCCGAACTTGTACCCCTAGATCTCTATGTTCTGTAATTCTCCCCAAGAACATAACAGCGCAAAATCTGTCTTTGTCCAGAATTGCAGGTTTAAATTGTCCTTCACTTTCCAATGGATAATTTACAGACATTTTAACACAAGGACTGAATTCAGTCCAATGGTTAAAGCTTTCGTCTAGAAATCAACTGGATTTTTCCCTTTTACACGAATCCTGCTCCCAGAGAATCTGTTAAGTATTTAAAATAATGTCTTCTTTTGAGTCCTTTATTTCCACCGAATGTCGACGTTGACATTCCTCACAATTCTCTCCATTGTTATCTACTCTGCAGGTATTGACTACACCTTCGAATGGAGACATGCTCACAGGGCTGTGGGAGAGGCTTTCTTTCAGGTTTTAGGCCTCTTTTGGTCATGAAGCAACAACCGGATATCTGCAGAGGAACTCGGAATGCCAAACCTCTCTTCCCTGGATGAACTTAGTCAGGGGACAAAATGTTGCTTGAATACAGAATAAAAGGGTTGAGGATTTGGGGTGAGATTCCTGGAGTTGTGGGAAGAGAGCGATGTTGTGGAGCAATGTGATAATAGCAGGATACGAGTTTGGGATATTACCCAGTCTGTGTGGGGGGCTGGGGGAAGGAAATTGTCTTGCCTGCCCAACCAAGCTGAATGTTGGGGTTGAGGTGGTGATCAGATTCCGTGCGGAGGGTGAAATCCTTTCACTGAATTTCACGTTTACAGCTCAGGTCCTCGAGGGATCGCTCCTGTATTCCAAGGAGGAGCTTCCATCGAGGACGGGGTTCTCAATAAGAACCAACTGGAGGTGTGGATGTTAGAAACTGTTCAGTACTGATTCACTTTATTCATTTTTGTGTCCTGGAATAAACAAGTGGATTGTCCATTAAAAACACAAATACAATTCGGAAGCTTCTGGCCAGTAACTTCACAATGTCCACTATTACATCACTCAGCACCCTCAGCTGCATCACATCTGGTCCACATGTCATGTGAACATTGCCTACAGCCAGTCTTTCTCGTTCCTCTTCTTTGATAAAAGTTTGATACAAAAGAAAACATTTACGAATGGTCGAAACCTTTGTGATAAAGAAGTGTGATAAAGGAAATTAAAGTAACAATAAGTGGAAGGAATGCGCGGGTTGTTCATGGACTGACTGCAGAATTTGATGATTATTTATTCAATAGAGATTTCAGCCCAAATGTATTTGATGTCGTTAAGGAGATTAACATTGAAGGTGAGGAATTGAACAAACAAATGTGATATAAAATAATTCGTTCAAATATTAGTTACAGTAATGTGGATGTGATCAGTCTAATAGTAGTGAGTTTACAGACAAAGGATTTCAGATGGCATGGCAAGGAAGGGGAAGGGCTGTCTGGTGGAGGATGGGAAAAGGATGCTGGGTAACAAGAGGCCCAGGGTTATGGAATGAGAAGTGAGCCAATCAGGATATATGGCCAGCTCAAGAGGTGTATAGGATGGCCTATGGGAAACTTGTATGTGAAAGTTGATGCCATTTGAATGTATCTGTCGAGATTCCTTTGTCTCCGATAAAACTCGGTTCCTAGGGTTTCAGAAGACAGCTTGTGTGTTCTGAGGCTCATTGTGAAGCGAGTCAGACTTGCAAGTTGGTTAAAAATAAATAATAGTGTGCCTACAAATCCATCTCGAGTTTTATTAAGGCCAGACTGACGGGTAAAGAATTCAATATTGTCATTTGGTGCCGAAAACCCAGGATTTCTCGAGACGGTCACTGGCCAGCTGCGAAATCAGAATTAGACTGATGTTGGACAAGGAAAGTGGAAACGGGCCCATAATGTGTGTAGCTGGCAAATGACCCACATTGGTTTTCCCATCTTCTCATGGTCTGATTGGTCTGGTCACTCGCAGTTGGTACGGAAAGATCATCTTGACGAAATCAAAGGTCAGTCTGGGGATTAGAAAATTAAACTGATGGGATATCATAATTGATAGTTCAATTTTGGGTTAATTGTGGAATTGCTGGGACATATGGAAAGATGATTTAGTTCCACGAGTCTTTTTGATGAACTGATGGGACACCGGAAAGATGGTTCAGTTCTACGAGTGTTTTGGATGAACTGATGAGACATCGGAAGGATGGTTCAGTTCCAGGAGTGTTTTTAAAACTACAGTTGATTCAACTAAAATTGTCTCCTTGGACTGTAGTGGCGAGAAACGCAGTCTTGAGGACTAGTTAGAGATTATGGGGAATTGCTTGGATAAATTTCTAAACGAAGACGCATTCATTGAACTGGATGCTGCATGTTAGTTAAAGCAGAAGGCTCTCAAAAGGTTAACAGCAGCCAAAGTTAAAGACTACGGACAGTGCTTCTCACACGCGCCTTGAGATAACAGCAGCAGCCTGTGGTGTAATCGGATACCTTTCTTTCGAGTCACTGAAACTCCAGCAAAGATACGTTTTGAATCAATTAAAAGAAACCAGTGGGTTTCTAAACCTCTTTGAGAAAAGTTAATTATTTTAGCAAGCAATTGATTGAAATAGCCAGAATCTTAAGTTTGAATTACTTGAAATAATGTTTATTTCATTTTATTTGTGAATTAATAGAAACTTAATGAAACTCACTGACACGATTTTAAAAAGTGTAAATCTGGAGATGACAACCACCGCAGCTAACTGCTTCGTCATTCATAGCAGCCAACATTTTTGTGAATGTAAAAAATAACTTGTGAAAAGAAAAATTGTTAAGAGAAAGAATTAATTAATTTGTAGAAGTTATACAAGTTTGTGTTAAGCAAATCGTAAATTCAGTTCTGAGTTGAGATCAGAGCTGAGCTTGCAGTTTGCAGTAATTCAATTTGAATTTTCAAACATTTTAAGTTTGAAAAGAACACTGTTAAAACCTTTTAAATAACTTTGCCAAGTAGCAAAAATTGCCATTGGTTATAAATAGGCAAATAAATAAATAAAAAAAGAGCCAAAGTATGAAAGCTAAAGAGTTAATTGGATTATGGAGATAATATTGTCAAGAGGAGAGGGATAGGATCATGTTATAAGTTAGCAAGAAAATGACCTTAAAATGGGGATTCCAATTAGTGAAGGGGGAACCAGAAAACTCTGGAGACCTTGAAAAAGGAGTGTGCATTCAAAAACACGCGCAAGTAAAGAGAGGGTGGACTGGAGGAAAAAAAAGGGCTACGTAGTTCAATGGCTGGCCTTGCATTGACAGACGCAGATGATGACCTAGAGAATTGGACCATGTCGGCGAGAGTCCCGACTGCACCAGTAGCATTGTCTGCACTAATTCCGGAACCACCAGGGTATCATAATTTATATCCAGTCACTGCTCCCAGATTCAAATCATGCCAGCCTCTCCAGCCCCTTCGTTTAATAGTATGGGCACTATTTCTGCACCTTCACCATCTGTTAGAGAAGGGGAGCTCTGTTCCACAAGCCCAATTAGCTCTAGGACCCGATCGCGGACAAAGAGAGAGGGGCCTGATCCGATTCAGAAACAATTACGCATACGACCTAGATTCATTAAGACCAATATAGTAGGACAGAAAAGGAAGAGAACAAAGAAAGAGGATGGGAATGGTTCTGAGGAGATGGAACTCCCCTAGTGGAAGGGAAGGACGGCGAAGTCTTTGAAGAGCCAGAGGAATCCGCTAAAGCGCCCCCTAATGAGACTCTGAGACAGTTGCCGCTTAGGAAAATACACAACCCTGATGTTGCAACAGCAGCAGCCCAGCCCACGATAGACGTTTATTTCCCATGGCGACCCAGTGAGATGATGGCTATGCTGGCTGCAATCCCAGACAAGAAGAAATCTCCTGCTGCTTTCGTGGACTATCTGAGAAGTACCATCTCAGTTTATCAAGCTGACTATAGAGACCTTTGGTCCCTAGCCCAGCGGCTTTTAACCCCAGCAGAGCTCCGCCGTTCCCTCAACCACTTCAATTATACTAGCCACGCCGCACTTCAGCAAGCCCATGCCTTGGACGATGATAGACATAGAACATAGAACATAGAACATAGAAAATACAGCACAGAACAGGCCCTTCGGCCCACGATGTTGTGCCGAACCTTTGTCCTAGATTAATCATAGATTATCATTGAATTTACAGTGCAGAAGGAGGCCATTCGGCCCCCCGAGTCTGCACCAGCTCTTGGAAAGAGCACCCTACCCAAACTCAACACCTCCACCCAACACCAAGGGCAATTTGGACATTAAGGGCAATTTATCATTGGCCAATTCACCTAACCCGCACATCTTTGGACTGTGGGAGGAAACCGGAGCACCCGGAGGAAACCCACGCAGACACGGGGAGGACGTGCAGACTCCGCACAGACAATGACCCAAGCCAGAATCGAACCTGGGACCATGGATCTGTGAAGCAATTGTGCTATCCACAATGCTACCGTGCTGCCCTTAAGAACAAATAAATCTACACTATATCATTTTCCCGTAATCCATGTACCTATCCAACAGCTGCTTGAAGGTCCCTAATGTTTCCGACTCAACTACTTCCACAGGCAGTGCATTCCATGCCCCCACTACTCTCTGGGTAAAGAACCTACCTCTGATATCCCTCCTATATCTTCCACCTTTCACCTTAAATTTATGTCCCCTTGTAATGGTGTGTTCCACCTGGGGAAAAAGTCTCTGACTGTCTACTCTATCTATTCCCCTGATCATCTTATAAACCTCTATCAAGTCGCCCCTCATCCTTCTCCGCTCTAATGAGAAAAGGCCTAGCACCCTCAACCTTTCCTCGTAAGACCTACTCTCCATTCCAGGCAACATCCTGGTAAATCTTCTTTGCACCTTTTCCAGAGCTTCCACATCCTTCCTAAAATGAGGCGACCAGAACTGTACACAGTACTCCAAATGTGGCCTTACCAAAGTTTTGTACAGCTGCATCATCACCTCACGGCTCTTAAATTCAATCCCTCTGTTAATGAACGCGAGCACACCATAGGCCTTCTTCACAGCTCTATCCACTTGAGTGGCAACTTTCAAAGATGTATGAACATAGACCCCAAGGTCTCTCTGCTCCTCCACAATGCCAAGAACTCTACCGTTAACCCTGTATTCCGCATTCATATTTGTCCTTCCAAAATGGACAACCTCACACTTTTCAGGGTTAAACTCCATCTGCCACTTCTCAGCCCAGCTCTGCATCCTATCTATGTCTCTTTGCAGCCGACAACAGCCCTCCTTACTATCCACAACTCCACCAATCTTCGTATCGTCTGCAAATTTACTGACCCACCCTTCAACTCCCTCATCCAAGTCATTAATGAAAATCACAAACAGCAGAGGACCCAGAACTGATCCCTGCGGTACACCACTGGTAACTGGGATCCAGGCTGAATATTTGCCATCCACCACCACTCTCTGACTTCTATCGGTTAGCCAGTTCGTTATCCAACTGGCCAAATTTCCCACTATCCCATGCCTCCTTACTTTGTGCAGAAGCCTACCATGGGGAACTTTATCAATTGCCTTACTAAAATCCATGTACACTACATCCACTGCTTTACCTTCATCCACATGCTTGGTCACCTCCTCAAAGAATTCAATAAGATTTGTAAGGCAAGACCTACCCCTCACAAATCCGTGCTGACTATCCCTAATCAAGCAGTGTCTTTCCAGATGCTCAGAAATCCTATCCTTCAGTACCCTTTCCATTACTTTGCCTACCACCGAAGTAAGACTAACTGGCCTGTAATTCCCAGGGTTATCCCTAGTTCCTTTTTTGAACAGGGGCACGACATTCGCCACTCTCCAATCCCCTGGTACCACCCCTGTTGACAGTGAGGACGAAAAGATAATTGCCAACGGCTCTGCAATTTCATCTCTTGCTTCCCATAGAATCCTTGGATATATCCCGTCAGGCCCGGGGCTCTTGTCTATCCTCAAGTTTTTCAAAATGCCCAACACATCTTCCTTCCTAACAAGTATTTCCTCGAGCTTACCAATCTGTTTCACACTGTCCTCTCCAACAATATCACCCCTCTCATTTGTAAATACAGATGAAAAGTACTCATTCAAGACCTCTCCTATCTCTTCAGACTCAATACACAATCTCCCGCTACTGTCCTTGATCGGACCTACCCTCGCTCTAGTCATTCTCATATTTCTCACATATGTGTAAAAGGCCTTAGGGTTTTCCTTGATCCTACCCGCCAAAGATTGTTCATGCCCTCTCTTAGCTCTCCTAATCCCTTTCTTCAGTTCCCTCCTGGCTATCTTGTATCCCTCCAATGCCCTGTCTGAACCTTGTTTCCTCAGCCTTACATAAGTCTCCTTTTTCCTCTTAACAAGACATTCAACCTCTCTTGTCAACCATGGTTCCCTCACTCGACCATCTCTTCCCTGCCTGACAGGGACATACATATCAAGGACACGTAGCACCTGTTCCTTGAACAAG
This sequence comes from Scyliorhinus torazame, assembly GCF_047496885.1. Lineage (NCBI taxonomy): Eukaryota > Metazoa > Chordata > Chondrichthyes > Carcharhiniformes > Scyliorhinidae > Scyliorhinus > Scyliorhinus torazame. Next base: position 48,080,176 of record NC_092730.1, read on the forward strand.
TTCCACATTTCACTTGTGTCCTTCCCTGCCAGCCTATGTTCCCAACTTATGCACTTCAATTCTTGTCTGACAACATCGTATTTACCCTTCCCCCAATTGTAAACCTTGCCCTGTTGCACGTACCTATCCCTCTCCATTACTAAAGTGAAAGTCACAGAATTGTGGTCACTATCTCCAAAATGCTCCCCCACTAACAAATCTATCACTTGCCCTGGTTCATTACCCAGTACTAAATCTAATATTGCCCCTCCTCTGGTTGGACAATCTACATATTGTGTTAGAAAAGCTTCCTGGACACACTGCACAAACACCACCCCATCCAAACTATTTGATCTAAAGAGTTTCCACTCAATATTTGGGAAGTTAAAGTCGCCCATGACTACTACCCTATGACTTCTGCACCTTTCCAAAATCTGTTTCCCAATCTGTTCCTCCACATCTCTGCTACTATTGGGGGGCCTATAGAAAACTCCTAACAAGGTGACTGCTCCTTTCCTATTTCTGACTTCAACCCATACTACCTCAATAGGGTGATACTCCTCGAACTGCCTTTCTGCAGCTGTTATACTATCTCTAATTAATAATGCCACCCCCCACCTCTTTTACCACCCTCCCTAATCTTATTGAAACATCTATACCCAGGGACCTCCAACAACCATTTCTGCCCCTCTTCTATCCAAGTTTCCGTGATGGCCACCACATCGTAGCCCCAAGTACCGATCCATGCCTTAAGTTCACCCACCTTATTCCTGATGCTTCTTTCGTTGAAGTATACACACTTCAACCCATCTCCGTGCCTGCAAATACTCTCCTTTGTCAGTGTTCCCTTCCCCACTGCCTCATTACATGCTTTGGCGTCCTGAATATCGGCTACCTTAGTTGCTGGACTACAAATCCGGTTCCCATTCCCCTGCCAAATTAGTTTAAACCCTCCCGAAGAGTACTAGCAAACCTCCCTCCCAGGATATTGGTGCCCCTCTGGTTCAGATGCAACCCGTCCTGCTTGTACAGGTCCCACCTTCCCCAGAATGCGCTCCAATTATCCAAATACCTGAAGCCCTCCCTCCTACACCATTCCTGCAGCCACGTGTTCAACTGCACTCTCTCCCTATTCCTAGCCTCGCTATCACGTGGCACCGGCAACAAACCAGAGATGACAACTCTGTCTGTCCTGGCTTTCAACTTCCAGCCTAACTCCCTAAACTTGTTTATTACCTCCACACCCCTTTTCCTACCTATGTTGTTGGTACCAATGTGCACCACGACTTCTGGCTGCTCCCCCTCCCCCTTAAGGATCCTGAAGACACGATCCGAGACATCCCTGGCCCTGGCACCCGGGAGGCAACATACCTTCCGGGAGTCTCGCTCGCGACCACAGAATCTCCTATCTATTCCCCTAACCATTGAATCTCCTACAACTATTGCTTTTCTATTCTCCCCCCTTCCCTTCTGAGCCCCAGAGCCAGACTCAGTGCCAGAGACCTGGCCGCTAGGGCCTTCCCCCGGTAGGTCACCCCCCCCCCAACAGCATCCAAAACGGTATACTTGTTTTGAAGGTGAACGGCCACGAGGGATCCCTGCACTGTCTGCCTGTTTGTTTTTTTCCCCCTGACTGTAACCCAGCTATTCTTGTCCTGTACCTTGGGTGTGGTTACCTCCCTGTAACTCTTCTCAATCACCCCCTCTGCCTCCCGGATGATCCGAAGTTCATCCAGCTTCAGCTCCAGTTCCCTAACACGGTCTTTGAGGAGCTGAAGTTGGGTGCACTTCCCGCAGGTATAGTCAGTGGGGACACCGGTGGTATCCCTCACCACCCACATCCTACAGGAGGAGCATGTAACTGGCCTAGCCTCCATCCCCTCTTACCTTACAGAATATAGCTGCTGTGTGGACTAACTAGATCTCCGCCCTCCGACTCTGCTACACTTCTTGTAAACTCCTGGCTCTCTTCGCACTCTTTGCGGAAACGTCGGAAACAAAATGAAAGGAGCGCCTTACTCCCTCCTCACCTAACTCCCTCGGTCACCAAACTCTCACTATAGCACTCAAAAAGCACCAAATTCAGCACTCAGTGCAAACAAAGTCTGCACTGTAGGGGATCACTTTTATACTGTGAATCTAGCCTCTGAAAAACTGGCCTAATCCAATTAACTAATTAACAAGCTCCAGCTGCAAGTGCCTAGAAGTAGAAGCCTGTTTGAAGCTGATTGAAAATTCACCTTCTTCTAAATCAAACAGCAACTTTTAAGTTAATTAACTAAATAAAAGAAAGACTAAACTTTAGATAAAAATGAAGCCTTATACTCCCTCGGTCACCAAACTCTCACTATAGCATTCAAAAAGCACCAAATTCAGCACTCAGTGCAAACAAAGTCTGCACTGTAGGGGATCACTTTTATACTGTGAATCTAGCCTCTGAAAAACTGGCCTAATCCAATTAACTAATTAACAAGCTCCAGCTGCAATTGCCTAGACGTAGAAGCCTGTTTAAAGCTGATTGAAAATTCACCTTCTTCTAAATCAAACAGCAACTTTTCAGTTAATTAACTAAATAAAAGAAAGACTAAACTTTAGATAAAAATGAAGCCTTATACTCCCTCGGTCACCAAACTCTCACTATAGCACTCAAAAAGCACCAAATTCAGCACTCAGAGCACAAATCCTGAATGCGTTGAATGCCACATTTCAAAAGCCCATAAACATCTCTGCTATACTGAAGAGCCAGAGGAATTTCTGGAACCTTTTTAATGAAATCTCCCGTGGGCAGTCAGGTGACATGCTGTCCCAGAGTGATCAGAATTCCCTTCAATATTATGCTGTATTAATGTATTGCCTACCACCTTCCGTGCCTACTGCCGTGAAATGTGGTAACATGAATTGGACAGAGAAAGACCCTTCCCAGATGGCCCGGGCAGTCAGATTTTATTGTAAGGAGGGTGTAGACCAGGAAGGAGACTCAGTTACAAAGATTAAGACTGAGTTTATAATGAAAGAGGATGATCTGAGACCCCAACCAGCGGCAGATATAGAGGGAACAATGCATGTTTTAATTGTGGCCGTACAGATCACTGGCATCAGGAATTGCCCTTTAAAAGACGGGCAGCAGAAGGAGACTACCCGACCCTAAAGGAGGGGGTACCCACCAAGGGGAGGACAGACGAGGTAGACCTTATTATATTATTAGCATTGCGCATGTCAAGGAGACACAGCCGGAGTAAGAGATACAGACAGTGAGAATTTGGTAGTTTGGTGCAGTGAGGTAACCAGGAAAGCTAAGTGGTTAATCTAATTGTGCTGTTTTTTAGTTAAAAGTGCAGTGTAGATTAGTGTCTGATTGGCTGCAGCTGCCCCCACCATAAACTTAAATTAAACTAATTAATTAATTAGTGATGGCTGGTCAGGTGATGTGCTTGAGCTGCTTGATGTGGGAGCTGGCAGATCCCATTGCGAGCTGCAGCGACCACATCTGCAGTAAGTGTTGGCTGCTCGAAGAGCTCCGGCTCAGAGTTGATGAGCTGGCGTCTGAGCTTCAAACACTGAGGCACATCCGGGAGGGGGAGACTTACCTGGACACTGTGTTTCAGGAGGCAGTCACACCTGTCAGAGTAAGTAGTTTAAATCCTGCCAGTGGCCAGGGACAGCAGGGTGTGACTGCAAGTCAGGCAGGTAAAGGGAACCAGCAGTCAGGAATTCAGGAGCCTCAGCCCTTGACTCTGTCCAACAGGTATGAGGCACTTGCTCCCTGTGTGGATGGCGAACAAGGTTGCAGGAAGGATGAGTCAGCTGACCAAGGCACCATGGTTCAGCAGGCCATTCAAGGGGAGGGAGTAAATAGGCAAGTCGTAGTTCTGGGGATTCTATTATCAGGGGGATAGATAGTATCCTTTGCGAGCAGGATAAAGAGTCCCGCATGGTATGTTGCCTGCCCGGTGCTAGGGTGTGGGACATCTCTGACCGGCTTGAAAGGATACTGGAGAGGGAGGGGGAGGATCCAGTTGTTGTGGTCCATGTCGGTACCAACAACATAGGCAAGTCTAGGAAAGAGGACCTGTTTAGAGATTCTAAAGAGCTAGGATTCAAATTAAAAAACAGGTCCTCGAGGGTCATAACCTCCGGATTACTGCCCGAGCGACGTGCAAATTGGCATAGGGAGGCAAGAATAAGGGAAGTTAACATGAGGCTGAAAGAGTGGTGTGGGAATGAGGGGTTCCTTTTCATGGGACACTGGCATCAGTTTTGGGACAGGGGGGACCTACACCGTTGGGATCGTCTCCACCTGAAATGAGCTGGGACCAGTGTTCTGGCGAAAAGAGTCAAATGGGTGGTCAATCGGACTTCAAACTAAAGATTGGGCGGGAAGGGAAAGTCAGGGAACCAAGAGGTGAAGTAATCAGCGGGGAGCGTAGCTGCTGAGGAATACAAAAAAACACGAACAGACAAAACTCAAGAGTGGTTACGATTGTCCCCATCCCACAAAATATGACACAGCGTATGGAAAGGCTCAGTAAACCAAGGTCCACCACACTAAGAAAACAAAAAGGGACGATCAATAGAGAATTACTGGTGCTATATTAAATGCGCGCAGTGTACGGAACAAGGTGGATGAGCTTGTGGCCCAGATTGTGACTGGCAGGTATGATGTGGTAGGCATCACAGAGACATGGTTGCAGGGGGTCCAGGACTGGCATTTAAACATCCAGGGATTCACAACCTATCGAAAAGAGAGAGAGGTGGGCAGAGGGGGCGGGGTTGCCTTGTTAATTAGGAATGAAATTAAATCATTAGCACTAAACTACATAGGGTCAGATGATGTGGAGTCTGTGTGGGTAGAGTTGAGGAACCACAAAGGCAAAAAAAACATAATGGGAGTTAGGTACAGGACTCCTAACAGTGGTCAGGACCGGGGGCACAAAATGAACCACGAAATAGAAAGTGCATGTCAGAAAGGCAAGGTCACAGTGATCATGGGGGACTTCAATATGCAGGTGGACTGGGTAAATAATGCTGCCAGTGGACCCAAGGAAAGGGAATTCATTGAATGTTTACAGGAGGGCTTTTTGGAACAGCTTGTGAGAAGCCCACGAGGGAACAGGCCATTCTGGACTTAGTGTTGTGTAATGAGCCAGACTTCATTAAAGATCTTAAAGTAAGGGAGCACTTAGGAGGCAGTGATCATAATATGGTCGAATTCAATCTCCAATTTGAGAGAAAGAAGGTAGAATCAGATGTAAAGGTGTTACAGTTAAATAAAGGTAACTACAGGGGCATGAGGGAGGAACTCACGAAGATCAACTGGGAGCAGAGCCTAGTGGGAAAGGCAGTAGAACAGCAATGGCAGGAGTTCCTGGGAGTAATTGAGGACACAATACAGAGGTTCATCCCAAACAAAAGAAAGGTTATCAGAGGGGGGATTAGGCAGCCATGGCTGAAAAAGGAAGTTAGGGAATGCATCAAAGCAAAAGAGAAAGCCTATAATGTGGCAAAGAGTAGTGGGAAGTCAGAAGATTGGGAAGACTACAAAAACAAACAGAGGATAACAAAGAGAGAAATAAGGAAAGAGAGGAGCAAATTTGAAGGTAGGCTCGCCAGTAACATTAGGAATGATGGTAAAAGTTTCTTTAAATACATTAAAAACAAACGGGAGGCAAAAGTTGACAGTGGGCCGCTCCAAAATGACGCTGCTTATTTTGTGATGGGAGACAAGGAAATAGCTGAGGAACTGAATAAGTACTTTGCATCAGTCTTCACAGTAGAAAACATGAGTAATATCCCAACAATTCCAGAGAGTCAGGGGACAGAGTTGAATATGGTAGCCATCACAAAGGAGAAAGTGCTAGAGAAACTAAGAGGTCTAAAAATTGATAAATCTCCGGGCCCAGATGGGCTACATCCTAGAGTTCGAAAGGAGATAGCTGAAGAAATAGTGGAGGCGTTAGTTATGATCTTTCAAACGTCACTGGAGTCAGGGAAAGTCCCAAAGGATTGGAAAATCGCTGTTGTAACCCCCCTGTTGAAGACGGGAACAAGGAAAAAGATGGAAAATTATAGGCCAATTAGCCTAACCTCGGTTGTTGGCAAGATTCTAGAATCCATTGTTAAGGATGAGATTTCTAAATTCTTGGAAGTGCAGGGTTGGATTAGGATAAGTCAGCATGGATTTAGTAAGGGGAGTTCGTGCCTGACAAACCTGTTAGAGTTCTTTGAAGAGATAACAAATAGGTTAGACCAAGGAGAGCCAATGGATGTTATCTATCTTGACTTCCAAAAGGCGTTTGATAAGGTGCCTCACGGGAGACTGCTGAGTAAAATAAGGGCCCATGGTATTCGAGGCAAGGTACTAACATGGATTGACGATTGGCTGTCAGGCAGAAGGCAGAGAGTTGGGATAAAAGGTTCTTTTTCGGAATGGCAACCGGTGACGAGTGGTGTCCCGCAGCGTTCAGTGTTGGGGCCTCAGCTGTTCTCTTTATATAGTAACGATCTAGATGACGGGACTGGGGGCATTCTGGCTAAGTTTGCCGATGATACAACGATAGGTGGAGGGGCAGGTAGTATGGAGGAGGTGGGGAGGCTGCAGAAAGATTTAGACAGTTTAGGAGATTGGTCCAAGAAATGGCTGATGAAATACAATGTGGGCAAGTGTGAGGTCTTGCACTTTGGAAAAAAGAATAGAGGCGTGGATTATTTTCTAAACGGTGACAAAATTCATAATGCTGAAGTTCAAAGGGACTTGGGAGTCCTAGTCCAGGATTCTCTAAAGGTAAACTTGCAGGTTGAGTCCGTAATTAAGAAAGCAAATGCCATGTTGTCATTCATCTCAAGAGGCTTGGAATATAAAAGCAGGGATGTACTTCTGAAGCTTTATAAAGCATTAGTTAGGCCCCATTTAGAATACTGTGAGCAATTTTGGGCCCCACACCTCAGGAAGGACATACTGGCACTGGAGCGGGTCCAGCGGAGATTCACACGGATGATCCCAGGAATCGTAGGCCTAACATACGATGAACGTCTGAGGATCCTGGGATTTTCTTCATTGGAGTTTAGGAGGTTGAGGGGAGATCTAATAGAAACTTACAAGATAATGAATGGCTTAGATAGGGTGGATGTAGGGAATTGTTTCCATTAGCAGGGGAGACTAGGACCCGGGAGCACAACCTTAGAATAAAAGGGAGTCACTTTAGAACAGAGATGAGGAGAAATTTCTTCAGCCAGAGAGTGCTGGGTCTGTGGAATTCATTGCCACAGAGGGCGGTGGAGGCCGGGACGTTGAGCGTCTTTAAGACAGAAGTTGATAAATTCTTGATTTCTCAAGGAATTAGGGGCTATGGAGAGAGAGCGGGTAAATGGAGTTGTAATCAGCCATGATTGGAGTGGAGTGGACTCGATGGGCCGAATGGCCATACTTCCACTCCTATGTCTTATGGTCTTATAGACCGACTTCTCCCAGGCAAACCCTTTCCCAACACAAGATTGACTAGCTAATTTAGTCATAAGTAATCTCCAATCGGACAGTGAACCTATTATCTCTCTGCAGACAGGAGATCAACATTACCCATTTGTAATCGACACTGGAGCAGCCATGTCTTCGGTGCAATCAGAACTTCGACTACCACTATCCGACCACACCCAGCATTTGGCGGGGCCCCAAGGACACGTGTGTGAGTATCCTATTTCTGAACCTGTGACAGTCATTTATGAGAATAGGTCTACAGATCATCAGTTTGTGGTGACTACTGGATTCGACTGTAACTTGTTGGCCCGAGATTTACTGTGTATCTTCCAGCTACAGCTAGAGTGCAGAGACGAAGGGGTAACGGTTCAATCATGGAGGATGAGACAACAGTGCTATATTTCCATCACACCCTAGTGGTGGACGTTAGACATTGAGCATTCACTGCTCCACGTTACCCTGGCCTATGCCAGAACCGGACAGAACAGAGAGTTGGAGGACAAATACCGGACGTTAATTGGGACCGAATGACCAGTCAAGATTACAGCCACAGTCACGGGAAAAGAAGGTACAGCCGATTTTGTTACAATACCACCACATTTATGGGCACAGTCAGCTTCTGTCGGCCCTCATATTACACGTCAGGTCCATGACCAGTACCATGCCAAGGATCTGGGGCCTATGGTAAGGAGGGCAGTGGATCATTCAGATCTAACAGGGTACGCACTTCAAGCCATGCCAGACGGCACTTCCATAAAATATTTTGAGGTCACTGAAACGATTAACACTCGACTTCAGCTAACCCACAGCTCTGGAAGAATAGGGGATTCCTTACCTCGGCCATCACGGAAAAGATCCCGCCGGGGTTTAGTTGATGACCTACTGCGGGCCCTCCTTATGTCCGCGCAGATTTCCGTCATTAAATGCGCTGCCCATACAAACGGTAAGACCCCAGTTGACGTTGGTAATGAACAAGCAGATTGTGCAGCGCGGACAGCCCTCAAATTCAGCGGTGCCTAAAATGCTAAGTCAGACAAAACGATCTGCTTTAAATAGATCTGCTTCTGACAAGCCAGTGCCAACCATCCAAGACGTCAGAAGGTTACAGCAGGACGCTCCTGAGAGTGATAAACAAATGTGGAAACGGTTAGGTTGTACATATGATTCTGTTTATTCTTTATGGACCACGCCAGCACATCTGACTTGTATGTCTGAGGTACTGGCTTTGTGGGTCATCGAATGTGCATACTTTACAACGCATTGTGGGGCTCGGGGGACTAGTGATTTGTTGCTGGACACTTGGCGGCACACTAAAATGCAGGGGCTGGCCCAGAGTATCAGTAATCGGAGTTTGATTTGTCAGCAATATAACACCGGCAAAGGTATCCCTTGTGGAATGAGGCAAGCCCCATTGCCCAGTGGTCCCTTTGAGATGCTCCAAATGGATTACATTGAGTTGGAAAGGTGTGAATGTTGTCAATGTTTTAAATATGTTTTGGTTATTGTGGATGTGTTCAGCAGATGGGTTGAGGTGTATCCGACTACCGAGATTTTGAAAGATGGCGCCCTAGTTTCGGGGGCCGTTCGGAGGAGGAGGAGCAGTCTCTGTCAGGGAGAGAACCTGAGAACATCTAAGACACTCAGAAGGTAAGAAGGTAAGTAAGTGATTTTTACTCATTATTACTTTTATACCTTTTTCAAATTGTGTATGTCGGGGGGGAAACTGAAGTGACATCACAGAAAAGCTGTGACCTGAGTGGCTGGTTGGGAATCTACACTGAATCAAAAAAATTAAGCATTGGTAACTAATTAAACATAATTACTGAATTATAATTTAGAGAGGCATCTAAGCCAGAGATCGGAGAGTACTATATTTAACTTTCGCATTTATATTAGATATCTAGTGCTAGGAAACAGATAGTTAACAGTAACTTTAAAAAAATAAAAATAAAAATAATAATTTTTTAAAAAACCGTTTAATTTTAATTAATTGACGCAATGTCAGTTAGAGGGTTGCAATGCTCTGACTGTGAGATTTGGCAGGTCCGGGAGGCTTCCAGCGTCCCGGATGGCTTCATCTGCAGAAAGTGCACCCAACTGGAGCTCCTCACAGACTGCCTGGTTCGGTTGGAGCAGCAATTGGATGCACTTAGGAGCATGCAGGGGGTGGAAAGCGTCATAGATCGCAGTTATATAAATGTGGTCACACCCAAGGTGCAGGCAGAGAAATGGGTGACCACCAGAAAGGGCAGGCAGTCAGTGCAGGAATCCCCTGTGGTTGTCCCCCTCTCGAACAGGAATACCCCTTTGGATACTGTCGGGGGAGGGGGTGTATCCTATCAGGGAAAAAAAGGAGCAGCCAGAGCAGTGGCACCACGGCTGGCTCTGATGTTCAGAAGGGAGGGTCAAAGCGCAGAAGAGCAATAGTAATAGGGGACTCTATAGTCAGGGGCACAGATAGGCGCTTCTGTGGACGTGAAAGATACTCCAGGATGGTATGTTGCCTCCCTGGTGCCAGGGTCCAGGATGTCTCCGAATGGGTAGAGGGCATCCTGAAGGGGGAGGGCAAACAGGCAGAGGTCGTTGTACATATTGGTACTAACGACATAGGCAGGAAGGGGCATGAGGTCCTGCAGCAGGAGTTCAGGGAGCTAGGCAGAAAGTTAAAAGACAGCACCTCTAGCATTGTAATCTCGGGATTACTCCCTGTGCCACGTGCCAGTGAGGCTAGAAATAGGAAGATAGAGCAGCTAAACACGTGGCTAAACAGCTGGTGTAGGAGAGAGGGTGTCCGTTATCTGACCCACTGGGAGCTCTTCCGGGGCAGGTGTGACCTATATAAGGACGGGTTGCATCTAAACTGGAGAGGCATAAATATCCTGGCCGCGAGGTTTGCTAGTGTCACACGGGAGGGTTTAAACTAGTATGGCAGGGGGTGGGCACGGGAGCAATATGTCAGAAGGTGAGAGCATTGAGGGAGAACTAGGGAATAGGGACAGTGGGCCTCTGAGGCAGAGCAGACAGGGAGAAGTCGCTGAACACAGTGGGTTTGGTGGCTACCACGATCTTTTTACCCAGAAATCCGTTCACCTGAATGAAACCAAACCACGTTTCCATTCGCTGCCGTTGCTGCTTCTCCTTCCAAACGTTGCAGGAAACGTTATTATTTATTGGTTGTTGTTTTGAGTGCGAGCTTCTTTATATTTCGTTCAGTTACCAAAATAAAGGGTAAATATCTGACTGAACTCGATGTAGGTTCAAACCGTTCATTTCCAAACATTCCGATTTATTCTCGAGTCAGTGGCTTATGCGGGGAGTTCAGCAAATATTTCGAATCACAGTCGCTGCGAGCAGGGCTCGAGCCTGCACGGGGAAATCCCATTGGATTTCAAGTCCAACGCCTTAACCACTCGGCGATCGCAGCTGCGTCTAGTGCGTCATTCATTAGTAATTTGGTCGATAGAATACATTCTAAAACCAGCCTGGAATCACTCCAGGAAGTTACTGCATTCAAACGATCAACGGGGCCCCGGTGTTTATGTGATATTGAATCTTCGTGGAAAATGACCATTGGATTTGGAGAGAAGCCTTGAGAGACTCGAAAACCTCAGCTCCCTAAACGCACAATTCCACCGATTGAATAGATTGTGGAACAACATCAGTTACATTGGAAATATATTAGAAATTCAAATGGAACAGGTACACAGTTTACAGTCTGGAAGAAAATTTAAATGATGAAATCTGGAAATTACAGCACAGAAGGAGACCTGTGCAGGCCGAACGGTCACCTGATGACCTGATGACGCAACTAAAATGATCACGTGTCGGGATTCCGGCAGTTCCCCGGATCGCGGTCAGAGCACAAGCCAGGAGGACCTGCTCAATTATTAAGTCAGTTGTTTTTTATTACTTGTCCTTGGTCGCCAGTCATTGAGAGACCAGCATTTCTACATGGTGTCAGGAGTGGGCAGTATGGCAGAAGGACTTCACCGCATCAACCTCCTTGAATCATAGAATCGTAGAATCTGCAGCGCAGAAGGAGGCCATTCGGCCTAACATGTCAGCACTAACCCTCCGAATGAGAACCGCAGCAACTCTCTTCAAAAAGATGTTTAATTGACACTGCATCAGCAGACCGGCTCGCTCAGTCGGTAGAGCATGGGACTCTTAATCCCAGGGTCGTGGGTTCGAGCGTATATGTTATTATCGGAAAATATTGATGCTGAATGAACTGTCTTCATAACAGGAACACAAGGTTATGACCCTTGACTGGGAATCCAGAGGGTCTAAACGAACATTTCGAACAAAACGAAAATTAATAAATATGGAATTAAAATTTCGTCTCATTAACGGCGCAGAAAGGTTCTGCTTCCGACGGTTCTTATTTCCACAACTGGGAACACATTGACGCAACTACAGTGAAGATCTGTCACCGGCAGTGTCACGGTTCCACGAACGACAGAGAGAACAGTTACATAGCAGAGAGCTCAGTTACACGGCAGATAGCTCAGTTACACAGCAGAGAGCACAGTTACACAGCAGGATATACATTTACAAACAGGGCCTCTCTGTGTGCAGCAGAAAACACATTTTCCTAAAAAAACAGTTTCTCCATCTCGGCACCTTTTCTGTGTGTCATTGTATGTGTGTCCTGATAGTCTCTTCCTGATTTTTTGTGTTTCTTTCTCTGTCTGTTACAGCAGCGCTGCTGTTATGTATTAATCTCACTTTTCCCAAACAATAATTGTGATTGATAGATACAGAAAGATTTCCACACTGACATTCAGTACCAATGTCTGATAGAGACTGAAACCCACCCTCACATACAGTACCAGACATTGTCTCATAATGAAGGAATCCTGCTCTCAAACACTGTTGAGACTGAGGTGCAGAGTGTTCCCTCCACTCGCGAACACTACCTGTGATTTACAGAGACAGAACAAGTCTCAGTCAGGTGAGTAGCAGAGTTTGATGGGTACGACATGCATTCCACAATCGCCTTCTCTGCGCCAGATAATCAGATGCAGTTGACACGCGGTGTCTGTGTTGTTTTAACAAGAGTTTTACACAAGACCCGGAACACATTTACACAATACCAGGGTATAAGACGTAGGAGCAGAAGTAGGCCATTCAGCCCATCGAATATGCTCCGTATTTCAATGAGACCATGCTTGATCTGATATATGACGTGTTATGACCTCATACGGTGGCACGTTGTCAGTGGTTGCCTCACAGCGCCCGCAATCCGGATCAATTCCAGCTTTTGGTCACTGACTGTGTGGAGTTTGCACTTTCTCTCCGTGTCTGTGTGGGTTTCCTCCGGGAGCTCCGATTTCCTCGCACAGTCCAAATGTGTGCGAGTTAGGTGGACTGTCCATGCTAAATTGCCCCTTAGTGTTCAAAATGTTGGGTGGTGTGACAGGGATGTGGTGGGGACATAGGGGCTCTTTCAGAATATCGTTGCAGAATCCATTGGCAGAATGGCCTCCTTTTACATTTTAATGATTTCATGATAATCCTCATGTACACTTTCCCGGCTTTATATCTCTAGATTTCATGATGAACCTTTAAAACCAACATTCCAACCAAGCCTCAGGTAGCAGTAACTCCTCAATGGTCGTTAATGTCCCGGCTGTCAATCATTTGGTCAGTCTTGAGTGAAGTCACATCCTGGAAATGTCATACATTAATCCAGTTCGAAAGTAAATTAAGTCGCTCTCGTCCCTGATGACCACAGGCTCTTTGAGGGTAAGATCTCACTGGTGGTGATTTAACCTGAGGATCACCATACCTCAGTCGAGGAGCAATAATAATAATAATACTAATAATCTCTTATTGTCACAAGTAGGCTTCAATGAAGTTACTGTGAAAAGCCCCGAGTCGCCACATTCCGGCGCCGGTTCGGGGAGGCTGGAACGGGAATTGTGAGATGGCGGGGTTTTTATGTTTCAGGTCTTGTATAACCGTGTGATCTGAATCTAATTAATTTGGGTTTCCTTCTGCTAATCTTGTCTCACAGTGAGGCAAACCTCACTGATCGGATAGACGAGTGATCGTTCTTCAGTCTTGTCATGGACGGACCCGCTGAATATGGAGGCATATCCTGTGTGGCAGGATTTAGCTCCAACTCAATCTATAAGTTTGTGGATGATACCACTGTGGTAGGTCGTATCGCAAACAATGACGAATCAGATACAGAAGGTAGATAAATCACATGGTTGCATAGTGCACTGTCATGTGAGTGTACCTTTAAGACATGGATGTTTAAGCAATGTACATTTAACAAAACAGTGATGTCAGAGAGTGGGTGGAACTGGGCTTTAGGTCAGCCATTTTGCAGGTTTTTAGTTTCAGTTCAAAAAGCACTTTGTGTGTGTCTGTGGGTTTCCAGAAAGCTGCAAGTTTGAAAAGTGATTGGGAGTGTCTTCGTTTGCAGGGGATGTTAAGTTGAGTTCATGGAATAAACAGTGTTTTCTGTTTAAAAACCCACGTGACCATAATTGTAATCCCACACCTAGGGAAAAAGCCATGTGCCAGGAAAAGCAACACATCCATTAAAGAGAGAGATTAGTTGAACTCTCTGATACATTTTGGGTTTCTGAAAACGCCCCGCCCATAACAGTACCTGTTATGCCTGTCTCTAAATGTCGGAAAGACCAAGGAACTGATCATCGACGCCATGAAGCGTTGCACAACACACACACCCGTCTGCATCAATGGGTGCGAAGTGGAGATGGTCGATAGCTTTACATCTCGGGGGGTCACCATCACCAACAGTCTGTCCTGGTCCACTCACGGTGATGCAACAATCTAGAAAGCCCAACATCGTTTGCACCTCCTAAGGAAGGAGAATAAAATCGTCATGTCTGCATCGACTCTCACAAACGCTACAGATGCGCCATAGAGAGCATCCTATCGGGCTGCATCATAGCTTGGTATGGCAACTGCTCGGTCCAACTTCGCAAGAAACTGCAATGTGGTGAACTCAGCCCAACCCATCACACAAGCATGCCACCCGCACAGTGATTCTGCCTACAACTCCCGCTGCCGCAGGACAGCAGACAACATTATCAGAAACCCTCCCACCCAGGTTTTGACTTTTTACAGTCCATTCCATCAGGCAGAAGGTACAGAAGTCTGAAGACCCGCACATCCAGACATAGGAACAGCTTCTTCCCCACAGCTACTAGACTCCTCAACAACTCTCCCTCGGACTGATCTGTTCCCTGTAAGAACACTATTCACGACGCCCTATGCTGCTGTTGGTCATGGATTTACTTTGTTTGTCCACTTGTTCCGCACTGTAACCAATCACTGTTTGTCGATGTACCATTTGGCAATGCACTGTGTCGATTATTCTTTTTTTGCCCACTATGTATGTAATGTGTATGTTCCTTGGAAGCAGAAAAATACTGTACATGTGACAATAAGTCAAATCAAAGTGGTTCCTCTCTCACTACCCGATCAATTCATCTCAATCAGACCAAGACTGAATTTTGAATTCTCGCTTTTCCAACACAGCTCGATGCAATCCGGCCTCACAACCTGGAATGGATTTGCACGTCAGTGATTGCAGATCCATCATCGAAAAATGAGTCCCACTTCCGAGAAAACAGCGTATGAAAAATCGACGATAATGGGATTCAAACGCCGTTATAGAGCGCAAGGGACTAGCAGTCCATCGCCTTAACCACTCGGCCAGCTCAACACACAAGTGTATGCGTCAAAAAGTCTTAATTCGTTTTGCATTCGTGAACTGATGGACAATATCCGCTTTTTGTCTTCAGCCCTGTGTTCAATATTGGAAATGCAGTTTTTTTCAGTAAAATGAATTCCCATCACATTCAGGGACTTTTGTGAATGGACTGATATGAAACACTTCAATATTATTTCCAAGATGTTTCCACACAGTGTGAAACGCCCCCGCTGAAAGACTGGAATCAACCATCATTTGACAGCAAAAACAAACCCTCCCGGCTTCACAGAGGAATCCGTCGATCATCGGAACACACACTTCACGATGGACATTTTCTGATCATTCAGTTACAGGTTTCTACTCCTGCCTGGCTTCATTCCCCAGGAAATAGGGATTATATTCTTTCAGCGAGTCATGAAAGTATACTTGGAGCAGATTAAAGATAAATTATTGTGGTACGATGAGACTATTCCTGGTTGAAAGGTAAACTTTCCAGAAAGTGCTTCAATATTCAGCGGGTCCGTCTATGACAAGACTGAAGAACGATCACTCGTCTATCCAATCGGTGATGTGTACCTCAGCGTGAGACAATATTAACAGAGTGAGAACCAGGTTAATTAGATTCAGATCACACGGTTACAATAGAACTGAATCAGGAAAACCCCGCCTTCACAGCCTTGCCACTCGCCTGAGGTATCGTGATCCTCAGGTTAAATCACCATCAGTCAGATCTCACCGTCAACGGGGAAAGCAGCCTATGGTTATCAGGGACTAAAGCGACTTAATTTACTTTAGAACTGGGTCAATGTATGATGTTTCCAGGATGTGGCTTCCCTCAGACAGATCAAATGATTGACAGACGGAAAATTTACGACCATTGAGGAGTTACTGGTACCTGAGGCTTGGTTGGAGTATTGGTTTTAAAGGTTAATAATGAAATCTAGAGATGAATAGCCGGGAAAGTGGGCATGAGGATTATCATGAAATCATTAAAATGTAAAAGGTGGCCATTCGGCCCATCGACTCCGCACCGACCCTCTGAAACAGTCCCTATGCCCCAACCACATCCCTGTAACGCACTACCCAACTTTATAATCACAAAGGGGCAATTTAGCATGGACATTCCACCTAACCCACGCACATTTGGACGTGCGAGGAAATCGAAGCACCCGGAGGAAACCCATAGACACAGAGAAAAAGTGCAAACTCCATACAGTCAGTGACCAAAGGCGGGAATTGAACCGGAATCGCGGGCGCTGTGAGGTAGGCACTGTGACAACGTGCCACCATACCAGATCATAACACGTCATATCATATCAGATCAATCATGATCTCATTGAAATACAGAGCACATTCATTGAACATAGAACATAGAACAATACAGCGCAGTACAGGCCCTTCGGCCCACGATGTTGCACCGAAACAAAAGCCATCTAACCTACACTATACCATTATCATCCATATGTTTATCCAATAAACTTTTAAATGCCCTCAATGTTGTCGAGTTCACTACTGTAGCAGGTAGGGCATTCCACGGCCTCACTGCTCTTTGCGTAAAGAACCTACCCCTGACCTTTGTCCTATATCTATTACCCCTCAGTTTAAGGCTATGTCCCCTCGTGCTAGCCATTTCCATCCGCGGGAGAAGGCTCTCACTGTCCACCCTATCTCTCCCTCTGATCATTTTGTATGCCTCTATTAAGTCTCCTCTTAACCTTCTTCTCTCTAACGAAAACAACCTCAAGTCCATCAGCCTGTCCTCATAAGATTTTCCCTCCATACCAGGCAGCATCCTGGTAAATCTCCTCTGCACCGTTCCAAAGCCTCCACGTCCTTCCTATAATGCGGTGGCCAGAACTGTACGCAATACTCCAAATGCGGCCGTACCAGAGTTCTGTACAGCTGCAACATGACCTCATGACTCCGGAACTCAATCCCTCTACCAATAAAGGCCAACACTCCATAGGCCTTCTTCACCACCCTATCAACCTGGGTGGCAACTTTCAGGGATCTATGTACATGGACACCTAGATCCCTCTGCTCATCCACACTTTCAAGAACTTTTCCATTAGCCAAATATTCCACATTCCTGTTTTTCCTTCCAAAGTGAATCACCTCACACTTCTCTACATTAAACTCCATTTGCCACCTCTCAGCCCAGCACTGCAGCTTATCTATATCCCTCTGTAACCTGCTACTTCCTTCCACACTATCGACAACACCACCGACTTTAGTATCGTCTGCAAATTTACTCACCCACCCTTCTGCGCCTTCCTCTAGGTCATTGATAAAAATGACAAACAGCAACGGCCCCAGAACAGATCCTTGTGGTACTCCACTTGTGACAGAACTCCATTCTGAACATTTCCCATCAACCACCACCCTCTGTCTTCTTTCAGCTAGCCAATTTCTGATCCACATCTCTAAATCACCCTCAATCCCCAGCCTCTGTATTTTCTGCAATAGCCTACCGTGGGGAACCTTATCAAACGCTTTGCTGAAATCCATATACACCACATCAACTGCTCTACCCTCGTCTACCTGTTCAGTCACCTTCTCAAAGAACTCGATAAGGTTTGTGAGGCATGACCTACCCTTCACAAAGCCATGCTGACTATCCCTGATCATATTATTCCTATCTAGATGATTATAAATCTTGTCTCTTATAATCCCCTCCAAGACTTTACCCACTACAGACGTGAGGCTCACCGGTCTATAGTTGCCGGGGTTGTCTCTGCTCCCCTTTTTGAACAAAGGGACCACATTTGCTATCCTCCAGTCCTCTGGCACTATTCCTGTATCCAATGATGACATAAAAATCAAAGCCAATGGTCCAGCAATCTCTTCCCTGGCCTCCCAGAGAATCCTAGGATAAATCCCATCAGGTCCCGGGGACTTATCTATTTTCAGCCTGTCCAGAATTGCCAACACCTCTTCCCTGCGTACCTCAATGCCATCTAATCTATTTACCTGGAGCTCAGCATTCTCCTCCACAACATTATCTTTTTCCTGAGTGAATACTGACGAAAAATATTCATTTAGTATCTCACCTATCTCTTCAGACTCTACACACAACTTCCCATCCCTGTCCTTGACTGGTCCTACTCTGTCCCTAGTCATTCGCTTATTCCTGACATACCTATAGAAAGCTTTTGGGTTTTCCTTGATCCTTCCTGCCAAATACTTCTCATGTCCAATCCTTGCTCGTCTTAGCTCTCTCTTTAGATCCTTCCTCGCTACCTTGTAACTATCCATCGCCCCAACTGAAACTTCACACCTCATCTTCACATAGGCCTCCTTCTTCCTCTTAACAAGAGATTCCACTTCTTTGGTAAACCACGGTTCCCTCGCTCGGCACCTTCCTCCCTGCCTGACCGGTACATACTTATCAAGAACACGCAGTAGCTGATCCTTGAACAAGCTCCACTTATCCAGTGTGTCCAACACTTGCAGCCTACTTCTCCACCTTATGCCCACCCCCCCAAGTCCCGTCTAATGGCATCATAATTTCCCTTCCCCCAGCTATAACTCTTGCCCTGCGGTGTATTCTTATCCCTTTCCATCCTTAACGTAAACGTCACCGAATTGTGGTCACTGTCCCCAAAGTGCTCACCTACCTCCAAATCCAACACCTGGCCTGGTTCATTACCCAAAACCAAATCCAATGTGGCCTCGCCTCTTGTTGGCCTGTCAACAAACTGTGTCAGGAAACCCTCCTGAACACACTGTACAAAAAACGACCCATCTAATGTACTCGAACTATATCTTTTCCAGTCAATATTTGGAAAGTTAAAGTCTCCCATAATAACTACCCTATTACTTTCGCTCTTATCCACGATCATCCTCGCCATCCTTTCCTCTACATCCCTAGAACTATTTGGAGGCCTATAGAAAACTCCCAACAGGGTGACCTCTCCTTTCCTGTTTCTAACCTCAGCCCATACTACCTCGGAAGATGAGTCCCCATCTAGCATCCTCTCCGCCACCGTAATACTGCTCTTGACTAGCAGCGCCACACCTCCCCCTCTTTTGCCTCCTTCTCTGAGCTTACTAAAACACCTAAACCCCGGAACCTGCAACATCCATTCCTGTCCCTGCTCTAGCCATGTCTCCGAAATGGCCACAACATCGAAGTCCCAGGTACCAACCCATGCTGCCAGTTCCACTACCTTATTTCGTATACTCCTGGCATTGAAGTAGACACACTTCAAACCACCTACCTGAACACTGGCCCCCTCCTGCGACATCAAGTCTGAGCTCCTGACCTCTATACTCTCATTCTCCCTTACCCTAAAACTACAATCCAGGTTCCCATGCCCCTGCTGCATTAGTTTAACCCCCCCCAAAGAGCACTAACAAATCTCCCCCCCAGGATATTTGTGCCCTGCAGGTTCAGATGTAGACCATCCTGTCTGTAGAGGTCCCACCTTCCCCAGAAAGAGCCCCAGTCATCCAGAAATCTGAATCCCTCCCGCCTGCACCATCCCTGTAGCCACGTGTTTAATTGCTCTCTCTCCCTATTCTTCATCTCACTATCACGTGGCGCGGGCAACAACCCAGAGATAACAACTCTGTTTGTTCTAGTTCTGAGTTTCCATCCTAGCTCCCTGAAAGCCTGCCTGACATCCTTATCCCCTTTCCTACCTATGTCGTTAGTGCCAATGTGGACCACGACTTGGGGCTGCTCCCCCTCCCCCTTAAGGACCCGGAAAACACGATCCGAGACATCACGTACCCTTGCACCTGGGAGGCAACATACCAAACGTGAGTCTCTGACGCTCCCACAAAATCTCCTATCTGTGCCCCTCACTATAGAGTCCCCAATTACTAATGCTCTGCTCCTCTCCCCCCCCCTTCCCTTCTAAGCAACAGGGACAGACTCTGTGCCAGAGGTCCGTACCCCATGGCTTACCCCTGGTAAGTCCCCCCCCCCACAAGTATCCAAAGCGGTATACTTGTTTCTCAGGGGAACGACCGCAGGGGATCCCTGCACTGACTGTTTTTTCCCCGTCCCTCTTACAGTTACCCATCTATCTCCAATCTTTGGTGTAACTAATTCCCTGAAGCTGCTATCTATGACCCCCTCTGCCTCCCGAATGATCCGAAGTTCTTCCAACTCCAGCTCCAGTTCCCTAACTCGGTCTTGGAGGAGCTGGAGATGGCAGCACTTCCTGCAGGTAAAATCAGCAGGGACACTAACGGCATCCCTCACCTCAAACATCCTGCAGGAATGTTCGATGGGCTGAATGGTCTACTTCTGCTCCTACGTCTTATACCCTGATATTGTGTAAATGTGTTCCGGTTCTTGTGTAAAACTCTTGTTAAAGCAACACAGACACCGTATGCCGACTGCATCTGATTATCTAGCGCAGAGAAGGTGATTGTGGAATACATGTCGTACCCATCAAACTCTGCTACTCACCTGACTGAGATTTGTTCTGTATCTGTAAATCACAGGTAGTGTTCGCGAGTGGAGGGAACACTCTGCACCTCAATCTCTGGAACAGGTTGTGAGAGCAGGATTCCTTCAATATGAGTCAATGTCTGGTACTTTTTGTGAGAGTGGAATTCAGTCTCTATCAGACATTGGTACTGAATGTCAGTGTGAAAATCTTTCTGTATTTATCAATCACAGTTACTGTTTGGGAAAAGTGAGATTAATCCGTAACATCATCACGGCTGTGACAGACAGAGAAAGGCACACAGAAATGCAGGAAGAGACTATCAGGACACACACACAATGACACAGAAAAGGTGCCGAGATGGAGAAACTGTTTATTTAGGAAAATGTGTTTTCTGCTGCACACAGAGAGGCCCTGTTTGTAAATGTTTCCTGCTCTGCAACCTTGCTCTCTCTGTCGGTGACAGATCTTCACTGTGGTTGTGTCAAATCATTCTTCTGTTGTGTAAACGTGTTCCCAGTTGTGGAAATTGATCCGCCTAGAAGCAGAACCTTTATGAGCTATTACTGAAACGAAATTTCAAATCCAGATTTATTAAAGCTTGTCACCAAGGGTTAGTTCAGACCTCTGAATTCGCAGTCCAGCGACATAACCTTGCGTTCTTGTTGTGAAGACAGTTCATTCTTCAATCTTTTCCGATAACAGTAAGGAAGCGCCCAACATGGGCTCGAAACCACGACCCTGGGATTAAGAGTTCCATGCTCTACCGACTGAGCTAGCCGAGCTGGTACTGCATTGCCCATTAAACCTCTTCTTGTGGAGAGTGGCTGTGGTGCTCATTCGGACGTTATGTGATGACGTGTTGGGCCGAATGGCCTTCTACGATTCTATGATGCAAGGAGGTTGATGCGCTCAAATGCTTCTGCTATAATGTCCACTCCTGACACCATGTAGAAATGCTCGTCTCTGAATGACTGGCAACCAAGGTGTTGTAATAAAAAATAATTGATTTCATAATTGAGCTACTCCTCCTGGCTTGTGCTCTGACCGCGATCCGGGGAGAATTGCCGGAATCCAGACACGTGATCATTTAGTTGCGTCATCCCGCGACCATTCGGTCTGCACTGGTCTCCCTCTGTGCTCTCATTTCTAGATTCATCATTTTAATTTTCTTCCAGACTGGGAAGTGTAGTGCTTCTGCATTTGAGAAGAAACATGAATTTCTAATGGAACACAGATTTTCGAATATCTGAAGGCTTCTCTCCAAATCGAATGGTTATTTTCCACAAGATTCAACCCCTCCTCACATAAATCCCGGGGCCTTTGATCGCTTGAATGCAATGACTTCCTGGAGTGATTCCAGGCTGGTTTTAGAATGTAATCTATCGACCAAATTACTGTTGAATGATGCAGCTGTGATGGCCGAATGGTCAAGGCATTGGACTTCAAATCCAATAGGGTTTCCCCCCCGCAGATTCGACTGTGATTCGAAATGTTTGTTCAACTCCCCCGGGAAGCTGCCAGCTCGACAATGAATCGGAATTTCGGTTGGTTGTCTGTTAACGGTATGAACATTTATCGAACGCAATTTTTTGGAAAAACGTCCTTTTTGGAAACTAAACGAAATATACAGATAAATAAGGAGATCACACTCAAAGCAACAATCAATAAATAATAACGTTTCCTGCAACGTTTGGAAGGAGAAGCAGCAACGGCAGCGAATGGAAACGTGGTTTGGTTTCATTCAGCTGAATGTATTTCTGGGTAAAAATATCGTGGCAGAAATGGAACATATTTTAAAAATATTTCCTTGTTCTCTTTCCGTTGTCTCTCTATCTGTTTCTTTGTTTCCTTCTCTCTCCCTCACTCACTGTTTTTGTGCTTCTCCGGGGACTGATTGGATACACAGTCAAACTCAGCCCCATCTCATCCCAACTCTTCTGGACGAATGCGTCCTGGTGATGGACGATCGTGAATCAGTGGAAGAATCGACAAACTATTCCATTCTTGCTCTGTACGAAGTTCCATTCCTGGTTGTGAGGTGGCTCTGGGATAAAGGGATCGAGAGAGAACGAGTCTTACTCTTACTCTGAAAACCATTTCGTGCTCCATAAACACACCACTGACCACACAAATGATTGGGGCTCTTTGATGGTTTTCATCCAATTTGGCTTTTTCGGGAATGAAAGTAAAGCTTTATCACGTCTGGTAATTAGTATTTTTATATAAACTACTCTAAACATATGAAACAATACTTGAGAAATGATTAACCAATATTCATCAATATTAAAAAAGTGTTCTGCAACGTTTGGAAGGAAAAGCCCATCCCATCAGGGCAGGATATGTTGGGAATGGACCGGAGTGAAACATTCCCAGACCATGTCCAACATGTTTCTCCTCAGCATGAAAACTCCCCGCGGAAAGACTGAAACAGACACTCATTTGATCACATCATGATTAACATCACTCACACCTTAACCATGAGGTCACTGATGAAGTCATGATGACTTCGAATTTCTCCTAAAATGCCAACTGAACCCACTGGCTGGCAGAATTACATTACCCACGTGATTGGCGAGGCGCATCCACAGGCCGACTTGGCGAGTGGTGCAAACTGACATCACTGCTTCTGGTCAGCTCCAGAACAGAGAGATAAATGTCACATTGTTCATTCATATTTCTGATTTATAATTGTGTGGGGAAACTGATGGGCTTTGGACGCAATTAAAAGTTGCTTTAAGTGAGATCAAATCAGCGGCTGGCTCGTTGGCCGAGGGAGACCTGTGCCACACAAAGCAATAGAGACTGCAGATAGAGAATGAATCGAATATTCACATGTCACACCAGAGAACACGTAGGAGAACAATTCAGCAGTCAAGGGCATTGAGCCTCTGATCTCCGGGTAAGCGTTCTGCAAGGCGGCCTTCAGGACGCGCGACAAGGAAAATCGCCGAACAGAAACTTCTAGCCAAGTTCCGCATACATGAGTACGGCCTCAACCGGGACCTTGGATTCATGTCGCATTACATTTATCCCCCACCATCTGGCCTGGGCTTGCGAAATCCTACCAACTGTCCTGGTGTGAGTCAATTCACACCCCTTTAACCTGGGGTTACCCCCTATCTGGTTTAGCACAGGGCTGAATCGCTGGCTTTAAAAGCCGACCGAGTCAGATCAGAAGCACGGCTCAATTCCTGGATCAGCCTCCCCGAACAGGCGACGGAATGTGGCTTTTCACGGTAACTTAATTTGAAACCTACTTGTGACAATAAGCGATTTTCATTTCATCTCTAGATCTGTAAAGACTTAATTACCTGCAAATGCTGGCATTCAAAGCATTGTCTTGCATTTTTGACTTTGCCTATATATATGTTTCCGAAACATACCTCTTCATTCACCTGAGGAACGAGCAGTGCTCCGAAAGCTAGTGTTTGAAACACACCTGTTGGACTTTAACCTGGTGTTGTCAGACTTGTTACTGTGCACAGCAGGGACTGACAGATAAAGATTCAGTCACCACCCAAATGTCTATATGCATCTCCCCCAACACACGCGCATGCCCACTGCCACTGAAAGTCTTGTCATGATTCTGATATGCAGACGTTTTAACGGAAACTGGCAAACAACATAATGATTTTATCCACTCAATAACAATATTAGAGATTGATCATTACAGATTTAGTTCCACCTTCACACAGATTTTCAGAGTATGAAAGATATTAAATGAATGACAGACTCTCATACAGTCCCAGAGACTCTCGCAAAGCGATTTAACTGAATCCCAAAGACAGATTGTTGCAGAAGATCTGTAACAAGCCGAAGAATGATTGGTATATTACAAATATGGAATGAATCTGACTCTGCCATATAGTGTCAGGGACTGAAATATGCAG
Source organism: Scyliorhinus torazame (assembly GCF_047496885.1). Lineage (NCBI taxonomy): Eukaryota > Metazoa > Chordata > Chondrichthyes > Carcharhiniformes > Scyliorhinidae > Scyliorhinus > Scyliorhinus torazame. The sequence goes on from NC_092730.1 coordinate 48,104,617, forward strand.
CAATTGTATTTCAAAATTGATCGCACTTAGCAGGGTGGTAGTGTCAAATAACCGGATGGTGCGAATCCTCAATGTGCAAAGGGGACCTTGTCGCCACAATGACTGTGTAATGGTCACTCTGAACGTCAAGACTATGGGAGACAGAGCTCCACAGACTGACTCCTACTTTCCACAGACCACCACTGACTGAATCATGGTGAATACCAAGAGCTGAATTATGTTGTCAACACTCACATAGAAATGGCACACAGAATAAAATGGCGAGATCGTGGAAAATGTGGACCGTTTTCCATGACCGGAAGCCACCACTGGAAAAAAGCAGATCCAGCAGATAGGATTCGCCCTCACCTCCAATGTGTCAGCTCAGCCTTCAGCAGATTGAGAAAGAGAATACTTGAAGAGCAGCTTCATGACAGAATCGTTCGGAGTGACCATTGCACAGTGCTTACTCAGCAACGGCAAAGACTGGTCCCGTATGTGTTTTATTCTGTTCGCAGTGGAGGCCAACAAACCAAAAATAACCCAATTTACCCAATGATCCCAGTACGAAAAGCAAGGGACAAAAATTGTTTCTTTTGATTTGATTTCAACAACGAAACAAAATTGAACAGAAATTAAAAAGCGCATTGAGCTGATACGATAGGCGTCGGGACGCAATGATAAGCTGGTTTGAGTGACGTTTGCCTGTCGGTTGGCTCGTTGGTCTAGGGGTATGATTCTCGCTTAGGGATTTCCGTTAACGGTAAAATGCGAGAGGTCCCGGGTTCAAATCCCGGACGAGCCCTGTTTATTTTTAATCAGTGCGATCCATGTGTTGTCATTGACTGAAATCGGGAGCAAGTTTGAGCTCCAGAGAATGTGTCAGTACAGAACACGCGAAGAAACGAACGCGACATTTAAAGACCGTTTCACCATGGTGGAGGACTCTGAATTTATCCTCAGATATCAAGAAAAACAAACGAACGCTTGCGCATCCAGGTAGTTGGCTGAATGCAATGTTTGTATGTAACCCCGATAAACCTTTGATTTATTTGCTGAATCTCCGCCTTAAAAATAATCAATGTCCCGCTTCCGCCGCCTTCTGAGGCAGAGTTCCAAAGTCGCACAACTCTCTGAGAGTGAGAAATTTCCACATCTCCATCCGAAAAGGGCGACATCCTTGTTTTTAACTGCCCAGTAGTTCTGGTCTCACCCACAAGCAGTGACATCCTTTCCACGTCCACCTTGCCAAGACCATTCAAGATCTGATGTACTTCAATCAAATCAACTGTCACTCTTCACATCTCCATTGGAAACAAGTGCAGTCTGTCTAACCTTTCCTCATTAGAAAACCCGCTCATTCCTGGACCAATCGAGGAAACCTCCTCTGAACCGTATTTACCTAAAGAAGGAAACCAAAACTGCACAGAATTAGCGAAATGTGGACCTCCTGGAATAAAAGGGACAGTAGCAATATGGATATAAATGTGGTTGAATAATCACAAACAGAATATAATGGCCAGTAGAGAGTTTTCGGACTGGAAGAAGGTTTGTAGTGTTCGACATGGGTTCCTACTGGAATATTTGCTTTCCCTGGTATATAACAATGTGCTAGATCATGGTGTAGAGGGAACAGTTTCAAAGTTTGATGATGGTACAAACTTGGAAATGTTCTGAACTGATACGTGGACAGTCTAGAACTTCAAACGACGAAAGATGATTTTCAGTCTGGAGACGTGTGAGATGACTGGTTTAGACTAAAAACCAGACAAGGGCTGGTTTAGCACACTGGGGTAAATCGCTGGCTTTTAAAGCAGACCAAGGCAGCACGGTTCAATTCCCGTACCAGCCTCCCCGAACAGGAGCAGGAATGTGGCGACTAGGGGCTTTTCACAGTAACTTCATTTGAAGCCTACTTGTGACAATAAGCGATTTTCATTCATTCATTCATGATGCATTTTTTAAGGGAATATAGAATCATAGAATTTACAGTGCAGAGGTGGCCATTCGTACCATGGAATCTACACCGGCTCTTCAAATAGCACCCCACTGAAGCCCACGCGTCCACCCTTTCCCCGTATCCCAGCAACCCCATCTAACCTAAGGGTAATTTAGCATGGCCAATCCACCTAAACTGCACATCTTTGGAGTGTGGTAGGAAACCGGAGACCCGGAGGGAACACACGCAGACACAGGGAGAACACAGACAGTGATCCAAGTGGGAATCGAACATGAGACCCGGCGCTGTGAAGCCACAGTGCTAACCACTATTCTACCGTGCTGTCCCTGAATCATGCTGAATACCAAGAGCTGAATTATGTTGTCAACACTCACATAGAAATGGCACACAGAATAAAATGGCGAGATCGTGGAAAATGTGGACCGTTTTCCATGACCGGAAGCCACCACTGGAAAAAGGCAGATCCAGCAGACAGGATTCGCCCTCACCTCCAACGTGTCAGCTCAGCCTTCAGCAGATTGAGAAAGAGAATACTTGAGGAGCAGCTTCATGACAGAATCGTTCATAGTGACCATTGCACAGTGCTTACTCAGCAACGGCAAAGACTGGTCCCGTATGTGTTTTATTCTGTTCGCAGTGGAGGCCAACAAACCAAAAATAACCCAATTTACCCAATGATCCCAGTACGAAAAGCAAGGGACAAAAATTGTTTCTTTTGATTTTATTTCAACAACGAAACTGCGAGGGCAGCATGGCGGCACAGTGGTCAGCACTACTGCCTCACGGCGCCGAGGTACCAGATTCGATCCCGGCTCTGGGTCACTGTCCGTGTGAAGTTTGCACATTCTCCCGTGTTTGCGTGGGTTTCGCCCCCAGAATCCAAAGATGTGCAAGCTAGGTGGATTGGCCACGCTAAATTGCCCCTTAATTGGGAAAAATTAATTGGGTACTCTAAATTATTTTAAAACAAGGTGAAGACTGCGGATCCCGCTCCTGCTGTTTAATACAGATCACTATAACTGGCACAGTGAGCAGAAAGAAATTCGTGTTGTTTGTGTGCATTTCACTCCAATTTAAAACGCTCCTGAATGAAAGTGTCTGTGTCACACGGCTCCCGATCAGCCAGGAGATGGCACCAGTCCACAATAAATGTATTTATGCAATATATTTATGATGTTCTGTGTGTCATTACATTGGACTCTTACTCTGGTCTGAGACATTACCTTGTCCTTGTGCCCTGATGCTGTCCTTTTCTTCCTGTTTCAGTAATAACTTTTTACTGGTATTAATTTTGTAACTTACTTAGTGATTAATTTATTCAGCCACTAGGAGTGTTTTAAGCTCATTTTGTAAACGGAACTTTGCGTGGCTCGTATTTTTGACCCGTTTAACCCACCTACTTACTATTGTTGCAGACTGAGAACTTAGTTATTAATGTTGAAGATTGTTCGTTTATTTAAACTAAGTTTCCACTCAAAACAAATTGATGCTGGTTATTACATAAGGAACCCATGGATGATGAAAACAATTGGTGAATTTTATTTGAGGAGTGTCCACTCCTTTTCTGTCCTGACCTGCGGTATCTAATGAAATAATTCACCACTGTGATGGGCAGGAACTGAATCTGGGTCAAATGCTGGGACAGTCACCACTATACCACCACCTGTCCCTGGGCAATGTTGCCCCCTCTGTATTTATAGAACGAATACACAAACAATGAAGCGGGTGAATGTATTCATTCAGGGATTCGATATTCTTGTAACCAATATGGCTGTAATGGGAATCTTTCATATTCCCATAGGTCGGGTAGAGCTGGGCAGCTCAGTCAGAAATCAGATATCTGGGGATTTCAAGATGATTACTACAATGATAATATTTAACCATGTTAATATTCTTTTGCTCCAATTGAAATGTGTTACGAATACAGCGTTACCGTGTTGTACAATTCGCGTTCAACCAGGAGATGGCAGCAGTGCGCAATAGTTTGGATATCCTGTTTGTGTCCACAGATCTCGACAGGAATGGAGCTGCTGCTGCACGGGCAGCTGGACAAGCAAGCGGCACAGATATTAACCAACTGCACCCGCTCCAAATAGATTCCCCAAATTATTGAACAAAACAAAAACAAGCACAAATCATATTTTAAGAAAGTATGACAGTGTCTCTGAAAACAATATACCAACACCTCATAAATAATCGGTTTGCCTAAACTAATTCAAGATCAACCGTTTCAATAACAGCCTTAATTCCTTGCCAGTTCTCAGACAGGCGCTGACTGGTTAGAAGATTGCATCACTTTTCAAGGTCCTGCTCTATAAAATCAATCACAGACCCATGATCTGCTTTCCTCCTGTTCTCAGACACATCCACTTTGTACAAGGGCGCACTAACTGGTTTTCAGAGTAAGAGTCAGACTGCAGTCACCTCTTTCTCTCTCGATCCCTTTATCTCAGAGCCACCTCACAACCAGGAATGGAACTTCTCACAGAGCCAAGAATGGAATAGTTTGTCGATTCTTCCACTGATTCAGGACCGTCCATCACCAGGACGTGTTGGTCCAAAAGAGTTGGAATGAGATGGGGCTGAATTTCGCTGTATCCAATCAGTCCCCGGAGAAGCACAAAAACAGTGAGTGAGGGAGAGAGAAAGAAACAAAGAAACAGATAGAGAGACAAAGGAAAGGGAACAAGAAAATATTGTTTAAAAATGTTCCATTTCTGCCACGATCTTTTTACCCAGAAATACATTCAGCTGAATGAAACCAAACCACGTTTCCATTCGCTGCCGTTACTGCTTCTCCTTCCGAACGTTGCAGGACATATTATTATTTACTGATTACTGTTTTGGGTGTGAGTTCCTTATTCATCTGAATATTTCGTTCAGTCCCCCCCCAAAAAAAATGTTAATAACTGACTGAACTTGATTAACGTTCACGCAGCTTATTTACAAACCATCGGAAAACGTATTAATTTTCGAGTCAGCGGCTTGTGCGGCGAGTTGAACAAACATTTCGAATCACAGTCGCTGCGAGCAGGATTCGAACCTGCGCGGGGAAACCCCATATGATTTCAAGTCCAACGCCTTAACCACTCGGCCATCGCAGCTGCGTTCAATGTGTCATTCATTAGTTATTTGGTCGATGGAATACATTCTAAAACCAGCCTGGAATCACTCCAGGAAGTTATTCCATTCAAGCGACCAATAGTCGGCCGGTGCAGACACGGTGGGCCGAATGGCCTCGTTCTGCACTGTATAATCTATGATTAATCTCGGAAAAAGGTTCGGCACAACATCGTGGGCCGAAGGGCCTGTTCTGTGCTGTATTTGTCTATGTTCTAATAGTGTTTATGTGAGGAGGGGTTGATACTTCGTGGAAAATGGCCATTGGATTTGGAGAGAAGCCTTGAGAGACTCGAAAATCTCAACTCCCTAAACGCACAATTCCACTGATTTAATAGTTTGTGTAACAACATCAGTTACATTGGAAATATATTAGAAATTCAAATGGAACAGGACCACACTTCCCAGTCTGGAAGAAAATAAAAATGATGGAATCTAGAAATTACGGCACAGAAGGAGACCTGTACAGGCCGAATGGTCACGTGATGACCTGATGAGGCAAGTAACATGATCACGTGTCTGTATTCGAGCAGTTCTCCCCGGATCGCGGTCAGAGCACAAGCCAGGAGGGGCTGCTCAATTATTAATTTAATTATTTTTTATTACAAGACCTTGGTCGCCAGTCATTGAGAGAGCAGCATTTCTACCTGGTGTCAGGAGTGGGCAGTATGGCAGAAGGACTCCACCGCATCAACCTCCTTGTATCATCGAATCGTAAAATGTCCAGCGCAGAAGGAGGCCATTCGACCCAACGAGTCAACACTGACCCTCCGAATGAGCACCTCCGCTACTCTGCAAGAAGAGGTTTAATAGATAGTGCAGCACCATCCCGGCTAGCTCAGTCGGTAGAGCATGGTACTCTTAATTTCAGGGTCGTGGGTTCGAGCCCCATGTTGGGCGTTTCCATATTAGCATCTTAAAATATTCATGCTGAATTAACTGTCTTCATAACAAAAACACAAGGTTATGTCGCTTGACTGGGAATCCAGGGGTGTGAACTAACCCTTGCTGACAAGATTGAATAAATCTGGGATTGAAATTTCGTCTCTGTAATGGCGCAGAAAGGTTCTGCTTCAGACGGATCGATTTCCACAACCGGGAACACATTTACACAACAGGGAATGATTTGACACAACCAAAGAACAAAGAAATGTACAGCACAGGAACATGCCCTTCGGCCCTCTAAACCCGTGCCGACCATGCTGCCCGGCTAAACAAGAGTCTTCTACACTTCTTGGGTCCGTATCCCTCTATTCCCATCCTATTCATGTATTTGTCAAGATGCCCCTTAAATGTCACTATCGTCCCTGCTTCCACCACCTCCTCCGGGAGCGAGTACCAGGCACCCACTACCCTCTGCGTAAAAAACTTGCCCCTCTCACCTTAAACATAGTAATTGACCCCTCTACACTGGGGAAAAGCCTCTGACTATCCACTCTGTCTGTGCCCCTCATAATTTTATAGACCTCTATCAGGTCTCCCCTCAACCTCCTTCGTTCCAGTGAGAACAAACCGAGTTTATTCAACCGCTCCTCATAGCTAATGCCCTCCATACCAGGCAACATTCTTGTAAATCTCTTCTGCACCATCACTAAAGCCTCCACATCTTTCTGGTAGTGTGGCGACCAGAATTGAACACTATACTCCAAGTGTGGCCTAACTAACGTTCTATACAGCTGCAACATGACTTGCCAATTCTTATACTCAATGCCCCGGCCAATGAAGGCAAGCATGCCGTATGGCTTCTTGACTACCTTCTCCACCTGTGTTGCCCCTTTCAATGACCTGTAGACCTGTACTCCTAGATCTCTTTGACTTTCAATACTCTTGAGGGTTCTACCATTCACTGTATATTCCCTACCTGCATTAGACCTTCCAAAATGCATTACCTCACATTTGTCCGGATTAAACTCCATCTGCCATCTCTCCGTCCAAGTCTCCAAACAATCTAAATCCTGCTGTATCCTCTGACATTCTTCATCGCTATCCACAATTCCACCAACCTTTGTGTCGTCTGCAAACTTACTAAACAGACCAGTTACATTTTCCTCCAAATCATTTATATATACTACAAAGAGCAAAGGTCCCAGCACTGATCCCTGTGGAACACCACTGGTCACAGCCCTCCAATTAGTGCAGTGCAGTGCAGATCTGTCACCGGCAGAGTCATTGTTCCACGACAGAGAGAACAGTCACACAGCAGAGAGCTCAGTTACACAGCTGAGAGCTCAGTTACACATCAGAGAGCACGGTTACACAGCAGGATATACATTTACAAACAGGGCCTCTCTGTGTGATTACATAGATTACATAGAACATACAGTGCAGAAGGAGGCCATTCGGCCCATCGAGTCTGCACCGACCCACATTAATCCCTCACTTCCACCTTATCCCCGCAACCCAATAACCCCTCCCAACCCTTATGGACACTAAGGGCAATTTCAGCATGGCCAATCCACCTAAACTGCACGTCTTTGGACTGTGGGAGGAAACCGGAGCACCCGGAGGAAACCCACGCGGACACGGGGAGAACGTGCAAACTCCGCACAGACAGTGACCCAGCGGGGAATCGAACCTGGGACCCTGGCGCTGTGAAGCCACAGTGCTAATCACTTGTGCTAGTGCAGCAGAAAACACATTTTCCTAAATACCCAATTTCTCCATCTCAGTATCTTGCTGGTTTGCACTGCACCTTTTCTGTGTGTCACTGTGTGTATCCTGATAGTCTCTTTCTGTGTGACTTTCTCTGTCTGTTACAGCCATGCTGATGTTACGTATTCATCTCACGTTTCCCAAACAAGAATTGTGATTGATAAATACAGAAAGATTTCCACACTGACATTCAGTACCAATGTCTGATAGAGACTGAATCCCACCCTCACATACAGTACCAGACATTGACTGAGAGGGAAACCGAGAATGGGAGGCAGTGTCATACTGGACTCGGAACTGTAACTTTCTCTCTCCACAGATGTTGCCAGACCAGCCGAGTTATCCAACATTTTATATTTCTCTTTCAGGATTTTAGGAAGAATTTCCATAGCGGCATTGCCCTTGTGCTCGACGCTTCTATTTATAAAGATTGGTCCCGGATGTCTATTGTTCTGTTCGCAGCGGAGGCCAACAAACCAGAAAGAACCAAATTGACCCAATGACCCCGATAAGAAAAGCAAGGGACAAAAAAGAGTTTCTTTCGATTTTACTTTAACAACCAAACCAAATTGAACAGGAATTAAGAAGCCCATTGAGTTGATAAAATAAATTTTGCTTGGGAGGTAATGGTAAAATGGTGTCAGCGGCACGCTGACCACCGGCTGGCTCGTTGGTCTAGTGGTATGATTCTCGCTTAGGATCTTCTGCTGCCATAAAATGAGAGAGATCCCGGGTTCAGATTGCGGACTGTGCAAATAACTTTTTAAAATCTGTACGATCGATATGGTGCCATTGACTGAACTCGGGAGTAGTTTGGAGGAAAGGGCGGGAGGGAGCGAGGGTCATGTTTAGAGCTTAACCACTTCTTCACGCCAGTTCTTCGGCTGCCAACAGTCCAGTCGAGGTGACCCAGTTGACCTCGTCCAGAATCCTCCTCTGCCGCTTCCACTGGATGAATTTCCTCATGTTTGTCCACTGGAGGGGTTCTTCGGCTACTTGTCTGTGAAAGCAACACGGGTAGCAGCTGTGGAGACAGATTCCAATCTCCAGGATGCAACTCTCCAATTGGATACTTCACTTTGATCAGATCTTACACTCTCGTTTAGAGAATCATTGAATAGTTACAGATCAGGCGCAATCCATTTTGCCCACCGTGTCCACGTTGGTCGCCGAGAGCTGGCGGTAGTCCCGTGATAAAAACAGAAAGTGCTGGAAAATCCCAGCAGGCCTGGCAGCATCTGTAGAGAGGGAAACAGAGTATGAGAAGCAGGGTCATACTTGACTCGGAACTGTAACTCTCTTTCTCTCTCCACAGATGTTGCCAGACCAGCCGAGTAATCCAACATTTTCCAATTCTCTTTCAGAATTTTATGAAGAATCTGCATTATGAAGAATGTGCTCGACGCTTCTATTTATAAAGATTGGTCCCGGATGTCTATTGTTCTGTTCGCAGTGGAGGCCAACAAACCAGAAAGAACCAAATTGACCCAATGATCCCAATTAGATAAGCAAGGGACATAAAGTAGTTTATTTGGATTTTACTTTAACAACCAAACCAAATTCAACAGGAATTAAGAAGCCCATTGAGTTAATAAAATAAGCTTCGGTTGGGAAGTAGTGGTAACATTGTTTCAGCGGGACGTTGATCACCAGGTTGCTCGTTTGTCTAAGGGTATGATTCTCGCTTTGGCGATTCTCACGTAGGCAATTCTGCTGCGATAAAATGCCAGAGGTCCCGGGTTCCAATCCCGGACGAACCCTGCAAAGCACTTTTTAACATCTGTGCGATCGATATGGTGCCATTGACTGAACGCGGGAGCAGTTTTGTGGAAAAGTAGGGAGGGACGTGTTTGGCGCTTAACCGCTCCTTGACACCTGTTCTTCGGCTGCCCACAGTACAGTCGAGGTGACTCAGTTGACCTCTTCCAGAATCCTCCTCTGCCGCCTCCACTGAATGAAGTTCCTCCTGTTTGTCCACTGGAGGCGTTCTTCACTGAGTTCTGAATTTGGTGCATTTGCGTGCTATAGTGAGAGTTTCGTGACTGAGGGTGTATAAGGGTTAATTTTGATCTAAAGTCTAATCTTTCTTTTATTTAGTTAATTAACTTAAAAGTTCCTGTTTGGTTGAGAAGGTGAATTTTCAACAAGCTTGAAACAAAGGTTCTACTTGTAGGTACTTGCAGCTGGAGCTTAGTAATTAGCTAATTGGATTAGGCCAGTCTCCATAGGCTAGATTCACAGTATAAAAGTGATCCAGCTACAGTGCACACTTTGTTTGCTCTGAGTGATGAATTTGGTGCATTTGACTGCTACAGTGAGTGTTTGGTGACTGGGGGAGTTAGGTGAGGAGGGAGTAAGGTGCTCCTTTAATTTCATTTCAGCAAAGAGCGAGAACGGAACCAGAAGTTTATAGAGTGTGCAGCTGACTGGGAGCAGAGTCAGAGGCCGGAAGTCCAGTTGATCCACAGGGCAGCTAAATTCTGTAAGGTAAGAAGGGTTGGAGGCTAGGGCAGTTACATGCTCATCCTGTAGGATGTGGGTGGTGAGGGATACCACCGGTGTCCACGCTGACTGTACCTGAGGGAAGTGCACCCAACTCCAGCTCCTCAGAGACCGTGTTAGGGAACTGGAGCTGGAGCTGGATGAACTTCGGATCATCCGCGAGGCAGAGGGGGTTATAGAGAATAGTTACAGGGAGGTAAGCACACCTAAGGTACAGGACAAGAGTAGCTGGATTACAGTCAGGGGAAAGAAAACAAACAGGCAGACAGTGCAGGGATCCCTCGTGGCCGTTCCTCTTCAAATCAAGTATACCGTTTTGGATGCTGTTGGGGGGGGGGGGGATGACCTACCGGGGGAAGGCCTAAGCGGCCAGCTCTCTGGCACTGAGTCTGGGTCTGGGGCTCAGAAGGGAAGGGGGAGAAGAGAAAAGCAATCGTAATAGGAGATTCAATGTTTAAGGGAATAGATAGGAGATTCTGTGGTCGCGAGCGAGACTCCCAGCAGGTATGTTGCCTTCCGGGTGCCTGTGCCAGGGATGTCTCGTATCGTGTCTGCAGGATCCTTAAGGGGGAGAGTGAGCAGCCAGAGGTCGTGGTGCACATTGCTATCAACGAGGTAGGTAGGAAAAAGTGTGTGGATGTCATAAATGGAGTTCGGCTGGAAGGTAAAAGCCAGAACAGACAGAGTTGTCATCTCTGGTTTGTTGCCGATGCCACGTGATAGCGAGGCTAGGAATAAGGAGAGAGTGCAGTTAAACACGTGGCTGCAGGAATGGTGTAGGAGGGAGGGCTTCAGGTATTTGGATAATTGGAGTGCATTCTAGGGGAGGTGGGACCTGTACAAGCAGGATGGGTTCCATCTGAACCAGAGGGGCACCAATATCCTGGGAGGGAGGTTTTCTAGTAATCTTCGGGAGGGTATAAACTAATTTGGCAGGGGAATGGGAACCGGAGTTGTAGTCCAGCAACTAAGGTAGCCGATATTCAGGACGCCAACGCGTGTAGTGAGGCAGTGGGGAAGGAGACACTGACAAAGGAGAGTACTTGCAGGCACGGAGATGGGTTGAATTGTGTATACTTCAATGCAAGAAGCATCAGGAATAAGGTGGGTGAACTTAAGGCATGGATCGGTACTTGGGACTACGATGTGGTGGCCATCACAGAAACTTGGATAGAAGAGGTGCAGAAATGGTTGTTGGAGGTCCCTGGTTATAGATGTTTCAATACGATTAGAAAGGGTGGTAAAAGAGGTGGGGGGTGGCATTGCTAATTAGAGATAGTATAACAGCTGCAGAAAGGCAGTTCGAGGAGGATCTGCCTACTGAGGTAGTATGGGTTGAAGTCAGAAATAGGAAAGGAGCGGTCACCTTGTTGGGAGTTTTCTGTAGGCCCCAAATAGTAGCAGAGATGTGGAGGAACAGATTGGGAAACAGATTTTAGAAAGGTGCAGAAATCACAGGGTAGTAGTCATGGGTGACTTCAACTTCCCAAACTTTGAGTGGAAACTCTTTACAAAGAACAAAGTAAATTACAGCACAGGAACAGGCCCTTCGGCTCTCCCAGCCTGCGCCGATCCAGATCCTTCATCAAAACCTGTCGCCTATTTAACAAGGATCTACTTCCCTCTGTTCCCCGCCCGTTCATATATCTGTCTAGATGCATCTTAAGTGACGCTATCGTGCCCGCCTCTACCAGCTCCGCTGGCAAAGCGTTCCAGGCACCCCCCACCCTCTGCGTAAAATACTTTCCACGCACACCTCCCTTAAACCTTCCCCCTCTCACCTTGAAATCGTGTCCCCTTGTAATTGACACCCCCACTCTTGGAAAAGGCTTGTTGCTATCCACCCTGTATATTCCTCTCATAATTTTGTAGACCTCAATCAGGTCCCCCTTCAACCTCCGTCTTTCCAACGAAAACAATCCTAATCTACTCAACCTTTCTTCATAGCTAACACCCTCCATATCAGGCAACATCCTGGTGAACCTCCTCTGCACCCTCTCTAAATTATCCACATCCTTCTGGTAACGTGGCGACCAGAACTGCACGCAGTATTCCAACTGTGGCCTAACCAAAGTTCTAGACAACTGTAACATGACCTTCCGACTCTTTTACTCAATACCCCATCCGATGAAGGCAAGCATGCTGTATGCTTTTTTGACCACTCTATCGACGTGCGTTGCCACCTTCAGGGTACAATGGACCTGAACTCCCAGATCTGTCTGTACATCAATTTTCCCCAGGACTCTTCCATTGACCGTATAGTCCGCTCTTGAATTAGATCTTCCAAAATGCATCACCTCGCATTTGCATGGATTGAACTCCATCTGCCAATTCTCTGCCCAACTCTCCAATCTATTTATATTTTCCTGTATTCTCTGACAGTCCTCCACGCTATCTGCAAATCCACCAATCTTAATATCATCTGCAAACTTGCTAATCAAACCACCTATTCCTTCGTCCGGATCATTTATGTGTATCACAAATAACAGTGCTCCGAGCACGGATCCCTGTGGAACACCAATAGTCACCTTTCTCCATTTTGAGACACTCCCTTCCACCACTACTCTCTGTCTCCTGTTGCCCAGCCAGTTCTTTATCCATCTAGCTAGTACACCCTGAACCCCATACGACTTCACTTTTTCCATCAACCTGCCATGGGAATCTTTATCAAACGCCTTACTGAAGTCCATGTATATGACATCTACAGCTCTTCCCTCATCAATTAACGTTGTCACTTCCTCAAAGAATTCTATTAGGTTTGTAAGTTATGACCTTCCCGGCACAAAACCATGCTGCCTATCACTGATAAGTCTATTTTCTTGCAAATGTGAATAGATCCTATCACGCAGTATCTTCTCCAACAGTTTGCCTACCACTGACGTCAAGCTCACAAGTCTATATTTCCCTCGATTACCTCTGCTACCCTGCTTAAACAAAAGGACAACATTAGCAATTCTCCAGTCCTCCGGGACCTCACCAGTGCTCAAGGATGCTGCAAAGATATCTGTTAAGGCCCCAGCTATTTCTTCCCTCGCTTCCCTCAAAAACCTGGGATAGATCCCATCCGGACCTGGGGACTTGTCCAACTTAATGCCTTTTAGAATACCCAAACTTCCCCCTTGCTTATGCCGACTTCACCTAGAGTATTTAAACATCTATCCTTAGCCTCAACATCCGTCATGTCCCTCTCCTTGGTGAATACCGATGCAAAGTACTCATTAAGAATCTCACCCATTTCCTCTGACTCCACGCATAAATTCCTTCTTTTATCTTAGTGTGGGCCAATCCTTTCTCTAGTTACCCTCTTGCTCCTTTCCACGAATAAAAGGCTTTGGGATTTTCCTTAACCCTGTTAGCCAAAGATATGTCATGACCCCTTTTAGAACTCTTTATTGCGCGTTTGAGATGTGTCCTACTTTCCCGACATTCCTCCAAAGCTTCATCAGATTTAAGTCGCCTAGATGAAAAAGGTATGCTTCCTTTTTCATCTTAGCAAGTCTCACAATTCCACCCGTCATCCATGGTTCCCTAATCTTGCCATTTCTATCCCTCAATTTCACAGGGACATGTCTGTCCTGCACTCGAATCAACCTTTCCTTAAAAGACTCCCACATTTCAAATGTAGATTTACCCTTAAAGAGCTGCTCCCAATCCACATTCCCTAACTCCTTCCGAATTTTGTTATACTTGGCCTTTCCCCAATTTAGCACTCTTTCTTTAGGACCACTCTCGTCTTTGTCCATGAGTAATCAAATAGTTTGGATGGGGTGGTGTTTGTGCAGTGTGTGCAGGAAGCTTTTCTAACACAGTATGTAGATCGTCCGACCAGTGGGGAGGCCATATTGTATTTGGCACTTGGTAATAAACCAGGGAAAGTGATAGATTTGCCAGTGGGGGAGCATTTTGGAGATAGTGACCACAATTCTGTGACTTTCACTTTAGTAATGTAGAGGGATAAGTGCGTGCAACAGGGCAAGGTTTACAATTGGGGGAAGGGTAAATACGATGTTGTCCGGCAAGCGTTGAAGTGCATAAGTTGGGAACATAGGCTGTCAGGAAAGGACAGTGAAATGTGGAACTTGTTTAAGGAACAGGTACTACGTGTCCTTGATATGTATGTCCCTGTCAGGCAGGCAAGAGATGGTCGAGTGAGGAAACCATGGTTGACAAGAGAGGTTGAATGTCTTGTTAAGAGGAAGAACGAGACTTATGTAAGGCTGAGGAAACAAGTTTCAGACAGGTCGCTGGAGGGATACAAGATAACCAGGAGGGAACTGAAGAAAGGGATTAGGAGAGCTAAGAGAGGACATGGAAAATCTTTGGCGGGTAAGATCAAGGAAAACCCCAAGGCCTTTTACACATATATGAGAAATATGAGAATGACTAGAGCGAGGGTAGGTCCGATCAAGGACAGTAGCAGGAGATTATGTATTGCGTCTGAAGAGATAGCAGAGGTCTTGAACGAGTACTTATCTTCAGTATTTAGAAATGAGAGGGGCCATATTGTTGGAGAGGACAGTGTGAAACAGTAAGCTCGAGGAAATACTTGTTAGGAAGGAAGATGTGTTGGGCATTTTGAAAACCTTGAGGATAGACAAGTCCCCCGGGCCTGACAGAATATATCCAAGAATTCTATGGGAGCAAGAGATGAAATTGCAGAGCCGTCTGCAATGATCTTTTCGTCCTCACTGTCAACAGGGGTAGTACCAGGGGATTGGGGAGTGGCGAATGTCGTGCCCCTGTTCAAAAAAGGGAATAGGGATAACCCTGGGAATTACAGGCCAGTTAGTCTTACTTCAGTGGTCGGCAAACTAATGGAAAGGATACTGACGGATAGAATTTCTGAGTATCTGGAAAGACACTGCTTGATTAGGGATAGTCAGCGCGGATTTGTGAGCGGTAGGTCTTGCCTTACAAGTCTCATTGAATTATTTGAGGAGGTGACCAAGCATGTGGATGAAGGTGAAGCAGTGGATGTAGTGTACATGGCTTTTACGAAGGCATTTGATGAGGTTCCCCATGGTAGGCTTCTGCAGAAAGTAAGGAGGCATGGGATAGTGGGAAATTTGGCCAGTTGGATAACGCACTGGATAACCGATAGAAGTCAGAGAGTGGTGGTGGATGGCAAATATTCAGCCTGGACCCCAGTTACCAGTGGAGTACCGCAGGGATCAGTTCTGCGTCCTCTGCTGTTTGTGATTTTCATTAATGACTTGGATGAGGAAATTGAAGGGTGGGTCAGTAAATTTGCAGACGATACGAAGATTGGCGGAGTTGTGGATAGTGAGAAGGGCTATTGTCGGCTGCAAAGTGACATAGATAGGATGCAGAGCTGGGCTGAGAAGTGGCAGATGGAGTTTAACCCTGCAATGTGTGAGGATGTCCATTTTGGAAGGACAAATATGAATGCGGGATATAGGGTTAACGTTAGGGTTCTTGGCTATGTGGAGGAGCAGAGAGATCTTGGGGACTATGGTCATAAATCTTTTAAAGTTACCACTCAAGTGGTAGAGCTGTGGAGAAAGCCAATGCTGTGCTAGCGTTCATTAACAGAGGGATTGAATTTAAGAGCCGTGTGGTGATGATGCAGCTGTACAAAACTTTGGTAAGGCCACATTTGGAGTACTGTGTACAGTTCTGGTCGCCTCATTTTAGGAAGGATGTGGAAGCTTTGGAAAAGGTGCAAAGGAGATTTAACAGGATGTTGCCTGGAATGGAGAGTAGGTCTTTCGAGGAGAGGTTGAGGGTGCTAGGCCTTTTCTCATTAGAACGGAGAAGGATGAGGGGCGACGTGATAGAGGTTTATAAGATGATCAGGGGAATAGATAGAGTAGACAGTCAGAGACTTTTCCCCCGAGTGGAACAAACCATTACAAGGGGGCATAAATTTAAGGTGAATGGTGGAAGATAAAGGGGGGATGTCAGAGGTAGGTTCTTTACCCAGAGAGTAGTGGGGGCATGGAATGCACTACCTGTGGAAGTAGTTGAGTCGGAAACACGAGGGACCTTCAAGTCGCTATTGGATAGGTACATGGATTACGGTATCATTTTATAGTGTAGATTAATTTGATTCTAAGGGCAGCATGGTAGCATTGTGGGCAGCACGATTGCTTCACAGTTCCAGAGTCCCAGGTTTGATTCCGGCTTGGGTCACTGTCTGTGAGGAGTCTGCACATCCACCCCGTGTGTGCGTGGGTTTTCTCTGGGTGCTCCGGTTTCCTTCCACAGGCCAAAGATGTGCAGGTTAAGACCATAAGACCATAAGACAGAGGAGCGGAAGTAAGGCCTTTCGGCCCATCGAGTCCACTCCACCATTCAATCACGGCTGATTTCAACTCCATTTACCCGCTCTCTCTCCATCGCCCTTAATTCCTCGAGAAATCAAGAATTTATCAACTTCTGTCTTAAAGACACTCAAAGTCCCGGCCTCCACCGCCCTCTGTGGCAATGAATTCCACAGACCCACCACTCTCTGGCTGAAGTTAGGTGGATTGACCATGATAAATTGCCCTTAGTGTCCAAAATTGTCTTTAGCGTTAGATGCGGTTAATGGGATATGGGGATAGGGTGGAGGTGTTGACCTTGGGTAGGGTGCTCTTTCCGGGAGCCGGTGGGCCGGGTGGCCTCCTTCTGCATTGTTCTGCAATATTCTATGATAATCTATGATCAATCTAGGACACAGGCTGTGAAAGCAGCACCGGAAGCAGCAGGAGAGAGAGATTCCAGTCGCCAGGATGCAACTCTCCAATTGAGTACTTCACGTTGCTCAGATCTTACACACTCGTTTCGAGATTCATAGAATGCTTACAGGTCAGGGTGAGCCCATTCCGCCCACCGTGTCCACGTCGGTCGCCTCGACCTGGCGTGTAGTCCCGTGTTAAAAACAGAAAATGCTGGGAAATCTCAACAGGCCTGACATCAGCTGTGGAGAGGGGAACAGAGAATGGGAAGGAGGGGCATACTGGATTGGGAACTGTAACTCTCTTTCTCTCTCCACAGGTGTTTCCAGACCAGCCGAGTTATCCAACATTTTCTGTTTCTCTTTCAGGATTTTATGAAGAATCTCCATAGCGACATTACCCTTGTGCTCGACGCTTCTATTTATAAAGATTGGTCCCGGATGTCTATTGTTCTGTTCGCAGCGGAGGCCAACAAACCAGAAATAACCAAATTGACCCAATGATCCCGATTTGAAAAACAAGGGCCAAAAAAGAGTTTATTTTGATTGTACTTTAACAACCAAAAAAAATTCAACAGGAATTAAGAAGCCCATTGAGTTGATAAAATGTGCTTTGCTTGGGAGGTAATGGTAAGAGGGTTTCCGCGGGACGTTAACCACCCGGTGGCTTGTTGGTCTAGGGGTGTGATTCTCGCTTAGGGTCGTCTTTTAAAATGCGAGAGCTCCCGGGTTCAAATCGCGGACGAGTCCTGCAAAGCACATTTTAACATCGCTGCGATCGATATGGTGCCATTGACTGAATTCGGTAGCAGTTTGGAGGAAAAGGTGCAAGGGACGTTTTTGGCGCTTAACCGCTCCTTGACACGAGTTCTTCGGCTGCCCACAGTACTGTCGAGGTGACATAGTTGACCTCTTTCAGAATCCTCCTCTGCCGCCTCCACTGGATGAATTTCCTCCTGTTTCTCCACTGGAGGGGCTCTTCGGCTACTTCACATCGGTCAGATCTTACACTCTCGTTTAGAAAATCATAGAATGGTTACAGATCAGGGTGAATCCATTCCGCCCACGGTGTTCATGTCAGTCGCCCTGACCTGGCGTGTAGACCGGTGCTAAAAACAGAAAATGCTGGAAAATCGCAGCAGGATGGCAGCAGGTATGGGGAGGGAAACAGAGAATGGGAAGCAGGGTCACACTGGTCTCGGAACTGTAACTGTCTTTCTCTCTCCACAGATGTTGCCAGACCAGCCGAGTTATCCAACATATTGTATTGCCCTTTCAGGATTTTATGAAGAATCTGCATTATGAAGAATGTGCTCGACGCTTCTATTTATAAAGACTGGTCCCGGATGTCTATTGTTCTGTTCGCAGTGGAGGCCACCAAACCAGAAAGAACGAAATTGACCCAATGACAGGATAATTTCTTACACTCTCGTTTCGAGAATCATAAAATGGTTACAGATGAGGGTGAGTCCATTCCGCCCACCGTGTCCATGTCAGTCGCCTACAGCTGGCGTGTAGTCCCGTGATAAAAACAGAAAATGCTGGAAATCTCAACAGGCCCGGCAGCAGCGGTGGAGAGGAAAAGAGAGAATGGGAAGCAGGGTCATACTGGATTCGGAAGTGTAACTCTCTTTCTCTCTCCACGGGTGTCGCAAGATCAGCCGCGTTATCCAACATTTTCTTTTTGTCTTTCAGGATTTTATGAAGAATCTCCGTAGCGGCATTGCCCTTGTGCTCGACGCTTCTATTCAGAAAGGCTGCTCCCGTGTGTCTATTGTTCTGTTCGCAGTGGAGGCCAGCAAACAGACATAACCAATTTGACCCAGTGATCCCGATAAGAAAAGCAAGGGACTAAAAGAGTTTCTTTTCATTTTACTTCAACAACGAAATCATATTCAACAGGAATTAAGAAGTCCATTGACTTGATAAAATAAGCTTTGCTTGGGAGGTAATGGTAAGATTGTTTCAGCGGGATGCACAAAGCGATTTAAATTCTATCTTCATTGTCGTTTCATTTGAAACTAGATGTGCTTTTCCTATTTTTGAACCCCAGCCAGTGTCCTGTATCTGAGTGCCATCCATCTCCAAGCCGCTGGTGGTTCAGGAGCTTCCGATTGCTGCATTGATCAGTTTGCTACAATCAACAAAGACCGAACTGCCGCCTACCTGTTCCTCACACGAAGGCGTTGAGAGACTAAGATCTGAGCGGCGTGAAGGATCCGATTAGACAGTTGTATCCTGGCGACTGGTGTCTCTCACCACAGGTGCTTCTGGTGCTGCTTTCACAGACACGCAGCCGAATAACCCATCCAGTGCGCAAACAGGAGGAGGTTCATTCAGTAAATGCGGCAGAAGAGAATTCTGCGAGATGTCAACTGAGTCACCTCGACAATCCAACCAGCCAGACTATTTACAGCAAGGTTAAGAGGAAATTTACCCGGAGTCCTGGGATCATTATTAATTCCTCAACCAGAGTCACTGAGCAGATCATCCAGTCATTAAATGGGCTTTTGCCAGTGGGGTTTTACTGTGCCAATTTAAGCAGGAATCTCACGTCCTGAGGCCATCGATTCCCCATTGAATGGGAGGTATAGGATGTTTTGTGGTTGAACATTTTGCTGGAGACATGTCACCTCGTGGAGGAAACGTTAATGTCAGAAGTGGGATTCGAACCGAGACCTCCAGGGAAGACTGCGACCTTAACGCAGCGCCTTCGACGGTTCGGCCATCCTGACGCGCTGTGTCAAAATATATGGTCCGTGCACAAATCGATTTTAATTCGAGCTTCATCGTTGTTTCCTTTCAAACTAGATGTGCTTTTCCTATATTTGAACCCCAGCCAGAGTCCTGCATCTGGGTGCGATCCTTCTCCAAGCCGCTGGGGGTTAAGGGGCTTCTCATTGCTGCATTGATCAGTTTGCACCAATCAACAAAGACCGAACTGCCGCCTACCTGTTCCTCACACGAAGGCATTGAGAGTCTAAGATCTGAGCGGCGTGAAGGATCCACTTAGACAGTTCTATCCTTGCGACTGGAATCTCTATCCACAGCTGCTTCTCGTGCTGTTTTCACACACAAGTCGCCAAAGAAGCCCTGCAGTGTCCACAGAGGAGGAAGTTCATCGAGTAAAGACGGCAGAAGAGGATTCAGGGAGAGGTCAACTGAGTCACCTCAACAATCCAACCAGACAGGCTATTTGCAACAAGAGAAGAGGAATCTTACCCAGCGTCCTGGAATGAATACCAATTACTCGACCAGACTCCCTGCGCAGCTCATCCAGTCATGAACTGGGCTTCTGTTGTGGGTCTTGCTGTGCGCATATAAGCAGGAATCTCATGCCTGAGACCCCCACTTCCCCATTGACCCGGAAGTATTGGGTCTTCCTGGGGTTGAACGTTTATTTGAAGAAACGTAACCTGGTGGAAGAAGAGTGAATGCCAGAAGTGGGATTCGAACCCACGCCTCCGGAGAAGGCTGCGACCGTATGGCAGCGCTTTCGACCGCTCGGCCATTCTAACGCTTTGTAGCAAAGCACATGCTCCGTGCACAAATCGATTTAAATTCTATCTTCATCATAATTTATTTTCAAACTTGATGTGCTTTTCCTATTTTTGAGCCCCAACCAGAGTCCTGTATCTGAGTGCCATTGTTCTCCAAGCCGCTGGGGTTTAACGAGCTGCTCATTGCTGCATTGATCAGTTTGCTACAATCAACATTGACCGAACTGCCGCCTATCTGTTCCTCACGCGAAGGTATTGAGAGTCTAAAAGATCTGTGCGGGGCGAAGTATCCAATTCGGCAGTTGCATCCTGGCGACTGGAATCTCTCTCCACAGATGCTTCTGGTGCTGCTTTCACAGACAAGTAGCCAGAAAACCCTTCAGCGTCCAAGCAGGAGGACATTCATCCAGTAAAGGCGGCAGATGAGGATTCTGGGAGAGGTCAACTGAGTCACCTCGATAATCCAGCCAGACAGACTATTTACAACACGAGAAGAGGAATTTTACCTGGCGTCCCGGGATCAATATTAATTCCTGAACCAGACTCACAGAGCAGATTATCCAGTCATTAACTGGGTTTCTGCCTGTGGTGTTTTGCTGTGCCAACTTAAGCAGGAATCTGACGTCCTGAGGCCACCACTTCACCATGGAATGGGAGATAATGGATATTCATGGGGTTGAACATTTTGCTGGAGAAATGTAACCTCGTGAGGAAAAGCTAATGCCAAAAGTGTGATTCGAACCCACGCCTCCAGAGAAGTCGACAACTTTAAGGCAACGCGTTCGACCGCTCGGCCATCCTGACGCGCTACGGCAAACCATATGCTCCGTGCACAACTCAATTTAAATTCTACCTTAATCGTCTGCTATTTGCGATTTCTATCAATGACTTGGAGGAGGGAGCTGAAGGGTGGGTCAGTAAATTTGCTGATGACACCAAGATTGGTGGAGTAGTGGATGAGGAGGAGGGCTGTTGTACGCTGCAAAGAGACATTGATAGGATGCAGAGCTGGGCCAGAAAATGACAGATGGAGTTTAACCTTGATAAGTGCTAGGTGATTTATTTTGGTAGAAAAAAATTGAATGCGGATTACAGGGTCAACAGCAGGGCTCTGAGGAAGCTGGAGGAACAGAGAGATCTTGGGGTTCATGTCCACAGATCTCTGAAGGTTGCCACTCAAGTGGATAGGGCCGTGAAGAAGGCTTATAGTGTGTCAGCGTTTATGATCAGGGGACTTGAGTTTAAGAGCCGCGGGATTATGCTGCAACTATACATGACCCTGGTGAGACCACATTTGGAGTATTGTGTGCAGTTCTGGTCACCTCATTATAGGAAGGATGTGGAAGCATTGGAAAGTGGGTAAAGGAGATTTACCAGGATGCTGCCTGGTTTGCAGGATAGGTCTTATGAGGAAAGGTTGAGGGAGTTAGGGCTTTTCTCTTTGGAGCGGAGGAGGATGGACATAAGAACATAAGAACATACGAACTAGGAGCAGGAGTAGGTCATCTGGCCCCTCGAGACTGCTCCACCATTCAATGAGATCATGGCTGATCTTTTGTGGACTCAGCTCCCCTTTCCGGCCCGAACACCATAACCCTTAATCCCTTTATTCTTCAAAAAATTATCAATCTTTATCTTAAAATAATTTAATGAATGAGCCTCTACTGCTTCACTGGGCAAGGAATTCCATAGATTCACAACCCTTTGGGTGAAGAAGTTCCTCCTAAACTCAGTCCTAATTCTACTCACCCTTATTTTGAGGCTATGCCCCCTAGTTCTGCTTTCACCCGCCAGTGGAAACAACTTGCCCGCATCTGTCCTATCTATTCCCTTCATAATCTTATATGTTTCTATAAGATCCCCCCCTCATCCTTCTAAATGCCAACAAGTACAGTCCCAGTCTACTCAACCTCTCCTCGTAATCCAACCCCTTCAGCTCTGGGATTAACCTAGTGAATCTCCTCTGCACACCCTCCAGTGCCAGTACGTCCGTTCTCAAGTAAGGAGACCAAAACTGAGCACAATACTCCAGGTGTGGCCTCACTAACACCTTATACAATTGCAGCAGAACCTCCCTAGTCTTAAACTCCATCCCTCTAGCAATGAAGGACAAAATTCCATTTGCCTTCTTAATCACCTGTTGCACCTGTAAACCAACTTTTTGCGACTCATGCACTAGCACACCCAGGTCTCTCTGCATAGCAGCATGTTTTAATATTTTATCATTTAAATAATAATGCCTTTTGCTGTTATTCCTACCAAAATGGATAACCTCACATTTGTCACCATTGTATTCCATCTGCCAGACACTAGCCCATTCACTTAGCCTATCCAAATCCCTCTGCAGACTTCCAGTATCCTCTGCACTTTTTGCTTTACCACTTATCTTAGTGTCGTCTGCAAACTTGGACACATTGCCCTTGGTCCCCAACTTCAAATCATGAGAGGTGACTTCATAGAAATTTATAAGATAATGAGGGAGATAGATAGAGTGGACGCTCAGAGACTATTTCCTCGGGTAAATGTAGCTGTTACAAGGGGGCATAAATATAAGATTCAGGGTGGGAGATATAGGAGGGATGTCCAAGGTAGGTTCTTTACTCAGAGAGTGGTTAGGGTGTCGAATGGACTGCGTGCTGTGATAGTGGAGTCGGACAATTTAGGAACTTTCAAGCGGTTATTGGATAGGCACATGGAGCACACCAGGATGACAGGGAGTGGGATAGCCTGATCTTGGTTTCGGAAAATGCTCGGCAAAACATCGAGGGCCGAAGGGCCTGTTCTGTGCTGTACGGTTCTATGTTCTATGTCCTTTCATTTCAAACTAGATTTGCTTTTCCTATTTTTGAAGCCCAGCCAGAGTCGTGTATCTGAGTGCCATCCTTCTCCAGGCCGCCGGGGGTTAAGGAGTTTCTCATTGCTGCATAGATCAGTTTGCTCCAATCAACAAGGACCGAACTGCCGCCGACCTGTTCATCACACGAGGATATTGAGAGTGTAAGATCTGAGCGGCGTGAAGGATCCAATTAGTCAGTTGTATCCTGATGACTGGGATCTCTCTCCACAGCTGCTTCTGGTGCTGCTTTCACAGACAAGTAGCCGAAGAACCCTTCAGTGTCCACACAGGAGGAGGTACATCCAGGAAAAGCGTCAGAGAAGGATTCTGCGAGAGGTCAACTGAGTCACCTCGACAATCCAACCAGACATGCTTTTTGCAACAAGAGAGGGGGAATTTTTTCCGGGTTCCTGGGTTTAATATTAATTCCTCAGCCAGTGTCACTGAGCAGGTCATCCAGTCATGAACTGGGCTTCGGCCTGTGGGGTCTTGATGTGCGAATTTAAGTAGAAATCTCTTGTCCGGAGACGACTGTTTCCCCATTGAATTGGCGTAATTGGAACTTCCTGGAGTTGAACATTTTGCTGGAGAACTGTAACTCGTGGAGGGAAACTTAATGTCAGAAGTGGGATTCAAACCCACGCCTCCAGAGAAAACTGCGACCTTAACGCAGCGCCTTCGACTGATCAGCCATCCAGCCGCGTAGTGGCAAACGACACGCTTCTTGCACAAAACGATTTAAATTATATCTTCATCGTCATTTCTCTGCAAACTCGATGTGCTTTTCCTCTTTTTGAAACCCAGCCAGAGTCCTGTATCTGAGTGCCATACTTCTCCAAGCCGCTGGGGGTTAAGGAGCTTCCAATTGCTGCATTGATCCGTTTGCTCCAATCAACAATGACCGAACTGCCGCTCTACCTGTTCCCACACGAAGGTATTGAGAGTCTAATATCTGAGCGGCATGAAGGATCCAATGAGATAGTTGCATCCTGGCGACTATAATCTCTCTCCACAGCTGCTTCAGGTGCAGCTTTCACAGAACTGACAGATGACTGCCTCTCAGCAAGTAGGGTGGGGGCAGCTTCAGCAAGTCATACACTAAGCTAAACACTGCACCTTTAACTGAGAAGCAGCAGAATTTGACTTCCCACTTCCCTTTCCTGATTTCCTCACTCACCAAATTACCAAGTTTCAATTCTCATTCTGGATGTGTCTCACTCACTCAGGATGTGTCTCCTTGAACTGGGCAAAATCAGATGTGCTTTTCCTATTTATCAACTCCAGCCAGAGTCCGGTATCTGAGTGCCATCCTTCTCCAAGCCGCTGGAGGTTAAGGAGCTTCTCATTGATACATTGATCCGTTTGCTGCAAACAACAAAGTCCGAGCTGCCCCCTACCTGTTCCTCACACGAAGGTGTTGAGAGTCTAAAATCTGAGCGGCGTGAAGGATCCAATTAGACAGTTGCATCCTGGCGACTGGGATCTCTCTCCACAGCTGCCTCTGGTGCTACTTTCACAGGCAAGTAGCCGAAGAAGCCCTTCAGTGTCCACACAGGATGAGGTACATCCAGGAAAGGCGGCAGAAGAGGATTCTGGGAGACGTCAACTGAGTCACCTCGGCAATCCAACCAGACAGGCTATTTAAATAATGAGAAGAGGAATTTTACACGGAGTCGTGGTATCAATATTAATTCCTCAAGCAGACTCACTGAGCAGGTCATCCAGTCATGAACTCGGCTTCTGCCTGTGGGGTCTTGCTGTGCGAATTTAAGTAGAAATCTCATGTCCTGAGGCCACCGCTTCCCCATTGAATGGGAGGTATTGGATCTTCTTTGGGCTGAACATTTTGCAGGAGAAACGTAACGTCGTGGAGGAAATGTTAATGCCTGAAGTTGGATTCGAACCCACGCCAACAGACGAGACTGCGATTTTAAAGCAGCGACTTCGACGGCTCCAACATCCTGACGCGTTGCGGCAAAGATATGCTCCGTGCACAAATCGATTTAAATTCTATCTTCATCGTCATTTCTTTTCAAACTTGATGTGATTTTCCTAATTTTGAACCCCAGCCAGAGTCCTGTATCTCAATGCCATCCTTCTCCAAGCCGCTGGGGGTTAAGCAGATTCTCCTTGCTGCATTGATCAGTTTGCTCTAATCAACAAGGACCGAACTCCCGCTCGACCTGTTCCTCACACGAAGATATTGAGAGACTAAGATCTGAGCGACGTGAAGTATCCAATTGGAGAGTTGCAACCCGGCGACTGGAATCTCTCTCCACAGCTGCTTCCGGTGCTGCTGTCACAGAGAAGTTGCCGAAGAACCCCTCCAGTGTCCAAACAGGAGGACGTTCATCCAGTAGAGGCGCCAGAAGAGTGTTCTGGGAGAAATCAACTTAGTCACCTCGACTGTACTGTGGGTAGCTGAAGAACAGGTGTCAAAGAACGGATCAGACTGAAAGCAAAACTTTGATACTAATAAAGAAAAAGGCAGATATGCTGCTGGCAAACAATGACTTGTTTCCGTTTGATGTGAGAGAGAATATAAATGGCAGATGATGGTTTCGATCCATGGGGTTATGGGCACAGCACGCTTCCGCTGCGCCACTCTGCTCGTGGTTGTGCTCTTTCGGGGTCGGACTTGAGGCAAAGTTTGAAGAAATCAGTGACAGCGTGATCGATGTTCCCGGAGAGGTGAAACTGCCGCCCGAAATTCATTCTATGACGGTGATTCCAGACACTCCCCACTTTCCCATCAGAACAACGTCACAGAAGAAATCACATCACCTTCACAGACAACCATTGCGCACGAAAGTAAATTATCTGACCTATGCTGACCAGAATCAGTGTGCTCAAACGTGTGTTCCTGTTGAAAGAATAAATGAGGAAGTGAATAGTTGAGTGGCTACCGCAGGGCAGTAATGTTGTAGCTCCTGGTTTAAGGAGCAGAGTGCCGCAGCGGAAGCGTGCTGGGTCATTACCCCGAGGTCGAGGAATCGAGGCAATTTTCTGCAATTTACATTCTCCCTAACACCAAAAGTAAACATAACGCACGCTCCTGTTTGCTGTGCACCAAATACCTGTCAGAATGTTTCTTGCAGTCTCATCCCGTTATTTGTCCCAGGAATGAATGAGACAAAAAGACACATTACAACATTGTAATGCTCACAAATATGGAACCACGGAGAAAACGTTTTAAAATCTCTGCCGGTCTGACAGCATCTGTAGGGTGACAAATGAGGTAACGCTTCGAGTCCAGGTGACGCTTTGTCAAAGCTGGACTGGAAACGTTATCCAGGAGAACGCCACAGAGGGGCAACATAGATATATAATGATATCCAGTAATCCCTCACAGGGGGCAATAAGGAAATAAAACGAGTTCCCATCTTCCTCTCTCGGACGGATGTGAACAATCCAACCAGCACAACTTTTAAAACAAGAGAAAACCAATTTTACTCGGAGCTCTGGAATCAATATTATTTCCTCAACTAGAGTCACTGAAGCAGATTATCGAGTAATTAACTGGGCTTTTGCCAGTGGCGTCTTGCTGTGCGTATTTAAGCAGGAATCTCCTGTCCTGCGACCGACGTTTATCCATTGAATGGGAGATATTGGATCTTCCTCAGGTTGAAAATCTAGCTGGAGAAATTTTACCTGCGGGGGGGGAAAAGTCAATATCAGGAGTAGGATTCGGACCCAAGCCTCCAGAAGAGACTGCTACCTGAATGCAGAGCCTTAGAACGCTCGGCCTTCATAGAACATAGAACGATACAGTGCAGTACAGGCCCTTCGGCCCACGATGTTGCACCGACATGGGAAGTCAAAAAACAAAAGCCATCTAACCTATACTATGCCATTATTATCCATATGCTTATCCAATAAGCTTTTAAATGCCCTCAATGTTGGTGAGTTCACTTCTGTTGCAGGTAGGGCATTCCACGGCCTCACCACTCTTTGCGTAAAGAACCTACCTCTGACCTCTGTCCTATATCTATTACCCCTCAGTTTAAGGCTATGTCCCCTCGTGCTAGCCATTCCCATCCGCGGGAGAAGGCTCTCACTGTCCACCCTATCTAACCCCCTGATCATTTTGTACGCCTCTATTAAGTCTCCTCTTAACCTTCTTCTCTCTAACGAAAACAACCTCAAGTCCATCAGCCTGTCCTCATAAGATTTTCCCTCCATACCAGGCAACATCCTGGTAAATCTCCTCTGCACCCGTTCCAAAGCTTCCACGTCCTTCCTATAATGAGGTGACCAGAACTGTATGCAATACTCCAAATGCGGCCGTACCAGAGTTTTGTACAGCTGCAACATGACCTCATGACTCCGGAACTCAATCCCTCTACCAATAAAGGCCAACATCCCATAGGCCTTCTTCACAACCCTATCAACCTGGGTGGCCACTTTCAGGGATCTATGTACATGGACACCGAGATCCCTCTGCTCATCCACACTTCCAAGAATTTTACCATTAGCCAAATATTCCGCATTCCTGTTATTCCTTCCAAAGTGAATCACACTTCTCTACATTAAACTCCATTTGCCACCTCTCAGCCCAGCTCTGCAGCTTATCTATGTCACTCTGTAACCTGTAACATCCTTCCGCACTGTCGACAACACCACCGACTTTAGTGTCGTCTGCAAATTTACTCACCCACCCTTCTGCGCCCTCCTCTAGGTCATTTATAAAAATGACAAACAGCAACGGCCCCAGAACAGATCCTTGTGGTACGCCACTTCTAACTGAACTCCATTCTGAACATTTCCCATCAACCACCACCATCTGGCTTCTTTCAGCTAGCTAATTTCTGATCCACATCTCTAAATCACCCTCAATCCCCAGCCTCCGTATTCTCTGCAATAGCCTACCGTGGGGAACCTTATCAAACACTTCCTGGCGCGTTGCCGTCGAAATGAAGATCCATGCATGAATAGATTTAAATTCTGTCTTCATCGTCATTTCATTTCAAACAAGATACGCTTTTCCTACTTTTGAACCCCAGCCTGAGTCCTGTATCTGAGTGCCATCCTTGTCCAAGCCGCTGGGGTTAAGCAGCTTCTCATTGCTGCATTCATCAGTTTGCTCTAATCAACAAGGACTGAATTCCCGCTCTGCCTGTTCCTCACACGAAGTTATTGAGAGTCTGAGATCTGAGCGACGTGAAGTATCCAATTGGAAAGTTGCATTATGGCGACTGGAATCTCTCCCCGCAGCTACTTCCGGCGCTGCTTTCACAGACAAGTAGCCGAAGAACCCCTCCAGTGTCCAAACAGGAGAACCTACAGCAAGTAGAGGCGGCAGAAGAGTGTTCCGGGAAAAGTCAACTGAGTCACCTCGACTGTACTGAAGGTAGCTGAAGAGCAGGTGTCAAAGAGCGGATCAGACTGAAAGCAAAACTTTGATACTAATAAAGAAAAAGGCAGATGTGCTGCTGACGAATTGCCACTTGTTTCC
This sequence comes from Scyliorhinus torazame, assembly GCF_047496885.1. Classification (NCBI taxonomy): domain Eukaryota; kingdom Metazoa; phylum Chordata; class Chondrichthyes; order Carcharhiniformes; family Scyliorhinidae; genus Scyliorhinus; species Scyliorhinus torazame. Next base: position 48,133,300 of record NC_092730.1, read on the forward strand.
GTTTGGTGTGAGTGAGAATATAAATAGCAGAGGATGGTATTGATCCAACGACCTCTGGGCTATGGGCCTAGCATGCTCCCACGGCGCCACTCTGCTCGTCATTGACTCGCTTCGGGGTCGGACTTGAGGCAAAGTTTGATGAAATCAGTAACAGGTTGATCAATGTTCCCAGAGAGGTGAAACTGCCGCCCCGAACTTCCTTCTATGAAGGTGATTCCAGTCACTCCCCACTTTCCCATCAGAACAACATCACAGAAGAAATCACATCACATTCACAGAACAACCATTCAGCACGAAAGTAAAATATCTGAACTATGCTGACCAAAAGCAGTTGAGTCGGGTTCGATTCCCAGCCTTCGCAGTAATAGTTGTATTGGATGTTCTTGCGCCACATCGTTAGTTTCAAACTGAGGAAGACTGGCCAACAGCTTTGCACTCAGAATTTATGCGCCATTATCTAATTGAGATGCATAAGGTGTCAGAAGGTATGGATAAAGGAGTTGATGCTTCCTCTTGTGGGTCATTCTAAAACCAGAGGTCATGATCTGACTATAAGAGATCGCAAATTTAAAACCGATTTGAGGAAAAACTACGTGTCCCAAATGCTTTTGATTCTGTGGAATTCGCAACCCCACAGTGCGTTGGATGCAGGGAGAGTGAGTAATTGTAAGGAGGAGTTAGAGAGATTTTTATTGGTAAGCAGTTGAAGGTTTATGGAGAGCGTGCAGGACGGTGGTGTTGAGGCCTCGATGGGATTTGCTAAGATCACATGGAAGGTGTTAGACTCAGGAGGCTAAATTGCCTACTCCCGCTCCTAGGTCATGTATTCTTGGGAGAAGGTGTTCTGGCTGATATCATAATCGATCTCTTGGTCTGTAACATTCTAAGTAGCAGCTGAGGAACCTTTCAGCCATGATGGAATGACGGGCAGATTCGATGGGTCGACTGGCTTAATTTTGCTTCTACACCTGATGAACTTATCTTTTTGGCGCGACTTCATGCCTTTCAAACTGAAGGAAAGAAATCGTTTCCAACACAGAATTTATGCGCTATTAGGGCGGGGAGTGAATAAAGTCAATTCCTCGTCATTTTGTAATGTGGTTTGAATATGGAAAGTGTTCGAGTATTCACCACCTCCAAGCCCTGAAACAAAAGCTAAAAATCACAGCATTTTTACTTCACCCTCATGAAGTGGACCAGACAGAGACGCTACAGACACGTTACAGACGATGATGGGATACGGACCCACGAGCGCAGAGCACAAAGGGTTATGGTGCATCCCCTTAACCACGTGGTACAACTCCTTCACTTCATGGATCTTTAATATTTGATCTTCGCACAGACATGGAACCGAGGTACCCCTCCAATGTACAAATAGAAGGAATTTCATCTGGGAGAGGTGGCAGAACTTAATTATAGGAGAGGTCAACACGGAAACATCGACTTTCCTGTGTTCGGCCGAAGACGAACAGGTGTCAACGAGCGGTTAAGCACCAACACGTCTGTCTTCGTTTCTCCCTCCACTAACCCAACTCGATGCAAAAGGCCTGAAAAATTGGAATAGATTGACACATCAGTTATTGCAGATCCATCATGGAAAAAGTAGCCCCACTTCCGAGAAACACTAGATGAAAATTCGACGAGGATGGGATTCGAACCCATGTTTTCAGAGCACAATGGACCAGCAGTCCATCGCCTTAATCATTCGGCCACCACATTACAGGCACGCATCCGCTAATACGTTTAAATTCGGTTCGCATCCATGAACTGATGGAAATTATCTGCCTCGTTCTATTCAACCTGGTGTCCAAAATTTGAAATGGAGCGATGGTGGTACAGTGATGAGCACAGCTGCCTTCCAAACAGTTGATCTGGGTTCGATTCCCAGCTATGGCAGTAATAGTTGTATTGGATGTTTTTGCACGACATCGTGAGTTTCAAACTGAGGAGTGCTGGCGGACAGTTTTTCATTCAGAATTTATGCGCCATTATCTAATTGAGATGCATAAAATGTCAGAAGGTGTGGATAAAGTAGACGTGGAGTTGATGCTTCCTCTTGTGGGGCATTCTAAAGCCAGAGGTCATGATTTTAGAATAAGAGATCGCAAATTTAAAACCGATTTGAGGAAAAACTACGTGTCCCAAATGCTTTTGATTCTGTGGAATTCGCAACCCCACAGTGCGTTGGATGCAGGGAGAGTGAGTAAATGTAAGGAGGAGTTACAGAGATTTTTATTGGTCAGGAGTTGAAGGTTTATGGAGAGCGTGCAGGACGGTGGAGTTGAGGCCACGATGGGATCAGCTAAGATCACATGGAAGGTGTTAGACTCAGGAGGCTAAATTGCCTACTCCCGCTCCGAGGTCATGGATCCTTGGGACTGGGTGTTCTGGCTGGTATCATAATCGATCTCTTGGTCTGTAATATTCTAAGTAGCAGCTGAGGAACTTTTCAGCCATGATGGAATGGCGGGCAGATTCGATGGGTCGACTGGCTTAATTTTGCTTCTATACCTGATGAACTTATCTTTTTGGCGCGACTTCATGCCTTTCAAACTGAGGGAAAGAAATAGTTTCCAACACAGAATTTATGCGCTATTAGGGCGGGGAGTGAATAAAGTCAATTCCTCGTCATTTTTTAATGTGGTTTGAATATGGCAAGTGTTCGAGTATTCACCACCTCCAGCCCTTAATGAAAAGTTAAAAATCACAGCATTTTTACTTCACCCTCATGAAATAGGCCAAACAGAGACGCAACACACACGTTCCAGAAGATGATGGGATGCGGACCCACGAGCGCAGAGCACCAAGGGTTATTGTGTATCCCTTAACCTCGTGATACTCCTTCACTTCATGGAACTTTAATATTTGATCTTCTCGCATACAAGGAACCGAGGCACCCCTCCAATGCACAAACAGAAGGAATTCCACCTGGGAGAGGTGGGAGAACTTAATTATAGCTGATGTCAACACGGAAACATCGACTATACTGTGTTCGGCCGAAGAAGAACTGGTGTCAACCGGCGGTGAAGCCCCAACACGTCTGCCTCCGTTCGTCCCTCCACTAACCCAACTCGATGCAATCTGGCCTGAAAACCTGGAATAGATTGTCACATCAGTGATTGCAGATCCATCTTGGATAAATGAGCGACACTTCAGAGAACCAGTGGATGAAAATTCCACGAGGATGAGATTCGAACCCACGCGCGCAAAGCACAATGGATCAGCAGTCCATCGCCGTAACCACTGGGCCACCACGTCCCACGCACTCAGCCGCAAATACGTCTAAATGCGGTTCGCATCCATGAACTGATGGAAATTATCTGCCTCATTCTATTCAACCTGGTGTCCAAAACTTAAAATGGAGCGATAGCGGTACAGTGTTGAGCATAGCTGCTTACCAAACAGTTGACCGGGGATCTGTTCCCGGCCATCGCAGTAATAGTTGTATTGGATGTTTTTGCGCCACATAGAACATAGAAAAATACAGCACAGAACAGGCCCTTCGGACGACGATGTTGTGCCGAACCTTTGTCCTAGATTCATTATAGATTATCATAGCATTTACAGTGCAGAAGGAGGCCATTCGGCCCATTGAGTCTGCACCGGCTCTTGGAAAGAACACCTCCACCCAACACTAAGGGCAATTTTGGACACGAAGGACAATTTATCGTGAGTTTCCAACTGAGGAACACTGGCCAACGGGTTTTCACTCAGAATTTATGCGCCATTATCTAATTGAGAAGGAAAAGATGTCAGAAGGTATGGATAAAGTGCGGAGCACAATGGATTAGCAGTTCATCGCCTTAACCACTCGGCCACCCCGTCCCGCAAGCTCGCACGTCTATACGTCTTCGTTCATTTTGCACCCATGAACTGATGGATTATATCTGCCTCGTTCTATTCATCCTGGTGTTCAATATTGAAAATGCAGCGATAGTGGCATAGTGGTGAGCATAGCTGCCTTCTCAGCAGTTGAACAGTGATCGATTTACCGCTATCGCAGTAATAGTTGTATCGGATGTATTTGCGTGACACCGTGAGTTTCAAACCGAGGAAGACTGGCCAACAGTTTTTCACTCAGAATCTATGCGCAATTATCTAATTGAGGGGTATAAGATGCCAAAAGGTATGGATAAGGGAGACGTGGAGTTAATGCTTCCTCTAGTGGGGCATTCTAAAACGCGAGGTCATAATCATAGAATAAGAGATCGCAAATTTAACAAAGATTTGAGGAAAAACTACTTCTCCCAAAGGCTTGTGATACTTGTGGAATTCGCAACCCCACAGTGCGTTGGATGCAGTGAGAGTGAGTAAATTTAAGGAGGAGTTAGAGAGATTTTTATTGGTAAGGCGTTTCAACTCCTTACCAATAAGGAGAGCGGGCAGGACGGTGGAGTTGCGGCCACGATGGGATCAGCCAAGATCACATGGAAGGTGTTAGGCTCAGGAGGCTAAATTGCCTATCTCCGCTCCGAGGTCATGTGTTCTCGGGAGGAGTTGCTCTGGCTGATTTCGCAATCGACCTCTTCACCTGTAACATTGTAGATAGCAGATGAGGAACATATCAGCGATGATAGAATGGCAGGGCAGACTCGAAAGGTCTAATGGCTTAATTCTGCTCCTATATTTTATGAACTTATCTTTTGCGCGAATTCGTGAGTTTCACACTGAGGGAAAGAAACGGTTTCCAACTCAGAATTTATGGGCAATTATGGTAGAGAGTGATTTAAGTAACTTCCTCATCGTTTTTTAATGTTGTTTCAATATGGAAAGCGTTCTACTATTCACCACCCGCCAAGCCCTTAAACAAAAGCTAACTATCACAGCATTTTTATTTTATCCTCATGAAGTTGACCACTTTACAGACGAGAATGGGATTGGAATCCACGTGCGCAGAACACAATGGATTATTGTGCATCACCTTAACCACGTGGTATACCTCCTTTACTTCATGGAAATTTAATATGCGATCTTCTCACAGACAAGTAGCCGAAGAACCCCTCCAGTGTACAAACAGGAGAAGGTTCATCCAGGAGAGGTGGCTGATGAGAATTCTGGGAGAAGTGAACCCGGTAACCTCGACTGTACTGTGGGTAACCGAAGAAAAACTGGTGGCATTGAGCGGTTAAACCACAAACACGCTTGCCTCCATTCGTCCCTCCTCTCACCCAACTCGATGCAATCCGGGATGACAACTTTGAATAGACTGTCACATCAGTGATTGCAGATCCATCTTTGAAAAATGAGTCCCACTTTCGAGAAACGGTGGATGAAAAATTGACGAGGATGGGATTCGAACCCACGCGTGTAGAGCACAATGGATTAGCAGTACATCGCCTTAACCACTCGGCCACCCCGTCCCGCGAGCTCGCACGTCTATACGTCCTAGTTCATTTTGCACCCATGAACTGATGGATTATATCTACCTCGTTCTATTCATCCTGGTGTTCAATATTGAAAATGCAGCGACAGTGGCATAGTGGTGAGCATCGCTGCCTTCTCAGCAGTTGAACAGTGATCGATTTACCTCCATCGCAGTAATAGTTGTATCGGATGTTTTTGCGCGACACCGTGAGTTTCAAACCGAGGAAGACTGGCCAACAGTTTCTCACTCAGAATCTATGCGGAATTATCTAATTGAGGGGTATAAGATGCCAAAAGGTATGGATAAGGTAGACGTGGAGTTGATGCTTCCTCTAGTGGGGCATTCTAAAACGAGAGGTCATAACCTTAGAATAAGAGATCGCAAATTTAATAAAGACTTGAGGAAAAACTACTTCTCCCAAAGACTTGTGATTCTGTGGAATTCGCGACCCCAGAGTGGGTTGGATGCAGGGAGAGTGAGTAAATTTAAGGAGGAGTTAGAGAGATTTTTAGTGGGAAGGAGCTTAAGGGTTATTGAGATCGGGTAGGACGGTGGAGTTGAGGCCAGGATGGGTTCAGCCAAGATCACATGGGAGGTGTTAGGCTCAGGAGTCTAAATTACCTACTCCCGCTCCGAGGTCATGTCTTCTCGGGAGGAGGTGCTTTGGCTGATATCGCAATCGACCTCTTCATCTGTAACATTATAGATAGCAGATAAGGAACATACCAGCGATGATAGAATGGCAGGGCAGACTCGAAAGTTCTAATGGCTTAATTCAGCTCCTATATTTAATGAACTTACCTTTTGCGCGAATTCGTGAGTTTCGAACTGAGGGAAAGAAACGGGTTCCGACTCAGCATGTATGCGCAATTAGGGCAGAGAGTGAATTAAGTAACTTCCTCATCGCTTTTGAATGTGGTTTCAATATGCAAGGTGTTCTACTATTCACCACCCGCCAAGCCCTTCAACAATTGCTACATATCACCGCATTTTTATTTTATCCTCATAAAGTTGACCACGTTACAGACGAGGGTGGGATTGGAATCCACGTGCAATGGATTATTGTGCATCACCTTAACCACGTGGTCCAGCTCCTTTACTTCGTGGAAATTTAATATGCGATCTTCTCACAGATAAGTAGCCGAAGGACCCCTCCAGTGTACAAACAGTAGAAGGTTCATCCAGGAGAGGTGGCTGAAGAGAATTATGGGAGAAGTGAATACGGTAACCTGGACTGCGCAGTGGGTAACCGAAGAAGAACTGGTGGCATTGAGCGGTTAAACCCCAAACACTGGCAGATACAATCACACAGTCACAAAAAGTGACATACGCTGACAGGTACTATGGCACACTCACAGTTAGTGAAATATAGTGATACGCATAATCACACATTCAGAGACAGTATCAGAAACAGATAGATGCAATCACACACTCAGACAGTAACAGATACTGACAGATACAATCACACACTCATAGACTGTAAGCAACGCTGACAGATACAATCACACACTCACAAATAGTATCAAACATTGATAGATACAATGACAACGCACAGACAGTGACACACGCTGATAGATCCAATCACACACTCACAGTCACAGACACTGACAGATACAACCACACACTTAGAGACAGCGACAGGCACTGAAAGATACAATCACACACTCACAGACACTGAAAGATGCAATCGCACTCTTACGGACAGTCACAGACACGGAAAGATGCAATTGCACACTCACGGACAGCCACAGACACTTATAGATGGAATGGCACACTTACAGACTGTAAAAGACACTGATAGATGCAATAGATCACCCACAGACTGTAACAGACGCTGATAGAGGCAATTACACACTCACAGACAGTAACAGACACTAGCAGGTCCAATAGTACACTCACTGATTGTAACAGGCACTGATAGATATAATCACAGACAGTAAGAGACACTGACAGATACAGTCGCACACACACAGTCAGTAACAAACACTGGCAGATATAATCACAACTCACAGACAGTAAGATACAGTGATCGATGCACTCACACACTCACAGACAGTAACATAAACCGACAGATTAAATGACACATTCGTCGGCAACACTGCACACTGATAGATGCAATCACACACTCAGACAGTAACAGACACAATCAGACACTCACAAACTGTAATAGACACTTATAGATACAACACAAACTCACAGACAGGAACAGACACTGATAGCTGCAATCGCGCCGCACAGACAGTAGCAGACACTTATTGATACTGTCTCACACTCACAGATAGAACGAGGCTGACAGATTCATCCACATACTCATATACCGAAACAAAGAATTGCAAGCCGTTCACACGGTAAATGACAGGCTCACAGATAGAATCAGGCACTCACAGACAGTAACAGAGGCTGGCATGCACAATCACACAATCACACACAGTAACAGACACTGACAGATACAATCACACACGCACAGAGAGAAACAGACTGGCAGCAACAGAGACTGACATATATAATCACACACAGACAGCAATAGAGACTGACAGATATAATAATCGAATAATAATCCACGTTTTTAGTACCACACAGGTTTCCATTAACACAGCCATGAAGTTACAATGAAAAATCACTAGTCGCTGCACTGCGGCGCCTGTTTCCTCCTCTAAGGGGGAGAGCTGACTGGTGTTGATTTAACCTGAGAACCGCTGCACTTCGGGAGAGGGGTGAGGTTGAGAAGGTGGCCCTTCCTGAACCAAATACCCAAGTTAGTCGCATTGGGGTAATATTAAGTAAATTGGCACCACTCAATGGTCCACTCACACACTGTGACCTCATTGGCTGGGGGCCGGATAAAGTTCTAGAAAGGCAGGGGGAGGGGTATAACAATCAAATCCCGGTCCCCCGAACAGCGAAGACTCCATTCAGCAGAGCCGGTAGGAAGCAGCGTGTGAGGCCCACCCTGGCAACGAAGTCCCCGAGGAAATCAAGGCTCAGAGAATGAGAGGAACAGACACAGTTTCTAATTCGGGAGACACAACAGATATTTTACAGACGACGATGGGAGCTGAAACCACGTGTACAGAGCAGAATGGATTATTGAGTATCGCTTTAACCACGTGGTACAAACATTTGATCACATCATGATGAACATCGCTCAGGCGCCTTAAGGATCAGGTCATGTGGAACTCAGGACAAATCTCATTTGTTATCCATAGAATCCCTCAAATTCCGAAGAAGGTCATTCGGCCCATTAAGTCTGCACCGACCCTCCGAAACAGCCCTCTGTCCAGAACCCCCCACCCCCACCCCAATCCCCCGCCCGCCCTATTCCCCTAACACCACGCATTGCCCATGGCCTATCCACCTAGCCTGCATAGCTTTAAAATGAGGTACGAATCCGCAGCACCCGGAAGATCCTCTTTCCGCAGAGACGGGGAGAATGTGGAAACTCCACACGGATAGCCACGCAAGGCCGGAATCCAACTATTACGAAACGCCAACTGACAGGCAGAATTGCTGTAACTCCACATGATTCGGACAAGTTGAGTGAGTGGGCAAATGAATGGCAGATGCAGTACAATTTGGATGAATGTTAGGTTCGCAACTTTGGTAGCAAAAACAAGAAGGTAGATTATTATGTGGATGGCAATAAATTAGGAAATGTGAATGTGCCACGAGACCTGGGTGTCCCTGTGCACCAGTCGCTGAAGATAAACGTGCAGGTGCAGCAGGCGGTAAAGAAGGCAAGTGGTACGTTGGCTTTCATCGCGAGAGCATTTCAGTGCAGGAGCAAGGATGTCTTGTTACAATTAGATAAGATGTGGAGATGCCTGCGTTGGACTGCAGTGAGCACAGCAAGATATCTTACAAGACCAGGTTAAAGTCCAACAGGTTTGTTTCAAATCACTAGCTTTCAGAGCATTGCTCCTTCCTCAGGTGAATGAAGAAGTAGGTTCCAGGAACATATATATCGACAACGTCAAAGATGCAAAACGATACTTAGAATGCATGCACTTGCAGGGGTGATCCCAGATTTAAGAGGAGTGTGAATTGCCCAAGCCAGGATAGATGGTAGGATGGTTTTGCAAACCCAGGCCAGATGGTGGGTGGGGGTGAATGTAATGTGACAAGGATCAAAGGTCCCGGTTGAGGCCGTAGCAATGAGTGTGGAACTTGGCTACACGTTTCTGCTCGGCCATTCTGCGTTGTCGCGCGACCTGAATGCTGCCTTGGAGAACGCTTACCCAAAGATCAGAGCCTGAATGCCCTTGACAGCTGAAGTGTTCCCCGACTGGAAGGGAACATTCCTGCCTGACGATTGTCGTGCCATGTCCGATCATCCGTTGTCCAAGCTTGTACATGGTCTCGCCAATATACCACGCTTCGGGACAAACTTTCCTGCAGCGTATGAGGTAGACAACATTGGTCAACTCGAACCAGTATGTACCACGTACCTGGTGGGTGGTGTTCTCATGTTTAATGGTGGTACCCATGTCGATGATCTGGCACATCTTGACGAGATTGGCATGGCAGAGTAGTGTGCTGGCGTGGTCGTTGTTCTGAAGCCTGGGTAGTTTGCTGCAAACAATGGTTTGTTTGAAGTTGCGCTGTTGTTTGAAGGCAAGTTGTGAAGGTGTGGGGATGACCTTGGAAAGATGTTCGTCTTCATCGATGACGTGTTGTAGGCTGGAAAGAAGATTTCGTAGTTTCTCCGCTCCAGGGAAGTACTGGACGACGAACGGTACTCTGTCGGTTGTGTCCAGTTTTTGTCATCTGAGGAGGTCCGTGCGGTCTTTTGCTGTGGTGCGTTGGAACTGTTGATCGATGAGTCGAACGCCATATTCTGTTCGTACGAAGGCATCTTTCAGCGTATCAACTCTCATTTTCTGCTTCACTCCATTGTTCTGGAGTGATGTTCCTCGGATGTCGGAAGAACCATCACCACGTGATACAGAAGGATCACATTTGAATTCAGAGCTGAAAACTGTGTGTGAATCACATTCTGTACACGAATCCTATTATTTATTTGTGATAAAGAAGTAGGTTTAGTGAAATTAAAGTCACAATAAATGGATTGAAGGGCGGGTTGTTCATGGACAGATTGCAGAATTTGACGAATATTTATTGTCAGAGATCTCAGAACAATTGATATTTGACGCGATTAAGGAGATTAACATTGAACGAAGCATGTCCTTATCTATGATTTATCATTATCTAATTTTGTGAAATTTGCTCTGACAGATGGCATTCAAAGTCCTGAAGTCATCAGGATTCGAAACTGCGGAGAGAAATCCCGATGGATTATGAATCCATCGCCTTAACCACTAGGCCAGGGTTGCGTCCCCTGACGTATGCAAACCGCACACACTGCTGGTGAAACCACATGTCAAAAATGTACTGCCGCATTTTGAATTCCGGTGCTGCATCTTAATGTATTTCGGCATTCTGATGGTTATGTAGATCTGTACTCTGCATTTAGAGTGAATCGTATTTAATCGGGGTGGGTTTTAATCAGCCTTTGTAGCCATCTGGGATGGCCACTTACCACGAGGGACAGAGAAACTCGCAAAGCCTAAAACGGACAAGGCAAGACTCAGCCAGTCACGGAGCTTGAGATGTATATTTGCAAGCAAGAAGTCCAGACGGTATCGAAACTCCGACCAATTAGCGTTTTGGTGGGGCCGATTAGCATTTGATGGCCCATTTTCACGTAAACAAAGGACTGGTACTCCAGAGACCGTACAGTCCCAGACATTTCGGCGCCACTCCCTTTTCAGGGGAAGCTAAAGCAATTCCGCTTGGCACACGTTCAGCCATCCAGATCCCCGCCCACCTATTGGTTAGGAATCGAACAGAGTGATCAGGGATCACCCAATTAGTGGGGTCCAAACTGAAGGACCGCCCAAAAGAGCGCGAAAACCCCCAAGTATAAGAAGAAGAGTTCGCCATGTGATCGACCTCTTTTCGACCTGGCGCCCTGGCAACGACCATCTCCACTCGCAGCAACACCAGAAGCAAGTCCAAGTTCAACGCTCGCTACCAGACGGATGAGCCTAGCTGAGCAGCACTTCCTTCTCCAGACTCGATAGATCCAGAATCAGACAGCGGCCACTGTTCCTCTGACCAAAGCCGGGTGCCTGAAGTTAATTACAGGTGTAGTTAACTAGTAGTGTTTATATTGCATGACTAATTGTGTGTAAATAAAGTATCCTTCACTTTGAATTAACTGACTCGGGTTTGGCTCTTTGATCAATAGTCGGTTGAACCTTGTGGTGGTATCATTTGATACCTGGCGACTCTGAGCATTAGAACATAGATATCAAAAGAAAGGAGGGCAAACTAACTGATTGCCATAATTGGAACAGAGCCACAGAAAAAGACAGGGGAATAAAAGGCAACAGTCACTGGCGACACCTGACGGGAATTGACCCAAACGTGACCGTGTCACTCCGAGAGAACCCACAAAAGTGTTTGAATTAGAAATCCAAATTTTCAAAGTAAAAGAAACCACAAGCGAAACCAATATCGATCAAACCTCCAAAATTCAGGAGTGTGTAATCTGCATGCGTACTAACTAATTGATATAAGGTAAACTCGATAGGTTTTCTTGCGTGAAACTCTCGGGAGTTGCGTAAACCGGAAAATAGCTTGAGCCTTACCCGTATTGGCATCACCGCTTTATTCCCCCTTGTTCCAAATTTCCGGTAGAGACAGAAGTAATTGTTGGGATTGCCATGAAGGCAATGGAATGCGCTATGCATCCACAGGCACCCGAGGGTGCAGCGAGCAACAGATCAGAACAGTGTCCCGTATGGGAAGAAGAGCTTAGGAGATACCTAAAGGGGAAAGGATGGCCCCAATGGTCGGAAATTTGCGCAAATGAGGCAAGTGTTCCTGGCAGCATAGGACAGACTTGGTGGGACAGCCTGACAGAGATCCACAAGAAAAGTTTAAGTAAGGTTCGTAAGCCGATGGCAATCGTGTCCTGTCTGGCAATTGCGTGTCACGGAGGAGGTCATGAGGGCACTCCGTAAGCAGCTTGAGGAGAAGGAGAGATGTAGATAGGGAGATATTAGTGCAAGCGAGAGATTAAATGTGCAGCTGCGGTACCAGCTAGCGGCGAAGGACAAGGAGATGGATGATGTCAAGAAGACACACCAATCCTGTCTCGCCCACCGTAGCAGCTTCCAAATTCACTATGATAAGGCCTACCAGGACACGCAACGCGATGTGATGGCAAGAGAAGAAACAGCGAACCAGTTAGAACAATTGAGGAAACAGTGCTATGATTTGTAAGCAGCCCTCCGAGCACTCCATAGTTCCACCACGGGACAGAGGCAGAGTTGGTGGGTCATGCCAAGTGCAGGCAGCAAATTGCAAAATTGCAATCCCTGCTATCTGTTCAAAATGGGTTCAGAGACACCTTTGGCCCACAGCTAGATGAGGAAGACGGCTCTGATTGGCAGGAACTCAGTGAAACGGCCCAACGGTACATGAGTGAGATCGAAAATCAAAATAGAGCCCCCCCCTCCCGCCCCCCCCCCCCCGGCTCCGAAAAGAAAAGCACCCGCACCACCGACTGCACAGGCAGCACCCAACACAATGAACCCCATCACCATGCAGCGCAGGGTCAGCACGGAAGACCAACCCGATTTTCTTTATACAACCCCATTAACCATCATCCAGTTAAGAGATGCCGACGATAAGATTGAGACTTTCCACCGCACATCAGACATACACCACCTTTTCGAGCTAGTGAAGCAACAGACACTAATGTACAGTTTAGATGAGAAGGAGGAGGTAACGCTCATAGTTATGTGCCTCGACCCGTCAGTTAGTTCAGCCCTTCCCAACTCACAAACGGTAGGAGGTGGTTGCCTCCAAGGCATGAAAACAGCCATTTTAGACGCCATTGACTATAATAGAGGAGATGCGTAGAAGGACTCAACCGGTGCAGACAGAAAAAGGGAGAGCATACAACAGCTTTTGCTGAACACCTTTGGATTCACTTTACTGCTGTATTTGGTGAGTTAGCCCGCGCCCGTTTATCAGCAGACGATACGGTCAAATGGACCCATACACTAGTATCCCATGCCACAGAAGCAGGACAGAAGATGTGCCAGTTACGACTCCTCAGACCCGGCACACAATGAAGTGTGGGGTCGGAAACGTTGATCTGATCGAGAGCTTGGGAACAATCTGTACAGAGAACGACAGAGCAGGAGAGAGTGGGCGCCACAATGAACCCAGTAAGGGCACACCAAGACCCCGCATGGGTAACTTAAGGTAGAAGAAGCACGCAGCATGCTAAAGCATAGGAATGTTATAATTGTGGACACGAAGGACATTATGCCCGAGAATGCAATACCGCCCGAAGCAGCAAAGGAATAAGCCCCCCCCGCCCCCCCCCCCGCCCAGAAACAATGCCAGACCCATCCACAGTGTTAGCACCCGACCAGATAATTCGGCCATGAATGGCACCGACTGACGGTCTTCGCGCTCCGCAACCTGGGTCCATGATACACTTTAGGATAACTCCGGAAAACCGGTAGTTGCATGCACCATCCGGGGACGCCCTGTAGAGTTCCTTTGGGATACAGGAGGGTCCTGAACCACGGTAAACTCCTCCACCATGTACCAAAGATAGATATGGCCCACTACGGACACCATTACCCTTCATCGCTTTACAGGTCAACTCCAGTGGATGTAAAGATTGGCAATATTAAAACAAAACACTTGATCATTTTTGTAGATTTACCCCAGACAACAGAACACACATCCTAGGCATAGATTTCATGAGTGCACCAACCTTTCATTGGACCCAGTCAACAGATGTATATGGGAAATGGCTAGAGCAGCGCGAGCCCCGCCAGGCTCACAGTAGTAGATTATGCCCATTGACTCAGCTCATTAGGAGAGTACTGGTTTGATGCACAAACCATTACCACAGGCAAAGCGGTTAGAGAGGTCTTGAAGAGACATAAAGCAGCGTTTGCCCAGCACAAGCACGACTGCGGCAAATTCCCAAGAGTGGTTAACATAACAGGTCCCAATCCTAAGCCCCAGAAACAGTATGGCTTCCCCCAGCAAGCCGAGGGAGAGATAGTCAAGGTAATTGCTTATTAAAGCTTATTAAATCAAGGAGTGATTCGACCAGTAGCATCGACGAACAATGCCCCGATTTGGCCAGTAAGAAAACCAGACGGTTCATGGCGACTGACCATCGACTACAGGGAATTGAACAAAGTGACTCCCCTAGCAGCCCCCACTGTTGCCACGAGCTCCGAGACCATGTTAAAACAGGGACTCCAGTCGAAAGTTTTCACGGTATTGGACATTAGCAATGGTTTTTGGTCCATACCACTGGACAAAGGTTGCCAGTATAAATTTGCGTTCACGTTCCAGGGACAGCAGTACACGTGGACGTGCCTTCCACAACTTCTCCTCCATTTTTCACAGACAATTGGCGAATGGCTTATCTAAATGTTCCCGCCCTGAATGACTTGTTCAGTATGTGGATGACTTGCTCCGACAGACGGACACCAAGGAAACGCACATCTTGCTTCTTTCAGAATTATTAGGACTACTCACAACAATTGAATGCAAAATTAACTCCAAGAAAGCCCAAATCCTCCATGGAAATTTCACAAATGTAGGTACGGTCATCACGCATGGGAAGAGTAAAATAGAATACAAACGCATAGATTCCATTCTAAATTTGCCTTTGCCCCAGAATGTTACAGCACTCCGGTCATTTTTAGGAGTGGTTGGATCTTGTAGAAACCCCATAGACGGATTCGCCGCGAAAGCAGCCCCACTTTCCGAGCTCAGAAAGAAACAGGCCCCATGGAAATGGCTTCCACAGCACAGGATGCCATGAATGTTTTAAATCGCGCCCTGAGCACAATCCCCGCCTTGCAAGCCCCAGATCCACACTCCCCATATGCGATAGAGGTAGCGACCACCGACCGAACCCTTTTGGTCGTACTCCTGCAGGAAAGGCACGATCGTTTCGGACCCATATCCTATGCCTCACGTGTTTTAGATGCAGTCGAGCAGGGATTTTCAGCCTGCGAAAGCTGTTAGCAGTTTTCTGGGCAGTACAGTGCTTCTCGTACATAACCGGACTCAACCCAGTAACCATTTTGACCGAGCATACCCCGACACAGCTTTTACTGGACGCAGACTAAAAGACGGCACAGTAAGCGACATTCAAACAGCACGATGGATCCTACTCGTACAAGGAAGCGACATTACGGTAAAACGGACAAAAACGCACATGTTTCTGGCCGACCATTTGCACGATGCAGGAACCCCACATGAGTGCGAGATCATAGCCCCCAAGCACAGTACAGGCCCCTTTGTTCCCAAATCGGTACCAAAAAAGACAGGCATCCGACGATAGACGAACACAGACAAAGCATTGAGAATCTATGTAGATGGCTCCTCCACAGTCCTTGATGGAAAAAGGATCACAGGATGTGGTATTTATGTCGAGGATGCGCAGGGACGCGCTTCAGAAGAAATTGCTTTAAAGTACCTGGGCACTTAGGTTCGCAGGCAGCCGAGTTAGCAGCCATCGCTTACATTGTCCAGCACCCCGATTCGTTCCCGACCCCAGCAGACATATATTCAGACAGTTTGCATGTCTGCAACAGCCTAACAGAATTCCTATCCCTGTGGGAGTCTAAAGGATTAATTTCCGCCAACGGAAAACCTCTACCCTCAGCCCCATTGATCAAATATATCCTTCAGAATGCGAGAGGCAGAAAATATGGTGCGGTAAAAGTAAGACGTCACCATCGTTCCTCCCCACCCGGCAACATGAAAGCTGATGCCCAAGCGAAGGCAGGCTCACGACATGGCCACTTTTGGCAACTTCCCGAGACTGCCCCAGTACACACAGTTCAGGTCTCACAGACCAACATCCAAGACTTAACCCAGGCCCAGAAGGAAGACGAGACATTGAAGGGAATTTTAAAAGGAAACTTCTCAGCTCCCTGCGAAAATGTTAGGAATTGTTTAACGATCCATGATGGAATCGTTTTAAAAGATGGCATTTCTGTAGTCCCCACCCAGGACAGGAACCAAATATTTTGTTATTTCCATGACGGATATGGACACCAAGGAATTGAATCCACCCTTGCCCACCTCAGACCTCTCTGCTGGTGGCCTGATTTTAAAACCGACGTATCCCATTACGTTGAAAATTGCTTGATTTGTGCACAGAACAGCCCGGATAGATATGCGAAAAAAGCCCAGCTACGACACACCCGCCCTGTGAATGGCCCGTGGACAAACCTTCAGCTAGATTATATTGGTTCCCTCCACCCCGCCCCCCACCCTGCAGAAATGGATACAAATATGTGTTGGTTGTAAGCGATACATTTACGAAATGTGTCGAAAATTTCCCCTCGAGAACAAATACAGCCAAGCCCACGGCAAAGATCCTAACCGAGCAAATTGTCACCAGATGGGGACTCCCCTGTAGTACTGTGTCGGACCAAGGTTCGTACTTTACAGGCAGGGTTATGAAAAACGTTATGCCCATTTTTGGTATAATGCATAAGTTCCACATTGCCTATCACCCGCAGTCCAGCGGCATTGTGGAACACACGAATCGAACACTAAAGGCAACACTTAAGAAAACGGTGCAGCAGCACAACACGACATGGCACACAGTTCTCCCATTCGCACTGATGTTTGTTCGGAACACAGTGTCGAGTTCAACAGGATATACCCTGAGAAAATCGCACGTCCACATATACTCTCATAACCGGACGACCCATGAAGTGTACCGAGTATTTATTTGGACTTGATTTGGCTAGCCCCGCAGTCCCCACCCTGACCCATGAGAAAGCAGTCCAGCACATGGTAGAAAATATTAAAGCAGCACAAGTCGCTGCAGCTGTTCGACTAGGTGCAAAATGAAAGCAGAGTAAAGCCTGCTTTGATAAGACAGTACACCCGACAGAGTATACAGTCGGACAGCAAGTAATGGTCACCTTATACAACCACAGCTCATTCCTCTCCCCTAAATTTGCAAGTCCCTATTCAACCTCGGACAAAGTAAGCCCCCCAGTTTATGAAATCACGTATCCGAACGGAAAATCAGGATGGTTCCATGCAAATCAGCTTAAGGTTTATGGAACCCAGTGCAGCCACTCGCACCACCTCTCGTCGGCGATGGCAGACAATGAAGACCCGCCCACTGACAACCCAATCCCCCCTCCCCCAGCAGCAGCAGCACGTCCACACACACAACCTTGACCGGGCGCCGAGAATCAAATTTCACCCTGACGCTTGATTCTGCTGACAGCGACAGCACAACTGAAGCCCATGAGAAAACCGAACAATGGACACACAGGCCAGACCCCAGTCTTTGCAGCCCCAGAAACACCGATCAGGATACATTGATCCCCTTCGTGACGATTTATTTGCCCACACCGGAAACTGACCCACCACCCGCCGATAGGGACAACCCCCTTGCCCAGACCGCCATATGGAACATGAAACACTGGCAAAGCGATCATTCCTGTCGTCTGACACGGAATGATGAAATGGACCCCACATCGGCAAACGCGGTGTTAGCACGGAAACTCTACACGCGAGTTTGGCACCTGGGAGATGCTGATGACTCCATGTCTGACTCCCACCATGGTAACCCCTTTGAAACCCTTTTCAGAATGGAACCTTGAGGTGTCCAGATGATGAGAGACAGGAACCGATTGAGATTTACGGTGTCCTATACTCTAATGGAACCTGCCCGCTTTTGTTCTTTACTTCGTTTTTAAATGTTGTATATTCTCTCTTGTACGATTTTGTGTCAGCCTCACGAATACTTTCCTGATACAGTAATAACTACTCTTCTGACGCCACATGGCAGTTAAGAAAACAAATTTCCAAATTCGTACCGCTCTTGGAAGGTCACTCAGGCAGTAGAGTAACGGCATTTATCGCCGCCCTGCCTGAGGACCCCTTATACATTTGGTCAGCCAAGATCGGGGAGTGGTGTAAAGGCACTGGTCACCACCCTACCCGGGGATTCCACCCATTCTTGCCCTGCCGCGGATCATACGCACTCCATTCAGAGAATTATTTTCGAATCTCTTTGCTGTTCTTTTTCACTCCTGTGGTTTAAAGAATGCATTTTGCCACAACTTTGCCCCTTTCAGGCAACCCTTCGGTTGTTATCCCTCACCTACTATTTACATGTCAGAATCACTTCGTTGGAAAAACGAGTTTGCAGAGGACGGAGAAATTGTTCGTCCACTCAGCCCATCAAACAACAGCTGCGAGACTGCTCGCACTGTGACAGAATTTGTTTTTCGGATGTCTTGTCTCCGCAAATAGTTGGTATACAAATAAAATGAGGGAGTCACATATGGTGACGATTCTAACGGGAAATTGACGTTAAGGAGAAACAGACAGACAAACGAGATGTTAAGCAACAAGATAATAACAGACATTTTGCTTGCTCCCCGAAGAAGATACGAAGATACCTACAGACGGAGAAAAGTCTGAACAAGATGAAGACGACCCTGATGATCTGCATCATGACCGTAGCTGGAACAATACAGTTGCGCGAGTTACCTACCTCTACCTCCCTCACCACAGAGGCCCCGAACACGACTACCCAACACAACAACCCCAGCCTGGACACGACATCACACATAGACCCAGCCACCGATACCCCCACATGGTGTGAGAATCTGATTAAATGGTACTCCCTGTCAAAAACAGTAGAAGCCTTACTAGTGATAGCCATATTCTTCAGAGTCACCCAGGCAATCAGATTGCGGAAATGGAGAAGGAGAGCCTCCCGCCCTCCAGTATACACAGTTAGAGTCCCTATCCTCGGACTCCAGCAAACCCCACACTCTTTCTGAACTTTTTTATTTCATAAATTCCACAGTTGTTGCTTCGTTAATAAAGTTAATTTTCTGTATATGAATGTTAGTGATATGAAGAAATGTGATACTGCTATTGGATTTTTGTGCTGCAAGATAAGTTCTTTGATTGTTAAATAGCAGCATGAGGGTAGTTTACTGAGACACAGTTAGAGGTTCTCCTTTTATATTATTTATAAGGAGAATGGAATATAGGATTGAATGTTAAGAGGCCCCTTAGGAATATTTAGGTACGTGTTGTATCAGGGAGATTTAGGTAAATGCTTTCGACCCGTGGCACAGAGTAGGGTAGAACCTGTCCTTGATTGAGGGTACCCGGCATTTCAGAGAACAGGAGAAGACCCAGTATTGTGATCCTTCACGCTTCGCGATGAGGATCAAGAGGACGGAGTGTAGCCATCTGGAATGGCCACTTACAACTAGGGACAGAGAAACGCGCAAAGCCTAGCGGGTAAAACGGACAAGGCAAGGCTCAGGCAGGCTCAGAGCCTGAGATGTATATTTGCAAGCAAGAAATCCAGACGTTATCGAAACTCCGACCAATTAGCATTTTGATGCGGCCGATTAGCATTTGATGGCCCATCTTCACCAAAACAAAGGACTGGTACTCGAGCGACCGGTACAGTCCCAGACATTTCAGCGCCACTCACTGTTCAGGGGAAGCGTAAGCAACCGGGTCAGTGACCGCTTGGAACACGGCCAGCCATCCAGGTCCTCACCAACTTATTGGTTAGGAATTGAACAGAGTGATCAGGGATCACCCAATTAGTGGGGCCCAAACTGAAGGACCGCCAAAAGAACACGAAGCCCCCCCCCCCCCCCCCCAAGTATAAGTAGAAGAGTTTGCCAGATATTCGTCCTCTCTTGGACCTGGCGCCCCGGCCACGACCATTTCCAAGTGCAGTAACACCAGACGTAAGTGCAAGTTCAACGCTCGCTACCAGACGGATGAGCCGAGCTGAGCAGCACTTATTTCTCCAGACTCGAGTGTTCCAGAATCGGACAGCAGCCACTGTTCCTCTGACCTAAGCCGGGTGCCTGAAGTTAAGTACAGGTTGTCTTAGTCGATAGGTATAGTTAACTAGCAGTGTTTATGTTGCATGACTAATTGTGTGTAAATAAAGTACCCTTGACCTTGAACTATCTAACTGGTGTTTGGCTCTTTGATCAATAGCCGGTTGAACCTTGTAGTGGTATCATATGACACCTGGCGACTCTGAGCATTAGAACATAGATATCAAAAGAAAGGTGGGCAAACTTATTGATTGCCATAATTGGAACAGAGTCACAGAAAAGACAGGAAAAGAAAAGGCAACATCTTTCCTTCAGTTTTCAATCAGGTCAAAACACATTGATACACAAAGCAGCTCAACACAAACAGATTGAGAGATAACAGAAATAAATACACAATTATTCTATTATTCAACGCACTATCATGCTCCTACACATAAAATTCAAATGCAAACGTCGCAATAGTAATCATAAATATTGTTTTATTTAGAGCTTGATATTATCCAATACCTGCAACAGCTACGTTGAAGATGCCATCGGAGTGCGTTCTTCAGCGGGAGGAACTCGAAGATTTTATATTCTTCTGTCATTTGTCGCATCCATTCTGCAATTTAGATTTGCGGAGATATGAAAAAGGAATATGTGAATTCCTCGGCTAGAACGAAATAAACTGATATGTGCCAGTAGAATACAGGCTGGAAATGCAATGAATAGTAGACGCAGAGGCAGTCAGTAAAGATGTGCGGGGTTACACAACAGCCTCACATTGCAGGACCAGTGGGAAATTGGTGTACTTTGCAGATGGTGAGAAACGATAGACCTTGGAGGAGCAAAGGGATTGGAGACCCTTGTTTCGGAGTCATTCACCGTCAGTGGAAATATCCGATTACTAGTTTCTCGTTCTCAACTTCCAGGCTGTCATATCAGAGGCGACATTCATTCCTCCAGTCCATTGTCTGGGCAAATCTCTCCAATGAGCTGCTGTAATTAATTGAAACATCGATTCCCTAGCGGGCAGAGTGGGGCTATTCGGTCCATTAAGTGGTGACCGACCCTCCGAACGAGCATCATACCGTTCCCGTACCTGCCTCCCCGAACAGGCGCCGGAATGTGGCGACTAGGGGTTTTTCACAGTAACTTCATTTGAAGCCTACTTGTGACAATCAGCGATTTTCATATTTCATATTTCATTTCATACCCTGTCCATGCCCTGCCCATAACTCCACCTAATGTCTGGAAAGTAAAGGCCTAGTAAACATGGCCCATCCAACTAAGCCGCAGATGGTTGAAGTGTGGAAGGTAGCCGGTGCAGTCCCACTGCCTGCTCGCACCTCGTTCTATTCATCCATTAGCCTTTGATTTGAACAATAAAATGATATCCAGACATTTTGCTCATTTGTCGGCGAGATCAGCGGCCATTAAGAACGGCAGAGAAGTCTTGCCGTTCGACACATTTTCACGAAAGTTCCTTTGACATTTTTGTGTTTTACACTACCTCACAGCTTTCCATGTAAGGCATAACTTATGACAACGAAACTTGCGTGAATTTGTAAATTGCATGAGTAAAGGAAGACACGTTGTCATCAGGATTCGAACCTCCGCGGGGAAAGCCCAATGGATTTCTAGTCCATCGCCTGAACCGGCATAGTGGGGAGCACCGCGGTGTTCCCGGTGGTTAACCAGCGTTCGATTACCGGCCATTGTTGCGCCGATTTATTTAGAAATTTATGCGAGCTGGTCAATTTCAAAATAAGAGAACAAAAAGATCTAACAAATGACAGACAAAAATAAATTTGAAGCTTTGTTATCATCGATTTTCACAATTCTGGTGCCCGGTGAAGTTAATATGAACGTGACTGAGGTTGTGAAACTATCCTGACAAATAAGAAAATTCAGAGCGAAAGCAGAATGAGAAAAAGGAAGGTTCTTCTGTCATGACACAGACATTTAATCCGAATACATTGAATGAACAAGAACTTCAAATTGATACTTAGACTGACATCGTGTTCTGCAAACAGATTGCTCCAAACCGAGTAAAGATTTCGGATCATAGCCGCTGCGAGTAGGATTCGAAACTACGCGGGGAAACCCCATTGGATTTCGAGTCCAACGCCTTAACCACTCGGCCATTGCAGCTGACCGCTCGTTTGTAGAAAGCATTGTAAAATGTACTCCAGGTATTCCAGTAATGCAATGAACGATGTCCCAGTCTTTATTTGGGAAGGGTAGAATTAACATGGAAAAAGACCATGAGATTTGGGGCAACGCCTTGAGCTGCACGAAAATCTCACCTTCCATAACGCACTGTTCTACTTTTGTGTCACAATATCAGTTGCAAAGGAAATATGCGATAAATTCATGTTTTTTGAATGGACCAGTACATAACTTCCCAGTCTCGGTCAAAATTAAAGTAATGGAATCGAAGAATCTTACAACACAGAAAGAGACCTGCGCAGACCGAGTGGTCACGTGATGACTGGGTTATCAGGAAGTTCCACCAGATTTCTGTGTGAAGTGACCGCAGCAGGTCTACCACATGGACTCAACGTTAAATTCCTCGACGTCAGACGCCGTTTCCATCCGCTGCAAAGAGGAAGCTGATGTTTTCACCCTGTCAATAATCACTGTCAATATTTCCATTTCAGTTCTGTTTTTGATGATACCCTTTTTCCCAGATCACAGAAAATACACGGAAAGCTCCAGCTGCCGGATATGGTCATTTTCGATGTCGCAAAAGTCCTTCACATTGCTAGCCGTGAAGATTCATGGAGCATCATCCTCAAATTTAGCTGCTCACGGGCATGTGTCACATCCTCTGCCTGTTCGGCAATCACATAGAGTCAGTGATCCTCACCAAGTGAATCAACACAAACCCGGCTCAATAAGAACTGCAGACAAACAAAGGGTGCGTCATAGCACCAATTTTCTTTTCCATTTTCCACACTACAATATTGTACCTGTCACCCAGCAACTTCCCGACAGGCCTGGAGATAATCAAAGGAACTACAGGAAATTGTTCAAACTACAATCGTTTTCATTAGAAAGTCAAACACTATCTTCAGACATTGAGCTCCAGGCTGGAGGCAAAGTTTGTGTGGGTGTTCAATCAGAATCTCAGAATCAAGCAGATTCAGCACGGCTTTATGAAGGGAACGTCATGGACGACAGATTAATTGGAATTCTTTGCGGCGTTAATCACCAGGATAAATAAAGGAGACCCAAAAGGTGTAATATACTTGGATATCCAATAACGCGTTCGACAAGATGCCACACATAAGTTAACTTAATGAGATAAGAGACCATGGTTTTCTGGCTAATATATTCGGACGGTCTCCTTGGATTTTATTTTGTATATTGTCACGTTCTCCAAGGTACAGTGATATGTATTCTTCTGCGAGCAGCTCAACAGATCATTAAGTACATGAAAAGGAAAGGAAATAAAAGAAAATACATAATAGGGCAACACATGTTACACAATGTAACTCCATAACACCGGCATCGGGTGAAGCATACAGGGGTGTAGTGTTCATGAGGTCAGTCCATAAGAGGATCGTTTAGGAGTCCGCTAACAGCGGGGAAGAAGCTGTTCATGCGTTATCTCAAACTTCGGTATCTCCTGCCCATTGGAAGAAGTTGGAACAGTGAGTAAGCCGGGTGGGAGGCGTCGTTGATTGTGCTGCCCGCTTTCCCCAGGCAGCAGAAGGTGTAGATGGAGTCAATGGAGGGGAGGCAAGTTCGTGTGATGGACTGGGCGGTGTTTACGACTCTCTGAATTTTCTTGCGGTCATGACCGAGCAGTTGCCTTAACAGGCTGTGATGCAGCCAGATAGATTGCTTTCAATGGTGCATCTGTAAAAGTGGGTAAGAGATAATGTGGACATGCCGAATTTCCTTAGTTCCCTGAGGACAGGATAATATCCCAAACTTGTATCCTGCTATTGTCACCTTGCTCCACCACCTTGTTCTCTTCACAAAACATCAGGAATCTCAGACCAAATCTTCAGACATTTGATTCTCTCTTCAACCAACATCTTGTCCCTGATTAAGTCCACCTTGGGAAGAGGGGCTTGACATTCCGAGATCCCCTGCAGACAGCCGGCTGCTGTTGATGGATCAAAAGAGGCCTAACCCCTGAAAGAAAGCCTCTCTCACAGTCCTGTGAGAATGTCTCCATTAGACGGCGCAGTCACAACCTGCAGAGTACCTAACGGCACAGAGGTCCCACTTTCGATCCCGGCCCTGGGTCACTGTCCGTGTGCAGTTTGCATATTCGCCCCGTATTTGTGTGCGTTTCATCCCCACAACCCAAAGATGTGCAGGGTAGGTGGATTGCCCCTTAATTAGAAAAATGAATTGGGTACTCTAAATTTATATTGAAACAAAACACTGAATAGATCCTCTGGGAGCTGGACTCAAATCAAATAGGGAATATCCGATGAATTTCTGGTCGAAAGATTTAACAACTGGATAACGTCAGCTGACATAAGCAATTGTGTTAAAATCCCTGTTGATATTCCACAGGAAAGGGAAGGAGAATTTGCAAAAGACAGATATCCCGCTGTTATGGAGGAAGTTCTCATTCTTACACATGGTCAAAGGGAATAAGGCTCGGCTGAGATTTGAATTTAGATTTTTCTTTAGGGAACAGACACTTTAACGTACTAAACTACAGTGTGTGAGTATGTTGAGCTAATCACAAGGGAATGCTGGAAATAATTTACGGATCTGTAGTATCTGTGAAAAGAGAAATAGTTACCATTTCAGATCCTGACCTTTCATTGGAACGACCTGTTCCTCTCTCCACAGAAGCTGCCGGATGCAGCATTTTCTGTCTTTGTTTCGGGTTTGCAGCATCCACAGTATTTTGGTTTTGGGCCTAAGGACAATGAGTTGTCCTTCCTGCTCTGAGGGTTATTGCAGGTCTCTCTGGATGTGATTATCGCTGATTATCCATCTCTGGGATCTTTATGAATCATTGAACGATTTATCGTGAGCTAGTCCCATTTACTGCATTCAGGAGCAGCATTCCCTATCAGTGAGCAGGTCACACACGTTGCAGCCGCCTGCTGCCTGTGACCAGCAACAAAAGCAATTGCAGAGACAGACTTAGATTATCATCATGGGACAAATAACAAAAATAATAATCGCTTATTATCACAAGTCGGATTCATTGAAGTTACTGTGAAGTCGACACATTCCGGCACCTGTTCGGGGAGGCCAGAATGGGAATTGAATCCGCGCTGCTGACTTTGTTTTGCAGAACAAGCCAGCTGTTTCGACTACTGTGCTAACCCGGTCCCTCAATACAAAGCCCGAGAGACAGGATCAGAGGGAAGGTTGTTTTTCTGCAGTGTGGACTTCACTCCAGAACAATGAGAAAAGCAGAACATGAGAGTTGAATGTGGTAAAGAGACGTTTCTTCACACAAAAGGTAACGGAAATTAGGAACTCGCGCCGAACAAGCCAGTGAAACTCAGAGTCAATAATATAGTTTTGAATATTTCACATATTTTTAACCAGCTCTGGTCTGATTGTTTCTGAAATCCTGTAAGGGAGCTGCAGTGAAGATGCAGCCGAGCCCTAATTCAATTTAAATAAAGCGTGGAACAGTGTCGAGGGGCTGAATGGCCAGCACAGTTTGTTTGTTCCTGGGAATACAACAGAATATCAAGAGAAACAGTTGAAAACACACATTGCATTTCATTCATAGAGTCATAGAACCATACAGCACAGAAAAGGCCCTTCGGCCCATCACGTCTGTGCTGCTCAAAAACAAGCACCTAACCATTCTCATCCCATTTTCCAGAACTTGGCCCAAAGCATTGTGTGCCCTGGGATGGCAAGTGCACATCTAAATACTTCAATATTATGAGGGTCTTTGCTCTACCATCCTTTCAGGCAGCGGAAAAACATGTTTTCACAATAAAATATTTCACAACAAACACTGCAATCAGAATCTGAAAAGGGAGAGAGGTCATCTGGCAGGAAGGATCAAGGAAAACCCAAAAGCTTTCTATAGGTATGTCAGGAATAAGCGAATGACTAGGGAAAGAGTAGGACCAGTCAAGGACAGGGATGGGAAATTGTGTGTGGAGTCTGAAGAGATAGGCGAGATACTAAATGAATATTTTTCGTGAGTATTCACTCAGGAAAAAGATAATGTTGTGGAGGAGAATGCTGAGCCCCAGGCTAATAGAATAGATGGCATTGAGGTACGTAGGGAAGAGGTGTTGGCAATTCTGGACAGGCTGAAAATAGATAAGTCCCCGGGACCTGATGGGATTTATCCTAGGATTCTCTGGGAGGCCAGGAAAGAGATTGCTGGACCTTTGGCTTTGATTTTTATGTCATCATTGGCTACAGGAATAGTGCCAGAGCACTGGAAGACAGCAAATGTGGTCCCTTTGTTCAAAAAGGGGAGCAGAGACAACCCCGGCAACTATAGACCGGTGAGCCTCACGTCTGTAGTGGGTAAAGTCTTGGAGGGGATTATAAGAGACAAGATTTATAATCATCTAGATAGGAATAATATGATCAGGGATAGTCAGCATGGCTTTGTGAAGGGTAGGTCATGTCTCACAAACCTTATTGAGTTCTTTGAGAAGGTGACTGAACAGGTAGACGAGGGTAGAGCAGTTGATGTGGTGTATATGGATTTCAGCAAAGCGTTTGATAAGGTTCCCCACGGTAGGCTATTGCAAAAAATACGGAGGCTGGGGATTGAGGGTGATTTAGAGATGTGGATCAGAAATTGGCTAGCTGAAAGAAGACAGAGGGTGGTGGTTGATGGGATATGTTCAGAATGGAGTACAGTCACAAGTGGAGTACCACAAGGATCTGTTCTGGGGCTGTTGCTGTTTGTCATTTTTATCAATGACCTAGAGGAAGGCGCAGAAGGGTGGGTGAGTAAATTTGCAGACGATACTAAAGTCGGTGGTGTTGTCGATAGTGTGGAAGGATGTAGCAGGATACAGAGGGGTATAGATAAGCTGCAGAGCTGGGCTGAGAGGTGGCAAATGGAGTTTAATGTAGAGAAGTGTGAGGTGATTCACTTTGGAAGGAATAACAGGAATGCGGAATATTTGGCTAATGGTAAAGTTCTTGAAAGTGTGGATGAGCAGAGGGATCTAGGTGTCCATGTACATAGATCCCTGAAAGTTGCCACCCAGGTTGATAGGGTTGTGAAGAAGGCCTATGGAGTGTTGGCCTTTATTGGTAGAGGGATTGAGTTCCGGAGTCGGGAGGTCATGGTGCAGCTGTACAGAACTCTGGTACGGCCGCATTTGGAGTATTGCGTACAGTTCTGGTCACCGCATTATAGGAAGGACGTGGAGGCTTTGGAGCGGGTAGAGAGGAGATTTACCAGGATGTTGCCTGGTATGGAGGGAAAATCTTATGAGGAAAGGCTGATGGACTTGAGGTTGTTTTCGTTGGAGAGAAGAAGGTTAAGAGGAGACTTAATAAAGGCATACAAAATGATCAGGGGGTTGAATAGGGTGGACAGTGAGAGCCTTCTCCCGCGGATGGATATGGCTGGCACGAGGGGACATAACTTTAAACTGAGGGGTAATAGATATAGGACAGAGGTCAGAGGTAGGTTCTTTACGCAAAGAGTAGTGAGGCCGTGGAATGCCCTACCTGCTACAGTAGTGAACTCGCCAACATTGAGGGCATTTAAAAGTTTATTGGATAAACATATGGATGATAATGGCATAGTGTAGGTTAGATGGTTTTTGTTTCGGTGCAACATCGTGGGCCGAAGGGCCTGTACTGCGCTGTATTGTTCTATGTTCTAGATGTTCTATCTTGTCCTCTGTGCCCCTATTAATAAAGCCGAGGATACCGTCTGCTTTATTAACGGCTCTTGCAACCTTTTCTACCTGCTTAAACGATTTATACACTTGTCCATCCATTTCCCGCTGTTCCTGCACACACTTTTGGAATTATATCCTTTATTTTATATTGCCTACTTGTGTTCTTCGTACAGAAATTAATCACTTCATTTCTTGTCTGCCATATGTTCTCCTGTTGCACCAACAAGTCTATGTCCTTTCAGTGTTCGACGGTGTTCAGAATTCCTGGAGCTCTTTTCACAACCACAGGCCGGCCCAAAACATTTCAGACAATAATGTTCTCTTGAAATGTACCCTTTGAACTGTGCAAATTGCTGAACTTTTGAACTGCCTGTTGGACAACATCGGAAATTCCCATGTGGGGATGGGCGGTTACTGCAAGTGTGGCTCTATGGCGCAACGGATAGCGCGTTGGACTTCAGGTTGTTGTCGTGGTGAGACGTTCAATGGTTGTGGGTCCGACTCCCATGAGGGTCACGTTTTAAATAATGTTTTACGAAATCAGTCACGGGTTGATCAATGTTCCCAGAGGACTGCCGCCCGGAACTTCCTTCCAGAAAGGTTCCTCCAGTCACTCCCCCACTTTCTCATCAGAACAACGTCACAGAAGAAACCACACCACCTTCACAGAACGACCATTCAGCAGGAAAGTAAAATATGTGAACTATGCTGACCCGAATCAGTCTGCTCAAACGTGAGTTCTTGTTGAAAGAAAAATTGAGGAAGTGAATAGTTGACTGGCAACCGCAGGGCAGTAATGTCGTAGCTCCTGGTTTAAGGAGCAGAGTGCTGCAGCGGAATGATGGGCCATTACCCCGAGTACGAAGAATCGAGGGTATTCCCTGCTATTTACAATCGCCCTCACAAGAAAGCAAACAGAAACAACGTTCCTGTTTGCTTTACAGCAAATACCTATCAGAATCCTGCTTGCAGTCGCATCCCGACAGTTGTCCCAGGAATGAAGCAGACAGTATTACAATATTGTAAAGGTAAAAAATGGGGAACCACAGAGAAAATGCTGTAAAAAAGGATGGGTGAGTAAATTTGCAGATGACACTAAAGTCGGTGGAGTTGTGGATAGTGCGGAAGGATGTTACAAGTTACAGAGGGACCATAAGACCATAAGACATAGGAGCGGAAGTAAGGCCATTCGGCCCATCGAGTCCACTCCACCATTCAATCATGGCTGATTTCAACTCCATTTACCCGCTCTCTCTCCATAGCCCTTAATTCCTCGAGAAATCAAGAATTTATCAACTTCTGTCTTAAAGACACTCAACGTCCCGGCCTCCACCGCCCTCTGTGGCAATGAATTCCACAGACCCACCACTCTCTGGCTGAAGAAATTTCTCCTAATCTCTGTTCTAAAGTGACTCCCTTTTATTCTAAGGCTGTGCCCCCGGGTCCTAGTCTCCCCTGCTAATGGAAACTACTTCCCTACGTCCACCCTATCTAAGCCATTCATTATCTTGTAAGTTTCTATTAGATCTCCCCTCAACCTCCTAAACTCCAATTAATATAATCCCAGGATCCTCAGACGTTCATCGTATGTTAGGCCTACCATTCTTGGGATCATCCGTGTGAATCTCCGCTGGACCCGCTCCAGTGCCAGTATGTCCTTCCTGAGGTGTGGGGCCCAAAGTTGCTCACAGTATTCTAAATGGGGCCTAACTAATGCTTTATAAAGCTTCAGAAGTACATCCCTGCTTTTATATTCCAAGCCTCTTGAGATAAATGACAACATTGCATTTGCTTTCTTAATTACGGACTCAACCTGCAAGTTTACCTTTAGAGTATCGTGGACTAGGACTCCCAAGTCCCTTTGCACTTCAGCATTATGAATTTTGTCACCGTTTAGAAAATAGTCCATGCCTCTATTCTGTTTTCCAAAGTGCAAGACCTCGCACTTGCCCACGTTGAATTTGATCAGCTATTTCTTGGACCACTCTCCTAAACTGTCTAAATCTTTCTGCAGCCTCCCCACCTCCTCCATACTACCTGCCCCTCCACCTATCTTTGTATCATCGGCAAACTTAGCCAGAATGCCCCCAGTCCCATCCTCTACATCGTTAATATATAAAGAGAACAGCTGTGGTCCCAACAATGAACCCTGCGGGACACCACTCGTCACCGGTTGCCATTCCGAAAAAGAACCTTTTATCCCAACTCTCTGCCTTGTGCCTGACAGCCAATCGTCAATCCATGTTAGTACCTTGCCTCGAATACCATGGGCCCTTATTTTACTCAGCAGTCTCCCGTGAGGCACCTTATCAAAGGCCTTTTGGAAGTCAAGATAGAGAACATCCATTGGCTCTCCTTGGTCTAACCTATTTGTTATCTCTTCAAAGAACTGTAACACGTTTGTCAGGCACGACCTCCCCTTACTAAATCCATACTGACTTGTCCTAATCCGACCCTGCACTTCCAAGAATTTAGAAATCTCATCCTTAACAATGGATTCTAGAATCTTGCCAACAACCGAGGTTAGGCTAATTGGCCTATAATTTTCCATCTTTTTCCTTGTTCCCTTCTTGAACAGGGGGGTTACAACAGCGATTTTCCAATCCTCTGGGACTTTCCCTGACTCGAGTGACTTTTGAAAGATCATAACTAATGCCGCCACTATTTCTTCAGCTATCTCCTTTAGAACTCAAGGATGTAGCCCATCTGGGCCCGGAGATTTATCAATTTTTAGACCTCTTAGTTTCTCTCGCAATTTGTCCTTTGTGATGGTTACCATATTCAACTCTGCCCCCTGACTCTCCTGAATTGTTGGGATATTGCTCATGTCTTCTACTGTGAAGACTGACGCAAAGTACTTATTTAGTTCCTCAGCTATTTCCTTGTCTCCCATCACCAGATTACCAGCGTCATTTTGGAGCGGCCCAATGTCTACTTTTGCCACCCGTTTGTTTTAATGCATTTAAAGAAACGTTTACTATCATTCCTAATGTTACTGGCTAGCCTACCTTCATATTTGATCCTCTCTTTCTTTATTTTTCTCTTTGTTATCCTTTGTTTGTTTTTGTAGCCTTCCCAATCTTCTGACATCCCACTACTCTTTGCCACATTATAGGCTTTCTCTTTTGCTTTGATGCATTCCCTAACTTCCTTTGTCAGCCATGGCTGCCTAATCCCCCCCCCCCCCCCCCCTGATAACCTTTCTTTTCTTTAGGATGAACCTCTGTACTGTGTCCTCAATTACTCCCAGAAACTCCTGTTATTGCTGTTCTACTGTCTTTCCCACTAGGCTCTGCTCGCAGTCGATTTTAGTCAGTTCCTCCCTCATGCCCCTGTAGTTAGCTTTTTTTTAACTGTAACACCTTTACATGTACATAGATGACTGCAGCTCTGGGCGGAGAGGTTGCAAATGGAGTTTAATGCAGAAAAGTGTAAGGTGATTCATTTTGGAAGGAATAACAGGAAGACAGAGTACTGGGCTAATGGTAAGATTCTTGGCAGTGTGGATGAGCAGAGAGATCTCGGTGTCCATGTACATAGATCACTGAAAGTTGCCACTTAGGTTGAGAGGGTTGTTAAGAAGGCGTACGGTGTGTTAGTTTTTATTGGTAGAGGGATTGAGTTTCGGAGCCATGAGGTCATGTTGCAGCTGAACAAAACTCTGGTGCGGCTGCATTTAGAGTACTGCGTGCAATTCTGGTCACCGCTTTATAGGAAGGATGTGGAAGCATTGGAAAGGGTACAGAGGAGATTTACCAGAATGTTGACTGGTATGGAGGGAAGATCTTATGAGGAAAGGCTGAGGGACTTGAGGCTGTTTTCGTTCGAGAGAAGAAGGTTAAGAGGTGACTTGATTGAGGCATACAAGATGATCAGAGGATTGGATAGGGTGGACAGTGAGGGCCTTTTTCCTCGGATGGTGATGTCTAGCACGAGGGGACATAGCTTTAAATTCAGGGGAGATTGATATAAGACAGACGTCAGAGGTAGGTTCTTCACTCAGAGAGTAGTAAGCGCGTGGAATGCCCTGCCTGCAACAGCATTGGACTCGCCAACACTAAGGGTATTCAAATGGTCATTGGATAGACATACGGACGATAAGGGAATAGTGTAAATGGGCTTTAGAGTGGTTTCACTGGTCGGCGCAACATCGAGGGCTGAAGGGCTGTACTGCGCTATAATGTTCTATGTTCTATGTTCTAAATCTCAGCTGCTTTGGCAGCATCTATGGGGAGAGAAAAGAGCTAACGTTTGGAGTCCAGGTGACACTTTGTCAAAGCTGGACACGAAACATTATCCAGTAGTACCACACAGAGGGGCAATATAGATATATAACGATAACCAGTAATACGTCACAAGGGAGCAATAAAGAAATAAAACATTATCGAGGAATAAGTCACAATAGAAACTGAGTGCCCAGCTTCCCCTCTCGGACGGATGCGGACAATCCAACCAGCCAGACTATATGCAACAAGGGAAGAAGGATTTTACCCGGAGTCCTGGGATCATTATTAATTCCTCAACCAGAGTCACTGAATAGGCTATCCAGTCATTCACTGGGCTTTTACCTGTGGGATCATTCTGTGCGAATTTAAGAAGGAATGTCTTGTGCTGAGATCGCCGCTTCCCCATTGAATGGGAGGCATTTGATCTTCGTGGGTTGAACATTTTGCTGGAGAAATGTAACCTCGTGGAGGAAAAGTCAATATCAGGAGGCGGATTCGGATCCACGCCACCAGAGAAGACTGTGACCTTCGACCGCTCGGCCATCCTGACGCGTTGTGGCAAAAGATATGCTCCGTGCAGAAATCGATTTAAATTCCACCTTCATCGTCATTTCATTTCAAACTAGATGTACTTTTACGATTTTTGAACCCCAGCCAGAGGCCTTTATCTGAGTGCCATCCGAGCCGCTGGTGGTTAAGGAGCTTCTCATTGCTGCATTCGTCAGTTTGCCCCAATCAACAAGGTCCGAATTCCCGCTCTACCTGTTCCTCACACGAAGGTATTGAGAGTCTAAGATCTAAGCGACGTGAAGGATCCAATAGGAAAGTTGCATCCTGGCGACTGGAATCTCTCTCCACAGCTGATTTCACAGACAAGTAGCCGAAGGCGCCCTCCAGTGTCCAAACAGGAGAAATTCCATCCAGTAGATGCGGCAGCAGACGATTCTGGGAGAAGTCAACTGAGTCACCACGACTGTACTGTGGGTAGCTGAAAAACAGGTGTCAAGGAGCGGATCAGACTGAAAGCAAAACTTTGATACTAATAAAGGTATAGTCAGAAGTACAGCTGGGTGACACCAAACTGTTGGCTTTTCGTATGAGTGAACGTATAAATCGCAGAGAATGGTTTCAATCCATCGACCTCTGGGATATGGACCCAGCACGCTTCCGCTGCGCCACTCTGCACCTCGTTGAATGCCTCTGGGCTTGGACTTGAGGCAAAGTTTAAAGAAATTAGTAACAGGTTGATCAATATTCCCAGAGAGGTGAAACTGCCGCCACGAACTTCCTTCCATGAAGGTGTTTCCAGTCACTCCCCACTTCCGCATCAGAACTACGTCACAGAAGAAATCACATCCCCTTCACAGAACAACCATTCAGCACGAAAGTAAAATATCTGAACGATGCTGACCAGAGTCAGTGTGCTCAAACGCGTGTTCTTGGTGAAAGAAAAAATGAGAAAGTGAATAGTTGTGTGGCTACCGCAGGGCAGTAATGTTGTAGCTCCTGGTTTAAGGAGCAGAGTGCCGCAGCGGAAGCGTGCTGGGCCATTAGACCGAGGTCGAGGAATCGAGGCCATTCTCTGCAGTTACATTCACACTGACAAAAACGTAAACATAGCGCACGTTTCTGTTAACTTTGCAACAAATACCTATCAGAATCTTGCTTGCAGTCTCATCCCGACATTTGTCCCAGGAATTAAGGAGACAGCATTACAACACTGTAAAGTTCACAAACAAAGATCCACAGAGAACATGATGAAAAATCTCCAAGCAGGAGGAAGTTGATCCAGCATTGACCCTTTGTCAGTGCTGGACTCGAAGCGCTTTCCAGTAGTACCCCACAGAGGGGCAATATAGATATACAACGATTTCCAGTAATACCTCACAGGGGGCCAATAAGGAAATACATCTTTATCGAGCAATGAATCACAATAGAAACCGAGTCCCCAACTTCCCCTCTTGGACGGATGTGAACACTCCAACCAGCCAGACATTTTCCCACAAGAGAAGACGATTTTTCCCCGGAGTCGAGGAATCAATATTTATTCCTCAACCAGAGTTTCTGTGCAGATTATGCAGTCATTAACTGGGCTTTTGCCTGTTGCGTCTTGCTGTGCGAATTTAAGCAGGAATCTCATGTCATGAGGTCACCGCTTCCCCATTGAATGGGAGGTACTGGATCTTCCTTGAGTTGAACATTTTGCAGGAGAAATGTAATCTCTTGGAGGAAAACTCAATCTCTGGAATGGTATCCGAAGCCACGCCTCCAGAGGTGACGGCGACCTTAACGCAGCGCCTTAGATCGCTCGGCCATTCTGACACTTTGCGGCCGAAGAATTTCTCCGTGCACAAATCGATTTAAATTCTATCTTCATCGTCATTTGATTTGAAACTAAATGTTCTTTTACTATTTTTGTACCATAGCCAGAGTCCTGTATCTGAGTGCCATGCATCTCCAAGCCGCAGATGCTGAAGGAGCATTTTATCGCTGCATTGATCAGTTTGCTCCAATCAACAAGGACCGAATTCCTGCTCTACCTGTTCCTCCCACGAAGGCATTGAGATTCAAAGATCTGAGCAACGTGCGGTATCCAATTGGACAGTTGAAACCTGGCGACTGGAATCTCTCTCCACAGCTGCTCCTGATGCTGATTTTACAGACGAGTAGACGGAGAACCCCTCCAGTGTCCAACCAGGAGGAATTTCATCCAGCAGATGCCGCAGAAGATCATTCTGGGAGAAGTCAACTGAGTCACCTTGACTGTACTGTGGGTAGCTGAAGAACAGGTGTCAAGGAGCGGATCGGACTGAAAGCAAAACTTTGATACTAATAAACAAAACGGCAGATGTGCTGCTGGGTGACAGCGACTTGTTTGCTTTTGGTGTGAGTGAGGATACACTGGGCCCAGCACGCTTCCGCTGCGCCACTCTCCTCGTGGTTGAGTCTGTCTGGGATCGGACTTGAGGCAAAGTTTGATGAAATCAGTAACAGGTTGATCAATGTTCCCAGCGAGGTGAAACTGCCGCCACGAACTTCCTCCTGTGAAGTTGTTTCCAGTCACTCCCACTTTCCCATCAGAACAACGGCACAGAATAAATCACAGATCCTTCACAGACCAACCATTCAGCACGAAACTAAAATATCTGAACGATGCTGACCAGAGTCAGTGTGCTCAAACGTGTGTTCTTGGTGAAAGAAAAAATGAGGAAGTGCATAGTTGTCTGGCGACCGCAGGGCAGTAATGCCGTAGCTCCTGGTTTAAGGAGCAGAGGACCGCAGCGGAACCGTGCTGGGCCATTAGCCCTAGTTCGAGGTTGTTCTCTGCTGTATACATTCTCACTCACACCAAAAGTAAACATAGCGCACGTTCCTGTTGGCTTTGCAGCAAATACCTATCATCCCGACATTTGTCCCAGGAATGAAGGAGACAGCATTACAACATAGGGAACCACGGAGAAAATGCTGTAAAATCTCAACAGGTTAGGCATGTCCTGAGACCTAGGATTTCCCTTGAATGGGAGGTATTAGATCTTCCCAGGTTTGAAAATCTTGCTCGAGAAATGTAACCTCGTGGAACACAAGTCCATGTCAGGAGTGGAATTCGAACCCAGAGCACCAGAGTAGGCTTCGACTTTAACACAGCGCCTTTGGCCGCCCAACCATCAGAACACGTTGCGATAGAAGATACAAATCGATTTAAATTATATCTTGAACGCCATTTCATTTCAAGTTAGATCTGCTTTTCCCATTTATTTATTTTAAAAATAAATTTAGAGCACCTAATTCATTTTTTCCAACTAAGCGGCAATTTAGCGTGTTCAATACACCTATTTGGCACATCTTTGGGTGATGGGGGCGACCCCACTCCAACATGGGGCGAATGTGTAAACTCTACGCGGACAACTACCCAGAAAAAGATCGAACTTGGGACCTCGGCGCAGTGATGCTTTTCCTATTTCTCAACCCCCGCCAGAGTCCTGTATCTGAGTGCCACCCTTCTCCAAGCCGCAGGGCATAAAGGAGCTGCTCAAAGCTGCATTGGTCAGTTTTCACCAATCAACAAGGAGCGAATTCCCACTCTACCTGTTCCTCACACCAAGGTATTGAGAGTCTAAGATCTGAGCGACGTGACGCATCCAAATGGAGCGTTGCAACCTGGCGACTGAAATCTCTCTCCACAGCTGCTTCCGGTGCTACTTTCACATACTAGTAGCCGAAGAACCCCTCCAGTGTCCAAACAGGAGGGAGTTCATCCAGTAGAATCGTCAGAAGAGAATTATGGGAGAAGTCAATCCGATCACCTCGACTGCACTGTGGGTAGCCGAAGAACTGGTGGCAATGAGCGGTTAAGCCCCAAACACGTCTGCCTCCATTCCTCCCTTTAATCCAACTCGATGCAATCTGGCCTGACAAACTGGAAAGGATTGTCACATCAGTGATTGCAGATCGATCGTGGAAAACTGAATTCCACTTCCGAAAAATGTGTGGATGAAAAATCGACGAGGACGGGATTCGAACCCACGTGTACACAGCACGAAAGATAAACAGTCCATCGCTTTAGTCACGCGGCCACTTCGTCCCACAGGTTCAGACGCCAATACGTCTCAATTTGTTTTGCATCCATGAACTGATGGAAATTATCTGCCTCGTTCGCTTCAAACTGGTGTTCAACGATGGAAATGAAGCGATGGTGGTATAGTGGTGAGCATAGTTGCCTTCCAAGCAGTTGATTCGAGTTCGATTCCTGGCCATCGCAGTAATTGTTAGCTCGGATGTCTTGACATCGTGAGTTTCAAACTGAGAAAAACTGGTCAACAGTTTCTCACTTGAATGTATGTGTAATTATCTAACTGAGGTGTATCAGATGCCAAAAGGTCCGGAAAGGTAGACATGGAGCTGATGCCTCCTCTTGTGGCGCATTCTAAAACGAGAGGTCATGACCTTAGAATAAAAGATCGCAAATTAAAAAAGAGTAGAGGAATAACTACTTCTCGCAAAGGGTGTGAGTCTGTGGAATTCGGTACCCCAGAGTGTGTTGGATGCAGGGAGACTGAGTAAATTTCATGAGGTGTTAGATAGATTTTTATTGGTGAGGAGTTGAAGGGTTGTGGAGAACGGGCCAGACGGTGGAGTTGAGGCCAGGATGGGTTCAGCCAAGATC
Source organism: Scyliorhinus torazame (assembly GCF_047496885.1). NCBI lineage: Eukaryota > Metazoa > Chordata > Chondrichthyes > Carcharhiniformes > Scyliorhinidae > Scyliorhinus > Scyliorhinus torazame. The sequence goes on from NC_092730.1 coordinate 48,170,781, forward strand.
ACATGAAATGTGTTAGGCTCACGAAGCTAAATTGCCTACTCCAGCTCCGAAGTCTTGTTTTCCAGAGAGGATGTATTCTGGCTAAAGCGCAATCGACCTCTTCATCTGAAACATTGTCGGTAGCAGATGAGGAACAACTCAGCCATGATAGAATGGCGTGCAGACTCGATCGGTCTAATGGCTTAATTCTGCTCCTATACCTTATGAACATATCTCTTGCGCGACTTTGTGAGTTTCAAATTGAGAGGAAGAAGCAATTTCGAACTCAGGATTTATGCGCAATTAGGGCAGGGAGTGAAATAAGTAACTTTCTCATCTTTTTATAACGTGGTATCAACATGGACAGTGTTGGACGAATTCACCACCCTCCAAGCCCTTGAACAAATGCTAAAAATCACAGCATTTTTACTTTTTGCTCATGAAGTGGACCAAACAGAGACACAACAGACACATTACAGACGAGGATGGGATTTCATTCCACGTGTGTAGAGTACAATGGATTCTTGTGCATCTCCTTAACCACATGATACAACTCCTTTACTTTATTGAATTTTAATACGCGATCTTCTTACAGGCAAGTAGCTAAAGAACCCCTCCCGTCTACAAACAGGAGGAGGTTCATCCTGGAGAGCTGGCTGAAGAGAATTAGGGGAGAAGTCATCCCGGTAACCTCAACTGTACTGTGGGTAGCCGAAGAACTGGTGTCAAGGAGCGGTTCCACTGACAACGTATCCACAGGCACATATAGTGACGAAGACTGTCAGGTTCAGATTGTCTCTTTCACTCTCACTCATTACCTGAGAGTGACAGGAATCCCCCATTTACAAACGGGACCAGAGAAGGGCAGAGCGAATGCACCTCACTCCCACATACAACATGTTGACGGATTCAACACAACCAAAATATAAGAAAAGATCATCACCAAATATTATGTTCTCATAAATCCCGCCGTCCCAAGTTCAATATAATATAAACAATTGTTATCAGTTGTGTGTCACTCTGACCTGCGAACTTCGTTCCACCAGAGTGTGCTGACATCTACTGGCCACGACACAGAACCGCAACAGAGCGGGGGAGATTCACATGAACTGTCGGTGTTGCAGAAACAGGTCAACATGAAGAACCGGTGATAGAATGTGATCGGCAGGACTGAGAGGTGTTAGAAGTAAGTAAAAGTTAAACAATCTATATTCATGTATTTCCCAATGGAGGTGGTAGAATTTGGAAGTGCTTATCTTGAGGATCAATTAAGACGAATAGCAGAAATGTTTTTAAGTGAAATCTGGACGAGTACAGGAGTGAGAATGGATTTCAGAGACAAACAAATAATGTTGCATGAAGTAGTCCATAGAATCCACCAATTCTATAGTCTGGGTGTCGGATCTCCTGGAGCACTGTAACAATTAGAAAAGTGTCTGTTTTCAATTATGAGCATTGTGGAGAGGACGAATAACAATTTGCAGTATTTTCAGACACTGACAGATACTGACAGCAACAGAGACTGACAGAAAGTAACAATCTGTCAGGTAAATCACACTCACAGATAAGAACTGAGACTGACAGATACAATCAGACACTTACAGACAGTAACCCACACTGACAGATACAATTGTACCTTCACACACAGTATCAAACACTGAAAGATACAATCACAACTCACATACACTGAAATACACTGATAGCTACAATCACACACTAACAGGCATTAACAGATACTAACAGTTACAATCACAACTCACAGACATTTACACACGCTGATACATCCAATCAGCGTTTGGCTGTTTAGCACAGGGCTAAATCGCTGGCTTTGAAAGTACACCAAGGCAGGCCAGCAGCACAGTTCAATTCACGTGACAGCCTCCCCGAACAGGCGCCGGAATGTGGCGACTAGGGGCTTTTCACAGTAACTTCATTTGAAGCTTACTTGTGACAATACGCGATTTTCATTTCATTTCATTTTCATACACTCACAGTCACAGACACTGACTGGTACAATTGCACACTTACAGACAGTGACAGGCACTGATGCACTCGCCCAGAACCCTCCTCTGCCGCTTCCACTGGGTGAATTTCCTCCTGTTTGTCCACTGGAGGGATTCTTCTGCTAAGTATCTGTGAAGGCTGCACCGTAAACAGCGGGGGAGAGAGATTCCAGTCGCCAGGATGCAACTCTCCAATTGGATACTTCACGTTGCTCACACTCGTTTAGAGAATCATTAAATGGTAACAGATCAGGGTGAGTCCATTCCGCCCACCGTGTCCATGACAATCGCCTAGAGCTGGCGTATAGTACCATGATACAAACAGAAAATGTTGGAAAATCCCAACATGCCTGGCAGCAGCTGTGTTGAGCGAAACAGAGAATGGGAAACAGGGTCATTCTGAATTCGGAATGGTAACTCTCTTCCTCTCTCCACAGATGTTACCATACCAGACGATTTGTCCAGCAATTTCTATTTGTCTTTCAGGATTTTATGGAGAATCTCCAGAGCAGTATTGCCCTCGTGCCCGGCGCTTCTATTTACAAAGACTTGTCCCTTCTGTCTATTGTTCTGTTCACTGTGGAGGCCAACAAACCAGAAAAAAACAAATTTACCCAATAATCCCGATAAGGAAAGCAAGGGGCAAAAGGGAGTTCCTTTTGATTTTACTTTAACAACCAAACCAAATTCAACAGGAATTAAGAAGTCAGTTGATTTGATAAAATAAGCTTTGCTTGGGAGGTAATGGTAAGATGGTTTCAGCGGAATACTGATCTCCGGCTTGTTCGTTGATCTAGGGGTATGATTCTCGCTTAAGGTCTTCTGATCGGCAAAATGCGATTGGTCCCGGGTTCAAACCCCCGCCGAGCCCTGCAAAGACTTTATAACATCTGTGCGATCGATATGGTCCCATTGACTGAACTCAGGAGCAGTTTGGAGGAAAAGGAGGGAGGGGCGAAGGTCATGTTTGGAGCTTAACCGCTCCTTGACATCAGTTCTTCGGCTGTCCACAGTACAGTCGAGGTGACTCAGTTGACCTCTTCCACAATCCTTCTCTGTCGCCTCCACTGGATGAATTTCCTTCTGTTTTGTCCACTGGAGGTGTTCTTCGGCTACATGTCTGTGAAAGTAGCACCGGTAGCATCTGTGGAGGGAGATTACATACGCCAGGGTGCAACTCTCCAATTGGATACTTCCCGTTGCTAACTCTTGTTTAGAGAATCATAAAATGGTTACAGATCAGGATGAGTCCATTCCGCCCACCGTGCCCATGACAGCCGCCTAGAGCTGGCGTGTAATCCCGTGATAAAAACAGAAAATGCTGGAAATCCTTAACAGGCCTGGCAGCAGCTATGGAGATGGAAACAGAGAATGGGAGGGAGTTTCATACTGGATTCGGAACTGTAACTGTCTTTCTCTCTCCACAGATGTTGCCATACCAGTCGAGTTATCCAACATTTTCTATTTCTCTTTCAGGATTTTATGAAGAATCTGCATAGCGGCATTGCTCTTGTGCTCGACTCTTCTATTTGTAAAGACTGCTCACTTATGTCTATTGTTCTGTTCGCAGTGGACGCCACCAAACCAGAAAGAACCAAATTGACCCAGTGATCCCGATATAAAACCAAGGGACAAAAAGTCTTTCTTTTGATTTTACATCAGCAAGGAAACAAAATTTAACAGGAATTAAGAAGCACATTGACTTGATAAAATAAGCTTTGCTTCGGAGGAAATGGTAAATTGTTTCAGTGGAATGCACAAAGCGATTTAAATTCTATATTCATCGTCATTTCATTTCAAACTTGATGTGCTTTTACTATTTTTGAACCCTGTATCTGAGTGCCAGAGTCACAGATCTGATTATCCAGTCAGTAACTGATCTTTTCCTGTTGGGTTTTGCTGTGCCAATTTAAGCAGGATTCTCACGTCCTGAGACCGCCTCTTCCCCGGTGAATGGGAGGCATTGGATCTTCCTGGGGTGAACATTTTGCTGGAGAAATGTAACCTCGTGGAGGAAAAGTTAATATCAGCAGTGGGATTCGGACCCATGCCTCCAGAGGAGACTGTGACCTGAACGCAGTGACTTCGAACGCTCGACCATCCTGACGCGCTGTCGCAAAAGATATGCTGCGTGCACAAATGGATTAAAATTCTATCTTCGTCGTCATTTAATTTCAAGCTAGAAACAAGTAGCAGGTGGAAGGTACTGAGGGAGATAGTAAATGGGTGACCAAAAAACAGAGCAAGAGTAGGAAGGCAGTGCAGGTGTCCTCTGCGGTCATCTCCCTGCACAACAGATATACTGCATTGGATACTGTTGAGGGAGATGGCTCACCAGGGGAAGGCAGCAGCAGCCAGGTTCATGGCACCGTGGCTGGCTCTGCTGCGCAGCTGGGCAGGAAGAAGAATGGCAGGGCTATAGTGATAGGGGACTCAATTGTAAGGGGAATAGACAGGCGGCTCTGCGGACGCAATCGAGACTCCAGGATGGTATGTTGCCTCCCTGGTGCAAGGGTCAAGGATGTCTCGGAGCGGCTGCAGGACATTCTGGGGGGGAGGGGGGGGGGGGAGGGTGAACAGCCAGCTGTCGTGGTGCACATATGCACCAACGATATAGGTAAAAAACGGGACAAGGTCCTACAAGCTGAATTTAGGGAGCTAGGAGGAAAACTAAAAAGTAGGACCTCAAAGGTAGTAATCTCAGGATTGCTACCAGTGCCACGAGCTAGTCAGAGTAGGAGTGTCAGGATAGAGAGGATGAATACGTGGCTCGAGAGATGGTGCAAGAGGGAGGGATTCAAATTCCTGGGACATTGGAACCGGTTCTGGGGGAGGTGGGACCAGTACAAACCGGACGGTCTGCACCTGGGCAGGACTGGAACTGATGCCCGAGGGGGGAGGGGGGGGGTGTTTGCTAGAGCTGTTGGGGAGAGTTTAAACGAATGTGGCAGGGGGGTGGGAACCGATGCAGGAAGTTGGAAGGTTGTAAAACAGGGACAGAAATAAAAGGCAGTAATGGGGAAAGTGTAAGGCAGAGAATCCATAGTCAAAAATCAAAAAGGGCGACAGTACAAGGTACAGTGACTGAGGGGAGCTCAGTGAATAGGACCACGAATACTAAAAGAAATAAAACGGGAAGTGAAAACATTAATGTTAAGCGACGCGGCAGGTTGTTACAGGAAGATATGGGTTCGATGACAAGGAAAATTAGGAGAAAGGTTAAGAGGAAATATAACTTAGGAGAGGTTACTGATCGAGGTGTTAAGATTCAGAACAGAGGTAAAAAAGCCAACATAAGTGTACTTTACCTGAATGCTCGTATTATTCAGAATAAGGTAAATGAGTTGATGGCGCAAATCGTCGTGAATGACTATGATTTAGTGGCCATTACTGAAACATGGTTAAAGGATGGTCACGACTGGGAGTTAAATATCCGAGGGTATCAAACCTTTCGGAAGGACAGAGTGGATGGTAAGGGAGGTGGTGTAGCTCTGTTATTTAAGGATGACATCCGGGCAACAGTAAGGGGTGACACCTGTGCTATGGAGGATAAGGTTGAATACATTTGGGTGGAAATCAGGAATAGTAAGGCGAAAAAGTCACTGATAGGAGTAATCTATAGGCCACCAAATAGTAACATTATGGTGGGGCAGGCAATAAACAATGAAATAACAGATGCATGTAGAAATGGTACAGCAGTTATCATGGGGGATTTTAATCTACATGTTGATTGGTTTAACCAGGTCAGTCAAGGCAGCCTTGAGGAGGAGTTTATAGAATGTATCCGCGATAGTTTCCTAGGTGGAACCTACGAGGGAACAAGCGGTCCTAGATCTTGTCCTGTGTAATGAGACAGGATTGATTCAGGATCTCATAGTTAGGGAACCTCTCGGAAGGAGCGATCACAATATGATGGAATTTAAAATACAGATGGAGGGTGAGAAGGTAAAATCAAGCACTAGTGTTTTGCGCTTAAACAAAGGAGATTACAATGGGATGAGAGAAGAACTAGCTAAGGTAGACTGGGAGCAAATATTTTATTGTGAAACAGTTGAGAAACAGTGGAGAACCTTCCAAGTGATTTTTCACAGTGCTCAGCAAAGGTAGATACCAACAAAAAGGAAGGGCGGTAAAAAGAGGGAAAATCGACCGTCGATATCAAAGGAAATAAGGGAGAGTATCAAATTGAAGGATAAAACATACAAAGTAGCAAAGATCAGTGGGAGACTAGAGGACTGGGAAATCTTTAGGGGGCAACTGAAAGCTACTTAAAAAGCTATACAGAAGAGTAAGATAGATTATGAGAGTAAACTTGCTCAGCATATAAAAACAGATAGTAAAGGTTTCTACAAATACATAAAACAAAAAAGAGTGGCTAAGGTAAATATTTGTCCTTTAGAGGATGAGAAGGGAGATTTAGTAATGGGAGATGAGGAAATGGCTGAGGAACTGAACAGGTTTTTTGGGTCGGTCTTCACAGTGGAAGACACAAATAACATGCCAGTGACTGATGGAAATGAGGCTATGACAGGTGAGGACCTTGAGAGGATTGTTATCACCAAGGAGGTAGTGATGGACAAGCTCACGGGGCTAAAGGTAGACAAGTCTCCTGGACCTGATGGAATGCATCCCAGAGTGCGAAAAGGGATGGCTAGGGAAATTGCAAATGCACTAGTGATAATTTACCAAAATTATCTGGGGCCGTCCCGGCGGATTGGAAATTAGCAAACGTGACACCACTGTTTAAAAAAGGAGGGAGACAGAAAGCGGGTAATTATAGGCCAGTGAGCTTAACTTCGGTAGTAGGGAAGATGCTGGTATCTATCATCAAGGAAGAAATAGCGAGGCATCTGGATGGAAATTGTCCCACTGGACAGACGCAGCATGGGTTCATAAAGGGCAGGTCGTGCCTAACTAATTTAGTGGAATATTTTGAGGACATTAACAGTGCGGTAGATAACGGGGAGCCAATGGATGTGGTATATCTGGTATATCTGGATTTCCAGAAAGCCTTTGACAAGGTGCCACACAAAAGGTTGTTGCATCAGATAAAGATGCATGGCATTAAGGGGAAAGTAGTAGCATGGATAGAGGATTGGTTAATTAATAGAAAGCACAGAGTGGGGATTAATGGGTGTTTCTCTGGTTGGCAATCAGTAGCTAGTGGTGTCCCTTAGTGATCAGTGTTGGGCCCACAACTGTTCACAATTTACATCGATGATTTGGAGTTGGGGACCAAGGGCAATGTGTCCAAGTTTGCATACGACACTAAGATAAGTGGTAAAGCAAAAAGTGCAGAGGATATTGGAAGTCTGCAGAGGGATTTGGATAGGCTAAGTGAATGGGCTAGGGTCTGGCAGATGGAATACAATGTTGACAAATGTGAGGTTATCCATTTTGGCAGGAATAACAGCAAAAGAGGTTATTATTTAAATGATAAAATATTAAAACATGCTGCTGTGCAGAGAGACCTGGGTGTTCTAGTGCATGAGTCTCAAAAGGTTGGTTTTCAGGTGCAACAGGTGATTAAGAAGGCAAATGGAATTTTGTCCTTCATTGCTAGAGGGATGGAGTTTAAGACTGGGGAGGTGCTGCTGCAATTGTATAAAGTGTTAGTGAGGCCACACCTAGAGTATTGTGTTCAGTTTTGGTCTCCTTACTTGAGAAAGGACGTACTGGCACTGGAGGGTGTGCAGAGGAGATTCACTCGGTTAATCCCAGAGCTGAAGGGGTTGGATTACGAGGAGAGGTTGAGTAGACTGGGACTGTACTCATTGGAATTTAGAAGGATGAGGGGGGGATCTTATAGAAACATATGAGATTATGAAGGGAATAGAAAGGATAGATGCGGGCAGGTTGTTTCCACTGGCGGGTGAAAACAGAACCTGGGGGCATAGCCTCAAAATAAGGGGAAGTAGATTTAGGACTGAGTTTAGAAGGAACTTCTTCACCCAAAGCGTTGTGAATCTATGGAATTCCTTGCCCAGTGAAGCAGTAGAGGCTTCTTCATTAAATGTTTTTAAGATAAGGATAGGTAGTATTTTGAAGAATAAAGGGATTAAGGGTTATGGTGTTCGGGCCGGAAAGTGGAGCTGAATCCACAAAAGATCAGCCATGACCTCCTTGAATGGTGGAGCAGGCTCGAGGGGCCAGATGGCCTACTCCTGCTCCTAGTTCTTATATTATCCAGTTATGAACTGGGCTTCTCCCTGTGAGGTCTTGCTGTGCGAATGTAAGCAGGAATCTCATTCCCGGAGGCCACCGCTTACCCAAAATTTCGAAATAAATTTCTTCTGCGATGGCCGAGAATCGAACACGGGTCAACTGCTTGGAAGGCAACTATGCTCACCACTGTACCACCATCGCTCACAGACCCGCTTTAAATTATATCTTCATTCGCATTTTATTTCTAATCAGTTGTGCTTTTCCTATTTTTGAACACCAGCCATAATCCTGAATCTGAGTACCGTCCTTCTCCAAGCCGCTGGGCGTTAAGGAGCTTCGCATTGATGCATTGATCAGTTTGCTGCAATCAACAAGGACCGAACTCCCGCCGACCTGTTCCTCACACGAAGGTATTGAGAGTCTAATATCTGAGCGGCGTGAAGGATCCAATTATACAGTTGCATCCTTGCGACTGGAAACTCTCTCCACAGCTGATTCTGGTGCTGCTTTCACAAACAAGTAGCCAGAGAACCCTTCAGTGCCATCTCGCTGTGCGAATATACGCAGGAATCTCATTCCCGGAGGCCACCGCTTACCCATTGAATGGGAGGTATTGGATCGTCCTGGTGTTGCAAATTTTGCTGGAGAAACGTAACCACGTGGAGGAAAAGGGAATGTCAGAAGTGGGATTCGAACCCACGCCTCCAGAGGAGACTGCGACCTTAACGCAGCGCCTTCGACCGCTCGTCCATCCTGACGCACTGTGGCCAAAGATATGCTCCATGCGCAAATCGATTTAAATTTAATTTTCATCTACATTTCATTTCAAACGAGATGTGGTTTTACTATTTTTGAACGCCAGCCAGACTCTTGCATCTGAGTGCGATCGTTCTCCAACGCGCTGTGTGTTAAGGAGCTCTCATTTCTGCATTGATCAGTTTGCTCCAATCAACAAAGTCCGTACTGCCGTCTAACTTTTCCTTACACGAAGGTATTAAGAGTCTAAGATCTGGGTGGCGGGAAGGATCCAATGAGACAGTTGCATCCTGGCGACTGGAATCTCTCTGCACAGCTGCATCTGGTGCTGCTTTCACAGACAAGTAGCCGAATAACGCCTCCAGTGCCAAACACGAGGATGTTCATGCTGTAAAGGCGGCAGAAGAACTTTCTGGAAGAAGCCAGCTGATTCACGTCCGACAATCCAACCAGCCAGACTATTTACAACAAGGGAAGTGGAAATTTAACCGGAGTCCTGGGATCAGTATTAATTCCTCAACCAGAGTCACTGAGCAGATCATCCAGTCATGAACTGGGCTTCTGACTGTGGGGTCTTGCTGTGCGAATTTCAGTACGAATCTCGCGTCCCGAGGCCACCGCTTCCCCATTGAATGGGAGGTATGAGATCTTCCTGGGGTTGAACAATTTTTGAGTAATGTAACCTCGTGGAAAAAAGCAATGTCAGAAGTCGGATTCTAACCCACGCCTCCACAGGAGACTGCGTCCTTAACGCCGCGCCTTCGACCGCTCGGCCACCCTGACGAGCTGCAGAAACTGTTATGCTCGGTGCACAAATAGACATAGAACATACAGTGCAGAAGGAGTCCAATCGGCCCATCGAGTCTGCACCGATCCACTTAAGACCTCAATTCCATCCTATCACCCTCACCCCGCAACCCAATAATCCTTCCTACCTTTTTGGACACTAAGGGCAATTACGCATGACCCATTCCCCTAGCCAGCTCGTCTTTGTGCCGTGGGAGGAAACCGGAGCTCCCGGGGTGAAATTCACGCAGACATGGGGAGAACGTGCAGACTCCGCACAGACAGTGACCCAAGCCGGGAATCGAACCCGGAACCCTGGAGCTGTGAAACAACTGTGCTACCTTGCTGCCCAAAATTTCGAAATATGGTTTTTATGCGATGGCTGGGAATCGAACCCAGGTCAGCTGCTTGGAAGGCAGCTATGCTCACCATTATACCACCATCGCTCACTGAACAACTTTAAATTATATCTTCATTGTCATTTCATTTCTAATCAGTTGTGCTTTTCCTATTTTTGAACACCAGCCAGAGTCCTGTATCTGAGTGCCGTCCTTCTCCAAGCCGCTGGGGGTTAAGGAGCTTCGCGTCGTTGCAATGATCAGTTTGCTGCAATCAACAAAGACCGAACTCCCGCCGACCTGTTCCTCACATGAAGAGATTGAGAGTCTAAGATCTGAGCGGCGTGAAGGATCCAATTATACAGTTGCATCCTTGCGACTGGAATCTCTCTCCACAGCTGCTTCTGGTGCTGCTTTCACAAACAAGTAGCCAGAAAACCTTTCAGTGTCCAAACAGGAGGACATTCATCCAGTAAAGGCGGCAGAAGAGTTTTCTGGGAGATGTCGACTGAGACACCTCGACAATCCAACCAGCCAGACTATTTACAACAAGGGACGAGACATTTACCCGGAATCCTGGGATCATTATTAATTCCTCAAATAGAGTCATGAGCAGATTATCCAGTGATGAACTGGGCTTCTGCCTGTGGGGTCTTGCTGTGCGAATATCAGCAGGAATCTCATTCCAGGAGGCCACCGCTTACCCATTGAATGGGAGGTATTGGATCGTCCTGGTGTTGCAAATTTTGCTGGAGAAACGTAACCACGTGGAGGAAAAGGGAATGTCAGAAGTGGGATTCGAACCCACGCCTCCAGAGGAGACTGCGACCTTAACGCAGCGCCTTCGACCGCTCGGCCATCCTGACGCACTGTGGCCAAATATATGCTCCATGTGCAAATCAATTTAAATTTAATTTTCATCTTCATTTCATTTCAAACTAGATGTGGTTTTACTATTTTTGAACGCCAGCCAGACTCTTGCATCTGAGTGCGATCGTTCTCCAACGCGCTGTGTGTTAAGGAGCTCTCATTTCTGCATTGATCAGTTTGCTCCAATCAACAAAGTCCGTACTGCCGTCTAACTGTTCCTTACACGAAGGTATTAAGAGTCTAAGATCTGGGTGGCGGGAAGGATCCAATGAGACAGTTGCATCCTGGCGACTGGAATCTCTCTGCACAGCTGCATCTGGTGCTGCTTTCACAGACAAGTAGCCGAATAACGCCTCCAGTGCCAAACACGAGGATGTTCATGCTGTAAAGGCGGCAGGAGAACTTTCTGGAAGAAGCCAGCTGATTCACGTCCGACAATCCAACCAGCCAGACTATTTACAACAAGGGAAGTGGAAATTTAACCGGAGTCCTGGGATCAGTATTGATTCCTCAACCAGAGTCACTGAGCAGATCATCCCGTCATGAACTGGGCTTCTGACTGTGGGGTCTTGCTGTGCGAATTTAAGTGCCAATCTCACGTCCCGAGGGCACCGCTTCACCCTTGAATGGGAGGTATTAGATCTTCCTGGGGTTGAACATTTGTTGGAGAAATGTAACCTCGTGGAAAAAAAGGCAATGTCCGAAGTAGGATTCGAACCCACGACTCCAGAGAAGACTGCGACCTTAACGCAGCGCCTTCGACCGCTCGGCCAGCCTGACGTGCTTTTCCTATTTTTGAACACCAGCCAGAGTCCTGTATCTAAGTGCCGTCCTTCTCCAAGCCGCTGGGCGTTAAGGAGCTTCGCATTGTTGCATTGATCAGTTTGCTACAATCAACAAAGACCGAACTCCCGCCGACCTGTTCCTCACACGAAGGTATTGAGAGTCTAAGATCTGAGCGGCGTGAAGGATCCAATTATACAGTTGCATCCTTGCGACTGGAATCTCTCTCCACAGCTGGTTCTGCTGCTGCTTTCACAAACAAGTAGCCAGAGAACCCTTCAGTGTCCAAACAGGAGGACGTTCATCCAGTAAAGGCGGCAGTAGAGTTTTCTGGGAGATGTCGACTGAGACACCTCAATAATCCAACCAGCCAGACTATTTACAACAAGAGACGAGACATTTACCCGGAATCCTGGGATCATTATTAATTCCTCAAATAGAGTCACTGAGCAGATTATCCAGTTGCGAACTGGGCTTCTGCCTGTGGGGTCTTGCTGTGGGAATATCAGCAGGAATCTCATTCCCGGAGTCCACCGCTTCCGCATTGAATGGGAAGTATTGGATCTTCCTGGGGTTGAACAATTTTTGGAGAAATGTATCCTCGTGGAAAAAAAGGCAATGTCAGAAGTAGGATTCTAACCCACGCCTCCAGAGGAGAGAGCGTCTTTCAATCGCTCGGCCCTCCTGACGAGCTGCAGAAAATGTTATGCTCCGTGCACAAATAGACATAGAACATACAGTGCTGAAGGAGTCTATTCGGCCCATCGTGTCTGCACCGATCCACTTAAGACCTCAATTCCATCCTGTCACCCTCACCCTGCAACCCAATGATCCTTCCTACCTTTTTGGACACTAAGGGCAATTACGCATGACCAATTCCCCGAGCCAGCTCGTCTTTATGCTGTGGGAGGAAACCGGAGCACCCGGGCTGAAATTCACGCAGACATGGGGAGAAAGTGCAGACTCCGTACAGACAGTGACCCAAGCCGGGAATCGAACCTGGAACGCTGGAGCTGTGAAACAACTGTGCTAACCACGGTACTACCTTGCTGTCCAAAATTTCGAAATATGTATTTTCTGCGATGCCGGGGAATAGAACCCAGGTCAACTGCTTGGAAGGCAGCTATGCTCACCATTATACCGCCATCGCTCACTGAAGAACTTTAAATTCTATCTTCATTGTCATTTCATTTCTAATCAGTTGTGCTTTTCCTATTTTTGAACACCAGCCAGAGTCCTGTATCTGAGTGCCGTCCTTCTCCAAGCCGCTGGGCGTTAAGGAGCTTCGCATTGTTTCATTGATCAGTTTGCTGCAATCAACAAAGACCGAACTCCCGCCGACCTGTTCCTCACACGAAGGTATTGAGAGTCTAAGATCTGAGCGGCGTGAAGGATCCAATTATACAGTTGCATCCTTGCGACTGGAATCTCTCTCCACAGCTGCTTCTGGTGCTGCTTTCACAAACAAGTAGCCAGAAAACCCTTCAGTGTCCAAACAGGAGGACGTTCATCCAGTAAAGGCGGCAGAAGAGTTTTCTGGGAGATGTCGACTGAGACACCTCGACAATCCAACCAGCCAGACTATTTACAACAAGAGACGAGACATTTACCCGGAATCCTGGGATCATTATTAATTCCTCAAATAGAGTCATGAGCAGATTATCCAGTGATGAACTGGACTTCTGCCTCTGGGGTCTTGCTGTGCGAATATCAGCAGGAATCTCATTCCAGGAGGCCACCGCTTACCCATTGAATGAGAGGTATTGGATCGTCCTGGTGTTGCAAATTTTGCTGGAGAAACGTAACCACGTGGAGGATAAATGAATGTCAGAAGTGGGATTCGAACCCAGGCCTCCAGAGAAGACTGCGACCTTAACGCAGCGCCTTCGACCGCTCGGCCATCCTGACGCACTGTGGCCAAAGACATGCTCCATGCGCAAATCGATTTAAATTTAATTTTCATCTTCATTTCATTTCAAACTAGATGTGGTGTTACTATTTTTGAACGCCAGCCAGACTCTTGCATCTGAGTGCGATCGTTCTCCTACGCGCTGTGTGTTAAGGAGCTCTCATTTCTGCATTGATCAGTTTGCTCCCATCAACAAAGTCCGTACTGTCGTCTAACTGTTCCTTACACGAAGGTATTACGAGTCTAAGATCTGGGTGGCGGGAAGGATCCAATGAGACAGTTGCATCCTGGCGACTGGAATCTCTCTGCACAGCTGCATCTGGTGCTGCTTTCACAGACAAGGAGCCGAATAACGCCTCCAGTGCCAAACACGAGGATGTTCATGCTGTAAAGGCGGCAGAAGAACTTTCTGGAAGAAGCCAGCTGATTCACGTCCGGCAATCCAACCAGCCAGACTATTTACAACAATGGAAGTGGAAATTTACCCGGAGTCCTGGCATCAGTATTTATTCCTCAACCAGAGTCACTGAGCAGATCATCCAGTCATGAACTGGGCTTCTGACTGTGGGGTCTTGCTGTGCGAATTTAAGTACGAATCTCGCGTCCCGAGGCCACCGCTTCCCCGTTGAATGGGAGGTATGAGATCTTCCTGGGGTTGAACAATTTTTGGAGAAATGTAACCTCGTGGAAAAAAAGGCAATATCAGAAGTAGGATTCTAACCCACGCCTCCAGAGGAGACTGCGTCCTTAACGCCGCGCCTTCGACCGCTCGGTCACCCTGACGAGCTGCAGAAACTGTTATGCTCGGTGCACAAATAGACATAGAACATACAGTGCAGAAGGAGTCCATTCGGCCCATCGAGTCTGCACCGATCCACTTAAGACCTCAATTCCATCCTATCACCCTCACCCCGCAACCCAATAATCCTTCCTACCTTTTTGGACACTAAGGGCAATTACGCATGACCAATTCCCCGAGCCAGCTCGTCTTTATGCCGTGGGAGGAAACCGGAGCAAACGGGGTGAAATTCACGCAGACATGGGGAGAACGTGCAGACTCCGCACAGACAGTGACCCAAGCCGGGAATCGAACCTGGAACCCTGGAGCTGTGAAACTACTGTGCTACCTTGCTGCCCAAAATTTCGAAATAAGCTTTTTCTGCGATGGCTGGGAATTGAACCCAGGTCAACTGCTTGGAAGGCAGCTATGCTCACCATTATACCACCATCGCTCACTGAAGAACTTTAAATTATATCTTCATTGTCATTTCATTTCTAATCAGTTGTGCTTTTCCTATTTTTGAACACCAGCCAGAGTCCTGTATCTGAGTGCCGTCCTTCTCCAAGCCGCTGGGAGTTAAGGAACTTCGCGTCGTTGCATTGATCAGTTTGCTGCAATCAACAAAGACCGAACTCCCGCCGACCTGTTCCTCACATGAAGATATTGAGAGTCTAAGATCTGAGCGGCGTGAAGGATCCAATTATACAGTTGCATCCTTGCGACTGGAATCTCTCTCCACAGCTGCTTCTGGTGCTGCTTTCAGAAACAAGTAGCCAGAAAACCCTTCAGGGTCCAAGCAGGAGGACATTCATCCAGTAAAGGCGGCAGATGAGTTTTCTGGGAGATGTCGACTGAGACACCTCGACAATCCAACCAGCCAGACAAATTTCAACAAGAGACGAGACATTTACCCGGAATCCTGGGATCATTATTAATTCCTCAAATAGAGTCATGAGCAAATTATCCAGTGATGAACTGGTCTTCTGCCTGTGGGGTCTTGCTGTGCGAATATCAGCAGGAATCTCATTCCAGGAGGCCACCGCTTACCCATTGAATGGGAGGTATTGGACCGTCCTGGTGTTGCAAATTTTGCTGGAGAAACGTAACCACGTGGAGGAAAAGGGAATGTCAGAAGTAGGATTCTAACTCACGCCTCCAGAGGAGACTGCGTCCTGAACGCCGTGCCTTCGACCGCTCGGCCACCCTGACGAGCTGCAGAAACTGTTATGCTCGGTGCACAAATAGACATATTCAGCCCATCGAGTCTGCACCGATCCACTTAAGACCTCAATTCCATCCTATCACCCTGACCCCGCAACCCAATAATCCTTCCTACCTTTTTGGACACTAAGGGCAATTACGCATGACCAATTACCCTAGCCAGCTCGTCTTTATGCTGTGGGAGGAAACCGGAGCACCCGGGGTGAAATTCACGCAGACATGGGGAGAACGTGCAGACTCCGCACAGACAGTGACCCAAGCCGGTAATCGAACCTGGAACCCTGGAGCTGTGAAACAACTGTGCTACCTTGCTGCCCAAATTTTCGAAATATGGTTTTTCTGCGACGGCCGGGAATCGAACCTAGATCAACTGATTGGAAGGCAGCTATGCTCACCACTAGACCACCATCGCTCACCTAAGGACGTTAAATTCGATCTTCATTGTCATTTCACTTTTAATCAGTTGTGCTTTTCCTATTTTTGAACACCAGCCAGAGTCCTGTATCTGAGTGCCGTCCTTCTCCAAGCCGCTGGGGGTTAAGGAGCTTCGCATTGCTGCATTGATCAGTTTGCTGCAATTAACAAAGACCGAACTCCCGCCGACCTGTTCCTCACACGAAGGTATTGAGAGTCTAAGATCTGAGCGGCGTGAAGGATCCAATTATACAGTTGCATCCTTGCGACTGGAATCTCTCTCCACAGCTGCTTCTGGTGTTGCTTTCACAAACAAGTAGCCAGAAAACCCTTCAGTGTCCAAACAGGAGGACGTTCATCCAGTAAAGGCGGCAGAAAAGTATTCTGCGAGAGGTCAACTGAGACACCTCAATAATCCAACCAGCCAGACTATTTACAACAAGAGAAGAGAAATTTACCCGGAATCCTGGGATCATTATTAATAGCTCAAACAGAGTCACTGAGCAGATAATCCAGTCATGAACTGGGCATCTGCCTGTGGGGTCTCGCTGTGCGAATATACGCAGGAATCTCATTCCAGGAGGCCACCGCTTACCCATTGAATGGGAGGTATTGGATCGTCCTGGTGTTGCAAATTTTGCTGGAGAAAGGTAACCACGTGGAGGAAAAGGGAATGTCAGAAGTGGGATTCGAACCCATGCCTCCAGAGGAGACTGCGACCTTAACGCAGCGCCTTCGACCGCTCGGCCATCTAGACGCACTGTAGCCAAAGATATGCTCCATGCGCAAATCGATTTAAATTTAATTTTCATCTACATTTCATTTCAAACTAGATGTGGTTTTACTATTTTTGAACGCCAGCCAGACTCTTGCATCTGAGTGCGATCGTTCTCCAACGCGCTGTGTGTTAAGGAGCTCTCATTTCTGCATTGATCAGTTTGCTCCAATCAACAAAGTCCGTACTGCCGTCTAACTGTTCCTTACACGAAGGTATTAAGAGTCTAAGATCTGGGTGGCGGGAAGGATCCAATGAGACAGTTGCATCCTGGCGACTGGAATCTCTCTGCACAGCTGCATCTGGTGCTGCTTTCACAGACAAGTAGCCGAATAACGCCTCCAGTGCCAAACACGAGGATATTCATGCTGTAAAGGCGGCAGAAGAACTTTCTGGAAGAAGCCAGCTGATTCACGTCCGACAATCCAACCAGCCAGACTATTTACAACAATGGAAGTGGAAATTTACCCGGAGTCCTGGCATCAGTATTAATTCCTCAACCAGAGTCACTGAGCAGATCATCCAGTCATGAACTGGGCTTCTGACTGTGGGGTCTTGCTGTGCGAATTTACGTACGAATCTCGCGTCCCGAGGCCACCGCTTCCCCATTGAATGGGAGGTATGAGATCTTCCTGGTGTTGAACAATTTTTAAGTAATGTAACCTCGTTGAAAAAAAGGGAATGTCAGAAGTAGGATTCTAACCCACGCCTCCACAGGAGACTGCGTCCTTAACGCCGCGCCTTCGACCGCTCGGACACCCTGACGAGCTGCAGAAACTGTTATGCTCGGTGCACAAATAGACATAGAACATACAGTGCAGAAGGAGTCCATTCGGCCCATCGAGTCTGCACCGATCCACTTAAGACCTCAATTCCATCCTATCACCCTCACCCCGCAACCCAATGATCCTTCCGACCTTTTTGGACACGAAGGGCAATTACGCATGACCAATTCTCCGAGCCAGCTCGTCTTTATGCCGTGGGAGGAAACCGGAGCACCCGGGGTGAAATTCACGCAGACATGGGGAGAACGTGCAGACTCCCTACAGACAGTGACCCAAGCCGGGAATCGAACCTGGAACGCTGGAGCTGTGAAACAACTGTGCTACCTTGCTGCCCAAAATTTCGAAATAATTTTTTCCTGCGATGGCTGGGAATCGAACCCAGGTCAACTGCTTGGAAAGCAGCTATGCTCACCATTATACCACCATCGCTCACTGAAGAACTTTAAATTCTATCTTCATTGTCATTTCATTTCTAATCAGTTGTGCTTTTCCTATTTTTGAACACCAGCCAGAGTCCTGTATCTGAGTGCCGTCCTTCTCCAAGCCGCTAGGGGTTAAGGAGCTTCGCGTCGTTGCATTGATCAGTTTGCTGCAATCAACAAAGACCGAACTCCCGCCGACCTGTTCCTCACACGAAGATATTGAGAGTCTAAGATCTGAGCGGCGTGAAGGATCCAATTATACAGTTGCATCCTTGCGACTGGAATCTCTCTCCACAGCTGCTTCTGGTGCTGCTTTCACAAACAAGTAGCCAGAAAACCCTTCAGTGTCCAAACAGGAGGACGTTCATCCAGTAAAGGCAGCAGAAAAGTATTCTGCGAGAGGTCGACTGAGACACCTCAATAATCCAACCAGCCAGACTATTTACAACAAGAGAAGAGAAATTTACCCGGAATCCTGGGATCATTATTAATAGCTCAAACAGAGTCACTGAGCAGATTATCCAGTCATGAACTGGGCATCTGCCTGTGGGGTCTCGCTGTGCGATTATACGCAGTAATCTCATTCCCGGAGGACAACGCTTCCCCATTGAATGGGAGGTATTGGATCTTCCTGGCGTTGCAAATTTTGCTGGAGAAATGTAACCACGTGGAGGAAAGGTTAATGTCAGAAGTGGGATTCGAACCCACACCTCCAAAGGAGACTGCGATATTAACGCAGCGACTTCGACCGCTCGGCCATCCTGACGCACTGTGGCCAAAGATATGCTCCATGCGCAAATCGATTTAAATTTAATTTTCATCTTCATTTCATTTCAAACTAGATGTGGTTTTACTATTTTTGAACGCCAGCCAGACTCTTGCATCTGAGTGCGATCGTTCTCCAACACGCTGTGTGTTAAGGAGCTCTCATTTCTGCATTGATCAGTTTGCTCCAATCAACAAAGTCCGTACTGCCGCCTACCTGTTCCTCACACGAAGGTATTAAGAGTCTAAGATCTGAGCGGCGGAAAGGATCCAATTAGACAGTTGCATTCTGGCGACTGTAATCTCTCTCCACAGCTGCATCTGGTGCTGCTTTCACAGACAAGTAGCCGAATAACGCCTCCAGTGTCCAAACACGAGGAAGTTCATGCTGTCAAGGCGGCAGAAGAACTTTCTGGGAGAAGCCAACGGATTCACCTGTGACGAATGTGATATAAAATAGTTACTTTAGAGTTACTAGTTAATGTAATGTAGAAATAAGCCACTTTGATTCTTGCAGTTAGGGACAAAGGAATTTGAGACCGCATGGAAAAAGCAGGAAGAGGTGTGTCTATGAGAGTGATGCTGCATTGATAGGGGCCAGAGAAAGGGATTGGAAGTGAGCCAATCAGAATAGATCGAACAGGTCAGGAGGGACATAGGCTGACCTATGTCCGTCGAGTATGTGAAACTTGATACCATTTGAATTGATTTTGCAGAGATCCCTTTGTCTTTTAGTTCAGTCGTTTTCTGGGATGTAAGAAGCTGGATGTCTCTTACATTTCTGTAAGATGATTCAAGCTTGCAAGCTAAATAAATAACTTCTGTTTACGTGCGAATCCGTCTCAACTTTTATTGAGGCCAGACTGACAGAGAAAGAAATTTGGAGATTTACATTTGGTGGCGAAAACCGGGATTTCTCTGGGCGATCCTGATCCAACTGCGAAATCAGAATTAGACTGATTATGAACAGGAAGATGGGGAACAAAGGGCCCTCAATGTAGAACTGGAAAACGACCACGCATTGATTGTTCCCCTCTTCTTATCGTCTGATTAGTCTGGTCACTCGCGGTTGGCACAGAAAGACCGCCTCGACGAAATCACAGGTCAGTCTGGGGATTAGCACTTTAATTGATGGGATTTCATATTGTTGTTTCTGCTTGGGTTAGGGTTTTGGGCTGATGGGACTTTAATAATGAAGGTTCAGTCTATTATCAGGGTTCAGAGGCTGATGGGACTTTAATAATGAAGGTTCAGTCTATTATCAGGGTTCAGAGGCTGATGGGACTTAAATAATGAAGGTTCAGTCTATTATCAGGGTTCAGAGGCTGATGGGACTTAAATAATGAAGGTTCAGTCTATTATCAGGGTTCAGAGGCTGATGGGACTTAATTAATGAAGGTTCAGTCCAGTATAACTGTTTGGTAATCTGAAGATGGTTCAACTCTATGTGTGAGTGTTTTAAATATATAGTTGATTAAGCTAAAATTGTCTCCTTGGACTGTAAAGTTCCGAGGGCTAGTTGAGATTGTGAGGAATGCTGCATATTGGTTGAAGCAGAAGTCTCTCAAAGGGTTAACAGCAGCAGGCGGAGTTGAAAACAGACAGTGCTTCTCACTCAGGCTTTGAGATAACAGCAGCAGCCGTAGTGTAATCGGATACCTTTCCTTTGAGTCAGTGAACACCAGCAAATTTACGTTTTGAATTAATTAAAGGAAACCAGTGGGTTTCTCCACCTCTTTGATAAAAGTTATTATTTTCGAAAGCAATTGATTGAAATTGCCAGAATCTTAAATTTTACTTACTTGAAATAAGGTTTATCTCATTTTATCTGGAGATTAATAGAAACTTAAAGAAGATCATGGACACCATTTTAAAAAGTGTCAATCTGGAGATGATAGTTGATTTTGCTAATACTTATGTGTATGTAACAGAAAAAAAACTTGTTAAAAGAAAAATTGTTAAGATAAAGAAATAATTAAGTTGTAAATGTTATACAAGTTTGTGTTAAGCAAATTGTAAATTTAGTTCTGAGTTGAGATCAGAGCTAAGCTTGCAAGTTGCAGTAATTCAATTTGAATTTTCAAACATTTTTAAGTTCTGAGCCAAGAAGGAGGCTCAGTTACAAAGGTTAAGACTGAGTATGTAATGAAAAAGGATGATCTGCGATCCCAACAAGCGGCAGAAATGGTAGTTTACCAGCAGGAGCTCCAATATAGTGACTTTGGGTGGGTGGATCAGCGAAGAGGAGGATGAGACAACAGTGCTATATTTCTATCACCCCCCAGTGGTGGACGTTAGACATTGAACAGTCACTGCATCACGTTACCCTGGCCTATGACAGAACTGGACGAAACAGGGAGTTGGAGGACAAATACCGGCCATTACTTGAGACCGAATGGCCAGTCAAGGTTACAGCCACAGTCACGGGAAAAGAAGGTACAGCCGATTTTGTTACAATATCACCACATTTATGGCCACAGTCAGCTTCGGTAAGCCCTCATATTACACGTCAGGTCCATGACCAGTACCATGCCAGGGATATGGGGCGAATGGTCAGCATCTTACCGCAGCTCGTCAGAATAGGTATGAGATATACCTTTTGAACAATCCACGTCTGACATTTAAATACTGTACCACTATCAATCCAGCCTGTTTTCTTAGTGGTCCCCCTGTCCATGAAGACGCACCTGGCCACGACTGTTTAGCCTTGATTCAGGAAACTACCACAATAAGGGGCGATTTGAGTGACATTTCGTCAGAACAACCTGACATGATTATGTGTGGTCAAATATCCCACCGGGGTTTAGTTAATGACCTACTGCAGGCCCTCCTTCTGCCAGCGCAGATTTCCGTTATTAAATGCGCTGCCCACACGAATGGTACAACCCCAGTTGACGTTGGTAATGAACGAGCAGATTGTGCAGCGCGCACAGCCGCACAAATTCAGCAAGTGATGGTGCCTAAAATGTTAAGTCAGACTAAACGATCTACTATGAATGTGTCTGCTTCTGACAAGCCAATGCCAGACGTCATAAGGTTACAGGAGGACGCTCCTGAGAGTGATAAACAAATGTGGAAACGGTTAGGTTGTACATATGATTCTGTTTCCTCTTTATGGACCACGCCTGCACATCAGACTTGTATGTCTGATGTACTGGCTTTATGGGTCATCGAATGTGTACACTTTGCAACTCATTGTGGGGCTCGAGGGACTAGTGATTTGTTGCTGGACACTTGGTGGCACCCTAAAATGCAGGGGTTGGCCCAAAGTATCAGTAATCGATACTGGGCAGCACGGTAGCATTGTGGATAGCACAAATGCTTCACAGCTCCAGGGTCCCAGGTTCGATTCCGGCTTGGGTCACTGTCTGTGCGGAGTCTGCACATCCTCCCCGTGTGTGCGTGGGTTTCCTCCGGGTGCTCCGGTTTCCTCCCACAGTCCAAAGATGTGCAGGTTAGGTGGATTGGCCATGCTAAATTGCCCATAGTGTCCAAAAATTGCCCTTAGTGTTGGGTGGGGTTACTGGGTTACTGGGTTATGGGGTTAGGGTGGAGGTGTTGACCTTGGGTAGGGTGCTCTTTCCAAGAGCCGGTGCAGACTCGATGGGCCGAATGGCCTCCTTCTGCACTGTAAATTCTATAATTCTATAATAATCGGTGTTTGATTTGTCAGCAATATAACACCGGAAAAGGTATCCCTTGTGGGAAGGGGCAAACCCCGTTGCCCAGTGGTCCCTTTGAGACGCTCCAAATGGATTACATTGAGTTGGAAAGGTGTCAATGTTACAAATATGTTTTGGTCATTGTGGATGTGTTCAGCAGATGGGTCGAGGCGTATCCGACTATCTATAGTAAAGCTGCTACTGTGGTTAAAGTCTTGATGAGGGAAATCATTCCCCGGTACGGTATACCAGCTCAGTTAAGTTCTGATAATGGGCCTCATTTTATTGGACAAATTAACAAGGAGTTTTGCTCCCAGTTGGGCATACGCCAGCAGTTACACTGTGCTTACAGACCGCAGGCAGCCGGGGTGGTTGAGAGACACAATCAGACCCTCAAAACTAAATTGGCTAAATTAAGAGCAGACACGGGACTGACATGGCTTAAGTTGCTCCCCGTTGCCCTCTTCCAGCTGCGGGTTACACCTGCAGGACCAGCCCGGCTCTCTCCCGCCGAGATTCTTTATGGCAGGCCTCTTAGAACTCCTTGGAGCCTGCAGGTTCCCAGACGGGTTCAGTTTCATCAGATGACTGAAGAAATGACCACCTATGTTCTAGCCCTTACGCAAGTGCTCAAGGAACTCCATGGCCCAGTCCGTGCGGCTCACCAGCCATTGCCCCAGTACCTAGCTCACTTTCAGTCCAGCCCGGTAGTTATGTCATGGTCAAAAATTGGACTAGGAAGGGGTCGGAGCCGCGATGGGACGAGCCCTTCCAAGTTCTCCTTACCACCCCCACAGCAGTTAAAGTGGAGGGGCGAAGTGCTTGGGTCCACCTACATCACTGTAAATTGAGTCCATCTCCACTACTGTAAAAGGTCGGATACTAACCTGCCTCCCTTCTCCAGTGCTATTTTACAGGTGTGGAGCATGATGGAGTGGCTACGCATCGTCTGTCTGATATTTGGCCTCACTTCGCTTGGCGTGTTATTGGCGATGGACATGGAAAAGGGGAATATTATGTATCTGTGTAGCCCCAACCAATCTACAAGGATACATCACCTATGCAAAGGTGATGTTCTTCACTGCCCCCATATACGAGGACAAGGTATCGACTCATGGAAGGTCATCAAAGTTAAGGAGAATGCGGGAGTCATGAAGCAGCTGCACCGGTCCCGGCGATGGGAAGGGAACATTATATGGACATTGCCTTGTTTTTGGAATACATGTAAATTTGATTTTTCATGCGTTAAAAGTGGTACAATAAAGGTAACATCAGGCTGTCAGAAGAGTGTAGGAAGAGACCATGAGAAAGAGAAAGGGACTAGAGAGAGGACGGGGCGTGTGAGAAGGGAAGTACAGCTAGAACGTAGGTTACCGGGAGATGCACTTAAGTTAATTAAAGGCCAAACTGAGGAAAACCCGGGTAGTATGAATCTCTTCTACCAGATTTACCACCGTCTGTATGGCCAGGGACGGGTTGTCTGCTACCCAAACCCCGCAGCGGTGTCTAGGTTATTTTCTGTTTCACCGCTTTGGGCCACTCCCCAAACGGTGGTTTATTGTCAGCGTTCCGAGCCATTGCCCGAGCACGTCACTCTTCCTTACGATCCGGATTCAGCACCACCAGCTATTTGCCTTCCCCTCCCTCGGGATAATTCCCATTCACAGTACGATAGGCTGCGACGGTGGAGGGCGTACATACCTAGCCACTTCACTCCCAATAGGGATTCCCGGTCGTACGAGAATTGCTTCAGCAGTGAAGGATATGGCTGTTTGATGGTAGAGGTGGACACAAATATAACATGTCTGTTTCCCACCTGTACGGACAGGAGGTGCCATATCACCCAGGCGTCTGGCCAATGCGTTTGTTATAACACCACTTGCGTTCCATTGAACGCTGGCCTCCAGCTCCTTTGTGGCTGGGCGAATGTCTCTCATATCACTGTTGGGAATAGGGCTTTCTGCATTGCTGGACGGCCCGAATGGGCATTTCAAAATTGGATAAACTGGGCTACTGGGAGGTCCTTACGCAACCGATATGCTG
The DNA here is from genome assembly GCF_047496885.1 of Scyliorhinus torazame. Taxonomy (NCBI): domain Eukaryota; kingdom Metazoa; phylum Chordata; class Chondrichthyes; order Carcharhiniformes; family Scyliorhinidae; genus Scyliorhinus; species Scyliorhinus torazame. The sequence goes on from NC_092730.1 coordinate 48,195,238, forward strand.
ATTGTGATGCTAGTCTCCACACGGAACAAGGATAATACTTTTTATTTAATGGTACGGCGACCAACGTTTTGTCACCCCATTTCCCCGCCGAATTGCTATAGGGACTCGAGTCCCTACCACAGTCCCCTGCCCTTCGGCGTGGAACCTGCATAATCAGTTAGCACGCCGGGCAGTCTCTGCTGAATTTTGCGAGAACTGGAAAAAACCTCAGGTTCTTGCACCCAACCGGGGCCACTCAGCCGGGTGGGGCATTCTGAGCGTATTGACACTGGGAGGTGTGGGGGGTTCCTTGGCTGTTAGTGATCGGAATTATTTTATTTGCGGCCTTACCATCTTGGGAAATGAAACCTTGGGAGCCCTCGGGGCAATAACTAAGGAGTTGTCAAAGCTACGGTTGTTTGCAATGCAGAACCGGTATGCTCTTGACTATCTTCTGGCCCGTGAGGGTGGGGTATGCGCCATAGTACAGGGCAAGTGTATCATGGGTGTTCAGGACTTGACCGCTAACATTACTACATTTATGGATCGCATACGGGATCACTTGGACGGGATGCAGGATCCTGACTCTTGGGGTAACTGGGGATCTGGAGGATGGAAGGACTGGTTGATAAATCTGGCCATGTATCTAGTGGTAGCTATCGGCTGCATCTTTGTGGGCCTGGCCATCCTTAAATGTGTGATGGGTAGAATGCGGGGTGCACGAGATCAGATCACCGCCCCAATCACCAAAAAAAAATTTAACTGTTAAAATCCATGAGGGTGAGGCAGATGAAGGGGGGCTAAGACAGGAATTGGAAATGCAGCGACGGATCTTTTTAGATGAGGGACCGTAGCTATAGATTGGATAGTTCGGTTATCATGGAATGATAAAAGGAGGGAATGACGAATGTGATATAAAATAGTTACTTTAGAGTTACTAGTTAATGTAATGTAGAAATAAGCCACTTTGATTCTTGCAGTTAGGGACAAAGGAATTTGAGACCGCATGGAAAAAGCAGGAAGAGGTGTGTCTATGAGAGTGATGCTGCATTGATAGGGGCCAGAGAAAGGGATTGGAAGTGAGCCAATCAGAATAGATCGAACAGGTCAGGAGGGACATAGGCTGACCTATGTCCGTCGAGTATGTGAAACTTGATACCATTTGAATTGATTTTGCAGAGATCCCTTTGTCTTTTAGTTCAGTCGTTTTCTGGGATGTAAGAAGCTGGATGTCTCTTACATTTCTGTAAGATGATTCAAGCTTGCAAGCTAAATAAATAACTTCTGTTTACGTGCGAATCCGTCTCAACTTTTATTGAGGCCAGACTGACAGAGAAAGAAATTTGGAGATTTACACCTGCGCCAATCCAAGCAGCCAGACTATTTCCAACAAGGGAAGTGAAAATTTACCAGGAGTCCTGTGATCATTATTAATTCCTCAACCAGAGTCACTGAGCAGATCATCCCGTCATGAACTTGGCTTCTGCCTGCGCGGTCTTGCTGTGCGTATTTAAGCAAGAATCTCACGTCCTGAGGCCACCGCTTCCCCATTGAATCGGAGGTATTGGATTATCCTCGGGTTCAACACTTCGCTGGAGAAATGGATCCTCGCGGATGAAAGTTGAATGTCTGAAGTGAGATTCGAACACACGTCTCCAGAGGAGAAATCAGTAACAGCGTGATTAATGTTCCCAGAGAGTGAAACTTCCGTCACGAACTTCATTCTATGAAGGTGATTCCAGTCACTCCCCACTTTCCCATCAGAATAACGTCACAGAATCAATCACATCACCTTCACAGAACAACCATTCAGCACGAAAATAAATTATCTGAACTATGCTGACCAGTATTAGTGTGTTCAAAAGTGTGTTCCTGTTGAAAGAAAAAATAAGGAAGTGAATAGTTGTGTGGCTACCGCAAGGCAGTAATGTTGTAGCTCCTGGTTTAAGGAGCAGAGTGCGCAGTGGAAGCGTGCTGGGCCATTAGCCCGAGGTAGAGGAATCGAGGCTATTCTCTGCTATTTACATTCTCCCTCACACCAAAAGTTAACATAACGCAGATTCATGTTTGCTTTGCAGCAAATACCTATCAGAAACTTTTTGCAGTCTCATCCTGACATTAGTCCCAGGAATGAAGGAGGCAGCATGGCACATTACAACATTGTAAAGCTCACACATAGGGAACCACAGAGAAAATTATTTAAAGTCTCAGACGGTCTGACAGCATCTGAAGGGAGAGAAAAGAGCTAACGTTTCGAGTCCAGGTGACCCTTTGTCAAAGCTGGACGGAAACGTTATCGAGCAGTACCCCACAGAGGGGCAATATAGATATAGAACGATATCCAGTAATAACTCACAGGGGGCCAACAAGGAAATAAAGCTTTATCGAGCAATGAATCACAATAGAAACAGATTTCCCATTTTCCCTCTCGGACGGATGTGAACAATCCAACCAGCCAGACTACTTACAAGAAATGAAGACGAATTTGTCCCGGAGTCCTGGGATCAATATTCATTCCTCAACCAGTTTACTAAAGCAGGTTATAGAGTCATTAACTGCGCTTTTGCCTGTGGAGTCTTGCTGTGCGTATTTAAGCGGAATCTGATGCCCTGAGACCAATGTTTTTCCACTGAAAGGGAGCTATTGGATCTTCCTGGAAAAATTTAACCTCGTGGAGGAAAAGTCAAAATCAGGGGTGTGAGTGGAACCCACGCCTCCAGAAGAGACTGCGACCTGAACGTAGCTCCTTAGCCGCTCGGCCATCCTGATGCGCTCGCGTCAAATTTAAGATCCGTGCACAAATCGACTTAAATTCTATCTTCATCGTCATTTCCTTTCAAACAAGATATGCTTTTCCTAATTTTGAACCCCAGGCAGTCCTGTATCTGAGTGCCATCGTTGTCCAAACTGCTGGGGGTTAAGGAGCTTCTCATTGCTGCATTCATCAGTTTGCTCCAATCAACAAGGACCAAATTCCCGCTCAACCTGTTCCTCGCACGACGGTATTGAATGTCTAAGATCTGAGAGACGTGAAGTATCCAATTGGAGAGGTGCATTCTGGCGACTGCAATATCTCTCCACAGCTGCTCCCTGTGCTGGTTTCAGAGACATGGAGCCGAACAACCCCTCCAGTGTCCAAACAGGTGAACGGTCACCCAGGAGAGGCGCCAGAAGAGTGTTCTGGGAGAAGTCAACTTAGTCACATCGACTGCAGTGTGGGTAGCTGAAGAACAGGTGTCCAAGACCGGAACAGACTGAAAGCAAAACTTTGATACCAATAAAGAAAATCGCAGATGTGCTGCTGACAAATAGCAACTTGTTTCCGTTTGGTGTGAGTGAGAATATAAATAGCAGAGGATGGTTTCGATCCATCGACCTCTGGATTATGGGCCCAGCACGCTTCCGCTGCGCCACTCTGCTCGTGGTTGACGCTCTTCGGCGTCGGTCTTGAGGCAAAGTTTGAAGAAATCAGTAACAACGTGAACAACGTTCCCAAAGAGGTGAAACTTTCTTCCCGAACTTCATTCTTTGAAGGTGATTCCAGTCACTCCCACTTTCCCATCAGAACAACGTCACAGAAGAAATCACATCACCTACACAGAACAACCACTGAGCACGAAGGTAAATTAACTGAAATATGCTGACCAGAATCAGTGTGCTAAAAAGTGTGTTCTTGTTGAAAGAATAAATGAGGAAGTGAATAGTTGTGTGGCTACCGCAGGGCAGTAATGTTGTGTCTCCTGGTTTAAGGAGCAGAGTGCCGCAGCGGAAGCGTGCTGGGTTATTAGCCTGAGGTCGAGGATTCGAGGCTGTTCTCTGCTATTTACATTCTCCCTCACACCAAAAGTAAACGTAACACACGTTCCTGTTTGCTTTGAAGCAAATACCTATCAGAATGTTTCTTGCAGTCTCATCCCGACATTAGTCCCATGAATGAAGAAGACATAAGAACATAAGAACTAGGAACAGGAGTAGGCCATCTGGCCCCTCGAGCCGGCTCCGCCATTTCATGAGATCATGGCTGATCTTTGTGGACTCAGCTCCACTCTCCGGCCCGTTCACCATATCCCCGAATCCCTTTATTCTTTAGAAAGGCATTAATCTTTTTCTTAAAAACGTTTAAAGAAGGAGCCTCAACTGCTTCACTGGGCAAGGAATTCCAGAGATTCACAACCCTTTGGGTGAAGAAGTTCCTCCTACACTCCGTCCTAAATCTACCTCCCCTTATTTTGAGGCTATGCCCCCTGATTCTGCTTTCCCCGACCAGTGGAAACAACCTGCCCGCATCTATCCTATCTATTCCCTTCATAATTTTATATGTCTCAATAAGATCCCCCCCGCATCCTTCTAAACTCCAATGAGTACAGTCCCAGTCTGCTCAACCTCGCGTCATAATCTAATCGCCTCAACTCTGGGATCAACCTAGTGAATCTCCTCTGCAGTCCCTCCAGTGCCAATATGTCCTTTCTCAGGTAAGGAGACCAAAACTGAACACAATACTCCAGATGCGGCCTCACCAACACCCTATACAATTGCAGCATAAACTCACTAGTCTTGAACTCCATCCCTCTAGCAATGAAAGACAAAACTCGATTAGCCTTCTTAATCACCTGTTGCACCTGCACACCAACTTTTTGCGACTCGTGCACCAGCACACCCAGGTCCCTCTGCACAGCAGCATGTTTTAACATCTTACCGTTTAAATAATAATCCATTCTGCTGTTATTCCTCCCAAAATGGATAGCCTCAGACTTGGCAACATTGAACTCCATCTGCCAGACCCTATCCCATTCACCTAACGTATCCAAATCCTTCTACAGACTTCCGGTATCCTCTGCACTTTTTGCTTTACCACTCATCTTAGTGTCGTCTGCAGATTTTGACACATTGCACTTGGTCCCCAACTCCAAATAGTCTATGTAAATTGTGAATAACTGCGGGCCCAACGCTGATCCTTGAGGGGCCCCACTAGTTACAGGTTGCCAACCAGAGAAGCACCCCTTTGATCCCCACTCTCTGCTTTCTGTTAGTATACCAATCCTCTACCCATGCTACCACTTTACCCTCAATGCCATGCATCTTTAGTTTATGCAGCAACCTTTTGTGCGGCACCTTGTCAAAAGCTTTCTGGAAATCCAGATATACCACATCCATTGGCTCCCCGTTATCTACTGCACTGGTAACGTCCTCAAAAAATTCTACCAAATTAGTCAGACACGAACTATCCTTTGCGAACCCATGCTGCGTCTGCCCAATGGGACAATTTCCCTCCAGGTGCCCCGCTATTTCATCCTTAATGATAGATTCCACCATTTTCCCTACAACCGAAGTTAAGCTTACCGGCCTATAATTGCCCGCTTCCTGCCGACCTCCTTTTTTAACCAGTGGTGTCACGTTTGCTACTTTCCAATCCTCTGGGACCACCCCAGAGTCTAGTGAATTTTGGTAAATTAGCACTAGTGCGTTTACAATTTCCCTAGCCATCGCTTTTAACACTCTGGGATGCAGCCCATCAGGGCCAGGAGACTTGTCCACCTTTAGCCCCATTTGCTTGCCCAATACTGCCTCCTTAGTGATTACAATCATCTCAAAGGTCCTCACCAATCATATCTTTATTTCCATCAGTCACTGGCATGTTATTTGTGTCCTCCACTGTGAGGATTGACCCAAAAAACCTGTTCAGCTCCTCAGCCATTTCCCCGTCTCCTATTAGTAAATCTCCCTTCTCGTCTTCCAAAGGACCAATATTTACCTTAGCCACTCTTTTTTGTCTTATATATTTGTAGAAGCTGTTACTATCTGCTTTTATGTTCTCAGCCAGTTTACTTTCATAGTCTACCTTACTCTTCTTTATGCCTTTTTTTAGTAGTTTTCTGTTGTCCCCTAAAGACTTCCCAGTCCTCTAGTCTCCCACTAATTTTTGACACTTTGTATGTTTTTCCTTCAATTTGATACTCTCCCTCACCTCCTTAGATATCCACGGTCGATTTTTCCCCTTTCTACCGTCTTTCTTTTTTGTCGGTATGAACCTTTTCGAAACACTGTGAAAGATCGCTCGGAAGGTTCTCCACTGTTCCTCAACTGCTTCACCATGAAGTCTTTGCTCCCAGTCTACCTTAGCTAGTTCTTCTCTCATCCCATTGTAATCGCCTTTGTTTAAGCACAAAACACTAGTGTTTGATTTTACCTTGTCATCCTCCAACTGTATTTTAATTTCCACCATATTCTGGTCGCTCCTTCCAAGAGGATCCCGAACTATGAGATCATTAATCAATCCTGCCTCATTACACAGGACCAGATCTAGGACCGCTTGTTCCCTTGTAGGTTCTATTACATACTGTTCCAGGAAATTATCCCGGGCACATTCTATAAACTCCTCCTCAAGGCTGCCTTTACCAACCTGGTTAAACCAATCGATATGCAGATTAAATCTCCCATGATAACCGCTGTACCATTTCTACATGCATCTGTTATTTCTTTGCTTATTGCCTTCCCTACCATCCTGTTACTATTTGGTGGCCTATAGACTACTCCTATCAGTGCCCTTTTCGCCTTACTATTCCTGATTTCCACCCAAATTGATTCAACCTTGTCCTCCATAGCACCAATATCATCTCTTACTATTGCCCGGACGCCATCCTTAAACAACAACGCTACACCACCGCCCTTACCGTCCATTCTATCCTTTCGTATAGTCTGAATCCCTTGAATATTTAACTCCCAGTCGTCACCATCTTTTAACCATGTTTCAGGAAAGGCCACTAAATCATAGTCATTCACGATGATTGGCGCCATCAACTCATTTACCTTATTTCGTATACTCCGAGCATTCAGGTAAAGTACACTTATGCTGTTTCTTACGTCTTTGTTCTGAATCCTAACACCTTGATCAGTAACTTTTCGCAATTTATTTTTCCTCTTACCATTTCTCCCATGTTTCCTTGTCTTTGAACCCATATCTCTACATAATAACCTGTCACGTAACCTGCTGCCTTAATCTCCATTAACCATCATACTGTCCAGAGCTTTACATTTCCCTTCCCCCCAACTTGCTAGTTGAAAGTCCTTGTGACCAACCTATTTATCCTATTCGCTAGAACACTGGTCCCAGAATGGTTCAGGTGAAGTCCGTCCCAACTTTACAGGTCCCTCCTGCCCTATTACTGATGCCAATGCCCCATGAAATGGAATCCCTCTTTACCGCACCACTCCTTCAGTGCGGGAAACTTCTCTAATTTTCTCAACCCTATGCCAATTGGCACGTGGCTCGGGTAGTAATCCAGAGATTATAACCCTGGAAGACCTGTTCTTTAATTTAGTCCCTCGTGTTTGATAATCCCCAAACAGGTGCTCTTTCCTAGTCTTACCTACGTTGTTAGTCCCCACGTGGACCACAACAACTGGATCCTCCCCCTCTCCAAAATCATTTCAAGCCGATCAGAGATGTCCCTCACCCTGGCATCGGGCAGGCAACATACCATATGGGACTCTCGATCTGGCTTACAAAGGATGACATCAATCCCCCTAATTATAGAATCCCCTGCAACTACCACTTGTCTTTTTGCTCGCCACTCTTGAATGGCTTCCTGTACCACGGTGTAGTGGTCAGTCAACGCATCCTCCCTACAGCCCTCTTCCTCATCCACACAGGGAGTAAGTACCTCCTGCCTGTTGGACAAGGTCAAGGGCAGAGGCTCCTCAACTCCTAAACTCAGGATCCTCCTACATGACTCCCTTGCAGTCACACCACTCTGTCCCTGTCCACTGTCCGAATTAACAGTACTTATTCTACCGGGTGTGACTGCCTCCTGAAACAAAGCGTCCAGCATGAAACATTGCAACATTGTAAAGCTCACACAGAGGGAACCACGGAGAAAATGTTTTGAAGTCTCAGCAGGTCTGAAAGCATCTGCAGGGAGAGAAAAGAGCTAACGTTTCGAGTCTACGTGACAATTTGTCAAAGCTGCACGGGAAACGTTATCCAGTAGTACCCCATAGAGGGGCAATATCGGTATATAACGATATCCAGTAATACCTCACAGTGGGGCAATAAGAAAATAAAGCTTATCGAGCAATAAATCACAATAGAAACCGAGTTCCCAGCTTCCCCTCTCGGACGCATGTGAACAATCCAACCAGCCACACTATTTATAAGTTGAGAAGACGAATTTTACCCGGGGTCCTGAGATCAATATGAATTCCTCAACCAGAGTCACTGAAGCAGGTTATCGAGTCATTAACTGGGCTTTTGCCTGTGGGGTCTTGCTGTGCATATTTAAGCAGGAATCTCATGACCTCAGGCCAACGCTTTTCCAATGAAATTCCTGAGGTTGAAAATCTTGCTGGAGAAATTAAATCTCGTGGAGGACAAGTGAATATCAGGAGTGGGATTCTAACCCACGTCTCCAAAAGAGACTGCGAGCTCAACGCAGCATTCTAGACCGCCTGGTCATCCTGATGCGTCGTCGTCAAAACTAAACCGCCAAAACCGTGCACAAATCGACTTAAATTCAATCTTCATCGTCGTTTCATTTCAAACAAGACATACGTTTCCTCCTTTTGAACCCCAGCCAGAGTACTGTATCTGAGTGCCATCCTTCCCCAAGCCGCTGGGGGTTAAGCAGCTTCTCATTGCTGCATTGATCAGTTGCTCCGATCAACAAGGACCGAATTCCGGCTCTATCCGTTCCTCAAACGAAGGCACTGAGAGTCTATGATCGGAGCGACGTGAAGTATCCAACTGGAGAGTTGCATCCTGACGACTGGAATTTCTCTCCACAGCTGCTTCCGGTGCTGCTTGCACAGACAAGTCGCCGAGAGAAATCCTCCAGTGTCCAAACAGGTGAACGTTCATCCAGTAGAGGGAGAAGAGTGTTCTGGGAGAAGTCAACTTAGTCACCTCGCTGCACTGTGGGTCGCTGAAGAACAGGAATCAAGGAGCGGATCAGACTGAAAGCAAAACTTTGATACGAATAAACAAAAAGGCAGATGTGTTGCTGACAAATCGCGACTTGTTTGCTTTTGGTGTGAATTAGAAAATAAATAGCAGAGAATGGTTTCGATCCATTGACCTCTGGGTTATGGGCCCAGCACGCTGCCGCTGCGCCACTCTGCTCGTGGTTGATTCTCTGCGGGGTCGGACTTGAGGTAAAGTTTGAAGAAATCAGTAACAACGTGATCAATGTTCCCAGAGCGGTGAATCTGTCGCGCCGAACGTCATTCTATGAAGGTGATTGCAGTCATTCCCCACTTTCCCATCAGAACAACGTCACAGAAGAAATCACGTCACCTTCACAGAACAACCATTCAGCACGAAACTAAATTATCTGAACCATGCTGACCAGAATCAGTGTGCTCAAACGTGTATTCTTGTTTAAAGAAAAAATGAGGAAGTGAATAGTTGTGTGGCTGCCGCAGGGCAGTAATGACGTACCTCCTGGTTTAAGGAGCAGAGTGCGGTAGGGAAAACGTGCTGGGCCATTACCCTGAGGACGAGGAATCGAGGCTGTTCTCTTCTATTCACATTCTCCCTCGCACCAAAAGTAAACATAACACACGTTCCTGTTTGCTTTGCAGCAAATACCTATCAGAAATTTCTTGCAGTCTCATCCCGACATTAGTCCCAAGAATGAAGGAGACAGCATGACACATTACAACATTGTAAAGCTCACACATAGGGAACCACAGAGAAAATGCTTTAAAGTCTCAGCAGGCCTGGCAGCATCTGGAGGGAGAGAAATGAGCTGACGTTTCTAGTCCACGTGACAATTTGTCAAAGCTGCACGGGAAACGTTATCCAGTAGTACTCCACAGAGGGGCAATATTGATATATAACGATATCCAGTAATACCTCACAGTGAGGCAATAAGGAAATAAGGTTTATCGAGCAATAAATCACAATAGAAACCGAGTTCCCAACTTCCCCTCTCGGACGCATGTGAACAATCCAACCAGCCACACTATTTATAAGTTGAGAAGACGAATTTTACACGGGGTCCTGGGATCAATATGAATTCCTAAACCAGAGTCACTGAAGCAGATTATCGAGTCATTAACTGGGCTTTTGCCTGTGGGGCCTTGCTGTGCGTATTTAAGCAGCAATCCCATGACCTCAGGCCAACGCTTGTCCAATGATCTTCCTGAGGTTGAAAATCTGTCTGGAGAAATTAAATCTCGTGGAGGAAAAGTGAATATCAGGAGAGAGATTCTAACCCACGTCTCCAAAAGAGACAGCGAGCTGAACGCAGCATCTTAGACCGCCTGGCCATCCTGATGCGTCGTCGTCAAAACTAAGCTCCGTGCACAAATCGACTTAAATTCAATCTCCATCGTCGTTTCATTTCAAACAAGACATGCGTTTCCTCCTTTTGAACCCCAGCCAGAGTCCTGTATCCGAGTGCTCCAAATATGGCCTTACCAAAGTTTTGTACAGCTGCATCATCACCACACGGCTCTTAAATGCAACCCCTCTGTTAATGAACGCTAGCACACCATTGGCCTTCTCCACAGCTCTATCCACTTGAGTGGCAACTTTCAAACATCTATGAACATAGCCCCCAAGATCTCTCTGCTCCTCCACATTGCCAAGAACACTACCGTTAATCCATTATTCCGCATTCATATTTGTCCTTCCAAAATGGACAACCTCACACTTTTCAGGATTAAACTCCATCTGCCACTTCTCAGCCCAGCTCTGCATCCTATCTATGTCTATTTGCAACCGACAATAGCCCTCCTCACTATCCACAGCTCCACCAATCTTCGTATCGTCTGCAAATTTACTGACCCACCCTTCAATTCCCTCATCCAAGTCATTATTGAAAATCACAAACAGCAGAGGACCCAGAACTGATCCCTGCGGTACGCCACTGGTAACTGGGATCCAGGCTGAATATTTGCTATCCTTCACCACTCTCTGACTTCTATCGGTTAGCCAGTTCGTTATCTAACAGGCCAAATGTCCCACTATCCCATGCCTCCTTACTTTCTGCATAAGCCTACCATGGGGATCATTATCAAATGCCTTAGTAAAATCCATGTACACTACATCCACTTCTTTACCTTCATCCACATGCTTCATCACCTCCTCAAAGAATTCAATAAGACTTGTTAGGCAAGACCTACCTCTCACAAATCCATGCTGATTATCCCTAATCAAGCAATGTCTTTCTAGATACTCAGAAATCCTATCGCTCAGTGCCCTTTCCATTACTTTGCCTACCACCGAAGTAAGACTAACTGGACTGTAATTTCCAGGGTTATCCCTATTCCCTTTTTTGAACAGGAGAACGACATTCGCCACTCCCCAATCCCCTGGTACCACCCCTGCTGACAGTAAGGACGAAAAGATCATTGCCGACGGCTCTGCAATTTCATCTCTTGCTTCCCATAGAATCCTTGGATATATCCCGTCAGGCCCGGGGGACTTGTCTATCCTCAAGTTTTTCAAAATGCCCAACACATCTTCCTTCCTAACAAGTATTTCCTCGAGCTTACCAATCTGTTTCACACTGTCCTCTCCAACAATATCGCCCCTCTCATTTGTAAATACTGAAGAAAAGAACTCGTTCAAGACCTCTCCTATCTCTTCAGACTCAATACACAATCTCCCGCTACTGTCTTTGATCGGACCTACCCTCGCTCTAGTCATTCTCATATTTCTCACATATGTGTAAAAGGCCTTGGGATTTACCTGGATCCTACCCGCCAAAGATTTTCCTTGCCCTCTCTTAGCTCTCCGAATCCCTTTCTTCAGTTCCCTCCTGGTTATCTTGTATCCCTCCAGCGCCCTGACTGAAACTTGTTTCCTCATCCTTACAGATGTCTCCTTCTTCCTCTTAACAAGACATTCAACCTCTCTTGTCAACCATGGTTCCCTCACTCGACCATCTCTTCCCTGCCTGACAGGGACATACATATCAAGGACACGTAGTACCTATTCCTTGAACAAGTTTCACATTTCACTTGTGTCCTTCCCTGCCAGCCTATGTTCCCAACTTATGCACTTCAATGCTTGCCTGACAACATCGTATTTACCCTTCCCCCAATTGTAAACCTTGCCCTGTTGCACGCACCTATCCCTCTCCATTACTAAAGTGAAAGTCACAGAATTGTGGTCACTATCTCCAAAATGCTCCCCCACTAACAAATCTATCGCTTGCCTTGGTTCATTACCAAGTACCAAATCCAATATGGCCTCCCCACTGGTCGGACAATCTACATACTGTGTTGGAAAAGCTTCCTGGACACACTGCACAAACACCACCCCATCTAAACTATTTGATTACTCCTGGACAAAGACGAGAGTGGTCCTAAAGAAAGAGTGCTAAATTGGGGAAAGGCCACGTATACTGCGAGAGGACACCTCAGAGGGCAGTGAGGCTATATGGGTAGAGATCAGGAATAAGAAGGGTGCAGTCACAATGTTGGGGGTATACTACAGGCCTCCCAACAGCCAGCGGGAGATAGAGGAGCAGATAGGTAGACAGATTTTGGAAAAGAGTAAAAACAACAGGGTTGTGGTGATGGGAGACTTCAACTTCCCCAATATTGACTGGGACTCACTTAGCGCCAGGGGCTTAGACGGGGCGGAGTTTGTAAGGAGCATCCAGGAGGGCTTCTTAAAACAATATGTAAACAGTCCAACTAGGGAAGGGGCAGTACTGAACCTGGTATTGGGGAATGAGCCCGGCCAGGTGGTAGATGTTTCAGTAGGGGAGCATTTCGGTAACAGTGACCACAATTCAGTCCGTTTTAAAGTACTGGTGGACAAGGATAAGAGTGGTCCGAGGATGAATGTGGTAAATTGGGGGAAGGCTAATTATGACAATATTAGGCGGGAACTGAAGAACATAGATTGGGGGCGGATGTTTGAGGGCAAATCAACATCTGACATGTGGGAGGCTTTCAAGTGTCAGTTGAAAGGAATACAGGACAGGCATGTTCCTGTGAGGAAGAAAGATAAATACGGCAATTTTCGGGAACCTTGGATGACGAGTGATATTGTAGGCCTCGTCAAAAAGAAAAAGGAGGCATTTGTCAGGGCTAAAAGGCTGGGAACAGACGAAGCCTGTGTGGCATATAAGGAAAGTAGGAAGGAACTTAAGCAAGGAGTCAGGAGGGCTAGAAGGGGTCATGAAAAGTCATTGGCAAATAGGGTTAAGGAAAATCCCAAGGCTTTTTACACGTACATAAACAGCAAGAGGGTAGCCAGGGAAAGGGTTGGCCCACTGAAGGATAGGCAAGGGAATCTATGTGTGGAGCCAGAGGAAATGGGCGAGGTACTAAATGAATACTTTGCCACAGTATTCACCAAAGAGAAGGAATTGGTAGATGTTGAGTCTGGAGAAGGGGGTGTAGATAGCCTGGGTCACATTGTCATCCAAAAAGACGAGGTGTTGGGTGTCTTAAAAAATATTAAGGTAGATAAGTCCCCAGGGCCTGATGGGATCTACCCCAGAATACTGAAGGAGGCTGGAGAGGAAATTGCTGAGGCCTTGACAGAAATCTTTGGATCCTCGCTGTCTTCAGGGGATGTCCCGGAGGACTGGAGAATAGCCAATGTTGTTCCTCTGTTTAAGAAGGGTAGCAAGGATAATCTCGGGAACTACAGACCGGTGAGCCTTACTTCAGTGGTAGGGAAATTACTGGAGAGAATTCTTCGAGACAGGATCTACTCCCATTTGGAAGCAAATGGACGTATTAGTGAGAGGCAGCACGGTTTTGTGAAGGGGAGGTCGTGTCTCACTAACTTGATAGAGTTTTTCGAGGAGGTCACTAAGATGATTGATGCAGGTAGGGCAGTAGATGTTGTCTATATGGACTTCAGTAAGGCCTTTGACAAGGTCCCTCATGGTAGACTAGTACAAAAGGTGAAGTCACACGGGATCAGGGGTGAACTGGCAATGTGGATACAGAACTGGCTAGGCCAGAGAAGGCAGAGGGTAGCAATTGAGGGATGCTTTTCTAATTGGAGGGCTGTGACCAGTGGTGTTCCACAGGGATCAGTTCTGGGACCTTTGCTCTTTGTAGTATATATAAATGATTTGGAGGAAAATGTAACTGGTCTGATTAGTAAGTTTGCAGACGACACAAAGGTTGGTGGAATTGCGGATAGCGATGAGGACTGTCTGAGGATACAGCAGGATTTAGATTGTCTGGAGACTTGGGCGGAGAGATGGTAGATGGAGTTTAATCCGGACAAATGTGAGGTAATGCATTTTGGAAGGGCTAATGCAGGTAGGGAATATACAGTGAATGGTAGAACCCTCAAGAGTATTGAAAGTCAAAGAGATCTAGTAGTACAGGTCCACAGGTCATTGAAAGGGGCAACACAGGTGGAGAAGGTAGTCAAGAAGGCATACGGCATGCTTGCCTTCATTGGCCGGGGCATTGAGTATAAGAATTGGCAAGTCATGTTGCAGCTGTATAGAACCTTAGTTAGGCCACACTTGGAGTATAGTGTTCAATTCTGGTCGCCACACTACCAGAAGGATGTGGAGGCTTTAGAGAGGGTGCAGAAGAGATTTACCAGAATGTTGCCTGGTATTGAGGGCATAAGCTATGAGGAGTGATTGAATAAACTCGGTTTGTTCTCACTGGAACGAAGGAGGTTCAGGGGCGACCTGATAGAGGTATACAAAATTATGAGGGGCATAGACAGAGTGGATAGTCAGAGGCTTTTCCCCAGGGTAGAGGGGTCAATTACTAGGGGGCATAGGTTTAAGGTGAGAGGGGCAAGGTTTAGAGTAGATGTACGAGGCAAGTTTTTTACGCAGAGGGTAGTGGGTGCCTGGAACTCACTACCGGAGGAGGTAGTGGAAGCAGGGACGATAGGGACATTTAAGGGGCATCTTGACAAATATATGAATAGGATGGGAATAGAAGGATACGGACCCAGGAAGTGTAGAAGATTGTAGTTTAGTCGGGCAGGATGGTCGGCACGGGCTTGGAGGGCCGAAGGGCCTGTTCCTGTGCTGTACATTTCTTTGTTCTTTGTTCTTTGTATAACAAAATTCGGAAGGAACTAGGGAATGTGGATTGGGAGCAGCTCTTTCAGGGTAAATCCACATTTGAAATGGGGGAGTATTTTAAGGAAAGGTTGATTCGAGTGCAGGACAGACATGTCCCTGTGAAATTGAGGGATCGAAATGGCAAGATTAGGGAACCATGGATGACGGGTGGAATTGTGAGTCTTGCGAAGATGAAAAAGGAAGCATACATAAGATCTAGGCGACTTAAATCTGATGAAGCTTTGGAGGAATATCGGGAAAGTAGGACACATCTCAAACGCGCAATAAAGAGTTCTAAAAGGGGTCATGACATATCTTTGGCTAACAGGGTTAAGGAAAATCCCAAAGCCTTTTATTCGTAGAAAGGAGCAAGAGGGTAACTAGAGAATGGATTGGCCCACTCAAAGACAAAAGAAGGAATTTATGCGTGGAGTCAGAGGAAATGGGTGAGATTCTTAATGAGTACTTTGCATCGGTATTCACCAAAGAGAGAGACATGACGGATGTTGAGGCTAAGGATGGATGTTTAAATATTCTAGGTCAAGTCGGCATAAGGAAGGGGGAAGTTTGGGTATTCTAAAAGGCATTAAGGTGGACAAGTCCCCAGGTCCGGATGGGATCTATCCCAGGCTACTGAGGGAAGCAAGGGAAGGAATAGCTGGGGCCTTAACAGATATCGTTGCAGCATCCTTGAGCACTGTTGAGGTCCCGGAGGACTGGAGGTTTGCTAATGTTGTCCTTTTGTTTAAGCAGGGTAGCAGAGATAATCGTGGGAATTATAGACTTGTGAGCTTGACTTCAGTGGTAGGCAAACTGTGGAGAAGATACTGCGTGATAGGATCTATTCACATTTGGAAGAAAATAGACTTATTAGTGATAGGCAGCATGGTTTTGTGCAGGGAAGGTCATAACTTAGAAACCTAATAGAATTCTTTGAGGAAGTGACAACGTTAATTAATGAGGGAAGGGCTGTAGATGTCATATACATGGACTTCAGTAAGGCGTTTGATAAAGTTTC
Source organism: Scyliorhinus torazame (assembly GCF_047496885.1). Taxonomy (NCBI): domain Eukaryota; kingdom Metazoa; phylum Chordata; class Chondrichthyes; order Carcharhiniformes; family Scyliorhinidae; genus Scyliorhinus; species Scyliorhinus torazame. The sequence continues at coordinate 48,211,246 of NC_092730.1, forward strand.
CCATGGCAGGTTGCTGGAAAAAGTGAAGTCGTATGGGGTTCAGGCTGTACTAGCTAGATGGATAAAGAACTGGCTGGGCAACAGGAGACAGAGAGTAGTGGTGGAAGGGAGTGTCTCAAAACGGAGAAAGGTGTCTAGTGGTGTTCCACAGGGATCCGTGCTCGGAGCACTGTTGTTTGTGATATACAGAAATGATCTGGACGAAGGAATAGGTGGTTTGATTAGCAAGTTTGCAAATGATAGTAAGATTGGTGGAGTTGCAGATACCGTGGAGGACTGTCAGAGAATACCGGGAAACATAAATAGATTGGAGAGTTGGGCAGAGAAATGGCAGGTGGAGTTCAATCCAGGCAAATGCGAGGTGATGCATTTTGGAAGATCTAATTCAAGAGCGGACTTTACGGTCAATGGAAGAGTCCTGGGGAAAATTGATGTACAGAGAGATCTGGGCGTTCAGGTCCATTGTACCCTGAAGGTGGCAACGCAGGTCGATAGAGTGGTCAAAAAAGCATACAGCATGCTTGCCTTCATCGGACGGGGTATTGAGTACAAGAGTCGGCAGGTCATGTTACAGTTGTCTAGAACTTTGGTCAGGCCACAGTTGGAATACTGCGTGCAGTTCTGGTCGCCACATTACCAGAAGGATGTGGATGATTTAGAGATGGTGCAGAGGAGGTTCACCAGGATGTTGCCTGGTATGGAGGGTGCTAGCTATGAAGGAAGGTTGAGTAGATTAGGATTGTTTTCATTGGAAAGATGGAGGTTGAAGGGGGACCTGATTGAGGTCTACAAAATTATGAGAGGTATATACAGGGTGGATAGCAACAAGCTTTTTCCAAGAGTGGGGGTGTCAATTACAAGGGGTCACGATTTCAAGGTGAGAGGTGGAAAGTTTAAGGGAGGTGTGCGTGGAAAGTATTTTACGCAGAGGGTGGTGGGTGCCTGGAACGCTTTGCCAGCGGAGCTGGTAGAGGCGGGCACGATAGTGTCATTTAAGATGCATCTAGACAGATATATTAATGGGCGGGGAACAGAGGGAAGTAGATCCTTGGAAAATAGGCGACAGGTTTTGGTGAAGGATCTGGATCGGCGCAGGCTGGGAGGGCCGAACGGCCTGTTCCTGTGCTGTAATTTTCTTTGCTCTTTGTTCTTTGTAAAGAGTTTCCACTCAATGTTTGGGAAGTTGAAGTCACCCATGACTACTACCCTGTGATTTCTGCACCTTTCCAAAATCTGTTTCCCAATCTGTTCCTCCACATCTCTGCTAATATTTGGGCCCACAGAAAACTCCCAACAAGGTGACCGCTCCTTTCGTATTTCTGACTTCAACCCATACTACCTCAGTAGGCAGATCCTCCTCGAATTGTCTGTCTGCAGCTGTTATACTCTCTCTAATTAGCAATGCCATCCCCCCCCCCCCCACCACCTCTTTTACCACCCTCCCTAATCGTATTGAAACATCTATAACCAGGGACCTCCAACAACCATTTCTGCCCCTCTTCTATCCAAGTTTCTGTGATGGCCACCACATCGTAGTCCCACGTACCGATCCATGCCTTAAGTTCACCCACCTTATTCCTGATGCTTCTTGCGTTGAGGTATACACACTTCAACCCATCTCCGTGCCTGCAAGTACTCTCCTTTGTCAGTGTTACCTCCCCCACTGCATCATTACACGCTTTGGCGTTCTGAATATCGGCTACCTTAGTTGCTGGACTACAAATCCGGTTCCCATTCCCCTGCCAAATTAGTTTATACCCTCCCGAAGATTACTAGAAAACCTCCCTCCCAGGATATTGGTGCCCCTCTGGTTCAGATGCAACCCATCCTGCTTGTACAGGTCCCACCTCCCCCAGAATGCACTCCAATTATCCAAATACCTGAAGCCCTCCCTCCTACACCATTCCTGCAGCCACGTGTTCAACTGCACTCTCTCCCTTTTCCGAGACTCGCTATCACGTGGCACCGGCAACAAACCAGAGATGACAACTCTGTCTGTTCTGGCTTTTAACTTCCAGCCTAACTCCGTTTATTACCTCCACACCCTTTTTCCTACCTACCTCGTTGATAGCAATGTGCACCACGACTTCTGGCTGCTCACGCTCCCCCTTAAGGATCCTGAAGACACGATACGAGACATCCCTGGCACAGGCACCCGGAAAGCAACATACCTTCTGGGAGTCTCGCTCGCGACCACAGAATCTCCTATCTATTCCCTTAACCATTGAATTTCCTATTACGATTACTTTTCTCTTCTCCCCCTTCCCTTCTGAGCCCCAGACCCAGACTCAGTGCCAGAGAGCTGGCCGCTAAGGCCTTCCCCCGGTAGGTCACCCCCCCCCCCCCAACAGCATCCAAAACGGTATACTTGTTTTGAAGAGGAACGTCCACGAGGGATCCCTGCACTGTCTGCCTGTTTGTTTTCTTTCCCCTGACTGTAATCCAGCTACTCTTGTCCTGTACCTTGGGTGTGCTTACCTCCCTGTAACTATTCTCTATAACCCGCTCTGCCTCGCGGATGATCCGAAGTTCATCCAGCTCCAGCTCCAGTTCCCTAACACGGTCTCTGAGGAGCTGAAGTTGGGTGCACTTCCCTCAGGTACAGTCAGCGTGGACACCGTATCCCTCACCACCCACATCCTACAGGATGAGCATGTAACTGCCCTAGCCTCCAAGCCTTCTTATCTTACAGAATATAGCTGCCCTGTGGATCAACTGGACTTCCGGCCTCTGACTCTGCTCCCAGTCAGCTGCACACTCTATAAACTCCTGGTTCCGTTCTCGCTCTTTGCTGAAATGAAATTAAAGGAGCACCTTACTAACTCCTCGTCTAACTCCCTCAGTCACCAAACACTCACTGTAGCAGTCAAATGCACCAAATTCATCATTCAGAGCAAACAAAGTGTGCACTGTAGCTGGATCACTTTTATACTGTGAATCTAGCCTCTGGAGACTGGCCTAATCCAATTAGCTAATTAATAAGCTCCAGCTGCAAGTACCTACAAATAGAACCTTTGTTTAAAGCTTGATGAAAATTCACCTTCTCAACCAAACAGGAACTTTTAAGTTAATTAACTAAATAAAAGAAAGACTAGACTTTAGATCAAAATTAACCCTTATACACCCTCAGTCACGAAACTCTCACTATAGCACGCAAATGCACCAAATTCAGAACTCAGTGAAGAACGCCTCCAGTGGACAAACAGGAGGAACTTCATTCAGTGGAGGCAGCAGAGGAGGATTCTGGAAGAGGTCAACTGAGTCACCTCGACTGTACTGTGGGCAACCGAAGAACAGGTGTCAAGGAGCGGTTAAGCGCCAAACACGTCCCTCCCTACTTTTCCTCAGAACTGCTCCCGCGTTCAGTCAATGGCACCATATCGATCGCACAGATGTTAAAAAGTGCTTTGCAGAGTTCGTCCGGGATTGGAACCCGGGACCTCTGGTATTTTATCGCAGCAGAATTTCCTACGTGAGAATCGCCAAAGCGAGAATCATACCCTTAGACAAACGAGCCACCTTCTGATCAACGTCCCGCTGAAACAATCTTACCATTACTTCCCAACCGAAGCTTATTTTATTAACTCAATGGGCTTCTTAATTCCTGTTGAATTTGGTTTGGCTGTTAAAGTAAAATCGAAAGAAACTCTTTTTTGTCCCTTGCTTTTCTTATCGGGGTCATTGGGTCAATTTGGTTCTTTCTGGTTTGTTGGCCTCCGCTGCGAACAGAACAATAGACATCCGGGACCAATCTTTATAAATAGAAGCGTCGAGCACAAGGGCAATGCCGCTATGGAGATTCTTCATAAAATCCTGAAAGAGAAATATAACATGTTGGATAACTCGGCTGGTCTGGCAACATCTGTGGAGAGAGAAAGTTACAGTTCCGAGTCCAGTATGACACTGCCTCCCATTCTCGGTTTCCCTCTCAGTCAAAGTCTGGTACTGTATGTGAGGGTGGGATTCAGTCTCTATCAGACATTGGTACTGAATGTCAGTGTGGAAATCTTTCTGTATTTATCAATCACAATTCTTGTTTGGGAAACGTGAGATGAATACGTAACATCCGCATGGCTGTAAGAGATAGAGAAAGTCACACAGAAAGAGACTATCAGGATACACACAGTGACACACAGAAAAGGTTCAGTGCAAACCAGCAAGATACTGAGATGGAGAAATTGGGTATTTAGGAAAATGTGTTTTCTGCTGCACACAGAGAGGCCCTGTTTGTAAATGTATATCCTGCTGTGTAACCGTGCTCTCTGATGTGTAACTGAGCTCTCAGCCGTGTAACTGAGCTCTCTGCTGTGTGACTGTTCTCTCTGTCGTGGAACAATGACTCTGCCGGTGACAGAACTGCACTGCACTGCACTAATTGGAGGGCTGTGACCAGTGGTGTTCCACAGGGATCAGTGCTGGGACCTTTGCTCTTTGTAGTATATATAAATGATTTGGAGGAAAATGTAACTGGTCTGTTGAGTAAGTTTGCAGACGACACAAAGGTTGGTGGAATTGCGGATAGCGATGAGGACTGTCAGAGGATACAGCAGGATTTAGATTGTTTGGAGACTTGGGCGGAGAGATTGCAGATGGAGTTTAATCCGGACAAATGTGAGGTAATGCATTTTGGAAGGTCTAATGCAGGTAGGGAATATACAGTGAATGGTAGAACCCTCAAGAGTATTGAAAGTCAAAGAGATCTAGGAGTACAGGTCTACAGGTCATTGAAAGGGGCAACACAGGTGGAGAAGGTAGTCAAGAAGGCATACGGCATGCTTGCCTTCATTGGCCGGGGCATTGAGTATAAGAATTGGCAAGTCATGTTGCAGCTGTATAGAACCTTAGTTAGGCCACACTTGGAGTATAGTGTTCAATTCTGGTCGCCACACTACCAGAAGGATGTGGAGGCTTTAGAGAGGGTGCAGAAGAGATTTACCAGAATGTTGCCTGGTATGGAGGGCATTAGCTATGAGGAGCGGTTGAATAAACTCGGTTTGTTCTCACTGGAACGAAGGTGGTTGAGGGGAGACCTGATAGAGGTCTATGAAATTATGAGGGGCACAGACAGAGTGGATAGTCAGAGGCTTTTCCCCAGGGTAGAGGGGTCAATTACTAGGTTTAAGGTGAGAGGGGCAACGTTTAGAGTAGATGCACGAGGCAAGTTTTTTACGCAGAGAGTAGTGGGTGCCTGGAACTCGCTATTGGAGGAGGTGGTGGAAGCAGGGACGATAGTGACATTTAAGGGGCATCTTGACAAATACATGAATAGGATGGGAATAGAGGGATACGGACCCAGGAAGTGTAGAAGATTGTAGTTTAGTCGGGCAGCATGGTCGGCACAGGCTTGGAGGGCCGGTTCCTGTGCTGTACATTTCTTTGTTCTTTGGTTGTGTCAAATCATTCCCTGTTGTGTAAATGTGTTCCCGGTTGTGGAAATCGATCCGTCTGAAGCAGAACCTTTCTGCGCCATTACGGAGACGAAATTTCAATTCCAGATTTATTCAATCTTGTCACCAAGGGTTAGTTCACACCCCTGGATTCCCAGTCAAGCGACATAATAGTATGATCACAGTTAATTCAGCATGAATATTTGAAGATACTAATATGGAAGCGCCCAACGTGGGGCTCGAACCCACGATCCTGAAATTAAAAGTACCATACTCTACCGACTGAGCGAGCCGGGATGGTGCTGCCCTATTGATTAAACCTCTTCTTGCAGAGTAGCGGCGGTGCTCATTCGGAGGGTCAGTGTTGACTCGTTGGGTCGAATGGCCTCCTTCTGCGCTGGAGATTTTACGATTGGATGATACAAGGAGGTTGATGCGGTGGAGTCCTTCTGCCATACTGCCCACTCCTGACACCATGTAGAAATGCTGGTCTCTCAATGACTGGCGACCAAGGTCGTGTAATAAAAAATAATTAAATTAATAATTGAGCAGCCCCTCCTGGATTGTGCTCTGGCCGCGATCCGGGGAGAACTGCTCGAATCCAGACACGTGATCATGTTAGTTGCGTCATCAGGTCATCACGTGACTATTCGGCCTGCACAGGTCTCCTTCTGTGCCGTAATTTCTAGATTCCATCATTTTAATTTTCTCCCAGACTGGGAAGTGTGGTCCTGTTCCATTTGAATTTCTAATATATTTCCAATGTAACTGATGTTGTTACACAAACTATTTAATCAGTGGAATTGTGCGTTTAGGGAGTTGAGATTTTCGAGTCTCTCAAGGCTTCTCTCCAAATCCAATGGCCATTTTCCACGAAGTTTCAACCCCACCTCACATAAACACTATTAGAACATAGAAAAATACAGCACAGAACAGGCCCTTCGGCCCACGATGTTGTGCCGAACCTTTTTCCTAGATTAATCATAGATTATCATTGAATTTACAGTGCATAAGGAGGCCATTCGGCCCACCGTGTCTGCACCGGCCGACTATTGGTCGCTCGAATGGAATAACTTCCTGGAGTGATTCCAGGCTGGTTTTAGAATGTATTCCATCGACCAAATAACTAATGAATGACACAATGAACGCAGCTGCGATGGCCGAGTGGTTAAGGCGTTGGACTTGAAATCCAATGGGGTTCGAATCCTGCTCGCAGCGACTGTGATTCGAAATGTTTGTTCTACTCCCCGCACAAGCCGCTGACTCGAAAATTAATACGTTTTCCGATTGTTTGTAAATAAGCGGTTTCAACGTTAATCAAGTTCAGTCAGATATTTAACATTTTCGGGGGGGGGGGGGACACTGAACGAAATATTCAGATGAATAAGGAACTCACACCCAAAACAGCAATCAGGAAATAATAAGGGAAGGGAAAGTCAGGGAACCAAGAGGTGAAGTAATCAGTGGGAAGCGTAGCTGCTTCGGAATACAAAAAAGCATGAAAAGACAAAACTCAGGAGAGGTTACGATAGTCCCCATCCCACAAAATATGACACAGTGTATGGAAAGGCTCAGTAATCCAAGGTCCACCACACTAAGAAAACAAAAAGGGACGGTCAATAGAGAATTAAAGGTGCTATATTTAAATGCGCGCAGTGTACGGAACAAGGTAGATGAGCTTGTGGCCCAGATTGTGACTGGCAGGTATGATGTGGTAGGCATCACAGAGACATGGTTGCAGGGGGTTCAGGACTGGCATTTAAACATCCAGGGATTCACAACCTATCGAAAAGACAGAGAGGTGGGCAGAGGGGGCGGGGTTGCCTTCTTAATTAGGAATGAAATTAAATCAATAGCACTAAATGACATAATGTGGAGTCTGTGTGGGTAGAGTTGAGGAACCACAAAGGCTAAAAAACCATAATGGGATTATGTCCAGGCCTCCTAACAGTGGTCAGGACCGGGTGCACAAAATGCACCACGAAATAGAAAGTGCATGTCAGAAAGGCAAGGTCACAGTGATCATGGGGGACTTCAATATGCAGGTGGACTGGGTAAATAATGCTGCCAGTGGACCCAAGGAAAGGGAATTCATTGAATGTTTACAGGAGGGCTTTTTGGAACAGCTTGTGATGGAGTCCACGAGGGAACAGGCCATTCTGGACTGAGTGTTATGTAATGAGCCAGACTTGATTAAAGATCTTAAAGTAAGGGAGCACTTAGGAGGCAGTGATCATAATATGGTAGAATTCAATCTCCAATTTGAAAGAAAGAAGGTAGAATCAGATGTAAAGGTGTTACAGTTAAAAAAAGGTAACTACAGGGGCATGAGGGAGGAACTGACGAAAATCGACTGGGAGCAGAGCCTAGTGGGAAAGACAGTAGAACAGCAATGGCAGGAGTTTCTGGGAGCAATTGAGGACACAGTGCAGAGGTTCATTCCAAAGAAAAGAAAGGTTATCAGAGAGGGGATTAGGCAGCCATGGCTGATAAAGGAAGTTAGGGAATGCATCAAAGCAAAAGAGAAAGCCTATAAATGTGGCAAAGAGTAGTGGGAAGACAGAAGATTGGGAAGGCTAAAAAAACAAACAGAGGATAACAAAGAGAGAAATAAGGAAAGAGAGGATCAAATATGAAGGTAGGCTAGCCAGTAACATTAGGAATGGTAGTGAAAGTTTCTTTAAATACGTTAAAAACAAACGAGAGGCAAAAGTTGACATTGGGCCGCTCCAAAATGACGCTTGTAATTTTGTGATGGGAGACAAGGAAATAGCTGAGCAACTAAATAAGTACTTTGCGTCAGTCTTCACAGTAGAAGACATGAGTAATATCCCACCAATTCCGGAGAGTCAGGGGGCAGAGTTGAATATGGTAGCCATCACAAAGGAGAAAGTGCTAGAGAAACTAAGAGGTCTAAAAATTGATAAATCTCCGGGCCCAGATGGACTACATCCTAGAGTTCTAAAGGAGACAGCTGAAGAAATAGTGGAGGCGTTAATTATGATCTTTCAAAAGTCACTGGAGTCCGGGAAAGTCCCAGAGGATTGGAAAATCGCTGTTGTAACCCCCCTGTTCAAGAAGGGAACAAGGAAAAAGATGGAAACTTTAGGCCAATTAGCCTAACCTCGCTTGTTGGCAAGATTCTAGAATCCATTGTTAAGGATGAGATTTCTAAATTCTTGGAAGTGCAGGGTCAGATTAGGACAAGTCAGCATGGATTTAGTAAGGGGAGGTCGTGCCTGACAAACCTGTTAGAGTTCTTTGAAGAGATAATAAATAGGTTAGACCAAGGAGAGCCAATGGATGTTATCTATCTTGACTTCCAAAAGGCCTTTGATAAGGTGCCTCACGGGAGACTGCTGAGTAAAATAAGGGCCCATGGTATTCGAGGCAAGGTACTAACATGGATTGACGATTGGCTGTCAGGCAGAAGGCAGAGAGTTGGGATAAAAGGTTATTTTTCGGAATGGCAACCGGTGACGAGTGGTGTCCCACAGGGTTCAGTGTTGGGGCCACAGCTGTTCTCTTTATATATTAACGATCTAGATGACGGGACTGGGGGCATTCTGGCTACGTTTGCCGGTGATACAAAGATAGGTGGAGGGGCAGGTAGTATGGAGGAGGTGGGGAGGCTGCAGAAAGATTTAGACAGTTTAGGAGAGTGGTCCAAGAAATGGCTGATGAAATTCAACGTGGGCAAGTGCGAGGTCTTGCACTTTGGAAAAAACAATAGAGGCATGGACTATTTTCTAATACTGGCATTGGAGCGGGTCCAGCGGATATTCAAACGGATGATCCCAGGAATGGTAGGCCTAACATACGATGAACGTCTGAGGACCCTGGGATTACATTCATTGGAGTTTAGGAGGTTGAGGGGAGATCTAATAGAAACTTGCTAGATAATGAATGGCTTAGATAGGGTGGATGCAGGGAAGTAGTTTCCATTAGCAGAGGAGACTAGGACCCGGGGGCACAGCCTTAGAATAAAAGGGAGTCACTTTAGAACAGAGATGAGGAGAAATTTCTTCAGCCAGAGAGTGGTGGGTCTGTGGAATTCATTGCCACAGAGGGCGGTGGAGGCCGGGACGTTGAATGTCTTTAAGACAGAAGTTGATAAATTCTTGATTTCTCGAGGAATTAAGGGCTATGGAGAGAGAGTGGGTAAATGGAGTTGAAATCAGCCATGATTGAATGGCGGAGTGGACTCGATGGGCCGAATGGCCTTACTTCCGCTCCTATGTCTTATGGTCTGATGGTCTTAATATTTCCTGCAACGTTTGGAAGGAGAAGCAGCAACGGCAGCGAATGGAAACGTGGTTTGGTTTCATTCAGCTGAACGTATTTCTGGGTAAAAAGATCGTGGCAGAAATCGAACATATTTTTAAAATATTTTCTTGTTCTCTTTCCTTTGCGTCTCTATCTGTTTCTTTGTTTCTTTCTCTCTCCCTCGCTCATTGTTTTTGTGCTTCTCCGAGGACTGATTGGATACACAGCGAAACTCAGCCCCATCTCATTCCAACTCTTTTGGACCAACACGTCCTGGTGATGGGCGGTCCTGAATCAGTGGAAGAATCGACAACCTATTCCATTCTTGGCTCTGTGAGAAGTCCCATTCCTGGTTGTGACGTGGCTCTGAGATAAAGAGCCACGTCACAATGATCTCGCCATTTTATTCTGTGTGCCATTTCTATGTGAGTGTTGACAACATAATTCAGCTCTTGGTATTCACCATGATTCAGTCAGTGGTGGTCTGTGGAAAGTAGGAGTCAGTCTGTGGCGCTCTGTCTCCCATAGTCTTGACGTTCAGAGTGACCGTTACACAGTCCTTGTGGCGACAAGGTCCCATTTGCACATTGAGGATTCGCACCATCCGGTTATTTGACACTACCACCCTGCTAAGTGCGATCAATTTTGAAATACAATTGCTGCATATTTCAGTCCCTGACACTATATGGCAGAGTCAGATTCATTCCATATTTGTAATATACCAATCATTCTTCGGATTGTTACATATCTTCTGCAACAATCTGTCTTTGTATTCAGTTAAATCGCTTTGCGAGAGTCTCTGGGACTGTATGAGAGTCTGACATTCATTCAATATCTTTCATACTCTGAAAATCTGTGTTAAGGTTGAACTAAATCTGTAATGATCAATCTCTGATATTGTTATTGAGTGAATAAAATCATTATGTTGTTTGCTAGTTTCCGTTAAAACGTCTGCATATCAGAATCAGGACAAAACTTTCAGTGGCAGTGGGCATGCGCGTGTGTTGGGGGAGGTGCATTTCGACATTTGGGTGGTGAATGACTCTTTATCTGTCAGCCCCTGCTGTGCACAGTAACAAGTCTGACAACACCAGGTTAAAGTCCAACAGGTGTGTTTCAAACACTAGCTTTCGGAGCACTGCTCGTTCCTCAGGTGAATGAAGAGGTATGTTTCGGATACATATATAGAGGCAATGTCAAAAATGCAAGACAATGCTTTGAATGCCAGCATTTGCAGGTAATTAAGTCTTTACAGGTCCAGAGATTAAATGAAAATGAAAAAGAAAATCGCTTATTGTCACAAGTAGGTTTCAAATTAAGCTATCGTGAAAAGCCACATTCCGTCGCCTGTTCGGGGATGCTGATCCGGGAATTGAACCACGCTTCTGACCTGACTCGGTCGGCTTTTAAAGCCAGCGATTTAGCCCTGTGCTAAACCAGATAGGGGTAACCCCAGGTTAAAGAGGTGTGAATTGGCTCACACCAGGGCAGTTGGTAGGATTTCGCAAGCCCAGGCCAGATGGTGGGGGATAAATGTAATGCGACATGAATCCAAGGTCCCGGTTGAGGCCGTACTCATGTATGCGGAACTTGGCTAGAAGTTTCTGTTCGGCGATTTTCCTTGTCGCGCGTCCTGAAGGCCGCCTTGCAGAACGCTTACCCGGAGATCAGAGGCTCAATGCCCTTGACTGCTGAATTGTTCTCCTACCTGTTCTCTGGTGTGACATGTGAATATTCGATTCATTCTCTATCTGCAGACTCTGTTGCTTTGTGTGGCACAGGTCTCCCCAGACCAACGAGCCAGCCGCTGATTTGATCACACTTGAAGCAACTTTTAATTGCGTCCAAAGCCCATCAGTTTCCCCACACAATTATAAATCAGAAATATGAAAGGACAATGTGACATTTATCTCTCTGTTCTGGAGCTGATCAGAAGCAGTGATGTCAGTTTGCACCACTCGGCAAGTCGGTCTGTGGATGCGCTTCGCCAATCACGTGGGTAATGTATTTCTGCCAGTCAGTGGGTTCAGTTGGCATTTTAGGAGAAATTCGAAGTCATCATGACTTTATCAGTGGCCTCATGGTTAAGGTGTGAGTGATGTTTATCATGATGTGATCAAATGAGTATCTGTTTCAGTGTTTCCGCGGGGAGTTTTCATACTGAGGAGAAACATGTTGGACATGGTCTGGGAATGTTTCACTCCGGTCCATTCCCAACATTTCCTGCCCTGATGGGATGGGCTTTTCCTTCCAATCGTTGCAGAACACTTTTTAAATATTGATTAATATTCGTTAATTATCATTTATTAAGTATTGTTTCATATGTTTAGTGTAGTTTATTTAAAAATACTAATTACCAGACGCGATAAATTTTTACTTTCATTCCCGAAACAGCCAAATTGGGTGAAAACCATCAATAAGATGCAAAGGGAGCCCCGGTCATTTGTGTTGCCAGTGGTTTGTTTATGGAGCTGAGTAAATATCCCGGAGCAGAGCGGCTGCGAGCGGGGTTCGAACCTCCGCGGGGATACAATAATGTGCGTTTGCCGTTTGTGTCCACACATTTGGCGAGGAATGGAGCTGCTGCTGCCCGGTGAGCTGGGCAAGCAAGAAGCACAGATATTGACCAACTGCACCCGCTCCAAATAGATTCCCCAAACTACTGGACAAAACAAAAACAAGCACAACTGATCTTTTCAGAAACTATGTCAGTCTCTACGAAAACAATATGCCAACACCGCTTCAAGATTCGATCTGCTGTAAGAATTCACTATGAACTGCCTCAATGTCAGCCGTAATTCCTTACCAGCTCTCAGATAGAAGCTGGCTGTTTAGAAGTTTCCTTCACTTTTCTAGGTCCGGCTCAGTAAGAATCAATCACACCCCCATGATCTGCTTTTCTCCTGTTCTCAGACACATCCACTTTGTACAAGTGCGCACGAAATGATTTGCAGAGTAAGAGTCAGACTCGTTCGCTCTCGATCCCTTTATCCCAGAGCCGCCTCACAACCAGGAATGGAACTTCTTACAGAGCAAGAATGGAATAGTTTGTCGATTCTTCTACTGATTCACGGCCGTCCATCACCAGGACGTATTGGTCCAAAAGAGTTGGGATGAGATGGGGCTGAGTTTCACTGTGTATCCAATCAGTCCCCGGAGAAGCACAAAAACAGTGAGGGAGGGAGAGAGAAAGAAACATATAGAGAGACAACAGAAAGAGAACAAGAAAATATTTTTAAAAAATGTTCCATTTCTGCCACGATCTTTTTACACAGAAATACATTCACCTGAATGAAATCAAACCACGTTTCCATTCGCTGCCGTTGCTGCTTCTCCTTCCGAACGTTGCAGGAAACTTTATTATTTATTGATTGTTGCTTTGAGGGTGAACTCCTTATTTATCTTTATGTTTCGTTTAGTTTCCAAAAAGAACGTTTTTCTAAAAAACTGAATTCGATAAATGTTCATACCGTTAACAGACAACCAACCGAAATTCCGATTCATTGTCGAGCCGGCAGCTTTTCCGGGGAGTTGAACAAACATTTCGAATCACACTCGAATCTGCGGGGGGAGGGGGGGGGGGGGAACGCTATTGGATTTGAAGTCCAACGACTTGACAACTCGGCCATCAAAGCTGCATCATTCAACAGTAATTTGGTCGATAGAATACATTCGAAAGCCGGCCTTGGATCACTCCAGGAAGTCATTGCATTCAAGCGATCAAAGCGTCCGGGGTTTATGTGAGGAGGGGTTGAATCTTGTGGAAAATAACCATTCGATTTGGAAAGAAGCCTTCAGATATTCGAAAATCTGAGTTCCCTAAACGCACAATTCCACTGATTAAATAGTTTGTGTAACAACATCAGTTACATTGGAAAAATATCAGAAATTCATGTTCCTTTTCAAATGCAGCAGCACTAAACTTCCCAGTCTGGATGAAAATTAAAATGATGAATCGAGAAAATAGAGCACAGAGGGAGACCAGTGGAGACCGAATGGTCACGTGATGACGCAACTAAAATGATCACGTGTCTGGATTCCTGCAATTCTCCCCGGATCGCGGTCAGAGCACAAGCCAGGAGGAGCAGCTCAATTATTAAATCAATTATTTTTTTATTACAACTCCTTGGTTTCCAGTGATTCAAAGACAACCATTTCTACATGGTGTCAGGAGTGGACATTATAGCAGAAGCATTTGAACGCATCAACCTCCTTGCTTCATAGAATCGTAGATTCTCCAGCGCAGAAAGCCATTCGGCCCAACAAGTCATTACTTACCCTCCGAATGAGCACCGCAGCCACTCTCCACAAGAAGATGTTTAATGGGCAATGCAGCACCAGCTCGGCTAGCTCAGTCGGTAGAGCATGGAACTCTTAATCCCAGAGTCGCGGGTTCAAGTCCCATGTTGGGCGCTTCCTTACTATTATCGGAAAAGATTGATGCTGAATGAACTGTCTTCACAACAAGAAGGCAAGGTTATGTCGCTGGACTGGGAATCCAGAGGTCTGAACTAACACTTGGTGACAAGATTTAACAAATCTGGAATTGAAATTTCGTCTCAGTAATGGCGCAGAAAGGTTCTGCTTCAGGCGGATCAATTTCCACAACTGGGAACACATTTACACAACAGGGAACGATTTGACACAACCACAGCGAAGATCTGTCACCAGCAGAGTGACGGTTCCGACAGAGAGAGCACAGTTACACAGCAGAGAGCACGGTCACACAGCAGAGAGCACAGTTACACAGCAGAAAACACATTTTCCGAAAAAAACAGTTTCTTCATATCGGCACCTTTACTGTGTGTCATTGTGTGTGTGTCCTGATAGTCTCTTCCTGCATTTCTCTGTGTCTTTCTCTGTCTGTCACAGCCGTGATGATGTTACGGATTCATCTCACTTTTCCGAAACAGTAATTGTGATTGACAGATGCAGGAATATTTTCACACTCACATTCAGTACCAATGTCTGATAGAGACTGAATTCCACTCTCACAAAAAGTACCAGACATTGACTCATAATGAAGGCATCCTGCTCTCACAACCTGTTCCAGAGACTGAGGTGCAGACTGTTCCCTCCACTCGCGAACACTACCTGTGATTTACAGATACAGAACAAATCTCAGTCAGGTGAGTAGCAGAGTTTGATGGGTACGACATGTATTCCACAATCGCCTTCTCTGCGCCAGATAATCAGACACAGTCGACATACGGTGTCTGTGTTGTTTTAACAAGAGTTTTACACAAGAACCGGAACACATTTACACAATATCAGGGTATAAGACGGAGGAGCAGAAGTAGACCATTCAGCCTATCGAATGTGCTCTGTATTTCAATGAGATCATGCTTGATCTGATATATGACGTGTTATGACCTCATACGGTGGCACGTTATCACAGTGGTTACCTCACAGCGCCCGCGATCCGGGTTCAATTCCAGCCTTTGGTCACTGACTGAATGGAGTTTGCACTTTTTTTCTGTGTCTATGGGTTTCCTCCGGGTGCTGCGATTTCCTCGCACGTCCAAATGTGTGTGGGCTAGGTGGACTGTCCATGCTAAATTGCCCCTTTGTGTTTATAAAGTTGGGTAGTGCGTTACAGGGATGTGGTTGGGGCATAGGGACTCTTTCAGAGGGTCGGTGCAGAGTCGATGGGCCGAATGGCCACCTTTTACATTTTAATGATTTCATGATGATCCTCATGCCCACTTTCCCGGCTTTTCATCTCTAGATTTCATGATTAACCTTTTTAACCAATACTCCAACTAAGCCTCAGGTACCAGTAACTCCTCAATGGGCGCTAATTTTCCGGCTGCCAATCATTTGATCAGTCTGAGGGAAGTCGCATCCTGGAAACATCATAAATTGATCCAGTTCCAAAGTAAAGTAAGTCGCTTCAGTCCCTGATAACCAAAGGCTGCTTTCCCCGTTGACGGTGAGATCTGACTGATGGTGATTTAACCTCAGGATCGCGATACCTCAGGTGAGTGGCAAGGCTGCGAAGGCGGGGTTTTCCTGATTCAGTTCTATTGTAACCGTGTGATCTGAATCTAAATAACCTGGTTCTCACTCTGTTAATATTGTCTCACGCTGACGCAGACCTCACCGATTGGATAGACGAGTGATCGTTCTTCAGTCTCGTCATGGACGAATCCGCTAAATATTAGACCATAAGACCATAAGAAATAGGAGCGGAAGTAAGGCCATTCGGCCCATCGAGTCCACTCCACCATTCAATCATGGCTGATTTCAACTCCATTTACCCTCTCGCTCTCTCCACAGCCCTTAATTCCTCGAGAAATCAAGAATTTATCAACTTCTGTCTTAAAGACACTCAACGTCCCGGCCTCCACCGCCCTCTGTGGCAATGAATTCCACAGACCCACCACTCTCTGGCTGAAGAAATTTCTCCTCATCTCTGTTCTAAAGTGACTCCCTTTTATTCTACGGCTGTGCCCCCGTGTCCTAGTCTCCCCCTGCTAATGGAAACAACTGCCCTACATCCACCCTATCTAAGCCATTCATTATCTTCTAAGTTTCTATTAGATCTCCCCTCAACCTCCTAAGCTCCAATGAATATAATCCCAGGATCCTCAGACGTTCATCGTATGTTAGGCCGACCATTCCTGGGATCATCCGTGTGAATCTCCGCTGGACCCGCTCCAGTGCCAGTATGTCCTTCCTGAGGCGTGGTGCCCAAAATTGCTCGCAGTATTCTAAATGGGGCCTAACTAATGCTTTATAAAGCTTCGGAAGTACATCCCTGCTTTTATATTCCAAGCCTCTTGAGATGAATGACAACTTTGCATTTGCTTTCTTAATTACGGACTCAACCTGCAAGTTTACCTTTAGCGAATCCTGGACTAGGACTCCCAAGTCCCTTTGCACTTCAGCATTATGAATTTTGTCACCGTTTAGAAAATAGTCCATGCCTCTATTCTTTTTTCAAAAGTTCAAGACCTCGCACTTGCCCACGTTGAATTTCATCAGCCATTTCTTGGACCACTCTCCTAAACTGTCTAAATCTTTCTGCAGCCTCCCCACCTCCTCCATACTACCTGCCCCTCCACCTATCTTTGTATCATCGGCAAGCTTAGCCAGAATGCCCCCAGTCCCGTCATCTAGATCGTTAATATATAAAGAGAACAGCTGTGGCCCCAACACTGAACCCTGCGGGACACCACTCGTCACCGGTTGCCATTCCGAAAAAGAACCTTTAATCCCAACTCTCTGCCTTCTGCCTGACAGCCAATCGTCAATCCATGTTAGTACCTTGCCTCGAATACCAGGGGCCCTTATTTTACTAAGCAGTCTCCCGTGAGGCACCTTATCAAAGGCCTTTTGGAAGTCAAGATAGATAACATCCATTGGCTCTCCTTGGTCTAACCTATTTATTATCTCTTCAAAGAGCTCTAACAGGTTTGTCAGGCACGACGTCCCCTTACTAAATCCATGCTGACTTCTCCTACTCCGACCCTGCACTTCCAAGAATTTAGAAATCTCATCCTTATCAATGGATTCTAGAATCTTGCCAACAACCGAGGTTAGGCTAATTAGCCTATAGTTCTCCATCTTTAGCCTTGTTCCCTTCTTGAACAGGGGGTTACAACAGCGATTTTCCAATCCTCTGGGACTTTCCCTGACTCCAGTGACTTTTGAAAGATCATAACTAACGCCTCCACTTTTTCTTCACTATCTCCTTTAGAACTCTGGGATGTAGCCCATCTGGGCCCGGAGATTTATCAATTTTTAGACCTCTTAATTTCTCTAGCACTTTCTCCTTTGTGATGGCTACCATATTCAACTCTGCCCCCTGACTCTCCGGAATTGTTGGGCTTTTACTCATGTCTTCTACAGTGAAGACTGACGCAAAGTACTTATTTAATTCCTCAGCTATTTCCTTGTCTCCCATCACTAGATTACCAGTGTCATTTTGGAGCGGCCCAATGTCAACTTTTGCCTCCCGTTTGTTTTTAATGTATTTAAAGAAACTTTTACTATCATTCGTAATGTTACTGGCTAGCCTACCTTCATATTTGATCCTCTCTTTCCTTATTTCTCTCTTTGTTATCCTCTGTTTGTTTTTGTAGCCTTCCCAATCTTCTGACTTCCCACTACTCTTTGCCACATTTATAGGCTTTCTCTTTTGCTTTGATGCATTCCCTAACTTCCTTTGTCAGTCATGGCTGCCGAATCCCCCCTCTGATAATCTTTCTTTTCTTTGGGATGAACCTCTGTACTGCGTCCTCAATTACTCCCAGAAACTCCTGCCATTGCTGTTCTACTGTCATTCCCACTAGGCTCTGCTCCAAGTCGATTTTATCAGTTCCTCCCTCATGCCCCTGTAGTTACCTTTATTTAACTGTAAAACCTTTACATCTGATTCTACCTTCTTTCTTTCAAATTGGAGATTGAATTCTACCATATTATGATCACTGCCTCCTAAGTGCTCCCTTACTTTAAGATCTTTAATCAAGTCATGCTCATTACAGAACACTAAGTCCAGTATGGCCTGTTCCCTCGCGGGCTCCATCACAAGCTGTTCCAAAAAGCCCTCCTGTAAACATTCAATGAATTCCCTTTCCTTGGGTCCACTGGCAGCATTATTTACCCAGTCCACCTGCATATTGAAGTCCCCCATGATCACTGTGACCTTGCCTTTCTGACATGCACTTTCGATTTCGTGGTGCATTTTGTGCCCCCGGTCCTGACCACTGTTTGGAGGCCTGTACATAACTCCCATCATGTTTTTTTGCCTTTGTGGTTCCTCAACTCTACCCACACAGACTCCACATCATCTGACCCTATGTCGTTTAGTGCTATTGATTTAATTTCATTCCTAATTAACAAGGCAACCCCGCCCCCTCTGCCCACCTCTCTGTCTTTTCGATAGGTTGTGAATCCCTGGATGTTTAAATGCCAGTCCTGAGCCCCCTGCAACCATGTCTCTGTGATGCCTACCACATCATACCTGCCAGTCATAACCTGGGCCACAAGCTCATCTACCTTGTTCCGTACACTGCGCGCATTTAAATATAGCACCTTTAATTCTCTATTGACCGTCCCTTTTTGTTTTCTTAGTGTGGTGGACCTTGGTTTACCGAGCCTTTCCATACACTGTGTCATATTTTGTGGGATGGGGACTATCGTAACCTCTCCTGAGCTTTGTCTTTTCGTGCTTTTTTGTATTCCTAAGCAGCTACGCTTCCCACTGATTACTTCACCTCTTGTTTCCGTGAGTTTCCCTTGCCCCCCAATCTTTAGTTTAAAGTCCTATTGACCACCCTATTTACTCTTTTCGCCAGAACACTGGTCCCAGCTCGGTTCAGGTGGAGACCATCCCAACGGTATAGGTCCCCCCTGTCCCAAAACTGATGCCAGTGTCCCATGAAAAGGAACCCCTCTTTCCCACACCACTCTTTCAGCCACGTGTTAACTTCCCTTATTCTTGCCTCCCTATGCCAATTTGCACGTGGCTCGGGCAGTAATCCGGAGATTATGACCCTTGAGGACCTGTTTTTTAATTTGAATCCTAGCTCTTTATAATCTCTAAACAGGTCCTGTTTCCTAGACTTGCCTATGTTGTTGGTACCGACATGGGCCACAACAACTGGATCCTCCCCCTCCCTCTCCAGTATCCTTTCAAGCCGGTCAGAAATACCAGGCAACGTACCATGCGGGACTCTTTATCATGCTCACAAAGGATACTATCTATCCCCCTGATAATCGAATCCCCTACAACTACAACTTGCCTATTTACTCCCTCCCCTTGAATGGCCTGCTGAACCACGGTGCCTTGGTCAGCGGACTCATCCTTCCTGCAGCCCTGTTCGCCATCCACACAGGGAGCAAGTGCCTCACACCTGTTGGACAGGGTCAAGTGCTGAGACTCCTGGCATCCTGACTGCTGGTTCCCTTTAACTGCCTGACCTGCAGTCACACCCTGCTGTCCCTGGCCACTGGCAGGATTTAAACTAGTTACTTTGACAGGTGTGACTGCCTCCTGAAACACAGTGTCCAGATAAGTCTCCCCCTCCCGGATGTGCCTCAGTGTTTGAAGCTCAGACTCCAGCTCATCAACTCTGAGCCGGAGCTCTTCGAGCAGCCAAAAATTACTGCAGATGTGGTCGCTGCAGCTCGCAATGGGATCTGCCAGCTCCCACATCAAGCAGCTCAAGCACATCACCTGACCAGCCATCACTGATTAATTAATTAGTTTAATTTAAGTTTACGAGTTAAGCTGTGTTTTGTTTTAAATGTGGTGCCGATTTGCTATCAACCACAATATGAAGGCACTTTCTGGAAAGTTTACCTTTCAACCAGCAATAGTCTCATCCTGCCACAATAATTTACCATTAATCTGCTCCAAGTATACTTTCACGTCTCGCTGAAAGAATATAATCCCTATTTCCTGGGGAATAAAGCCAGGCAGGAGTAGAAACCTGTAACTGAATGATCAGAAAATGTCCATCGTGAAATGTGTGTTCCGATGATCGACGGATTCCTCTGTGAAGCCGGGAGCGTTTGTTTTTGCTGTCAAATGCTGGTTGATTCCAGTCTTTCAGCGGGGGCCTTTCACACTGTGTGGAAACCTCTTGGAAATAATATTGAAGTGTTTCACATCAGTCCATTCATAAAAGTCCCTGAATGTGATGGGAATTCATTTTATTGAAAAACACTGCATTTCCAACATTGAACACGGGGCTGGAGTCAAAGATCATAGAATTTACAGTGCAGAAGGAGGCCATTCTGCCCTTCGAGTCTGCACCGGCTCTTGGAAAGAGCATCCTACCCAACGTCAACACCCCCACCCTATCCCCATAACCCACGAACCCCACCCAACACTAAGGGCAATTTTGGACACTAAGAGCAATTTATCATGGCCAATCCACCTAACCTGCACATCTTTGGACTCTGGGCGGATATTTTCCATCAGTTCATGGATGCAAAACGAATTAAGACGTTTCGACGCATGCACTTGTCGGTTGAGGTGGCCGAGTTGTGAAGGCGATGTACTGCTAGTCCATTGCGCTCCGTAACGGCGTTCGAATCCCATCCTCGTCGATTTTTCATACGCTGTTTTCTCGGAAGTGGGACTCATTTTCCGATGATGGATCTGCAATCACTGACGTGCAAATCCATTCCAGGTTGTGAGGCCGGATTGCATCGAGCTGTGTTGGAAAAACGAGAATTCAAAGTTCAGTCTTGTTCTGATTGAGATGAATTGATCGGGGAGGGAGAGAGGAACCACTTTGATTTGACTTACTGTCACATGTACTGAAGTACAGTGAAAAGTATTTTTCTGCTACCAAGGCACATACACATTACATACAGAGTGGGCAAAAAAAGAATAATCGACACAGTGCATTGACAAATGGTACATCGACAAACAGTGATTGGTTACAGTGCGGAACAAGTGGACAAACAAAGTAAATCCATGAGCAAGAGCAGCATAGGGCGTCGTGAATAGTGTTCTTACAGGGAACAGATCAGTCCGAGGGAGAGTTGTTGAGGAGTCTAGTAGCTGTGGGGAAGAAGCTGTTCCTATGTCTGGATGTGCGGGTCTTCAGACTTCAGTGCCTTCTGCCTGATGAAATAGTCTGTAAAAAGTCAAAACCTGGGTGGGAGGGTTTCTGATAATGTTGTCTGCTGTCCTGCGGCAGCGGGAGTTGTCGGCATAATCACTGTGCGGGTGGCATGCTTGTGTGATGGGTTGGGCTGAGTTCACCACATTGCAGTTTCTTGCGAAGTTGGACCGAGCAGTTGCCATACCAAGCTGTGATGCAGCCCGATAGGATGCTCTCTGTGGCGCATCTGTACAAGTTTGTGAGAGTCGAAGCAGACATGACGAATTTCTTGTCCTTCCTTCGGAGGTAGAAACGATGTTGGGCTTTCTAGCTTGTTGCATCAACGTGAGTGGACCAGGACAGACTGTTGGTGATGGTGACCCCCAGAGATGTAAAGCTATCGACCATCTCCACTTCGCACCCATTGATGCAGACGGGTGTGTGTGTTGTGCAACGCTTCCTGGCGTCGATGATCAGTTCCTTGGTCTTTCCGATATTTAGAGACAGGCTGTTTTAGGTACTGTTATGGACGAGGCGTTTTCCGAACCCCAAAATGTACCAGAAAGTTCTACCGATCTCTCCCTTTAATGGATTTGTTGCTTTTGCTAGCACATGGCTTTTTCCCTAGGTGTGGGATTACAATTATGGACACGTGGGTTTTTAAACACAAAATATTGTTTATTCCATGAACTCAACTGAACATCTTAAATAAACATTGGATCTCTTACCACAGCTTACTTCAAAGATAACTCAGAAAATATTGCAACAGTAAATAATTCCTTAAACTGTTCCTTCAAACTTCCAAGAGACTTAACACCTTGAAACAGAATCACATCAGGTTAAAGGCTTTACAATCATCAGTTTAAATCACCCAAATGATCCAAAGATGGTCTTTTGTGTCAGAGATCCAGCTCCCTGCTAACACAGACACTCCCAAGCTCTTTTCAAACTTGCAGCTCCCTGGAAACACACAGACACACACAAGGTGCTTTTTAAACTGAAAGTAAAAACCTGAAAAATGGCTGACCTAAAGCCCAGCTCCACCCACTCTCTGGCATCACTGTTTTCTTAAAGGTACATTGCTCAAACATCCATGTCTTAAAGGTACTCTTACATGACACCTCCACCCAAGAAAAAAAAACTTCAATTTCAAGATGGTTTCATTTTTCACTTTTGCACCATTCACTAAGAAATATACACAGTAAATATACACTTTCGCTTAAAAAAAAACAACACATGCAAACAGGTATAATAATATAGTCCATTTTTTCTTTGTTCTTCTTCCTCCAACCGAAATCCTTCTCGATTGACAGTCTCTTTGAACAAAATCTCTGCACGAGATCTCTGCACGGGGGCAGCACGGTAGCCTTGTGGATAGCACAATTGCTTCACAGCTCCAGGGTCCCAGGTTCGATTCTGGCTTGAGTCACTGTCTGTGCGGAGTCTGCACATCCTCCCCGTGTCTGCGTGGGTTTTCTCCGGGTGCTCTGGTTTCCTCCCACAGTCCAAAGATGTGCGGGCTAGGTGGAATGGCCATGATAAATTGTCCTGAGTGTCCAAAATTGCCCGTGGGGTTACTGGGTTATGGGGATAGGGTGGCGGTGTTGACCTTGGGTAGGGTGCTCTTTCCAAGAACCGGTGCAGACTCGATGGGCTGAATGGCCTCCTTCTGCTCTGTAAATTCTATGATAATGATCCATCCATTCCTCTACTACTCTGCATTTCTCTTTAGAATCAGATACTTTAGTTCAATCTGACCACATAGTCCCTTGCAATTCTCCAATACAGGGACATTGGTGATCACAGCTTTCAGGCAGTCAAATGCCTGTTGAAAGTACGCTGTCCATTGAATATTTTTACGTTTCTTCAGCAATTCCATCAGTGGAGTAATCACGCCACAAAACGTTTGCACTAAAGTTCGATTAAATCCACTCATTCTAAGAAATCGCATTATTTCCCTTCCTCTTGAGGATATCAGAAACTCCTCAAGGAAAGTGACTCGCGCTCCTGCAAATTCACTTTCGGCTAGTTTCATTACCAACCCCGCCACCTGAAGTCGATCGAAGAACTCCATACGATGCTTTAAATGTTCTTTCCATATCTGGAAGTTGGAAATAAAAGCAGATTGTCCTACTTTCTCAATGCAATCATTCAAACGTGGGATAGGGTAAGAGTCAGTTCTTGTAACTGCATTCACCTTTCTATCGTCCACATACAACCGTTGGGTACCGTCTGGTTTAGGTACCATCACTATGGGTGAGCTCCATTGGCTGCTACCCACTTCAATTATGCCATTTTAAGCATACTCTCAATCTCTTTGTTATCCTGTGCCAATTTTAAAGGATTAAGTCTATATGAATGTTGTTTGATAGGAACAGCATTTCCTACATCTACATCATGTATAGCCATTTTAATACTACCCAATTTATCACTACAAACTTGCCCATGTGATTTCAATGACTCTCTCTGGTCAGTTCGTTTTTCCTCTTGAAGGTAACTTAACAATTCATACCAAATTTTAAGAACATCCTCATTATCCAATTTAATTTGAGGATGTCAAATTCACAGTCATCTGGATTTGGTTCGTCACTTTGAGTTAGAATCATTAAAACCTCCTTTTTCTCTCCTTCCCTTTCAAAGTACCTTTTAAGCATATTCACATGACACACTCGGTGAGTCTTCCTTCTATCTGGTGTTTTTACCACTTAATTCACCTCATTTAATTTCCTTTCAATCTGATACTGTCCACAAAACCTAGCTTTTAAAGGCTCCCCTGCCACTGGTAACAACTTTATCCCCACTGGCAAAACTACGAACTTTGGATTTCTTGTCCGCTACCCGTTTCATTCCATTTTGTGCAACTTTCAAATGTTGTCTAGCCAATTCACCTGCTCTATTTAATCGTTTCCTAAAATTTGACACGTAATCCAATAGTGTAACTTCCGATTTCGCACCCACCAATTTTTCCTTAATCAATTTAAGCGGTCCTCTTACCTCATGACCAAAAACTAGTTCAAAAGGACTAAATTTGGTAGACTCATTAGGTGCATCCCTAATTGCAAACAATACGAATGGGATTCATTTATCCCAATCCTCTGGATAACCTTGACAGTACGGCCTCAACATTGGCGTTAATGTCTGTTGCAACCTTTCTGACGCTCTCTGCGATTCTGGATGGGACGCAGTTGATTTAAATTGCTTTATTCCTAAGCTATCCATAACTTCTTTGAATAACTTTGAAGTAAAATTAGTTCTTTGATCGGATTGAATTTCTGGTGGTAGTCTATATCTAGTAAAGAATTGAAGTAACTCCTCCACAATCCTTTTAGCTGTAATATTACGTACTGGAATGGCCTCTGGAAACCTAGTAGACACATCCATTACAGTCAAAAGATATTGATTCCCACTTTTTGTTTTAGGAAGAGGTCCTACACAATGGATTAGGATCCTTGTAAAAGGTTCCTTAAATGCTGGAATGGGTATTAAGGGCGCTGGTTTTGTCACTGCTTGAGAGTTCCCTATCATTTGACATGTGCGACATGATTTACAAAATTTAACTACATCTTAATGTAGTCCAGGCCAATAAAAAAATTCTGTATTTTAGCTGGTGTTTTCCCTATTCCCAAATGACCTCCCACTGGCACCTCATGTGCAACTTGCAACACCTCCTTTCTATACCCTACCGGCAATACTACTTGATGATCTTCTGCCCACTTTTCATCTGCCTGCATATGTACAGGTCTCAATTTTCTCATCAGGACATCATTTTTACGGTAATAACACACTGGTATACTCTCAGATTCCTCTTCTGTATCTGCTTTCTGATATATCCGTTTTATTTCTACATCTTTCTGTTATAACTCCGCCAATTTTCCTGAACTAAAAATATCCGCCTCATCCTCCACCTGTTCCTGTTCTTTTTCAACCATCTGATCAAACATTGTTGCTGATAATTGCACTTCAACTTCATCTTTACTCTTTGATTTCTCCTCTTGCCTTAACCTGTAACTTTGCGACCTTGTTACTACAAAATCCGGACAAATCCCAGGATATTCGTCCTTCAACACTTCAGTTGACTGATTTTCCATTGTCTTATCAACCACAGTAGGCATCACTCCCACCTGCGATGCAGCTATATCATTACCCAAGATAAACTGTATTCCTGGACAAGATAGTTTATCTATTACTCCTACTACCTCTGCACCATTCTTCACTGGACTTTCCAACCTCACCTTATACAATGGAACGCGACTCCTTTCATCCTGAATTCCACATATCACCACCTTTTCTGGCAACATTCTTCCCAAACTACATAATTCCTCATCTCTTACCATTAAAGATTGACTAGCCACTGTATCTCTTAACATTGTGACTTCTTCACCTGCGCCTCCTAATACACATAAGTAAAGTTTACCCACACAAGTAAATTCTTTAAATACATCAGGCACCTTCTTAACAATTGCTTCTTGAACAGGCTGTACAATTGTTTGCACCTCCTTCGCGTCCCTTGGGATTTCCTTTACCACTCTTACAAACCCCACCATCTTATCCTGTTTTACCACATCACCCTTCTCGGTGCTTTTCTTCAACCACCAACACTGTGACTTTACATGGCCTAGTTTATTGCAGTGAAAACATTTGAAACTTTTCATTTCTTTTCCACCCTCCTGGATTTCTTTTTCAATCAGAGGTACACTCCCTTTATTGTCTCCCATCATATCACCTTTACCTTTACCACTTGAGTATTTCTCATGTCCCCAGTTTCTATCCCTCATCGGCTGAAACTGATGTCGGAAAACAATCTTTGAATTATGAACTAATTCATAATCATCTGCCATTTCTGCTACTAATCTCGCAGTTTTAACCCCCTGTTCTTCCACATGAGATACAGTTTTAGTGTGAGTCATCCTGAAGTCTGTATAAAAGTCAGACAGAAAGCGCACATTAGTAAGCATTGCGCAGGTCAAGGAGACACAGCCTGAGTGAGAGAGAGACCGAGTGAGAATTTGGTAATTTGGTGCAGTGAGGTAACCAGGAAAGGTAAGTGGTTCATCTAATTTTGCTGTTTTTCAGTTAAAAGTGCAGTGTAGATTAGTGTCTGATTGGCTGAAGCTGCCCCCACCCTAATTGCTGAGAGGCAGTTATCTGGCAGTCACCTGAGGCCTGTTAAGGGGCACATAGGTACACATTGTATTCTTCTCTTTGAAGTTTTAGTGTGAGTCATCCTAAAGTCTGTATAAAAGACAGACAGAAAGCGCACATTAGTAAGCATTGCGCAGGTCAAGGAGACACAGCCTGAGTGAGAGAGATACAGACCGAATGAGAATTTGGTAAGTACTGCTTAACAACTTCCTTACCTTGCAGGTCAGCTGTTAGTTTCGGGAAATCAGTTTCGGGAGCAGGCCTATTGGCTGACTAAATCAGGAAGGATACAAAGGGTGTGGCTGAAGTGCCTATAGAAACAGAGTGCTGGAGGCAAACAGAGTGTATCTGAGTTTGGGTAAGGCTGAGTTCGGGTAAGAGGTGAGTGAGGGCTGTGTTTTTTTGGAGTTTGGTGTTTGGGGTTGAGTTTCAAAAAAAAAATCCAATTAATTAAGTAAATTAATTAACTAGTTAAGGGAATTTGGTGCTCATCTTAAGGAGGTGCAGAGAAGCAGACCTGTGAGGGAGTCTCGGGAGCAATTACATCACAGCCAGCAGGTAAGTGATTGGCTTGTGACTGGTAAGTGATTTCTCTCTCTTTGACTTTCTCTTAGCTGTGTAGTGTAGTTCAAATTTAACTTCAGGTTTAAGTCATGGCAGGAGAGCTCAGACCCGTGTCATGCTCCTCTTGTGAGTTGTGGCAAGTCAGGGACCCTTCTGGTGTCCCTGACTCCTTCATCTGCAAGAAGTGTGTCCAACTGCAGCTCCTGTTAGACCGCTTGACGGCTCTGGAGCTGCGGATGGACTCACTTTGGAGCATCCGCGATGCTGAGGAAGTTGTGGATAGCACATTCAGTGAGTTGGTCACACCGCAGATTAAGATTACTGAGGCAGATAGGGAATGGGTGACCAACAGACAGAGGAAGAGTAGGAAGGCAGTGCAGGGATCCCCTGCGGTCATCTCACTCCAAAACAGATTTACCGTTTTGGAAACTGTTGGGGGAGATGGCTCACCAGGGGAAGGTGGCAGCAGCCAGGTTCATGGCACCGTGGCTGGCTCTGCTGCACAGAAGGGCGGGAAAAAGAGTGGCAGAGCTATAGAGATAGGGGATTCAATTGTAAGGGGAATAGACAGGCGTTTCTGCGGACGCAAACGAGAATCCAGGTTGGTATGTTGCCTCCCTGGTGCAAGGGTCAAGAATGTCTCGGAGCGGCTGCAGGGCATTCTGGAGGGGGAGGGTGAACAGCCAGCTGTCGTGGTGCATATAGGCACCAACGATATTGGTAAAAAACGGGATGAGGTCCTACAAGCTGAATTTAGGGAGTTAGGAGTTAAACTAAAAAGTACGAAGGCAGTGCAGGGATTGGCCGGGGCATTGAGTATAAGAATTGGCAAGTCATGTTGCAGCTGTATAGAACCTTAGTTAGGCCACACTTGGAGTATAGTGTTCAATTCTGGTCGCCACACTACCAGAAGGATGTGGAGGCTTTAGTGAGGGTGCAGAAGAGATTTACCAGAATGTTGCCTGGTATGGAGGGCATAAGCTATGAGGAGCGATTGAATAAACTCGGTTTGTTCTCACTGGAACGAAGGAGGTTGAGGGGCGACCTGATAGAGGTATACAAAATTATGAGGGGCATAGACAGAGTGGATAGTCAGAGGCTTTTCCCCAGGGTAGAGGGGTCAATTACTAGGGGGCATAGGTTTAAGGTGAGAGGGGCAAGGTTTAGAGTAGATGTACGAGGCAAGTTTTTTACGCAGAGGGTAGTGGGTGCCTGGAACTCACTACCGGAGGAGGTAGTGGAAGCAGGGATGATAGGGACATTTAAGGGGCATCTTGACAAATATATGAATAGGATGGGAATAGAAGGATACGGACCCAGGAAGTGTAGAAGATTGTAGTTTAGTCGGGCAGTATGGTCGGCACGGGCTTGGAGGGCCGAAGGGCCTGTTCCTGTGCTGTACATTTCTTTGTTTGTTCTTTAGGACCTCAAAGGTAGTAATCTCAGGATTGCTACCAGTGCCACGTGATAGCCAGAGTAGGAATGACAGGATAGCTAGGATGAATACGTGGCGTGAGAGATGGTGCAAGAGGGAGGGTTTCAAATTCCTGGGACATTGGGACCGGTTCTGGGGGAGGTGGGACCTGTACAAATCGGACGGTCTGCATCTGGGTGGGACCGGAACCAATGTTCTCGGGGGTGTGTTTGCTAGTGCAGTTGGGGAGGGTTTA
Organism: Scyliorhinus torazame; assembly: GCF_047496885.1. Taxonomy (NCBI): domain Eukaryota; kingdom Metazoa; phylum Chordata; class Chondrichthyes; order Carcharhiniformes; family Scyliorhinidae; genus Scyliorhinus; species Scyliorhinus torazame. The sequence continues at coordinate 48,239,839 of NC_092730.1, forward strand.
AACTAATGTGGCAGGGGGATGGGAACCGATGTAGGAAGTCAGTGGGGACAGAAACAAAAGGCAGGAAGGGAGAGTGTGTAAAGCATGACCAGAGAAAGCAGGGCAGAGAGCAAGGAAAGTCTACATTAAACTGCATTTATTTCAATGCAAGGGGCCTGACGGGCAAAGCGAATGAACTCAGGGCATGGATGGGCACATGGGACTGGGATATTATAGCTATGACTGAAACATGGCTAAGGGAGGGGCAGGACTGGCAGCTCAATGTTCCGGGGTACAGATGCTATAGAAAGGATAGAACAGGAGGTAAGAGAGGAGGGGGAGTGGCGTTTTTGATTAGGGAGAACATCACGGCAGTACTTAGAGGGGATATGTCCGAGGGTTCGCCCACTGAGTCTATATGGGTGGAAATGAAAAATAAGAATGGAGAGATCACCTTGGGAGGACTGTACTACAGGCCCCCAAATAGTCAGCGGGAAATTGAGGAGCAAGTATGTAAGGCGATTACAGATAGCTGCAAGAATAATAGGGTGGTAGTAGTAGGGGACTTTAACTTTCCCAACATTGACTGGGACAGCCATAGCATTAGGGGCGTGGATGGAGGGAAATTTGTTGAGTGTATTCAGGAGGAATTTCTCATTCAGTATGTGGATGGACCGACTAGAGAGGGGGCAAAACTTGACCTCGTCTTGGGAAATAAGGAAGGGCAAGTGACAGAAGTGCTAGTGAGGGATCACTTTGGGACAAGTGACCATAACTCCATTAGTTTTAAGATAGCTATGGAGAATGATAGGTCTGGCCCAAGAGTTAAAATTCTTAATTGGGGCAAGGCCAATTTTGTTGGTATCAGACAGGAACTTGCAGAGGTAGATTGGGGCAGACTGTTGGCAGGCAAAGGGACGGCTGGTAAATGGGAGGCTTTTAAAAATGTGTTAACCAGGGTGCAGGGTACGCACATTCCCTTTACAGTGAAGGGCAAGGCTGGTAGAAGTAGGGAACCCTGGATGACTCGAGATATTGAGACTCTGGTCAAAAAGAAGAAGGAGGCATATGACGTACATAAGCAACTGGGATCAAGTGGATCGCTTGAAGAGTATAGAGATTGTCGAAATAGAGTTAAGAGGGAAATCAGGAGGGGAAAAAGGGGACATGAAATTGCTTTGGCAAATAATGCAAGGGAGAATCCAAAGAGATTCTACAGATACATAAAGGGGAAAAGAGTAACTCGGGACAGAGTCGGGCCTCTTAAGGATCAACAAGGACATCTATGTGCAGAGCCACAAGAGTTGGTGAGATCCTGAATGAATATTTCTCATCGGTATTCACGGTGGAGAAAGGCATGGATGTTAGGAAACTAAGGGAAATAAATAGTGATGTCTTGAGAAGTGTGCATATTACAGAGGAAGAGGTGCTGGAAGTCTTAAAGCGCATCAAGGTAGATAAATCCCCGGGACCTGATGAAATGTATCCCAGGATGTTGTGGGAGGCTAGGGAGGAAATTGCGGGTCCCCTAACAGAGATATTTGAATCATCGGCAGCCACAGGTGAGGTGCCTGAAGATTGGAGAGTGGCGAATGTTGTGCCCTTGTTTAAGAAGGGCAGCAGGGAAAAGCCTGGGAACTACAGACCGGTGAGCCTAACGTCTGTAGTAGGTAAGTTGCGAGAAGGTATTCTGAGAGACAGGATCTACAAGCATTTAGAGAGGCAAGGACTGATTCGGAGCAGTCAGCATGGCTTTGTGCGTGGAAAATCATGTCTCACAAATTTGATTGAGTTTTTTGAGGGGGTGACCAAGAAGGTAGATGAGGGCAGTGCAGTAGACGTTGTCTACATGGACTTTAGCAAAGCCTTTGACAAGGTACCGCATGGTAGGTTGTTGCAGAAGGTTAACGCTCACGGGATCCAGGGTGAGGTTGCCAATTGGATTCAAAATTGGCTGGACGACAGAAGGCAGAGAGTGGTTGTAGAAGGTTGTTTTTCAAACTGGAGGCCTGTGACCAGTGGTGTGCCTCAGGGATCGGTGCTGGGTCCACTGTTATTTGTGATTTATATTAATGATTTGGATGAGAACGTAGGAGGCATGGTTAGTAAGTTTGCAGATGACACCAAGATTGGTGGCACAGTGGATAGTGAAGAAGGTTATCTAGGATTGCAACGGGATCTTGATCAATTAGGCCAGTGGGCCGACGAATGGCCTTTTGGCAGATCGAATCAGGCCAGGACCTACTCAGTTAATGGTATGGCGTTGGGGAGAGTTATAGAACAAAGAGATCTAGGAGTACAGGTTCATAGCTCCTTGAAGGTGGAGTCGCAGGTGGACAGGGTGGTGAAGAAGGCATTCGGCATGCTTGGTTTCATTGGTCAGAACATTGAATACAGGAGTTGGGACGCCTTGTTGAAGTTGTACAAGACATTGGTACGGCCACACTTGGAATACTGTGTGCAGTTCTGGTCACCCTATTATAGAAAGGATATTATTAAACTAGAAAGAGTGCAGAAAAGATTTACTAGGATGTTGCCGGGACTTGATGGTTTGAGTTATAAGGAGGGGCTGGATAGACTGGGACTTTTTTCCCTGGAGCGTAGGAGGCTTAGGGGTGATCTTATAGAGGTATATAAAATAATGAGGGGCATAGATAAGGTAGATAGTCAACATCTTTTCCCAAAGGTAGGGGAGTCTAAAACTAGAGGGCATAGGTTTAAGGTGAGAGGGGAGAGATTCAGAAGGGCCCAGAGGGGCAATTTCTTCACTCAGAGGGTAGTGAATGTCTGGAATGGGCTGCCAGAGGTAGTAGTAGAGGCGGGTACAATTGTGTCTTTTAAAAAGCATTTGGATAGTTACATGGGTAAGATGGGTATAGAGGGTTATGGGCCAAGTGCGGGCAACTGGGGCTAGCTTAATGGTAAAAACTGGGCGGCATGGACTGGTTGGGCCGAAGGGCCTGTTTCCATGGTGTAAACTTCTATGATTCTATGAGTTCACACTACATCAGGAAATGAATTTTTAAACTCCTCCAAAAGTATAATTTTCTGAGAACTTCATACGTTTGGTCTATTTTCAAAGCCCTTATCCACCTATCAAAATTACTCTGTTTCAGCCTTTCAAACTCCATGTATGTTTGACCAAATTCTTTCCTTAAATGTCTAAACCTTAGTCTGTAAGCTTCAGGCACTCGCTCATATTCACTTCAGATGGATTTCTTCACCTGCTCATACGTTCCAGATTCCACCTCCGGTCGTGATGCAAACACTTCACTAGCTCTACCTACCAGCTTTGTTTGAATCTGTAACACCCACAAGTCCTGTGGCCATTTCATTTGTTTAGCTACCTTCTGAAATGAAATGAAAAAGGCTTCCACTTCCTTCTCGTCAAACCGTGGCAATGCTTGGACATATTTAAATAGATTCCCACCAAGCCTTCGACTATGACGCGCTTTCTCACTATCCTCATCACTATCATCCAACTGTACGTTTCCCTTTACGTCTGCCAATTTTAACTGATTGTCATGTTTCATGGCCATTTTCTGAAGTTCAAACTCGCTCTCTTTATCTTTTTCCCTAATCTGTGTTTCCCTTTCTTTTTCTTTTTTTCTCCTAGGACTATTCTTTCTTTTCTCCTTTCTGCTCTCTCCTTTTCTTTTTCCTCTCTCTCTCTTTCTCTTTCTTTTTCCTCTCTCTCCCTCTCGTATTCAAGCCGCTTTCATTCTTTCTCATGTTCCATTTGTTTAATTTGCAACTGAATTTTTGCCATTTCCAATGAGTCAAACTCTATCGCATGCAACTTTAAATGCTTAACCACCGCCATAATTACTTCATCTTTTCGCATTTTGTCAGGTAAGGTTAACTGCAATGTTCTTGCCAAATCTAACAGTCTGCTTTTCGTTTCTGCCCGTAAAGTACTACGTGTGACATTCTCCACCACCAAAAACTTCTGAGCCTCTGAAAGAGACATTGTTCACAACACTCTCCCCACGTAAACTAAAATACCACACCGGAAAAGCAACAATCCTTCACTGTCTTTAAGTTCACAAAAGCCAATACAATAGATAGACTTTTATCCCGGATGAGCCCCCAATTTTTATGGGTGAGGCGTTTTCAGAACCCCAAAATGTATCATGGAGTTCAACCAACCTCTCCCTTTAATGGATTTGTTGCTTTTCCTAGCACACGGCTTTTTCCCTAGGTGTATTGTTATTATACAATTATGGACACGTGGGCTTTTAAACACAAAACACTGTTTATTCCATGAACTCAACTTCACATCTTAAATAAACATAGGATCTCTTAACACCCCTTACTTCAAAGATAACTCAGAAAATATTGCAACAGTAAATAATTCCTTAAAATGTTCCTTCAAACTTCCAAGAGACTTAACACCTTTAAACAGAATCACATCAGGTTAAAGGTTTTATAATTATCAGTTTAAATCACCCAAATGATCCAGAGATGGTCTTTTATGCCAGAGATCCAGCTCCCTGCAAACGAAGACACTCCCAATCTCTTTTCAAACTTGCAGCTCTCTGGAAACACACAGACACACACAAGGTGCTTTTTAAACTGAAAGTAAAAATCTGCAAAATGGCTGACCTAAAGCCGAGCTCCACCCACTCTCTGACCTCACTGTTTTCTTAAATGTACATTGCTTAAACAGCTAGGTCTTAAAGGTACAATCACATGACAGTGCACTATGCAACCATGTGATTTATCTACGTCCTGTATCTGATTCGTCATTGTTTGCGATACGACCTACCGCAGTGGTATCATCCACAAACTTATAGATTGAGTTGGAGCTAAATCCTGCCACACAGGATATGCCTCCATATTCAGCGGGTCCGTCCATGATAAGACTGAAGAACGATCACTCGTCTATCCAATCAGTGAGGTTTGCCTCACTGTGAGACAAGATTAGCAGAAGGAAAACCAAATTAATTAGATTCAGATCACACGGTTATACTCGACCTGAAACATGAAAACCCCGCCATCTCACAATTCCCGTTCCAGCCTCCCCGAACCGGAGCCGGGATGTGGCGACTCGGGGCTTTTCACAGAACCTCGATTGAAGCCTACTTGTGACAATAAGAGATTATTAGTATTATTATTATTGCTCCTCGCCTGAAGTATGGTGATCCTCAGGTTAAATCACCACCAGTCAGATCTTACCCTCAAAGGGCCTATGGTCATCAGGGACTAGAGTGACTTAATTTACTTTAGAACTGGATCAATGTATGACATTTCCAGGATGTGACTTCACTCAAGACTGGCCAAATGACTGACAGCCGGGACATTAACGACCATTGAGGAGTTACCGCTACCTGAGGCTTGGTGGGATTGCTGGTTTTAAAGGTTCATCATGAAATCTAGAGATAAAAAGCCGGGAAAGTGGACATGAGGATTATCATGAGATCATTAAAATGTAAAAGGAGGCCATTCTGCCAATGGACTCTGCAACGATATTCTGAAAGAGTTTCTGTGTCCCCACCACATCCCTGTAACACCACCCAACTTTCTGAACACTAAGGGGCAATTTAGCATGGACAGTCCACCTAACCCGCACACATTTGGACTGTGCGAGGAAATCGCAGCATCCGGAGGAAACCCACACAGACACGGAGAGAAAGTGCAAACTCCACACAGTCCGTGGCTAAAGGCTGGAAATGAACCCGGATCGCGGGCGCTGTGAGGTAGCCACTGTGACAACGTGCCACCGTATGAGGTCATAACACGTCAAATATCAGATCAAGCATGATCTCATTGCAATACGGAGCATATTCGATGGGCTGAATGGCCTGCTTCTGCTCCTACGTCTTATACCCTGATATTGTGTAAATCTGTTCCTGTTCTTGGGCAAAACTCTTGTTAAACCAACACAGGCGCCGCATGTCGTCTGCATCTGATTATCTGGCGCAGAGAAGGTGATTGTGGAATACATGTCGTACCCATCAAACTCTGCTACTCACCTGACTGAGATTTGTTCTGTATCTGTAAATCACAGGTAGTATTCGCGAGTGGAGGGAACACTCTGCACCTCAGTCTCTGGAACAGTTTGTGAGAGCAGGATTTCTTCATTATGAGTCAATGTCTGGGACTGTATGTGAGGGTGGGTTTCAGTCTCTATCAGACATTGGTACTGAATGTCAGTGTGGAATCTTCCTGTATCTATCAATCACAATTACCGTTTGGGAAAAGTGAGATTAATACACAACAGCAGCACTGCTGTAACAGACAGAGAAAGAGACACAAAAAATCAGAAAGAGACGATCAGGACACACACAATGACACACAGAAAAGGTGCCGAGATGGAGAAACTGTTTTTTTCGGAAAATGTTGTTTTCTGCTGCACACAGAGGGGCCCTGTTTGTAAAATTATATCTTGCTGTGTAACTGAGCTCTCTGTAACCGTGACACTGCCGGTGACAGATCTGTACTGTGTTTGTGCCAAATCATTACTTGTTGTGTAATGTGGTCCCAGTTGTGGAAATAAGATGCATCGGAAGCGGAACCGTTACTGAGACGACATTTTAATTCCATATTTATTAAATTTTGTCACGAAATGTTCGTTTAGACCTCTGGATTCCCAGTCATAACCTTGCGTTCTTGTTACGAAGAAAGTTCATTCTGCATCAATATTTTCAGATAATAACACAGAAGCGCCCAACGTGGGGCTCGAACCCACGACCCTGGGATTAAGAGTCCAATGCTCTACCGACTGAGCTAGCCGGGCTGCTGGTGCACTATTTATTAAGCGTCTTCTTGAAGAGAGCTGATGCGGTGAAGTCCTTCTGCCATACTTCCCACTCCTGACACCATGTAGAAATGCTCGTCTCTCAATGGCTGGCGACCAATGACATGTAATAAAAAATAACTGACTTAATAATTGAGCAGCTCCTCCTGGCTTGTGCTCTGACCGCGATCCGGGGAACTGCCGGAATCCCGACACGTGACCATTTTAGTTGCGTCATCAGGTGACCGTTCGGCCTGCACAGGTCTCCCTCTGTGCTGTAATTTCTAAATTTCATCATTTAAATTTTCCTCCAGACTGTAAAGTGTGGTCCTGTTCCATTTGAATTTCTAATATATTTCCAATGTAACTGATGTTGTTCCACAAACTATTTAATCGGTGGAATTGTGCGTTTAGGGAGCTGAGGTTTTCGAGTCTCTCAAGGCCTCTCTCCAAATCCAATGGTCATTTTCCACGAAGATTCAACCCCTCCTCACATAAACACCGGGGCCCCGTTGATCGTTTGAATGCAATAACTTCCTGGAGTGATTCCAGGCTGGTTTTAGAATGTATTCCATCGACCAAATTACTAATGAATGACAGCTGAATGTATTTCTGTGTAAAAAGATCGTGGCAGAAATGGAACATATTTTATCTCTCTATCTGTTTCTTTGTTTATTTCTCTCTCCCTCACTCACTGTTTTTGTGCTTCTCCGGGGACTGATTGGATTCACAGTGAAACTCAGCCCCATCTCACCCCAACTCTTTTGGACGAATACGTCCTGGTGATGGACGGTCCTGAATCAGTGGAAGAATCGACAAACTATTCCATTCTTGGCTCTGTGAGAAGTTCCACCCCTGGTTGTGAGGTGGCTCTGAGATAAAGGGATCGAGAGAGAACGAGGTGACTGCAGTCTGGCTCTTACTCTGAAAACCAGCTTTGTACAGCGCCCTTGTAGAAAGTGGATGTGTCTGAGAACAGGAGGAAAGCAGATCATGGGCCTGTGATTGATTTTATTGAGCCGGACCTTGAAAAGTGAAGCAAACTTCTAACCAGTCGGTGCCTGTCTGAGAACTGGTAAGGAATTACGGCTGACATTGAGACAGTTCATCTTTAATTAGTTACAGCAAATCGATTCTTTCAGAGGTGTTGGTGTGTTGTTTTCAGAGTCACTGTCATAGTTTCTTAAAATATGATTTGTGCTTGTTTTTGTTTTGTTCAGTAATTTGGAAATCTATTTGGAGCGGGTGCAGTTGGTCAGTATCTGTGCCTCTTGCTTGGCAGCTCCCCAGGAAGCAGCAGCTCCATTCCTATCCAGATCTGTGGACACAATCAGGAGATCCAAACTATTGCGCACGGCTGCCATCTCCTGGCTGAAAGCAAGTTGTGCAACAAGGTAACGATGTATTCGTGACACGTTTCAATTGGAGCAAAATAACATTAACATGGTTAAATATTATCATTGTAGTAATCGCATTTAAATCCCCAGATATCTGATTTTTGACTGAGCGACCAGTTCATCCCGATTTATCGGAAAATGAAGGATTCCCATTCCAGCCATATTGGTTACAGGAATATCCAATCTCTGATTTAATACATTCTCTCGCTTCATTGTTTGTGTATTCGTTTTATATATGGAGGCAAAGTCTGAAGAACTCAGTAACAGGTTGATCAATGTACCCGGAGAGGTGAAACTGCCGCCCCGAACTTCCTTCTATAAAGGTGATTCCAGTCACTCCCCACTTTCCCATCAGAACTACGTCACAGAAGAAATCACACCAGCTTCACAGAACAATCATTCAGCACGAAAGTAAATTATCTGAACTATGCTGACCAGAATCAGTGTGCTCAAACATGTGTTCTTGTTGAAAGAAAAAATGAGGAAGTGAATAGCTGTGTGGCTACCGCAGGGCAGTAATGTTGTAGCTCCTGGTTTAAGGAGCAGAGTGCCGCAGCGGAAGCGTGCTTGGCCATTAGCCCGAGGTCGAGGAATCGAGGCTATTCTCTGCTATTTACATCCCTGACACGAAAAGTAAACATAACGCACGTTCCTGTTTGCTTTGCAGCAAATACCTATCAGAAAATTTCTTGCAGTCTCATCCCGACATTAAACCCAGGAATGAAGCAGACAGCATGACACATTACAACATTGTAAAGCTCACACAGAGGGAACCACAGAGAAAATGCTTTAAAGTCTCAGCAGGTCTGACCAGATCTGTAGGGAGAGAAAGAGCTAACGTTTCGAGTCCAGATGACACTTTGTCAAAGCTGGACCGGACACGTTATCCAGTAGTACCCCACAAAGGGGCAATATAGATATATAACGATATCCAGTAATAACTCACAGGGGGCATATAAGGAAATAAAGCTTTATCGAGCAACAAATCACAATAGAAACCAAGTTCCCATCTTCCCCTCTCGGACGGATGTGAACAATCGAACCTGCCGGACTATTTACAAGAGAAGACGAATTTTACCCGGAGTCCTGGGATCAATATTAATTCCTCAACCAAAGTCACTGAAGCAGATTATCGAGTCATTAACTGCGCTTTTGCCTGTGTGGTCTCGCTGTGCGTATCTGAGCAGGAATCTCATGTCCTGAGACCAACGCTTTTCCATTGAAAGGAAGGTATTGGACAATCGTGAGGTTGAAAATCTCCTTGGAGAAATTTAACCTCGTGGGGGAAAGGTCAATATCAGGAGTGGGATTCGTATCCACGCTTCCATAAGAGACTGCGACCTGAACTTCAGCGCCTTTGACCGCTCGGTCACCCTGATGCGTTGTCGCCGAAACTAAGATCCGTGCACAAATCGACTCAAATTCTATGTTCATCATCATTTCATTTCAAACAAGATATGCTTATCCTACTTTTGAACACCAGCCATAATCCTGTATCTGAGTGCCATCCTTGTCCAAGCCGCTGGGGGTTAAGGAGCTTCTCATTGCTGCACTGATCAGTTTGCTCCAATCAACCAGGACCGAATTCCCGCTCTACCTGTTCCTCACTCGAAGATATTGAGAGCCTAAGTCCTGAGCGACGTGAAGTATCCAATTGGAGAGTTGCATTCCGGCGAATGGAATCTCTCTCCACAGCTGCTTCCGGTGCTGTTTTCACCGACAAGTAGCCGAAGAATGCCTCCTGTGTCCAAACAGGAGAACGTTCGTCCAGGAGAGGCGCCAGAAGAGTGTTCTGGGAGAAGTCAACTTAGTCACCTCGACTATACTGTGGGTAGCTGAAGAACAGGTGTCAAAGAGCGGATCAGATTGTAAGCTAAACGTTGATACTGATAAAGAAAAAGGTAGATGTGCTGCTGACAAACAGCGACTTGTTTCCGTTTGGTGTGAGTGAGAATATTAATAGCAGAGAATGGTTTCGATCCATCGACTTCTGTGTTAGGGGTCCAGCATACGTCCGCTGCGCCACTTTGCTCGTAGTTGATTTTCTCTGGGGTCGGACTTGAAGCAAAGCTTGAAGAAATCAGTAAGAGCGTGATCAATCTTCCCAGAGAGGTGAAACTGCCGTCCCGAACTTCATTCTATGAAGGTGATTCCAGTCATTCCCCACTTTCTCATCAGAACAACGTCACATAATAAATCACATCCCCTTCACAGAACAACCATTCAGCACGAAAGTAAATTATCTGAAATTTGCTGACCAGAATCAGTGAGCTCAAACGTTTGTTCTAGTTGAAACAAAAAAATGAGGAAGTGAATAGCTGTGTGGCTGCCGCAGGGCAGTAAAATCGTAGCTCCTGGTTTAAGGAGCAGAGTGTCGCAGCGGAAGCGTGCTGGGCCATTAGCCCGACGTCAGGGAATCCTGGCTATTCTCTGCTATTTACATTCTCCCTGACACGAAAAGAAAACATAACTCACGTTCCTGTTTGTTTTGCAGCAAATACCTTTCAGAATCCTTCTTGCAGTCTCGTCCCAGGAATGAAGGAGACAGCATGACACAGTACAACGTTGCAAAGCTCACACAGAGGGAAGCACAGATAAAATGCTTTAAAGTCTCTGCTCAATTGATCCTCAAGATAAACACTTCCAAATTCCACCAATTCCATTGGGAAATGCATGAATATCGATTGTTTAAATTTTACATACTTCTAACACCTCTCCGTCCACCCGGTCACATTCTATCACCGACAGTTCATGTGAATCTCCCCCGCTCTGTTGCGGTTCTGTGTCGTGGCCAGTAGATGTCAACACACTCTGGTAGAGCGTAGTTCACAGATTAGAGTGAGACACAACTGATAAAAATTGTTTTATTATATTAAAGTTGGGACGGCGGGATTTCGAAGAAGATAATATGTGGTGATGATCTATTCTTATATTTTGGTTGTGTTGAAGCCGTCAACATGTTGTATGTGGGAGTGAGGTGCATTCTCTCTGCACTTCTCTGGTCCCGTTTGTAAATGGGGGATTCCTGTTACTCTCAGGTAATGTGTGAGAGTGTAAGAGACATTCTGAACCTGTCAGTCTTCGTCACTATATGTGCCTGTGGATACGTTGTCAGTGGAACCGCACCGTGACACCAGTTCTTCAGCGACCCACAGTACAGTTGAGGTTACCGGGATGACGTCTCCCATAATTCTCTTCAGCCACCTCTCCAGGATGAACCTCCTCCTGTTTGTAGACTGGAGGGGTTCTTTGGCTACTTGCCTGTAATAAGATCGCATATAAAAATTCCATTGAAGTAAATGAGTTGTATCATGTGGTTAAGGAGACGCACAATAACCCATTGTACTCTGCACACGTGGGTTCAAATCCCATCCTCGTCTGTCATGTGTCTGTTGTGTCTCTGGTCCACTTCATGAGCATGAAGTACAAATGCTGTGATTTTTTGCTTTGGTTCACGGGCTTGGCGGGTGGTGAATTCGGCGAACACTGTCTGTGTTGAAAGCACATTATAAAAAGGTGAGAAAGTTACTTATTTCACTCCCTGACTTAATTGCGCATACATTCTGAGTTGGAAACTGTTTCTTCATCTCAGTTTGAAACTCACAAAGTCGCGCAAAAGGTAAGTTCATAAAATAAAGAAGCAGACTTCAGCCATTAGACCCATCGAGTCTGCCCAGCCATTCTATCGTGGCTGATATCTTCCCCATCTGCGACCTACAATGTTACAGATGAAGAGGTCGATTGCGATATCAGCAGGAACACCTTCTCCCTAGAACGCATGATCTCGGAGCGGGAGTAGGCAATTTAGCCTCCTGAGCCTAACACCTTCCATGTGATGTTGGCTGATCCCATCCTGGCCTCAACTCCACCGTCTTCCCGTTCTCCGTATCCCTTCAACTCCTTACCAATAAAACTCTCTCTACAACCTCCTTAAATTTACTCACTCTCCCTGCATCCAACGCAATCTGGGGTACCGAATTCCACAGAATCATAAACCCTTTGGAATAAGTATTTTTCCCTCAAATCTTTTTTCACATTGCAATCTCTTATTCTAAGATCATGACCTCCTCTTTTAGAATGCCCCACAAGAGGAAGCAACAGCTCCACGTCAACTTTTTCCATACCTTTTGGCATCTGATACACCTCAATTAGATAATGACGCATACATTCTGAGTGTGAAACTGTTGGCCAGTCTTCCTCAGTTTGAAACTCACGATGTTGCACGATAACATCCGATTCAATGGCCGGGAATCGAACAGGGACAACTGCTTGGAAGAAAACTTTGCTCACCACTCTCCCACCGTCGCTGCATTTCCAATTTTGAACACCAGGTGGAATAGAAGGAGGCAGATACATTCAATCAGTTCATGGATGCAAAACGAATTAAGGTATATTGCCGTGCGTACTTGTGGGACGAAGTGGCCGAGTGGTTAAGGCGATGGACTACAATCCATTGTGCCCTACACACGTGTGTTCGAGTTCCATGCTCGTTGATTTTAAATCCACTTTTCTCGGAAGTAGGCCTCCTTTTTCCAAGATGGATATGCAATCACTGATGTGACAATCTATTCCAAGTTATCAGGCCAGATTGCATCGAGTTGGGTTAGAGGACGGTGGAACGGAGGCAGACGTGTTTGGGGCTTAACCGCTCTTTGACACCAGTTCTTCTTCGGCTACCCACAGTACAGTCGAGGATACCGGGTTGACTTCTCCCATAATTACCTTCTGCCACCTCTCCTGGATGGACATCCTCCTGTTTGTGTACTGGAGGGTTGCTTCGGTCACTTGTCTGTGAGAAGGTCAGATATTAAAGTTCCATGAAGTAAAGGAGTTGTACCACGTGGTTAAGAGGATGCACAAGAAACCTTTGTGCTCTGCGCACTTGAGTTCGAATCCAATCCTCGTCTGTAACGTATCTGTTGTGTCTCTGTTTGATCCACTTCATGAGGGTGACGGAAAAATGCTGTGATTTTTAGTGTTTGGGGCTTGGGGTTGTGAATAATCGAACACTTTCCATATTGAAACCACTTTAGAAAATGACGAGAAAGTTACTTAATTCACTCCCCCCTCCCATAATTGCGCACACATTCTGAGTTGGAAACTATTTCTTTCCCTCAGTTTGAAAGTTATGAAGCCGCGCAAACGATAGATTCATCAGATAGATGAGCAGTATTACGCCATTCGACCCATCGAGTCTGCCCGCCATTCGATCATGACTGAAATGTTCATCATCTGCTACCTGAAATGTTACGGAACAAGAGATCGATTGAGATATCAGCCAGAACACCTCCTCCCGAGAACACATAACATTGGAGCTGGGATATGGAATTTAGCCTCTTGGGCGTAAAACCTTCCATGTGATCTTGCCTGATCAAACATAATGGCCTCAACACCACCGTCCTGCCCGTTCTCCAGAACCCTTCAACTCATTACCAATAAAAGTCTCTCTAAGTCCTCCTTAACTTTCTCACTGTCCCTGCATCCACCACACTCTGAGGAAGTGAATTCCACAGAATTACAAGCCTTTGGGAGAAGTCGTTTTTCTTTTTTAAATTTGCAGCCTCATATTCTAAGATGATGACCTCTCGTTTTAGACTACCGCACAACAGGTAACATCAACTCCACGTCTACAATATCTACACCTTTTCGCATCTTAAACACCTCACTTAGATAATCCGCATAAATTCTGAATGAGAAACAGTTGACCAGTCTTCCTCAGTTTGAAACTCAGGATGTCGCGCAAAAACATCCGATTCAACTATTACTGCGATGGCCAGGAATCGAACCGGAGTCAATGGTTTCAAAAGCAGCGATGCTCACCACTATACAACCACCACTGCATTGCCCCCGTCGAATACCTGGTTGAATAGAAAGAGGCAAATAATTGCCATCAGTTCATGGATGCAAAACGAATTAAGACGTATTGACGCGCCAAGTTGTGCGACGAGGTGGCCGAGTGGTTAAGGCGATGGACTGCTAATCCATTGTGCTCTGCACACGTGGGTTCGAATCCCATCCTCGTCGATTTTTCGCCCATTGTTTCTCGGAAGTGGAATTCATTTTTACACGATGGATCTGCAATCACTGATGTGACAAACTATTCCAAGTTGTCAGGCCACTTGCATCGAGTTGCGTTAGAGGAGGGACGAACGGAGGCACGAACGGCGGCAGACGTGTTTGGGGCTTAACTCCACATTGCCACAATTCTTCTTCGGCTACCAACTGTGCAGTCGAGGTTACCGGGTTCACTTCTTCCATTATTACCTTCTGCCACCTCTCGTGGATGAACGTCCTCCTGATTGTACATTGGTGGGGTGCTTCGGCTACTTGTCTGTGACAAGATCAGGTATTAAAGTTCCATGAACTAAAGGGGTTGTACCACGTGGTTAAGGTGAGGCACAATAATCCATTGTACTCTGCACACGTTGATTCAAATCCCATTCTTGTCTGTAACGTGTCTGTTGTGTCTCTGTTTTGTCCACTTCATGAGGATATAGAAAAAAGGCTGTGATTTTTAGCTTTTGTTTCAGGGCTTGGCGGGCGGTGAATAGTCGAACACTGTCCATGGTGAAGCCAAATAATAAAAAGCTGAGAAAGTTACTTTTCACTCCCTGCCCTAATTGCGCATAAATTCTGAGTTGGAAAATGTTCCTTCCCCTCAGTTTGAAACTCACGAAGTCGCGCAAAAGATAAGTTCATAAAATATAGGAGCAGAATTAAGCCATTAGACCCATCGAGTCTGCCCCGCCATTCTATCGCGGTTGATTGTGCCAGTTAGAAACTTCTAATATTCTAACAATTATTTGGGAACTAGAATCGTCTAATATTCCATTCCCTGTGTAGGTTAGAAACTTCTAATATTCAAACCTCCACCTGCTTAACTAGAAACTTCTAATATTCTAGCATCGCTTTACCCAGAAACTTCTAATATTCTAGCCCTCCACGTTGCGCGCCATGAAGTTAAAACCTCACCACTATTCTTAGAATTCCCCCTGTACCAGAAAAGGGTCAAGATATTCTAAATGATGAACAGGGATTCTCACTCCCTGACTCCTATGCAGACTTAGGTGGGCGCTATTCGGGTCAAACCAGTGTTTCATGTTATCCCACGGCATAACCCATGTCTTCAGAGAAGATTCTGTTTACTTTCCACTCAGGTGCTTCACTCACGGGTCCGGCTTTTCTAAGTAGAGTAAAGTAAACTTTCTAATAAACACTCTTTCAGGTTATCAATTTAAGTTCGTTTTAATTTCAAATTAAAAGATGTAATCACTGTTTTTACAGAAAAGTAATAAGATATTTTCTTTGCATCTTCCTGGTCAGTTGTTAGACCTTCAAGTCTGCCTTGACAATTTTCTCCTGTAACTTTTGTTTTTTTCCTGATGGATTCGCTGTTCTGCTCGGCTTCCGTGTTCAGTCCTTCCCATGACCGAGGGCAGCTATGAGAGCTGGCTGCTGAATTATTAGGTATTATATAGCCCTTTGCGCAGCCTTAGTTTCTACATGGCATTTATTGAAATGTAACTGTTGCTTGCTGACTGTAGCTAATGCAAGCTCCCTGTCGTTGAACGAGCTGATTCTGCTTGACATGTAATACTTTTGTTTGGCAGGTAATACATTTATTTGTTGCTTCGTCAGCAACTTTCCTGATATCTGCCTTTAGTGATGTTTTTTCTCAGTCTAAATACTGGATATGAACTCGTGTTCAACGAAGCAGTTCGCCTCTGCACTTCTACTGGTCAGCTGGTGTCAACGGCAGGTCGCCCCCTATATTTCTAACCTTATCTGGCTTGGATCTATACCCTATGACCTGATTATTTGCTAAAAGATTTTTAACGTCAAAAATGTGTAAATTATGGGATAAACGTGCCACCTCATGTGTTTCTTAGCTGGAAAGCAGTTGTCTCATATTTAAGTGGCGTCAGCAAGGTTTCCCGCTTAACCTTCTCCCCCAATTTAAACCTAAGATTCTGGTTGTTCCTTTTTTAATTGTTCAGTAAAATAATGCACTTCTCGGGAAGTGTGAAATACTGTTCCCGTTTATATAACTTAAGATTTTAAATTGATTGAATGTCTTTTTAACTTTAAAACCATGTTGAGTTGTCCATATCTGTTTTCTTTAACGCCTGCGAAGCTATCTGTATTTTAAACAACCAGCGGCTGTTAACCCTTTGTGGGACCTTTCCCTTTCATTTAAAATCTCTGTCTTTTCCAGGTTCACATTCATGGTTCAAATGATATATTTTTTCATTATAACCTGTTCCTCACACGAAGGTATTGAGAGACGAAGATCTGAGCGACGTGAAGTATCCAATTGGAGAGATGCATCATGGCGACTGGAATCTCTCTCCACAGCTGCTTCCGGTGCTGCTTTCACAGCCGACGAACCCCTCCAGTGTCCAAACAGGTGAAAGTTCATCCAGTAGAGGCGGCAGAAGGGAGTTCTGGGAGAAGGCAACTTAGTCACCTCGACTATACTGTGGGTAGCTGAAGAACAGGTGTCAAGGAGCAGATCATACTGAAAGGAAAATGTTGATACTAATAAAGAAAAAGGCAGATGTGCTGCTGGGTGATAGCGACTTGTTTGCTTTTGGTGTGAGTGCGAATACAAATAGCAGACGATGGTTTTGGTCCATCGACTGCTGGGCTATGGGCCCACCACGCTTCCGCTGCGCCACTCCGCACGTGGTTGAGCTACTCGCGGTCGAGGTCGAGGAATCGACTCACAGGGGGCCAATAAGGAAATAAAGCTTTATCGAGCAATGAATCACAATAGAAACCGAGTCCCCAACTTCCCCTCTTGGACGGATGTGAACAATCCAACCTGCCAGACTATTTACAAGAGAAGACGAATTTTACCCTTCTCTTGGGATCAATATTAATTCCTCAACCAGACTCACCGAAGCAGATTATCGAGTCATGAGCTGGGCGTTTGCCGGTGGGGTCTTGCTGTGCGTATTTAAGCTGGAATTTCATGTCCTGAGACCAACGCTTTTCTATTGAAAGGGAGGTAATGGATCTTCCTGAGGTTGAAAATCTTGCTGGAGAAATTTAACCTCGTGGAGGAAAAGGCAATATCAGGAGTCGGATTCGAGCCATCGCCTCCAGAAGAAACTGCGACCTGAACGCAGCGCCTCAGACCGCTCGGCCATCCTGATGCGTTGTCGCCGAAACTAAGATCCGTGCACAAATCGACTTAAAGACTATCTTCATCGTTATTTCATTTCAAACAAGATATGCTTTTCCTACTTTTGAACCCCTTCCAGAGTCCTGTGTCTGAGTGCCATCCTTGTCCAAACCGCTGGTGTTTAAGGAGCTTCTCATTGCTGCATTGATCAGTTTGCTCTAATCAACAAGGTCCGAATTCCCGCTCTACCTGTTCCTCACACGAAGGTATTGAAAGTCTACGATCTGAGCGACGTGAAGTATCTAATTGGAGAGTTGCATTCTGGCGACTGCAATATCTCTCCACAGCTGCTTCCGGTGCTGCTTTCACAGACAAGTAGCCGAAGAACCCCTCCAGTGTCCAATCAGGTGAACGTTAATCCAGTAGAGGCGGCAGAAGAGTGTTCTGGGAGAAGTCAACTTAGTCACCGCGACTGTACTGTGGTTAGCTGAAGAACAGGTGTGAAAGAGCGGATCAGACTGAAAGCAAAACTTTGATACGAATAAAGCAGATGTGCTGCTGACAAACAGCAACTTGTTTCAGTTTGGTGTGAATGAGAATACGAATAGCAGAGAATGGTTTCGATCCATCGACTTCTGGGTTATGGGCCCAGCACGCTTCCGCTGCGCCACTCTGCTCGGTGCTCTTTATTTCCGTGGTCGGACTTGAGGCAAAGTATGAAGAAGTCTGTAACAGCGTGATCAATGTTTCCAGAGAGATGAAACTGCCGCCCCGAACTTCATTTTATAAAGGTGATTCCAGTCACTCCCCACTTTCCCATCAGAACAACGTCACAGAAGAAATCACATCGCCTTCACAGAACAACCATTCAGCACGAAAGTAAAGTATCTGAACTATGCTGACCAGAATCAGTGAGCTCAAACGTCTGTTCTTGTTGAAAGAAAAAAATGAGGCAGTGAATAGTTGTGTGGCTACCGCAGGGCAGTAATGTTGTAGCTCCTGGTTTAAGGAGCAGAGTGCGCAGCGGAAGCGTGCAGGGCTATTAGCCCGAGGTCGAGGAATCGAGGGTATTCTCTGCTATTTACATTCTCTCTCACGCCAAAAGTAAACATAACACACGTTCCTATTTGCTTTGCAGCAAATAGCTATCAGAAACCTTCTTGCAGTCTCATCCCGACATTAGTCCCAAGAATGAAGGAGACAGCATGACACATTACAACATTGTAAAGCTCACACATAGGGAACCACAGAGAAAATGCTTTAAAGTCTCAGCAGATCTGACAGCATCTGGAGGGAGAGAAATGAGCTGACGTTTCGTGTCCAGGTCACCCTTAGCCAAAGCTGCTCGGGAAACGTTATCCAGTAGTACCCCACAGAGGGGCAATATAGATATATAACGGTATCCAGTAATAACTCACAGGGGGCCAATAAGGAAATAAAGCTTTATCGAGCAATGAATCACAATAGAAACCGAGTCCCCAACTTCCCCTCTTGGACGGATGTGAACAATCCAACCTGCCAGACTATTTAGAAGAGAAGACGAATTTTACCCTTCTCTGGGGATCAATATTAATTCCTCAACCTGGGTCACTGAAGCAGATTATCGAGACATGAAATTGCCGGTGGGGTCTTGCTGTGCGTATTTAAGCGGGAATCTCATGTCCTGAGACCAACGCTTTTCCATTGAAAGGGAGGTATTGGATGTTCCTGAGATGAAAATCTTGCTGGAGAAATTTAACCTCGTGGAGTAAAAGGCAATATCAGGAGTGGGATTTAAACCCACGCTTCCAGAAGAGACTGCGAACTGAACGCAGCGCCACAGACCGCTCGGCCATCCAGATGCATTGACGCAGGAATTAAGATCCGTGCACAAATCGAATAAAGTCTGTTTTCATCTTTATTTCATTTCAAACAAGATATGCTTTTCCTACTTTTGAACCCCAGCCAGAGTCCTGTATCTGAGTGCCATTCTTGTCCAAACTGCTGGTGTTTAAGGAGCTTCTCATTGCTGCATTGATCAGTTTTCTCTAATCAACAAGGCCCGATTTTCCGCTCTCTCTGTTCCTCAGACGAAGGTATTGAAAGTCTAAGATCTGAGGACGTGAAGTACCCAATTGGAGAGTTGCGTTCTGGAAACTGCAATCTCTCTCCACAGCTGCTTCCGGTGCTGCTTTCACAGACAAGTAGCCGAAGAACCCCTCCAGTGTCCAATCAGGTGAACGTTCATCCAGTGGAGGCGGCAGAAGAGTGTTCTGGGAGAATTCAACTCAGTCACCTCGACTGTACTGTGGCTAGCTGAAGAACAGGTGTCAAAGAGCGGATAAGACTGAAAGCAAAACTTTGGTACTAATAAAGAAAAAGGCAGATGTGCTGCTGACAAATAGCAACTTGTTTCCGTTTGTTGTGATTGAGAATATGAATAGCAGAGAATGGTTTCGATCCATCGACATCTGCGTTATCGGCCCAGCACGCTTCAGCTGCGCCACTCTGCTCGGTGCTCATCATTTTTGTGGTCGGATTTGAGGCAAAGTTTGAGGAAGTCTGTAACTGCGTGATCAATGTTCCCAGAGAGATGAAACTGCCGCCCCGAACTTCATTTTATAAAGGTGATTCCAGTCACTCCCCACTTTCCCATCAGAACAACGTCACAGAAGAAATCACATCACCTTCACAGAACAACCATTCAGCACGAAACTGAATTATCTGAACTATGCTGACCAGAATCAGTGTGCTCAAACGTGTGTTCTTGTTGAAAGAAAAAAATGAGGCAGTGAATAGTTGTGTGGTTACCGCAGGGCAGTAATGTTGTAGCTCCTGGTTTAAGGAGCAGAGTGCCGCAGCGGAAGCGTGCTGGGCCATTAGACCGAGGTCGAGGAATCGAGGGTATTCTCTGCTATTTACATTCTCCCTCACGCCAAAAATAAACATAACACACGTTCCTGTTTGCTTTGCAGCAAATACCTATCAGAAACCTTCTTGCAGTCTCATCCCGACATTAGTCCCAAGAATGAAAGAGACAGCATGACACATTACAACATTGTAAAGCTCACACACAGGGAACCATAGAGAAAATGCTTCAAAGTCTCAGCATATCTGACAGCATCTGGAGGGAGAGAAATGAGCTAACGTTTCGAGTCCAGATGACCCTTAGTCAAAGCTGCTCGGGAAACGTTATCCAGCAGTACCCCATAGAGGGGCAACATAGATATATAACGATATCCAGTAATAACTCACAGGGGGCCAATAAGGAAATAAAGCTTTATCGAGCAATGAATCACAATAGAAACCGAGTCCCCAACTTCCCCACTTGGACGGATGTGAACAATCCAACCTGCCAGACTATTTACAAGAGAAGACGAATTATCTTCCATGTGGCATATAAGGAAAGTAGGAAGGAACTTAAGCAAGGAGTCAGGAGGGCTAGAAGGGGTCACGAAAAGTCATTGGCAAATAGGGTTAAGGAAAATCCCAAGGCTTTTTACACGTACATAAAAAGCAAGAGGGTAGCCAGGGAAAGGGTTGGCCCACTGAAGGATAGGCAAGGGAATCTATCTGTGGAGCCAGAGGAAATGGACGAGGTACTAAATGAATATTTTGCATCAGTATTCACCAAAGAGAAGGAATTGGTAGATGTTGAGTCTGGAGAAGGGGGTGTAGATAGCCTGGGTCACATTGTGATCCAAAAAGACGAGGTGTTGGGTGTCTTAAAAAATATTAAGGTAGATAAGTCCCCAGGGCTAGATGGGATCTACCCCAGAATGCTGAAGGAGGCTGGAGAGGAAATTGCTGAGGCCTTGACAGAAATCTTTGGATCCTCGCTGTCTTCAGGGGATGTCCCGGAGGACTGCAGAATAGCCAATGTTGTTCCTCTGTTTAAGAAGGGTAGCAAGGATAATCCCGGGAACTACAGGCCGGTGAGCCTTACATCAGTGGTAGGGAAATTACTGGAGAGAATTCTTCGAGACAGGATCTACTCCCATTTGGAAGCAAATGGACGTATTCGTGAGAGGCAGCACGGTTTTGTGAAGGGGAGGTCGTGTCTCACTAACTTGATAGAGTTTTTCGAGGAGGTCACTAAGATGATTGATGCAGGTAGGGCAGTAGATGTTGTCTATATGGACTTCAGTAAGGCCTTTGACAAGGTCCCTCATGGTAGACTAGTACAAAAGGTGAAGTCACACGGGATCAGGGGTGAGCTGGCAAGGTGGACACAGAACTGGCTAGGCCATAGAAGGCAGAGAGTAGCAATGGAGGGATTCTTTTCTAATTGGAGGGCTGTGACCAGTGGTGTTCCACAGGGATCACTGCTGGTACCTTTGCTCTTTGTAGTATATATAAATGATTTGGAGGAAAATGTAACTGGTCTGATTAGTAAGTTTGCAGACGACACAAAGGTTGGTGGAATTGCGGATAGTGATGAGGACTGTCTGAGGATACAGCAGGATTTAGATTGTCTGGAGACTTGGGCGGAGAGATGGCAGATGGAGTTTAATCCGGACAAATGTGAGGTCATGCATTTTGGAAGGTCTAATGCAGGTAGGGAATATACAGTGAATGGTAGAACCCTCAAGAGTATTGAAAGTCAAAGAGATCTAGGAGTCCACAGGTCATTGAAAGGGGCAACACAGGTGGAGAAGGTAGTCAAGAAGGCATACGGCATGCTTGCCTTCATTGGCCGGGGCATTGAGTATAAGAATTTGCAAGTCATGTTGCAGCTGTATAGAACCTTAGTTAGGCCACACTTGGAGTATAGTGTTCAATTCTGGTCGCCACACTACCAGAAGGATGTGGAGGCTTTAGAGAGGATGCAGAAGAGGTTTACCAGAATGTTGCCTGGTATGGAGGGCATTAGCTATGAGGAGCGATTGAATAAACTCGGTTTGTTCTCACTGGAACGAAGTAGGTTGAGGGGCGACCTGATAGAGGTATACAAAATTATGAGGGGCATAGACAGAGTGGATAGTCAGAGGCTTTTCTCCAGGGTAGAGCGGTCAATTACTAGGGGGCATAGGTTTACGATGAGAGGGGCAATGTTTAGAGTAGATGTACGAGGCAAGTTTTTTACGCAGAGGGTAGTGGGTGCCTGGAACTCGCTACCGGAGGAGGTGGTGGAAGCAGGGACGATAGGGACATTTAAGGGGCATCTTGACAAATATATGAATAGGATGGGAATAGAAGGATACGGACCCAGGAAGTGTAGAAGATTGTAGGTTAGTCGGGCAGCATGGTCGGCACGGGCTTGGAGGGCCGAAAGGCCTGTTCCTGTGCTGTACATTTCTTGTTCTTTGTTCTTTGTTGAATTTTACCCTTCTCTTGGCATCAATATTAATTCCTCAACCAGAGTCACTGAAGCAGATTATCGAGTCATGAACTGGGCTTTTGCCGGTGGGGTCTTGCTGTGCATATTTAAGCAGAAATCTCATGTCCTGAGACCAACGCTTTTCCATTGATAGGGAGGTATTGGATCTTCCTGAGGTTGAAAATCTGGCTGGAGAAATTTAACCTCGTGGAGGAAAAGGCAACATCAGGAATGAGATTCGAACCCACGCCTCCAGGAAAGACTGCGTTTTGAACGCAGCGCCTTAGACCGCTCGGCCATCCTGATGCGACGTCGTCGAATCTAAGATCCGTGCACAAATCGACTTAAAGTCTATCTTCATCGTTATTTCATTTCAAACAAGATATGCTCTTCCTACTTTTGAACCCCAGCCAGAGTCCTGTATCTGAGTGCCATCTTTGTCCAAACCGCTGGTGGTTCAGGAGCTTCTCATTGCTGCATTGATCAGTTTGCTCTAATCAACAAGTTCCGATTTCCCGCTCCACCTGTTCCTCAGACGAAGGTATTGAAAGTCTCAGATCTGAACGGCGTGATGTGTCAATTTGGAGAGTTGCATTCTGGCGACTGCAATCTCTCTCCACAGTTGCTTCCCGTACTGCTTTCACAGACAAGTTCACAGACTGTACTGTGGTTAGCTGAAAAACAAGGAGCGGTTCAGACAGAAAGCAAAACTTTGCTACTAATAAAGAAGAAGGCAGGTGTGCTGCTGACACATAGCGACTTGTTTCCGTTTGGTGTGAGTGAGAATATAAATAGGCTTGCAACTTGCTGGCGAGGCCGTCGCCGGTGATGATGACGTGGCGTGGACTCGCTGAACCAGGTTCAGGAGCTCGAGCACCGAGCAGGGACGCTCTGTCAGGCCCGACGATTTCAAACCACAGTGTTGCCTTGATCGCCTTGTTGGATACCCCTCGTTGACAGGAACCAGTGGCAGCTATGGCATTGCCATTGTAGTCAAGGAACTGGCAGGCCGGTGGAAGAATGCTTGGTCTGGCGCGCATGGTGTCGAGGCCGGATTTTGAGATGAGGTTCGCTGATGCGCCGGTGTGAAGTTTGAATTGGATGCAAGTCTTGTCTCATTTCATTTCATTTCGTTTTCATTTCATTAATTGTGTGGACAGCACACCACTCGTCGATCCACACTGAGGTTCGAGAGGCGTGTCTCGTTGTGGTGGAAGGCAGCGCATGTGTAGTTATGATGCCCACCCGGTATGGGGACCTGACGCACTCAGCATCAGGGTCTGTTGGGCTGTCGGGATCGGAATCTGGCATGCCTTGTTGTATTGAGCGGACACTTCTGCGCCGCAGCTGGGATCGCTGGCTGCTGAGCGGTGGAGCAGATCTGCAAAGGGCTGCATAGTGGCCAAGCTTGCCACACTGTAGACACCGGCGTCCTTTTGCCGGACATTTCCGCTTTAAGTGGGTGGAGCCACAATTCGGAGATGTCATGACGCCGATGGCAGGGCATTCCGTGCGCCATCGCGCATGCGCAGTACGGTCGGTCGACGTACGCACCTGTGCAGTCGTGTTTTCGGCCTCGTCGTCCACTCGGTCATGGCGCACCTGTGCAGGGACCTGGGAAAAGCGCACAAAGTGACCACTCTCCTCGATGCTCAGGCCCTGCATTTGAACAATGGCCTGCACCCGTTCCGCCTCGTGGGAGGCCAGTTTTGCAGTTTCTGCCGCCCTGATGCGGGGGTAACGATTCTTAGCATGCTCATGGATAACGCATGTCTCGATAGCAACTGAGAGGGTCAACTGTTTGAATTTCAGGAGCTGCTGCCGAAGGGAATCGGAGTGGACCCCGAAAACGATCTGATCCCGGATCATGGAATCAACCGTCGAGTCATAGTTACATGACTGCGCTAGGATGCAGAGATGGGTCACGAAGGACTGAAAAGGTTCATTCTTACCCTGAAGCCTCTGCTGGAAAAAGTACCATTCAAAGCTCTCATTCACCTCAGTGTCGCAGTGGCTGTCAAACTTCAGCAGGACTGTTTTGAATTTTGTTTTGTCTTCGCCAGCAGCGAACGTAAGGGAGTTGTAGATGTGGATGACATGGTCCCCCGCGGTGGAGACAAATAATGTGATCTTCCAGGCATCCGATGCTGCTTCGAGGTCGGATGCCTCGATGTACAGGAGGAACTTTTGCTTGAAGATTTTCCAATTGGCGCCAAGGTTGCCGGAGATGCGGAGCTGCGGAGGAGGCTGGTGTTTTCCATTTCACCGGATGGCTGCTTCCTACAGCTCCCCACCTGGAAGTCGGACCGGCCATACACTGCCCTCGAGGGGGACAGTCGCCTCAACCACTTCCTTAGGGTTCAGTATCACAAATGGGATCTCGGTCTTCCAAAAAGAGATGGACCAAGTGGTCGACCAGTACGGTTTGTGGGCCACCTTTCCGTACTTATAAAATGTCACCATCTGCGGCCATGACCAGCAGGACCACGATGCCAACCTCGATAAATTCCTCCGCACTGCCACCCTTCTCAACCTGACCTACAACAAAGAGAAGTGTGTGTTCAGCATGACCCGGTTAGCCATTCTCGGCTATGTAGTCCAAAATGGTCTTCTCTGGCCCGACCCCGAGCGCATGCGCCCCTTCATGGAACTTCCCCAAGGCCCTCAAACACTGCCAGGGCTTCTTTTCCTACCACGCTCAGTGGGTCCCAAACTATGCCGACAAGGCCCGCCCACTCATTCAGTCCATCCAATTCCCCGTTGCGGCCGAGATTCAACATGCTTTCGTCCGCATCAGAGCAGACATCGCCAAGGCTGGGTTGCGCGCAGTGGATGAGTCACTGCTTTTCCAAGTAGAAAGCGACGCTTCAGACGTCGCCCTGGCTGCCACCCTTAACCAGGCAGGCAGACCCGTGGCATTCTTTCCCCGCACCCTTCATGTCTCTGAAATTCGACACTCATCCGTCGAGAAGGAGGCTCAAGCTATCGTTGAAGCTGTTTGAAGCGGCATTGGAGGCATTACCTGGCAGGTAAGAGATTCACTCTCCTTACGGACCAACGGTCGGTAGCCTTATTGTTCAATAACACACAGCGGGGCAAGATCAAAAATGATAAAATCTTGCGGTGGAGAATCGAGCTCTCCACCTATAATTACGAGATCTTGTATCGCCCCGGTAAACTCAACGAGCCTCCAGACGCCCTCTCCCGAGGTACATGTGCCAGCGCACATGAGGACCAACTCTGGGCCCTACACAACAGCCTTTGTCACCCGGAGGTCACCCGATTGTACCATCTGGTCAAAGCTCACAATCTGCCCTACTCCGTCGAGGAAGTAAGGACTGTGACCAGGGTCTGCCAGGTCTGTGCGGAGTGCAAGCCACACTTCTACCGGCCAGACCGTGCACGCCTGGTGAAGGCTCCCCACTCATTTGAACACCTCAGGGTGGAGTTCAAAGGGCCCCTCCCCTCCACCGACCATAACACCATATTCTCAGTGTGGTCGATGCGTACTCCAGATTCCCCTTCACCATCCCATGCCCCGATATGACGTCTGCCACCGTCATCAAGGCCCTCAGCACCATCTTCGCTGTTCGGTTTCCCTGCCTACATCCACAGTGACAGGGGATCCTCATTCATGAGCGATGAGCTGCGTCACGTCCTGCTCAGCAGGGGTATAGCCTCCGGTAGGATGACCAGCTACAACCCCCGGGGAAACGGGCAAGTAGAACGGGTGAATGGGACAGTTTGAGGGCCGTCCCGCTGGCCCTATGGTCCAGGAACCTCCCAGCCTCTCGCTGGCAGGAGGTCCTCTTTGACACTCTGCACTCCATCCGGTCACTATTGTGCACCACCACTAATAACACACCCCATGAACGTGTTTTTACCTTCCCCAGGAAGTCCACATCTGGTGTGTCGCACCCTACTTGGCTCGCTGCTCCAGGACCGGTCCTTCTCCGTAGGCACCTCCGACTCCACAAGGCGGACCCCTTGGTGGACAGGGTTCACCTGCTTCACGCCAACCCTCAATATGCCGACGTTGAGTTTCCCGACGGCCGCCAAGATACTGTCTCACTCAGTATCTCTGCGGTTATTTTTAACTTTTGTTTGAAGGCTGGCGCGGGGGGGGGGGGGGGGGGGGCGGGGGGATAGTCAAACACTGTCCACATTGAAACCACGTTAAAAAACGACAAGTACTTATTTCATTCCCCGCTGTATTTGTGTATAAATTCTGAGTGAGAAACTTTCTCTTCCTCAGTTTGAAACTCAGCAAGAGGCGCAAAAATTCCCAATTTATTATTGCGATGGCCGGGAATCAAACCCGGGTCAACTGCTTGGAAGGCAACTACGCTCACCACTATACCACCATCGCTCACTGACTGGAGACGTGTCCTTTTGGTTCTTTAGATCAGTTTGATTAACTGTTTGGTATCAAGTACTTACTTTGCGTAAGTTATTTCACTCCAATTTAAAATGCTCCTGAATGAAAGTGTCCGTGTCGCACGGCTCCTGTTCAGCCAGGAGATGGCACCAGTCCACAATAAATGTACATTCTATGTGTCATTACATAGGACACTTACTCTGGCCTGAGACCTTAACTCGTACCTGTGTCCTGATGCTGTCATTTTCACCCTGTTTAAGTAATCATAGAATGCCTCCAGTGCAGAAGGAGGGCATTCGGCCCATGGAACCGGTACCGACCCTCGGAAAGAGCACCCGATTTCGGCCCAAACGCACCTAACCTTTCAAATACGTCAGGATGGCCGAGTTCAGGTCGCAGTCTCCAGGGGCCAGGGCTCGAATCCCACTCCTGAAAGTGACTTTTCCTCCGCGAGGCACCATCCAAACCTGGAACCCCTCCCGAACAGCACTGTGTGTGTACATACACCAGATGGACTTCCAGCGGTTCCAGAATCCCCTCACCGCCCATTCTCACGGTCAATTAATGATAGATTGTAAATGTTTTGCCGAATCAGCGACAATCAAAGCCAGAGAAACCGTCAATAACCCTCAGAGCAGGAAAGGCAACTCAATGTCCTTTGGCCCAAAAGCAAAATACTGCGGATGCTGCAAATCTGAAACAAAGACAGAAAATGCTGCAAATATTCAGTTGATCCGGCAGCTTCTGTGGAGAGAGAAACAGGTCGTTCCAACGAAATGTCAGGATCTAAAATGGTAACTATTTCGCTTTTCACAGATACTACAGATCCGTACAGTATTTCCAGCATTCCCTTGTGATTAGCTGAACATCCTCAGACTCTGTAGCTTAATCCGTTAAAGTGTCTGTTCCCTAAAGAAAAATCTGGACTCAAATCCCAGCCCAGCCTTATTCCGTTTGACCACCTGGGCGATTGAGAACTTCCTCCACAACAGGGGGAAATGTGTTGGATTTCTAGTCGGAAAATATGCCTTTTGCAGGGTTAAATTCAGTAGAATATCTACAGAGATTGTAACGCAATGACTGATTTCAGCTGCCATCATCCAGTTGTTAAATCTTTCCACTAGAAACCCACTGGATTTTCCCCTTTGACTTGAGTCCTGCTCCCAGAGGATCAGTTCAGTATTTTCAATAATATAATATTTTGAATGCTCTGTGTCCAGAGAATTGTGACGCTGAAATTGCTCACACTTCTCTCCATTGTTATCTACCCTGCAGGTATTGACTGCACCGTCTAATGGAGACATGCTCACAGGGCTGTGAGAGGGGCTTTCTTTCAGGCGTGAGGCCTCTTTTGGTTCATCAACAGCAACCGGATGCTGCAGAGAAACTCGGAATACCGAGCACCTCTTCTCAGGATGAACTTAATCAGGGACAAGATGTTGTTTGAAGAGCGAATCAAAGGTCTGAAGAATTGGTCTGAGATTCCTGGCGTTTTGTGAAGAGAACAAGGTGGTGGAGCAATGTGACACTAGCAGGATACGAGTTTGGGATATTATCCAGTCTGTGCTGGGAGAGCTGCGGGAAGGACGTTGTCTTGTCTGCCCACCCAAGCTGAATGTTGGGATTGAGGTGGTGATCAGATTCCGAGAGGAGGGTGAAATCCTTTCACTGAGTTTCAAGCTCAGAGTGCGGTTGAGTGTCTTGAGTTACAGGAAGATACAGACGGGATGGTCAAATGGGCAGAAAAGTGGCTCATGGAATTTAACGCTGCAAACTTAGATGTGATCATTTGGTAGGGGGTTTTCACAGTAACTTCATTGCAGTGTTAATATAATCCTACTTTTGACAATAAAGAATATAATATTATTATTAAAGGATTAATGTCAATGGCCTGACACTGGGAAGTCCTGAGGAACAAAGGGACCTTGGAGTGTTTGTCCATAGATCTCTGAAGGCAGACGGGCAGATTAATAGGGTGGTGGGAAAGACATTTGATATATTTGTCTTTATCAATCGGGGCATGGATTACAAATGCAGAGAGGTCATGGTGGAGTTGTATAGAATGTTGGTGAGGCCACAGCTGGAGTACCGTGTGCAATTCTGGTCACCACATTATAGGAAATATGTGACTGCACTGGATGTGGTGCAGAGGTGATTCAGCAGGATGTTGCTTGGGATGGAAAAGTTAGGATATGAAGAGAGGTTGGATAGGCTTGTTTTCTCTCTCACGCAGGGACAGAGATGACTGAGGGGTGATCACTTCGAGGTGTACAAGATTATGATAGGTATAGGCAGGGCGGATAGGGAGCACCTGTTCCCCTCAGTCACAAGGGGACACTGTATTATTCTGTGATTCTGTTACTGATCAGATCTTGGAGGTATCGCTGCTGTATTCCCAGGAGGCGGTGGTCTGATTCGGAGAGCAAAAGCTTCCATCGAGGACGGGGTTCTCAATAAGAACAAACTGGAGGTGTGGGATGTTAGAATCTGCTCAGCACTGATTCATTTTTATTCATTGTTGTGTCCGAGAATAAACACGTGGATTGTAGCTGTCCATTAAAAGCAAAAATAGAATTCGGAAATTTCTGGCCAGTAACTTCACCATGTCCACGTTACATCACTCAGCACCCGCAGCTGCATCACATCTGGTCCACGTTTCCTCAGCAGAGAGCAGTTTCACAGCAGAGAGTACATTTCGACTGGAGAGATTGCAGTTTCTCAGCAGAGCGCACAGTTCACGGCAGAGAACACAGTCCCACAGCAGAGAACACAGTCCCACAGCAGAGAGCACAGTCCCACAGCAGAGAGCACAGTTTCACAGCAGAGAACACAGTAACACAGCAGAGAACACATTTCCACAGGAGAGGTCTCTCTCTGATACAGTCTGTGAGTTCTCCCTCAATGCTCTCACCTTCTGACCTATTGCTCACGTGCCCACTCCAATGGTGTTGAAGTGTTTCCCATCAGTCCGTTCAGAACAATCCTTCAGCTGATATGTTGGAAATGTAATTTGCTGACAGAGACTATATTTCCAATATTTCACAACTGGCTGCACATCTGGACCAATGGACAAATACAACCTTCTTCCGTTAGTTGTTGCAGATGTTAAAGGTCCATGAGGTGGTTTGGTGAAGTCAGGTCATTTGGCGAGTTGGCCGAGAGGTGACGGTGATGCGCTGCTAATCCATTGTGCTTTGCATCTGCGGGTTTCTATCCATCCTCCTCGATGATCAATGTCCTGCGTCTCCGCGTTGGGCCACTTATTGAGGGTGACCTGATGATTCATTCAGTGTATCCGGAACTAGGATGGAGTTTAGATTCGGAGTTCAACAGGCCTGAGGAGTGAATCTTTTTGCACCAATCTCTATACCGATATTCCTAATCCTCTGTCTGATAATCGATTTAAATCACGACACCAGCTTTGGGCAGGAGTTTGGCACCATGAAAACTTGCGGCTTCAGAAGCTCCAAAACAGACGCCAGCTTCATCTGGGGCACTGCTGGCAGATTTTGTCTTTCCGGAACCGGCCGCCCAGCCGTGAAAACAAGTCCATCAGGTGACCTCATTACACTGTAAGACGGAGGAGCAGAAGTGGCCCATTCGGCCCATCCTGTCTGCTCCACCATTCAAAGAGGTTATGATTGACCTGATATAATCTTCAAACCCACTTTCCCGCCTTATCCCCATAATCCTTGATTCCCTTACTGATTTAATCTTGCGCATATTAACTTCCCCAGCCTCGACAAGTATTCGCTTAGAAACAATGTTTCCACAGATACACTATACTCTGAGAGAACAAATTACTCATCATTTCTGATTTAATTGGGCGGCCCCTTACTCTGAGATCATTCCCTCTGGTCCTAGGCTCTCCCACATGGAGAAACAACCTCTCAGCATTCACCCTTTCAACGCCTCTGAAAATCTATTGAATCAGTGAATTTGAATGGTGAGATTTATTCCCTGTCCCAAAGAGTATTTCAGGCCTCTGGATTCCCAATCCAGTGAGATAATCTTTCATCCCTCTGAACAAAAAACAGTTGATTCAGCTCATTATTAAACATCTTGGGCCAGTGGGCCGATGAATGGCAGATGGAGTTTAATTTGGATAAATGTGAGGTGATGTATTTTGGTAGCTCAAATCAGTGATTGACCTAATCAGTCACTAGTAGCGAGTTGGGGAGAATTACAGAACAAACAGATCTAGGAGTACAGGTTCACCGCTCCTTGAAGGTAGTGTCGCAGGTGGATAGGGTGGTGAAGAAGGCATTCGGAATGCGAGGTTTTAAGCTCAAAATGTTGAATACAAGAGTTGGGACGTCTTGTTCAAGTTGCACAAGACATTGGTAAGACCACACATGGAATATTGTGTTCAGTTCTGGTCACCCTGTTTTCCGAAGGATATTGTTAAACTAGAAAGAGTGCAGAAGTGGTTTACAAGGGTGCTACCAGGACTTGATGGTCTGAGTGAAAGGTAGAGGCTGGATAGGCTGGGACTTTTTTTCCTGGAGCGTAGGAGGCGTATGGGTAATGTCATAGAGGTCTATGAAATAATTAGGAGCATAAATAAGGTACTGAGGAGCATCTGGAACGGGCTGCCAGAGGCAGTGGTGGAGGCGGGTATCATTTTGTCTTTTAAAAATCAGTTAGACAGTTACATGGGCAGGGTGGGTATAGAGGGATATGGGCCAAATGCGGACAAGTTTGTCTCGCTTAGTGAAAGAAACTGGGCGGCATTGACAAGCTGGGCCGAAGGGCTTTTTCCATGCTGCCAACTTCTATGACTCAATCACTCTGTCTGTCTTCGTGACGACATTAGAATTTCCACCACAGATTTGTATTGAACCGATTGATACATAATATTTTATTCTGTACTTGATCCAAGTCAAACAGATACTGTGGATTCATCAGGGGATAAACAAAATACTAGGATGAGAGCGAATTGAATGAAAACAATGTTAGAAGGAATTATATACCATAAAAAGCCCTGCAATGCTTGGATGGAAAGGTGGAACTATGAGCTGAGGAGGGAAAACTCGGCTGTCAGCAAGTTCCACCGGATTTCTGTATAAAACGACCGCGACAGGACACGAACCTGCAATCTTCTGATATCATCATTAGATTCATCGAAGTCAGACGCCTTATCCATTAGGCCACGCGGCCACCGCCAGTGACGTGCGAGCCAATGCTTATCCCATGTGAATAAATACTGTGATCATATCTGTTTCCGTAGAAACCAGTAAAATGCAGAAGGAGGCTATTCGGCCCATCGAGTCTGCACTGACCCTCCAATCCTGCATCCACTCATGAGAGGGGATGGACGGATTTCAGGGGTTGGAATGGGGGCCAGAGTTGCTCCATCGGACCCAATATTCCAGTAGAGGGCAGGTGAGTGAGCTTTCGGAGGGTCAGTACATACTCGTTGTGCCGAATGGTCTTCATTTGCACAATAGGGATTCTCTGATTCTATGACAGCAGCGGGTTTAGGTGGCGAAGCCCTTGTGCCATACTGCCCACTCCTGACACCATGGAGAAATTCTGATCTCTCAAAGACTGGCGACCAAGGACGTGTAACAAAAAATAATTTATTTACTGTTTGAGCAGCTGCTCCAGGCTTGTGCTCTGAGCGCGATCCGGGGAGAACACCTGATCATTTTAGATGCGGGACACGTAATCACGTGACCATTCGGTCTGCACAGGCCTCCTTCTGTGCTGCCAGTTTCTGTGATTGAATTGCTTTAATTTGGATCTGGACTGGGAAGTTCGGTGCTGTTCCATGTAAAGCAAAAATGAACTTCTAGGATATTTCCAATGTAACTGATTTTCTTCCGCAAACAATTGAATCAGTGGAATTGTGCGTTTCGGGAACTGGGAGTTTCGAGTCTCTCAAGGCTTCTCTCCAAATCCAATGGTCAATTGTAAGGTAGATTCAACCGCTCCTCACATAAACACCGGGGCACCGTTCATCGCAGGAATGGAAGAACTTCCTGGAGTGATTCCTGGCCGGTTTTATAATGTTTTGTACGTTTTATAATGTTTAATGAATGACCTATTGAACCGAGCTGCGATGGTCGAGTGGTTAAGGTGTTGGACTTCCCCAGCAGGTTCGAGCCCTGCTCCCAGCGACTGTGGCCGAAGAATTAATCGGAATTTTAGTAAACGGTTTGACACAAGGTTCGCTGCTTAGCAAATTCTAATCTCCTCAGGAAGAGGGTTAATAATATTTTTAACAGCAGCCCGGTTAGCTCAGTCGGCAGAGCATCGGACATTTAATCCCACGGTCGTGGGTTTGCCAGGATGTTGCCTGGTATGGAGGGCATTAGCTATGAGGAGCAGTTCAATAAATTTGGTTTGTTTTCACTGGAACGACGGAGGTTGAGGGGTGACCTGAAAGTGGTCTACAAAATTATGAGGGGCATAGACAGAGTGGATAGTCAGAGGCTTTTTCCCAGGGTAGAGGGGTCAATTACTGGGGGGGCATAGGTTCAAGGTGTGAGGGGCAAGGTTTACAGGAGATGTGTGAGGCAAGTTTTTTTACACAGAGGGTAGTGGGTGCCTGGAACTCGCTGCCAGATGAGGTGGTGGAAGCAGGGACGATAGTGACATTTAAGGGCATCTTGACAAATACATGAATAGGATGGGAATATAGGGATACGGACCCAGGAAGACGACAAGATTTTAGCTCAGATGGACAGCATGGTCGGCTCAGGCTTGGAGGGCCGAAGGGCCTGTTCCTCTGCTGTACTTTTCTTTGTCTTTGTTCTTTGTTGTAAAATCTCCCCTCTTTCCTCTTGTGTAACTGTGTTATCTGCATCTTCACTCTGTTATTGAAAGGTCTTCCCTGATGTTAATTAAACTGCTTTCCGATATTTAAGTATATTCTCTCCCGCTGAACTGTGATTTCTACTGTGCAACCGAGATCTCTACTGTGTAACTGCTCTCTGCTGTGGAATGTGATCTCTGCTGTGAACTGTGCCTCTGCTGGGAAACGGCGACCTCTCCTGTGGAAATGTGCTCTCTGCCGTGAACTGTGCGCTCTGCCGTGAAACTGTGCTCTCTGCTGTGAAACTGTGTTCTCTGCTGTGGGACTGTGTTCTCTGCCGTGAACTGTGCGCTCTTCTGAGAAACTACGATCTCTCCAGTGGAAATGTACTCTCTGCTGTGAAACTGTGCGCTCTGCTAGGGAAACGTGGACCAGATGTGATGCAGCTGAGGATGCTGAGTAATGTAACGTGGACATGGTGAAGTTACTGGCCAGACATTTCCGAATTCTATTTTTGTTTTGAATGGACAGCTACAATCCACGTGTTTATTCTAGGACACAACAATGAATAAAAATGAATCAGTGCTGAGCAGATTCTAACATCCCACACCTCCAGTTTGTTCTTATTGAGAACCCCGTCCTCGATGGAAGCTTTTGCTCTCCGAATCAGACCACCACCTCATGGGAATACAGCAGCGATACCTCCAAGATCTGATCTGTAACAGAATCACAGAATAATAGTGTCCCCTCGTGACTGAGGGGAACAGGTGCTCCCTATCCGCCCTGTCTATACTTATAATCTTGTACACCTCGATGAGTTCACCCCTCAGTCATCTCTTTTCCTGCGTGATAGAGAAAACAAGCCTATCCACCTCTCTTCATATCCTAAATGTTCCATCCCAAGCACCATCCTGCTGAATCACCTCTGCAACCCATCCAGTGCAGTCACATATTTGCTAGAATGTGGTGACCAGAATTGCACACGGTACTCCAGCTGTGACCTCCCCAACATTCTATACAACTCCACCATGACCTCTCTGCATTTGTAATCCATGCCCCGATTGATAAAGACAAATATCTCAAATGTCTTTTCCACCACCCTATTAACCTGCCCTTCTGCCTTCAGAGATCTCTGGACAAACACTCCAAGGTCCGTTTGTTCCTCAGGACTTCCCAGTGTCAGGCCATTCACATTAATCCAATAATAATAATATTATATTCTTTATTGTCACAAATAGGCTTATATTAACACTGCAATGAAGTTACTGCGAAAATCCCTACCAAAAGGATCACATCTAATTTTGCAGCGTGAAATTCCATCAGCCACTTTTCTGCCCATTTGACCATTCCGTCTGTATCTTCCTGTAACTCAAGACACTCAACCGCACTGTGAGCTTGAAACTCAGTGAAAGGATTTCACCCTCCTCTCGGAATCTGATCACCACCTCAATCCCAACATTCAGCTTGGGTGGGCAGACAAGACAACGTCCTTCACGCAGCTCCCCAGCACAAACTGGATAATATCCCAAACTCGTATCCTGCTATTGTCACATTGCTCCACCACCTTGTTCTCTTCACAAAACGCCAGGAATCTCAGACCAATTCTCCAGACCTTTGATTCTCTCTTCAAACAACATCTTGTCCCTGATTAAGTCCATCTTGAGAAGAGGGGCTCGGTATTCTGAGTTTCTCTGCAGACATCCGGCTGCTGTTGATGGACCAAAAGAGGCCTCGCGCCTGAAAGCAAGCCTCTCTCACAGCCCTGTCAGCATGTCTCCATTAGACGGTGCAGTCAACACCTGCAGAGTAGATAACAATGGAGAGAAGTGTGAGCAATTTCAGCGTCACAATTCTCTGGACATAGAATTCAAAATATAATATTACTGAAAATACTGAACTGATCCTCTGGGAGCAGGACTCAAGTCAAAGGGGAAAATCCAGTGGATTTTTAGTGGAAAGATTTAACAACTGGATGATGGCAGCTGAAATCAGTCATTGCGTTACAATCTCTGTAGATATTCTACTGAATTTAAACCTGCAAAAGGCATATTTTCCGACTAGAAATCCAACACATTTCCCCCTGTTGTGGAGGAAGTTCTCAATCGCACAGGTGGTCAAACGGAATAAGGCTGGGCTGGGATTTGAGTCCAGATTTGTCTTTAGGGAACAGACACTTTACCGGACGAAG
Organism: Scyliorhinus torazame; assembly: GCF_047496885.1. Lineage (NCBI taxonomy): Eukaryota > Metazoa > Chordata > Chondrichthyes > Carcharhiniformes > Scyliorhinidae > Scyliorhinus > Scyliorhinus torazame. The sequence continues at coordinate 48,275,706 of NC_092730.1, forward strand.
CTACAGAGTCTGATGATGTTCAGCTAATCACAAGGGAATGCTGGAAATACGGTACGGATCTGTAGTATCTGTGAAAAGTGAAATAGTTAACATTTCACAACCTGACCTTTCATTGGAACGATCTGTTTCTCTCTCCACAGAAGCTGCCGGATCAACTGAATATTTCCAGCATTTTCTGTCTTTGTTTCAGATTTGCAGCATCCACAGTATTTTGCTTTTGGGTCAAAGGACAATGAGTTGCCTTTCCTGCTCTGAGGGTTATTGCAGGTCCCTCTGGCTGTGATTATCGCTGATTCGGCCAAACATTTACAATCTATCATTAATTGACCGCGAGAATGGGCGGTGAGGGGATTCTGGAACCGCTGCATGTCCATATGGTGTATGTACACACACAGTGCTGTTCGGGAGGGGTTCCAGGTTTGGATGGTGCCTCGCGGAGGAAAAGTCAATTTCTGGAGTGGGATTCGAGCCCTGACCTCCAGAGGAGACTGCGACCTGCGCTCGGCCAACCTGACGTAGTCGAAAGGTTAGGTGCGTTTGGGCCGAAATCGGGTGCTCTTTCCGAGGGTCGGTGCCGACTCGATGGGCCGAATGGCCTCCTTCTGCACTGGAGGTATTCTATGATTACTGAAATAGGATGAAAATGGCAGCATCCAGGACACAAGGACAAGTTAAGGTCTCAGGCCAGAGTAAGTGTCCTGTGTAATGACACATAGAATGTACATTTATTGTGGACTGGTGGCATCTCCTGGCTGAACAGGAGCCGTGCGACACGGACACTTTCATTCAGGAGCATTTTAAATTGGAGTGAAATAACTTACGCAAATTAAGTATTTGTTACGAAACAGTTAATCAAACTGATCTAAAGAACCAAAAGGACACGTCTCCAATCAGTGAGCGATGGTGGTATAGTGGTGAGCATAGCTGCCTTCCAAGCAGTTGACCCGGGTTCGATTCCCGGCCATCGCAATAATAAATTGGAATCTTTGCAGCTCTTTGTGAGTTTCAAACTGAGGAAGAGAAAGTTTCGCAGTCAGAATTTAGTGGCAAGTACAGCGAGGAGTGAAATAAGTAACTTTCTCATCATTTTTAATGTGGTTTCAATATGGACAGTGTTCCACTATTCACTGCCCAAGCCCTCCGACAAAACTAAAAATCACACCAATTTCACTTCAGCCTCACGAAGGGGACACAACAGACACGTTACAGACGAGGATGGGATATGAAGCTACGTGTACAGAGCACAATGGATTATTGTGCATCACCTTAACCACGTGGTACAGCTGCTTTACTTCAGGGTCCTTTCATATCCCTCAATCTGACTTCTCTGCGTTTATTTCGCACAGTTGGGTGTAAATAAAACATAAATCTATGAGGAGAAACACATACCGGTCCGCACTTGGGCTTGTGGCGCAACGGTAGCGCGTCTGACTCCAGATCAGAAGGTTGCGTGTTCAAATCACGTCAGGCTCAGGATGTTTTTCTGCCGCTGGTTCCAGGAATTTCTCTCTGTGGGAATGTTCCCGAAATGACTCCGTTCAAAGCCGCAATGCTGGTAAATCTTTCCGGATATTTCAGATTTACCCGCTCAGTTTATATTTTTGAGCAGTTTCATCAAACATTCGGATAGCTCAGTCGGTAGAGCATGGGAGTCTACCTCCCAGGGTCGAGGGTTCGAGCCGCACGTTGGCCGCTTCCATATTATTATCTGAGAATATTGAACCAACTGTGCTAACCGTTGTGCTACCGTGCTGCCCAACCAGTTGGTTCAATCTCACTGCTCGTGGGTGAGACCAGAACTACTGGGCAGTTAAAAACAAGGATGTCGCTGTTTTTCGGACGGAGATGAGGAGATTTCTCCCTCTCAGAGAGTTGTGCGACTTTGGAACTCTGCCTCAGAAGGCCGCGGAAGCGGGACATTGATTATGTTCAAGGTGGAGATGGGGAAATTCTTGTTCAGCAAATAAATCAAAGGTTTATCGGGGTTGCATACAACCATTGCATTCAGCCAGTTACCTGGGTGCACGAGCGTGCGGTTTTTTATTTGATATATCAGTTCCACACCATGGTGAAACGGTGTTAAAATGTCGTTTTCATTTCTTCACGTGTTCTCCACTGATATATTCGCTGCAATAACTTCTCTGGGCACAAAGCACAGTAGCACAAGTGGCTAGCACTGTGGCTTCACAGCGCCAGGGTACCAGGTTCGATTCACTGCCTGTCCGCGGAGTCCTCACGTTCTGCCCCTGTCTGCGTGGGTTTCCTCCGGGTGCTCCGGATATCTCCCACAGTGCAAAGTCGTGGATTAGGTGTATTGGCCGTCCTAAATTGCACTAAGTGCCCATACGTTACATACGGGACAATCTTCATAAATAGAAGCGTCATCCGGGCCCTGGGTCACTGCCCCTCTGGAGTTTGCTCATTCTTCCCATGTGTGCGTGGGTTTCACCCCCCACAACCCAAGATGTGCAAGGTATGTGGATTGGCCACGCAAAATTGGCCCTTAATCGGAAAAAAAAAAAATTGGGTACTCTAAATTTACACAGAACTATATAAATAAATAGAAACGCCGAGCACAAAGGCAAGGCCGCTATGGAGATTCTTCATAAAATGCTGCAACAGAAATAGACAATGTTGGATAACTCGGCTGGTCTGGCAGCATCTGTGGAGAGAGAAACAGAGTTACAGTTTCCAGTCCAGTCTGACCCTGCTTCCCATTCTCTGTTTCCCGCTCCACAGATGCTGCCAGGTCTGCTGAGATTTTCCAGCTCTGGGCGACTGACCGGGACACGGTGGGCGGAATGGCCGCACCCTGTGCTGGAACCATTCTATGATTCTATAATTCTAGTAAGAAGTCTTACAACACCAGGTTAAAGTCCAACAGGTTTGTTTCGATTTCACGAGCTTTCGGAGAGCTGCTCCTTCCTCAGGTGAATGAAGAGGTATGGTCCACAAACATATATGTAGACAGATTCAAAGATGCCCGACAATGCTTGGAATGCGAGCATTAGCAGGTGATTAAATCTTTACAGATCCAGAGATGGGGTAACCCCATGTTAAAGAGGTGTGAATTGTGTCAAGCCATCATCTATAATTCTAAACTGTCCTCGTAATTGAAACCTTCTATGCCTGTATCATTCTGTGGAGTTTAACCTGGGGTTACCCCATCTCTGGATCTGTAAAGATTTAATCACCTGCTAATGCTCGCATTCCTAGCATTGTTTGGTATCTTTGAATTTGTCTATATATGTGTTTCTGGAACAGACCTCTTCATTCACCTGAGGAAGGAGCAGCGCTCCGAAAGCTAGTGACATCGAAACAAACCTGTTGGACTTTAACCTGGTGTTGTAAGACTTCGTACTGTACCATTCTGATGTGGACATGCCGGCGTTGGACTGAGGTTAAAGAGGTGTGAATTGTGTCAAGCCAGGACAGTTGGTAGGATTTCGCAGGCCAGATGGTGGGGGATGAATGTAATGCGACATGAATCCCAGGTCCCGGTTGAGGCCGCACTCATGTGTGCGGAACTTGGCTATAAGCTTCTGCTCAGCGATTCTGCGTTGTTGCGCATCCTGAAGGCTGCCTTGGAGAACGCTTACCCGGAGATCAGAGGCTGAATGCCCTTGACTGCTGAAGTGTTCCCGACTGGAAGGGAACATACCTGCCTGGTGATTGTCGCACGATGTCCGTTCATTCGTTGTCGCAGCGTCTGCATGGTCTCGCCAATGTATCACGCTTCGGGACACCGTTTCCTGCAGCGTATGAGGTAGACATCATTGGCCGAGTCGCACGAGTATGTACCGCGTACCTGGTGGGTGGTGTTCTCATGTGTAATGGTGGTATCCATGTTGATGATCTGACACATCTTGCAGAGATTGCCATGACAGGGTTGTGTGGTGTCGTGGTCACTGTTCTGAAGGCTGGGTAGTTTGCTGCAAACAATGGTTTGTTTGAGGTTGCGCGGTTGTTTGAAGGCAAGTAGTGGGGGTGTGGGGATGACCTTGGCAAGATGTTCATCTTCATCGATGATGTGTTGAAGGCTGTGAAGAAGATGTCGTAGTTTCTCCGCTCCGGGAAAGTACTGGACGACGAAGGGTATTCTGTCGGTTGTGTCCCATGTTTGTCTTCTGAGGAGGTCAGTGCGTTTTTTTGCTGTGGCGCGTTGGAACTGTCGATCGATGAGTCGAGCGCCATATCCCGTTCATACGAAGGCATCTTTCAACGTCTGTAGATGCCTGTTACGCTCCTCCTCATCTGAGCAGATCCTGTGTATACGGAGAGCTTGTCCATTGGGGATGGCTTCTATAATGTGTTTAGGGTGGAAGCTGGAGAAGTGTGAGGTTATCCGTGGGTTTGCGGTAAAGCGAAGTGCTGAGGTGTCCGTCCTCGATGGAGACGAGTGTGTCCAAGAATGCAACTGATTTTGGAGAGTAGTCCATGGTGAGTCTGATGGTTGGATGGAACTTATGGATGTCATCGTGTAGTCGTTTCAGTGATTCTTCGCCGTGGGTCCAAAGGAAAAAAAATGTCATCGATGTATAACGTTGGTTGAAGGTCCTGTGCGGTTAGTAGGTCCTGTTCAAACCTCTGCCTGAAGATGTTGGCGTATTGGGTGCGAATTTGGTCCCCATGGCTGGATGAAGAACTTGTTGTCGAAGGTGAAGACGTTGTGATCCAGAATGAAGCGGATGAGTTGCAGAATTGCATCTGGAGATTGGCAGTTGTCGGTGTTGAGTACTGAGGCTGTTGCAGCAATGCCGTCGTCATGGGGGATGCTGGTATACAGTGCCGAGACATCCATTGTGACGAGGAATGTTCTTAGTTCAACTGGTCCATGGGTGCTGCATTGCCGCCACTACATTAAAGTTCTGAATACATTTTTGGACTCCCCTCATTCCCTCCTCCAGCAGATTTTTGCCGGGTAAATATCCTGATTCCCTAAACTCCTCATTCTCTCGGACAATGAAATGTCGCTTGGCTTTGACACGACCCAACAGACAGAGTGGTTCCGAACTCACTACCCGATCAATGCATCTCAATCGGAACAAGACTGAATTTTCAATTCTCGCTCTTCCAACACAACTCGATGCAATCCGGCCTCACAACTTGGACTGGATTGTCACATCAGTGATTGCAGATCCATCTTGGAAAAATGCCCACTTGGGAGAAAGCAGGATGGAAAATCGACAATGATGGGTTTCGAACCCAAGCACGGAGAGCTCAATGGATTAGCAGTCCGGCCCCTTAACCACTCGGCCACCTCATCCCGTAAACGCGTTGGTCAAATCAAAGGCTTATCAGGTACAAACAACCATTGTATTCAGCCAGCTGCGTGGATGCTGTTTTTACTTGAGGATAAATTCAGAATCCCACACCATGATCAAACGACCTTTAAATACCCTTTCCGTTTTTTTCACGTGGTCTGCACTGATATATTCGCTGCAATAACTTCCCTGGAGCTCAAACCTCCTCCCGATTTCAGTCAATGACACCATCCGGTCTCGTCCGTATTTTTGAACCCGGGACCTCTGGCATTTTATCGCAGCTGAGAATCAGTGGCAATGTCAGGAGTGGGATTGAACCCTCGTCTCCAGAGGAGACTGACACCTGATGAATCCAAACGGTTCTAGGGGATTGGGACGTGTTGGGGTGCTCTTTACGAGGGTCAGTGCAGACAGGATGGGCCGAATGGTCTCCTTCTGTACTGGAGGGATTCTATGGTTACTTAACCAGGGTGCAAACGGCAGCATCAGGCCACAAGGGCAGCACGGCAGCATTGTGGGTAGCACAATTGCTTCACAGCTCCAGGGTCCCAGGTTCGATTCCGGCTTGGGTCACTGTCTGTGCGGAGTCTGCACATTCTCCCCGTGTCTGCGTGGGTTTCCTCCAGGTGCTCCGGTTTCCTCCCACAGTCCAAAGATGTGCAGGTTAGGTGGATTGGCCATGATAAATTGCCCTTAGTGTCCAAAATTGCCCTTAGTGTTGGGTTGGGTTACTGGGATAGGGTGGAGGTGTGGACCTTGGGTAGGGTGCTCTTTCTAAGAGCCGGTGCAGACTCGATGGGCTGAATGGCCTCCTTCTGCATCGTAAATTCAGTAAATTCTAAGGACAAGGTGAGGTCTCAGGCCAGAGCAAGAGTCCTATGTAATAACACACAGAACATCAGAAGTAAAAACATTTATTGTGGACTGGTGCCATCTCCTGGCTGAACGGGAGCAGTGCGACACGGACACTTTCATTCAGGAGCATTTTAAATTGGAGTGAAATAACAGAAACATAGTAAGACGTTGTTTACGAAACAAAGCAAAGCATCAAAAGGACTCAACATTCGGCAGTAAGTGATGGGGGGATACTGGGGAGCATCGCTGCCTTCCAAGCAGTTGATCCGGGGTCGATTCCCGGCCATCGCAATAATAATTTGGTCGGAGGCGTTTGCGTGATTTTGTGTGTTTCGAACTGAGGAAGAGAGCTGGAGAAAGTGAGGTGGCTGGAGGCAGGAATCTCCGCTTGTTCGAAATAGTCTGGTTGGAATGTTCACATCCGTCCGAGTGGCGAAACTGGGATCTCGGTTTCTGTAGTGATTTATTATTGGATTTTGTTATATATAGAATTGACAATGCAAATGGAGGCCATTCGGACCATCGAGTCTGCACCGGCTCTTGGAAAGAGCACCCTACCCAAGCCCTCACCACCCTATCCCCATAACCCAATAACCCCACTCAACCAACACGAAGGGCAATTTAGCATGGCCAATCCACCTAACCTGCACATCTTTGGACTGTGGGAGGAAACCGGAGCACCCGGAGGAAATGCACTCACACACGGGGAGAATGTGCAGACTCCGCACAGACAGTGACCCAGCCGGGAATCGAACCTGGGACCCTGGAACTGTGAAGCTGATGAATGTGATATAAAATAGTTAGTTTAAATGTATTAGTTACAGTAATGTAGATGTAGGCCAGTCTAATTCTAGTGAGTTCACAGACAAAGGATTTCAGAAAACATGGCACGAAAGGGGGAGGTGTGTCTGGTGGAGGAGGAGAAAAGGATGCTGGGTAACAAGAGGTCCAGGGTTAAGGAATGAGAAGTGAGCCAATTAGGATGTATGGCCAGGTCAGGAGGGGTATAGGATGACCTATGGGAATCTGTATGTGAAACTTGATGTCATTTGAATGTATTTGTAGAGATTCCTTTGTCTCCAATGGCACTCGATTCGGAAGACCCAGGAGGCAGCTTGTGTTCTGGGTTTGTGTGATGCGATTCAGACTTGCAAGTTGGTTAAAAATAAATAATGCAATGCCTGCAAATGCATCTCGAGTTTTATTGAGGCCAGACTAACGGGTAAAGAATTCAATGTTTTGTCATTTGGTGCTGGAAACCAGGGATTTCTCCAGACGGTTAGCGACCAACTGCGAAATCAGAATTAGACTGATTTTTGACAAGGAAAGTGGAAACGGGCCCACAATGTGTGTAGCTGTAAAATGACCCACATTGGTTTTCCCCTCTTCTCATGGTCTGATTGGTCTGGTCACTCGCGGTTGGTACGGAAAGATCGTCTCGATGAAATCAAAGGTCAGTCTGGGGATTAGAAAATTGATCTGATGGGACATCTGGCAAGATGGTTTAGTTCCACGAGAGTGTTTTGGAAACTATTGTTGATTAAGCGAAAATTGTATCCTTAGACTGTAGTGGCGAGAAAAGATACATTTTAAGAGAAACTGGATGCTGCATGTTAGTTAAAGCAGAAGCCTCTCAAAGGTTTAACAGCAGCTTGAGATAGCAGGCAGCTTGTGGTGTAATTGAATACCTTTCATTCGAGTCACTGAAACCCCAGCAAAGTTGCAGCTTGTGGTGGAATTGGATACCTTTCTTTCGAGTCAGTGAAACTCCAGCAAAGTTGCAGCTTGTGGTGGAATTGGATACCTTTCTTTCGAGTCAGTGAAACTCCAGCAAAGTTACGTTTTGAAGTAAGTAAAAGGTAAAGGAAACCAGTGGATTTCTCCACCTCTTTGATAAAAGTTAATTATTTTAGCAAGCAATTGATTGAAATTGCCAGAATCTTAAGTTTGAATTACTTGAAATAATGTTTATCTCATTTTATTTGTGAATTAATAGAAACTTAAAGAAACTCACTGACACCATTTTAAAAAGTGTAAATCTGGAGATGACAGTTGATTTTGCTCCGATATAAATCACCACAGCTAACTGCTCCCTCATTGATAGCAGCCAACATTTTTGTGAATGTAAGAAAAACTTGTTGAAAGAAAAATTGTTAAGATAAAGAATTAATTAAGTTGTAAAAGTTATACAAGTTTGTGTTAAGCAAATCGTAAATTCAGTTCTGAGTTGAGATCAGAGCTAAGCTTGCAGGTTGCAGTAATTCAATTTGAATTTTCAAACATTTTAAGTTTTAAAAGAACACTGTTAAAACCTTTTAAATAATTTTGCCAAGTAGCAGAAATTGCCATTGGTCATAAATAGGCAAATACATTTTTTAAAAAAGATAGCCAAAGTATGAAAGCTAAAGAGTTAATTAGATTATGGAGACAAAATTGTCAACATGAGAGGGATAAGATCATGTTATTAAATTGGCAAGAAAATGCCCTTAAAATGGGGATTCCAATAAGTGAAAGGGGGAACCAGAAAACTCTGGAGGTCTTGAAAAAGGTGTGTGCATTCAAAAGACGCGCAAGTAAAGAGAGGGTGGACTCGAGAAAAAAAAAGAGCAACGTAGTTCAATAACTGACCTTGCATTGTCAGAAGCAGATGAGCACCTAGAAAATCGGACCATGTCGGGTAGAGTCCCGACTGCACCAGTAGCATTGTCTGCACTAATTCAGGAACCAGCAGGGTATGATAATTTATATCCAGTCACTGCACCCCAGATTCAAATCATGCCAGCCTCTCCAGCCCCTTCGGTTGATAGCTTGCGTCCTAATTCAGCATCTTCACCGTCTGTTAGAGAAGGGGAGCTCTGTTCAACAAACCCAGTTAGCTCTAGGACCCGATCTCGGACAATGAGAGAGGGGCCTGATCATATCCAGAAACAATCACGCATACCACCTAGATCCCTTCAGACCGATATGGTAGGACAGAAAAGTATGAGAACAAAGAAAGAGGATGGGAATGGTTCTGAGAAGCTGGAGCTCCCCCTAGTCGCAGGGAAGGGCGTCGAAGTCTTTGAAGAGCCAGGGGAATACGCTAGAGCGCCCCCTAGTGAGACTCTGAGACAGTTGCCGATTGGGAAAATACCAAACCCTGATGCTGTAACGGCGGCCGCCCAGCCCACGATAGACGTTTATTTCCCATGGAGACCCAGTGAGATGATGGCTATTCTGGCTGCAATCCCAGACAGGAAGAAATCTCCTGCTGCTTTCGTGGATTACCTGAGAACTACAATCTCAGTTTATCAAGCTGATTCTAGGGACATCTGGGCCCTAGTCCAGCAGGTTTTAACCCCAGCAGAGTACAGCAATCATCTCAATCACTTGCATTATGCTAGGCACGCCGCACTTCAGCAAGCCCATGCTTTGGACGATGATAGACGGGCACAAATCCTGAATGCGGTGAATGTCACATTACAAAAGCCCATAAACATTTCTGCTATCTTAGACCTCAAACCTAAAAAGACTGAAGTGCCAGAGGAATTTCTGGAACGTTTTAATGAAATCTACCGTGGGCAGTCAGGCGACTTGCAGTACCAAAATGGTCAGAGTTCCCTTCAATATTGTGCTATGTTAATGCATTGCCTAGCACCTTCCGTGGCTGCTGCCGTGAACTGTAATAACATGAATTAGTCAGAGAACGACCCTTCTCTGATGGCCAGGGCAGTCAGATTTTATTGGAAGGAGTGTGTAGGCCAGGAAGGAGGCTCAGTTACAAAGATTAAGACTGAGTATGTAATGAAAAAGGATGATCTGAGGCCCCAACCAGCGGCAGATACGGTGGCTGAGCAGCTGGAACCCCAATATTGTGACCTTGGGTGGGTGGATCAACATGGGGTAGGATATCAAACCCACCCAAATGGACCCTCAGCTCCTCTTTATGGCCCACCGTATGCACCAACAGCTTCACAACTCCCCTTTCCTGCACTTCTTTCCAAGAGCCGCTGCAGACTCGATGGGCCGAACGGCCTCCTTCTGCACTTGAAATTCTATCCCCATAACCCAATAACCCCACTCAACCAACACTAAGGGCAATTTAGCATGGCCAATCCACCTAACCTGCCCATCTTTGAACTTTGGGAGGAAACCGGATCACCCGGAGGAAACCCACTCACACACGGGGAGAATGTGCAGACTCCGCACAGACAGTGACCCAGCCGGGAATCGAACAGGGACCCTGGAACTGTGAAGCTGATGAATGTGATATAAAATAGTTAGTTTAAATATATTAGTTACAGTAATGTAGATGTGTAGGCCAGTCCAATTCTAGTGAGTCCACAGACAAAGGATTTCAGACAGCATGGCAAGGAAGGGGGGGAGGGGTATCTGGTGGAGGAAGAGAAAAGGATGCTAGGTAACAAGAGGCCCAGGGTTAAGGAATGAGAAGTGAGCCAATTAGGATGTATGGCCAGGTCAGGAGGTGTATAGGATGGCCTACGGGAATCGTGTATGTGAAACTTGATGCCATTTGAATGTATTTGTAGAGATACCTTTGTCTCCAATGACACTCGATGCGGGAAACCCAGGAGGCAGCTTCTGTTCTGGGTTCTTGTGAAGCGAGTTAGACTTGCAAGTTGGTTAAAAATAAATAATACTATGCCTAAAAATCCATCTCGAGTTTTATTGAGGGCAGACTGACGGGTATAGAATTCAATGTTTTGTCAAAGCAATTCCACTATGCTACCGTGCTGCCCTTACCTTGTCCTTATTACCCCACTGTGGGGTATTCCTGGAAGTTATTATATAAACTTTTCCCCTTCGCTCTGTTAAAGGAATTGGAAACATTGAAAAACTCCTGGTTCTATCTTTATCAAATGATATGACTGTGTTAATAAAACATAACCCATTCCAGTCAGTGGAGATGTGGTATTGGCACCAGTAAAACTCACACACCACAGCAGATGTTGTCTGTTTCCCTCAGAGAGAGTCAATTGAAGAGCTTCCCGATTTCGTTACTTTGAGCTTCACAGTGATGTGAAATGATAAATGTCCGGATCACACTGGAAGCAACACTTTGATACTAATTTACTGAAAAGAAAAGGCGGATGCACGGTGATAGCGACATGTTTACTTTTGGTGTGAGTGAGAATATAAATAGCAGAGGTTGGTTTATGGGTTATGGGCCCAGCACGCTTCCGCTGCGCCACTCCGCTCCTTAGGTCCGCCGTGTTCGCAATTACTGCTCTGAGGCAGCCAGATAACTTTTTTTTTAAACGAGAACCCAAGTGTTGTGAAGCTCACTTTGGCTGGACAATAACATGGAACTTCAGCACGGCTGTAACAGACAGAGGAAGACACACAGAAAAGCAGGAAGAGACTATCAGGACACACACACACAATGACACACAGAAGAGGTGCAGTGCAAACCAGCAAGATACTGAGATGGACAAACTGGTTATTTAGGAAAACAGGGTTTTCTGTTGTACAAAGATAGGCAATTAAATGTATTTCTGCTGAGTAACTGAGCTCTCTGCTGTGTAACTGTGCTCTCTGCTGAGTAACTGCGCTCTCTGCTGTATAATTGTGCTCTCTGCTGTGTAACCTTGCTCTCTGCTGAGTAACTGCGCTCTCTGCTGTATAATGGTGCTCTCTGCTGTGTAACTGAGCTCTCTACTCTGTAACTGTGCTCTCTGCTGTGTAACCGTGCTCCCTGCTGTATAACTGAGCTCTCTGCTGTGTAACTGAGCTCTCTGCTGAGTAACTGCGCTCTCTGCTGTATAATTGTGCTCTCTGCTGTGTAACTGAGCTTTCTGCTGTGTAACTGAGCTCCCTGCTGTATTACTGTGCTCTCTGCTGTGTAACTGTTTTCTCTGTCCTGGAACCGTGACTGTGCCGGTGACAGATCTTCACTGTGTTTGGGTCTAAACATTCCCTGTTGTGTAAATATGTTCCCAGTTGTGGAAATGTGATCCGTCTGAATCAGAACCTTTCTCCGCCATTACTGAGACGAAATTTCAATTCCAGATTTATCAAATCTTGTCATGAAAGATTAGTTCAGGCCTGTGGATTCCCAGTCCCGGGACAGAACTGTATTCCTGTTATCAAAACAGTTCGGTCAGCTCAACATTCTCAGATGGAAACGCCCAATATGGGACTGGAACCCAATAAGAAACAGTATAGGGCTTGAATCCACGACCGTGGGATTAAATGTCCGATGCTCTGCCGACTGAGCTAACCGGGCTGCTGTCAAAAATATTATTAACCCTCTTCCTGAGGAGATTAGAATTTGCTAAGCAGCGAACCTTGTGTCAAACCGTTTACTAAAATTCCGATTAATTCTTCGGCCACAGTCGCTGGGAGCAGGGCTCGAACCTGCTGGGGAAGTCCAACACCTTAACCACTCGACCATCGCAGCTCGGTTCAATAGGTCATTCATTAAACATTATAAAACGTACAAAACATTATAAAACCGGCCAGGAATAACTCCACGAAGTTCTTGCATTCCTGCGATGAACGGTGCCCCGGTGTTTATGTGAGGAGCGGTTGAATCTACCTTACAATTGACCATTGGATTTGGAGAGAAGCCTTGAGAGACTCGAAACTCCCAGTTCCCGAAACGCACAATTCCACTGATTCAATTGTTTGCGGAAGAAAATCAGTTACATTGGAAATATCCTAGAAGTTCATTTTTGCTTTACATGGAACAGCACCGAACTTCCCAGTCCAGCTCCAAATTAAAGCAATTCAATCACAGAAACTGGCAGCACAGAAGGAGGCCTGTGCAGACCGAATGGTCACGTGATTACGTGTCCCGCATCTAAAATGATCAGGTGTTCTCCCCGGATCGCGCTCAGAGCACAAGCCTGGAGCAGCTGCTCAAACAGTAAATAAATTATTTTTTGTTACACGTCCTTGGTCGCCAGTCTTTGAGAGATCAGAATTTCTCCATGGTGTCAGGAGTGGGCAGTATGGCACAAGGGCTTCGCCACCTAAACCCGCTGCTGTCATAGAATCAGAGAATCCCTATTGTGCAAATGAAGACCATTCGGCACAACGAGTATGTACTGACCCTCCGAAAGCTCACTCACCTGCCCTCTACTGGAATATTGGGTCCGATGGAGCAACTCTGGCCCCCATTCCAACCCCTGAAATCCGTCCATCCCCTCTCATGAGTGGGTGCAGGATTGGAGGGTCAGTGCAGACTCGATGGGCCGAATAGCGTCCTTCTGCATTTTACTGGTTTCTACGGAAACAGATATGATCACAGTATTTATTCACATGGGATAAGCATTGGCTCGCACGTCACTGGCGGTGGCCGCGTGGCCTAATGGATAAGGCGTCTGACTTCGATGAATCTAATGATGATATCAGAAGATTGCAGGTTCGTGTCCTATCGCGGTCGTTTTATACAGAAATCCGGTGGAACTTGCTGACAGCCGAGTTTTCCCTCCTCAGCTCATAGTTCCACCTTTCCATCCAAGCATTGCAGGGCTTTTTATGGTATATAATTCCTTCTAACATTGTTTTCATTCAATTCGCTCTCATCCTAGTATTTTGTTTATCCCCTGATGAATCCACAGTATCTGTTTGACTTGGATCAAGTATAGAATAAAATATTATGTATAAATCGGTTCAATACAATTCTGTGGAGGAAATTCTAATGTCGTCACGAAGACAGACAGAGTGATTGAGTCATAGAAGTTGGCAGCATGGAAAAAGCCCTTCGGCCCAGCTTGTCAATGCCGCCCAGTTTCTTTCACTAAGCGAGACAAACTTGTCCGCATTTGGCCCATATCCCTCTATACCCACCCTGCCCATGTAACTGTCTAACTGATTTTTAAAAGACAAAATGATACCCGCCTCCACCACTGCCTCTGGCAGCCCGTTCCAGATGCTCCTCAGTACCTTATTTATGCTCCTAATTATTTCATAGACCTCTATGACATTACCCATACGCCTCCTACGCTCCAGGAAAAAAAGTCCCAGCCTATCCAGCCTCTACCTTTCACTCAGACCATCAAGTCCTGGTAGCACCCTTGTAAACCACTTCTGCACTCTTTCTAGTTTAACAATATCCTTCGGAAAATAGGGTGACCAGAACTGAACACAATATTCCATGTGTGGTCTTACCAATGTCTTGTGCAACTTGAACAAGACGTCCCAACTCTTGTATTCAACATTTTGAGCTTAAAACCTCGCATTCCGAATGCCTTCTTCACCACCCTATCCACCTGCGACACTACCTTCAAGGAGCTGTGAACCTGTACTCCTAGATCTGTTTGTTCTGTAATTCTCCCCAACTCGCTACTAGTAACTGATTAGGTCAATCCCTGATTTGAGCTACCAAAATACATCACCTCACATTTATCCAAATTGAACTCCATCTGCCATTCATCGGCCCACTGGCCCAAGATGTTTAATAATGAGCTGAATCAACTGTTTTTTTGTTCAGAGGGATGAAAGATTATCTCACTGGATTGGGAATCCAGAGGCCTGAAATACTCTTTGGGACAGGGAATAAATCTCACCATTCAAATTCACTGATTCAATAGATTTTCAGAGGCGTTGAAAGGGTGGATGCTGAGAGGTTGTTTCTCCATGTGGGAGAGACTAGGACCAGAGGGAATGATCTCAGAGTAAGGGGCCGCCCAATTAAATCAGAAATGATGAGTAATTTGTTCTCTCAGAGTATAGTGTATCTGTGGAAACATTGTTTCTAAGCGAATACTTGTCGAGGCTGGGGAAGTTAATATGCGCAAGATTAAATCAGTAAGGGAATCAAGGATTATGGGGATAAGGCGGGAAAGTGGGTTTGAAGATTATATCAGGTCAATCATAATCTCTTTGAATGGTGGAGCAGACAGGATGGGCCGAATGGGCCACTTCTGCTCCTCCGTCTTACAGTGTAATGAGGTCACCTGATGGACTTGTTTTTACGGCTGGGCGGCCGGTTCCGGAAAGACAAAATCTGCCAGCAGTGCCCCAGATGAAGCTGGCGTCTGTTTTGGAGCTTCTGAAGCCGCAAGTTTTCATGGTGCCAAACTCCTGCCCAAAGCTGGTGTCGTGATTTAAATCGATTATCAGACAGAGGATTAGGAATATCGGTATAGAGATTGGTGCAAGAAGATTCACTCCTCAGGCCTGTTGAACTCCGAATCTAAACTCCATCCTAGTTCCGGATACACTGAATGAATCATCAGGTCACCCTCAATAAGTGGCCCAACGCGGAGACGCAGGAAATTGATCATCGAGGAGGATGGATACAAACCCGCAGATGCAAAGCACAATGGATTAGCAGCGCATCACCGTCACCTCTCGGCCAACTCGCCAAATGACCTGACTTCACCAAACCACCTCATGGACCTTTAACATCTGCAACAACTAACGGAAGAAGGTTGTATTTGTCCATTGGTCCAGATGTGCAGCCAGTTGTGAAATGTTGGAAATATAGTCTCTGTCAGCAAATTACATTTCCAACATATCAGCTGAAGGATTGTTCTGAACGGACTGATGGGAAACACTTCAACACCATTGGAGTGGGCACGTGAGCAATAGGTCAGAAGGTGAGAGCATTGAGGGAGAACTCACAGACTGTATCAGAGAGAGACCTCTCCTGTGGAAATGTGTTCTCTGCTGTGTTACTGTGTTCTCTGCTGTGAAACTGTGCTCTCTGCTGTGGGACTGTGCTCTCTGCTGTGGGACTGTGTTCTCTGCTGTGGGACTGTGTTCTCTGCCGTGAACTGTGCGCTCTGCTGAGAAACTGCGATCTCTCCAGTGGAAATGTACTCTCTGCTGTGAAACTGCTCTCTGCTGAGGAAACGTGGATCAGATGTGACGCAGCTGAGGATGCTGAGTGATGTAACGTGGACATGGTGAAGTTACTGGCCAGAAATTTCCGAATTCTATTTTTGCTTTTAATGGACCGCTACAATCCACGTGTTTATTCTCGGACACAACAATGAATAAAAATGAATCAGTGCTGAGCAGATTCTAACATCCCACACCTCCAGTTTGTTCTTATTGAGAACCCCGTCCTCGATGGAAGCTTTTGCTCTCCGAATCAGACCACCGCCTCCTGGGAATACAGCAGCGATACCTCCAAGATCTGATCAGTAACAGAATCACAGAATAATACAGTGTCCCCTTGTGACTGAGGGGAACAGGTGCTCCCTATCCGCCCTGCCTATACCTATCATAATCTTGTACACCTCGATGAGATCACCCCTCAGTCATCTCTGTCCCTGCGTGAGAGAGAAAACAAGCCTATCCAACCTCTCTTCATATCCTAACTGTTCCATCCCAAGCAACATCCTGCTGAATCACCTCTGCACCCCATCCAGTGCAGTCACATATTTCCTATAATGTGGTGACCAGAATTGCACACGGTACTCCAGCTGTGGCCTCACCAACATTCTATGCAACTCCACCATGACCTCTCTGCTTTTGTAATCCATGCCCCGATTGATAAAGACAAATATCTCAAATGTCTTATCCACCACCCTATTAACCTGCCCGTCTGCCTTCAGAGATCTATGGACAAACACTCCAAGGTCCCTTTGTTCCTCAGGACTTCCCAGTGTCAGGCCATTGACATTAATCCTATAATAATAATATTATATTCTTTATTGTCACAAGTAGGATTATATTAACACTGCAATGAAGTTACTGTGAAACCCCCCTACCAAATGATCACATCTAAGTTTTCAGCGTTAAAATCCATCAGCCACTTTTCTGCCCATTTGACCATCCCGTATGTATCTTCCTGTAACTCAAGACACTCAACCGCACTCTGAGCTTGAAACTCAGTGAAAGGATTTCACCCTCCTCTCGGAATCTGATCACCACCTCAATCCCAACATTCAGCTTGGGTGGGCAGACAAGACAACGTCCTTCCCGCAGCTCTCCCAGCACAGACTGGATAATATCCCAAACTCGTATCCTGCTAGTGTCACATTGCTCCACCACCTTGTTCTCTTCACAAAACGCCAGGAATCTCAGACCAATTCTTCAGACCTTTGATTCGCTCTTCAAACAACATCTTGTC
Organism: Scyliorhinus torazame; assembly: GCF_047496885.1. Taxonomy (NCBI): domain Eukaryota; kingdom Metazoa; phylum Chordata; class Chondrichthyes; order Carcharhiniformes; family Scyliorhinidae; genus Scyliorhinus; species Scyliorhinus torazame. Next base: position 48,292,854 of record NC_092730.1, read on the forward strand.
CCTGATTAAGTTCATCCTGGGAAGAGGTGCTCGGTATTCCGAGTTTCTCTGCAGCATCCGGTTGCTGTTGATGAACCAAAAGAGGCCTCACGCCTGAAAGAAAGCCTCTCTCACAGCCCTGTGAGCATGTCTCCATTCGACGGTGCAGTCAATACCTGCAGGGTAGATAACAATGGAGAGAAGTGTGAGCAATTTCAGCGTCACAATTCTCTGGACACAGAGCATTCAAAATATTATATTATTGAAAATACTGAACTGATCCTCTGGGAGCAGGACTCAAGTCAAAGGGGAAAATCCAGTGGGTTTCTAGTGGAAAGATTTAACAACTGGATGATGGCAGCTGAAATCAGTACTTGCGTTACAATCTCTGTAGATATTCTACTGAATTTAAACCTGCAAAAGGCATATTTTCCGACTAGAAATCCAACACATTTCCCCCTGTTGTGGAGGAAGTTCTCAATCGCACAGGTGGTCAAACGGAATAAGGCTGGGCTGGGATTTGAGTCCAGATTTTTCTTTAGGGAACAGACACTTTAACGGATTAAGCTACAGAGTCTGAGGATGTTCAGCTAATCACAAGGGAATGCTGGAAATACTTTACGGATCTGTAGTATCTGTGAAAAGAGAAATAGTTACCATTTCAGATCCTGACCTTTCATTGGAACGACCTGTTCCTCTCTCCACAGAAGCTGCCGGATCAACTGAATATTTCCAGCATTTTCTGTTTTTGTTTCAGATTTGCAGCATCCGCAGTATTTTGCTTTTGGGCCAAAGGACAATGAGTTGCCTTTCCTGCTCTGAGAGTTATTGAAGGTTTCTCTGGCTGTGATTGTCGCTGATTCGGCAAAACATTTACAATCTATCATTAATTGACCGTGAGAATGGGCGGTGAGGGGATTCTGGAACCGCTGGAAGTCCATATGGTGTATGTACACACACAGTGCTGTTAGGGAGGGGTTCCAGGTTTGGATGGTGCCTCGCGGAGGAAAAGTCACTTTCAGGAGTGGGATTCGAGCCCTGGCCTCCAGAGGAGACTGCGACCTGAACTCGGCCATCCTGACGTATTTGAAAGGTTAGGTGCGTTTGGGCCGAAATCGGGTGCTCTTTCCGAGGGTCGGTACCGGTTCCATGGGCCGAATGGCCTCCTTCTGCACTGGAGGCAATCTATGATTACTTAAACAGGGTGAAAATGACAGCATCAGGACACAGGTACGAGTTAAGGTCTCAGGCCAGAGTAAGTGTCCTATGTAATGACACATAGAATGTACATTTATTGTGGACTGGTGCCATCTCCTGGCTGACCAGGAGCCGTGCGACACGGACACTTTCATTCAGGAGCATTTTAAATTGGAGTGAAATAACTTACGCAAAGTAAGTACTTGATACCAAACAGTTAATCAAACTGATCTAAAGAACCAAAAGGACACGTCTCCAGTCAGTGAGCGATGGTGGTATAGTGGTGAGCATAGTTGCCTTCCAAGCAGTTGACCCGGGTTTGATTCCCGGCCATCGCAATAATAAATTGGGAATTTTTGCGCCTCTTGCTGAGTTTCAAACTGAGGAAGAGAAAGTTTCTCACTCAGAATTTATACGCAAATACAGCGGGGAATGAAATAAGTACTTATCGTTTTTTAACGTGGTTTCAATGTCGACACTGTTTGACTTTCCCCCCGCCCCCCCCCCCCCCCGCCCCCCGCGCCAGCCTTCAAACAAAAGTTAAAAATAACAGCATTTTTACTTCATCTTTGATGCACGATCAATTGCACAAATACTAAAGTTGTGGACAACTGTGGCTTTATTACAGTCAGATGCGAGGCCTCCTGCTGCATCTGGCGAAATGGCAGGGCACTGGAGGGCATGCATATTTATACAGTTCTCACTGGGCGGAGCCAGTCGGCAGGTCCTATCTTACATCTCCTATTACAGTGGATCACCACATTCACCCTCTGTTAAAAATGAGTCCGGCGGGGGTGACATGAAACTTTTTACAATTATTGGAATTATGTACAGTGGTAGGGAAAGAAAAGTCCATGTTGACGGTCCGGAGTCCGTCAAAGGTTCAGCCGGTCCGGTGCTTTGGTGCTTCGTTGGGATCGGCGTAATGGTGGCGACGAAGTCGGTGCTGGCGGAGGTAAAGGTGGCGCCGATGGCGGTGCTGATGCTGGCCAGTCATCGGGGAACTCCGGGAGCGTGCAGAAGTCCTCTTCGTCCTCTTGTGCGGAAAAGGTGAGGGGGTCTGGTGGGTCAATATTGGCGGCGCGGTGAGAGGTGGGGGGGGGGGCGGGGAGGTGCATTGGTGGGGGGGGGGGGGTGTTGGGGTGGAACTTGACGGTGCCAGGTCCCTGAGTGAGACAGTATCTTGGCGGCCGTCGGGAAACTCAACGTCGGCATATTGAGGGTTGGCGTGAAGCAGGTGAACCCTGTCCACCAAGGGGTCCGCCTTGTGGAGTCGGAGGTGCCTACGTAGAAGGACCGGTCCTGGAGCAGCGAGCCAAGTAGGGTGCGACACACCAGATGTGGACTTCCTGGGGAAGGTAAAAACACGTTCATGGGGTGTGTTATTAGTGGTGGTGCACAATAGTGACCGGATGGAGTGCAGAGTGTCAAAGAGGACCTCCTGCCAGCGAGAGGCTGGGAAGTTCCTGGACCATAGGGCCAGCGGGACTTCCCTCAAACTGTCCCATTCACCCGTTCTACTTGCCCGTTTCCCCGGGGGTTGTAGCTGGTCATCCTACCGGAGGCTATACCCCTGCTGAGCAGGACGTGACGCAGCTCATCGCTCATGAATGAGGATCCCCTGTCACTGTGGATGTAGGCAGGGAAACCGAACAGCGAAGATGGTGCTGAGGGCCTTGATGACGGTGGCAGACGTCATATCGGGGCATGGGATGGTGAAGGGGAATCTGGAGTACGCATCGACCACACTGAGAATATGGTGTTATGGTCGGTGGAGGGGAGGGGCCCTTTGAAATCCACCCTGAGGCGTTCAAATGAGTGGGAAGCCTTCACCAGGCGTGCACGGTCTGGCCGGTAGAAGTGCAGCTTGCACTCCGCACAGACCTGGCAGACCCTGGTCACTGTCCTTACTTCCTCGACGGAGTAGGGCAGATTGTGAGCTTTGACCAGATGGTACAATCGGGTGACCTCCGGGTGACAAAGGCTGTTGTGTAGGGCCCAGAGTTGGTTCTCATGTGCGCTGGCACATGTACCTCGGGAGAGGGCATCTGGAGGCTCGTTGAGTTTACCGAGGCGATACAAGATCTCGTAATTATAGGTGGAGAGCTCGATTCTCCACCGCAAGATTTTATCATTTTTGATCTTGCCCCGCTGTGTGTTATTGAACAATAAGGCTACCGACCGTTGGTCCGTAAGGAGAGTGAATCTCTTACCTGCCAGGTAATGCCTCCAATGCCGCACAGCTTCAACGATAGCTTGAGCCTCCTTCTCGACGGATGAGTGTCGAATTTCAGAGACATGAAGGGTGCGGGGAAAGAATGCCACGGGTCTGCCTGCCTGGTTAAGGGTGGCAGCCAGGGCGACGTCTGAAGCGTCGCTTTCTACTTGGAAAAGCAGTGACTCATCCACTGCGCGCAACCCAGCCTTGGCGATGTCTGCTCTGATGCGGACGAAAGCATGTTGTGTCTCGGCCGCAACGGGGAATTGGATGGACTGAATGAGTCGGCGGGCCTTGTCGGCATAGTTTGGGACCCACTGAGCGTGGTAGGAAAAGAAGCCCTGGCAGTGTTTGAGGGCCTTGGGGAAGTTCCATGAAGGGGCGCATGCGCTCGGGGTCGGGCCAGAGAAGACCATTTTGGACTACATAGCCGAGAATGGCTAACCGGGTCATGCTGAACACACACTTCTCTTTGTTGTAGGTCAGGTTGAGAAGGGTGGCAGTGCGGAGGAATTTATCGAGGTTGGCATCGTGGTCCTGCTGGTCATGGACGCAGATGGTGACATTTTATAAGTACGGAAAGGTGGCCCACAAACCGTACTGGTCGACCACTTGGTCCATCTCTTTTTGGAAGACCGAGATCCCATTTGTGATACTGAACCCTAAGGAAGTGGTTGAGGCGACTGTCCCCCTCGAGGGCAGTGTATGGCCGGTCCGACTTCCAGGTGGGGAGCTGTAGGAAGCAGCCATCCGGTGAAATGGAAAACACCAGCCTCCTCCGCAGCTCCGCATCTCCGGCAACCTTGGCGCCAATTGGAAAATCTTCAAGCAAAAGTTCCTCCTGTACATCGAGGCATCCGACCTCGAAGCAGCATCGGATGCCAGGAAGATCACATTATTTGTCTCCACCGCGGGGGACCATGTCATCCACATCTACAACTCCCTTACGTTCGCTGCCGGCGAAGACAAAACAAAATTCAAAACAGTCCTGCTGAAGTTTGACAGCCACTGCGACACTGAGGTGAATGAGAGCTTTGAATGGTACTTTTTCCAGCAGAGGCTTCAGGGTAAGAATGAACCTTTTCAGTCCTTCGTGACCCATCTCTGCATCCTAGCGCAGTCATGTAACTATGACTCGACGGTTGATTCCATGATCCGGGATCAGATCGTTTTCGGGGTCCACTCCGATTCCATTCGGCAGCAGCTCCTGAAAGTCAAACAGTTGACCCTCTCAGTTGCTATCGAGACATGCGTTATCCATGAGCATGCTAAGAATCGTTACTCCCACGTCAGGGCGGCAGAAACTGCAAAACTGGCCTCCCACGAGGCGGAACGGGTGCAGGCCATTGTTCAAATGCAGGGCCTGAGCATCGAGGAGAGTGGTCACTTTGTGCGCTTTTCCCAGGTCCCTGCGCAGGTGCGCCATGACCGAGTGGACGGCGAGGCCGAAAACACGACTGCACAGGTGCGTACGTCGACCGACCGTACTGCGCATGCGCGATGGCGCACGGAATGCCCTGCCATCGGCGTCATGACATCTCCGAATTGTGGCTCCACCCACTTAAAGCGGAAATGTCCGGCAAAAGGACGCCGGTGTCTACAGTGTGGCAAGCTTGGCCACTATGCAGCCCTTTGCAGATCTGCTCCACCGCTCAGCAGCCAGCGATCCCAGCTGCGGCGCAGAAGTGTCCGCTCGATACAACAAGGCATGCCAGATTCCGATCCCGACAGCCCAACAGACCCTGATGCTGAGTGCGTCAGGTCCCCATACCGGGTGGGCATCATAACTACACATGCGCTGCCTTCCACCACAACGAGAAACGCCTCTCGATCCTCAGTGTGGATCGACGGGTGGTGTGCTGTCCACACAATTAATGAAATGAAAACGAAATGAAATGAAATGAGACAAGGCTTGCATCCGATTCAAACTTCACACCGGCGCATCAGCGAACCTCATCTCAAAATCCGGCCTCGACACCATGCGTGCCAGACCAAGCATTCTTCCACCGGCCTGCCAGTTCAATGACTACAATGGCAATGCCATAGCTGCCACTGGTTCCTGTCAACTAGGGGTATCCAACAAGGCGATCAAGGCAACACTGTGGTTTGAAATCGTCGGGCCTGACAGAGCGTCCCTGCTCGGTGCTCGAGCTCCTGAACCTGGTTCAGCGAGTCCACGCCACGTCATCATCACCGGCGACGGCCTCGCCAGCAAGTTACAAGCCTATTTATATTCTCACTCACACCAAACGGAAACAAGTCGCTATTTGTCAGCAGCACACCTGCCTTCTTCTTTATTAGTAGCAAAGTTTTGCTTTCTGTCTGATCCGCTCCTTGTTTTTCAGCTAACCACAGTACAGTCAGTGAACTTGTCTGTGAAAGCAGTACGGGAAGCAACTGTGGAGAGAGATTGCAGTCGCCAGAATGCAACTCTCCAAATGGACACATCACGCAGTTCAGATCTTAGACTTTCAATACCTTCGTCTGAGGAACAGGTGGAGCGGGAAATCGGACCTTGTTGATGAGAGCAAACTGATCAATGCAGCAATGAGAAGCTCCTGAACCACCAGCGGTTTGGACAAAGATGGCACTCAGATACAGGACTCTGGCTGGGGTTCAAAAGTAGGAAGAGCATATCTTGTTTGAAATGAAATAACGATGAAGATAGACTTTAAGTCGATTTGTGCACGGATCTTAGATTCGACGACGACGCATCAGGATGACGGAGCGGTCTAAGGCGCTGCGTTGAAAACGCAGTCTTTTCTGGAGGCGTGGGTTCGAATCTCATTCCTGATGTTGCCTTTTACTCCACGAGGTTAAATTTCTCCAGCCAGATTTTCAACCTCAGGAAGATCCAATACCTCCCTATCAATGGAAAAGCGTTGGTCTCAGGACATGAGATTTCTGCTTAAATATGCACAGCAAGACCCCACCGGCAAAAGCCCAGTTCATGACTGGATAATCTGCTTCAGTGACTCTGGTTGAGGAATTAATATTGATGCCAAGAGAAGGGTAAAATTCAACAAAGAACAAAGAACAAAGAAATGTACAGCACAGGAACAGGCCTTTCGGCCCTCCAAGCCCGTGCCGACCATGCTGCCCGACTAAACTACAATCTTCTACACTTCCTGGGTCCGTATCCTTCTATTCCCATCCTATTCATATATTTGTCAAGATGCCCCTTAAATGTCCCTATCGTCCCTGCTTCCACCACCTCCTCCGGTAGCGAGTTCCAGGCACCCACTACCCTCTGCGTAAAAAACTTGCCTCGTACATCTACTCTAAACCTTGCCTCTCTCACCGTAAACCTATGCCCCCTAGTAATTGACCCCTCTACCCTGGAGAAAAGCCTCTGACTATCCACTCTGTCTATGCCCCTCATAATTTTGTATACCTCTATCAGGTCGCCCCTCAACCTCCTTCGTTCCAGTGAGAACAAACCGAGTTTATTCAATCGCTCCTCATAGCTAATGCCCTCCATACCAGGCAACATTCTGGTAAACCTCTTCTGCACCCTCTCTAAAGCCTCCACATCCTTCTGGTAGTGTGGCGACCAGAATTGAACACTATACTCCAAGTGTGGCCTAACTAAGGTTCTATACAGCTGCAACATGACTTGCCAATTCTTATACTCAATGCCCCGGCCAATGAAGGCAAGCATGCCGTATGCCTTCTTGACTACCTTCTCCACCTGTGTTGCCCCTTTCAATGACCTGTGGACCTGTACTCCTAGATCTCTTTGACTTTCAATACTCTTGAGGGTTCTACCATTCACTGTATATTCCCTACCTGCATTAGACCTTCCAAAATGCATTACCTCACATTTGTCCGGATTAAACTCCATCTGCCATCTCTCCGCCCAAGTCTCCAGACAATCTAAATCCTGCTGTATCCTCAGACAGTCCTCATCGCTATCCGCAATTCCACCAACCTTTGTGTCGTCTGCAAACTTACTAATCAGACCAGTTACATTTTCCTCCAAATCATTTATATATACTACAAAGAGCAAAGGTACCAGCAGTGATCCCTGTGGAACACCACTGGTCACAGCCCTCCAATTAGAAAAGAATCCCTCCATTGCTACTCTCTGCCTTCTATGGCCTAGCCAGTTCTGTGTCCACCTTGCCAGCTCACCCCTGATCCCGTGTGACTTCACCTTTTGTACTAGTCTACCATGAGGGACCTTGTCAAAGGCCTTACTGAAGTCCATATAGACAACATCTACTGCCCTACCTGCATCAATCATCTTAGTGACCTCCTCGAAAAACTCTATCAAGTTAGTGAGACACGACCTCCCCTTCACAAAACCGTGCTGCCTCTCACTAATACGTCCATTTGCTTCCAAATGGGAGTAGATCCTGTCTCGAAGAATTCTCTCCAGTAATTTCCCTACCCCTGAAGTAAGGCTCACCGGCCTGTAGTTCCCGGGATTATCCTTGCTACCCTTCTTAAACAGAGGAACAACATTGGCTATTCTGCAGTCCTCCGGGACATCCCCTGAAGACAGCGAGGATCCAAAGATTTCTGTCAAGGCCTCAGCAATTTCCTCTCCAGCCTCCTTCAGCATTCTGGGGTAGATCCCATCTAGCCCTGGGGACTTATCTACCTTAATATTTTTTAAGACACCCAACACCTCGTCTTTTTGGATCACAATGTGACCCAGGCTATCTACACCCCCTTCTCCAGACTCAACATCTACCAATTCCTTCTCTTTGGTGAATACTGATGCAAAGTATTCATTTAGTACCTCGCCCATTTCCTCTGGCTCCACAGATAGATTCCCTTGCCTATCCTTCAGTGGGCCAACCCTTTCCCTGGCTACCCTCTTGCTTTTTATGTACGTGTAAAAAGCCTTGGGATTTTCCTTAACCCTATTTGCCAATGACTTTTCGTGACCCCTTCTAGCCCTCCTGACTCCTTGCTTAAGTTCCTTCCTACTTTCCTTATATGCCACATAGAAGATAATTCGTCTTCTCTTGTAAATAGTCTGGCAGGTTGGATTGTTCACATCCGTCCAAGTGGGGAAGTTGGGGACTCGGTTTCTATTGTGATTCATTGCTCGATAAAGCTTTATTTCCTCATTGGCCCCCTGTGAGTTATTACTGGATATCGTTATATATCTATATTGCCCCTCTATGGGGTACTGCTGGATAACGATTCCCGAGCAGCTTTGACTAAGGGTCATCTGGACTCGAAACGTAAGCTCATTTCTCTCCCTCCAGATGCTGTCAGATATGCTGAGACTTTGAAGCATTTTCTCTATGGTTCCCTGTGTGTGAGCTTTACAATGTTGTAATGTGTCATGCTGTCTCTTTCATTCTTGGGACTAATGTCGGGATGAGACTGCAAGAAGGTTTCTGATAGGTATTTGCTGCAAAGCAAACAGGAACGTGTGTTATGTTTGTTTTTGGCGTGAGGGAGAATGTAAATAGCAGAGAATACCCTCGATTCCTCGACCTCGGTCTAATGGCCCAGCAGGCTCCCGCTGCGGCACTCTGCTCCTTAAACCAGGAGCTACAACATTACTGCCCTGCGGTAACCACACAACTATTCACTGCCTCATTTTTTTCTTTCAACAAGAACACACGTTTGAGCACACTGATTCTGGTCAGCATAGTTCAGATAATTCAGTTTCGTGCTGAATGGTTGTTCTGTGAAGGTGATGTGATTTCTTCTGTGACGTTGTTCTGATGGGAAAGTGGGGAGTGACTGGAATCACCTTTAAAAAATGAAGTTCGGGGCGGCAGTTTCATCTCTCTGGGAACATTGATCACGCTGTTACAGACTTCCTCAAACTTTGCCTCAAGTCCGACCTCAAAAATGATGAGCACCGAGCAGAGTGGCGCAGCTGAAGCGTGCTGGGCCTATAACGCAGATGTCGATGGATCGAAACCATTCTCGGCTATTCATATTCTCAATCGGAAACAAGTTGCTATTTGTCAGCAGCACATCTGCCTTTTTCTTTATTAGTACCAAAGTTTTGCTTTCAGTCTGATCCACTCTTTGACACCTGTTCTTCAGCTAGCCACAGTACAGTCGAGGTGACTGAGTTGAATTCTCCCAGAACACTCTTCTGCCGCCTCCACTGGATGAACGTTCACCTGATTGGACACTGGAGGGGTTCTTCGGCTACTTGTCTGTGAAAGCAGCACCGGAAGCAGCTGTGGAAAGAGATTGCAGTTTCCAGAACGCAACTCTCCAATTGGGTACTTCACGTCCTCAGATCTTAGACTTTCAATACCTTCGTCTGAGGAACAGGGAGAGCGGAAAATCGGACCTTGTTGATTAGAGAAAACTGATCAATGCAGCAATGAGAAGCTCCTTAAACACCAGCGGTTTGGACAAGAATGGCACTCAGATACAGGACTCTGGCTGGGGTTCAAAAGTAGGAAAAGCATATCTTGTTTGAAATGAAATAAAGATGAAGACAGACTTTATTCGATTTGTGCACGGATCTTAATTCCTGCGTCAATGCATCTGGATGGCCGAGCGGTCTGTGGCGCTGCGTTCAGGTCGCAGTCTCTTCTGGAAGCGTGGGTTTAAATCCCACTCCTGATATTGCCTTTTACTCCACGAGGTTAAATTTCTCCAGCAAGATTTTCAAACTCAGGAAGATCCAATACCTCCCTTTCAATGGAAAAGCGTTGGTCTCAGGACATGAGATTCCCGCTTAAATACGCACAGCAAGACCCCACCGGCAATTTCATGTCTCGATAATCTGCTTCAGTGACTCAGGTTGAGGAATTAATATTGATCCCAAGAGAAGGGTAAAATTCGTCTTCTCTTCTAAATAGTCTGGCAGGTTGGATTGTTCACATCCGTCCAAGAGGGGAAGTTGGGGACTCGGTTTCTATTGTGATTCATTGCTCGATAAAGCTTTATTTCCTTATTGGCCCCCTGTGAGTTATTACTGGATCTCGTTCTATATCTATATTGCCCCTCTGTGGGGTACTACTGGATAACGTTTCCCGAGCAGCTTTGACTAAGGGACACCTGGACACGAAACGTCAGCTCATTTCTCTCCCTCCAGATGCTGTCAGATCTGCTGAGACTTTAAAGCATTTTCTCTGTGGTTCCCTATGTGTATGTGTGAGCTTTACAATGTTGTAATGTCTCATGCTGTCTCCTTCATTCTTGGGACTAATGTCGGGATGAGACTGCAAGAAAGTTTCTGATAGGTATTTGCTGCAAAGCAAACACGAACGTGTGTTATGTTTACTTTTGGCGTGAGGGAGAATGTAAATAGCAGAGAATACCCTCGATTCCTCGACCTCTGGCTCATAGCCCAGCACGGTTCCGCTGCGGCACTCTGCTCCTGAAACCAGGAGCTACAAAATTACTGCCCTGCGGTAGCCACACAACTATTCACTGCCTCATTTTTTTCTTTCAACAAGAATACTCGTTTGAGCACACTGATTCTGGTCAGCATCGTTCAGATAATTTACTTTCGTGCGGAATGGTTGTTCTGTGATGGTGAATTGATTTCTTCTGTGACGTTGTTCTGATGGGGAAGTGGGGAGTGGCTGGGATCATCTTCATAGAATGAAGTTCGGGGCGGCAGTTTCATCTCTCTGGAAACATTGATCACGCTGTTACAGACTTCTTTATACTTTGCCTCAAGTCCGACCACGGAAATAAAGAGCACCGAGCAGAGTGGCGCAGCGGAAGCGTGCTGGGCCCATAACCCAGAGGTCGATGGATCGAAACCATCCTCTGCTATTCATATTCTCAATCACACCAAACGGAACAAAGTTGCTGTTTGTCAGCAGCACATCTGCCTTTTTCTTTATTGGTATCAAAGTTTTGCTTTCAGTCTGATCCACTCTTTCACACCTGTTCTTCAGCTAACCACAGTACAGTCGAGGTGACTAAGTTGACTTCTCCCAGAACACTCTTCTGCCGCCTCTACTGGATGAACGTTTACCTGATTGGACACTGGAGGGGTTCTTCGGCTGCCTGTCTGTGAGAGCAGCACCGGAAGCAGCTGTGGAGAGTGATTGCAGTCGCCAGAATGCAACTCTCCAATTAGATACTTCACGTCGCTCAGATCGTAGACTTTCAATACCTTCGTGTGAGGAACAGGTAGAGCGGGAATTCGGACCTTGTTGATTAGAATAAACTGATCAATGCAGCAATGAGAAGCTCCTTAAACACCAGCGGTTTGGACAAGGATGGCACTCAGACACAGGACTCTGGAAGGGGTTCAAAAGTAGGAAAAGCATATCTTGTTTGAAATGAAATAACGATGAAGATAGTCTTTAAGTCGATTTGTGCACGGATCTTAGTTTCGGCGACAACGCATCAGGATGGCCGAGCGGTCTGAGGCGCTGCGTTCAGGTCGCAGTTTCTTCTGGAGGCGATGGCTCGAATCCGACTCCTGATATTGCCTTTTCCTCCACGAGGTTAAATTTCTCCAGCAAGATTTTCAACCTCAGGAAGATCCATTACCTCCCTTTCAATAGAAAAGCGTTGGTCTCAGGACATGAAATTCCAGCTTAAATACGCACAGCAAGACCCCACCGGCAAACGCCCAGCTCATGAATCGATAATCTGCTTCGGTGAGTCTGGTTGAGGAATTAATATTGATCCCAAGAGAAGGGTAAAATTCGTCTTCTCTTGTAAATAGTCTGGCAGGTTGGATTCTTCACATCCGTCCAAGAGGGGAAGTTGGGGACTCGGTTTCTATTGTGATTCATTGCTCGATAAAGCTTTATTTCCTTATTGGCCCCCTGTGAGTCGATTCCTCGACCTCGACCGCGAATAGCTCAACCACGTGCGGAGTGGCGCAGCGGAAGCGTGGTGGGCCCATAGCCCAGCAGTCGATGGACCAAAAGCATCGTCTGCTATTTGTATTCGCACTCACACCAAAAGCAAACAAGTCGCTATCACCCAGCAGCACATCTGCCTTTTTCTTTATTAGTATCAACATTTTCCTTTCAGTATGATCTGATCCTTGACACCTGTTCTTCAGCTACCCACAGTATAGTCGAGGTGACTAAGTTGCCTTCTCCCAGAACTCCCTTCTGCCGCCTCTACTGGATGAACTTTCACCTGTTTGGACACTGGAGGGGTTCGTCGGCTGTGAAAGCAGCACCGGAAGCAGCTGTGGAGAGAGATTCCAGTCGCCATGATGCATCTCTCCAATTGGATACTTCACGTCGCTCAGATCTTCGTCTCTCAATACCTTCGTGTGAGGAACAGGTTATAATGAAAAAATATATCATTTGAACCATGAATGTGAACCTGGAAAAGACAGAGATTTTAAATGAAAGGGAAAGGTCCCACAAAGGGTTAACAGCCGCAGGTTGTTTAAAATACAGATAGCTTCGCAGGCGTTAGAGAAAACAGATATGGACAACTCAACATGGTTTTAAAGTTAAAAAGACATTCAATCAATTTAAAATCTTAAGTTATATAAACGGGAACAGTATTTCACACTTCCCGAGAAGTGCATTATTTTACTGAACAATTAAAAAAGGAACAACCAGGATCTTAGGTTTAAATCGGGGGAGAAGGTTAAGCGGGAAACCTTGCTGACGCCACTTAAATATGAGACAACTGCTTTCCAGCTAAGAAACACATGAGGTGGCACGTTTATCCCATAATTTACACATTTTTGACGTTAAAAATCTTTTAGCAAATAATCAGGTCATAGGGTATAGGTCCAAGCCAGATAAGGTTAGAAATATAGGGGGCGACCTGCCGTTGACACCAGCTGACCAGTGGAAGGGCAGAGGCGAACTGCTTCGTTGAACACGAGTTCATATCCAGTATTTAGACTGAGAAAAAACATCACTAAAGACAGATATCAGGAAAGTTGCTGACGAAGCAACAAATAAATATATTACCTGCCAAACAAAAGTATTACATGTCAAGCAGAATAAGCTAGTTCAACGACAGGGAGATTGCATTAGCTACAGTCGGCAAGCAACGGTTACATTTCCATAAATGCCATGTAGAAACTAAGGCTGCGCAAAGGGCTATATAATACCTAATAATTCAGCAGCCAGCCTCATAGCTGCCCTCGGTCATGGGAAGGACTGAACACGGAAGCCGAGCAGAACAGCGAATCCATCAGGAAAAAAACAAAAGTTACAGGAGAAAATTGTCAAGGCAGACTTGAAGGTCTAACAACTGACCAGGAAGATGCAAAGAAAAGATCTTATTACTTTTCTGTAAAAACAGTGATTACATCTTTTAATTTGAAATTAAAACGAACTTAAATTGATAACCTGAAAGAGTGTTTATTAGAAAGTTTACTTTACTCTACTTAGAAAAGCCGGACCCGTGAGTGAAGCACCTGAGTGGAAAGTAAACAGAATCTTCTCTGAAGACATGGGTTATGCCGTGGGATAACATGAAACACTGGTTTGACCCGAATAGCGCCCACCTAAGTCTGCATAGAAGTCAGGGAGTGAGAATCCCTGTTCATCATTTAGAATATCTTGACCCTTTTCTGGTACAGGGGGAATTCTAAGAATAGTGGTGAGGTTTTAACTTCATGGCGCGCAACGTGGAGGGCTAGAATATTAGAAGTTTCTGGGTAAAGCGATGCTAGAATATTAGAAGTTTCTAGTTAAGCAGGTGGAGGTTTGAATATTAGAAGTTTCTAACCTACACAGGGAATGGAATATTAGACGATTCTAGTTCCCAAATAATTGTTAGAATATTAGAAGTTTCTAACTGGCACAATCAACCGCGATAGAATGGCAGGGCAGACTCGATGGGTCTAATGGCTTAATTCTGCTCCTATATTTTATGAACTTATCTTTTGCGCGACTTCGTGAGTTGGAAACTGTTCCTTCTCCTCAGTTTGAAACTCACGAAGTCGCGCAAAAGATAAGTTCATAAAATATAGGAGCAGAATTAAGCCATTAGACCCATCGAGTCTGAGTTTCAAACTGAGGGGAAGGAACAGTTTCCAACTCACAATTTATGCGCAATTAGGGCAGGGAGTGAAAAGTAACTTTCTCAGCTTTTTATTATTTGGCTTCACCATGGACAGCGTTCGTCTATTCACCGCCCGCCAAGCCCTTAATCAAAAGCTAAAAATCACAGCCTTTTTTCTATATCCTCATGAAGTGGACAAAACAGAGACACAACAGACACGTTACAGACAAGAATGGGATTTGAATCAACGTGTGCAGAGTACAATGGATTATTGTGCATCACCTTAACCATGTGGAACAACCCCTTTACTTCATGGAATTTTAATATCTGATCTTGTCACAGATAAGTAGCCGAAGCACCCCACCAATGTACAATCAGGAGGACGTTCATCCACGAGAGGTGGCAGAAGGTAATAATGGAAGAAGTGAACCCGGCAACCTCGACTGCACAGTTGGTAGCCGAAGAAGAATTGTGGCAATGTGGAGTTAAGCCCCAAACACGTCTGCCGCCGTTCGTGCCTCCGTTCGTCCCTCCTCTAACGCAACTCGATGCAAGTGGCCTGACAACTTGGAATAGTTTGTCACATCAGTGATTGCAGATCCATCGTGTAAAAATGAATTCCACTTCCGAGAAACAATGGGCGAAAAATCGACGAGGATGGGATTCGAACCCACGTGTGCAGAGCACAATGGATTAGCAGTCCATCGCCTTAACCACTCGGCCACCTCGTCGCACAACTTGGCGCGTCAATACGTCTTAATTCGTTTTGCATCCATGAACTGATGGCAATTATTTGCCTCTTTCTATTCAACCAGGTATTCGACGGGTGAAATGCAGTGGTGGTGGTATAGTGGTGAGCATCGCTGCTTTTGAAACCATTGACTCCGTTTCGATTCCCGGCCAGCGCAGTAATAGTTGAATCGGGTGTTTTTGCGCGACATCCTGAGTTTCAAACTGAGGAAGACTGGTCAACTGTTTCTCATTCAGAATTTATACGGATTATCTAAGTGAGGCGTTTAAGATGCGAAAAGGTGTAGATATTGTAGACATGGAGTTGATGTTACCTGTTGTGGGGTAGTCTAAAACGAGAGGTCATCATCTTAGAATATGAGGCTGCAAATTTAAAAAAGAAAAACGACTTCTCCCAAAGGCTTGTAATTCTGTGGAATTCACTTCCTCGGAGTGTGGTGGATGCAGGGACAGTGAGAAAGTTAAGGAGGACTTAGAGAGACTTTTATTGGTAATGAGTTGAAGGGTTCTGGAGAACGGGCAGGACGGTGGTGTTGAGGCCATTATGTTTGATCAGGCAAGATCACATGGAAGGTTTTACGCCCAAGAGGCTAAATTGCATATCCCAGCTCCAATGTTATGTGTTCTCGGGAGGAGGTGTTCTGGCTGACATCTCAATCCATCTCTTGTTCCGTAACATTTCAGGTAGCAGATGATGAACATTTCAGTCATGATCGAATGGCGGGCAGACTCGATGGGTCGAATGGCGTAATACTGCTCATCTATCTGATGAATCTATCGTTTGCGCCGCTTCATGGCTTTCAAACTGAGGGAAAGAAATAGTTTCCAACTCAGAATGTGTGCGCAATTATGGGGGGGGGGAGTGAATTAAGTAACTTTCTCGTCATTTTCTAAAGTGGTTTCAATATGGAAAGTGTTCGATTATTCACAACTCCAAGCCCCAAACAATAAAAATCACAGCATTTTTCCGTCACCCTCATGAAGTGGATCAAACAGAGACACAACAGATACGTTACAGACGAGGATTGGATTCGAACGCAAGTGCGCAGAGCACAAAGGTTTCTTGTGCACCCCCTTAACCACGTGGTACAACTCCTTTACTTCATGGAACTTTAATATCTGACCTTCTCACAGGCAAGTGACCGAAGCAACCCTCCAGGACACAAACAGGAGGATGTCCATCCAGGAGAGGTGGCAGAAGGTAATTATGGGAGAAGCCAACCCGGTATCCTCGACTGTACTGTGGGTAGCCGAAGAAGAACTGGTGTCAAAGAGCGGTTAAGCCCCAAACACGTCTGCCTCCGTTCCACCGTCCTCTAACCCAACTCGATGCAATCTGGCCTGATAACTTGGAATAGATTGTCACATCAGTGATTGCATATCCATCTTGGAAAAAGGAGGCCTACTTCCGAGAAAAGTGGATTTAAAATCAACGAGCATAGAACTCGAACACACGTGTGTAGGGCACAATGGATTGGTAGTCCATCGCCTTAACCACTCGGCCACTTCGTCCCACAAGTACGCATGGCAATATGCCTTAATTCGTTTTGCATCCATGAACTGATTGAATGTATCTGCCTCCTTCTATTCCACCTGGTGTTCAAAATTGGAAATGCAGCGACGGTGGGAGAGTGGTGAGCAAAGTTTTCTTCCAAGCAGTTGTCCCTGTTCGATTCCCGGCCATTGAATCGGATGTTATCGTGCAACATCGTGAGTTTCAAACTGAGGAAGACTGGCCAACAGTTTCACACTCAGAATGTATGCGTCATTATCTAATTAAGGTGTATCAGATGCCAAAAGGTATGGAAAAAGTTGACGTGGAGCTGTTGCTTCCTCTTGTGGGGCATTCTAAAAGAGGAGGTCATGATCTTAGAATAAGAGATTGCAATGTGAAAAAAGATTTGAGGGAAAACTACTTATTCCAAAGGGTTTATGATTCTGTGGAATTCGGTACCCCAGATTGCGTTGGATGCAGGGAGAGTGAGTAAATTTAAGGAGGTGGTAGAGAGAGTTTTATTGGTAAGGAGTTGAAGGGATACGGAGAACGGGAAGACGGTGGAGTTGAGGCCAGGATGGGATCAGCCAACATCACATGGAAGGTGTTAGGCTCAGGAGGCTAAATTGCCTACTCCCGCTCCGAGATCATGCGTTCTAGGGAGAAGGTGTTCCTGCTGATATCGCAATCGACCTCTTCATCTGTAACATTGTAGGTCGCAGATGGGGAAGATATCAGCCACGATAGAATGGCTGGGCAGACTCGATGGGTCTAATGGCTGAAGTCTGCTTCTTTATTTTATGAACTTACCTTTTGCGCGACTTTGTGAGTTTCAAACTGAGACGAAGAAACAGTTTCCAACTCAGAATGTATGCGCAATTAAGTCAGGGAGTGAAATAAGTAACTTTCTCACCTTTTTATAATGTGGTTTCAACACAGACAGTGTTCGCCGAATTCACCACCCGCCAAGCCCGTGAACCAAAGCAAAAAATCACAGCATTTGTACTTCATGCTCATGAAGTGGACCAGAGACACAACAGACACATGACAGACGAGGATGGGATTTGAACCCACGTGTGCAGAGTACAATGGGTTATTGTGCGTCTCCTTAACCACATGATACAACTCATTTACTTCAATGGAATTTTTATATGCGATCTTATTACAGGCAAGTAGCCAAAGAACCCCTCCAGTCTACAAACAGGAGGAGGTTCATCCTGGAGAGGTGGCTGAAGAGAATTATGGGAGACGTCATCTCGGTAACCTCAACTGTACTGTGGGTCGCTGAAGAACTGGTGTCACGGTGCGGTTCCACTGACAACGTATCCACAGGCACATATAGTGACGAAGACTGACAGGTTCAGAATGTCTCTTACACTCTCACACATTACCCGAGAGTGACAGGAATCCCCCATTTACAAAC
Organism: Scyliorhinus torazame; assembly: GCF_047496885.1. Classification (NCBI taxonomy): domain Eukaryota; kingdom Metazoa; phylum Chordata; class Chondrichthyes; order Carcharhiniformes; family Scyliorhinidae; genus Scyliorhinus; species Scyliorhinus torazame. Next base: position 48,310,806 of record NC_092730.1, read on the forward strand.
GGGACCAGAGAAGGGCAGAGAGAATGCACCTCACTCCCACATACAACATGTTGACGGCTTCAACACAACCAAAATATAAGAAAAGATCATCACCACATATTATCTTCTTCGAAATCCCGCCGTCCCAACTTTAATATAATAAAACAATTTTTATCAGTTGTGTCTCACTCTAATCTGTGAACTTCTCTCTACCAGAGTGTGTTGACATCTACTGGCCACGACACAGAACCGCAACAGAGCGGGGGAGATTCACATGAACTGTCGGTGATAGAATGTGACCGGGTGGACGGAGAGGTGTTAGATGTATGTAAAATTTAAACAATCGATATTCATGCATTTCCCAATGGAATTGGTGGAATTGGAAGTGTTTATCTTGAGGATCAATTGAGCAGAGACTTTAAAGCATTTTATCTGTGGTTCCCTCTGTGTGAGCTTTGCAACGTTGTACTGTGTCATGCTGTCTCCTTCATTCCTGGGACGAGACTGCAAGAAGGATTCTGAAAGGTATTTGCTGCAAAGCAAACAGGAACGTGAGTTATGTTTTCTTTTCGTGTCAGGGAGAATGCAAATAGCAGAGAATAGCCAGGATTCCCTGACGTCGGGCTAATGGCCCAGCACGCTTCCGCTGCGGCACTCTGATCCTTAAACCAGGAGCTACGATTTTACTGCCCTGCGGTAGCCACACAGCTATTCACTTCCTCATTTTCTTGTTTCAACTTGAACACACGTTTGAGCACACTGATTCTGGTCAGCATAGTTCAGATAATTTACTTTCGTGCTGAATGGTTGTTCTGTGAAGGGGATGTGATTTATTCTGTGACGTTGTTCTGATGAGAAAGTGGGGAATGACTGGAATCACCTTCATAGAAGGAAGTTCGGGACGGCAGTTTCACCTCTCTGGGAACATTGATCACGCTTTTACTGATTTCTTCAAGCTTTGCTTCAAGTCCGACCCCAGAGAAAATCAACTACGAGCAAAGTGGCGCAGCGGACGTATGCTGGACACCTAACACAGAAGTCGATGGATCGAAACCATTCTCTGCTATTAATATTCTCACTCACACCAAACGGAAACAAGTCGCTGTTTGTCAGCAGCACATCTACCTTTTTCTTTATCAGTATCAACGTTTAGCTTACAGTCTGATCCGCTCTTTGACACCTGTTCTTCAGCTACCCACAGTATAGTCGAGGTGACTATGTTGACTTCTCCCAGAACACTCTTCTGGCGCCTCTTCTGGATGAACGTTCTCCTGTTTGGACACAGGAGGCATTCTTCGGCTACTTGTCGGTGAAAACAGCACCGGAAGCAGCTGTGGAGAGAGATTCCATTCGCCGGAATGCAACTCTCCAATTGGATACTTCACGTCGCTCAGGACTTAGGCTCTCAATATCTTCGAGTGAGGAACAGGTAGAGCGGGAATTCGGTCCTGGTTGATTGGAGCAAACTGATCAGTGCAGCAATGAGGAGCTCCTTAACCCCCAGCGGCTTGGACAAGGATGGCACTCAGATACAGGATTATGGCTGGTGTTCAAAAGTAGGATAAGCATATCTTGTTTGAAATGAAATGATGATGAACATAGAATTTGAGTCGATTTGTGCACGGATCTTAGTTTCGGCGACAACGCATCAGGGTGACCGAGCGGTCAAAGGCGCTGAAGTTCAGGTCGCTGTCTCTTATGGAAGCGTGGATACGAATCCCACTCCTGATATTGACCTTTCCCCCACGAGGTTAAATTTCTCCAAGGAGAGTTTCAACCTCACGATTGTCCAATACCTTCCTTTCAATGGAAAAGCGTTGGTCTCAGGACATGAGATTCCTGCTCAGATACGCACAGCGAGACCACACAGGCAAAAGCGCAGTTAATGACTCGATAATCTGCTTCAGTGACTTTGGTTGAGGAATTAATATTGATCCCAGGACTCCGGGTAAAATTCGTCTTCTCTTGTCAATAGTCCGGCAGGTTCGATTGTTCACATCCGTCCGAGAGGGGAAGATGGGAACTTGGTTTCTATTGTGATTTGTTGCTCGATAAAGCTTTATTTCCTTATATGCCCCCTGTGAGTTATTACTGGATATCGTTATATATCTATATTGCCCCTTTGTGGGGTACTACTGGATAACGTGTCCGGTCCAGCTTTGACAAAGTGTCATCTGGACTCGAAACGTTAGCTCTTTCTCTCCCTACAGATCTGGTCAGACCTGCTGAGACTTTAAAGCATTTTCTCTGTGGTTCCCTCTGTGTGAGCTTTACAATGTTGTAATGTGTCATGCTGTCTGCTTCATTCCTGGGTTTAATGTCGGGATGAGACTGCAAGAAATTTTCTGATAGGTATTTGCTGCAAAGCAAACAGGAACGTGCGTTATGTTTACTTTTCGTGTCAGGGAGGATGTAAATAGCAGAGAATAGCCTCGATTCCTCGACCTCGGGCTAATGACCCAGCACGCTTCCGCTGCGGCACTCTGCTCCTTAAACCAGGAGCTACAACATTACTGCCCTGCGGTAGCCACACAGCTATTCACTTCCTCATTTTTTCTTTCAACAAGAACACATGTTTGAGCACACTGATTCTGGTCAGCATAGTTCAGATAATTTACTTTCGTGCTGAATGGTTGTTCTGTGAAGCTGGTGTGATTTCTTCTGTGACGTAGTTCTGATGGGAAAGTGGGGAGTGACTGGAATCACCTTTATAGAAGGAAGTTCGGGGCGGCAGTTTCACCTCTCCGGGTACATTGATCAACCTGTTACTGAGTTCTTCAGACTTTGCCTCCATATATAGAACGAATACACAAACAATGAAGCGAGAGAATGTATTAAATCAGAGATTGGATATTCTTGTAACCAATATGGCTGTAATGGGAATCCTTCATTTTCCGATAAATCGGGATGAACTGATCGCTCAGTCAAAAATCAGATATCTGGGGATTTAAATGTGATTACTACAATGATAATATTTAACCATGTTAATGTTATTTTGCTCCAATTGAAACGTGTCACGAATACATCGTTACCTTGTTGCACAACTTGCTTTCAGCCAGGAGATGGCAGCAGTGCGCAATAGTTTGGGTCTCCTGATTGTGTCCACAGATCTGGATAGGAATGGAGCTGCTGCTTCCTGGGGAGCTGCCAAGCAAGAAGCACAGATATTGACCAACTGCACCCGCTCCAAATAGATTTCCAAATTACTGAACAAAACAAAAACAAGCACAAATCATATTTTAAGAAACTATGACAGTGACTCTGGAAACAACACACCAACACCTCTGAAAGAATCGATTTGCTGTAATTAATTAAAGATGAACTGTCTCAATGTCAGCCGTAATTCCTTGCCAGTTCTCAGACAGGCACCGACTGGTTAGAAGTTTGCTTCACTTTTCAAGGTCCGGCTCAATAAAATCAATCACAGGCCCATGATCTGCTTTCCTCCTGTTCTCAGACACATCCACTTTCTACAAGGGCGCTGTACAAAGCTGGTTTTCAGAGGAAGAGCCAGACTGCAGTCACCTCGTTATCTCTCGATCCCTTTATCCCAGAGCCACCTCACAACCAGGGGTGGAACTTCTCACAGAGCCAAGAATGGAATAGTTTGTCGATTCTTCCACTGATTCAGGACCGTCCATCACCAGGACGTATTCGTCCAAAAGAGTTGGGGTGAGATGGGGCTGAGTTTCACTGTATCCAATCAGTCCCCGGAGAAGCACAAAAACAGTGAGTGAGGGAGAGAGAAATAAACAAAGAAACAGATAGAGAGATAAAATATGTTCCATTTCTGCCACGATCTTTTTACACAGAAATACATTCAGCTGTCATTCATTAGTAATTTGGTCGATAGAATACATTCTAAAACCAGCCTGGAATCACTCCAGGAAGTTATTGCATTCAAACGATCAACGGGGCCCCGGTGTTTATGTGAGGAGGGGTTGAATCTTCGTGGAAAATGACCATTGGATTTGGAGAGAAGCCTTGAGAGGCTCGAAAACCTCAGCTCACTAAACGCACAATTCCACCGATTAAATAGATTGTGGAACAACATCAGTTACATTGGAAATATATTAGAAATTCAAATGGAACAGGACCACACTTTACAGTCTGGAGGAAAATTTAAATGATGAAATTTAGAAATTACAGCACAGAGGGAGACCTGTGCAGGCCGAACGGTCACCTGATGACGCAACTAAAATGGTCACGTGTCGGGATTCCGGCAGTTCCCCGGATCGCGGTCAGAGCACAAGCCAGGAGGAGCTGCTCAATTATTAAGTCAGTTATTTTTTATTACATGTCATTGGTCGCCAGCCATTGAGAGACGAGCATTTCTACATGGTGTCAGGAGTGGGAAGTATGGCAGAAGGACTTCACCGCATCAGCTCTCTTCAAGAAGACGCTTAATAAATAGTGCACCAGCAGCCCGGCTAGCTCAGTCGGTAGAGCATGGGACTCTTAATCCCAGGGTCGTGGGTTCGAGCCCCACGTTGGGCGCTTCTGTGTTATTATCTGAAAATATTGATGCAGAATGAACTTTCTTCGTAACAAGAACGCAAGGTTATGACTGGGAATCCAGAGGTCTAAACGAACATTTCGTGACAAAATTTAATAAATATGGAATTAAAATGTCGTCTCAGTAACGCTTCCGATGGATCTTATTTCCACAACTGGGACCACATTACACAACAAGTAATGATTTGGCACAAACACAGTACAGATCTGTCACCGGCAGTGTCACGGTTACAGAGAGCTCAGTTACACAGCAAGATATAATTTTACAAACAGGGCCCCTCTGTGTGCAGCAGAAAACAACATTTTCCGAAAAAAACAGTTTCTCCATCTCGGCACCTTTTCTGTGTGTCATTGTGTGTGTCCTGATAGTCTCTTTCTGATTTTTTGTGTCTCTTTCTCTGTCTGTTACAGCAGTGCTGTTGTGTATTAATCTCATTTTTCCCAAACGGTAATTGTGATTGATAGATACAGGAAGATTCCACACTGACATTCAGTACCAATGTCTGATAGAAACTGAATCCCACCCTCACATACAGTACCAGACATTGACTCATAATGAAGAAATCCTGCTCTCACAAACTCTTCCAGAGACTGAGGTGCAGAGTGTTCCCTCCACTCGCGAACACTACCTGTGATTTACAGATACAGAACAAATCTCAGTCAGGTGAGTAGCAGAGTTTGATGGGTACAACATGTATTCCACAATCACCTTCTCTGCGCCAGATAATCAGATGCAGACGACATGCGGCGTCTGTGTTGGTTTAACAAGGGTTTTACACAAGAACAGGAACACATTTACATAATATCAGGGTATAAGACGTAGGAACAGAAGCAGGCCATTCAGCCCATCGAATATGCTCCGCATTTCAATGAGATCATGCTTGATCTGATGTATGACGTGTTATGACCTCATACGGTGGCACGTTGTCACAGTGGTTACCTCACAGCGCCAGCGATCCGTGTTCAATTCCAGCCTTTGGTCACTGACTGTGTGGAGTTTGCACTTTCTCTCCGTGTCTGTGTGGGTTTCCTCCGGATGGTCCGATTTCCTCGCACAGTCCAAATGTGTGCGGGTTAGGTGGACTGTCCATGCTAAATTGACCCTTAGTGTTCAGAAAGTTGGGTGGTGTTACAGGGATGTGGTGGGGACACAGAGGCTCTTTCAGAATATCGTTGCAGAGTCCATTGGCAGAATGGCCTCCTTTTACATTTTAATGATCTCATGATAATGCTCATGTCCACTTTCCCGGCATTTTATCTCTAGATTTCACGATGAACCTTTAAAACCAGCAATCCCACCAAGCCTCAGGTAGCGGTAACTCCTCAATGGTCGTTAATTTCCCGGCTGTCAGTCATTTGGCCAGTCTTGAGTGAAGTCACATCCTGGAAATGTCATACATTGATCCAGTTCTAAAGTAAATTAAGTCACTCTAGTCCCTGATGACCATAGGCCCTTTGAGGGTAAGATCTGACTGGTGGTGATTTAACCTGAGGATCACCATACCTCAGGCGAGGAGCAATAATAATAATACTAATAATCTCTTATTGTCGCAAGTAGGCTTCAATCGAGGTTCTGTGAAAAGCCCCGAGTCGCCACATTCCGGCGCCGGTTTGGGAGGCTGGAACGGGAATTGTGAGATGGCGGGGTTTTCATGTTTCAGGTCTAGTATAACCGTGTGATCTGAATCTAATTAATTTGGTTTTCCTTCTGCCAATCTTGTCTCACAGTGAGGCAAACCTCACTGATTGGATAGACGAGTGACCGTTCTTCAGTCTTGTCATGGACGGACCCGCTGAATATGGAGGCATATCCTGTGTGGCAGGATTTAGCTCCAACTCAATCTATAAGTTTGTGGATGATACCACTGCGGTAGGTCGTATCACAAACAATGACGAATCAGATACAGGACGTAGATAAATCACATGGTTGCATAGTGCACTGTCATGTGATTGTACCTTTAAGACCCAGCTGTTTAAGCAATGTACATTAAAGAAAACAGTGAGGTCAGAGAGTGGGTGGAGCTCGGCTTTAGGTCAGCCATTTTGCAGATTTTTACTTTCAGTTTAAAAAGCACCTTGTGTGTGTCTGTGTGTTTCCAGAGAGCTGCAAGTTTGAAAAGAGATTGGGAGTGTCTTCGTTTGCAGGGAGCTGGATCTCTGACATAAAAGACCATCTCTGGATCATTTGGGTGATTTAAACTGATAATTATAAAACCTTTAACCTGATGTGATTCTGTTTAAAGGTGTTAAGTCTCTTGGAAGTTTGAAGGAACATTTTAAGGAATTATTTACTGTTGCAATATTTTCTGAGTTATCTTTAAAGTAAGGGGTGTTAAGAGATCCTATGTTTATTTAAGATGTGAAGTTGAGTTCATGGAATAAACAGTGTTTTGTGTTTAAAAGCCCACGTGTCCATAATTGTATAATAACAATACACCTAGGGAAAAAGCCGTGTGCTAGGAAAAGCAACAAATCCATTAAAGGGAGAGGTTGGTTGAACTCCATGATACATTTTGGGGTTCTGAAAACGCCTCACCCATAAAAATTGGGGGCTCATCCGGGATAAAAGTCTATTGGATTGGCTTTTGTGAACTTAAAGACAGTGAAGGATTGTTGCTTTTCCGGTGTGGTATTTTAGTTTACGTGGGGAGAGTGTTGTGAACAATGTCTCTTTCAGAGGCTCAGAAGTTTTTGGGGGTGGAGAATGTCACACGTAGTACTTTACGGGCAGAAACGAAAAGCAGACTGTTAGATTTGGCAAGAACATTGCAGTTAACCTTACCTGACAAAATGCGAAAAGATGAAGTAATTATGGCGGTGGTTAAGCATTTAAAGTTGCATGCGATAGAGTTTGACTCATTGGAAATGGCAAAAATTCAGTTGCAAATTAAGCAAATGGAACATGAGAAAGAATTAAAGCGGCTTGAATACAAGAGGGCGAGAGAGGAAAAAGAAAGAGAAAGAGAGAGAGAGGAAAAAGAAAAGGAGAGAGCAGAAAGGAGAAAAGAAAGAATAGTCCTAGCAGAAAAAAAGAAAAAGAAAGGGAAACACAGATTAGGGAAAAAGATAAAGAGAGCGAGTTTGAACTTCAGAAAATGGCCATGAAACATGACAATCAGTTAACATTGGCAGACGTAAAGGGAAACGTACAGCTGGATGATAGTGATGAGGATAGTGAGAAAGCGCGTCATAGTCGAAGGCTTGGTGGGAAACTATTCAAATATGTCCAAGCACTGCCACGGTTTGACGAGAAGGAAGTGGAAGCCTTTTTCATTTCATTTCAGAAGGTAGCTAAACAAATGAAATGGCCACAGGACATGTGGGCGTTACTGATTCAAACAAAGCTGGTAGGTAGAGCTAGTGAAGTGTTTGCATCACGACCGGAGGTGGTATCTGGAACGTATGAGCAGGTGAAGAAACCCATCTTAAGTGCATCTGAGCGAGTGCCTGAAGCTTACAGACTAAGGTTTCGACATTTAAGGAAAGAATTTGGTCAAACATACATGGAGTTTGAAAGGCTGAAACAGAGTAATTTTGATAGGTGGATAACGGCTTTGAAAATAGACCAAACGTATGAAGTTCTCAGAAAATTATACTTTTGGAGGAGTTTAAAAATTCAATTCCTGATGTAGTGTGAACTCATAGAATCATAGAATCATAGAAGTTTACAGCATGGAAACAGGCCCTTCGGCCCAACCAGTCCATGCCGCCCAGTTTTTACCATTAAGCTAGTCCCAGTTGCCCGCACTTGGCCCATAACCCTCTATACCCATCTTACCCATGTAACTATCCAAATGCTTTTTAAAAGACACAATTGTACCCGCCTCTACTACTACCTCTGGCAGCCCATTCCAGACATTCACTACCCTCTGAGTGAAGAAATTGCCCCTCTGGGCCCTTCTGAATCTCTCCCCTCTCTCCTTAAACCTATGCCCTCTAGTTTTAGACTCCCCTACCTTTGGGAAAATATGTTGACTATCTACCTTATCTATGCCCCTCATTATTTTATATACCTCTATAAGATCACCCCTAAGCCTCCTACGCTCCAGGGAAAAAAGTCCCAGTCTATCCAGCCTCTCCTTATAACTCAAACCATCAAGTCCCGGCAACATCCTAGTAAATCTTTTCTGCACTCTTTCTAGTTTAATAATATCCTTTCTATAATAGGGTGACCAGAACTGCACACAGTATTCCAAGTGTGGCCGTACCAATGTCTTGTACAACTTCAACAAGGCGTCCCAACTCCTGTATTCAATGTTCTGACCAATGAAACCAAGCATGCCGAATGCCTTCTTCACCACCCTGTCCACCTGCGACTCCACCTTCAAGGAGCTATGAACCTGTACTCCTAGATCTCTTTGTTCTATAACTCTCCCCAACGCCATACCATTAACTGAGTAGGTCCTGGCCTGATTCGATCTGCCAAAAGGCCATTCGTCGGCCCACTGGCCTAATTGATCAAGATCCCGTTGCAATCCTAGATAACCTTCTTCACTATCCACTGTGCCACCAATCTTGGTGTCATCTGCAAACTTACTAACCATGCCTCCTAAATTCTCATCCAAATCATTAATATAAATCACAAATAACAGTGGACCCAGCACCGATCCCTGAGGCACACCACTGGTCACAGGCCTCCAGTTTGAAAAACAACCTTCTACAACCACTCTCTGCCTTCTGTCGTCCAGCCAATTTTGAATCCATTTGGCAACCTCACCCTGGATACCGTGAGCTTTAACCTTCTGCAACAACCTACCATGCGGTACCTTGTCAAAGGCTTTGCTAAAGTCCATGTAGACAACGTCTACTGCACTGCCCTCATCTACCTTCTTGGTCACCCCCTCAAAAAACTCAATCAAATTTGTGAGACATGATTTTCCACGCACAAAGCCATGCTGACTGCCCCGAATCAGTCCTTGCCTCTCTAAATGCTTGTAGATCCTGTCTCTCAGAATACCTTCTAGCAACTTACCTACTACAGACGTTAGGCTCACCGGTCTGTAGTTCCCAGGCTTTTCCCTGCTGCCCTTCTTAAACAAGGGCACAACATTCGCCACTCTCCAATCTTCAGGCACCTCACCTGTGGCTGCCGATGATTCAAATATCTCTGTTAGGGGACCCGCAATTTCCTCCCTAGCCTCCCACAACATCCTGGGATACATTTCATCAGGTCCCGGGGATTTATCTACCTTGATGCGCTTTAAGACTTCCAGCATCTCCTCCTCTGTAATATGCACACTTCTCAAGACATCACTATTTATTTCCCTTAGTTTCCTAACATCCATGCCTTTCTCCACCGTGAATACCGATGAGAAATATTCATTCAGGATCTCACCCAACTCTTGTGGCTCTGCACATAGATGTCCTTGTTGATCCGGAAGAGGCCCTACTCTGTCCCTAGTTACTCTTTTCCCCTTTATGTATCTGTAGAATCTCTTTGGATTCTCCCTTGCATTATTTGCCAAAGCAATTTCATGTCCCCTTTTTGCCCTCCTGATTTCCCTCTTAACTCTATTTCGACAATCTCTATACTCTTCAAGGGATCCACTTGATCCCAGTTGCTTATGTACGTCATATGCCTCCTTCTTCTTTTTGACCAGAGTCTCAATATCTCGAGTCATCCAGGGTTCCCTACTTCTACCAGCCTTGCCCTTCACTCTAAAGGGAATGTGCGTACCCTGCACCCTGGTTAACACATTTTTAAAAGCCTCCCATTTACCAGCCGTCCCTTTGCCTGCCAACAGTCTCCCCCAATCTACCTCTGCAAGTTCCTGTCTGATACCATCAAAATTGGCCTGCCCCAATTAAGAATTTTAACTCTTGGGCCAGACCTATCATTCTCCATAGCTATCTTAAAACTAATGGAGTTGTGGTCACTTGTCCCAAAGTGATCCCTCACTAGCACTTCTGTCACTTGCCCTTCCTTATTTCCCAAGACGAGGTCAGGTTTTGCCCCCTCTCTAGTCGGTCCATCCACATACTGAATGAGAAATTCCTCCTGAATACACTCAACGAATTTCCCTCCATCCAAGCCCCTAATGCTATGGCTGTCCCAGTCAATGTTGGGAAAGTTAAAGTCCCCTACTACTACCACCCCATTATTCTTGCAGCTATCTGTAATCGCCTTACATACTTGCTCCTCAATTTCCCGCTGACTATTTGGGGGCCTGTAGTACAGTCCTACCAAGGTGATCTCTCCATTCTTATTTTTCAGTTCCACCCATATAGACTCAGTGGGCGAACCCACGGACATATCCCCTCTAAGTACTGCCGTGATGTTCTCCCTAATCAAAAACGCCACTCCCCCTCCTCTCTTACCTCCTGTTCTATCCTTTCTATAGCATCTGTACCCCGGAACATTGAGCTGCCAGTCCTGCCCCTCCCTTAGCCATGTTTCAGTCATAGCTATAATATCTCAGTCCCATGTGCCCATCCATGCCCTGAGTTCATTCGCTTTGCCCGTCAGGCCCCTTGCATTGAAATAAATGCAGTTTAATGTAGACTTTCCTTGCTCTCTGCCCTGCCTTCTCTGGTCATGCTTTACACACTCTCCCTTCCTGCCTTTTGTTTCTGTCCCCACTGACTTCCTACATCGGTTCCCATCCCCCTGCCACATTAGTTTAAACCCTCCCCAACTGCACTAGCAAACACACCCCCGAGAACATTGGTTCCGGTCCCACCCAGATGCAGACCGTCCGATTTGTACAGGTCCCACCTCCCCCAGAACCGGTCCCAATGTACCAGGAATTTGAAACCCTCCCTCTTGCACCATCTCTCAAGCCACGTATTCCTCCTAGCTATCCTGTCATTCCTACTCTGACTATCACGTGGCACTGGTAGCAACCCTGAGATTACTACCTTTGAGGTCCTACTTTTTAGTTTAACTCCGAACTCCCTAAATTCAGCTTGTAGGACCTCATCCCGTTTTTTACCTATATCGTTGGTGCCTATATGCACCGCGACAGCTGGCTGTTCACCCTCCCACTCCAGAATGCCCTGCAGCCGCTCCGAGACATTCTTGACCCTTGCACCAGGGAGGCAACATACCAACCTGGATTCTCGTTTGCGTCCGCAGAAACGCCTGTCTATTCACCTTACAATTGAATCCCCTATCACTATAGCTCTGCCACTCTTTTTCCCGCCCTTCTGTGCAGCAGAGCCAGCCACGGTGCCATGAACCTGGCTGCTGCCACCTTCCCCTGGTGAGCCATCTCCCCCAACAGTTTCCAAAACGGTAAATCTGTTTTGGAGGGAGATGACCGTAGGGGATCCCTGCACTGCCTTCCTACTCTTCCTCTGTCTGTTGGTCACCCATTCCCTATCTGCCTCAGTAATTTTAATCTGCGGTGTGACCAACTCACTGAATGTGCTATCCACAACTTCCTCAGCATCGCGGATGCTCCAAAGTGAGTCCATCCGCAGCTCCAGAGCCGTCAAGCGGTCTAACAGGAGATGCAGTTGGACACACTTCTTGCAGATGAAGGAGTCAGGGACACCAGAAGGGTCCCTGACTTGCCACATCTCACAAGAGGAGCATGACACGGGTCTGAGCTCTCCTGCCATGACTTAAACCTGAAGTTAAATTTGAACTACACTACACAGCTAAGAGAAAGTCAAAGAGAGAGAAATCACTTACCAGTCACAAGCCAATCACTTACCTGCTGGCTGTGATGTAATTGCTCCCGAGACTCCCTCACAGGTCTGCTTCTCTGCACCTCCTTAAGATGAGCACCAAATTCCCTTAACTAGTTAATTAATTTACTTAATTAATTGGATTTTTTTTTTTTTTGAAACTCAACCCCAAACACCAAACTCCAAAAAAACACAGCCCTCACTCACCTCTTACCCGAACTCAGCCTTACCCAAACTCAGATACACTCTGTTTGCCTCCAGCACTCTGTTTCTATAGGCACTTCAGCCACACCCTTTGTATCCTTCCTGATATACAGTCGGCCAATAGTCCTGCTCCCGAAACTGATCTCCCGAAACTAACAGCTGACCTGCAAGGTAAGGAAGTTGTTAAGCAGTACTTACCAAATTTTCACTCGGTCTGTATCTCTCTCACTCAGGCTGTGTCTCCTTGACCAGCGCAATGCTTGCTAATGTGCGCTTTCTGTCTGTCTTTTATACAGACCTTAGGATGACTCACACTAAAACTTCAAAGAGAAGCAAACAATGTGTACCTTTGTGCCCCTTAACAGGACTCAGGTGACTGCCAGATAACTGCCTCTCAGCAATTAGGGTGGGGGCAGCTTCAGCCAATCAGACACTAATCTACACTGCACTTTTAACTGAAAAACAGCACAATTAGATTAACCACTTACTTTTCCTGGTTACCTCACTGCACCAAATTACCAAATTCTCACTCTGTCTGTGTCTCACTCACTCAGGCTGTGTCTCCTTGACCTGCGCAATGCTTACTAATGTGCGCTTTCTGTCTGACTTTTATACAGACTTTAGGATGACTCACACTAAAATTGTATCTCATGTGGAAGAACAGGGGGTTAAAACTGCGAGATTAGAAGCAGAAATGGCAGATGATTATGAATTAGTTCATAATTCAAAGATTGTTTTCCGACATCAGTTTCAGCCGATGAGGGATAGAAACTGGGGACATGAGAAATACTCAAGTGGTAAAGGTAAAGGTGATATGATGGGAGACAATAAAGGGAGTGTACCTCTGATTGAAAAAGAAATCCAGGAGGGTGGAAAAGAAATGAAAAGTTTCAAATGTTTTCACTGTAATAAACTAGGCCATGTAAAGTCACAGTGTTGGTGGTTGAAGACAAGCACTGAGAAGGGTGATGTGGTAAAACAGGATAAGACGGTGGGGTTTGTAAGAGTGGTAAAGGAAATCCCAAGGGACGCGAAGGAGGTGCAAACAATTGTACAGCCTGTTCAAGAAGTAATTGTTAAGAAGGTGCCAGATGTATTTAAAGAATTTACTTGTGTGGGTAAAATTTACTTATGTGTATCAGGAGGCGCAGATGAAGAAGTCACAATGTCAAGAGATACAGTGGCTAGTCAATCTTTAATGGTAAGAGATGAGGAATTATGTAGTTTGGGAAGAATGTTGCCAGAAAAGGTGGTGATATGCGGAATTCAGGATGAAAGGAGTCGCGTTCCCTTGTATAAGGTGAGGTTGGAAAGTCCAGTGAAGAATGGTGAAGAGGTAGTAGGAGTAATAGATAAACTATCTTGTCCAGGAATACAGTTTATCTTGGGTAACGATATAGCTGCATCGCAGGTGGGAGTGATGCCTACTGTGGTTGATAAGACAGTGGAAAATCAGTCAACTGAAGTGTTGAAGGACGAATATCCTGGGATTTGTCCGGATTTTGTAGTAACAAGGTCGCAAAGTTACAGGTTAAGGCAAGAGGAGAAATCAAAGAGTAAAGATGAAGTTGAAGTGCAATTATCACCAACAATGTTTGAGCAGATGGTTGAAAAAGAACAGGAACAGGTGGAGGATGAGGCGGATATTTTTAGTTCAGGAAAATTGGCGGAGTTATAACAGGAAGATGAAGAAATAAAATGGATATATCAGAAAGCAGATACAGAAGAGGAATCTGAGAGTATACCAGTGTGTTATTACCGTAAAAATGATGTCCTGATGAGAAAATGGAGACCTGTACATATGCAGGCAGATGAAAAGTGGGCAGAAGATCATCAAGTAGTATTGCCGGTAGGGTATAGAAAGGAGGTGTTGCGAGTTGCACATGAGGTACCAGTGGGAGGTCATTTGGGAATAGGGAAAACACCAGCTAAAATACAGAATTTTTTTATTGGCCTGGACTACATTAAGATGTAGTTAAATTTTGTAAATCATGTCGCACATGTCAAGTGATAGGGAACTCTCAAGCAGTGACAAAACCAGCGCCCTTAATACCCATTCCAGCATTTAAGGAACCTTTTACAAGGATCCTAATCCATTGTGTAGGACCTCTTCCTAAAACAAAAAGTGGGAATCAATATCTTTTGACTGTAATGGATGTGTCTACTAGGTTTCCAGAGGCCATTCCAGTACGTAATATTACAGCTAAAAGGATTGTGGAGGAGTTACTTCAATTCTTTACTAGATATAGACTACCACGAGAAATTCAATCCGATCAAGGAACTAATTTTACTTCAAAGTTATTCAAAGAAGTTCTGGATAGCTTAGGCATAAAGCAATTTAAATCAACTGCGTCCCATCCAGAATCGCAGAGAGCGTCAGAAAGGTTGCAACAGACATTAACGCCAATGTTGAGGCCGTACTGTCAAGATTATCCAGAGGATTGGGATAAATGAATCCCATTCGTATTGTTTGCAATTAGGGATGCACCTAATGAGTCTACCAAATTTAGTCCTTTTGAACTAGTTTTTGGTCATGAGGTAAGAGGACCGCTTAAATTGATTAAGGAAAAATTGGTGGGTGCGAAATCGGAAGTTACACTATTGGATTACGTGTCAAATTTTAGGAAACGATTAAATAGAGCAGGTGAATTGGCTAGACAACATTAGAAAGTTGCACAAAATGGAATGAAACGGGTAGCGGACAAGAAATCCAAAGTTTGTAGTTTTGCCAGTGGGGATAAAGTTGTTACCAGTGGCAGGGGAGCCTTTAAAAGCTATGTTTTGTGGGCCGTATCAGATTGAAAGGAAATTAAATGAGGTGAATTAAGTGGTAAAAGCACCAGATAGAAGGAAGACTCACCGAGTGTGTCATGTGAATATGCTTAAAAGGTACTTTGAAAGGGAAGGAGAGAAAAATGAGATTTTAATGATTCTAACTCAAAGTGACGAACCAAATCCAGATGACTGTGAACTTCACATACCTCAAATTAAATTGGAAAATGAGGATGTTCTTAAAATTTGGTATGAATTGTTAAGTTACCTTCCAGAGGAAAAACGAACTGACCAGAAAGAGTTATTGAAATCACATGGGCAAGTTTGTAGAGATAAATTGGGTAGTATTAAAATGGCTATACATGATGTAGATGTAGGAAATGCTGTTCCTATCAAACAACATCCATATAGACTTCATCCGTTAAAATTGGCACAGGTTAACAAAGAGATTGAGAGTATGCTTAAAAATGGCATAATTGAAGTGGGTCGCAGCCAATGGAGCTCACCCATATTGATGGTACCTAAACCAGACGGTACCCAACGGTTGTATGTGGACTATAGAAAGGTGAATGCAGTTACAAGAACTGACTCTTATCCTATCCCACGTTTGAATGATTGCATTGAGAAAGTGGAACAATCTGCTTTTATTTCCAACTTCCAGATATGGAAAGAACATTTAAAACATCGTATGGAGTTCTTCGATCGACTTCAGGTGGAGGGGTTGGTAATGAAACTAACCGAAAGTGAATTTGCAGGAGCCCGAATCACTTTCCTTGAGGAGTTTCTGATACCCTCAAGAGGAAGGGAAATAATGCGATTTCTTAGAATGAGTGGATTTAATCGAACTTTAGTGCAAACGTTTTGTGGCGTGATTACTCCACTGATGGAATTGCAGAAGAAACGTAAAAATATTCAATGGACTGCGGACTTTCAACAGGCATTTGAATGCCTGAAAGCTGTGATCACCAATGTTCCTGTATTGGAGAATTGCAAGGGACGCTGTGGTCAGATTGAACTAAAGTGTCTGATTCTAAAGAGAAATGCCGAGGAGTAGAGGAATGGATGGATCGTGCAGAGATTTTGTTCAAAGAGACTGTCAATCGAGAAGGATTTCGGTCGGAGGAAGAAGAACAAAGAAAAATGGACTATATTCTTATACCTGTTTGCATGTGTTGTTATTTTTTTAAGCGAAAGTGTATATTTACTGTGTATATTTCTTAGTGAATGGTGCAAAAGTGAAAAATGAAACCATCTTGAAGTTGAAGGTTTTTTTTTGCTTGGGTGGAGGTATCATGGAAGAGTTCCTTTAAGACATGGATGTTTGAGCGATGTCCCTTGAAGAAAACAGTAATGCCAGAGAGTGGGTGGAGCTGGGCTTTAGGTCAGCCATTTTTCAAATTTTTGTTTCAGTTTAAAAAGCAGCTTGTGTGTGTCTGTGTGTTTCCAGAGAGCTGCAAGTTTGAAAAGAGCTTGGGAGTGCCTGTGTTAGCAGGGAGCTGGATCTCTGATATAAAAGACAATCTCTGGATCATTTGGGTGATTTAAACTGATAATTGTAAAGCCTTTAACCGGATGTGATTCTGTTTCAAGATGTTAAGTCTCTTGGAAGTTTGAAGGAACAGTTTAAGGAATTATTTACTGTTGCAATATTTTCTGAGTTATCTTTGAAGTAAGCTGTGGTAAGAGATCCAATGTTTATTTAAGATCTTCAGTTGAGTTCATGGAATAAACAGTGTTTTGTGTTTAAAAACCCACGTGTCCATAATTGTAATCCCACATCTAGGGAAAAAGCCATGTGCTAGGAAAAGCAGCAAATCCATTAAAGGGAGAGATTGGTTGAACTCTCTGATACATTTTGGGGTTCGGAAAACGCCTCGCTCATAACAGTACCTAAAACAGCCTGTCTCTAAATATCGGAAAGACCAAGGAACTGATCATCGACGCCATGAAGCGTTGCACAACACACACACCCGTCTGCATCAATGGGTGCGAAGTGGAGATGGTCGATAGCTTTACATCTCTGGGGGTCACCATCACCAACAGTCTGTCCTGGTCCACTCACGTTGATGCAACAATCTAGAAAGCCCAACATCGTTTCTACCTCCTAAGGAAGGACAAGAAATTCGTCATGTCTGCTTCGACTCTCACAAACTTCTACAGATGCGCCATAGAGAGCATCCTATCGGGCTGCATCATAGCTTGGTATGGCAACTGCTCGGTCCAACTTCGCAAGAAACTGCAATGTGGTGAACTCAGCCCAACCCATCACAAAAGCATGCCACCCGCACAGTGTTTCTGCCTACAACTCCCGCTGCCGCAGGACAGCAGACAACATTATCAGAAACCCTCCCACCCAGGTTCTGACTTTTTACAGACGATTTCATCAGGCAGAAGGCACTGAAGTCTGAAGACCTGCACATCCAGACATAGGAACAGCTTCTTCCCCACAGCTACTAGACTCCTCAACAACTCTCCCTCGGACTGATCTGTTCCCTGTAAGAACACTACTCACGACGCCCTATGCTGCTCTTGCTCATGGATTTACTTTGTTTGTCTACTTGTTCCGCACTGTAACCAATCACTGTTTGTCGATGTACCATTTGGCAATGCACTGTGTCGATTATTCTTTTTTTGCCCACTCTGTATGTAATGTGTATGTTCCTTGGTAGCAGAAAAATACTTTTCACTGTACTTCAGTACATGTGACAGTAAGTCAAATCAAAGTGGTTCCTCTCTCCCTCCCCGATCAATTCATCTCAATCAGAACAAGACTGAATTTTGAATTCTCGCTTTTCCAACACAGCTCGATGCAATCCGGCCTCACAACTTGGAATAGATTTGCACGTCAGTGATTGCAGATCCATCATCGAAACATGAGTCCCACTTCCGAGAAAACAGCATATGAAAAATCGACGAGGATGGGATTCGAACGCCGTTACAGAGCGCAATGGACTAGCAGTACATCGCCTTCACCACTCGGCCACCTCAACCGACAAGTGCATGCGTCAAAAAGTCTTAATTCGTTTTGCATTCATGAACTGATGGACAATATCCGCCTCTTTGTCTTCAGCCCCGTGTTCAATGCTGGGAATGCAGTTTTTTTCAGGAAAATGAATTCCCATCACATTCAGGGACTTTTATGAATGGACTGATGTGAAACACTTCAATATCATGTCCAAGATATTTCCACACAGTGTGAAAGCCCCTCGCTGAAAGACTGGAATCAACCAGCATTTGACAGCAAAAACAAACGCTCCCGGCTTCACCGAGGAATCCGTCGATCATCGGAACACACATTTCACGATGGACATTTTCTGATCATTCAGTTGCAGGTTTCTACACCTGCCTGGCTTCATTCCCCAGGAAATAGGGATTATATTCTTTCAGCGAGTCGTGAAAGTATACTTGGAACAGATTAATGATAAATTATTGTGGTACGATGAGACTATTCCTGGTTGAAAGGTAAACTGTCCAGAAAGTGCCTTCATATGAAATGAAAAATGAAAATCGCTTATTGTCACGAGTAGGCTTCAATGAAGTTACTGTGAAAAGCCCCTAGTCGCCACATTCCGGCGTCTGTTCGGGGAGGCTGGTACGGGAATTGAACCGTGCTGCTGGCCTGCCTTAAAAGCCAGCGATTTAGCCCAGTGAGCTCGGATTCGTCCATGACAAGACTGAAGAACGATCACTCGTCTATCCAATCGGTGAGGTTTGCCTCCGCGTGAGACAATATTAACAGAGTGAGAACCAGGTTAATTAGATTCAGATCACACGGTTACAATAGAACTGAATCAGGAAAACCCCG
The DNA here is from genome assembly GCF_047496885.1 of Scyliorhinus torazame. Taxonomy (NCBI): domain Eukaryota; kingdom Metazoa; phylum Chordata; class Chondrichthyes; order Carcharhiniformes; family Scyliorhinidae; genus Scyliorhinus; species Scyliorhinus torazame. Next base: position 48,329,713 of record NC_092730.1, read on the forward strand.
CCTTCACAGCCTTGCCACTCGCCTGAGGTATCGTGATCCTGAGGTTAAATCACCATCAGTCAGATCTCACCGTCAATGGGGAAAGCAGCCTATGGTTATCAGGCACTAAAGCACCTTAATTTATTTTGGAACTGGATCAATGTATGATGTTTCCAGGATGTGACTTCCCTCAGACTAATCAAATGATTGGCAGCCGGAAAATTAGCGCCCATTGAGGAGTTACTGGTACCTGAGGCTTGGTTGGAGTATTGGTTTTAAAGGTTAATCATGAAATCTAGAGATGAAAAGCCGGGAAAGTGGGCATGAGGATTATCATGAAATCATTAAAATGTAAAAGGTGTCCATTCGGCCCATCGACTCTGCACCGAACTCTGAAAGAGACCCTATGCCCCAACCACATCCCTGTAACGCACTACCCAACTTTATAAACACAAAGGGGCAATTTAGCATGGGCATTCCACCTAACCCACACACATTTGGACGTGCGAGGAAATCGCAGCACCCGGAGGAAACCCACACAGACACGGAGAGAAAGTGCAAACTCCATACAGTCAGTGACCAAAGGCTGGAATTGAACCCGGATCGCGGGCGCTGTGAGGTAGGCACTGTGACAACGTGCCACCATACCAGATCATAGCACGTCGTATCATATCAGATAAATCATGATCTCATTGAAATACAGAGCACATTCGATAGGCTGAATGGTCTACTTCTGCTCCTCCGTCTTATACCCTGATATTGTGTAAATGTGTTCCGGTTCTTGTGTAAAACTCTTGTTAAAACAACACAGACACCGCATGTCGATTGCATCTGATTATCTGGCGCAGAGAAGGCGATTGTGGAATACATGTCGTACCCATCAAACTCTGCTACTCACCTGACTGAGATTTGTTCTGTATCTGTAAATCACAGGTAGTGTTCGCGAGTGGAGGGAACACTTTGCACCTCAGTCTCTGGAACAGGTTGTGAGAGCAGGATTCCTTCATTATGTGTCAATGTCTGGTACTGTATGTGAGGGTGGGTTTCAGTCTCTATCAGACATTGGTACTGAATGTCAGTGTGAAAATCTTTCTGTATCTGTCAATCACAATTACCGTTTGGGAAAAGTGAGATTAATCCGTAACATCATCACGGCTGTGACAGACAGAGAAAGACACAGATAAATGCAGGTAGAGGCTATCAGGACACACACACAATGCCACACAGAAAAGGTGCCGAGATGGTGAAACTGTTTTTTTCGGAAAATGTGTTTTCTGCTGCACACAGAGAGGCTCTGTTTGTAAATGTATATCCTGCTGTGTAACTGTGCTCTCTGCTGTGTAACTGAGCTCTCTGCTGTGTAACCGTGCTCTCTGCTGTGTAACCGTGCTCTCTGCTGTGTAACTGACCTCTCTGCTGTGTAACTGTGCTCTCTGCTGTGTAACTGTGCTCTCTGCTGTTTAACTGAGCTCTCTGCTGTGTAACTGTGCTCTCTGCTGTGTAACTGTGCTCTCTGCTGTGTAACTGACCTCTCTGCTGTGTAACTGAGCTCTCTGCTGTGTAACTGTGCTCTCTGCTGTGTAACTGAGCTCTCTGCTGTGTAACTGGGCTCTCTGCTGTGTAACTGTGCTCTCTGCTGTGTAACTGTGCTCTCTGCTGTGTAACTGACCTCTCTGCTGTGTAACTGAGCTCTCTGCTGTGTAACCGTGCTCTCTGCTGTGTAACTGTGCTCTCTGCTGTGTAACTGAGCTCTCTGCTGTGTAACTGGGCTCTCTGCTGTGTAACTGACCTCTCTGCTGTGTAACTGAGCTCTCTGCTGTGTAACTGAGCTCTCTGCTGTGTAACTGTGCTCTCTGCTGTGTAACTGTGCTCTCTGCTGTGTAACTGACCTCTCTGCTGTGTAACTGAGCTCTCTGCTGTGTAACCGTGCTCTCTGCTGTGTAACTGTGCTCTCTGCTGTGTAACTGAGCTCTCTGCTGTGTAACTGAGCTCTCTGCTGTGTAACTGTGCTCTCTGCTGTGTAACTGAGCTCTCTGCTGTGTAACTGAGCTCTCTGCTGTGTAACTGAGCTCTCTGCTGTGTAACTGTGCTCTCTGCTGTGTAACTGAGCTCTCTGCTGTGTAACTGTACACTGCTGTGTAACTGAGCTCTCTGCTGTGTAACTGACCTCTCTGCTGTGTAACTGAGCTCTCTGCTGTGTAACTGTGCTCTCTGCTGTGTAACTGTGCTCTCTGCTGTCTGCTGTGTAACTGAGCTCTCTGCTGTGTAACTGAGCTCTCTGCTCTGTAACTGATTTCTCTGCTGTGTAATTGTGCTCTCTGCTGTGTAACTGTGCTCTCTGCTGAGTAACTGTGCTCTCTGCTGTGTAACTGTGCTCTCTGCTGTGTAACTGTGCTCTCTGCTGTGTAACTGAGCTCTCTGCTGTGTAACTGTGCTCTCTGCTGTGTAACTGAGCTCTCTGCTGTGTAACTGTGCTCTCTGCTGTGTAACTGTGCTCTCTGCTGTGTAACTGTTCTCTCTGTTGGAACCGTGACTCTGCCGGTGACAGATCTTCAGTGTGGTTGTGCTAATCATTCCCTGTTGTGTAAATGTGTTCCCAGTTGTGGAAATATGGTCCGTCTGAAGCAGAACCTTTCTGCGCCATTACTGAGACGAAATTTCAATTCCAGATTTATCAAATCTTGTCACGAAAGGTGAGTTCAGGCCTCTGGATTCCCAGTCCAGCGACATAATCTTGTGTTCCTGTTATCAAAACAGTTCGTTCTTCTTAACATTCTCAATACTGTGAAGGTTCATCTAATGTTTTTTTCCCCACGCAGTTTCAATCCCGACTCAAAGAAAGACTGGGACACCGTTCATCGCATTACTGCAATCCCGCGTGTCTGATTTTACAATGCTTTCTATAGAACGAATTGGCTGCACAGTTGTCAGCTGCGATGGCCGAGTGGTTAAGGCGTTGGACTCGAAATCCATCCCCGCGTAGGTTCGAACCCTGCTCGCAGCGAAATAACGGCCATGTTGGAGCCATTTGTTCGAAAAATGCAGTTTTGTGTCATCATTCAATGTATTCTGATGAAATGTCATTACATTAGAATGTTCTTGTGCCCTGAAGCTGTTTTTCTTATTCTGCTTTCGCTCTGAATTTTCTTATTTGTCAGGACAAGATCATCACCTCAGTAACGTTCATATTAACTTCATCAGGAACCAGAATTGTGAAAATGTCTGATCACAAAGCAATGTGAAATTTATTTTTGTCACATCTTTTGCCAGAATTCATCATATGTCAGAATTTTTAATGTCTCTCATTGTGAAACTGACCAGCCGAACTGAAAGTTGTAAATAAAGCAGCGCAACAAATTGAAGGCTGGTCAACAGCCGGGAAGGGAGCATTGCTCCCCATATACCGTCCCTGCCGACTTACCATGGCCCAACTATTGTTTATCTTCACTTTGCATTTGCTTGAGAGACTGTTTTTAATCATTCTTACAATGTTTATGCTATTTCACTCCAATTTAAAAATGTTCCTGAAAGTGTCAGGAACAATCCAGGAGATGGCACCAGTCCACAATACATTTATTTATGCAATTTATTTCTGATGTTCTGTGTGTAATAACAATCGCTTATTGTCACAAGTAGGCTTCAATGAACTTACTGTGAAAAGCCACATTCCGGCGCCTGTTCAGGGAGGCCGTACGGTACCATTACATAGGACTCTTACTCCGGCCTGAGACCTCAACTTGTCCTTGTGTCCCGATGCTGCCGTTTGTAACCTGCTTAAATCATCACTTTTATGAATTAGTCATCATTTTGTAAGTAACTTAGGTGCTAATTTCACCAGGTACCAGGAGTGTCCATAACACAGTTTGTAAACTGAAATGTACTTGTCTCATTTTTCTGGCCCGGATAACCCAGCTGTTTACTATTGTTTCTAACTGAGAACTCATGTGTTCAAAAAACATTTGTACTGAAAAAGAATGAAGCTGGATTTTAAGAAAGAAGCGCACAAATGAAGGTTATTTTGTTTATTGAATTTGAGGAGTGTCCAAATTTAAAATGCTCATGAATGAAAGTGTCTTTGCCGAACGCCTCCCGTTCAGGCAGGAGATGGCACCAGTGCACAATAAATGTATTTATGCAGTTTATTTCCAATGTTAGGAATCATTACATAGGGCTCTTACTCTGGCCTGAGAGCTTACCTTGTCTCTGTGTCCTGAGGCTGCCATCTTCACCCTGTTTAAGCAATCATAGAATACTTCTTGTGCAGAAGGAGGACATTCGGCCCATCGAGTCTGCACTGATCATCCGAAGGAGCACCCAACCTACGGCCCATACCCACGTAAACGTTTGGACTCTAAGGGCTAATTTAACATGGCCAATCCACCTAAACTGGACATCTTTGGACAGTGGAGGAAACTCACGCAGACACGGGAAGAACGTGCAAGACTGTAACCCAAGGCTGGAATTGACGCCGGGTCCCTGAGTGTTAACCACGGTGACACCCAAAAGCCGACTCTGGTGGGATTTGAATCTACCGCCTCATGGCCACGAATTGCATGTTTTTGTATTAGTCATCATAATGTAAGCCATGATGTGGCGATGCCGGTGTTGGACTTGGGTGGGCTCAGTAAGAAGTCTTACAGCACCAGGTTTAAGTCCAACAGGTTTCTTTCGATTCACCTGAGGAAGGAGCTGCGCTCCAAAAGCTAGTGGTTCGAAAGAAACCTGTTGGACTTTAACCTAGTGTTGTAAGACTTCTTATCACAATGCAAATACATCAGTTGCTGATCTCATCAGGCTCCAGGAGTGTCCGTAAACTGAATGTTGCTTGTGTCATTTTACTGACGCGATTAACCCAACTTTTCACTCTTGTCTCTGTTTACGATTTGTTATTGTTTACTAATATTACTTACATTTATTATTACTGTTATTATTATTTACATTGTGTATTTATGCATGTCTTATGTTTTACATGTATGAACCGATCTGTCTGGACTGTATGTAGAACAATACTTCTCACTGTACCTCGGTCCACGTATTATGGGCCAGGGTTTAGAGAACCCCAAAGTATATCACGGAGTTCACCTGACCCACAACTTTAAATACATTTTGGTTATGGGGAGCACAAGGGCCCATTTTACAGGTGTGATGCAACAGAGATCTAAAGTATGTTTAAAACAAAAGTATTTTTATTACATGAATCCAGTTAACATTTTATAAACACACAGTAAACAGTATATCAACTACAAATCCTGACCACTCCCCAAAAGATACAGGACTCTATAGACAACCCTTGATAACTTTCCAAACACCATCTGGCCTTTGCTTGCGAAATCCGACCAACTGTCCTGGCTTGAAACAATTCACACCTCTTTAACCTGGGGTTACCCCTCTCTCTGGCTCTGTAAAGACTTAATTACCTGCAAATGCTCGCATTTAAAGTCTTGCATCTTTGACTTTGTCTATATAAATGTTTCTGGAACCTACCTCTCCATTCAGCTGGGGAAGGAGCAGCGCTCCGAGAGCTAGTGATTTGAAACAAACCTGTTGGACTTTAATTTGGTGTTGTAAGACTTCTTACTGTATGTGAGAAGGGATAGAATCTCCGTGGAAAAAGACCATTGGATTTGGAGTCCAACCCTTGAACTATTCGAAAATCTCAGCTCCCTAAACGCACTGTTCGACTGATTAAATTGTTGGTGTAACAATATCAGTTACAGATATTCCAGAAATTCATGTTTTTTTAAAAAACATTGCGGTCAGTTGGGCGCAGTTGGTGAAGAAGTGCAGTATTGACTGCGGTGCATTATCTAACCAATCAGAAAAGGTACCAGCTTACACCTGACTAAAGTTAACCAGCTCCGATGCCTTTCAATTCCAGATTTATTAAATCAGTGAATTTAACTGTCACCAGAGGCCGTGTTGGGATTTATTCTCTGTCCCAAAGATTAGTTCGGGCCGCTGGTTTCCCAATCCAGTGTCATAACCTTTCACCCCAGTTAACAAAAACCGTCCATTCAGCTCATTACTAAACATCTTCCTGAGTAGATTAGAATTCCCGCCACAGAATCTTATTGAACCGATTGACACAAAACATTTTGTTCTGGATGGAGCTTCGATTGTTTATCCAGATCAAACAGAAATTGTGGATTCCTTAGGATCTAAGCAGGGTACCAAGATGAGAGACAATTGAATGAACAAAATAGCAAGAAAATAGATTCTGAGACAAGTCGGGAAATGTTTAGACGGAAACGCGGAACTTTGAGCTGAGGAAGGAAAACCAGCAATGTGATTTCTGTTTGAAACGGCCGCGGCAGGACTCGAACCTGCAGTTTTCTGATATCGTCACTAGATTCACCTTATCCGTTAGGCCACGCAGCCACCTGCTGCGCTGAGATAACTGATGTTAACATCATGTGAGAAAATACTGTGACTAGACGTGTTTCATTTCTGTGTTTTGATGATCCGCTGATTCCCAGATTCCATAAAATACAAGGGAAAGCTCCAGCTGCCGGACATGGTCATTTTCGACGTCGAAAACTCCTTTCACCCTGTGAGCCGTGAAAATTCATGGAGCAACATCCACAAACTCGGCTGCTTCCGGACATGAGTCACATCCTCTGCCTGCTCCACAATCACATACAGTCAGTGATCCTCACCAAGTGAACCAACATAAACTCCCCTCAATAAAAACTGCAGAGAAACAAAGGGAGCGTCATTGCACCAATTCACTTTTCCATTTTCTTCACTTCAATATTGTACCTGTCACCCAGCAACTTCCCCACAGGCCTGGAGAAAATCAAAGGAAGGACAGGAAATTGTTCACACTCCAACCATCTTCATTGGAAAGACAAACTCTATCTTCAGTCATTGAGCTCTAGGCTGTAGGTAATGTTTGTGTGGGTGCTGATTCAGAAACTTAGCCCAGGTCACTGCAGTTATGGATTTGATATCATTTGCGCTGGGAGTTTCTGATAGTGCATCGTGTGTCATGATGGCCGTGCGGGTCTAAGGCCAGTTCGTAGTTCAGGTCGCAGTCTCCTCTGGAGGCGAGGATTGAAATCCCACCCCTGACATTGACTGTTCCTCCGCGAGGGTCATCCAACCCCGCGGGATCTCTCACCTGGAAACACAAGGGGAGCAGATACAGAGAAACCGCGACCACCTGCAAGTTCCACTCCGAGACACACACCATCCTGGGAAATATATCACCCTTTCTATGGCTGGCTCACAATCCCGGAACTCCCTCCCTAACAGCACTGTGTGTGTACATACACCACATGGACTTGCAGTGGCTCAAGAATCACGTCACCGCCAAATTCTTAAGGGTAATTAATTTTGGACAATAATTGTTGACGGATTCAGCGAAACTCACATCCCGTCAAATATTTTTAAAAATATTTTGGAAACCGAGTCCCCTGAACTCAGCTCAGAAAGTTCACTAATCACAAAGCAAATTACTTCAAATGTTGATCATCATAAATAATAAACACAGGAAATGCTGGAAATGCTCAGAATTAAACAGCATCTGTGGGGAGAAAACTAGAAGCAGCGTTCCAGCTCTGTGATTGGATCATTTCCTTCTCTCTCAATGTGAAATCCTGGACTCAGCTGATAAACAGCAAGATGCCAATCACCAGTCATCAGTATCAGAAACAATGAACCTTTAGGATAGCGAGGCCGAGCGGTCTGAGGAGATGGGTTTAGGTTTCAGTCTCTTCGAGGATGCGGGTGGAAATCCAACCGCTGCCAACATTTGTAGGAAAAGCGGCTAAGGTGGGAAATGGAAATAAAAGTGAACGATGTTGCAAAGCACTTGCTCTTATCCCAAAAGATCTTTCCGTTACTGACATTGTTGTGTCCTGTGTAAGTCGAGCTGAACTGATTTGGTGCCGCTTGTTCTCACCTTGCAGCCCGTCAGTCTCCGTATTCCAGGGACCATTTATGACATCATCAAAAACGCCCTCCCCTGCTCTCCCCATTCACCAGACTGAAGGGACAATCCCCTCCGCGACCGCTGCTCCACCGCCAATATCCGCTCACTTTCTATGTGCACCTTTCTTTGCAAGTGCAGGAGATGCAACTCCTGCCTTTTTACCCCCTCCCTCCTCATTATCCAAGGGCCCAAAACACTCATCCCAAGTGAACCAGTGAGACACTTGTGCTTTTCAGTTTAAGCTCCTGTATCATAGATTATCATAGAATTTACAGTGCAGAAGGAGGCCATTCGCCCCCATCGGTATTTGCTGCCACAATTTGGTCTCATCTACTTCAACAGGTCAGATTACAGACTGTGACCGCTTTGATAAATCTCTGTTCAATCCACAATCATGACTTTGAGTTTCCTGCCACTTGTCATTTCAATTCTCCAACTCTCCCACTCTCACCTTTCTGTCGTTGGTCATCCGTGTTCCAATGGAGATTAACGGAAACTCGAGTAAAACCACCTCAACATTTAAGTAGCCACCCACAGAACTCCGTCCTCAACATCGAGCTCAGTAATTTTAGATTATGTTTTGTTTGGTGTGTTTCTTGCCCGTCCCTTTTTTTTTGCTTCTAATTGCATTCATTCATTTTGCACTTGGACGGCGGAGAGACAGCTGGAGATTTTTCAAGAATGAATTGTAGAGCTCAAGGCCCAGACAGCTGAAGACGCGGCCGCCATTGATGGAACAATGAAAAGTGCAAATGAGCAAGAGGACAGGGATGGATTCAGAAAGAGAAAGGGAAATGTCTGGGAATGGAACCGGAACTCCAGTCTGGTAAGTGAGAAATCTCCCCCTGAACCGCGAATGTTCACACGGCCGCTCATTCCAAGTGTCCAGTCGGAAACTTGTCTGAAGGAACATACAGTCTGATAGAGCGCCTGTGATAATGCTCCACTGTCTGATCTAAAGCTGCAACATGAGCTGTTCATCACAGCTGTGAAAAACGTGTTGGTGTGAGCATTCGGTGGTGTCGATTCACATCATCCTTGTTTGGAGCTGCCTGTGAGGAACAAACTGCCCGCTGATATATCTGCCCGGTTTGCAATCTGTCTGAGGAGGGAACAGACTGACTCTGGTCAGCAGCTTTCAAAGATTTTATTTTTGTCCAGAATGGGATTTCTTCTGTGACGTTGTTCTGATGGGAAAGGGGAGGGTGACTGGGGTCACCTTTCAGAAGGAAGTTCGGGGTGGCAGTTTCACTCACCTGGGGACATTGATAAACCTGTTGCTGATTTATTCAAACCTTGCCTAAAAACCGACTCTGGTGGGATTCGAACCCACAACCTTTGAATGTCTTACCACGACAGCGACTAGAAGTCCAACGCGCTATCCGTTGCGCCACAGAGCCACACCTACAGCGCTTTCCCATCCCCATATGAGGATTTCTGTAGTTGTCCAACAGGCAGTTCAAAAGTTCAGTAATTCGCACAGTGACGACATTTCAAAACTACTTCATTGTCTGGGAATGTTTTGGGCCGCCCTGTGGTTGTGAAAAGCGCTACAGAAATTCTAGTAAAACTCCGAAAGGACACAGCCAGGTTGGTGCAAAGGGAGGACATGTAGCAGACAAGGAATGAGGCGATTTATTTTTGTAGGAAGAACAGAAGTAGACAATATAAAATAAAGTGTCTATTTACAAAAAAGAGTGCAGGAACAGCGGGACATGTGTCCAAATCATTGAAGGTGACAGGGCAGGCTGTAAGAGTCGTTTATAAATCAAACAGTGTCATGACTTTATTAATAGCGGCACAGAGTACAAGATGACAGAGGGGTCATCTCTCCCTTTTCAGCTCCTGACTGCAGAGGCTTTTCTTGTGAAACCGTTTATTGGAAAACCTCTTTCCCTGGAGGGAGACGGGAGTTTGGAACTCGCTGCCTGAAAGGTTGGTGGAGCAGAGCCCCTCATAATATCTAAGAAGTGTTTAGATGGGCATTTGCGATCCCAGGGTACACGAGGCGATGTTCCAAGTGCTGGGAAATGGGATGAGAATGGTTCGGTGGTTGTTTCTGACCGGCACAGATGCGATGGGCTGAAGGGCCATTTCTCTGCTGTCTGATTCGATGACTTTATGAATGAAATACAACATGTGTTTGCAGCTGTCTCTGTTTATATCCTGTTGTATTCACAGGAACAAACAAACTGGGCTGGCCGTTGAGCACCTCGAGACTGTTCTGCCCTACATTTAGATTGAGTAAGGGCTCCGTGTATTTTAACTCCAGCTCCCTGACAGGATTTCAGAAACCCTCCACAAACGGCAGTCTTATTGAATAATACAGATCCCAGAGATGGATAATCAGCGATAACCACAGCCAGAGAGACCTGCAATAACCCTCAGAGCAGGAAAGACAACTCATTGTCCTTTGGCCCAACAGCAAAATACTGCGGATGCCGCAAATCTGAAACAAAGACAGAAAATGCTGCAAATATTCAGCTGACACGGCAGCTTCTGTGGAGAGAGGAACAGGTCGTTCCAATGAAGGGTCAGGATCTGAAATGTTAACTATTTCTCTTGTCAGTGATACCACAGATTCGTAAAATATTTCAAGCATTCCGGTTTGTTCAGCTAAACATCCTCACACTCTGTAGCTTAGATCAATCCCAGCAGGGTGTCACTGCGTTTGACCTGATCTGTGTGATTGAACACTTCCTCCATAAAGTCACAGAGTCATAGATGTTTACAGCATGGAAACAGGTCCTTCGGCCCAGCTTGTCCATGTTGCCCAGTTTCTATCACCAAGTTAGTCCCACTTGCCCACATTTGATCCATGTCCCTCTATATTCACCCTGCCCAGGTAAATTTGATTTGATCAAATTAGCATTTGATAAGGTTCCCCATGGTAGGCTTATGCAGAAAGTAAGGAGGCATGGGATAGTGGGAAATTTGGCCAGTTGGATAACGAACTGGCTAACTGATAGAAGTCAGAGAGTGCTGGTGGATGGCAAATATTCAGCCTGGATCCCAGTTACCGGTGGCGGACCGCTGGCTCCTCTGCTGTTTGTGATTTTTATTAATGACTTGGATGAGGGAGTTGAAGGGTGGGTCAGTAAATTTGCAGACGATACGAAGATTGGTGGAGTTGTGGATAGTGAGGAGGGCTGTTGTCGGCTGCAAAGAGACATAGATAGGACGCAGAGCTGGGCTGAGAAGTGGCAGATGGAGTTTAACCCTGAAAAGTGTGTGGTTGTCCATTTTGGAAGGACAAATATGAATGCGGAATACAGGGTTAACGGTAGACTTCTTGGCAATGTGGAGGAGAAGAGAGATCTTGGGGTCTATGTTTATACATCTTTGAAAGTTGCCACTCAAGTGGATAGAGCTGTGAAGAAGGCCTATGGTGTGCTCGCGTTCATTAACAGAGGGATTGAATTTAAGAGCCGTGAGGTGATGATGCAGCTGTACAAAACTTTGGTAAGGCCACAGTTGGAGTACTGTGTACAGTTCTGGTCGCCTCATTTTAGGAAGGATGTGGAAGCTTTGAAAAAGGTGCAAAGAAGATTTACCAGTATGTTGCCTGGAATGGAGAGTAGGTCTTACGAGGAAAGGTTGAGGGTGCTAGGCCTTTTCTCATTAGAACAGAGAAGGATGAGGGGCGACTTGATAGAGGTTTATAAGATGATCAGGGGAACACATAGAGTAGACAGTCAGAGACATTTTCCCCGGGTGGAACAAACCATTACAAGGGGACATGAATTTAAGGTGAAAGGTGGAAGATATAGGAGGGATATCAGAGGTAGGTTCTTTACCCAGAGAGTAGTGGGGGCATGGAATCACTGCCTGTGGAAGTAGTTGAGTCGGAAACATTAGGGACCTTCAAACAGCTATTGGATAGGTACATGGATTACGGTAAAATGATATAGTGTAGATTTATTTGTTCTTAAGGGCAGCACGGTAGCATTGTGGATAGCAGAATTGCTTGACAGCTCCAGGGTCCTAGGTTCGATTCCGGCTTGGTCACTGTCTGTGCGGAGTCTGCACGTCTGCGTGGGTTTCCTCCGGGTGCTCCGGTTTACTCCCACAGTCCAAAGATGTGCAGGTTAGGTGAATTGGCCAATGATAAATTGCCCTTAATGTCCAAAATTGCCCTTGCCCTTGGTGTTGGGTGGAGGTGTTGAGTTTGGGTAGGGTGCTCTTTCCAGGAGCCGGTGCAGTCTCAAAGGGCCGAATGGCCTCCTTCTGCACTGTAAATTCAATGATAATCTATGATTAATCTAGGACAAAGGTTCGGCACAACATCGTGGGCCGAAGGGCCTGTTCTGTGCTGTATGTTCTATGTAAATATCTCACTGTATTTTAAACCGATTCTACACTGCCTCTGGCAGCCCATTTCGGATGCTCACCACCCTCCGCGTGAAAGCAAATCCTCTCTGGTCTCTTTTGCATCTCTCCCCTCTCACCTTAAACCTATGCCCTTTAGGCTCCTCTACCTTTGGGAAAATATGTTGCCTATCTGCCTGATCTATGCTCCTCATTATTTTATAGACCTCTATCAGTTCACCTCGAAGCCTCCGACGCTCCAGGGAAAAAAGTCCAAGCCTGTCCAGTCTCTCCTTATAACCCACAGGACCAAGTCCTGGCAGCATCCTCGTAAATCTCTTCGGCACTCTTTCTAGTTTACCAATATACTTCCCATAATAGGGTGACTAGAACTGAACATAGTATTTCATGTGTACTCTTACCAATGTATTGTACAACTTCAATAAGACGTCCCGACTCCTTTATTCAATATCCTGATCAATAAAACCGAGCATGCTGAATGGCTTCTTCACCACCCTGTCCACCTGCGGCTCTACTTACAAGGAGCTCCGAACTTGTACCCCTATATCTCTTTGTTCTGTAATTCTCCCCAAAGAATACAACAGCGCAAAATCTGTCTTTGTTCCAGAATTGCAGGTTTAAATTGTCCTTCACTTTCCAGTGGATAATTTACAGACATTTTAACACAAGGACAGAATTCAGTCCAATGGTTAATGCTTTCGACTAGAAATCAACTGGATATTTCCCTTTGACTTCAGTCCTGCTCCCAGAGAATCTGTTCAGTCGTTAAAATAATGTTTTCTTTTGAATCCTTTATTTCCACCGAATGTTGACGCTGAAATTCCTCACAGTTCTCTCCATTGTTATCTACTCTGCAGGTATTGACTGCACCGTCTATTTGAGACATGCTCACAGGGCTGTGAGAGAGCCTTTCTTTCAGGTTTTAGGCCTCTTTTGGTCATTAAACAAAAAACGGATATCTGCAGAGGAACTCGGAATACCAAACCTCTCTTCCCAGGATGAACTTAGTCAGGGGACAAAATGTTGTTTGAATACAGAATAAAAGGTTTGAGGATTTGGGGTGAGATTCCTGGAGATTTGGGAAGAGAGCGATGTTGTGGAGCATTGTGACAATAGCAGGATACGAGTTTGGGAGATTACCCAGTATGTGTGGGGGGCTGGGGGAAGGAAATTGTCTTGCCTGCCCACCCAAGTTGAATGTTGGGGTTGAGGTGGTGATCAAATTCCGTGCGGAGGGTGAAATCCTTTCACTGAATTTCACGTTTACAGCTCAGGTCCTCGAGGAATCGCTGCTGTATTCCCAGGAGGTGGTGGTCTCATTCTTAAAGCAAAAAACTTCAATCCAGGACCGGTTTGTCAATAAGAACAAGCTGGAGGATTGGGATGATAGAAACTGTTCAGCACTGATTCACTTTATTCATTGTTGTGTCCTGGAATAAACAAGTGGATTGTAGCTCTCCATTAAAAACGCAAATAGAATTCGGAAGTTTCTGGCCAGTAACTTCACAATGTCCACTATTACATCACTCAGCATCCTCAGCTGCATCACATCTCGTCCACATGACATGTCACCATTACCTACAGCCAGTCTTTCTCATTCCTCTTTGACATAAGTTTTATACAAAAGAAAACAATTACGAATGGTCGATGAGGAAAGTGAGCACTTTTATTGAAGTGAGTTTAAAGAAACCTTTGTGATAAAGAAGTGGGATTAGGGAAATGAATGTAACAATAAGTGGAATGAAGGCACGGGTTGTTCCTGGACTGACTGTAGAATTTGCTGTTTATTTATTCAATAGAGATTTCAGGCCAATTGTATTTGATGTCATTAAGGAGATTACCATTGAAGGAAGCATGCCGTTGTCTATAATGTGTCATTACCTCCTTTTATCAAAATTGCTCTGATAGATGGGATTCAAAGAATTGGAGTCATATGGCATTCCTGTGGATTGTTAGATCCTTGCGAGGGTTCAAACAAATCCTTTGGAAAACCGCCAAGAGCGAGGAGATTGTGCAGTGGAGATTGACTGGAGTGGTATCAGTGGTGAAGAGTGTGCTTCCGGAAGATGTATTTCCAATATTGCAAACCAGGCTGCAGATTCAGAACCTTCTTACCAACTTCTCATCGATGAAAAGGATGCACTGGTGAAAATCTTCCATGAATCCTTAAATTCTGGAAAATCGCAGCGTGTTTACTTCAGACAGGCATCATAATGAGCGCAGGCTGGTAGTGCCGGAGAGCCTGTTCCTGTGCTGTACTGTTCTTTATGGAAAACTGCCAACATAACACCCTTATTCGAAAAGGGAGGGAGACAGAAACAGATAACTAAATGCTAGTTAGCATAATATCTGTCATGTGGAAACTGTTAGAGTCCATTCTAAAGGATATAATAGCAGAACATTTAGCAATATATAACATAATGAAACAGATTCAGCATGGCTTCAAGAAGGGCACATCATGCATGACAATCTGTTCGAATTATTTGAAGTGGTAATGATCAGGATAAATAAAGGGGAATCCTGCCTCCAGCTGCCTCCCTACCTCCAGTTCCCTCCATCTGTTCCTCTCACAATATCACCCATTGTGTCACTCACCTCTTTCCCCCCTCTCACCCTTCCTCGCTTTTCCTAGCCGCCCTCTATCTCTAATCCATTTCCCTTTCTCTGGGATCTGCCTTGTCTCCAGGCTCCCACTGACCCCGGGTTCGGGGACTCTCAGGCCGGCCAGGGCTCTTTAACCGGCTCCATTCACAGGAAAAGTGACTTCAGTTTCCACAATAACATCCGCTCTCTCTGAAACCCCCAAACTGAAATTCAGACTCACCGTGAAGGTGTAGACTGCGAGGGCAGCATGGCGGCACAGTGGTTAGCACTGCTGCCTCACGGCGCCGAGGTCCCAGATTCGATCCCGGCTCTGGGTCATTGTCCGTGTGACGTTTGCACATTCTCCCGTGTTTGCGTGGGTTTCGCCCCCGGAATCCAAAGATGTGCAAGCTAGGTGGATTGGCCATGCTAAATTGCCCCTTAATTGGGAAAAATTAATTGGGTACTCTAAATTATTTTAAAACAAGGCGAAGACTGCGGGTCCCGCTCCTGCTGTTTAATACAGATCACTATAACTGGGCACAGTGAGCAGAAAGAAATTCGTGTTGTTTGTGTAAATTTCACTCCAATTTGAAACGCCCTGAATGAAAGTGTCCGTGTCACACGGCTCCCGTTCAGCCAGGAGATTGCACCAGTCCACAATAAATGTAGTTATGCAATTTATTTCTGATGTTCTGTATGTCATTACATAGGACTCTTACTCTGATCTGAGACCTTACCTTTTCCTTGTGTCCTGATGCTGCCCTTATCATCCTGTTTCGGTAATAACTTTTTACTGGTATTAATTATGTAACTTACTTACTGATTAATTTATTCAGCCACTAGGAGTGTTTTAAGCTCATTCTGTAAACGGAACTTTGCGTGGCTCGTATTTCTGGCCCGTTTAAACCACCTATTTACTATTGTTTCAGACTGAGAACTTAGTTATTAATGTTGAAGATTGTTGTTTATTTAAACTATGTTTCCACTCAAAACAAAATGATGCTGGTTATTAGATAGGAAACCCATGGGTGATGAGAACAATTGGTGAATTTTATTTGAGGAGTGTCCCTTCCTTTTCTGTCCTGACCTGCGATATTTACAAAGAACAAAGAAATGTACAGCACAGGAACAGGCCCTTCGGCCCTCCAAGCCCCTGCCGACCATGCTGCCCGACTAAACTACAATCTTCTACACTTCCTGGGGCCGTATCCCTCTATTCCCATACTATTCATGTATTTGTCAAGATGCCCCTTAAATGTCACTATCGTCCCTGCTTCCGCCACCTCCTCAAGGCAGAAGGAGGCCATTCGGCCCATCGAGTCTGCACCGACCCTCTTAAGCCCTCGCTTCCACCCTATCCCCGTAACCCAATAACCCCTCCTAACCTTTATGGTCACAAAGGGCAATTTATCATGGCCAATCCACCTAACCTGCACGTCTTTGGACTGTGGGAGGAAACCGGAGCACCCAGAGGAAACCCACGCTGACACGGGGAGAACGTGCAGACTCCACACAGACAGTGACCCAGTGGGGAATCAAACCTGGGACCCTGACACTGTGAAGCCACAGTGCTAATCACTTGTGCTACCATGCTGCCCTAGAATTAGGCCACTCGACCCATCGAGTCTGCTCCGCCATTCAATCATGGCTGATATGTTTCTCATCCCCATTCTCCTGCCTTCTCCCCATAACCCCTGATCCCCTTATTAATCCAGAACCTATCTGTAAGATAGATCCAATTCTCACTCCTAGCCCCGTAACCCCACCTAATCTTTTGGGGGCAAATTCCCCCACAAAGTCACCCAATTCACCTAACCACATCCTTGGACCGTGGGAGGAAACCGGAGCACCCGGAGGAAACCCACGCAGACACGAGAAGAACGTGCAAAGTCCACACAGACAGTCACCCGAGGCCTGAATCGAACCTGGGAACTGGCGCTGTGAGGCAGCAGTGCAGACCACTGTGCCACCTCCAAATAAATTCCACCAGGTGCCATGGAGGGATTTTGAACCTGTGTCCCTCGAGAATTAGCCTGGGCCTCTGGATTACTAGCCCAGGAACATCACCATTACACCACAACCACTTATTTAATTAAATAATTAACCACTGTGATGGCCAGGAACTGAAGCTGGGTCAAATGCTGGGACAGTCACCACTATACCACCACCTGTCCCCGGGCAATGTCACCCCCTCTGTATTTATAGAACGAATACACAAACAATGAAGCGGGGGAATGTATTAAATCAGAGATTGGATATTCTTGTAACCAATATGGCTGTAATGGGAATCTTTCATTTTCCGATAGATCGGGATGAGCTGGGTCGCTCAGTCAGAAATCAGATATCTGGGGATTTAAATGTGATTACTACAATGATAATATTTAACCATGTTGATGTTATTTTGCTCCAATTGAAACGTGTCACGAATACATCGTTACCTTGCTGCACAACTTGCTTACAGCCAGGAGATGGCAGCAGTGCGCAATAGTTTGGGTCTCCTGTTTGGCCCACAGATCTCGATAGGAATGGAGCTGCTGCTTCCCGGGGAGCTGCCAAGCAAGAGGCACAGATACTGACCAACTGCACCCGCTCCAAATGGATTCCCCAAATTACTGAACAAAACAAAAACAAGCACAAATCATATTTTAAGAAACTATGACAGTGACTCTGAAAACAACACACCAACACCTCTGAAAGAATCGATTTGCTGTAACTAATTCAAGATGAACCGTTTCAATATCAGCCGTAATTCCTTACCAGTTCTCAGACAGGCACCGACTGGTTAAAAGTCTGCTTCACTTTTCAAGGTCCGGCTCAATAAAATCAATCACAGGCCCATGATCTGCTTTCCTCCTGTTCTCAGACACATCCACTTTGTACAAGGGCGCACTAACTGGTTTTCAGAGTAAGAGTCAGACTGCAGTCACTTCGTTCTCTCTCGATCCCTTTATCCCAGAACCACCTCACAACCAGGAATGGAACTTCTCACAGAGCCAAGAATGGAATAGTTTGTCGATTCTTCCACTGATTCAGGACCGTCCATCACCAGGACGTATTCGTCCAAAAGAGTTGGGATGAGATGGGGCTGATTTCACTGTGTATCCAATCAGTCCCCGGAGAAGCACAAAAACAGTGAGTGAGGGAGAGAGAAAGAAACAAAGAAACAGATAGAGAGATAAAATATGTTCCATTTCTACCACGATCTTTTTACCCAGAAATCCGTTCACCTGAATGAAACCGAACCACGTTTCCATTCGCTGCCGTTGCTGCTTCTCCTTCCAAACGTTGCAGGAAACGTTATTATTTATTAATTGTTGTTTTGAGTGCGAGCTTCTTTATATTTCGTTCAGTTTCAAAAACAAATGTTAAATAACTGACTGAACTCGATATAGGTTCAAACCGTTCATTTACCAACATGCCGATTCATTCTCGAGTCAGCGGCTTGTGCGCGGACTTCAACAAACATTTCGAATCACAGTCGCTGCGAGCAGGGCTCGAACCTGCGCGGGAAACACCCATTGGATTTCAAATCCAACGCCTTAACCACTCGGCCATCGCAGCTGTATCATTTCATTGGTAATTTGGTCCATGGAATACACTCTAAAACCAGCCTGGAATCACTCCAGGAAGTTACTACATTCAAACGATCAACGGGGCCCCGGGGTTGATGTGAGGAGGGGTTGAATCTTCGTGGGAAATGACCATTGGATTTGGAGAGAAGCCTTGAGAGACTCGAAAATCTCAGCTCCCGAAACGCACAATTCCACCGATTAAATGGTTTGTGGAACACCATCAGTTACATTGGAAATCTATTAGGAATTCCAATGGAACAGGACCACACTTCCCAGTCTGGAAGAAAATTAAAATGATGAAATCTAGGAATTACAGCACACAAGGAGACCTGTGCAGGCCGAATGGTCACATGATGACCTGATGACGCAACTAACATGATCACGTGTCTGGATTCCGGCAGTTCCCCGGATCGCGGTCAGAGCACAAGCCAATTATTAAGTCAGTTATTTTTTATTACATGTCCTTGGTCGCCAGTCATTGAGAGAGCAGCATTTCTACATGGTGTCAGGAGTGGGCAGTATGGCAGAAGGACTCCACCGCATCAACATCCTTGGATCATAGAATCGTAGAATCTCCAGCGCAGAAGGAGGCCATTCGGCCCAACGAGCCAGCAGTGACCATCCGAATGAGCACCACAGCGACTCTCTTCGAGAAGAGGTTTAAGAGCTAATGCAGCACCAGCCCCGCTAGCTCAGTCGGTAGAGCATGGGACTCTTAATCCCAGCGTCGTGGGTTCGAGACCCACGTTGGGCGCGTCTATATCATTATCGGAAATTATTGATGCTGAATGAACTGTCTTCATAACAGCAACACAAGGTTATGTCGCTGGACTGGGAATCCAGAAGCCTGAACTAACCATTGGGAGCAAAATTTAATAAATGTGGAATTGAAATTTCGTCTCAGTAATCTGCTTCAGAGGGACCATATTTCCACAACAGAGAGCACGGTTATACAGCAGAGAGCTCGGTTATACAGCAGAGAGCACAGTTACACAGCAGAGAGCACGGTTGCACAGCAGGATATACATTTACAAACAGGGCCTCTCTGCAGCAGAAAACGCATTTTCCTAAATAACCATTTTCTCCATCTCAGCACCTTTTCTGTGTGTCATTGTGTGTGTGTCCTGATAGTCTCTTCCTGATTTTCTGTGCGTCTCTGTCTGTCACAGCCGTGCTGATGTTACGTATTAATCTCACTTTTCCCAAACAGTAATTGTGATTGATAAATACAGAAAGATTTCCACACTGACATTCAGTACCAATGTCTGAATCCCACCCTCACATACAGTACAAGACATTGACTCATAAGGAAGGAATCCTGCTCTCACAAACTGTTCCAGAGACTGAGGTGCAGAGTGTTCCCTCCACTCGCGAACACTACCTGTGATTTACAGATACAGAACAAATCTCAGTCAGGTGAGTAGCAGAGTTTGATGGGGACGACATGTATTCCACAATCACCTTCTCTGCGCCAGATAATCAGATGCAGTCGACACGCGGTGTCTGTGTTGGTTTAACAAGAGTTTTACACAAGACCCGGAACACATTTACACAATATCAGGGCATAAGACGTAGGAGCAGAAATAGACCATTCAGCACATCGAATATGCTCCGTATTTCAATGAGATCATGCTTGATCTGATATATGACGTGTTATGGCCTCATACGGTGGCACGTTGTCACAGTGGTTACCTCACAGCGCCCGCGATCCGGGTTCAATTCCAGCCTTTAGTCACTGACTGTGTGGAGTTTGCACTTTCTCTCCGTGTCTGTATGGGTTTCCTCCGGGTGCTGCGATTTCCTCGCACAGTCCAAATGTGTGCGGGGCAGGTGGAGTGTCCATGCTAAATTGCCCCTTAGTGTTCAGAATGTTGGGTGGTGTTACAGGGATGTGGTGGGGACATAGGGGCTCTTTCAGAGGGTCGGTGCAGAGTCGATGGGCCGAATTGCCTCCTTTTACATTTTAATGATTTCATGATAATCCTCATGTCCACTTTCCCGGCTTTTTATCTCTAGATTTCATGATGAACCTTTAAAACCAACATTCCAACTAAGCCCCAGGTACCAGTAACTCCTCAATGGTCGTTAATTTCCCGGCTGTCAATCATTTGGTCAGTCTGAGGAAGTCACATCCTGGAAATGTCACACATTGATCCAGTTCTAAAGTAAATTAAATCGCTCTAGTCCCTGATGACCATAGGCTGCTTTCCCCTTTGAGGGTGAGATCTGACTGGTGGTGATTTAACCTGAGGTTCACCATTCCTCAGGCGAGGAGCAATAATAATAATAATAATAATCGCTTATTGTCACAAGTAGGCTTCAATGAAGTTACTGTGAAAAGCCCCGAGTCGCCACATTCCGGCGCCTGTTCGGGAAGGCTGCAACGGGAATTGTGAGAAGGCGGGGTTTTCATGATTCAGTTCTGGCATAACCGTGTGATCTGAATCTAATTCATCTGGTTTTCCTTCTGCTAATCTGGTCTCACAATGGGGCAAACCTCACTGATTGGATAGACGAGTGATCGTTCTTCAGTCTTGTCATGGACGGAACCGCTGAATATGGAGGCATATCCTGTGTGGCAGGATTTAGCTCCAACTCAATCTATAAGTTTGTGATGATAGCACTGTGGTAAGTCATATCGCAAACAATGACGAATCACATACAGAAGGTAGATAAAAGACATGGTTGCATAGTGCACTGTCATGAATGAAATGAAATGAAAAGAAATGAAATGAAAATCGCTTATTGTCACGAGTAGGCTTCAATGAAGTTACTGTGAAAAACCCCTTGTCGCCACATTCCGTCGCCTGTTCGGGGAGGCTGGTACGGGCAGGCTGCTGGCCTGCCTTGGTCTGCTTTAAAAGCCAGCGATTTAGCCTAGTGTGCTAAACCAGCCCCTGTATTGTGAGTGTACCTTCAAGACATGGATGTTGAAGCAATGTACATTTAAGAAAACAGTGATGTCAGAGAGTGGGTGGAGCTGGGCTTTAGGTCAGCCATTTTGCAGGTTTTTAGTTTCAGTTTAAAAAGCAGCTTTTGTGTGTCTGTGTGTTTCCAGAGAGCTGCAAGTTTGAAAAGAGCTAGGGAGTGTCTGTGTTTGCAGGGAGCTGGATCTCTGACATAAAAGACCATCTCGGGATCATTTGGGTGATTTAAATTCATAATTGTAAAGCCCTTAACTTGATGTGATTCTGTTTGGAAGTCGCTTGGAAGTTTGAAGGAACATTTTAAGGAATTATTTACTGTTGCAATATTTTCTGAGTTATCTTTGAAGTAAGGGGCGTTAAGAGATCCAATGTTTATTGAAGATGTTAAGTTGAGTTTATGGAATAAACAGTGTTTGGTGTTTAAAAACCCACGTGTCCATAACTTTAATGCCATACCTAGGGAAAAAGCCGTGTGCTAGGAAAAGCAACAGATCAATTAAAGGGAGAGGTTGGTTGAACTCCATGATACATTTTGGGGTTCTGAAAACGCATCGCCCATAACAATTGGGGGCTCGTCCGGAATAAAAGTCTGTCGATTGGATTGGCTTTTGTGAACTTAAAGACAGTGAAGGATTGTTGCTTTTCCGGTGTGGTACTTTAGTTTAAGTGGGGAGAGTGTTGTGAACAATGGCCCTTTCAGAGGCTCAGAAGTTTTTGGGGTGGAGAATGTCACACGTAGTAGTTTACGGACAGAAACGAAAAGCAGACTGTTAGATTTGGCAAGAATATTGCAGTTAACATTACCTGACAAAATGCGGAAAAGATGCCGTGGTCAAGCATTTACAGTTGCCTGAGATAGGGTTTGACTCATTGGAAATGGCAAAAATTCAGTTGCAAATTAAACAAATGCAACATGAGAAAGAATTAAAGCGGCTTGCATACGAGAGTGAGAGAGAGGAGCAAGAAAGAGAAAGAGAGAGAGAGGAAAAAGAAAGAGAAAGAGAGAGAGGAAAAAGTAAAGGAGAGAGAAGAAAGGAGAAAAGCAAGAGTAGCCCTAGCAGAACAAAAAGAAAAAGAAAGGGAGATACAGATCAGGGAAAAAGATAAAGAGAGGGAGTTTGAACATCAGAAAATGGCCATGAAACATGACAATCAGTTAAAATTGGCAGACGTAAAGTGAAACGGACAGTTGGATGATAGCGATGAAGATAGTGAGTACGAGCGTCATAGTCGAAGGCTTGGTAAGAATCTATTTAATTCTGTCCAAGCATTGCCAAGGCTTGGCGAGAAGGAAGTGGAAGCCTTTTTCATTTCATTTGAGAAGGTAGCTAAACAAATGAAATGGCTGCAGGACATCTGGGTGTTACTGATTCAAACAAAGCTGGTCGGCAGAGCGAGTGAAGTGTTTGCATCAATACCGGATGAGGTATCTGGAACGTATGAGGAGGTGAAGAAACCCATCTTGAGTGTATATGAGCTAATGCCTGAAGCTTACAGACAAAGGTTTAGAAATTTAAGGAAAGAATTTGGTCAAACATACATGGAGTTTGAAAGGCTCAAACAGAGTAATTTTGATTGGTGGATAAGGGCTTTGAAAATAGAACAAAGATATGAAGCTCTCAGAGAAATAATACTTTGGAGGAGTTTAAAAATTCAATTCCTGATCTAATGTGAACTCATGTGGAAGAACAGGGGGTTAAAACTGCGAGATTAGCAGCGTAAATGGCAGATGATTATGAATTAGTTCAAAAATCAAAGATTGGTTTCCGACATCAGTTTCAGACGGTGAGGGATAGAAACTGGGGACATGAGAAATACTCAAGTGGTAAAGGTAAAGGTGATCTGATGGGAGACAATAAAGAAAGTGTACCTCAAATTTAAAAATAAATCCAGGAAGTTGGAAAAGAAATGAAAAGTTTCAAATGTTTTCACTGTAATAAATTTGGCCATGTAAAGTCACAGTGTTGGTGGTTGAAGAAAAGCACTGAGAAGGCTGATGTGGTAAAGCAGGATAAGACAGTGAACTTTGTTAGAGTGGTAAAGGAAAGCCCAAGGGAAGCGAAGGAGGTGCAAACAATTGTACAGCCTGTTCAAGAAGTAATTGTTAAGAAGGTGCCAGATGTATTAAAACAATTTACTTGCGTGGGTAAAGTTTACTCATGTGTATCAGGAGGAGCAGGTAACGAAGTCACAATTTTAAGAGATACAGGGGCTAGTCAATCTTTAATGGTAAGAGATGAGGAATTATGTAGTTTGGGAAGAATGTTGCCAGAAAAGGTGGTGATATGTGGAATTCAGGGTGAGAGGAGTAGCGTTCCATTATATAGGTAATGTTGGAAAGTCCAATGAAGGGTGGTGAAGTGGTAGTAGGAGTAATAGATAAACTATCTTGTCCAGGAATACAGTTTATCTTGGGTAATGATATAGCTGCATCGCAGGCGGGAGTGATGCCTACTGTGGTTGATAAGCCAGTGGAAAATCAGTCAACTGAAGTGTTGACGGACGAATATCCTGGGAGTATTCCGGGTTGTGTAGTAACAAGGTCGCAAAGTCACAGGTTAAGACAAGAGGAGAAATCAAAGAGTGAAGATGAAGTTGAAATGCAATAATCAGAAACGATTTTTGATCAGATGGTTGAAAAAGAACAAGAACCGGTGGAGGATGAGGCGGATGTTTTTAGTTCAGGAAGATTGGCGGAGTTACAACAGAAATCTGTAGAAATAAAACGGATATATCAGAAAGCATATACGGAAGAGGAATCTGAGAGTATACCAGAGTGTTATTACCGGAAAAATGATGTCCTGATGAGAAAATAGAGACCTTTACATATGCAGGCGGATGAAA
Organism: Scyliorhinus torazame; assembly: GCF_047496885.1. Lineage (NCBI taxonomy): Eukaryota > Metazoa > Chordata > Chondrichthyes > Carcharhiniformes > Scyliorhinidae > Scyliorhinus > Scyliorhinus torazame. Next base: position 48,353,883 of record NC_092730.1, read on the forward strand.
AGTGGGCAGAAGTTCATCAAGTAGTATTGCCGGTAGGGTATACAGAGGAGGTGCTGCGAGTTGCACATGAGGTACCAGTAGGAGATCATTTGGGAATAAGGACAACTCAAGTTAAAATCCAGAAAGAAAATTTTGGCCTGGACTATATAAAGATGTAGTTACATTTTCTAAATTATGTCGCACATGTCAAGTGACAGGGAAACCTCAAGCAGTGATGTAACCAGCGCCCTTAATACCCAGCCCAGCATTTGAGGAACCTTTTACAAGGGTCCTAATCGATTGTGTAGGACCGCTTCCTAAAACAAAAAATGGGTATCAATATCTTTTGACTGTAATGGATGTGTCTACTAGGTTTGCAGAGGCCATTCCAGTACGTAATATTACAGCTAAATGGATGAAAATCGCTTATTGCCACAAGTAGGCTTCAATGAAGTTACTGTGAAAAGCCCCTTGTCGCAACATTCCGGCGCCTGTTCGGGTAGCGTGGTACGGGAATTGAACAGTACTGCTGGCCTGCCTTGGTCTGCTTTGAAGGCCAGCTCTTTAGCGCTGTGCTAAACCAGCTCCTGGCTGATTGTGGAGGAGTTACTTCAATTCTTTACTAGATATGGACTACCCTCAGAAATTCAATCGGATCAAGGAACGAATTTTACTTCAAAGTTATTCAAAGAAGTTGTGGAATACTTCGGAGTAAAACAATTTAAATCAACTGCGTACCATCCAGAATCGCAGGGAGCGTTAGAAAGGTGGCATCAGACATTTAAGACAACGTTGAGGGCGTATTATCAAGATTATCCAGAGGATTGGGGTAAAGGAATCCTATTCGTATTGTTTAAATTAGGGATGCACCTATTGAGTCTACCAAATTTAGTCCTTTAGAACAAATTTTTGGTCATTACACTATTTGGAAATTACACTATTGGATTACGTGTCAAATTTTAGGGAACGATTAAATAGAGCAGGTGAATTGGCTAGACAACATTTGAAAGTTGCACAAAATGTGATGAAACGGGTAGCGGACAAGAAACCAAAGTTTGTAGTTTTGCCAGTCAAGATAAAGTTTTAGTGTTGTTACCAGTGGTAGGGGAGCCTTTAAAAGCTAGGTTTTGCGGACAGTATCAGATTGAAAGGAAATTAAGTGAGGTGAATTATGTGGTAAAAACACCAGATAGAAGGAAGGCTCACCGAGTCTGTCATGTGACTATGCTAAAAAGGTACTTTGAAAGGGAAGGAGAGAAAAAGGTTTTAATGATTCTAACTCAAAGTGACGAACCAAATCCAGATGACTGTGATTTGACATACCTCAAATTCAATTGGAAAATGAGGATGTTCTTAAAAATTGGGATGAATTGTGAAGTTACCTGCCAGAGGAAAAACGAACTGACCTGAAAGAGTTATTGATATCACATGGGCAAGTTTGTAGAGATAAATTGGGAAGTACTAAAATGGCTATACATGATGTAGATGTGGGAAATGCTGTTCCTGTCAAACAACATCCATATAGACTTAATCCTTTAAAATTGGCACAGGTTAACAGAGAGATTGAGGGTGTGCTGACGAATGGCATAATTGAAGTGGGGTGCAGCCAATGGAGCTCACCCATAGTGATGGTACCTAAACCAGACGGTACCCAACGGTTGGGTGTGGACTACAGAAAGATGAATGCAGTTACAAGAACGGACTCTTATCCTATCCCACCATTGAGGGATTGCATTGAGAAAGTGGGACAATCTGATTTTACTTCCAATTTCCAGACATGGAAAGAACATTTAAAGCATCGTATGGAGTTCTTCGATCGACTACAGGAGGAAGGTTTGGTGATAAACCTACGCGAAAGTGAATTTGGAGAAGCCCAAATCAATTTCCTTGCGGAGTTTCCGATACCCTCAAGATAAAGGGAAATAATGTGATTTCTTAGCATGAGTGGATTTGATTGAACAGCTGTGCAAAAGTTTTGTAGCATGATTACTCCACTGATGGAATTACTGAAGAACCGTAAAAAAAAATTAATGGACAGCGAACTTTCAACAGGCATTTGGCTGCCTGAAAGCTGTGATCACCAATATTCCTGTATTGGAGAATTGTAAGGGACTCTGTGGTCAGATTGAACTAAAGTATCTGATTCTAAAGAGAAATGCCGAGGAGTAGAGGAATGGATGGATCGTGCAGAGACTTTTTTCAAAGAGACTGTCAATCGAGAAGGATTTCGGTTGGAGGAAGAAGAACAAAGAAAAATGGACTATGTTATTATACCTGTTTGAGTGTGTTGTTTTCTTTAAATGAAAATGTATATTTACTGTGTACATTTCTTAGTGGATGGTGCAAAAGTGAAAAATTAAACCATCTTGAAGTTGATGGTTTTTTTTTTCCTTGGGGGGAGGTGTCATGCGAGAGTGCCTTTAATAACTGGATGTTTAAGCAATGTACCTTTAAGAAAACAGTGATGTCATAGAGTGGGTGGAGCTCAGCTCAGTTCAGCCATTTTGCAGTCTGTGTTTTGGCAGGTTTTTAGTTTCAGTTTAAAAGCAGTGTCTGTGTGTTTCCAGAGAGCTGCAAGTTTTGCAGTTTGGTTTTGCTGAGAGCAGCTAAAAAAGTGCCTGGCTGGTTTTGCTGAGGGCAGTTTAAAAGTAGAAAGCAAGTTTGCGACAGTCTCTGCCAGTCTACAAAATATATATATATCCTTTAACCTGATGTGATACTGTTTAAAGGTGTTAAGTCTCTTGGAAGTTTGAAGGAACATTTGAATGAATTATTTACTGTTGCAATATTTTCTGAGTTATCTTTCAAGTAAGGGGTGTTAAGAGATCCAATGTTTATTTAAGCTGTTAAGTTGAGTTCATGGAATAAACAGTGTTTTGTGTTTAAAAACCCACGTGTCCGTAATTGTAATATCACACCTATGGAATAAGCCGTGTGCTCGGAAAAGCAACAAATCCATTAAAGGGTGAGGTTGGTTGAACTCCATGAGACATTTTGGGGTTCTGAAAACCTCTCGCCCATAACACAAGAAATTTGAAAATGGTCAGAGACAGTTGGAATGAAATGGGATGAAAACAAATGGGTCGAGATGGGGTAGAGCCAATCATCTGAAGTTGTTGAATTCGATGTTGAGACCGGAAGGCTGCAGCGTCCCTAACCGGAAGATGAACTTCCTGGAGTGATTCCAGGCTGGTTTTATAATGTATTCCATTGGACTCTGTTCAATTCCCCACTGCGAAAATCAATCGCAATCCCGGTTGGTTGTCAGTAAATGGTTTGAATTTATCGAGTTCAGTCTGACATTGAACATTTTGTTGGGAAACTAAACGAAATATGAAGATGAATAAAAAGTTCACACTCAAAGCAACAATCACTAAATAATAACGTTAATAATAATAAATAATAAGTTCCATTGCTGGTTGTGAGGTGGCTCTGAGATAAAGGGATCGAGAGAGAACAAGGTGACTGCAGTCTGACTCTTACTCTGAAAACCAGTTAGTGCGCCCTTGTAGAAAGTGGATGTGTCTGAGAACAGGATGAAAGCAGATCATGGGCCTGTGATTGATTTTATTGAGCCGGATCTAGAAAAGTGAAGCAAACTTCTAACCAGTCGGCGCCTGTCTGAGTAACTGGCAAGGGTTGACGGCTGACATTGAGACAGTTCAGAGGGAATTCGCTGCAGCAAATCCATTCTTTAGAGATGTTGGCATATTGTTTTCAGAGAGACTGTCATACTTTCTTTAATTATGATTTGTGCTTGTTTTCGTTTTGTTCAGTAATTTGGGGAATCTATTTGGAGCGGGTGCAGTTGGTCAATATCTGTGCCTCTTGCTTGTCCAGCTCCCCGGGCAGCAGCAGCTCCATTCCTATCCAGATGTGTGGACAGATACGGCAAACCCACATTATTGTATCCCCGCGGAGGTTCGAACCCCGCTCGCAGCGGCTCTGCTCCGGAATATTTACTCAGCTCCATAAACAAACCACTGACCACACAAATGACCGGCGCTCCCTTTGCCTCTCATTGATGGTTTTCATCCAATTTCGCTATTTGGGGAATGAAAGTAACATTTTATCGCGTGAGATAATTTGCATATTTAAAAGAATTGCACTAAACATCTGAAACAATTCTTAATAAATGATAATTAATCAAAATTAAGCAAGTGTCCTGAAACGATTGGAAGGAAAGGCCCATCCCACCAGGACAGCAATGTTGGGAATGGACTGGAGTGAAACAATCCCAGACCATGTCCAACATGTTTCTCCTCAGCATGAAAACTCCCCGCGGAAAGACTGAAACAGACACACATTTGATCACATCACGATTAACATCACTCACACCTTAACCATGAGCCACTGATGACGTCATGATTAAACAGACAACATTTGCAGTGGTGAGTGAGTATTATTCCTGCCAATATCTCATCTCCACTGACTGGAATGGGTTCTGTTTATTATCACGGTGACGTCATTTGGTAACGTTAAAATCACAATATCCAGTAATACCCCACAGAGGGGCAATAAGGATATTTAACAATAGCCATTAATACCCCACAGAGGAACAATAAGAAAATTTACAATATCCAGTAATACTCCACAGAGGGACAATAAGGATATTTAACAATATCCAGTAATACCCCACAGAGGGGCAATAAGAAAATTTACAATATCCAGTAATACCCCACAGAGGGGCAGCAAGGATATTTAACAATATCCAGTAATACCCCACAGAGGGGCAATGAGGATATTTAACAATATCCAGTAATACCCCACAGAGGGACAATAAGGAAATTTAACAATATCCAGCAATACCCCACAGAGGGACAATACGGATATTTAACAATATCCAGTAATACCCCACAGAGGGGCAAGAAGAAAATTTACAATATCCAGTAATACCCCACGGAGGGGCAATAAGGATATTTAACAATAGAACATAGAACATTACAGCGCAGTACAGGCCCTTCGGCCCTCGATGTTGCGCCGAACTGTGAAACCACTCTAAAGCCCATCTACACTATTCCCTTACCGTCCATATGTCTATCCAATGACCATTTGAATGTCCTTAGTGTTGGCGAGTCCACTGCTGTTGCAGGCAGGGCATTCCACGCCCTTACTACTCTCTGAGTAAAGAACCTACCACTGACATCTGTCTTATATCTATCTCCCCTCAATTTAAAGCTATGTCCCCTCGTGCTAGACATCACCATCCGAGGAAAAAGGCTCTCACTGTCCACCCTATCCAATCCTCTGATCATCTTTTGTGTCTCAATTAACTCACCTCTTAACCTTCTTCTCTCTAACGAAAACAGCCTCAAGTCCCTCAGCCTTTCCTCATACGATCGTCCCTCCATACCAGGCAACATTCTGGTAAATCTCCTCTGCACCCTTTCCAATGCTTCCACATCCTTCCTATAATGCGGCGACCAGAATTACACGCAATACTCCAAATGCGGCCGCACTTTAGTTTTGTATAGCTGCAACATGACCTCATGGCTCCTAAACTCAATCCCTCTACCAATAAAAGCTAACACACCGTACGCCTTCTTAACAACCCTCGCAACCTGGGTGGCAACTGTCAGGGATCTATGTACATGGACACCGAGATCTCGCTGCTCATCCACACTGCCAAGAATCTTGCCATTAGCCCAGTACTCAGTCTTCCTGTCATTCCTTCCAAAATGAATCACCTCACACTTTTCTGCATTAAACTCCATTTGCCACCTCTCAGCCCAGCGCTGCACCTTATCTATGTCTCTCTGTAATTTGTAACATCCTTCTGCACTGTCCACAACTCCACCGACGTTATAGAATATAGAATATAGAATATAGAAAATACAGCACAGAACAGGCCCTTCAGCCCACGATGTTGTGCCGAACCTTTGTCCTAGATTAATCATAGATTATCATTGAATTTACAGTGCAGAAGGAGGCCATTCGGTCCTTTGAGTCTGCACCAGCTCTTGGAAAGAGCACCCTACCCAAACTCAACACCTCCACCCAACACCAAGGGCAATTTGGACATTAAGGGCAATTTATCATTGGCCAATTCACCTAAGCCGCACATCTTTGGACTGTGGGAGGAAACCGGAGCACCCGGAGGAAACCCACGCAGACACGGGGAGGACGTGCAGACTCCGCACAGACAATGACCCAAGCTGGAATCGAACCTGGGACCATGGATCTGTGAAGCAATTGTGCTATCAACAATGCTACCGTGCTGCGTTCGTGTCATCTTCAAATTTACTCACCCATCCTTATACGCCCTCCTCCAGGTCATTTATAAAAATGACAAACAGCAGTGGCCCCAAAACAGTCCTTGTGGTACAGCACTAGTAACTGGACTCCAGCCTGAACATTTCCCATCAACCACCACCCTTTGTCTTCTTCGAGCTAGCCAATTTCTGATCCAAACTGCTAAACCTCCCTGAATCCCATGCCTCCGTATTTTCTGCAGTAGTCTACCGTGCAGAACCTTATCAAACGCTTTATGAAATCCATATACACCACATCAACTGCTCTACCCTCATCCACCTGTTTGGTCACCTTCTCAAAGAACTCAATAAGGTTTGTGAGGCACGACCTACCCTTCAGAAAACCGTGTTGACTATCTCTAATCAAATTATTCCTTTCCAGATGATTATACACCCTATCTCTTATAAACCTTTCCAATATTTTTCCTACAACAGAAGTAAGGCTCACTGGTCTATAGTTACCGGGAATATCTCTCCTCCTCTTCTTGAACAAGGGGACAACATATGCTATCCTCTAGTCTTCTGGCACTATTGCTGTAGACAAAGATGACTTAAAGATCAAGGCCAAAGGCTCAACAATCTCCTCCCTAGCTTCCCAGAGAATCCTAGGATAAATCCCATCCGGCCCACGTGACTTATCTATTTTCACACTTTCCAGAATTGCTAACACCTCCTCCTTATGAATCTCAAGCCCTTCTAGTCTAATATTCTTCTCGACAACATTGTCTTTGTTCTGTGTGAATACTGACGAAAAATATTAATTTAGCAATACCCCACAGAGGGACAATAAGGATATTTAACAATATCCAGTAATACCCCCACAGAGGGACAATGAGGATATTTAATAATATCTAGTAATACCCCACAGACGGGCAATAAGGGTATTTAACAATATCCAGTAATACCCCACAGTGGGACAATAAGGATATTTAACAATATCCAGTAATTCCCCACAGAGTGGTAATAAGGATATTAAACAATATCCAGTAGTACCCCGCAGAGGGGCAATAAGGATATTTAACAATATCATGTAATACCCCACAGAGGGGCAATACAGATATTTAACAATCTCCAGTAATACACCACAGAGGGACAATAAAGATATTTAACAATATCCAGTAATACCCCACAGAGGGGCAATAAGGATGTTTAACAATATCTAGTAATACCCCACAGAGAGGCAATAAGGATGTTTAACAATATCTAGTAATACCCCACATAGAGGCAATAAGGATATTTCACAATATCCGGTAATACCCCACAGAGGGACAATAAGGATATTTAACAACATCCAGTAATACCCCACAGAGGGACAATAAGGGTATTTAACAATATCCAGTTATAAACCAGAATAAAACTCGAGACACCAGTTTCCCCTCTCGGGCGGGTGTGAACAATCCAACCAGACTATTTACAACCAGAGAAGAGGAGATTTACCCGGAGTCCTGCCTCCAGCTGCCTTTCTTCCTCCAGCTCTCTCCCTCTGTTCCTTCTTCACTCTCACACATTGTGCCATCCTTCGATTTCCCTCCCTTTCCCCCTCCCTGTCTCTTCCTACCCCACTCCCTCTCTCTAATGTCTTTCTCTTTCTCTGGGCTCTCCCTTGTCTCCGGGCTCCCACTGACCCCGGGCTCGGGGACTCTCATCCCGGCCAGGGCTCTTTAACCGGCTCCATTCACAGGAAAGGTTTCCACAATAACATCCACTGTCTCTGAATCCCCCAAACTGAAATTCAGACTCACCGTTAAGGTGAAGACTGCGGACTGCGGTTCCCTCTCCTGCTGTTTAATACAGATCACTATAACTGTGTACAGTGAGCAGAAAGAAATTGCTGTTGTTTGTAAACATTTCTTACTGACATCACTGTCATTCTGCTTTAACAGGACGAGGTTGTGTCTTCTGATATTTGAATCGATATAAAACTGTGCAAAGATATAAACTGAACGGGTAAATCTGAAATATCCTGAAAAGATTATTTACATTATGCTTCTAAACGGAGTCATTTCATTTCCACACAATGAACTTTGTCCAAATGTAAAATTGTGGAATCAGCTGTAGATAAACTCAGTCAGCCTGACGTGATTTGAACAAGCAACCTCCTGATGTGACAAAGAGTCATTAGATTCAAAACATTAGATTTTACTCTCCCTACAGATGCTGCCAGACCTGCTGAGATTTTCCATCATTTTCTCTTTCGTATCAAGCAACCTTCTGATCTGGAGTCAGACGCGCTACCGTTGCGCGACACGCTCAAGTGCTGGTCACTGAACCTTTCTCCTCATAGATTTATTCATTATCAGTCAATGACTGGTACTGCACGTGAGGGTGGAATCCAGTCTCTGTCAGATATTGGTGCCGAATATCAGTGTGGAAATCTTTCTGTATCTACAATCACAATTACTGTTTGGGAAAAGTGGGATTAATTCAGTATCGGTCGGTATGAGTGTTTTTTGGGCTGTTGGGGCACTCAACAGCGGATCAATGGTTTCCTGCTTGAACCAAGCATAGAATTCATTGAGTTCATCGGAGAGGGGTGCTCTGCTGCTGGAGACGCTGCTCGGCGTCGCTTTGTAGCCCGTTATGTTGTTTAAACCTTGCCACAACCGACGAGAGTCTGTAACGCTAGGCTGTGACTCTAGCTTGGTCTGATATTCTCTCTTGGCATACCGGATGGCTTTACCGAGGTTGTACCTGGATTTATTGTATAGGTCAGGGCCGCCTGACTTGAACACCTCAGACCTGTCCTTCTGTAGGGAGTCAATCTCCCGATTAAGCCATGGTTTCTGTCATGATATCCTCATTAACATATCTTGGTGCAATAACACACAAACACTGATGGGCAGGTAGATGGACCAACCAACACACACACAACATCGCAGCCAATCAGCAGTGAGAGCACACTCACTATAAAACAGGGAACACCACAGTTCCCGCTCATTCTACCAGGAGATAGCTCAGAGCACAGAGCTGACAGCGAGCCACTCAGACATACACCATGTGCTGAGTGCCTCACTAAGATAGTGCTAGGGCTGGGTCCACAGGTTAGCTGTTGAAGTACGAACCACAGCCAGAAGTTAATAGTTATTATTGTACAGAATAATAAAACAGAGTTGTACCATCTACAACCGTGTTGGTTTGTTTGTTTATCGGAACACCCAACACGACATGATACCAGGTCTGGATACTCGCCAGCAACTGTGAGACCTACCTGCACCTCTTCAGAAACCCGCCATCCTGCGCCATTGAAACCATCATCCCGCCACATTGGATCGCTGGAACCTTCATATTCCGGATCGCTGGAAATCTTGGCGTCAACTGGAAGCTGTTTAAACAGAGCTTCCAACTCTTCCTAGAAGCCACAGGCAGGGAGAATGCATCGGACATCAGGAAGATCGCCCTCCTCCTCTCCACGGCAGATCAACACGCCATCCACATCTACAACTCCCTGGCATTCACGGAAGGCGAGGACAAGACGAAGTACAAGACGGTCCTTCTAAAATTTGAGCAACACTGCAGCGTGGAAGTAAATGAGAGCTTCAAGAAGTAGCTCTTCCAGCAGCGCCTGCAGGGTATGGATGAGCCTTTTCAGTCTTATTTGACATATCTCCATATCCTCGCGCAGTCCTGCGGCTATGAGGCCACCTCCGACTCCATGATTCGGGATCAGATAGTTTTTGGGGTCACCTCGGATACCCTACGCCAGCGGCTCCTCAACATAAAGCGCCTCACCCTAGCCACCGCCATCGAGACCTGTGTCCTCCACGAAGACGCAACCAGCCGGTACTCCAAATTCCAGGCGGCCGAATCGGCAGGGCTCCTGTCCTACGAGGCCGAGCAGGTCCAGTCGATTGAGTTCCTCCCGGCCCGCGGCCCGGACGAGGGCGGCCATTTTGCGCGCTTTCCGAGGCCTCCCGCGCTTGTACGCGCCAAAAGAGGGGACATCGACACAGAGAGACGGGATGCGCAGGCATGCTCTATGCAGGACCGCACCATGTATGCACGGTGGTGCGACGAACGCCATGATGTCACGACGTGCGGCAACTGTGGATTCGCACACTTAAAGCGGCAATGTCCAGCCAAAGCGCGACAATGCCTCTGCTGCAGCAGGATGGGACACTACGCTGCCTGCTGTCGAGCACCTCAACGTGCCAACTCTCTGCAATTCCACCAGCCTCGCAGGGACGTGCGGGCCATTTAGCCCCCATACACCGAATCATACCCTGACGACGTGCAGACCGGTGATACCGACGACCGGGAACCCTTTTGTGTTGCGGTAATAAACAAGAACTGGATGTCCCCAATTCGGACCCACCAGCCGATGCCAGTGCACAGCATTAATCCGGGCGATGAATGGTGTGCCATCCTAACGGCCAACCCAAATCCGTCACCCACCTAATAGACTGGGCTTATGAGCCTGTTTGCACATTGGACTCACTGAATTGTTTTACAATACTGTTAACGTGTTTCTTTCTTGTTGTTCCAGAAGTTCTGTTTCGATATTTGCTGATTGCACTTGTTTTGTTTGTGCTACAACCTCGTTGCTCTGTTGCACCTGACACCTTCCGATGTATATAGTTTAGCCTCATGTACATGTTGTAAATATTGCACACACATATTCATATGCACTCAGTACACACCAATATTTATTACCATGTAGGCACATTTCCTTGTGAAAAGGGGGGATGTCATGATATCCACATTAACATATCATAACATATTCTCTGAAGGTAAACTTGCAGGTTGAGTCCGTAATTAAGAAAGCAAATGCAATGTTGTCATTTATCTCAAGAGGCTTGGAATATAAAAGCAGGGATGTGCTTCTGAAGATTTATAAAGCACTAGTTATTCCCCATTTAGTCTTCTGTGAGCAATTTTGGGCCCCACACCTCAGGAAGGACATACTGGCAGTGGAGAGGGTCCAGTGGAGATTCACACGGATGATCCCAGGAATGGGAGGCCTAACATACGATGAACATCTGAGGATCCTGGGATTATATTCATTGGAGTTTAGGAGGTTGAGCGGAGATCTAATAGAAACTTACAAGACAATGAATGGCTTAGATAGGGTGGACATAGGGAAGTTGTTTCCATTAGCAGGGGAGACTAGGACCCGAGGGCACAGCCTTAGAATAAAAGGGAGTCACTTTAGAACAGAGATGAGGAGAAATTTCTTCAGCCAGAGAGTGGTGGGTCTGTGGCATTCATTGCCACAGAGGGCGGTGAAGGCCGGGACGTTGAGTGTCTTTAAGACAGAAGTTGATAAATTCTTGATTTCTCGAGGAATTAAGGGCTATGGAGCGAGAGTGGGTAAATTGAGTTGAAATCAGACATGATTGAATGGTGGAGGACTCGATGGGCCGAATGGTCTTACTTCCACTCCCATGTCTTATGGTGTTATGGTGCAATCACACACACACACTGATGGACAGGTAGTTGGACCAACCAACACACACACAACATCGCAGCGAATCACCAGTGAGGGCACACGCACTATAAAACAGGGCACACCACAGTTCCCGCTCATTCTACCAGGAGATAGCTCAGAGCACAGAGCTGACAGCGAGCCACTCAGACATACACAATGTGCTGAGTGCCTCACTAAGATAGTGCTAGGGCTGGGTCCACAGGTTAGCTGTTGAAGTACGAACCACAGCCAGAAGTTAATAGTTATTATTGCACAGAATAATAAAACAGAGTTGTACCATCTACACCCGTGTTGGTTCATTTGTGTATCGCAACACCCAACACGACAGTTTCTGGTTGGGAAACGTACGTACTGCTTTCTTTGGCACGCAGTCGTCCACACATTTGCTGATGAAGTCTGTGACAGTGGTGACATACTCATTTCAGTTAGTCGCTGAGTTCTTAAATATGGACCAGTCCACTGTCTCCAACAGTCACGTCAGAGCTCTTCTGCTTCCTCGGACCAGCACTGCACGACCTTCTTAGCTGGATTCTCCCACTTAAGTTTCTGCTTGTATCCCGGGAGAAGGAGCACCGTCCTATGGTCTGATTTTCCAAAGTGCGGCCACGGGATGGAACGTTAGGTGCCCTTGATTTTTGAGGAGCAGTGGTCAATCGTGTTGTCTCCCCTGGTGGGACAGGAGATGTGCTGGTGGAATTTTGGCAGTACACTCTTGAGGTAGGCCTTGTGGAAGTTTCCGGCCATGATGAATGTGCTTTCAGTATGGACAGTGTTTGACTATTCACCACCCAAGGCCTCAAACAAAAGCTAAAAATCACATAAATTTCACTTCACCCACATCAAGTTAACCAGAGACACAACAGACACGTTACAGACGAGGATGGGATTTGAAGCCACGTGCACAGAGCACAATGGTTTATTGTGCATCACCTTAACCACGTGGTACAGCTGCTTTACTTCAGGGCCCTTTAGTATCCCTCAATCAGACTTCTTTGAGTTTCTTTCGCACAGGTGCTGATTTACAGTGTACCGTCAAAGTGTAAATAAAAAATAAATCTCTGAGGAGAAAGGTTCAGTTATTAGAACTTGGGCTTCTGGCGCGAAGGTAGCGCGTCGGACTCCACATCAGAAGGTTGCGTCCAAATCACGTCAGGCTCCCGGAGATTTTCTGCAGCTGGTTCTAGGAATTTCTCTCTGTGTTGGAATGTTTTTGAAATGACTCCGTTCAAAAGCGCAATTCAAACAATCTTTTCCGGATATTTCTGATTTACCTGCTCAGTTTATATTTTTGCAAGGTTTAATATCGGATCAAATATCACGAGACTCAAACTCGTCCTGTTAATGCAGAATGACAGTGAGTTCAGTAAGAAATGTTTACAAACAACTGCAATTTCTTTCTGCTCAATGTACACAGTTATAGTGATCTGAATTAAACAGCAGGGGCGGGAACCGCAGTCCGCAGTCTTCACCTTAACGGTGAGACTGATTTTCAGTTTGGGGGTTTCAGAGAGAGCGGATGTTATTGCGGAAACTGAAGTCACTTTTCCTGTGAATGGAGCCGGATAAAGAGCCCTGGCCGGCCTGAGAGTCCCCGAGCCTCCATGAATCTTCACAGCTGACAGAGTGAAGGGCTTTTCCACTTTTAAAATGACCATGTCCGGCAGCTGGAGCTTTCCCTTGTATTTTCTGGGATCTGGGAAACAGCGGATCACCAAACAATAGAAATGAAACACATAGAATCGCAGTATTTATTAACAAGAGATAAACGTCAGCTCACGTATCATAACCAGTGGCCGCGTGGCCTAATGGATAAGGCGTCTGACTTCGGTGAATTTCAGAGATGATATCAGAAGATTGCAGGTTCGAGTCCTGCCGCGGTCGTTTTATACAGAAATCCGGTGGAACTTGCTGACAGCCGAGTTTTCCCTCCTCAGCTCAAACTTCCACCTGTCCATCCAAACACTGTTGTGGTTTTTTGGAATGTAATTTCTTGTAACTTTGTTCATTCAATTGTCTCTCATATTTTGTTTAGCCCCTAATGAATCCACAATATCTGTCTAATTTAGATAAAGTGTAGAATAAATTATTATGTATCAATCGGTTCAATACAATTCTGTGGAGGATATTCGAATGTCCTCAGGAAGATGGATAGAGTCATAGATGTCATAGAGTGTAGATTTATTTGTTCTTAAGGGCAGCACGGTAGCATTGTGCATAGCACAATTGCTTCACAGCTCCATGGTCCCAGGTTCGAGTCCGGATTGGGTCATTGTCTGTGCGGAGTCTGCACGTCCTCCCCGTGTCTGCGTGGGTTTCCTCCGGGTGCTCTGGTTTCCTCCCACAGTCCAAAGATGTGCGGGTTAGGTGAATTGGCCAGTGATAAATTGCCCTTAATGTCCAAATTGCCCATGGTGTTGGGTGGAGGTGTTGAGTTTGGGTAGGGTGCTCTTTCCAAGAGCCGGTGCAGACTCAAGGGCCGAATGGCCTCCTTCTGCACTGTAAATTCAATGATAATCTAGGACAAAGGTTCGGCACAACATCGTGGGCCGAAGGGCCTGTTCTGTGCTGTATTTTCTATGTTTACAGCATGAAAACAGGCCGTTCGGCCCAACTTGATCATGCCGCCCAGTCTCTATCACTAAGCTAGTCCCACTTGCCCATGTTTGGCCCTCTCTTATCCACCCTGCCCATGTAACTGTCCAACTGATTTTTTAAAGATTAAATTGTACACGCCCGTCCCAGATACTCACCACCCTCAGCGTGAAGAAATGTCCTGCCTGGTCTATTTAGTATCTCTCCCCTCTCACCTTATACAAATGCCCTCTAGTTCGAGACACATCTACCTTTGGGGAAATGTGTCGACTACCTACCTTATCTATGCTCCTCATTATTTTATAGATCGCTGTAAGATCTCCCGTAAGCCTCTCAAGCTACAGGGGGGAAAGTCCCAGCCTATCCAGCCTCTCCTTATAACGCAGACTATCAAGTCCTGGTAGCATCCTCGTAAATTGCTTCTGCACTCTTTCTAGGTTAACAATATCCTTCCTATAGTAGGGTGACCATAACTGAACACAGCATACCGTGTGTGGTCTTACCAATGTCTTGTACAACTTCAACAAGACGTCCCAACTCCTGTATTCAATATTCTGACCAATAAAACCTAGCATTCTGAATGCCTTCTTCACCATTTTGTCCGACTACGACTCTATCTTCAAGGAGCTATGGACCTGTACACTCCTTGATCTTTTTGTTCTATAACTGTACCCAACTCCTTACTATTAATTGAACGAGTCCAGCTCTGATTGGATCAACCAAAATGCATCTCCCCACATTTATCCAAATTAAACACCATTTGCCATTCATAGGCCCACTGGCCCAAGATGTTAACAATGAGCTGAATCAACTGTTTTATGTCCAGAGGGATGAAAGATTATGTCACTGGATTGGGAATCCAGGGGCCTGAACTAAACTTTGGGACAGGTAAGAAATCCCACCATTCAAATTCACCGATTTAATAGATTTACAAGGGGATTAACAGGGTGGATGCTGAGAGGTTGTTTCTTCATGTGGGAGAGTCTCGGACCAAAGGGAATGATCTCAGAGTAAGGGGCCGCCCATTCAAACCAGGGATGATGAGTAATTTCTTCTCTCAGACTATAGTGTATCTGTGGAACCATTTTTGTAACCGAATAGGGCTGTCAGGCTGGGTCAGTTAATATGTTCAAGGCTGATACAGACAGATTTCTAATCAGTAAGGAAATCAAGGATTATGGGGATGATGTGGGAAAGTGGGTTTGAGGATTATATCAGATCAGTTAAAACCTATCTGAATGGTGGAGCAGGCACGATTGGCCGAATGACCTACTTCTGCTCCCACGTCTTACAGTGTAATGAGATCATCTGATTAACTTGATTTCACGGCTGGGCGGCCGGTTCTGGAAAGACAAAATCTGCCAGCAGTGCCCCAGATGAAGCTGGCGTCTGTTTTAGAGATTCTGAAGCCGCATGTTTTCATGGTGCCAAACTCCTGCCCAAAACTGGTGTCGTGATTTAAATCGATTATCAGACAGAGGATTAGGCATATCGGTATTCAGAATGGTGCAAGAAGATTCATTCCTCAGGCCTGTTGAACTCCGAATCTAACCTTCATCCTAGTTCCGTGTCGACGAGAATGGATGCAGACCCGCAGATGCAAAGCACAATGGATTAGCAGCGCATCACCTTCACCTCTCGGCCAACTCGCCATGTAACCTGACTTCACCAAACCACCTCATGGACTTTTAACATCCCCAATAACTAACGGAAGAAGGTTGTCTAAATGCATTGGTCCAGATGTGCAGCCAGATGTGAAGTGTTGGAAATGTTGTTCCTGTCAGCAAATTACATTTCCATCATGTCAGCTCAGGGATTGTTCTGATTGGACTGATGGGAAACACTTCAACACCATGTCCAACATGTTTCTACACATTGTAAATAAAACACCGCGGAAAGACTGAAAGATACAAACAATTGATCGCATCATGATGAACATCACTCGGACGCCTCAAACATCCCGTCAATGTCGGAGTTCTGACGATTCTAATTTGTTATCCAGAGAAACCCTGCAGGACATTCGGCCTCTTGAGTCTGCACCGAACTTCGGAAGGCGCACTCGACCTGGACCCCCTCTTCCGCTTCTCCTCATAACCCCGCACTTGCTCATGACGAATCCACCCAACCTACACTGTGGGACGAAACAGGAACACACTGAAAAAACCCATGCAGACACGGGGATAAAGTGTAAACTCCACACAGATAGTCACGCAAGCTGGAATCCAACTATAATGAAATGCGAACTGACAGGATGAATTGCTCTAACTCCACATGTGTTGAGTGAGTGGGAAAATGAATGGCAGATGAATGTATAATATGTGTAAATGTGAGGTTATACACATTGGGAGCACAAACAGGAAGGCAGATTGTCATCTGAATGTCCATTAATAGGAGAGGGGAATGTGGAACGAGACCTGGCGGTCCTCGTACACCTGTTGCTGAGGGTGAGCTTGCAGGTGCAGCAGGCGGGAAAGGAGGTCAACAGTATGTTGGCCTTCATCGCGAGAGGATTTCAGTGCAGGAGCAGGAATATTCTTGGTGCAATTATCCAGGGCCCTGGTGAGGCCACGTCTGGAATATCGTGTGCACATTTGCTCTCCTTCTCTGAGAAAGGGTGTTCTTGCTGTAGAGGGAGCGCAGCGGAGGTACAGCACACTGATTCCTGGGATTAAAGGTCTGACGTATGAGGAGAGACTGGGCGGTTGCGATTGTATTCGCTGGCGTTCAGAAGAATGAGGGGATCTCATAGAAAGCTATCGAATTCCAAGAGGACTGGACAGAGTTGATGCAGGAAGAATGCTCCTGATGGTGGGATGTTCAGAACCAGGGGTCACGTCTGAGGATATGGGGTAGACCGTGTTGGACGGACAAGAGTATAAATGTCTTTACGCAGAGTTTGGTCAGATTGGAATTTGCTCCCACAGCAATTTGCTGAGGCAAAACCACTATATTTTCAAGAAACAGTTTGATGAAGCACATGGGGAGAAGGCAATCAACAATACGGGAGGGGAGGCGGGGGAAGGAGGGATCAGCCAATTGGGTTGGATGATCAGCCATGATCACAATGAATGGCAGAGAAGGCACGACGGGCCGAAGGGCCTCCTTCTGCTCCAATTGTCTATGTTTCTATGATTGGCGAAGAGCAACTTAAAGGCTGCTGGGCGGGAGGTGCCGCTGATCTTCACAGGAACAGACAGTGAGACGGAACATTGATCATAAACAGACAGTGAGAGAATACAACACAATAAACACAGGAAGCAACAATGGGAAATAACAAATATATTTGATTGGAATGTTCAATATCGTTTGGAATTGACAAAACACCGCCTGAAAAGGAAATTAAATTGGAATTCCCAACATTTTGGCATCTGGGAGAGAAAGGAGAAACGGAGAGAACAATGTAGGAAGGAAGAAAAGAAAGGATGGAACTGCTCCCTTGTACTTGGGGAACTGCTGGCCCACAATTTGCAGCATCTCACCGATTAGAAACAAAAGGACATAAAACTCTATCATTCGTGGATTCAATCAGATTCAGATTCATTTTGAACTCTAAAGGCTAAAGTGTTTCCCACTCACTCAATGTATTGACACATTTCAGAATAAATTGACCCCACAGAATAATGTTGTGTTTCTGCTCTCTGGTTATTTGTTTTTCCTGTTACTCTTCCATTCGATGTAAATCAACAGGAAGAGGGAAAGGAGCGAGGGAGCGAATATTCTGTTTCCTTACATGATTCTCTTCTGATCGTCACTTTACAGAATATTATCAAGGTGTAAATGAGGAAATCTGTCAGCATTAAAATTTAATCTTCGACAGGAGGTCTTGTGGCGCCCGATAGCGCTTCTGAATGCCGATCCGAAGGCTGCGTGTTAAATCACGTCAGGCTCACCGAGTTTTTCTGCTTGTTCCAGGATTTTATATCTGGACAAAGCCCATTGTGTGGGGAAGTTTTGAAAATCACACAAAGATAGGGAGTGAAGTATGTTGTGAAGAGGACAGAAGCAGATTACAGACGGATGGAGAGAGGTTGAGTGAGTGACAGAAACCTGGCAGCTCCAAAACAATGTTTAAAAAGCGCAGGGTTTCGCTTTGGCAGGTAGAGTAAAAATAAACAGAGCTTTACTTCGATGTCCAACGGCTGCAGAATTACGAGGGATCTCGGTTTGCTGATGCATGAATCACGAAAACTGAGTGTGTCAGTGCAACAAGTAATTAAGAAGGTGAGTAGATTTCTATCCTTATTACGAGAGGAGTTGAACATAAAAGTAAGGGTGTTATTCTTGAGTGACACAGTGAGTTGGTGCAACCACATCACAGAATCAGAGAATGGTTACAGCGCAGAAAGAGGTCATTTGGATAATCGTGTTTCCACCGTCTCTCCAACAAGCATTACGACTTCGTGCCATTCCCCGGCCCTGTCCCCGAACTTCTACAATTTTTTTCTATTCAAGTAATCACCTGATGCCCTTTTGAACGCTTCAGTTGAACCTGCCTGCACCACGCTTCCAGTCAGTGCATTCCAGACCCGAAGCACGCGTTGTGCAAAAGTGCTTCTGTTTCAAACATCTGCTTCCTTTGCAAATCAACTGAAGTCTGTGCCCTCTCGTTCTTGCTCTTTTAACTCGGGGGAACTGTTCCGCTCTATTTACTTCGCCTCGCCCGCTCATGATTTTGAACATCTCGACCAAATCTACCCTCAGCCTTATCCTGTCGAAGGAGAAGATTCCCAACATCTCTAATCTATCCTCATAAATGGAACCAATACTGTAAACCTCTTCTGCACGCTCCCCAAATCGTCCACAGCCGTCCTATATTGTGGCTCCCAGAGCTGTGCAAAATATTCTATATGGTGTCGAACTTGTACAGATTCAGCATAACCTCCTTCCTCTTGTTCTCTTTTCCATTCGGAATAAACCCAGAATAAGATCTGCTTTATTGTCTGTTCTCTCCACCTGTCCTGCTACCTTCAATAATCTATCCACACATACACCCACTTCTCTCTGCTCCTTCATCCCATACATGTTTGAATGGCAGCACCGTAGCATAGTGGTTAGCACTATGGCTTCACAAAGCGCTGGGTCTCAGGTTCGGACCACGCTTTGATCAGTGTCTGTGTTCTCCCTGTGTCTGCGTGGGTTTCCTCCGGGTCCTCCGGTTTCCTCCCACCCTCCAAAGATGTGCAGATTAGGTGGATTGGCCATGCTAAATTGCCCTTAGGTTAGATGGGGTTGCTGGGATGCGGGGATAGGGTGGATGTGTTAGCTTCATGGGGGTGCTCTTTGAAGAGCCGGTGCAGATTCCATCGTCCGAATGGCCACCTTCTGCACTGTAAATTCTATGATTCTATATTCCCGAGCAAAATGCATCATCTCACACGTCTCCAGATTTAAAATCTTCTTTTGTTTTTTCAAGTTCTATCTAGATTGTCCACGTCTCAGTTTACAAAATTTCCAAGTTTGTACCATCATCAAACTTTGAAACTGTTCCCTGTGCACCATGATCTAGCACATTGTTATATATCAGGGAAAGCAAATGTTCCAGTAGGAACCCAGGTGGAACACTACAAACCTTCTTCCAGTCCGAAAAGTTTCGATTGACCATTGTATTCTGTTTCTGATTATTCAACCACATTTCTATCCATATTGCTACTGTCCCTTTTATTCCAGGAGCTGTAACATTTCGCTAATTCTGTGCAGTTTGGGTTTCCTTATTTGGGGAAAGATGTAAATACGTTGGAGACGGTTCAGAGGAGGTTTCCTCGATTGGTGCCAGGAATGAGCGGGGTTTCTATTGAGGAAAGGTTAGACAGACTGCACTTGTTTCCAGTGGAGATGTGAAGACTGACAGTTAATTTGATTGAAGTACATCAGATTTTGAATGGTCTTGACAAGGTGGACGTGGAAAGGATGTCACTGCTTGTGGGTGAGAGCAGAACTACTGCGCAGTTAAAAACAAGGATTTCGCCCTTTTCGGACGGAGATGAGGAAATTTCTCACTCCCAGAGAGTTGTGCGACTTTGGAACTCTGCCTCAGAAGGCGACGGAAGCGGGACATTGATTATTTCTAAGGCGGAGATTGAAAGATTCTTGTTCAGCATATAAACCAAAGGTTTATCGGGGTTACATACAAACATTGCATTCAGCCAACTACCTGGATGCACAAGCGTTCGTTTGTTTTACTTGATATTTGAGGATAAATTCAGAGTCCGACACCATGGTGAAACGGTCTTTAAATGTCGTGTTCGTGTCTTCACATGTTCAGCACTGATATATTCTCTGGAGCTCAAACCTGCTCCCGATTTCAGTCAATGACACCATATCGATTGTCCTTATTAAAAAAATACAAGACTCGTCTGGGATTTGAACACGTGACCTCTCGCATTTTATCGCAAATGGAAGTTCTCTCAGAGATAATCATACCCCTAGACCAACGAGCTAACCGACGATAAAGATTCACTCAAACCAGCTTCTCATTGCCTGCCGAAGCTTATTGTATCTGCTCAATGCGCTTCTTTATTCCTGTTCAATTTGGTTTCGTTGTTAAAATAAAATCAAAAGAAACAATTTTTGTCTCTTGCTTTTCGTACTGGGATCATTGGGTAAATTGGGGTATTTTGGGTTTGTTGGCCTCCACTGCGAACAGAATAAAACAGGACCTGAGGAAGGAGCAGTGCTCCGAAAGCTAGTGTTTGAAACAAACCTGTTGGACTTTAACCTGGTGTTGTCAGACTTCATACTGAACAGAATAAAAGACATACGGGCCCAGTCATTGCTCTTGCTGAGTATTTCGCAAGCCCAGGCCAGATGGTGGGGGGTGAATGTCATGCGACATGAATCCAAGGTCCCGGTTGAGGCCGTACTCATGTGTGCGGAACTTGGCTACATGTTTCTGTTCAGCAGCTCTGCGATGTCGCGCGTCCTGAAGGCCGCCTTGGAGAACGCTTACCCGGAGATCAGAGGCTGAATGTCCTTGACTGCTGAAGTGTTCTCCGATGTGACATGTGAATATTCGATTCATTCTCTATCTGCAGTCTCTGTTCCTGTGTGTGGCACAGGTCTCCCCAGGCCAACAAGCCAGCCGCTGATTTGATCTCAGTTAAAATAACTTTTAATTGCGTCCCAAAGCCCATCAGTTTCCCCACAATTATAAATCAGAAATGTGAATGAACAATGTGACATTTATCTCTCTGTTATGGTGATGATCAGAAGCAGTGATGTCAGTTTTCACCACTCGCCAAGTCAGCCTGTGGATGCGTCTCGCCAATCACCTGGGTAATGTAATTCTGCCAGTCAGTGTGTTCAGTTGGCATTTTAGGAGAAATTCGAAGTCATCATGACTTCATCAGTGGCCTCATGGTTAAGGTGTGAGTGATAGAACATTACAGCACAGAACAGGCCCTTTGGCCCACGATGATGTGCCGACCCATTGTCCGAGATTAATCATAGAATTTACAGTGCAGAAGGAGGCCATTCGGCCAATCGATCTGCACCAGCCCCCGGAAAGAGCACCCCACCCTTGGACTGTGGGAGGAAAACGGAGCACCCGGAGGAAACCCATGCACGCACGGGGAGGATGTGCAGACTCCGCACAGACAGTGATCCAAGCCGAAATCGAACCTGGGACCCTAGAGCTGTGAAGCAATTGTGCTATCCACAATGCTACCATGCTGCCCTTAAGAAGAAATTAATCTACACTATATCATTGTACCGTAATCCATGTACCTATCCAATAGCTGCTTGAAAGTCCCTAATGTTTCCAACTGAACTACTTCCCCAGGCAGTGCATTCCATGACCCCACTACACTCTGGGTAAAGAACCTCCCTCTGACATCCCCCCTATATCTTCCACCATTCACCTTAAATTTATGTCCCCTTGTAATGGTTTGGTCCACAAAGGGGAAACGTCTCTGACTGTCTACTCTATCTATTCCCCTGATCATCTATCACGTCGCCCCCTCACCCTTCTCTGTTCTAATGAGAAAAGGCCGAGCACCCTCAATCTTTCCTCGTAAGACCTACTCTCCATTCCATGCAACATCCTGGCAAATCTCCTTTGCACCTTTTCCAAAGCTTCCACATCCTTCCTAAAATGAGGCAACCAGAACTGTACACAGTACTCCAAATGTGGCCTTACCAGGGTTTTGTACAGTTGCATCATCACCTCACGGCTCTTAAATTCAATCCCTCTGCTAATGAATGCTAGCGCACCATAGGCCTTCTTCACAGCTCTAACCACTTGAGTGCCAACTTTCAAAGATGTATGAACATAGACCCCAAGATCTCTCTGCTCCTCCACATTGCCAAGAACCCTACCGTTAGCTCTGTATTCCGCATTCATATTTCTCCTTCCAAAATGGACAACCTCACACTTTTCAGGTTTAAACTCCATCTGCTACTTCTCAGCCCAGCTCTGCATCCTATCTATGTCTCTTTGCAGCCGACAACAGCCATCATCACTATCCACAACTCCACCAATCTTCGTATTGTCTGCAAATTTACTGACACACCCTTCAACTCCCTCATCCAAGTCATTAATGAAAATCACAAACAGCAGAGGACCCAGAACTGATCCCTGTGGTACGCCACTGATAACTGGGATCCAGGCGAAATATTTGCCATCCACCACCACTCTCTGACTTCTATCGGTTAGCCAGTTTGTTATCCAACTGGCCAAATTTCCCACTATCCCATGCCTCCTTTCTGCATAAGCCTACCATGAGGAACCTTATCAAATGCCTGACTAAAATCCATGTACAGTACATCCACTGCTTTACCTTCATCCACATGCTTGGTCACCTCCTCAAAGAATTCAATAAGACTTGTAAGGTAACACCTACCCCTCACAAATCCGTGCTGACTATCCCTAATCAAGCAGTGTCTTTCCAGATGTTCAGAAATCCTATCCCTCAGTACCCTTTCCATTACTTTGCCTACCACCGAAGTAAGACTAACTTGCCTGTAATTCCCATGGTTATCCCTATTCCCTTTTTTGAACACGGGTACGACATTCGCCACTCTCCAATCCCCTGGTACTACCCCTGTTGACAGTGAGGATGAAAAGATCATTGCCAACGGCTCTGCAATTTCATCCCATGCTTCGCATAGAATCCTTGGATATATCCCGTCAGGCCCGGTGGACTTGTCTATCCTAAAGTTTTTCAAAATGACCAACACATCTTCCTTCCTAACAAGTATTTCCTCGAGCTTACCAGTCTGTTTCACACTGTCCTCTCCAACAATATGGCCCCTCTCATTTGTAAATACTGAAGAAAAGTACTCGTTCAAGACCTCTCATGTCTCTTCAGACTCAATACACAATCTCCCGCTACTGTCCTTGATCGGTCCTACCCTCACTCTAGTCTTTCACATATGTCTCACATGTGTGTAAAGGACCTTGGGGTTTTCCTTGATCCTACCCGCCAAAGATTTTTCATGCCCTCTCTTAGCTCTCCTAATCCCTTTCTTCAGTTCCCTCCTGGCTATCTTGTATCCCTCCAGCGCCCTCTCTGAACCTTGTTTCCTCAGCCTTACATAAGTCTCCTTCTTCCTCTTAACAAGACATTCAACCTCTCTTGTCAACCATAGTTCCCTCACTCGACCATCTCTTCCCTGCCTGACAGGGACATACATATCAAGGACACGTAGTACCTGTTCCTTGAACAAGTTCCACATTTCACTTGTGTCCTTCCCTGACAGCCAATGTTCCCAACTTATGCACTTGAATTCTTGTCTGACAACATCGTATTTACCCTTCCCCCAATTGCAAACCTTGCCCTTTTGCACGCACCTATCCCTCTCCTTTACTAAAGTGAAAGTCACAGAATTGTGGTCACTATCTCCAAAATGCTCCCCCACGAACAAATCTATCACTTGCCCTGGTTCATTGCCAAGTCCCAAATCCAATATGGCCTCCCCTCTGGTCGGACAATCTGCATACTGTGTTAGAAAATCTTCCTGGACACACTGCACAAACACCACCCCATCCAAACTATTTGATCGAAAGAGTTTCCACTCAATGTTTGGGAAGTTGAAGTCACCCATGTCTACTATCCTGTGACTTCTGCACCTTTCCAAAATCTGTTCCCTAATCTGTTCCTCCACATCTCTGCTACTATTGGGTGACCTATAGAAAACTCCCAACAAGAAGACTGCTCCTTTCCTACTTCTGACTTCAACCCATACTACCTCAGTAAGCAGATATTCCTCGAACTTCCTTCCTGCATCTGTTATACTATCTCTAATTAAAAACGCCCCCCCCCCACCTCTTTTACCACTCTCCCTAATCTTATTGAAACATCTACAACCAGGGACCTCCAACAACCATTTCTGCCCCTCTTCTATCCAAGTTTCCGTGATGGCCACCACATCGTAGTCCCAAGTACCGATCCATGCATTCACCCACCTTATTCCTGATGCTTCTTGCGTTGAAGTATATACACTTCAACCCATCTCCGTGTCTGCAAGTACTCTCCTTTGTCAGTGTTCCCTTCCCCACTGCCTCACTGCACGCTTTGGAGTCCTGAATATCGGCTACCTTAGTTGCTGGACTAACAATCCGGTTCCCATTCCCCTGCCAAATTAGTTTAAACCCTCCCGAAGAGTACTAGAAAATCTCCCTCACAGGATATGGGTGCCCCTCTGGTTCAAATGCAACCCATCCTGCTTGTACAGGTCCCACCTTCCCCAAAATGAACTCCAATTATCCAAATACCTGAAGCCCTCCCTCCTGCGCCATTCCTGCAGCCACGTGTTCAACTGCACTCTCTCCCTATTCCTACCTCGCTATCATGTGGCACCGGCAACAAACCAGAGATGACAACTCTGTCTGTCCTGGCTCTTAACTTCCAGCCCAACTCCCTAAAGTCGTTTATTACCTCTACACCCCTTTTACGACCAATGTCGTTGGTACAAATGTGCACCACGACTTCTGGCTGCTCACTCTCCCCCTTAAAGCTCCTGAAGACAAAATTTGAGACATCCCTGTCCCTGGCACCCGGGAGGCAACATACCTTCCGGGAGTCTCGCTCGCGACCACAGAATCTCCTATCTATTCCCCTAACCATTGAATCTCCTATTACTATTGCTTTTCTATTCTCCCCCTTCCCTTCTGAGCCCCAGAGCCAGACTCAGTGCCAGAGACCTGGCCGCTAGGACCTTCCCCCGGTAGTTCATCCCCCCCAACAGCATCCAAAATGGTATACTTGTTTTGAAGGAGAACGGCCACGAGGGATCCCTGCACTGTCTGCCTGTTTGTTTTCTTTCCCCTGACTGTAACCCAGCTACTCTTGTCCTGTACCTTGTGTGTGGTTACCTCCCGTTAACTCTTCTCTATAACCCCTTCTGCCTCCCAGATGATCTGAAGTTCATCCAGCTCCAGCTCCAGTTCCCTAACACGGTCTCCGAGGAGCTGGAGTTGGGTGCACTTCTCGCAGGTATAGTCTTTGGGGACACCTGTGGTATCCCTCACCACCCACATCCTACAGGAGGAGCATGCAACTGGCCTAGCCTCCAGCCCCTCTTACCTTACAGAATATAGCTGCCCTGTGGACCAACTGGACCTCGCCCTCCGACTCTGCTCCCAGTCAGCTGCACTCTCTGTAAACTCCTGGATCCCTTCTCGCTCTTCGAAGACTGGTTCAAGTTTGCTTCACTTTTCAAGGTCCGGCTCAATAAAATCAGTCACAGGCCCATGATCTGCTTTCCTCCTGTTCTCAGACACATCCACTTTGTACAAGGGCGCACTAACTGGTTTTCAGAGTAAGAGTCAGACTGCAGTCACCTCGTTCTCTCTCGATCCCTTTATCCCAGAGACACCTCACAACCAGGAATGGAACTTCTCACAGAGCCAAGAATGGAATAGTTTGTCGATTCTTCCACTGATTCAGGCCCGTCCATCACCAGGACGTATTCGTCCAAAAGAGTTGGGATGAGATGGGGCTGAGTTTCACTGTGTATCCAATCAGCCCTCGGAGAAGCACAAAAACAAGGAGTGAGGAGAGAAAAAGAAACAAAGAAATAGATAGAGAGACAAAGGAAAGAAAACAAGAATTTTTTTTTCAAATATGTTCCATTTCTGCCTCGATCATGTTACCCAGAAATACATTCAGCTGAATGAAACCAAACCACGTTTCCATTCGCTGCCGTTGCTGCTTCTCCTTCCAAACGCTGCAGGAAACGTTATTATTTATTGATTGTTGCTTTGAGTGTGAGTTCCTTATTGATCTTTATATTGAAGAATGAAATGAAAATCGCTTATTGTCAAAAGTAGGCTTCAAATGAAGTTACTGTGAAAGGACACTAGTCGCCACATTCCGGCGCCTGTTCAGGGAGGCTGGTACGGGAATTGAACCGTGCTGCTGGCCTGCCTTGGTCTGCTTTCAATGCCAGCGATTTAGCCCTGTGCTAAACCAGCCCCGTTTAGTTTTTAAAAAGAACGTATTTCGAAAAAACTGAATTCGATAAATGTTCACACCGTTAACAGACAACCAACCGAAATTCCGATTAATTGTCGAGCCGGCAGCTTCCCGGGGGAGTTAAACAAACATTTCGAATCACAGTCACTGCGAGCAGGATTCGAATCTGCGCGGGAAAACCCTATTTCATTTGAAGTCCAACCACTCGCCCATCACAGCTGCGTCATTCAACATCAATTTGGTCGATAGAAAAATTCTAAAACCAGCCTGGAATCACTCCAGGAAGTTGTTGCATTCAAACGACCAACGGGGCCCCGGGGTTTATGTGAGGAGGGATTGAATTTTCGTTGAAAATGACCATTCGATTTGGAGAGACTCGGAAATCTCAGCTCCCTAAACGCACAATTCCACTGAATAAATATTTTGTGTAACGACATCAGTTACATTGGAAATATATTAGAAATTCATGTTTCTTTTCAAATGCAGCAGCACTGCCCTTCCCAGTCTGGAAGAAAATTAAAATGATGAAATCTCGAAATTACAGAGGGAGACCTGTGCAGACCGAATGGTCACATGATGACCTGATGATGCAATTAAAATGATCACGTGTCTGGATTTCGGCAGTTCTCCCCGGATCGCGGTCAGAGCACAAGCCAGGAGCAGCTGCACAACTATTAAGTCAGTTATTTTTATTCCAACTCCTTGGTCGCCAGTCATTGAGAGAGAAGCATTTCTACATGGTGTCAGGAGTGGGCAGTATGGCAGAAGGACTCCACCGCATCAAACTCCTTGGATCATAGAATCGTAGAATCTCCAGCGCAGAAGGAGGCCATTCGACCCAACGAGTCAGCACTGACCCTCCGAATGAGCCCCACAGCGACTCTCTTCAAGAAGAGGTTTAATAGATATTGCACCAGCAGCCCGGCTAGCTCAGTCGGTAGAGCATGGGACTCTTAATCCCAGGGTCGTGGGTTCGAGCGTATAATGTTATTATCGGAAAATATTGATGCTGAATGAACTGTCTTCACAACAGGAAAACAAGGTTATGTCGCTGGACTGGGAATCCAGGGGTCTGAACTAACCCTTGGTGACAAGATTTAATAAATCTGGAATTGAAATTTCGTCTCATGTTCTGCTTCAGACGGATCATATTTCCACAACAGGGATTGATTTGACTGAACCACAGTGAAGATCTGTCACCGGCAGACTCACGGTTCCACGACACAGAGAGAACAGTTGCATTTCAGAGAGCTCAGTTACACAGCAGGATATACATTTACAAACAGGGCCTTCTCCACCTCGGCACCTTTTCTGTGTCATTGTGTGTGTCCTAATAGTCTCTTCCTGCTTTTCTGTGTGTCTTTCTCTGTCTGTCACGGCCGTGCTGATGTTACGTATTAATCTCACTTTTCCCAAACAATAATTGTGATTGATAGATACAGGCAGATTTCCGCACTGACATTCAGTACCAATGTCTAATAGAGACTGAAACCCACCCTCACATACAGTCCCAGACATTGACTCATATTGAAGGAACCCTGCTCTCACAAACTGTTCCACAGACTGAGTTGCAGAGTGTTCCCTCCACTCGCGAACACTACCTGTGATTTACAGATACAGAACAAATCTCAGTCAGGTGAGTAGCAGAGTTTGATGGGGACGACATGGATTCCACAATCACCTTCTCTGTGCCTGATAATCAGATGCAGTTGACACGCGGTATCTGTGTTGTTTTAACAAGAGTTTTACACAAGAACCGGAACTATAAGACGTAGGAGCAGAAGTAGGCCATTCAGCCCATCGAATATGCTCCGTATTTTAATGAGATTATGATTGATCTGATATATGACGTGTTATGACCTCACACTGTGGCACGTTGTCACAGTGGTTACCTCACAGAGCCAGCGATCCGGTTCAATTCCAGCCTTTGGTCACTGACTGTGTGGAGTTTGCACTTTCTCTCCGTGTCTGTGTGGGTTTCCTCCGGGTGCTGCGATTTCCTCGCACAGTCCAAATGTGTGCGGGTTAGGTGGACTGTCCATGCTAAATTGCCCCTTAGTGTTCAGAAAGGTGGGTGGTGTTACAGGGATGTGGTGCAGAGATAGGGACGCTGTCACAGGGTCGGTGCAGAGTCGATGGGCAGAATGGCCTCCTTTTACATTTTAATGATTTCATGATAATCCTCATGTCCACTTTCCCGGGTTTTTATATCTAGATTTCATGATGAACCTTTAAAACCAACATTCCAACCAAACCTCAGGTACCAATATCCTCAATGGTCGTTAATTTCCCGGCTGTCTATCATTTGGTCAGTCTGAGGAAGTCACGTCCTGGAAATGTCATACATTGATCCAGTTCTAAAGTAAATTAAGTCGCTCTAGTCCCTGATGACCATAGGCTGCTTTCCCCGTTGACGGTGAGATCTGACTGGTGGTGATTTAACCTGAGGATCATAAGACCATAAGACATAGGAGCGGAAGTAAGGCCATTCGGCCCATCGAGTCCACTCCACCAATCAATCATGGCTGATTGCAACTCCATTTACCCGCTCTCTCTCCATAGCCCTTAATTCCTCGAGAAATCAAGAATTTATCAACTTCTGTCTTAAAGACACTCAACGTCCCGGCCTCCACCGCCCTCTGTGGCAATGAATTCCACAGACCCACCACTCTCTGGCTGAAGAAATTTCTCCTCATCTCTGTTCTAAAGTGACTCCCTTTTATTCTAAGGTTGTGCCCCCGGGTCCTAGTCTCCCCTGCTAATGGAAACAACTCCCCTACGTCCACCCTATCTAAGCCATTCATTATCACCATACCTCAGGCGAGGGGCAAGTTTGTGAAGGCTGGGTTTTCATGATTCCGTTCTATATTTACCGTGTGATCAGAATCTAATTAACCTGGTGTTGTCTCTGTTAATATTGTCTCATGGTAAGGCAAACATCACCGATTGGATAGACGAGTGATCGTTCTTCAGTCTTGTCATGGACGGACCCGCTGAATATTGAGGCACTTTCTGAAAAGTTTACCTTTCTACCAGGAATAGTCTCATCCCAACACAATAATTTATCATTAATCTGCTCCAAGTATACTTTCATGACTCGCTGAAAGAATATACTCTATTTCCTGGAGATACCTGTGACTCAATGATCAGGCTATGTCCATCGTGAAGTGTGTGTTCCGATGATCGACGGATTTCTCTGTGAAGCCGGGAGCGTTTGTTTTTGCTGTCAAATGATGGTTCATTCCAGTCTTTCAGCGGGGGCCTTTCACACTGTGTGTAAACATCTTGGAAATAATATTGAAGTGTTTCCCATCAGCCCATTCACAAAAGTCCCTGAATATCCTGGGAATTCGTTTTACTGACAAAATCTGCATTTCTATCATTGACCACCGGGCTGAAATGAAATGAAAATCGCTTATTGTCACAAGGAGGCTTCAAATGAAGTTACTGTGGAAAGCCCCTCGTCGCCACAGTCCGGCGCCTGTTCCGGGAGACAGGTACGGGAATTGAACCATGCTGCTGGCCTGCCTTGGTCTGCTTTCCAAGCCAGTGATTTAGCCCTGTGCTAAACCAACCCCTGAAGACAAAGTGGCGCATATTTTCCATCAATTCATGGATGCAACACGAATTAAGACTTTTTGACGCATGCATTTGTGGGTTGAGGTGGCCGAGTGGTTAAGGCGTTGGACTGCTAATCCATTGTGCTCTCTGTGCGACCGAATCCCATCCTCGTCGATTTTTCATCCGCTAGTTGCTCGGAAGTGGGACTCATTTTTCCAAGATGGGTCTGCAGTAACTGATGTGACAATCCAGTCCAAGTTGTCAGGCCAGATTGCAGCGAGTTGTGTTGGAAAAGCGAGAATTCAAAATTCAGTCTTGTTCTGATTGAGATGAATTGATCGGGTAGTGAGAGAGGAACCACTTTGATTTGATTTATTGTCCCATGAAAAGTATTTTTCTGCTACCAAGGGAACATACACATTACATAGATAGTAGACAGAAAAAGAATAATCGACAGAGTACATTGACAAATGGTACATGGACAAACAGTGATTGGTTATAGTGCGGAACAAGGGCCCAAACAAAGCAAACCCATGAGCAAGAGCAGCATAGGGCGTCGTGAATAGTGTTCTTACAGGGAACAGATCAGTCCGAGGGAGAGTTGTTGAGGAGTCTAGTAGCTGTGGGGAAGAAGCTGTTCCTATGTCTGGATGTGCGGGTCTTCAGACTTCTGTACCTTCTGCCTGATGGAATAATCTGTAAAAAGGTAAAACCTGGGTGGGAGGGTCTCTGATAATGTTGTCTGCTGTCCTGCGGCAGCGGGATTGGAGACAGAATCACTGTGCGGGTGGCAAGCTTGTGTGAAACGTTGGGCTGATGTCACCACACTGCAGTTTCTTGCGACCTTGGGCCGAGCAGTTGCGATCCCAAGCTGTGATGCAGCCCGATAGGATGCTCTCTGTGGTACATCTGTAGACGTTTGTGAGAGTCGATGCAGACATGACGAATTTCCTCTCCTTCCATAGGAGGTAGAGACGATGTTGGGTTTCTAGACTGTTGCATCAACATGAGTGGACCAGGGCAGACTGTTGGTGATGGTGACCCCCAGAAATGTAATGCTATCCACCATCTCCACTTCGCAGCCATTGATGTAGAGGGGTGTGTGTGTTGTGCAACGCTTCCTGGCGTCGATGATCAGTTCCTTGATCTTTCCGATATTTAGAGACAGGCTGTTTTAGGTACACTATGCAACCAAGTGATTTATCTACCTTCTGTATCTGATTCGTCATTGTTTGCAATACGACCTACCACAGTGGTATCATCCACAAACTTATAGATTGAGTTGGAGCTAAATCCTGCCACACAGGATATGCCTCCATATTCAGCGGGTCCGGCCATGACAAGACTGAAGAACGATCACTCGTCTATCCAGTCAGTGAGGTTTGCCTCACTGTGAGACAAGATTGTCTAAGAGAACACCAGATAAATTAGATTCAGATCACACGGTTATACTAGAACTGAATCATGAAAATCCCGCTTTCTCACAATTCCCTTTCCAGCCTCCCCGAACAGATGCCGGAATGTGGTGACTCGGGCTTTTCACAGTAACTTCATTGAAGCCAACTTGTGACAATAACAGATTATTATTATTATTATTATTGCTCGTCGCCTGAGGTATGGTGATCCTCAGGTTAAATCACCACCAGTCAGATCTCACCCTCAAAGGGGAAAGCAGCCTATGGTCATCAGTGACTAGAGCGACTTAATTTACTTTAGAACTGGATCAATGTGTGACATTTCCAGGATGTGACTTCCTCAGACTGACCAAATGATCGACAGCCGGGAAATTAACGACCATTCAGAAGTTACTGGTACCTGGGGCTTGGTTGGAATGTTGGTTTTAAAGTTTCATCATGATATCTAGAGATAAAAACCCGGGAAAGTGGACATGAGGGTTATCATGAAATCATTAAAATGTAAAAGGAGGCCATTCTGCCCATCGACTCGGCACCGATTCTCTGAAAGAGCCTCTGTGTCCCCACCACATCCCTGTAACACCACCCAACTTTCTGAACACCAAGGAGCAACTTAGCATGGACACTCCACCTAACCCGCACACATTTGGACTGTGCGAGGAAATCGCAGCGCCCGGAGGAAACCCACACAGACACGGAGAGAAAGTGCAAACTCCACACAGTCAGTGACCAAAGGCTGGAATTAAACCCGGATCGCTGGCGCTGTGAGGTAACCACTGTGACAACGTGCCACATTATGAGGTCATAACACGTCATATATCAGATCAAGCATGATCTCATTGCAATACGGAGCATATTCGATGGGCTGAATGGTTTACTTATGCTTCTATATCTTATACCCTGACATTGTGCAATATTCTGCTATTTGTCTCTAAAACCTTGTTAAAACAATGTTGAGCGAGTTGGTCACACCGCAGGTGAAAGGTACTGAAGGAGATAGAAAATGGGTGACAAAAGACAGAGCAAGAGTAGGAAAGCAGTGCAGGTGTCCCCTGCGGTCATCTCCCTGCAAAACAGATACACCGCTTTGGATACCGTTGAGGGAGATGGCTCACCAGGGGAAGGCAACAGCAGCCAGGTTCATGGCACCGTGGCTGACTCAGCTGCGCAGCCGGGCAGGAAGAAGATTGGCAGGGCTATAGTGATAGGTGACTCAATCGTAAGGGGAATAGACAGGCGGTTCTGCGGACACAATCGAGACTCCAGGATGGTATGTTGCCTCCCTGGTGCAAGGGCAAAGGATGTCTCGGAGGCCCTGCAGGACATTCTGGGGGGGGGGGGGGGGGGGGTGAACAGCCAGCTGTCGTGGTGCACATAAGCACTGATGATATATGTTTAAAAAACGGGGTGAGGTCCTACAAGCTGAATTCAGGGAGTTAGTAGTTAAACTTAAAAGTAGGGCCTCAAAGGTAGTAATCTCAGGATTGCTACCAGTGCCACGAGCTAGTCAGAGTAGGAATGTGAGGATAGATAGGATGAATGCGCGGCTCGAGAGATGGTGCAAGTGGGAGGGATTCAAATTCCTGGGGCATTGGAACCGGTTCTGGGGGTGGTGGGACCAGTACAAACCGGACGGTCTGCACCTGGGCAGGGCTGGAATTGATGTCCTAGGGAGAGTGTTCGCTAGAGCTGTTGGGGAGAGTTTAAACTAATGTGGCAGGGGGATGGGAACCGACGCAGGAATTTGGAAGGTAGTAAAACAGGGACAGAAACAAAAGGCAGTAAGGGGGAAAGTGTAAGGCAGAGAAGCCATAGTCAAAAATCAAAAAGGGCGACAGTACAAGGTACAGTGACTGAGGGGAGCTCCGTGAATAGGACCAGGAATACTAAAAGGAATAAAACGGGAAGTAAAAACATGAATGGTAAGCGACGCGGCAGGTTGTTACATGACTTTATGGGTTCAACCACAAGGAAAATAAGGAGAAAGGTTAAGAGGAAATATAACTTAGGAGAGGTTACTGAACGAGGTGGTAAGATTCAGAACAGAGGTAAAAAAGCCAACATAAGTGTACTTTACCTGAATGCTCGTAATAATCAGAATAAGGTAAATGAGATGGTGGTGCAAATCATCGTGAATGACTATGATTTAGTGGCCATTACTGAAACATGGTTAAAGGATGGTGTCGACTGGGAGTTAAATATCCGAGTAAATCAAACTATACGGAAGGGCAGAGTGGTTGGTAAGTGAGGTGGTGTAGCTCTATTATTTAAGGATGACATCTGGGCAATAGTAAAGGATGACATCGGTGCTATGGAGGATAAGGTTGAATCCATTTGGGTGGAAATCAGGAATAGTAAGGCAAAAAAGTAACTGATAGGAGTCATCTATAGGCCAACAAATAGTAACATTGTGGTGGGGCAGGCAATAAACAAAGAAATAACTGATGCATGTAGAAATTGTACAGCAGTTAACATGGGGGATTTTAATCTACATGTCGATTGGTTTAACCAGGTCGGTCAAGGCAGCCTTGACGAGGAGTTCATAGAATGTATCCACGACAGTTTCCAAGAACAGTATGTAATGGAACCTACGAGTGAACAAGCGGTCGTAGATCTGGTCCAGTGTAATGAGACAGGATTGATTCAGGATCTCATAGTTAGGGATCCTCTCGGAAGGAGCGATCACAATACGGTGGAATTTAAAATACAGATGGAGACTGAGAAAGTAAAATCAAACACGAGTCTTTTGTGCTGATAGAAAGGAGTTTACAGTGGGATGAGAGAAGAACTAGCTAAGGTAGACTGGGAGCAAAGACTTTATGGTGAAACAGTTGAGGAACAGTGGACAACCCTACAAGCGATTTTTCACAGTGCTCAGCAAAGGTATATACCAACAAAAAAGTAAGGACGGTAGAAAGAGGGAAAATCGACCGTGGATATCTAAGGAAATAAGGGAGAGTATCAAATTGAAGGAAAAAGCATACAAAGTAGCAAAGATTAGTGGGAGACTAGAGGACTGGGAAATCTTTAGCGGGCAACAGAAAGCTACTAAAAAAGCTATAAAGAAGAGTAAAATAGATTATGAGAGTAAACTTGCTCAGAATATAAAAACAGAGAGTAAAATTTTCTACAAATATATTTTAAAATAAATAGTGACTAAGGTAAACATTGGTCCTTTAGACGATGAGAAGGGAGATTTGATAATGTGAGATGAGGAAATGGCTGAGTAACTGAACAGGTTTTTTGGGTCGGTCTTCACAGTGGAAGACACAAATAACATGCCAGTGACTGATGTAAATGAGGCTATGACAGGTGAGGACCTTGAGAGGATTGTTATCAATAAGGTAGTAGTGATGAGCAAGCTAATGGGGCTAAAGGTAGACAAGTCTCCTGGCCCTGATGGAATGCATCCCAGAGTGCTAAAAGAGATGGGTAGGGAAATTGCAAATGCACTAGTGATAATTTACCAAAATTCACTAGATTCTGGGGTTGTCCCGGCGGATTGGAAATTAGCAAACGTGACACCACTGTTTAAAAAAGGAGGGAGGCAGAAAGCGGGTAATTATAGGCCAGTGAGCTTAACTTCGGTAGTAGGGAAGATGCTGGAATCTATCATCAAGGAAGAAATAGCGAGGCATCTGGATGAAAATTGTCCCATTGGGCAGACGCAGCATGGGTTCATAAAGGGCAGGTCGTGCCTAACTAATTTAGTGGAATTTTTTGAGGACATTACCAGTGCGGTAGATAACGGGGAGCCAATGGATGTGGTATATCTGGGTTTCCAGAAAGCCTTTGACAAGGTGCCACACAAATGGTTGCTGCATAAGATAAACATGCATGGCATTAAGGGGAAAGTATTAGCATGGATAGAGGATTGGTTAGTTAATAGAAAGCAAAGAGTGGGGATTAATGGATGTTTCTCTGGTTGGCAATCAGTAGCTAGTGGTGTCCCTCAGGGATAGGTGTTGGGCCCACAATTGTTCACAATTTACAGAGGTGATTTGGAGTTGGGGACCAAGGGCAATGTGTCCAAGTGTACAGACGACACTAAGATGAGTGGAAAAGCAAAAAGTGCAGAGGATACTGTAAGTCTGCAGAGCGATTTGGATAGGCTAAGTGAATGGGCTAGGGTCTGGCAGATGGAATACAATATTGACAAATGTGAGGTTATCCATTTTGGTAGGAATAACAGCAAAAGGCATTATTATTTAAATGATAAAATATTAAAACATGCTGCTGTGCAGAGAGAACTGGGTGTGCTAGTGCATGAGTCACAAAAAGTTGGTTTACAGGTGCAACAGGTGATTAAGAAGGCAAATGGAATTTTGTCCTTCATTGCTAGAGGGATGGAGTTTAAGACTAGGGAGGTTATGCTGCAATTGTATAAGGTGTTAGTGAGGCCACACATGGAGTAGTGTGTTCAGTTTTGGTCTACTTACTTGAGAAAGGACATACTGGCACTG
This sequence comes from Scyliorhinus torazame, assembly GCF_047496885.1. Lineage (NCBI taxonomy): Eukaryota > Metazoa > Chordata > Chondrichthyes > Carcharhiniformes > Scyliorhinidae > Scyliorhinus > Scyliorhinus torazame. The sequence continues at coordinate 48,389,982 of NC_092730.1, forward strand.
GAGGGTGTGCAGAGGAGATTCACTAGGTTAATCCCAGAGCTGAAGGGTTTGGATTACGAGGAGAGGTTGAGTAGACTGGGGCTGTACTCGTTGGAATTTAGAAGGATGAGGGAGGATCTTATTGAAACATATAAAGATTATGAAGGGAATAGATAGGATAGATGCAGGCAGGTTGTTTCCACTGGCAGGCGAAAGCAGAACTAGGGGGCATAGCCTCAAAATAAGGGGAAGTAGATTTAGGACTGAGTTTAGGAGGAACTTCTTCACCCAAAGGGTTGTGAATCTATGGAATTCCTTGCCCAGTGAAGCAGTAGAGGCCCCTTCATTAAATGTTTTTAAGATAAAGATAGATAGTTTTTTGAAGAATAAAGGGATTAAGGGTTATGGTGTTAGGGCCGGAAAGTGGAGCTGAGTCCACAAAAGATCAGCCATGATCTCATTGAATGGTGGAGCAGGCTCGAGGGGCCAGATGGCCTACTCCTGCTCCTAGTTCTTATGTTCTTATCTGGACCACAGACTCCGAGTGCCGACTGCGTCTGGTTATGTGGCGGAGAGAAGGTGATTGTGGAATCCATGTCGTACCCATCAAACTCTGCTACTCACCTGACTGAGATTTGTTCTGGATCTGGAAATCACAGGTAGTGTTCGCGAGTGGAGGGAACACTCTGCAACTCAGTCTGTGGAACAGTTTGTGAGAGCAGGGTTCCTTCAATATGAGTCAATATCTAGTACTGTATGTGAGGGTGGGATTCAGTTTCTATCAAACATTGGTACTGAATGTCAGTGTGGAAATCTTTCTGTATCTATCAATCACAATGTCTGTTTGGGAAAAGTGAGATTAATACGTAACATCAGCACGGCTGTGACAGACAGAGAAAGACACACAGTAAAGCAGGAAGACACTATCAGGACACACACACAATGACACACAGAAAAGGTGCCGAGCAAACCAGCAAGATACTGAGATGGAAAAACTGGTTATTTACGAAAATGTGTTTCCTGCTGCACACATATAGGCCCTGTTTGTAAATGTATATCCTGCTGTGTAACCGTGCTCTCTGCTGTGTAAATGAGCTCTCTGCTGTGTAACTGTGCTCCCTGCTGTGTAACCGTGCTCTCTGCTGTGTAACTGAGCTCGCTGCTGTGTAACTGAGCTCTCTGCTGTGTAACTGTTCTCTCTGTCGTGGAACCGTGACTCTGCCTGTGACAGATCTTCACTGTGGTTGTGTCAAATGATTCCCTGTTGTGGAAATATGTCCTCTCTGAAGCAGAACCTTTCTGCGCCATTACTGAGACGAAATTTCAATTCCAGATTTATTAAGTCTTGCCACCAAGGGTTAGTTCAGACCTCTGGATTCCCAGTCCAGCGACATAACCTTGAGTTCCTGTTGTCAAAACAGTTCGTTCAGCATCAATATTTTCAGATAATAATGTAGACCGCCCAACGTGGGGCTCGAACCCACGACCCTGGGATTAAGAGTCCCATGCTCTACCGACTGAGCTAGCCGGGCTGATGGTATACTAACTATTAAACTTCTTCCTGTCGAGAGTCGCTGCGGTGCTCATTCGGAGGGTTAGTCTTGACTCGTTGGGCCGAATGGCCTCCTTCTGAGCTGGATATTCTACGATTCTATGATCCAAGGATGTTGATGCGGTGGAGTCCTTCTGCCATGCTGCCACACTCCTGACACCATATAGAAATGCTGGTCTCTCAATGACTGGCGACCAAGGATTTGGAATAAAAATAACTGACTTAATAGTTGTGCAGCTGCTCCTGGCTTGTGCTCTGACCGCGATCCGGGGAGAACTGCCGGAATCCCGACACGTGATCATGTTAGTTGCGTCATCAGATCATCATGTATTCTATCGACCAAATCACTAATGAATGACACATTGGACGCACCTGCGATGGCCGAGTGGTTAAGGCGTTGGGCTTAAACTCCGGTGTGGTTTTCCCGCGCAGGTTCGAGCCTTGCTCGCAGCGACTTTGATTCGTAATGTTTGTTCAATTCCTCCCACAAGCCGCTGACTCCGGAATGAATCGGAATTCCGATTGGCTGTAAATAAACGGTTGGAACGTTCTTCGAGTTCAGTCCGATATGTAACATTTTTTTGGGAAACTGAACAAAATATAAAGATGGAAACGTGATTTGCTTTCATTCAGCTGAATGTATTTCTGGGTAAAAAGATCGTGGTAGAAATGGAACATATTTTATCTCTCTATCTGTTTCTTTGTTTCTTTCTCTCTCCCTCACTCACTGTTTTTGTGCTTCTCCGGGGACTGATTGGATACACAGTGAAACTCAGCCCCATCTCACCCCAACTCTTTTGGACGAATACGTCCTGGTGATGGACGGTCCTGAATCAGTGGAAGAATCGACAAACTATTCCATTCTTGGCTCTGTGAGAAGTTCCATTCCTGGTTGGGAGGTGGCTCTGAGATAAAGGGATCGAGAGAGAACGAGGTGACTGCAGTCTGACTCTTACTCTGAAAATCAGTTAGTGCACCCTTGTAGAAAGTGGATGTGTCTGAGAACAGGAGGAAAGCAGATCATGGGCCTGTGATTGATTTTATTGAGCCGGACATTGAAAAGTGAAGCAAACTTTTAACCAGTCAGCGCCTGTCTGAGAGCTCGGAAGGAATTACGGCTGACATTGAGACAGTTCAGAGTGAATTGTAACAGCAAATCGAATCTTCAAGAGGTGTTGGTATATTGATTTCAGAGAGAATGTCATAATACCATAAAAGATCAGTTGCGCTTGTTTTTGTTTTGTTCGGTAATTTGGGGAATCTATTTGGAGCGGGTGCAGTTGGTCAATATCTGTGTCTCTTGCTTGTCCAGCTGCCCGTGCAACAGCAGCTCCATTCCTATCCAGATGTGTGGACACAAACGGCAAACCCACATTATTGTATCCCCGCGGAGGTTCTAAACCCGCTCGCAGCGGCTCTGCTCCGGAATATTTACTCAGCTCCATAAACAAACCACTGACCACACAAAAGACCGGGGCTCCCATTGCCTCTCATTGATGGTTTTCACCCAATTTGGCTGTTTAAAGGAATGAAAGCAAAAATTTATCGCGTCTGGTAATCAGCATTTTTAAATAAACTACACTAAACGTATAAAACAATACTTTATAAATGATAATTAACCAATATTAATCAATATTAATAATGTTTCCTGCAACGATTGGAAGGAAAAGCCCATCCCATCAGATCAGGATATGTTGGGAATGGACCGGAGTGAAACATTCCCAGACCATGTCCAACATGTTTCTCCTCAGCATGAAAACTCCCCGCGGAAAGACTGAAACAGACACTCATTTGATCACATCATGATTAACATCACTCACACCTTAACCATGAGACCACTGGGGAAGTCATGATGGGTTCGAATTTCTCCTAAAATGCCAACTGAATCCACTGACTGGCAGAATTACATAAACACGATATTGCCGACGCGCAACCACAGGCCGACTTGTCGAGTGGTGAAATCTGACATCACTGCTTCTGATCATCACCAGAACAGAGAGATAAATGTCACATTGTTCATTCACATTTCTGATTTATAATTGTGGGGAAACTGATGGGCTTTGGGACGCAATTAAAAGTTATTTTAACTGAGATCAAATCAGCGGCTGGCTCGTTGGTCTGGGGAGACCTGAGCCACACACAGCAGCAGAGACTGCAGATAGAGAATGACTCGAATATTCACATGTCACACCAGAGAACACATCGGAGAACACTTCAGCAGTCAAGGGCATTCAGCCTCTGATCTCCGGGTAAGCGTGACAACAGAATCGCCGAGCAGAAACTTGTAGCCAAGTTCCGCACACATGAGTACGGCCTCAACCGGGACCTTGGATTCATGTCGCATTCCATTCGCCCCGCACCATCTGGCCTGGGATTGTGGAATCCTACCAACTGTCCCGGCTTGAGACAATTCCCACCTCTTTAACCAGGGGTTACCCCTATCTCTGGATCTGGAAAGATTTAATTACCTGCAAATGCTCGCATTCAAAACATTTTCTTGCATCTTTGACTTTGTCTATATACATGTTTCCGGAACATACCTCTTCATACACCTGAGGAAGGAGCAGCGCTCCCTAGTGTTTGAAACACACCTGTTGGACTTTAACCTGGTGTTGTCAGACTTCTTACTGTGCACATCAGAGACTGAGAGGTAAAGATTCATTCACCACCCAAATGCCTATATCCCCCCCCCCCCCAACGGACACACAAGTGCAATGCCACTGAAAGTGTTGTCATGATTCTGATATGCAGACGTTTTAACGGAAACTGGCAAACAACAGAATGATTTTATCCACTCAATAACAATATCAGAGATTGATCATTACAGATTTAGTTCTACCTTCACACAGAATTTCAGAGAATGAAAGATACTGAATGAATGACAGACTCTCATACAGTCCCAGAGACTCTCTCAAAGCGATTTAACTGAATCCCAAAGACAGATTGTTACAGTAGATGTGCAACAATCCTAGGAATTACCGGAATATTATAAATATGGAATGAATCTGACTCTGTCATACAGTGTCAGAGACTGAAATATACATGAATTATATTTCAAAATTGATCGCATTTAGCAGGGTGGTAGTGTCAAATAACCCGATGGAGCGAATCCTCAATGTGAAGATGGGGCCTTGTCTCCACAAGGACTGTGCAATGGTCACTCTGAACATATAGAGTATGGGACACGGAGTTCCACAGACTGAATCCTACTTTCCACACAACAACACTGACTGGATTGGATTGGATTTGTTTATTGTCACGTGTACCGAGGTACAGTGAAAAGTATTTTTTTGCGAGCAGCTCAACAGATCATTAAGTACATGAGAAGAAAAGGGAATAAAAGAAAATACATAATAGGGCAACACAACATATACAATGTAACTACAAAAGCACTGTCATCGGATGAAGCATACAGGGTGTAGTGTTAATGAGGTCAGTCCATAAGAGGGTCATTTAGGAGTCTGGTGACAGTGGGGAAGAAGCTGTTTTTGAGTCTATTCATGCGTGTTCTCAGACTTCTGTATCTCCTGCCCGATGGAAGAAGTTGGAAGAGTGAGAAAGCTGGTCGGAGGGATCTTTGATTATGCTGCCTGCTTTCCCCAGGCAGCAGGAGGTGTAGTTGGAGTCAATGGATAGGAGGCATGTTCGTGTGATGGACTGGGCGGTGCTCACGACTCTCTGAAGTTTCTTGCGGTCCTGGGTCGAGCAGCTGCCATACCAGGTTGTGATGCAGCCAGATAGGATGCTTTCTTTGGTGCATCTGTAAAAGTTGGTAAGGGTTAATGTGGACATGCCGAATTTCCTTAGTTTCCTGAGCAAGTATAGACGCTGTTGAGCGTTCTTGGAAGTAGCATCGAAGTTGGTGGACCAGGACAGATTTTTGGAGATGTGCACCCCAAGGAATTTGAAACTGCTAACCATCTCCACCTCGGCCCTGTTGATGCTGACAGGGGTGTGTACAGTACTTTCCTTCCTGAAGTCAATGACCAGCTCTTTCGTTTTGCTGGCATTGAGGGAGAAATTGTTGTTGCCACACCACTCCACTCAGTTCTCTATCTCCCGCCTGCATTCTGACTCGTCGTTATTCGAGGTCCGGCCCACTATGGTCGTATCGTCAGCAAACTTGTAGATGGAGTTGGAACCAAGTTTTGCCACACAGTCGTGTGTGTACAGGGAGTAGAGTAGCGGGCTAAGTACGCAGCCTTGCAGAGGCCCGGTGTTGAGGACTATTGTGGAGGAGGTGTTGTTGTTCATTCTTACTGATTGTGGTCTGTTGGTCAGAAAATCGAGAATCCAGTTGCAGAGTGGGGAGCCAAGTCCTAGGTTTTGGAGCTTTGATATGAGCTTGGCTGGGATTATGGTGTTGAAGGCGGAGCTGTAGTCAATAAATAGGAGTCTGATGTAGGAGTCCTTGTTTTCGAGATGCTCCAGCACAATTGAGCTGAGACAATAAGCTTCGGGAGACAATTATAAGCTGGTTTGAGTGAGTCGCAAATGTGATTTGGCTCGTTGGTCTAGGGGTATGATTCTCGCTTAGGGGCTACCATTTGTGATAAAATGCGAGAGGTCCCGGGTTCAAATCCCGGACGAGCCCTGTTGTTGTTTTTTTTTAAATCACGACGATCATTGAATGAAGTCGGGAGCAGGTTTGCGCCCCAGAGAATATATCAGTGCTGAACACGGGAAGAAACGAACACATCATTTAAAGACCGTTTCACCATGGTGTAGGACTCTGAATGTATCCTCAAACATGTAAAACAAACGAACACTTGTGCATCCAGGTAGTTGGCTGAATGCAATGGTTGTATGTAACCCCGATAAATCTTTGATTTATTTGCTGAACAAGAATCTTTCAATCTCTGCCTTAAAAATAATCAATGTCCCGCTTCCGCCGCCTTCTGAGGTAGAGTTCCAAAGTCGCACAACTCTCTACGAGGGAGAAATTTCCCCATCTACGTCCGAAAAGGGTGACATCCGTTTTTTTCACTCCCACAAGCAGTGACATCCTTTCCACGTCCACCTTGTCAAGGCCATTCAAAATCTGATGTACTTCAATCAAATCAACTGTCAGTCTTCACATCTCCACTGGAAACAAGTGCAGTCTCTCTAACCTTTCCTCAATAGCAAACCCGCTCAAAGAACAACAAAGAACAGAGACAAGTACAGCACTGGAACAGGCCCTTCGGCCCGTCAAGCCCGTGCCGACCATGCTGCCTGACCAATGACGAATCTAAAATGTTTTACACTTCCTGGGTCCGTATCCCTCGATTCCCATCCTATTCATGTATTTGTCAAGATGCCGCTTAAATGTCACTATCGTCGTTGCTTCCATCACGTTCTCCAGCAGCGAGTTCCAGGCACCCACTACCCTCTCTGTAAAAAAACTTGCCTTGTACATCTCCTCTAAACCTTGCCCCTCGCACCTTAAACCTATGTAATTGACTAGTAATTGACCCCGCTACCCTGGGGAAAAGCCTCTGTCTATCCACTCTGTCTATGCCCCTCATAATTTTGTAGACCTCTATCAAGTCGCCCCTCAACGTCCGTCATTCCAGTGAGAACAAACCGAGTTTATTCAACCGATCCTCATAGCTAATGCCCTCCATAACAGGCAACATCCTGGTAAATCTCTTCTGCACCCTCTCTAAAGCATCCACATCCTTCTGGTAGTGTGACGACCAGAATTGAACACGATACTCCAAGTGTGGCCTAACTAAGGTTCTAGACAGCTGCAACATGACTTGCCAATCTTGTACTCAATTCCCTGGCCAATGAAGGCAAGCATGCCGTAGCCGTCTTGGCTACCTTCTCCACCTGTGTTGCCCCTTTCAGTGACCTGTGGACCTGTAGACATAGATCTCTCTGACTTTCGATACTCTTGAGGGTTCTACCATTTACTGTATATTCCCTACCTGCATTAGACCTCCCAAAATGCATTACCTCACATTTGTCCGGATTAAACTCCATCTGCCATCTCTCCGCCCAAATCTGCAAAAGATCTAAATCCTGCTGTATCCTCTGACAAACCTCGTCGCTGTCCGCAATTCCACCAACCTGTGTGTCATCTGCAAACTTACTAATCAGACCAGTTACATTTTCCTCCAAATCATTTTTACACACTACGATCTGCAAAGCTCCCAGCACTGATCACTGTGGAACACCACTAATCCCAGCCCTCCAATTAGACAAGCACCCTTCCATTGCTACTCTCTGCCTTCTATGATCCAGCCAGTTCTGTATCCATCTTGCAAGCTCACCCCTGATCCCGTGTGACTTCACCTTTTATACTAGTCTACCATGAGGGACCTTGTCAAAGGCCTGACTGAGGTCCATATAGACAACATCCACTGCCCTACCTGCATCAATCATCTTTGTGGCCTCTTCGAAAAACTCTATCAAGTTAGTGAGACACAAAACCATGCTGCCTCTCACTAATATGTCCATTTGCTTCCAAATGGGAGTAGATTCTGTCTCGAAGGATTCTCTCCAGTAATTTCCCTACCACTGACGAAAGGCTCATTCCTGGCACCAATCGAGGAAACCTTCTCTGAACCGTCTCCAACATATTTACATCGTTCCCTAAATAAGGAAACTAAAACTGCGCAGAATTAGCGAAATGTGTAGCTCCTGGAATAAAAGGGACAGTAGCAATATGGATATAAATGTGGTTCAATAATCAGAAACAGAGTATAATGGTCAACAGAGACTTTTCGGACTGGAAGAAGGTTTGTAGTGTTTCACATGGCTCCCTACTGGAACATTTGCTTTCCCTGATATAGAACAATGTGCTAGATCATGGTGTACAAAGAACAGTTTCAAAGTTTGGGGATGGTACAAACTTGGAAATTTTGGAAACTGTGCCATGGACAGTCTAGAACTTCAAACGACAAAAGATGATTTTCAGTCTGGAGACGTGTGAGATTATGCATTTTGGTAGGGAAGTATAGAATCATAGAATTTATAGTGCAGAAGGTGGCCATTCGGGCCATGGAATCTGCACTGACTCTTCAAAGAGCACCCCCCTGAAGCCAACACCTCCACCCTATCCCCGCACCTCAGCAACCCCATCTAACCTAAGGGCAATTTAGCCTGGCCAATCCACCTAAACTGCACATCTTTGGAGTGTGGGAGGAAACCGGAGCACCCGGACGAAACCCACGGAGAACACAGACAGTGATCCAAGCGGGAATCGACCCTGAGACCCGGCGCTGTGAAGCCATAGTGCTAACCACTATGTTACCGTGCTGCCCCTCAACTATTTATGGGATGTAGGAGCAGACAGAGCTGGGTGTATATGTGGATAGATCATTGAAGGTGGACAGGTGGAGAGAGCAGGTAATAAAGCAAATCTTATTCTGGGCTTTATAACGAGTGGAAAACAGAACAAGAGGAAGGAGGTTATGCTGAATCTGTACAAGGCGCCAGTTAGACATCAGATGGAATATTTTGCACAGCTCTGGGAGCCACAATATTGGAAGGCTGTGGACGTATTGGGCAGCGTGCAGAAGAGGTTTACAGGATTGATTCCATTTAGGAGGCTAGATTGGAGATGTTGGGAACGTTCTCCTTGGAGAGGATAAGGCAGAGAGGAGATATGATGGAGATGTTCAAAATCATAATATCAACATATTAACTGACCCACCCTTTACAGCCCTATTCGGTTCATGCAAACATTTCTACAGATACACTATACTCCGAGAGAAGAAACTACTCATCATTTCTGGTTTAAATGGGCGGCCACTTACTCTGAGATTATTCCTTCTGGTCCAAGACTCTCCCACATGGTGAACCAGCTTCTCAGCATCTATCCTGTCAAGCCCCGCCCCCCGCCCCTGAAAATCTATTAAATCAGTGAATTTGAATGGTGGGATTTATTCCGTGTCCCAAAGATTCGTTCGGGCCTCTGGATTCCCAATCCAGTAACACAATCTTACATCCCTCTGAACAAAAAAACAGTTGATCCAGCTCATTATTAAACATCTTGGGCCAGTGGGCCGATGAATGGCAAATAGAGTTTAATTTGGATAAGTGTGATGTGATGCATTTGGGTCGATCAAATCAGGGCAGGACCTACTCAGTTAATGGTAGGGAGTTGGGGAGAGTTACAGAACAAAGAGATTTAGGAGTACAGGTTCACAGCTCCTTGAAGCTGGAGTCGCAAGTGGACAGGATGGTGAAGAAGCCATTCAGTATGCTAGTTTTTATTGGACAGAATATTGAATACAGGAGTTGGGACGTCTTGCTGGAGTTCATAGATCATAGAATTTACAGTGCAGAAGGAGGCCATTCGGCCCACCGAGTCTGCACCGGCTCTTGGAAAGAGCACCCTACCCAAGGTCAACACCTCCACCCTATCCCCAGAACCCCACCCAACACTAAGGGCAATTTTAGACACTAAGGGCAATTGTATCACGGCCAATGCACCTAACCTGCACATCTTTGGACTGTGGGAGGAAACCGGAGAAAACCCACGCACACACGGGGTGGATGTGCAGACTCCGCACAGACAGTGACCCAAGCTGGAATTGAACCTGGGACCCGTGAAGCAATTGTGCTATCCACAATGCTACCGAGTTGTACAATACATTGGCAAGACCACACACGTTATGCTGTGTTCAGTTATGCTCACCCTATTATAGGAAGCATATTGTTAAACTAGAAAGAGTGCAGAAGAGATATACGAGGGTGTTCCCAGGACTTGATGGTGATTTATAAGGAGAGGCTAGTTAGGCTGGGACTTTCCCCCCTGGACTGTATGAGTCTTGGGGTGAACTTACAGAAGTCGAGACAATAATGAAGAGCATAGCTCAGGTAGTCGGCATCTTTTCCCAAAGGTAGAGAAGTCTAGAATGAGAGGGCATAGGTTTAAGGTGAGAATGGAGAGATACAAAAGAGAGCAGAAGGGAAATTTCCTCACACAGAGGGTGGTGGGCATCTGGAACGGGCTTCGTGAGGCAGTGGCAGTGGTGAGGAAGCGGGCACGATTTTATCTTTTGAAAACCAGTTGGACAGTTAAATGGGCAGGGTGAGTAGAAAGGGATATGGGCGAAATGCGGGCAAGTGGTACTAGCTTAGTGATAGAAACTGGGCGGCATGGTCAAGCTGGGCCGAAGGGCCTGTTTCCATGCTGTCAACACCTATGACTCTATGACTCTAACCATCTTCCTGAGGACATTAGAATTCCCTCCACAGAATTGTATTGAACCGCTTGATACACAATCATTTCTTTATCCAAATCAAACAGATCTTGTGGATTAATTAGGGGGTAAACGAAATACTAAGATGAGAGAGAATTGAATAAACTGAGCTGAGGAAGGAAAACTGGATTGTCAGCAAGTTATACCGGATTTCTGTATAAAACGACCGCGGCAGGCCTCGAACCTGCAACCTTCTGATATCATCACTAGATTTCCCCAAAGTCAGACTCCTTATCCATTAGGCCATGCGCACTGATGTTTAGCTCATTTAAATAAATACTGCAATTATATGTGTTTCATTTCTGTTTTTTGATGATCCGCTGTTTCCCAGATCCCAGAAAATACAAGGGAAAGCTCCAGCTGCCGGTCATGGTCATTTTCAAAGTGGAAAAGCCCTTCACTCTGTGAGCTGTGAAGATTCATGGAGGCTCGGGGACTCTCAGGCCGGCCAGGGCTCTTTATCCGGCTCCATTCACAGGAAAAGTGACCTCAGTTTCCACAATAACATCCGCTCTCTCTGAAACCCCCAAACTGAAATTCAGACTCACCGTGAAGGTGAAGACTGCGGACTGCGGTTCCCGCTTCTGCTGTTTAATACAGATCACTATAACTGTGTAGTGAGCAGAAAGAAATTGCTGTTGTTTGTAAACATTTCTTACTGAACTCACTGTCATTCTGCATTAACAGGACGAGATGAATCTGCTGCTATTTGACAAATTTGCTCAAGCGGGTAAATATGAAATATATTATTTGCATCGTGGAATGGAGTCATTTCGAGAGCATTTCTACAGAGAGAAATTCCTGGAACCAGCTGCAGAAAAGCTCCGTGCGCCTGACATGATTCCAACGCAACCTTCTGATCTGGAGTCAGGCGCGCTCCCGTTGCGCCACAAGCGCAAATTAACTCAGAGATTATTTTTATTTATTTACACTTTGACTGTGTTCTGTACATCAGCAACCGTGCGAAAGAAACGCAGAGAAGTCAGATTGAAGGATACTAAAGGGCCCTGAAGTAAAGCAGCTGTACCACGTGGTTAAGGTGATGCACAATAATCCATTGTGCTCTGTACACGTGGCTTCAAATCCCATCCTCGTCTGTAACGTGTCTGTTGTGTCTCTGTTTGGTCCACTTCATGAGGGTGAAGTGAAAAAGCTGCGGCTTTTAGCTGTTGTTTGACGGCTTGTGGGTGAATAGTGGAACACTGTCCATATTGAAACCACATTAAAAAATGATGAGAAAGTTACTTATTTCACTCCCCAATTGCGCCCAAATTCTGAGTTCGGAACTGTTTCTCTTTCTCAGTTTGAAACTCACGAAGTGGCGCAAAAATATACAACCAGCTTTTTATTGCGATGGCCGGGAATCGAACCCGGGTCAACTGCTTGAAAAGCAGCTATGCTCACCACTATACCACCATCGCTCATTGAAAGAATCAGATTCCAATTGGTACTTTAGATTAGCTTGATAAACTGTTTTGGAACACATTCATACTGAGCGTAAGTTATTTCACCCCAATGTAAAATGCTCCTGAATGAGAGTGTCCGTGTCGCACGGCTCCCGTTCTGCCAGGAGATGGCACCAGTCCACAATAAATGTATTTATCTCATTGATTTCTAATGTTGTGTGTTTCATTACTTTGGACACTTACTCTGGCCTGAGACCGTAACTTGTCCTTGTGTCCTGATGCTGCAGTTTTCACCCTATTTCGGTAATCGTAGAATGGCTCCAGTGCGGAAGGAGGCCATTCGGCCCATCGAGTCAGCACTGACCCACGGAAAGACCACCCGACTTCGGCCCAATCGCACCTAACCTTTCGAATCCGTCAGGATGGCCGAATTCAGGTCGCAGTCTCCTCTGGAGGTCAGGGCTCGAATCCCACAACTTTACTCCGCGAGGCACCATCCAAACCTGGAACCCCTCCCTAACAGCACTGTGTGTGTACATACACCATATGGACTTGCAGCGGTTCCAGAATGAGGTGTGAGCCAGGGGTTGATGTTAATCTGAGGCTCCGAGTATGAAGCGAGACAGACAGTAACCCACTTACAGAAACATCCACACATTAAAAGAGCGGAATCACTTGCGGATAGATTACAAGTTAGACTTCCTTCTTTGAGCAATCTTATTGAAACTAAGATCAATTCAGTTCACAGACTTTTATCCCCAATAAACACCGTCAATTCACATGTATCATAAATACTGAACATGTAAATAATCTGCGCAGAATGCGCTGCGGATTGATGTCATAAAGCGTGAAACATTTGCACATTCAGTAGCAGAGCAGAATCTGAGGGACAGACAATAGTTGGCCCTTTTTCAGATAAAGTGAGTGGCTCTGAAAAGAGCCTTTGGGTTATTAGATTAAAGAATGGTCGCTTCACTTCTTGCCGGCGCCAGCGCTGCTTTTCTTGGGCAGCAGCACGGCCTGGATATTGGGCAGCACCCCGCCCTGAGCGATGGTCACCCCTCCCATCAACTTGTTGAGCTCCTCGTCGTTGCGGACGGCCAGCTGCAGGTGCCTGGGGATGATGCGGGTCTTCTTGTTGTCCCGGGCCGCGTTGCCAGCCAGCTCGAGGATTTCAGCGGTCAGATACTCGAGCACAGCAGCCAGATAGACCGGGGCTCCGGCCCCCACACGCTGGGCATAGTTCCCCTTTCACAGGAGCCTGTGAACACGGCCCACCGGGAACTGCAGTCCAGCCCGGGAGGAGCGAGACTTGGCCTTGTCCCGAGCTTTACCGCCGGTCTTTCCTCTTCCAGACATTGTCCCTATCTCACAAACACTTTCACAGAATGAACAATTTCTCCAGCATTTACTCTTTCTAAACTGACGGCTCCTCTGATTGGTCGCTGCTAAGTTCACCTCATTTGCCTATATTCTGCACCAATCAGCTCACTGGAAACAGAAGAGGGCGGGATTTACCCACAACAACCGGCAGAAGCTGAGAATTTGTCCATTTCAAAAAGCCGCCAATTTCATTGTGGGAAAGGAGCGAATTCAAATAAATGTCGTCCTTAGTCAGAGATTTCAAATCCCTTCTATTTATTTGGTTTGATTCAGCGCTTCCCGTCACCAATCACAGGCGCGGGTTTAACATTTAGTTTAAATGTGATTCATTCTCCTCTCGCTTTCTAACTGTCCCGGGCGGGAATCAATCCCTGTTCACAGCATTCCCGGAAGGAAAACGCTCCGTTTAGTCTTCAGTCAGGACCGAGTGTCCTTCACTGAAAACAGGGAGTGGGATTGAGTCCTCAGACTCTCCTTATTCCGCTCTGGAATCATCCCACTCCGGACTGTTACCCTGCGGAGAATTACTGGGAATAAAATGATGGATCAATGAACATTTCAGGAATTGGGAGAAGGCTCCGTTCCCGCTAAAAACAGCTGCTAATGAGGTGATTTGGGGGCTGTGAAAATAACAGAATAATAACAGCTTTCAGCACAAAGCCAAGGCGGCGGAGTGAATTCTGCCTGAACCAATCGGAGAGCTGGAGAGAAGGAGCTACAGGTTTTGATTGGCTGACATTTTCAAATCCCAAAATCCCGCCAATTTCAGTGCAGGAAAATCCCAAATAACGGACCGGCTCAATGTTCAGGAAACTATTTGAATCTCACACTTTGTTATCTGTTTATTGATTTTTCCATCCCAGAATCCGGGCGCTATTTTAGTAACAGTTTGAATTTGTCAATCACTTCTCTGGAACCGGCGGTAATAAGACGCCGTTCAGCAATTTAAAACGGAGCAAATCTCAGCTCACTGCAAAAGCAGGAACATCGAGATTACCAACCAACTCCTTCACACAGGCTTCACAGGGACAGAGAGAAAGGGCTGATTTCGGAGCCTCTCTCCTGAAAGCGGCCGGGAATGTTACACTGGGAAGTGTGGAGAGAATCCCCGACTCTATCCAGCCGGTGGAACAGGCAGCTTTGTGTCCGGAGAATAGGGAGGGCCGGGGAGAGGCAGATCTTAAAGCGCTGCAATGGACTCAGGTCCTGTGTGTGGTCAAATCTCGCTGATTCCGTCCACTGGGAAAACTGCGGAATAAACAGATCAACCCGAAAATAACCTCTTCATTCCCGCCTTTACTCTGTTCCGGGAGCGGGTAATACAACACCCGAGAGAAAAAATAATAATTTCTTTATGAATTTAACTCACCAGTTGTTAAACTCTGAATATAGTTATCATTAAATTTAAATAATTCCCTCCTGAAATTGTGTTTCTCCTCATTGTCCGTCACAAATGCCAGACTGGGTTTAAAATCCGCTCTCAATTCAGTTTGATTCTCTTCTGTGTGAAAGTGTCTGTGACGGGCGGGTATGAAGCCACATTCACAACATTCTGGAACGGGACAAATCTCTATCCTCCACAAAGAGATTTCTCATCAAGTCAATGCGGGAAAAGATGGTGCAGCTTTTTCACAGAGATTGTGGGTGGCTCTTAAAAGAGCCGTTGTGTTTGGGGTGGTTTTCAGTCCATTGTGGAGTTTTACTTGGAGCTGGTGTACTTGGTCACCGCCTTTGTCCCTTCCGACACGGCGTGCTTGGCCAGTTCCCCGGGCAGCAGCAGGCGCACGGCGGTCTGGATCTCCCGGGAGCTGATGGTGCTGCGCTTGTTGTAATGGGCCAGGCGGGAAGCCTCACCCGCGATGCGCTCGAAAATATCGTTGACGAAGGAGTTCATGATGCTCATGGCCTTGGAGGAGATGCCGGTGTCGGGGTGAACCTGCTTCATCACTTTGTAGATGTAGATGGAGTAACTCTCCTTTCTCGACTTTCGCCGCTTCTTGCCGCCCTTTACTGCCGGTTTCTTAACGACTTTCTTGGCTCCCTTCTTGGAAGCTGGTTTCGATGTTGGTTTCTTCTCGTCAGGCATCGTCAATATCACCCAGAAATAAAGCAAACCCCTTCCGAGAGCTGATTAAATAGACAGAGCCTCACATCTATGCTAATGAGGAATGGGGAAAGGAATGATTGTGATTGGACATTGTGAAAATGAGGACAGCCAGTTATGTTCTGTTTATTTGACTGGAGATGTAAACAGACCAATCACATTTAGGATTTTCCACCAATCACAAACCTCATATTGCAATATTACAAACCGGAAACACATTTCAGAAAGAATGTCTCCAGTCCCAGTTTGTCAGTGTGTAAAAATCCACCGGGAAATGACACCTGGCTGTCGGTGAGCGGGGCCCTTCACCACAGAGGGACTTTGCGAGAGGGTGGGATTCATTCAGGAACTGTGAGTGTATTGTAATATGTGAGTGTGGGATTTACTGACTGATAGTGTGAGAATGTGGGATTTACTCACTCTCTGATACAGTGTGTGAGTGTGGGATTTACTCACTCTCTGATACAGTGTGTGAGTGTGGGATTTACTCACTCTCTGATACAGTGTGTGAGTGTGGGATTTACTCTCTCTGATACAGTGAGACAGTGTGGGATTTACTCACCCTGATACAGTGTGAGAGTGTGGGATTTACTCACTCTCTGATAGTGTGTGAGTGTGGGATTTACTCACTCTCTGATACAGTGTGAGAGTGTGGGATTTACTCACTCTCTGATACTGTGTGTGAGTGTGGGATTTACTCACTCTCTGATACAGTGGGTGAGTGTGGGATTTACTCACTCTCTGATACAGTGTGTCTGTGATTGTATTACTCTAGCTGAGGCCTAACCAACTTTTTTATAGTTGCAGCAGAACCTGCCTGCTCTTAATCTCTGTGCATCAGCTATTAGAGACAAGGGTACCATCGGCCTGGCATTTTTAAGCTCACGGTCGTGACCTGTGGGTGGTTCTCGGGAACGTTTCAGGAGGGTGGCGGTAATCCAGATTGCGGGAGGAATGGCCAATGGTCACGATCAGCTTTTAAAAGTGCCGGCCATCCCGCGCATGCCTGCCTTATCAAGTAGTGCGCAAGGTGGACCGGCTCCTCCTGATGTCAGTGCACAGTCCCAGGCCAGTTATTTTCAGCAAATTCTGGAGTCCTCCCACCGGATGCGGCGCCAGCGAGCAGGTCACACGCCCCGTACGCTGACATCACGTGTTCTGGGCGCGAGTGAGATTCCTCCATTTAGCAGCTGCCAGCAGTGCTGGTGTGAACTCCAGGGCCTTTGGTGAACAACCGATGAAGAAGCAGAAAACAGGAACAAAGCAGCACAATGATGATTATTTGAGGGGTGGGTTTATAAATTGTGCCACTGCAATCAGGAGTCAAATTTCATGGGTGTTACATGCAGGGAATTACTGGCAAATGAAAGTTTAAACCTCAAAATGTCAAAGACATATGACAACTAAGTCTGTCGAGTTTGAGGAGAAATCTCTGTAATTTTTCAATGGATGCAGTGAGATCTTCAATCATCAGCTGGAGTCATTATCAGAAATGTAACATTGAATAACAAAGCAAGTGAGATCGTGGGGACCAAGCAGGCTCACCTGTCACATTAAAGTCAAGTGAAAATGGTGGGTCGCGAAGATCAGCCGCGATGGTCGCAAAGGCCGCCCAGCGTGGGTCCCGAAGGATGGCCGGTTGGTAAAAATGGGACCCGAGTTTAAAAAGTTTGATCCACACTGCCATAGGCTTCCTTAACCATTGTATCCAGCTGCTCTGCTACCTTAAGGTACTGGTGTACATGCACACCAAGATCCCTCCGGTCCTTCGTGCCTCCCAGCGTCCTGCCATTTATCATGTATTCTCTTGTCTTGTTTGTCCTGCCCAACTGCATCTCTTCCAGATTGAATTCCGTTTGCCACTGATCAGTCCATCTGTGTCGTCCTGTATTCGGAGGCTATCCTTCTCAACATTTACCACCACACCAAATTTCATATTAGCAGCAAACTTACTGATCAACCCTCCTATATTCATATCTAAAGCATTTGTATCAACCACAAACAGCAAGGGCCTCAACACTTATCCCTGTGGGAAACCACTGGACATGATCTTCCAATCAGAGGCTAGGGGCTGGTTTAGCACAGTGGACTAAACAGCGGAACAATGCCAGCAGCGCTGGTTCAATTCCCATACCGGCCTCCCCGAACTGGTGCCGGAATGTGGCGACTTGGTGCTTTTCACAGTAACTTCATTGAAGCCTACTTGTGACAATACGCGATTATTATTATTATTAGAAAGACACTCCTCCACCAACAGCCTCTGCTTCCTGCCACTCAGCAATTTTGGATCCAATTTGCCAAATTTCCTTCAGTCCCTGGGGCATGTGTCTTCACATCAGTCTCCCATGTGGGACCTGATGAAAAGCCTTGCTGAAGTCCAAGTAGATTACGTCAAATGCATTTCACTCATCTACACACCTGTTCACCTCTTCGAAAAATTCAATCAAGTTGGTCAGATATCTCCTCCCCTTAACCAAACCACGCTGACCTTTTAATCTCTGCCTCTACAAATGCAGATTAATTCTGTGTCTCAGATTTGCTTCCAATAGTTTCCCCACCACACAGGTTAGACTGACTGGCCTGTAGTTTCCTGGTTAATCCTTTCCTCTCTTCTTCAATAATGGTACCACATTGGCGATCCTCCAGTCCGCCAGCGCCTCTCCTGTGGCCAGAGAGGAATTGAAAATTATTGCCAGTGTCCCTGCTATTTCCTCGCTTGCCTCACTCATCAGCCTGGGATACATTTCATCTGGCCCTGGAGTTTTGTCTACTTTGAAGCCTCCCAGTCAGAACCTCCTCTCTGTCTATATTAATCTCTTTAATATTATTACAATCCTTCTCCCTGATTTCTATACCCACACTGTCCTTCTCACGGGTGAACACTGACACAAAGTACCCATTTCGAACCCCACCTACACCCCCCGGCTCCACACACAAGTTACCACTATGATCCATCATGGGCCTTACTCTGCCCCAAGTTATCATTTTACCCTTAATGTACTTGTAGAATAGCTTAACAACTTTATTTTACCTGCCAGTATCCTTTCAGTATCTGGTGCGACCGCATTTGGAGTATTGCGTGCAATTTTGGTGGCCGCATTATCCGAAGGATGTGGAAGCATTGGAAAGGGTGCAGAGGAGATTCACCAGCATGTTGCCTGGTATGGAGGGAAGATCTTATGAGGAAAGGCTATGGGACTGAGGCTGTTTTCGTTAGAGACAAGAAGGTTAAGAGGTGACTTAATTGAGGCATACAATAGGGCAGTACAGTGTCGCAGTGGGTTAGCCCTGCTGCCTCACAGCGCTGAGGTCCCAGGTTCGATCCTGGCTCTGGGTCACTGTCCAAGTGGAGTTTGCACATTCTCCCCATGTTTGCATGGGTTTCGCGCCAACAACCGAAAGATGTGCAGGGTAGGTGGATTGGCCCCACCAAATTGCCCCTTAATTGGAAAAAATGAATAGGGTACATTAAAAAAAATTTTATTTTTTATTTTTTTTTAAATTGAGGCATACAAGATGATCAGAGGGTTGGATAGGGTGGACAGTGAGAGCCTTTTTCCTTGGATGGTGATGTCCAGCACGAGGGGACTTAGATTTGAATTGAGGGGAGATAGATATAGGACAGATGTCAGAGGTAGGTTCTTTACTCAGAGAGTAGTAAGGGCGTGGAGTTCCCTGCCTGCAACAGTAGTGGACTCGCCAACACTAAGGGCATTCAAATGGTCATTGGATAGACTTATGGACGATAAGGGAATAGTATAGATGGGCTTTAGAGTGGTTTCACAGGTCGGCACAACATCGAGGGCCAAAGGGCATGTACTGCGCTGTAATGTTCTATGTTCATGTCTCTTTTTGCTCTCCTCATTTCCGTTTTAAGTCCCCTCTTGCACATTCTGTACACCTCTAGCACTTCTGCTGTTTTGAGCCCTCGATATCTGCCACAAGCCTCCCTTTTAGACCATAAGACCATAAGACATAGGAGTGGAAGTAAGGCCATTCGGCCCATTGAGTCCACTCCACCATTCAATCATGGCTGATTTCAACTCTATTTACCCGCTCTCTCTCCATAGCCCTTAATTCCTTGAGAAATCAAGAATTATCACCTTCTGTCTTAAAGACACTCAACGTCCCGGCCTCCACCGCCCTCTGTGGCAATGAATTCCACAGACCCACCACTCTCTGGCAGAAGAAATTTCTCCTCATCTCTGTTCTAAAGTGACTCCCTTTTGTTCTAAGGCTGTGCCCCCGGGTCCTAGTCTCCCCTGCTAATGGAAACAACTTCCCTACATCCACCCTATCTAAGCCATTCATTATCTTGTAAGTTTCTATTAGATCTCCCCTCAACCTCCTAAACTCCAATGAATATAATCCCAGGATCCTCAGACGTTCATCGTATGTTAGGCCTACCATTCCTGGGATCATCCGTGTGAATCTCCGCTGGACCCGCTCCAGTGCCAGTATGTCCTTCCTGAGATGTGGGGCCCTAAATTGCTCACAGTATTCTAAATGGGGCCTAACTAATGCTTTATAAAGCTTCAGAAGTACATCCCTGCTTTTATATTCCAAGCCTCTTGAGATGAATGACAACATTGCATTTGCTTTCTTAATTACGGACTCAACCTGCAACCTTTCTACTTATCCAACGCTGTATATCCCTCAATATACATGGTTGACTGGATTTGTTGGTCCCACCCGTTTCTTGATTGGAACATGTTGGCCGTGTACTCTCCCTATTTCCTTGTTGAATGTGTCCCACTGTTCTGTCACAGATTTACCTAATGGTGTTTGCTCCCTATCAACTCTGGCTAAATCATATCTGATCTTATTAAAATCAGCCTTCCTCCATCTGTGAACTTTGATCTCAGGTCCATCCATCTCCTTTTCCAGAACTATCTTGAATCTAATGAAGTTATGATCACTGTCTGCAAAATGCTCCCCCAGCGATACTTCAACCACTTGTCCAGCTTCGTTACTGAAAATGAAGTCCAAGACCGCCCCTCTCTTGTTTGTCCCTCTACGTACTGGCTTAAAACGTTCTCATGGGTGCATTTTAAGAATTCCGCTCCCTCTGAACTGTTCACACTATGACTACCCCAGTTCATATTGAGGAAGTTGCGATCCCGCACTGTTCCCACTATCACACCCCTATTACTTTTCCACTTCTCTGAAATTTGCCTCCATATTCACTCTTCTATTTCTCTCGGATGGTTAGGGGGCCAATGGAACACTCCAGCAATGTGATTGCTCCTTTTTGGTTTTTAAGTTCTACTCATTTGGCTTCAGTATAATTCTAATATCTGGGCCCCGCAAGGTTGCCTACTTAGCCCCTTACTATCCTCCCTGTACACACACGACTGCCTGGCAAAATTTGTTTCCAACCCCATCCACAAGTTTGCTGACGATACGATCATAGTGGGCTGGATCGCGAAAAATGACGTGTCAGAATACAGGAGGGAGATCGAGAACCTAGTGGAGTGGTGTAGCGACAACAACCTCTCCCTCAATGCCAGCAAATCTAAAGAGCCGGTCATTGACTTCAGAAAGCTAAGAACTGGACACACCACTGTCAGCATCGATGAGGCCGAGGTGGAGATTGTTCGCAGTTTCAAATTCCTAGTGGTTCACATCTCCAAAAATCTGTCCTGGTCCACCCACGTCGACGCTACCACCAAGAAATCTCAACAGGGCCTTTACTTCCTCAGGAAACTAAGGAAATTCGGCATGTCCACATTAACTCTTCCCAACTTTTACAGATGCACCATAGAAAGCATCCTAGCTGCTGCATCACGGCCTGGTATGGCAACCGCTCGGCCCAAACCCGCAAGACACTTCAGAGAGTCGTGAACACAGCCCAGTCCATCACACGAACCTGCCTCCCATCCATTCACTCCATCTACACCTCCCGCTGCCTGGGGAAAGCGGCAAGCACAATCAAAGACCCCTCCCACCCGGCTGACTCACTCTTCCAACTTCTTCCATCGGGCAGCAGATACAAAAGTCTGGGAACACGCACAAACAAACTCAAAAACAGCTTCTTCCCCACTGTTACCAGACTCCTAAACGACCCTGTTATGGACTGACCTCATTAATACTACACCCCTGTATGCTTCAGCCGATGCCAGTGTCTATGTAGTTACATTGTGTACCTTTTGTTGCCCTATTATGTATTTTCTTTTATTTCCTTTTCTTTTCATGTACTTGATGATCTGTTGAGCTGCTCGCAGAAAAATATTTTTCACTGTACCTCGGTCCACGTGACAATGAACAAAATCCAATCCAGTTGAAGAGCTTTCTAAGATGTCATCTCCTTACTGCTGTAATTCATTCTCTGATCAAAATTGTGACACTCCCTCCTCTTTTACCTCCTGCCCTATCTCTCCTAGAGATCCTGCATCCTGGAATATTGAGATCCCAATCCTTCCCCTCTCCCAACCGTGATTCAGTGACAGCAAATACATCATAACCCCATGTTCTCACTTCATCTGCCTTGTTCGTCAAGACTCGCAATCTCGCTGTGATATAGAACGCATACTTACTGTTTACTGCTAAGTTAGTGTGTGTGAGTTTTATCCTCAATGTCCCAGTGATATATAATGCATATTTTACTGCTTCCTGCTCAGTTACTGGTGTGTCAGAGTGAGAGAATGTGAGTGTGTGTGCGCGTGTTTTATTTTCAATATCACTCTATGATATATAGCACATATTTTACTGTTTACTGATCAGTTATTGATGAGTGAGTGTCTGTTTGTGTGTGTGAGAGAGTGTGAGTGATCGCATTATTGTGTGTGAAAGTGTGTATTGCCCTCACTGTCTCTCGTTGATACAGAACACATATTTTACTGCTTACTGCGCAGGTACCGGTGTGAGTGGGCGTGAGAGAATGCGTGTGAGAGAGCGAGCGCGTGTGAGAGAGCGAGCGCGTGTGAGGGAGCGAGCCCGTGTGAGAGAGCGAGCGCGTGTGAGGGAGCGAGCCCGTGTGAGGGAGCGAGCCCGTGTGAGGGAGCGAGCCCGTGTGAGGGAGCGAGCCCGTGTGAGGGAGCGAGCCCGTGTGAGGGAGCGAGCCCGTGTGAGGGAGCGAGCCCGTGTGAGGGAGCGAGCCCGTGTGAGGGAGCGAGCCCGTGTGAGGGAGCGAGCCCGTGTGAGAGAGCGAGCCCGTGTGAGAGAGCGAGCCCGTGTGAGAGAGCGAGCCCGTGTGAGAGAGCGAGCCCGTGTGAGAGAGCGAGCCCGTGTGAGAGAGCGAGCCCGTGTGAGAGAGCGAGCCCGTGTGAGAGAGCGAGCCCGTGTGAGAGAGCGAGCCCGTGTGAGAGAGCGAGCCCGTGTGAGAGAGCGAGCCCGTGTGAGAGAGCGAGCCCGTGTGAGAGAGCGAGCCCGTGTGAGAGAGCGAGCGCGTGTGAGAGAGCGAGCGCGTGTGAGGGAGCGAGCGCGTGTGAGGGAGCGAGCGCGTGTGAGGGAGCGAGCGCGTGTGAGGGAGCGAGCGCGTGTGAGGGAGCGAGCGCGTGTGAGGGAGCGAGCGCGTGTGAGGGAGCGAGCGCGTGTGAGGGAGCGAGCGCGTGTGAGGGAGCGAGCGCGTGTGAGGGAGCGAGCGTGTGTGAGGGAGCGAGCGCGTGTGAGGGAGCGAGCGCGTGTGAGAGAGCGAGCGCGTGTGTGAGAGCGAGCGCGTGTGTGAGAGCGAGCGCGTGTGAGAGCGAGCGCGTGTGTGAGAGCGAGCGCGCGTGTGAGAGCGAGCGCGCGTGTGAGAGCGAGCGCGCGTGTGAGAGCGAGCGCGCGTGTGAGAGCGAGCGCGCGTGTGAGAGCGAGCGCGCGTGAGAGCGAGCGCGCGTGTGAGAGCGAGCGCGCGTGTGAGAGCGAGCGCGCGTGTGAGAGCGAGCGCGCGTGTGAGAGCGAGCGCGCGTGTGAGAGCGAGCGCGCGTGTGAGAGCGAGCTCGCGTGTGAGAGTGAGCTCGTGTGTGAGAGCGCACGCGCGTGTGAGAGTGAGCGCGCGTGTGAGAGCGAACGCGTGTGTGAGAGCGAGCGCGTGTGTGAGAACAAGCGCGTGTGAGAGCAAGCGCGTGTGTGAGAGCGAGCGCGTGTGTGAGAGCGAGCGCGTGTGTGAGAGCGAGCGCGTGTGTGAGAGCGAGCGCATGTGTGAGAGCGAGTGCGCGTGTGAGAGCGAGTGCGCGTGTGAGCATGTGTGTGTGTGAGCATGTGTGTGTGTGAGCATGTGTGTGTGTGAGCATGTGTGTGTGTGAGCATGTGTGTGTGTGAGCATGTGTGTGTGTGAGCATGTTTGCATTTTACCCTCTATCTCTCTTTGATATATTACACATATTTTACTGTTCCTGCCCAGTTACTGGTGTGTGTGAGAGAGTGTGAGCGTGTGTTTTACCATCATTGTCTCTCTATGATAGATGATGCATATTTTACTGCTTATTACTCAGTAACTGTTGTGTCAGAGAGTGTGAGTATCAGAAAGTGTGTGAATATGAAAGAGTGTGTGTGTGAGGGAGCGTGTGCAAGTTAGTGTGTCAGTCTGTGTGAGGGAGTGTGTGAGTGTGAGAAATAGTCTGCAGGAGTGTGAGTGTGTGGGGGGAAGAGAGTGTGTGTTTTACCTTCATTGTCTCTCTGTGATATATAACATATTTTACTGCTCAGTAACAGGTGTGTGAGTGTTTTATCCTCACTGTCTGTCTATCAGAAATAACATATTTCACTGCTGACTGCTCAGTAACTGGTGTGTGTGTGAGAGAGATTGTCGGGAGAGCGCGTGTGAGCGTGTTTTGTACCCTCACTGTCCCTCTGTGAAATCAGCAAGAAGTCTTGCTGGAGAGGGATAGGGCCATACGGCAGGGCAAGGTTTATAATTTGGGGAGGGGGGGAACTTCCGGTTGCGGCTATGCGGAGCTAAGTCGCACATTTGGCGGCTCCCGCTAAAACTGACTTTTGGGCTCTTTTCAGGGCCCCCAACGGCACTTTTTCGACGTTTCCCAGTGTGGGAAGGAGTCTACAACAGCTCCCCGTCAGTATATGGCTTCCACTAGGAGCGGGGTGGAAAAAAAAGGTGGTGGTGGACCCGAAGAAGGTGCGAGGGAAGAAGGACAAAATGGCGGCGGGCGGAGACCAGGCAGCGTGGAAGAGCAGCAGGAGGGTATCCAGCGCTGCTTCAGAGAGAATAAAACGGACCTGCTAGAGGCGATGAAGGCTTCTATTGATAAGCTGCTGGAGACACAGACGGCCCAGGGAGTGGCGATCCACGAGGCTCGACACAAGATCTCTGACAATGAGGACGAGATCTTAGGCCTGGCAGGAAAGGTGGAGGCGCACGAGGCGCTCCACAAGAAATGGCAGGCGCGGTTCGAGGAGATGGAGAATCGGTCGAGGTGGAAGAATCTGCGGATTCTGGGCCTCCCGGAGGGGCCGGAAGTGGGGGCCTATGTGGTCACCATGTTGAACTCGCTGATGGGAGCAGGGTCCTTCCAGGAGCCCCTGGAGCTGGAAGGGGCCCATCGAGTGCTGGCGAGGAGGCCCAAGGCTAACGAGCCTCCGCGGGCGGTGCTGGTGAGGTTCCATCGGTTCGTCGATCGGGAGTGTGTGTTCAGGTGGGCCAAGAAGGAGAGGAGCAGCAGGTGGGAGAACGGGGAGGTTCAGATATATCAGGACTGGAGTGCGGAGGTGGCGAAGGGGAGGGCCGGGTACAATCGAGCGAAGGCGGTGCTGCACAGGAAGGGGGTGAAGTTTGGCATGTTGCAGCCGGCGCGACTGTGGGTTACCTGCAAGGACCGGCACCACTATTTTGAGTCTCCTGAGGAGGTGTGGGCCTTTGTTCAGGCCAAGAAGTTGGACACAGATTGAGGGTCGGGACGGGCGATTGGGGACTACGGTTGATATGCTATGTTTATTTTTGTTTCGAGGGGGGGGCTTTTGTATTGCTCCGGGATTCTTTTTCTTTGTGTTTTTTCTCTTTTGGGTCGGTGCAGGTGGCTGGGGCGGGTTGGGCACTGTTTTGGTTGGGTTGGTCGGGGGGGGGGGCTCTTGAAGGTGAGATGGGGCTCCGCGGGGGAGGGGGAGGCCCGAGTCAGGGGTGAGGGGAGAGGGCCTGTAAAAGGAGCTGCGTCAGAGGTGGCGGGGTCTGGTAGGTGGAAAGCGCGGGCTTTTTCCCACGCTGAAGACTGGAGGGGGCGGGGCCGGGGCAGGGAAGCGAGGGTTGTTTCCCGCGCTTAGAACAGAAGGGGGAGGGGGAGAGCCTATGGATGGGGACGGGAGAGGAGGGTGTGCCACACAATGGGAGGAGTCGAAGGAGAGGCGGGAGTGGCCGGGGTCAGGAGGAGTCAGCTGACTTGCGGAAGTGCAATGGGGGGAGTAAATCAGCTAGGATGGGTCCTAGCCGGGGGTTGTGGGGGGTTGGGTGGGGGGGAGAAATCGAGCTGCTGCTGCTGCTATGGTCAAGGAGGAGCTGGAGCGAGTGGGGGGGGATCTAGACGGGGGTATGCCGCTGTGGGGAACGTTCCGGGTGTGGGGTGTGGGCACGTGGCTGGCCAAGGAGGGGTCATGGCTAGTCGGCGGGAGAGGGGGGTGGGTAGCCCCCTGATCCGGCTGATAACCTGGAATGTAAGGGGACTGAATGGGCCGAATAAGCGGGCCCGCGTGTTCGCTCACCTGAAGGGGCTCAAGGCGGATGTGGTTATGCTTCAGGAGACACACCTGAAGGTGGCAAACCAAGTAAGATTGAGGAAAGTGTGGGTAGGTCAGGTGTTTCACTCGGGGCTGGATGCCAAAAATCGAGGGGTGGCGATCTTGGTGCGAAAGGTGTCGTTTGAGGCGTCGAGCATTGTGGCAGATAATGGCGGCAGGTACATGATGGTAAGTGGTAAGTTGCAGGGAGAGAGGGTGGTACTGGTCAATCTGTATGCCCCAAACTGGGACGATGCGGGTTTTATGCGGCGTATGTTGGGTCGGATACCAGACTTGGAAGTGGGGTCCTGATAATGGGGGGAGACTTTAACACGGTGCTGGACCCGACACTGGATCGCTCCAGGTCTAGGACGGGTAGGTAGCCGACGGCGGCTAGAGTGCTGAGGGTGGTTTATGGACCAGATGGGAGGGGTGGACCCTTGGGGATTTGCAAGGCCGGGGGCTAGGGAATTTTCATTCTTCTCACATGTCCTGGGTTATTCCCAAATCGACTTTTTTCATCTTGAGTTGGGCGTTGATAGCGAGAGTAGAGGATACTGAGTATTCGGCAATAGCCATTTCGGACCACGCCCCGCATTGGGTGGACTTGGAGATGGGGGAGGAGAGGGACCAGCGCCCGCTGTGGCGCTTGGAGGTGGGCCTGTTGGCGGACGAGGAGGTGAGCGAGTGGGTCCGAGGAAGTATAGAGAGGTACCTGGAGACCAACGGCAACGGGGAGGTCCGAGTGGGGATGCTATGGGAGGCACTGAAGGCGGTGGTGAGGGGAGAGCTGAACTCCATTAGGGCCCACAAGGAGCGGAGGGAGTGGGGGCAGAGGCTGGTGGGGGAAATGGTGAGGGTAGACAGGAGGTATGCGGAGGAGCCCGAGGAAGGATTGTTGAGGAAGAGGCGCAGCCTCCAGGCCAAATTCGACCTGGTGACCACCAGGAAGGCGGAGGTGCAGTGGAGGAAGGCACAGGGGGCGATTTACGAGTATGGGGAAAAGGCAAGCCGGATGCTGGCACATCAGCTTCAGAAGCAGGATCCGAGCCCACGGGAGGAGGGAGGGATGGGCCGCTTCCTGGACCAATTGAGGTTTCCAAAGGTGGAAGAGGGACTGGTGGCGGGATTTGGGGCCCCGATTGGGCTGGAGGAGGTGATCAAAGGGATAGGAAGCATGCAGACGGGGTAAGAACCGGGGCCGGACGGTTTCCCGGTCCAATTCTAGAAAACATATCTGGACCTTTTGGGTCCGCTGTTAGTTAGGACCTTCAATGAGGCAAGGGAGGAGGGGGCTTTGCCCCCGACGATGTCCCGGGCACTGATCTCCTTGATCCTGAAGCGGGACAAGGATCCCCTGCAGTGTGGGTCTTACAGACCGATTTCCTTGCTAAATGTAGATGCCAAGGTGCTGGCGTAGGTCTTAGCCTTGAGGATTGTGTGCCGCAGATCATCCATGAAGACCAGACGGGGTTTGTGAACGGGAGGCAGTTGAACGCGAATGTGCGGAGGCTTTTGAACGTTATCATGATGCCGGCGAGGGAGTGGGAGACGGAGATAGTGGTAGCGATGGACGCTGAGAAAGCCTTCGATAGGGTAGAGTGGGGGTATCTGTGGGAGGTGCTGAAGAGGTTTGGGTTTGGGGAGGGGTTTGTCAGGTGGGTTAGGCTGTTGTATGAAGTCCCGATGGCGAGTGTGGCCACAAACAGGAAGAGGTCCGAGTACTTTCGGTTGCACCGAGGGATGAGACAGGGGTGTCCCCTATCCCCCCTGCTCTTCGCACTGGCGATTGAAGCCCTGGCTGTGGCACTGAGGGAGTCAAGGAACTGGAGGGGGTTGGTGCGTGGTGGGGAGGAGCATAGGGTGTCACTTTATGCGGACGACCTTCTGCTGTATGTGGTGGACCCGGTGGGAGGAATGCCAGAAGTAATGAGGATTCTTAGGGAATTCAGGGACTTTTCGGGGTACATCCTCAACATGGGGAAGAGCGAGCTGTTCGTAGTTCATCCAGGGGACCAGGAGAGGGGGATTGGCGAGCTCCCACTAAAAAAGGCGGAGAGGAGCTTCATGTATCTGGGAGTCCAGGTGGCCAGGAGCTGGGGGGCCCTGCATAGGCTTAACTTTACAAGGCTGGTGGAGCAAATGGAGGAGGAGTTCAAGAGGTGGGTCGCGTTGCCGCTGTCCTTGGCGGGTAGGGTGCAGTCAATCAAAATGACGGTGCTCCCAAGGTTTTTATTCCTGTTCCAGTGCCTCCCCGTGTTTATCCCGAAGGCTTTTTCAGGCGGGTTAACAGGAGTATAATGGGGTTTGTGTGGGCGCGACGGACTCCGAGGGTGAGAAGGGTGTTCCTGGAGCGGAGGAGAGATAGGGGGGCACTGGTGATATCCAACCTCTGTGGATACTACTGGGCCGCCAATGCAACGATGGTGCGCAAGTCGGCGATGGAGGGGGAGGGGGCCGCATGGAAGAGGCTGGAGACGGCATCTTGTGTGGGTACGAGTCTGGGGGCGCTGGCAACGGCGCCGCTGCCGCTCCCTCCAAGGAGGTATACCACGAGCCCGGTGGTGGTGGCTGCCCTCAAAATTTGGGGGCAGTGGAGGCGGCACAGGGAGGGGGGGGGGGGGGGGGAGTGGGGGTCTCGGCGGGGACCCCATTACGGGGGAACCACCGGTTCGCCCCAGGAAGAACAGGTGGAGGGTTTGCGGGGTGGCACAGGGCAGGGATACGAAAGTTGGGGGACCTGTTTGTGGACGGGAAGTTCGCTGGAGGAGAAGTACGGGCTCTCCACGGGGAACACGTTCAGGTACTTACAGGTAAGGGTGTTTGCCAGACGGCAGGTAACACAATTCCCATGGCTACGGCCACACACAGTATAGGACAGGGTGCTCTCGGGGGGGTGGGTGGGAGTGGGGAAGATCTCGGAAACTTAACAGGTGATGCAGGAGGAGAAGGAGGCCTCGGTGGTGGAGGTAAAAGATAAGTGGGAGGAGGAGTTGGGAGAGGAAATTGAGGAAGGGACATGGGCAGACGCCCTGGGGAGGGTGAACTGTTCCTCATCGTGCGCGAGGCTCAGCCTCATACAGTTTAAGGTGCTGCACAGGGCACACACACCGGGACAAGGATGAGTCGGTTTTTTGGGGGTGAGGACAGGTGTGTTAGGTGCTCAGGGAGCCCAGCAAACCACACCCATATGTTCTGGGCATGCCCAGTGCTGGAGGAATTTTGGAAGGGCGTAGCGAGGATGGTATCAAGGGTGGTAGGTTCCAGGGTCAAGCCGGGCTGGGGCTCACAATATTTGGGGTGGCAGAGGAGCCGGGAATGCAGGAGGAGAAAGATGCCGGAATTCTGGCCTTTGCGTCCCTGGTAGCCCGGCGAAGGATTCTTCTTCAGTGGAACGATGCGAGGCCGCCAAGCGTGGAATCCTGGATCAACGATATGGCGGGGTTTATTAAGTTGGAGAGGGTGAAATTCGCCTTGAGAGGGTCGGTACAAGGGTTCTTTAGGCGGTGGTAACCGTTCTTAGACTTCCTGGCAGAGCGGGAGACATTGGTCAATGGCAGCAGCAACTCGGGTGGGGGGGGGGGGGGGGTCACTTTATTTTTTTGTTTTTGTTATTTACACTGGAGGGTCTGAGGGGTTGTATATACTTGTTGAATTAAGTCAGGGTGTCAATGTTAATTTATTATTTATGTACAGGGGGGAGGGGGATATGGAGGGTTGTTTTTCTGGACTGTGTTTTGTACTTAACCCTTTTTCTTTTTCATTTTGTTCTTGATATTTTATGAAAACCTTTAATAAAAATTATTTTTTAAAAAATAATAATAATTGTGGGAGGGGTAATGATGATGCGATTAGGCAACAATTCGGAAGCATTAGATGGGAACAGAAACTGTCAGGGAAAAGCACAAATGAAAAGTGGAGCTTGGTCAAGGAACAAATACTGCGTGTCCTTGATAATTATGTCCCTGTCTGGCAGGGAGCAAATGCCCGTGAGAGGGGACCATGGTTCACAAAAGAGGTTGAATGTCATGTCAAGAGGAAAAAGGAAGCGTATGTAAGGATGAGAAAACAAGGTTCAGTAGGGTCGCTTGAGGGTTAGAAGGTAGCAAGGAATGAGCTTAAAAAAGGGCTGAGGAGAGCTAGGAGGGGGCATGAGAAGTCCTTGGCGGGTCGGATCAATGAAAACCCCAAGGCTTTTTCCTCTTATGTGAGAAATAAAAGAATGACCAGGGTGAGGTTAGGGCCGGTCAAGGACAGTAGTGGGAACTTCTGTGTGGCATCAGAAGAGACAGGAGAGGTGTTGAATGAATACTTTTCTTCAGTGTTCACCGAAGAGTGGGGCTATGTTTTTGAGGATGAGTGTGTGAGACAGGCGGGTAGTCTGGAGGAGGTAGATGATCTGAGGGAAGATTTATGAGCTATTTTGAAAAATCTGAGGGGCAACAAGTCCCCTGAGCCAGATGGGATATATCCTCGGTTTCTTTGGGAGGCAAGGGATGAGATTGCAGAGCCCTTGGCTTTGATCTTTGGGTCCTCACTGTCCACGGGGATAGTGCCAGAGGACTGGAGAGTGGCGAGGAATGACCCTAGTAATTATAGGCCAGTTAGTCTTACTTCGGTGGTCGGTAGGTTAGTAGAAAGGGTCCTGAGGGATAGGTTTAATGACCATTTGGAAAGATACAGCATAGAGTACCCAATTATTTTTCCCAATTAAGGGGCAATTTAGCGTGTCCAATCCACCTAACTTGCACATCTTTGGGTTGTGGGGGTGAAACCCCCGCAGACACTGGGAGAATGCGCAAACTCCACACGGACAGTGACCCAGGGCCGGGATTCGAACCCGGGTCCTCAGCGCCGTAGGCAGCAATGCTAACCACTGTGCCACCGTGCTGCCCTCGGTGATCGATAAGTTCATGGAAAGTGTACTGAGGGATAGGATTAATGACCATGTGGAAAGATGCATAATCCGGGATTGTCAACAAGGATTCGTGAAGGTTCTTGCCTCACAAATTTGATTGAATTCTTTGAGGAGCTAAGTGTGCAGATGAAAGTAGAGCAGTTGCTGTACTATACATGGATTTCAGTAAGGTTTTTGATGAGGATCCCCATGGTCAGCTCATGAAGAAAGTAAGGAGGTATGGGATCGAGGGAAATTTGGCCAATTCGATAAGTAACTGGCTATCACATAGAAGACAGAGGGTGGTGGTGGATGGAAAATTTTCAGACTGGAGACCAGTTACCAGCGGTGTACCACAGAGAGCAGTGCTGGGTCCTCTGCTATTTGTGATTATTATCAATGACTTGGAGGAGGGGGCTGAAGGGTGGGTCAGTAAATTTGCTGATGACACCAAGATTGATGGAGTAGTGGATGAGGTGGAGGGCTGTTGTAGGCTGCAAAGAGACATTGATAAGATGCAGAGCTGGGCCGAAAAATGGCAGATGGAGTTTAACCCCTGATAAGTGCGAGGTGATTCATTTTGGTCGGACAAATTTGAATGCCGATTACAGGGTCAACGGCAGGGTTCAGAGGAATGTGGAGGAACAGAGATATCTTGGGGTTCATGTCCACAGATCTCTGAAGGTTGCCACTCAAGTGGACAGAGCCGTGAAGAAGATCTATAGCGTGTTAGTGTTTATTAACAGGGGCTTGAGTTTAAGAGCCGTGGGGTTATGCTGCAATTTACACGACCCTGATGAGACCACATTTGAAGTATTGTATGCAGTTCTGGTCACCTCATTTTTGGAAGGATGTGGAAGCATTGGAAAGGGTGCAGAGGAGGTTTACCAGGATACTGCCTGGATTGGAGGGTAGGTTTATGAGGAAAGGTTGATGGATCTAGAGCTTTTCTCATAGGAGTGAAGGAGGATGAGAGGCGACTTAATAGAGGTTTATAAGATGATGAGGGGGATAGATAGAGCGGACGTTCAGAGACTATTTCCTCGGGAGGATGTAGCTGTTAAAAGGGGGCATAACCTGAGACATACAATGCATATTTAAATGCTTACTGCTCAGTGACTGGTGTGTGAGAGAGCATGAGTGTGTGTGAGAGATAGTGTCTGTATAGAGAGTGTGAAGGTGTGATTTGCCCTCATTGTTTCTCCGTGATATATGATGCTCACTGGTGTGTGCGAGAGAGTGTGTGAGTGTGTGTGTGTGTATGAGTGGGTGCTTTATCCTCACTGTCACTCTATAATACATAACATATATTTTACTGCTTACTGCTCAGTTAATGGTTTATGAGTGTGTGCGTGAGTGAGAGAGTGTGTGAGATTCTCAGTGATGTCTAAAACCTTGTAATATTCAGTTAACGGTGTGTGTGTGTGAGAGAGAGTGTGTGAGCAGAAGAGTGTGTGTGGGTGTCAGTTTTAAGACCATAAGACCACAAGACATAGGAGCGGAAGTAAGGCCATTCGGCCCATCGAGTCCACTCCACCATTCAATCATGGCTGATTTCAACTCCATTTACCCGCTCTCTCTCCTTAGCCCTTAATTCCTCGAGAAATCAAGAATTGATCAACTTCTGTCTTAAAGACACTCAACGTCCCGGCCTCCACCGCCCTCTGTGGCAATGAATTCCACAGACCCACCACTCTCTGACTGAAGACATTTCTCCTCATCTCTGTTCTAAAGTGACTCCCTTTTATTCTAAGGCTGTGCCCCCGGGTCCTAGTCTCCCCTGCTAATGGAAACAACTTCCCTACATCCACCCTATCTAAGCCATTCATTATCTTGTAAGTTTCTATTAGATCTCCCCTCAACCTCCTG
This sequence comes from Scyliorhinus torazame, assembly GCF_047496885.1. Taxonomy (NCBI): domain Eukaryota; kingdom Metazoa; phylum Chordata; class Chondrichthyes; order Carcharhiniformes; family Scyliorhinidae; genus Scyliorhinus; species Scyliorhinus torazame. The sequence goes on from NC_092730.1 coordinate 48,423,016, forward strand.
AACTCCAATGAATATAATCCCAGGATCCTCAGACGTTCATCGTATGTTAGGCCTACCATTCCTGGGATCATCCGTGTGACTCTCCGCTGGACCCGCTCCAGCGCCAGTATGTCCTTCCTGAGGTGTGGGGCCCAAAATTGCTCACAGTATTCTAAATGGGGCCTAACTAATGCTTTATAAAGCTTCAGAAGTACATCCCTGCTTTTATATTCCAAGCCTCTTGATGTGAAAGTGTACAAACTCAGCAATCGCATGATGGGAAAAATAGCCAATTGATGTAACCAAGTGTGAGACAGCTGTGTCAGCTAAGTGCCAAGATCAGACCCTGACAAACTAGACAAAGCTAAGAATCCACATAATTGTATCATACAAGGCCAGAAGAGGGAAAATAGTGCCTGACCTTATTAAAACCTGATAACAAAGCCACGATCTAGGAATGTCCTAATAACACAACCTCCTCATGTCCTAGGTCCATCTGCGTCAAGGCATCATGAGGGCAGAGGTAAAAACAAAATAGGACCACGTCTTAAACCCTCTAAAGACAAAATACTGCAAATAAGCCGAGTCAGGGTCTTTCCATGACAACATGTTTGATCAGAAGTTATGACTGTATTGACATTTTTGAACAAGGTCTGTTTTTGTAAAATGATACAGCTTTAGTATAAATATTGAATGTTTTCTCCCTGTCTTTGCGAGCTTGAGAAAGAATGAGCAGGTTTACCTTAACAGCTCTCTCTCTCTCTCACCTGTAGCCATCTGCATGCAGACTTTGGTCAATAAAGACAAAGTTAGTTTTATCGAAACCAAGGTGTAAAGTTGTTTTTTTCACAGTCTTGAAGTAGGAAAGATTTTAAAAGACGACAGTGGCGCTGCGAGCCCTCACCAATACCCTGAGTGGCTTCCGTGGGGGACCGAACAAGTGATCGAGCACGAACCCGGAGAGCGGAGACTGACGGCGCAACAAGGTAAGCTTTAACCTTGGTCTCTCTCTCTCTCTCGGATCGGTGCTGTGACCCCTCGTCCCTGATGGATAACGCTGACAGGTGACGGTGTTCGAATCTAAATTTGACTGCGAGTAATGTTCTTAGGGTCTGGGACCCGGTTGTCGTTCAAAGCCTAAGGTCAGGGACCACCTGCTCTTGTTTTTTTTCCCAGGACAGGGATACACAGGCTTGGCTAGGTCAGGGACCAGATTTGGATTTTTGACTTTTAAATTTACAAGGCAGTTTTTCCCCATTTTTTTTCTTCTCTCTCTCTTTTAATTATTTTTTCCACTCCTTAAAAAATCTTGGGACAGAGCCTGGACAAAACGGAGGACAATTCTCCCTTGCTTTTTATGTGCAAAGTGTTCACTGATCAGGAACGCAATTTACGCCTCTTGTCTTCAGCTTTAAATAAGAAATTCGGATCTGAAATTTGGCCACTAGGAGGTACCTGGAATTTAGAAAACTGCACCGCGGCAGAGACAGCCATTTGGTCTCGGAATGCCAGAGCCAAATGGAAGAAATTAATTACCAAATGGCAAAAAGAATCAGACAGACGACACAAACTGTCCTTGTTAATGAGTTGGAGGGACAATGCACGTAGGAGAGGGATTGCTGATTATAAAGACAGAGAAACCAAAGACTGGGAAACGTTGAAATTCGAATGTGAACTATGGGACAGGAAAGATCCTAAGAATCAAGGGGGGGATAATACTGCATCGGGTGTTAAGCAGGTCGGAATAGTCCATCAGATTAAAAATCAGGAGGATCCTCCCACTACCTCTGGCATGCCGTTGTTTCCCTATTTGATTGATACAGAGGAGGAGGAGGAGGAGGAATTAAATCCCACGATGCCCCCATGGCCACCTCTTCCCAGCTCCACGGTGCAGCAGCCCCTTTCTCACCCTCCCCCTTGTAACAACCTTGCTGCCGATAATCTCCCTTCTGCTATTTCTCCCATTGCAACACGCACTTGCTCAAAAGCACCAACCACCTTCCTCGATCAGCCCGTTACCTCTGTTAATCAGGCTTTCCAAGAATTAACTATCAGTACCGCACCGGTAGAGGAGCCTTTTCCACCACCGCCTCCCCCTGCAAATTTTCCAATCCGACGTCTCGTTAACCCTCGAGCGACTGATGACGACGACCAATTTATTGAGACATGGCAGGCTTTTAAACCTCAGGAGCTCTGTTTGATCATGGCTCACTGTCCGTCACATAAAACGGACCCAGAGGGCTTTACTGAATATCTGAGGAGAACTGCGACTGTGTATGGTGCTACCCCTAGGGATCAGTATTCCCTTATTTTTTCATCCCTTCCCCCAGATTTAGGTGAGAAATGGAAACGGGAATTAGGGGATCATGGGACCACATGGGATGCGTTTAAAACCAACAATCCATCAGATGAGGCTCAACTCGCTTTAATGTTCCCAGCACTTAAGCGTGCTCTCCGTAAACCTGTAGATATCTCCAAAATTCTTGATTGTACACCCACTCCTAAGGAGGAGGGTCCTGAATTTTTTGACCGCTTTTGTGGAATTTACACTCTTTATTCCGGTGATGAGACTTTTAATGCGGGCTTGAAATCTCCCCAGTTCAATGCGCTGCTTATGCAGGTCGTGCCTGACCGCATAGCAACCAGTATTAAAACTAATAATATGGATTGGTCTGATAGCTCCAAATCCCACATGCGACGTGCTATCTCTTATTACTGGAGCAATGGCCGTGACAGAGCAGCTTTCGGAAGGGACCCTCCTACACCCAAAATAAAGTCGGAGTTTGTCCAGCGACCCCCTCGCAGGAACCCCCCACCCTATGAACGTCACCATGGCCCTCCCCGGCCTTGTCCTCCAACCCGAGACAGTGTCACTTGCTTTAATTGCAGACGGACGGGTCACTACGCTAGGGATTGCCCTGCTCCACGCAGAGACAGGGCACTCCCTCCACGGCGGTATGCTCCTTTCACTGACTCCCACCCCTATTGACTGGCCCGCTCCAATTTCCCGGTTCTCTCTGGCGACCACTCTGAGGAACACACAGCTACAATTCACATTGAGGGTATTCCCGTCCCCTTCCTCATTGATACAGGGGCAAATGCTTCTACGTTGAATTTGACATTAGTTAAACAGTATTGTTTTCCTCTCTCAGACGAATATGTGGAACTTTCTGGTTTTATGGGTGAGAGGGCTACATACCAACTCACGAAACCCCTTCTGGTTCAATTTAATGACCGTCAATGTTGTATTCCCTTCACTGTCACGCGTACCCTCGGTGTTAATCTTGCTGGCCGTGATCTGTTATGTCCCTTACAAGTTGAGATTGTTTGCCTTGACGACGGCGTCACGATCTCCACGGCTCCACAAGTCCAGCCTCGAAATTTACCCCTTTTTTTCACTCCCCAATGGTGGTCCGTTGATTTTGATCCCTCCAATTTTTCACCTCCCTTGCATGTTCCTCATCCACACGTGACCCTTTGCTATGACTAGTGGCACCTCACATTACCCTCACCGTCAATGCAGGCTACAGTGCCAGGTCACTGGGCTTTCTGATTGCTACCCTCCAAGGAAAATGTGATCCTTTTTATACTGGACGACAGACCTTCCCTGAAGGCACGTTACAGTATTTTTCACAGCCCTTTTGTGTTGATGGTACATTGAACCACCATCGGACCAACCGTTCCCCATCCCCAGAGATTCCTGCAGACTTATGAGCTGCGTCCAAACACGAAGTTGGTCTTACTAATGTGCCTCCAGTTCTCATTAAGGTTAAGTCCGGTGTGCCCCTGCCCTCCATTTCTCAGTACCCTATTCGCCCTGACGCTGAGGAAGGAATCTCCAGCATGATACAGTCCTTCCTTCAACAGGGAATTTTGGTTCCGTGCCAATCGCCCTGTAACACCCCTATTCTTCCCGTTCCTAAGGTTGGGCGGCCGTCTGAATGGCGTTTGGTCCACGACCTCCGCCGTATCAATCAGATCGTTGAACCCTTGCACCCCCTGGTCCCTAACCCGGCTACAATCCTCAGTAATATCCCGCCTGAGGCAGCTGTCTTTACCCTTGTGGACTTACAACACGCCTTTTTTGCGATACCCCTTGCCGCTGAATCCCAGTATTTGTTTGCCTTCACATTCAAAGGGCACCAGTACACTTGGACTAGGCTACCGCAAGGTTTCATTCATTCACCGACACTCTTCTCACAGGCACTGCACTCCCAATTAGCTACTTTGACACCCCCGGGGGTATCTACTATTATACAGTATGTCGATGACTTACTCCTTGCTAGCCCTGACTTTGCTTCTAACGAACGCGACTCCATTTATCTGCTCACCCGTCTCCCTTCCTGGGGATATGTAATACCACCTAATAAAGTACACAAAGGACAGAGGCAGGTTAAATTTCTGGGCGTTCTGATAAGCGCTACTGAACGTTCCCTTACGCAGGATCGTATTACTCCCATTTTGCAAACCGCACTTCCTACCTCGCCAAAGCAGATGAGAGCCTTTTTAGGTTTAGTGAACTTTTGCAGACAATGGATTCCAAATGTTACTGCTCATACCAAGGAGCTTACTCCTTATTCCTCCCAGAATTCACCCCTTAAGTTTGAACCACCCGATTTAGCACAGCAATCTTTTGTTACTCTCAAAAACGCGCTAGCTTCCGGCTCTAGGATGACCTCTTTATGACAGGCCCTTCCAGTTGTATGTTAGTGTCCTTGACCTATGTGCCACGGGTGTCTTGACACAGGAACATGGTGACCAACGCCGTCCGATTGCCTATTATTCTACTAAATTGGATCCAGTAGCTTGTGGTTTGCCCCCCTGCACTCAAATTCTCACTGCTGTACATGTGTTAGCTCAGGCAGCCTCTAATCTAACCCTTCATCAGCCCGTGCATACCTCACACTCTGTTGTGGCTCTCCTTCCATCTCAGCAGACCCAGCATCTGACACAGGCCCGCTTGAGCCGATATGAGGTCTCACTATTACAGAACCCATATCTGTCTTTCCATTACTGTTCCACTTTAAATCTCGCAGCATTCCTCGAACATCCCCCGATGTACTTGTTGATCCACCACATGATTGTTTGCTTAGGAATCACTTCCTTACCGCACCTCGTCCCGATTTAACTGACCACCCTCTTGATAATCCTGATCTCACTTTTTATGTTGATGGCAGTTCTTCTATTTCCCAAATGGGGGTCCCGCAATCGGGATATGCCATTGTTACAGACACTGACATTCTGGAAGCAGCTGCTTTCCAGATTCCAGTCTCGGCACAGAAAGCTGAGCTATTCGCCCTTACTAGAGCTTGTGTTCTGGCCAAAGACCAAAGTGCGAATGTGTACACAGACTCTAGGTACGCTTTTGGTGTCATCCACGATTTTGGCCACCTCTGGCAGCAACGTGGATTCCTTACCTCTGCAGGCTCTCCCATTCTAAATGCTCTTTGGGTTAAAAATCTCCTCGTTGCTATTCAACTTCCTCGTCAATTGGCTATCATTAAATGTGCTGCGCGCACTTCCGGGGACACTCCTGTGCAATTAGGAAACGCCCGTGCGGATTCAGCCGCTAAGGCAGCGTCTGCATCAGCCTCTATGGTTGTTCCCGCAGGGGGTACACAGGCTTTAAATCAGCTACCTATTCTAGCAAAAAAGGGCATGCCAGAGTTAGCTGAAATTCAAAGGTTACAGAGGGACGCCTCTGATTCTGAGCGCACACTATGGAAGTCAATGGGGTGTTCGCACTCGTTGACACACAGCCTCTGGCTTACCCCAGTAGGTCAAGTTTGTGTTCAGATTCGTTATCGCCGATACTTATTGATTATTTGCATTCTTGTACCCATCTTGGCAAGGAGGCAATGGTACAGCTACTTTTGAAAACTTGGTGGCACCCAGATCTGAATACAGCAGCACAAATGCTGTATTCAGATCTGTATTCAGATCGATGTCTTATTTGCATGAAAAATAATAAGGGTAAAGGCATCAAATGCACTCCCGGAACAACCCCCTTGCCAGATGGTCCTTTTGCCTGCATACAGCTTGATTTTATTGAATTACCTAAAGTACAATGCTATAAATATTGTTTAGTGATCATTGATGTATTTAGTAAATGGATTGAAGCCTTCCCCACCACCAACTGTACTGCACATACGGTGGTAAAATTACTATTGACAGAAATTATTCCCCGATTTGGGATTCCCAGAACGATGAGCTCAGACAATGGGACACATTTTGTGGCTCGAATCAATTCTGAATTATGCAAAGCACTCAAAATTAAACAACAACTGCACTGCGCGTATCATCCACAGGCAGCAGGAATTGTAGAAAGAGCAAATGGGACCTGAAAAGAAAAATTATCTCAATTGACCGAAGAAACTGGATTAAATTGACTAAAGATATTGCCTTTGGCACTGTTTCACATGAGGGTTACTCCACATTCGCGGTCCGGACTGTCAGCTGCAGAGATAGTCTACGGTCGGCCAATGAGCACTCCCTGGGATGCCCATGAAGAACCCCTAGAGGGAGTAGACCTCCAAGTTATGGGAGATAAAATGCTGAGTTATTTGAAGCAATTAACATTTTCTTTGAAGTTTCTCCACTCGCAGGTAAAACAGGCCCATCTCCCAGCAACAGCCGGAACAAAGATCCCTCGATATCCAGTAGTCAAACCAGGAGACTACGTGCTGATAAAGAATTGGGACAGAGAGAAGTTAGGGCAACGCTGGAGCGGCCCTTTTCAAGTATTGCTGACTACACCGACTGCTGTTAAACTCGAAGGACGTTCGAGTTGGGTACACCTATCGGATTGTAAGAAGATTGGTTCCAGCCCCAACGAGGACGCAGAATGAGGATCTTCATTATCACATTTGGACTATTTGGACTAATTGGTCTTAATGGCCATTCGACAGTAGGCGAACAAACTGACAAAGAGCTGCGTGCTAATAGCTTTCTATATATGTCATATATTTATGCTGACAGATTGAATGTAAGTAACTGTTGGGTTTGTACCCGTATCTCCATCCATTCCAAGGAGGGGCTACCTCTCCAATCACTCCCATTCCACTTAGCAGAAACAGTTGAGTGGATACTGCGTCAAAACCGAACACAGGGGTTCGGTGGAGATATGAAAATTTGGAGATCGGCTGGCTATGGGATGACTAGATTTTTAGCCTGGTATCAACCTGGATATCCCCATGTTTCGAATCCCCCTGCCCTTACCATCCCATCGAGCACTGCGCAGGGATCCCTATGTTTTAGTAAATCAGGAGAAGGACCATCAATGGGGCAGAGTAGGTGTAATCTTACAACTGAATGGCAGGGACCGATACCAAACATCTCCAACAAGGGTATGTTTGTTCTTGATTGGTCCAGGGTGTGGAATAAAACATCAAATAGCTCATGGACGCAGAATTCCCAGGTACCCTGAATGACAATGGCTGAGAATTTTACGGCCTATAACGGGACCTATTTCATATGTGGCACTAAAGCATACTCCTCCTGGCTTCCCAGAAATTGGACAGGGTCCTGTTATCTAGGATATGTCGTACCCTGCGTGCACCACCTACTCTCCCTTAAACAACACTCCTCACGAATCAGGAGGACCATTAGTAAAACCGAGGAGTTCTTTATGACCGCCTTTCCACAATACGGAACAGGCAAGGCAGCAAACGAACTGATCCTTATGGCCTCGGCATTGGAACAACTGTCGAACATAACGGCAGCAGAATCCAGGGCAACCAAACGGGCACTAGCCGAGGTCTCGGCTGAGCTGGTGGCTGTCCGGACTGTGGCATTATAAAATCGAATGGCTCTGGATTATCCGTTAGCCTCGCAGGGAGGAACGTGTGCCATTATAGGTCAGGAATGCTGTACTTATATCCCAGATGCCTCTGAAAATATTACCAACCTAGCTGACCATATAAGAAGACAGGCGGATCAACTTCAAGAAATTGGCCAAGAATTTCACAATTATAACCCACCAGGTTGGTTAGGTTGGCTGGGACACGGATTGTTCGATTGGATCTTTAAGGCCTTCATATTATTACTAGTATTACTATTAGCAATAGGATTGCTTGGATGCTTGTGTCAATGTATTTACACCCGTCTCCTGAATATCCCTATTTGAACAAATTGAGTTGTTGTCCTGATGGGACAACAGGAGGGAATGTGAAAGTGTACAAACTCAGCAATAGCATGATGGGAAAAATAGCCAATTGATGTAACCAAGTGTGAGACAGCTGTGTCAGCTAAGTGCCAAGATCAGACCCTGACAAACTAGACAAAGCTAAGAATCCACATAATTGTATCATACAAGGCCAGAAGAGGGAAAATAGTGCCTGACCTTATTAAAACCTGATAACAAAGCCACGATCTAGGAATGTCCTAATAACACAACCTCCTCATGACCTAGGTCCATCTGCGTCAAGGCATCATGAGGGCAGAGGTAAAAACAAAATAGGACCACGTCTTAAACCCTCTAAAGACAAAATACTGCAAATAAGCCGAGTCAGGGTCTTTCCATGACAACATGTTTGATCAGAAGTTATGACTGTATTGACATTTTTGAACAAGGTCTGTTTTTGTAAAATGATACAGCTTTTGTATAAATATTGAACGTTTTCTCCATGTCTTTGCGAGCTTGAGAAAGAATGAGCAGGTTTACCTTAACAGCTCTCTCTCTCTCTCTAACCTGTAGCCATCTGCATGCAGACTTTGGTCAATAAAGACGAAGTTAGTTTTATCGAAACCAAGGTGTAAAGTTGTTTTTTTCACAGTCTTGAAGTAGGAAAGATTTTAAAAGACGACATTGCATTTGCTTTCTTAATTACGGACTCAACCTGCAAGTTTACCTTTAGCGAATCCTGGACCAGGACTCCCAAGTCCCTTTGCTCTTCAGCATTATGAATTTTGTCACCGTTTAGAAAATAATCCATGCCTCTATTCTTTTTTCCAAAGTGCAAGACCTCGCACTTGCCCACGTTGAATTTCATCAGCCATTGCTTGGACCACTCTCCTAAACTGTCTAAATCTTTCTGCAGCCTCCCCACCTCCTCCATACTACCTGCCCCTCCACCTATCTTTGTATCATCGGCAAACTTAGCCAGAATGCCCCCAGTCCCGTCATCTAGATCGTTAATATATAAAGAGAACAGCTGTGGCCCCAGCACTGAACCCTACGGGACACCACTCGTCACCGGTTGCCATTCCGAAAAAGAACCTTTTATCTCAACTCTCTGCCTTCTGCCTGACAGCCAATCGTCAATCCATGTTAGTACCTTGCCTCGAATACCATGGGCCTTTATTTTACTCAGCAGTCTCCCGTGAGGCACCTTATCAAAGGCCTTTTGGAAGTCAAGATAGATAACATCCATTGGCTCTCCTTGGTCTAACCTATTTGTTATCTCTTCAAAGAACTCGAACAGGTTTGCGAGGCACGACCTCCCCTTACTAAATCCATGCTGACTTGTCCTAATCCGACCCTGCACTTCCAAGAATTTTTCTCCTCATTGTCTCTGTGATACATAAGGCATATATTAGTTTATGCTGCTCAGTTACTGATATGTTTGAGTGGGTGTGCATGAGAGAGAGTGGGCGTGCGTGCGCGAGAGAGAGCGGGTGTGCGCGAGAGAGAGCGGGTGTGCGCGAGAGAGAGCGGGTGTGCGCGAGAGAGAGCGGGTGTGCGCGAGAGAGAGCGGGTGTGCGCGAGAGAGAGCGGGTGTGCGCGAGAGAGAGCGGGTGTGCGCGAGAGAGAGCAGGTGTGCGCGAGAGAGAGCGGGTGTGCGCGAGAGAGAGCGGGTGTGCGCGAGAGAGAGCGGGTGTGCGCGAGAGAGAGCGGGTGTGCGCGAGAGGGAGTGGGTGTGCGTGAGAGAGAGTGGGCACGCATGAGAGTGTGTGGGTGTGTGTGTGAGAGAGTGGGTGTGCGTGAGAGAGAGTGGGCGAGCGTGAGAGAGAGTGGGTGTGCGAGCGAGTGAGCCTATGTGTATTTAACCCTCATTGTCTCTCTTTGATATATAACACATATTTTGCTGTTGCTGCTCAGTTACTGGGGTGTGCGGTGAGTGTGTGAGAGAGAGAGTGAGAATCTATTTGACCATCACTGTCTCTGTGATATATGATGCATATTTTACTGCTCACTGCTCAGTTACTGTTGTGAGAGTGTGTGAATATGAGAGTATGTGAATATGAGAGTGTGTGAGAGAATGTGTCACTGTGTGTTTGGGAGTGTCTGAGTGTGAGAAATAGTCTGCGTGAGTGTGTGTGTTTTACCTTCATTGTCTCGGTGATAAAAAACACATATTTTACTGCTCAGATACTGGTCTGCGAATGTGTGTTTTACCCCCCACTGTCCCTCTGCGATATAAAACGCATATTTAACTGCTTACTGCTCAGTGACTGGTGTGTATGTGTGTGTGTGTGTGTGAGAGAGTCTGTGAGAGAAGGAACAAGAGTGTGAGAGAGAGAGCGTGAGTGTGTGTGAGAGTTAAAATATGTGAGTGTGTGTGCTTTACCCTCACTGTCCATGATGTATAACACATATTTTACAGCTTACTGCTCAGTTACTGCTGTGTGACTGAGTGAGAGAGTGTGAGTGAGAGAGTGAGTGCGTTTTACCCTCACTGTATCTCTCTGGTATATATCACATATTTAATTGATTACTGCTCAGTGACTGGTGTGTGTGTGAGAGGGAGAGTGTGTGTGTGTGTGTGTGTGTGAGAGAGAGAGTGTGTGAGTGAGTGAGTATTAACCTCACAGTCTCTCACTATAAGTGTGAGGGGAAAAATTAATTTGATTCTCTAACTCCTGTCTCTGTGCTTGCCTTTGTAGCTGTCTGTCTCTGTTATGGGATTCTGGGTTTAATCTCCGTCTGTAATATTATTTACAGATACACGATAGGACAGGTAATCTCAGTCTGTCCACCTCTCTGATGTGCAAGATTTTACTGTGTTTTCTGTACTTGTCAATACCTGTTTTGTGAGTTAAGGGTGAACATTCTGTTCAGTATTCATCCTCCATTATTACTTTTAGTGATAACATTGATATGTTAAATGATCTATTTCCATGTCTGTTTCATGAGAATGACACTGTACCATTACATCTGAGATTGTGTGAGATATTTGGATTGGAATTTAATATTTTGTTTTGGGAGGTGTCTGGGTAGAAGTTTATGATTAATTTGGCCCTTTTCAATCAGCTGTACTATCCGACCTTCCACTTGTACCAAAGGTTCACAAATTGTGAGAATGAAGGATGGCCTTACAATTTGATAAGTGTCCCTTTGGAGAACAATGTAAATGCATCATTTTTCTGTTAATGCCTTATTCAAGTGTTTTGCTTCTGATATATTTTAAACTAAGAAAGTTACAAAAAAGTGCCAATGGATACTTGCACATTGATTGCTGAATCTATAGCCTAATTAATACTATACTGATTACTTTATAGTGTTCAATTCTGGTCGCCACACTACCAGAAGGATGTGGAGGCTTTAGAGAGGGTGCAGAAGAGATTTACCAGAATGTTGCCTGGTATGGAGGGCATAAGCTATGAGGAGCGATTGAATAAACTCGGTTTGTTCTCACTGGAACGAAGGAGGTTGAGGGGCGACCTGATAGAGGTATACAAAATTATGAGGGGCATAGACAGAGTGGATAGTCAGAGGCTTTTCCCCAGCGTAGAGGGGTCAATTACTAGGGGGCATAGGTTTAAGGTGAGAGGGGCAAAGTTTAGAGTAGATGTACGAGGCAAGTTTTTTACGCAGAGGGTAGTGGGTGCCTGGAACTCACTACCGGAGGAGGTAGTGGAAGCAGGGACGATAGGGACATTTAAGGGGCATCTTGACAAATATATGAATAGGATGGGAATAGAAGGATACGGACCCAGGAAGTGTAGAAGATTGTAGTTTAGTCGGGCAGTATGGTCGGCACGGGCTTGGAGGGCCGAAGGGCCTGTTCCTGTGCTGTACATTTCTTTGTTCTTTGTACAGATGAAACGCTGTTGTCAAAAGTTGATCCGACATTCCATGAGAGAGTAGGGGTGAATTGTGGAAAATTATGCCACCTGTCCTCTCGTGTATCTGTAAATAATATTTACATGTTCTCCAGAAGTCCAGAGTTACTTGAATTTCTTCAATTGGATAATGAGGACTGTTGGATTGGACATGTTCATCTGGGACTTGAGGTCTCTGCGAATCTGACTGCTTCTGCTCAGTGACGGTGGAGTTGATGTTGTGTCTGTGTCTCTGCAATGTTGCATTAATATTGTACTTACTGTCAGTTAGAAGGAGACGGCTGCACATTCATGTTGCTGAGGAATCATCATCATCATCTTGGAACTCATCTTTTCATCTGTTGAACTAGGAAGAAGAAAACAAATTTCATGTAAGTTAGGGTCAGATGAGGCCAATGATAGATCAATCTATTCTTTCAACTGATAATCAGTAAAAGAAAGAAAATACTCTCCAAATCCTAACCCAGAATCAGACAAATAAGCCAGGCCCAGAAAGAGCTCTCCCTTCCCCCCGCTCACTCCAAGTCCCGGAACAAGATCGTGCTCCGCTGCGCCTCTTGCAAACAGCGCCCGATTCTCCCTGAACTCCCCCCGAGTCAGTAATGATCTCTGAGCCTCTTTGCTCACACTCCCAGATGGAGGTGCTGCTGCAATGAGAACGCTGTTTCCTCGCTGACCTGAGCCCTGACATTGACATTTCCCTCAGCTTCAACAAAGCGATTCCACTCACTGACCAAATGGAGAATGTCTAGGGGAGCGGCTGCGCATGCGCTTAATCTCAGAGTGACGTCTCTGGGGCGTGGTTCACCGGGCATGCGCAGATCCCCGCAGCAATTCCGCATTGAGAATCAATGGGAATATTCCCCATTTCACTGTCATCACATGTGGAGCAAAACCTCCTATAGAGCCCGTGTTGGGGGGACTGTGTGTGTGGCTGCAAGTGGCCCTGCGCCCTCGGGCTCAACCAATCACCTTTGTAGCTGTGTGTTTGTCCCAATGAGAGATTCAATTTGCAGTCATTGCCTGCAGCTTGTTTGTTATTACACTGTCACTCAGCCCCTCAAACTCTCACTTTCTGCAAACTACCATTTCACTGAACCACAGAATTACTACAGTGTGAAGGAGGCAATTCGGCTCATCGAGTCTGCAGCGACCCTCTGAAAGAGCGCCCCAGCTCCGCCCACTCGTCGCCTTATCCCCATAAACCCGTAACCCCACTGAACAGACACACCCTTGGACACAGCGGGAATTCAGCATTGTCGACCAACATAACCTGCACATCTATGGCCTGTGGGAGGAAATCGGAGCACCCGGAGGAAACCCACCTACACACATGGGGAGAACATGCAAACGCCATACAGGCAGTCACTCAACGAGGGTCCCTGCCACAGAGAGGCAGCAGTGGAAATCACTGTTCCACCTCCGGGCTTACTCACTCCCCTAGTTCACTCACTCTCCCGGTTCACTCACTCCCCTGATTTACTCACTCTCCTGGTTCATTCACTCTCCTGGTTCACTCACTCCCCTGGTTCACTCATTCTCCTGCTTCACTCACTCCTCTGGTTCACTCACTCCCCTGGATCACTCACTCTCCTGGTTCACTCACTCCACTGGTTCATTCACTCTCCTGGTTCACTCACTCTCCCCTGATTTACTCACTCCCCTGGTTTACTCACTCCCCTGGTTTACTCACTCCCCTGGTTTACTCACTCTCCTGGTTTAACAACAAACAAAGAACAAAGAAATGTACAGCACAGGAACAGGCCCTTCGGCCCTCCAAGCCCGTGCCGACCATACTGCCCGACTAAACTACAATCTTCTACACTTCCTGGGTCCGTATCCTTCTATTCCCATCCTATTCATATATTTGTCAAGATGCCCCTTAAATGTCCCTATCGTCCCTGCCTCCACTACCTCCTCCGGTAGTGAGTTCCAGGCACCCACTACCCTCTGCGTAAAAAACTTGCCTCGTACATCTACTCTAAACTTTGCCCCTCTCACCTTAAACCTATGCCCCCTAGTAATTGACCCCTCTACCCTGGGGAAAAGCCTCTGACTATCCACTCTGTCTATGCCCCTCATAATTTTGTATACCTCTATCAGGTCGCCCCTCAACCTCCTTCGTTCCAGTGAGAACAAACCGAGTTTATTCAATCGCTCCTCATAGCTTATGCCCTCCATACCAGGCAACATTCTGGTAAATCTCTTCTGCACCCTCTCTAAAGCCTCCACATCCTTCTGGTAGTGTGGCGACCAGAATTGAACACTATACTCCAAGTGTGGCCTAACTAAGGTTCTATACAGCTTTTACTCACTCTCCTGGTTCACTCACTCCCCTGGTTCACTCATTCCAATGGTTCACTCACTCCCCTAGTTTACTCACTCCCCTGGTTTACTCACTCCCCGGGTTTACTCACTCCCCGGGTTCACTCACTCCCCTGTTTCACTCACTCCCCTGGTTTACTCACTCTCCTGGTTCACTCACTCCCCTGGATCACTCACTCTTCTGGTTCACTGACTCCACTGGCTCACTCACTCCCCTGCTTCATTCACTCTCCTGGTTCACTCACTCCCCTGGTTTACTCACTACCCTGGTTCACTCGCTCCCCTGGTTCACTCACTCCCCTGGTTCACTCACTCCCCTGGTTCACTCAATCTCCTGGTTCACACACTCCTCTGGTTCACTCACTCCTCTGATTCACTCACTCCCCGGGTTTACTCACTCCCCGGGTTCACTCACTCCCCGGGTTCACTCACTCTCCGGGTTCACTCACTCTCCGGGTTCACTCACTTTCCTGGTTTACTCACTCCCCTGGTTCACTCACTCCCCTGGTTCACTCGCTCCCCCGGTTCACTCGCTCCCCCGGTTCACTCACCTCCCCCGGTTCACTCACCTCCCCCGGTTCACTCACCTCCCCCGGTTCACTCACCTTCCCGCTCCACTCACCTTCCCGCTCCACTCACTCCCCCGGGTCACTCACTCCCCCGCTTCACTCACTCCCCCGCTTCACTCACTCCCCCGCTTCACTCACTCCCCCGCTTCACTCACTCCCCCGCTTCACTCACTCCCCCGCTTCACTCACTCCCCCGGTTCACTCACTTCCCCGGTTCACTCACTCCCCTGGTTCACTCACTCTCCTGGTTCATTCACTCTCCTGGTTCACTCATTCCCCTGGTTCACTCACTCCCCTGGTTCACTCTCTCTCCTGGTTCATTCACTCCTCTAGTTCACTCACTCCACTGTTTCACTCACTCTCCTGATTCACTCACTCTCCTGGTTCACTCACTCTCCTGGTTCATTCACTCCTCTAGTTCACTCACTCCACTGTTTCACTCACTCCCCTGGTTCACTCACTCCCCTGGCTCACTCACTTTCCTGGTTCACTAACTCCCCTGGTTCACTCATTCTCCTGGTTCACTCACTCCCATGGTTCACTCACTCCCCTGCTTCACTCCCTCCCCTTGTTCACTCACTCTCCTGGTTCACTCACTCCCCTTGTTCACTCACTCTCCTGGTTCACTCACTCTCCTGGTTCACTCACTCTCCTGTTTCACTCACTCCCCTGGTTTACTCGCTCCCCTGGTTTACTCGCTCCCCTGGTTTACTCGCTCTCCTGGTTTACTCGCTCCCCTGGTTTACTCACTCTCCTGGTTTGCTAACTCCGCTGGTTCACTCACTCACTCTCCTGGTTCACTCGCTATCCTGGTTCACTCATTCTCCTGGTTCACACACTCCCCTGGTTCACTCACTCCCCTGATTCACTCACTCTCCTGGTTCACTCACTCCCCTGGTTCACTCACTCCCCTGCTTCACTCACTCCCTTTGTTCACTCACTCCCCTGGTTCACTCACTCTCCTGGTTCACTCACTCTCCTGGTTCCCTCACTCTGCTGGTTCACTCACTCTCCTGGTTCCCTCACTCTGCTGGTTCACTCACTCTCCTGGTTTACTCGCTCCCCTGGTTTACTCACTCTCCTGATTTGCTCACTCAGCTGGTTCACACACTCACTCTCCTGATTCACTCACTCTCCTGATTCACTCACTCTCCTGGTTCACTCACTCTCCTGGTTCACTCACTCTCCTGGTTTCCTCACTCCCCTGGTTCACTCACTCCCCTGGTTCACTCACTCTCCTGGTTCACTCACTCTCCTGGTTCACTCACTCCCCTGGTTCACTCAATCCCCTGGTTCACTCACTCCCCTGGTTCACTCACTCCCCTGGTTCACTCACTCTCCTGGTTCACTCACTCTCCTGGTTCACTCACTCCACGGGTTCACTCAATCCCCTGGTTCACTCACTCCCCTGGTTCACTCACTCCCCTGGTTCACTCACTCTCCTGGTTCACTCACTCCACTGGTTCACTCACTCCCCTGGTTCACTCAATCTCCTGGTTCACTCACTCCCCTGGTTCACTCAATCTCCTGGTTAACTCAATCCCCTGGTTCACTCACTCTCCTGGTTCACTCACTCTCCTGGTTTACTCACTCTCCTTGTTCACTCACTCCCCTGGTGCACTCATTCCAATGGTTCACTCACTCCCCTGGTTTACTCACTCCCCGGGTTTACTCACTCCCCTGGTTCACTCCCCTGGTTCACTCACTCCCCTGGTTCACTCACTCCCCTGGTTCACTCACTCCCCTGGTTTACTCAATCCCCTGGTTTACTCAATCCCCGGGTTTACTCACTCCCCTCGTTCACGCACTCCCCTGTTTCACTCACTCCCCTGGTTTACTAACTCCCCTGGTTCACTCATGCTCCTGGTTCACACACTCTCCTGGTTCACTCACTCCTCTGATTCACTCACTCTCCCGGTTTACTCACTCCCCGGGTTTACTCACTCCTCTGGTTCACTCACTCCCCTGGTTCACTCACTCCCCTGGTTCACTCACTCCTCTAGTTCACTCACTCCCCTGGCTCACTCACTCCCCTGGCTCACTCACTCCCCTGGCTCACTCACCCCCCTGGCTCACTCACTTTCCTGGTTCACTAACTCCCCTGGTTCACTCATTCTCCTGGTTCACTCACTCTCCTGGTTCACTCACTCCCCTGGTTCACTCACTCCCTTGGTTCACTCACTCTCCTGGTTTACTCACTCTCCTGGTTCACTCACTCCCCTGGTTCACTCCCTCCCCTTGTTCACTCACTCTCCTGGTGCACTCACTCTCCTGGTTCACTCACTCTCCTGGTTCACTCACTCTCCTGGTTCACTCACTCTCCTGGTTCACCCACTCTCCTGGTTCACTCACTCCCCTGGTTCACTCACTCCCCTGGTTCACTCACTCTCCTGGTTCACTCACTCTCCTGGTTCACTCACTCCCTGGTTCACTCACTCTCCTGGTTCACTCACTCTCTTGGTTCACTCACTCTCCTGGTTCACTCACTCTCCTGGTTCACTCACTCTCCTGGTTCACTCACTCTCCTGTTTCACTCACTCCCCTGGTTTACACACTCTCCTGGTTTACTCGCTCCCCTGGTTTACTCGCTCTCCTGGTTTACTCGCTCCCCTGGTTTACTCACTCCCCCGGTTCACTCACTCCCCCGGTTCACTCACTCCCCCGGTTCACTCACTCCCCCGGTTCACTCACTCCCCCGGTTCACTCACTTCCCCGGTTCACTCACTCTCCCGGTTCACTCACTCTCCTGGTTCACTTACTCTCCTGGTTCACTCACTCTCCAGGTTCACTCACTCCCCTGATTTACTCACTCCCCTGATTTACTCACTCCCCTAATTTACTCACTCCCCTAATTTACTCACTCTCCTGGTTCACTCACTCTCCTGATTCACTCTCTCTCCTGGTTCACTCACTCCCCTGGTTTACTCACTCTCCTTGTTCACTAACTCCATTGGTTCACTCACTCTCCTGGTTCATTCACTCCTCTAGTTCACTCACTCCACTGGTTCACTCACTCCCCTGGTTCACTCACTCTCCTGGTTCATTCACTCCTCTAGTTCACTCACTCCACTGGTTCACTCACTCCCCTGGTTCACTCACTCCCCTGGCTCACTCACTCCCCTGGCTCACTCACTTTCCTGGTTCATTAACTCCCCTGGTTCACTCATTCTCCTGGTTCACTCATTCCCATGGTTCACTCACTCCCCTGGTTCACTCCCTCCCCTTGTTCACTCACTCTCCTGGTGCACTCACTCTCCTGGTTTACTCACTCCCCTGGTTTACTCACTCATCCTGGTTCTCTCACTCCCCTGGTTTATTCACTCTCCTGGTTCACTCACTCTCCTGGTTCACTCACTCTCCTGGTTCACTCACTCTCCTGGTTCACTCACTCTCCTGGTTCACCCACTCTCCTGGTTCACTCACTCCCCTGGTTCACTCACTCCCCTGGTTCACTCACTCTCCTGGTTTACTCACTCTCCTGGTTAACTCACTCCCCTGGTTCACTCACTCTCCTGGTTCACTCACTCTCCTGGTTCACTCACTCTCCTGGTTCACTCACTCTCCTGGTTTACTCGCTCCCCTGGTTTACTCACTCTCCTGGTTTACTCGCTCCCCTGGTTTACTCACTCTCCTGGTTTCTCACTCCGCTGGTTCGCTCACTCCCCTGATTCACTCACTCTCCTGGGTTACTCACTCCCCTGATTCACTCACTCTCCTGGGTTACTCACTCCACGGGTTTACTCACTCCCCTGGTTCACTCACTCCCCTGATTCACTCACTCTCCTGGTTCACTCACTCCCCTGGTTCACTCACTCCCCTGGTTCACTCACTCCCCTTGTTCACTCACTCCCCTGGTTCACTCACTCTCCTGGTTCACTCACACCCCTGGTTCACTCACTCCCCTGGTTCACTCACTCTCCTGGTTTACTCACTCCCCTGGTTCTCTCACTCCCCTGGTTCACTCACTCTCCTGGTTCACTCACTCTCCTGGTTCACTCACTCTGCTGGTTCACTCACTCTCCTGGTTCACTCACTCCCCTGGTTTACTCACTCTCCTGGTTTACTCGCTCCCCTGGTTTACTCGCTCTCCTGGTTGAGAGGCAGCATGGTTTTGTGAAGGGGAGGTCATGTCTCACTAACTTGATAGAGTTTTTCGAAGAGTTCACAAAGATGATTGATGCAGGTAGAGCAGTGAATGTTGTCTATATGGACTTCAGTAAGGCCTTTGACAAGGTCTCTCATGGAAGACTGACACAAAAGTTGAAGTCACACGGGATCAGTGGTGAGCTGGCAAGGTGGATACAGAACTGGCAAGGTCATAGAAGGGAGAGAGTAGCAATGGAAGGGTGCTTTTCTAATTGGAGGACTGTGACTAGTGGTGTTCCACAGGGATCTGTGCTGGAACCTTTGCTGTTCATCGTATATATAAATGATTTGGAGGAAAATGTAACTGGTCTGATTAGTAAGTTTGCAGATGACACAATGGTTGGTGGAGTTGCAGATAGTTATGAGGACTGTCAGAGGATACAGAAGGAGTTAGATCGTTTGGCGGCTTGGGCGGAGAGATGACAGTTGGAGTTTAATCCAGACAAATGTGAGGTAATGCATTTTGGAAGGTCTAATGCAGGTCGGGAATATTCAGTGAATGGTAGAACCCTCAAGAGTATTGAAAGTCAAAGAGATCCAGCAGTACAGGTCCACAGGTCATTGAAAGGGGCAACACAGGTGGAGAGTTGTCAAGAAGGCATACGGCATGGCTGCGTTCATTGGCCGGGGCATTGAGTACAAGAATTGGTAAGTCATGTTGCAGCTGTATAGAACCTTAGGCCACACTTGGAGTTCAGTGTTCAATTCTGGTCGCCACACTACCAGAAGTATGTGGAGGCTTTAGAGAGGGTGCAGTAGAGATTTACCAGGATGGTGCCTTGTATGGAGGACATTTGCAATGAGGAGCGGTTGAATAAACTCGGTTTGTTCTCACTGGAACGGCGGAGGTTGAGGGGCGACCTGTTAGAGGTCTATAAATTTATGAGGGGCATAGTCAGAGGCTTTTCCTCAGGGTAGAGGGGTCCATTACTAGAGGGCATAGGTTTAAGGTGCGAGGGTCAAAGTTTAGAGTAGATGTACGAGGCAAGTGTTTTTACACAGAGCACAGTGGGTGCCTGGAACTCGCTGTCGGAGGACGTGGTGGAAGCAGGGACGATATTGACATTTAAGGGGCATCTTGACAAATACATGAATAGGATGGGAATAGAGGTATACGGACCCAGGAAGTGTTGAAGGTTGTAGTTTAGTCGGGCAACATGGTTGGCACGGGCTTGGAGGGCCGAAGGGCCTGTTACTGTGCTGTACTTTTCTTTGTTCTCCTTTCGATTGACACACTTCTCTGGTATCACCATTCTCATGATTCACACAATCTTCTGGTGAATACACTCCCTGCTTTATACATTCCCCTGTTGTACACACTGCCCTGGTTTACACACTCTCTGGTATACAAACTCTCAGGTTTACATAATTTTTAGTGTGCACATTCTCATGGTTTTGCACACTCTCCTGGTTTACACTCACTAATTTTAAACACTCTCCTGGATGGAAACTCCCCTGGTTGTAAACATTCCTCTGATTTCCTGGTGCCCGGATTGTGGAAGTGCCTCCCCTCCACACAGAAAGTCCAGCTCTATGAGTTCATCCTTATCCTTGTTTCTCTGTCACACTCTCTATTTTTCTTGTCTTTCTCTCTCATTTTCAATATGTCACCAGGAGTGTTGTGGACACAGTGATAACACGTGTAACACTGGCCCTCACTGTGAACACTGGACACAGTGATAACACGTGTAACACTGGTCCTCACTGTGAACACTGGACACAGTGATAACACGTGTAACACTGGCCCTCACTGTGAACACTGGACACAGCGATAACACGTGTAACACTGGCACTCACTGTGAACACTGGACACAGTGATAACACGTGTAACACTGGCCCTCACTGTGAACACAGCTGCCGTGTTGTGGGTGAGTCGGTCACTGTCCCACCTCCACACAGAAAGTTCGGCTCTGTGAGTCAATCTTTATTTTTAAAATTTGCTGTTGGGATCAGAATGGTCAGAATGTGTGTGTCACTGTGAAAATCTCCACTCTCAGAGGGGGTGGGATTATGCTTTAACTGGGGGTCCCTGCTTGTTGAGTTTGGGGTTCAGTGTTACCCGGCAGTGCAGGAGGATCACATCAAATAGGAAAATCTCCACTGATAGAGAGGAGATCAATTTTATTTTCACCTTCACGAAAGGTGGGCCATCAATGAATTTAGTTTTTAAAATATGACTGGCTGCTGCCGGGTATTTAGGTAAACAGAAAACTCAGAGAGTTGAACAGTAATTAAGACACGGATTGGGAACAAGTGTTGAGAAGAGGGAGAATTCTGCCCTGGGAAATGTCATTTCCAGACCTTGTGTGTGGATGTGAATATTGTGGAAGACAGAGTGTGTGAAAGGGGCGGGCCAAACAGGAGAAACCAACTGTGTTTGTGTGTCCGCTCTGACCAGGAGATCTCCCAATCCCTCTGGGACTGAATGGAAATATTTTTCATTCCAACAATCCCCCTGTTCCCCATCTACTTTTCCAAGTTGGATTTCAGGGCAGTTTCGATGCTGCTTTCCAGATTTCTGTGGAAAGGTTGGGAAAATGAGAGCGATCGGGTGAGAGAGCGCGAACAGTGCATCAGTAAAACGGGTTTAAATGCAAAATGGAGCCTTCAAATCGCGTGAAACCTTTTCTACAGCAAACATGAGAGTGTGAGAGACAGGAAGGAATTATCCTGGGACACTGTGGAGCTGGAATTTGAGTGGAATTGGAGAGTTTGGGACGAGAGAAAAACACAGAGGCAGCAGCAGCCTGGAGCTGAGAGCAGGTTGTCTCCGCCCCGTCCGCTCGCTGCCTTTAAGTTGCTCAGTGCCGCCACCAGAGGCTTCATTTCTCACCCACATTGACGGAGAGATTTTGTGCAGAGTCTCGGACATGAGCGACAGTGCAGCCGCCGAAACGGCTCCTTCAGCCGCCGCCCCAGTCAAGGCTGTCAAGAAGCAGAAGGCGGTTCCCCGGAAGAAACAAGAAGGTCCCGGGCTGGGCGAGCTGATCCTCCAGATTGTGGCGGAAAGCGTCGATCGCAAGGGGGTTTCCTTCCAGGCCATAAAGAAGGCGCTGCGGAGCAAAGGGGTCGATGTGGATAAACGGGGGGCCCAGATCAAGCAAAGTGTCAGGAGGGAATTGGCTAAAGGCACCTTGGCTCAGGTCAAGGGCACGGGCGCCTCCGGCTCTTTCAAGATCGTTAAGAAGACAAGCGGGGGGAAAGTGATGAAGACCGGAGCAGGCAAGAAACCATCAGTGAAGAAAACAGCAGCCAAGAAATCTCCCAAGAAACCAGCAGCCAAGAAATCTCCCAAGAAAACATCAGCCACGAAAACTTCAGTGAAGAAACCTGCAGCCAAGAAATCTCCCAAGAAACCAGCAGCCAAGAAATCTCCCAAGAAACCAGCAGCCAAGAAGGCGGCAACTCCCAAAAAGAGCGCGAAGAAAGCAGCCCCGAAGAAAAAGTCACCTGTGAAAAAGACCACGGGCAGAATAAATCCGACCCAATTGAAGGCCAAGCCCAAAGTCAAATCAGCAACGGCTAAGAAACCAGCAAAGAAGTGAAAGAAGGCGAGCAAATTGTAAACCTCTGAACCCAAAGGCTCTTCTCAGAGCCACCCACATCTCTCAGGAAAGAGCTGATCCCCCGACCAATGAATCGCTGTCCCGGTGCTGGGAGCAGATTTCAGACAGAAATGTCAATCCAGTATTGCCGCTCACTCGCTGACATGCTCTGCACCGGGCCTCTCCCCCCACTCTGCACTAAAACACAGGGATGTTGCTGCCTCTTCCTAACCGGGGATGTGTCCGGGGGAACAGTCACAGTTTGTGTTAGTTTCATCATTCCCAGATTCAGGGGAGAGTCTGTAAAAGAGTTAACATGGCGAAGAAATCCCACCTCATAACTTAAACACTTTATCTCAGCTGGAAGGAATGTTAGTAAATCCCCAACCCGTCTGGGAGAGGAGTTGTGTGGGGATGGAATAGGAGCTGGGGTTGAAATAGGAGCAGATAGTTGGGCTGGTTCTAGAAAGGAGTGAACTTAGGCGGGAATATTACTGACAAGTCTGGATTTAATAGATCTGCGTTTCTAACTAGCTGCTGTCTGATGTTGCAGTTTGTACGTGTTGTTCAGCGCCCTCTTTTCACTTCTGTTTGGAATATAAAATGTGGGTTGGAGCAGGCAGGAGGCGGAGCTGGATGATCAAAGACATTTCACTGCTCTGTCTGTCACTCAGTCCGCTCCCGCCTCTCTCTCTCAGTCAGGTCGGGGCGGGCTGTATAATAAAGGAAAGAGCAGCAGCTCGTCTCATTCAGCAACGATTTGACTGAACAAGCATCATGTCTGGCAGAGGGAAAGGAGGCAAAGGACTGGGTAAAGGCGGAGCAAAGCGGCACCGCAAAGTGCTTCGTGATAACATCCAGGGCATCACCAAACCAGCAATCCGCCGCCTGGCTCGCCGTGGCGGGGTTAAGCGCATCTCGGGTTTGATCTATGAGGAGACTCGCGGGGTGCTGAAGGTTTTCCTGGAGAATGTGATCAGGGACGCCGTCACCTACACTGAACACGCCAAGCGCAAGACCGTCACCGCCATGGATGTGGTTTACGCTCTCAAACGCCAGGGCCGCACTCTCTATGGATTCGGCGGCTGAGAAAATCAATTTGACAATTTAACAAAATCCAAAGGCTCTTTTAAGAGCCGCCCAAATCCTCACATTGAGACCACTGACCTGAGAATGGCAGCAGCATAACTCATCGAGCTGGTTTAGCGAGTCATAGCTTGGAAACCTCGATTTCCTGTTAAAACGGGTGGCGTTAGAGCAGGAAATCCTTTCCGAGCATTGATTTCTGTTTTCACTCTTTTGAAGAGCCGGTGCAGATTCGATGGGCCGAATGGTCTGCAGTATAAATTCTATAATTCGGCGACATAGTTGTACAGTCTGAAACACGAAACCTTTCTCCGAGGTCAAACCTGTAACCGCGCACAATGAACACTGACATTGATCAGAGACACTATTTACATAACTGATCTGTAAACACCGCCTCCTCCTTCCATCTCCCCCAGAACAGTCGCTGAACGAATCAGCCAATTTTCCCTTTAATACCTATCGCTCTTTGCATTGAAAGAACCGATATCGCTGATCAGATAAAAATGAGACAGAATTCCGCCCCTCAATACGAGACAAAAATGGGACCAGGAATCATTGAGAAGTTTTTCACATTTACAACTTGAGATTGAGTTTTGATTTTTTCGGTTTTGTCAAATATCCGTTCCTGGTCCCTGTGAAATTGGCGGGCTTTTTGAAATTGATGGGGTGTCAGTTGCAGGTCCAACAATCAGGGCCCTGATATTCTTCCCAATCATCGCTCTTTTCAAACTTGTCCACGGGATCGGGCTGCATCCAATGAGGAGAAGTGGGCGGTCACTATAATGTCTTAAATAGGCAGCGAGAGAGCGGCGTCAGCATTCTCAGCGTGTGCGTTTCCCCCAGTTTCACATCATGGCCAGGACCAAGCAGACAGCGCGCAAATCGACCGGAGGCAAAGCTCCTCGCAAACAGCTGGCTACCAAAGCGGCCCGCAAGAGCGCTCCAGCCACGGGCGGAGTGAAGAAGCCCCATCGCTACAGACCCGGCACTGTGGCTCTGAGGGAGATCCGCCGCTACCAGAAATCCACCGAGCTGCTGATCCGCAAACTGCCCTTCCAGCGCCTGGTGCGAGAGATCGCTCAGGACTTCAAGACAGACCTGCGCTTCCAGAGCTCCGCCGTCATGGCCCTGCAGGAGGCTAGCGAGGCTTACCTGGTGGGTCTCTTTGAGGACACCAACCTATGCGCCATCCACGCCAAGCGAGTCACCATCATGCCCAAAGACATCCAGCTGGCCCGCCGCATCCGCGGGGAACGCGCCTAAAGCCCAGATTCAGCACCAACAACAACAAAGGCTCTTTTAAGAGCCACCAAGTCTGTCAGGAAGGGAGCTTCACCACCCAATACTCATTTGACGTGATTTCGAATATAAGCATAGGCTTTAGGAAGCTTTATTGAAATCACATACCAGAATTAATAGCATGGAATGCATTTATGAAATGAACATCGCTTGTCACTAGTAGGCTTCAAATAAAGTTACTGTGGATAGACCACATTCCGCCGCATGTTCGGGGACGCTGGAAGGGAATTGAACCGTCCTGCTGGCCTTTCGTCTGCTTTAAAAACCAGCCCGGATTAGATTATTCCCGGTCCTGAGTAAGAAACGAGTCACATAGTAACCCACTTAGATAGCCATTGCAGAAACATCTACACATTAAATAGCAGAGCAGAAACTCTACAGGATTGGATCGCAGGCTTCCTTATTTGAGCAATATTATTGGAACGCGCTACGGATTGATACCATAAAGCGTTAAATATTTTCATATTAAGTAGCAGAGCAGAATCTCGAGTGTCAAAAAATAATTCGCTCTTTTTCAGATCAAGTGAGTGGCTCTGAAAAGAGCCTTTGGGTTATTAGATTAAAGAATGGTCGCTTCACTTCTTGCCGGCGCCAGCGCTGCTTTTCTTGGGCAGCAGCACGGCCTGGATATTAGGCAGCACCCCGCCCTGAGCGATGGTCACCCCTCCCAGCAGCTTGTTGAGCTCCTCGTCGTTGCGGACGGCCAGCTGCAGGTGCCTGGGGATGATGCGGGTCTTCTTGTTGTCCCGGGCCGCGTTGCCGGCCAGCTCGAGGATTTCAGCGGTCAGATACTCGAGCACAGCAGCCAGATAGACCGGGGCTCCGGCCCCCACACGCTGGGCATAGTTGCCCTTTCTCAGGTGCCTGTGAACACGACCCACCGGGAACTGCAGTCCAGCCCGGGAGGAGCGAGACTTGGCCTTGGCCCGAGCTTTACCGCTGGTCTTTCCTCTTCCAGACATTGTCCCAATCTCACAAACACTTTCCCACAGAATGAGGAAACCCGCCCACATTCACTTCTCTTATAGCTTCAGGAGGAATGGCGGTGCACACATTGCTGATTGGTTATCTGAACAACATTGCGGAGTCTGCTTCAACGTGACCAATCAGATATCTGTTTGAAGCACCAATCAGGGGGATCCCGGGTACTGAGGTCGGAAAGTCTGGGCGCCAAATGTTCAGATTCCAACCGAAGATTGATTTCAAAGCTTAAAAGAGCGCGAAAAGATTTAAAAAAGAGAAAATTGAATAGGGACCGTAAAAAATGTGAATAAATCGATGAATATTGAGTGTAAGAATGTTGGATTCTCTCTCTTTCCCGAGACCACAGTTTCTCTTCATCTGTCAGTTTCTGATTTCGTGCTTTCTCTGTAACTGACAACTAACCCAAAATAAATTAAAGCAAAATAATGCGTTGCTGTAAATGTGAATTAAGGAGAACGTGCTGGATAAACTCAGCATGTCCGGGGGCATCTTTGTAAACGTTTTGAATCTGCAGAACGTGGATTTAGATCCGAAACTGTCTTCAAATATTTTTACAATTTGCAGTCCAGTCGGGTTTAATCTGGCTGCTGTTTAAAACGCTCTCAGTCGCCGACAGAATGTCAAATATACGGCCAAGTGAAAATTTTATAATTTGTTTCCATATTGTATACTGCTTCCTCAGTGTTAAAAGTGGAGCGATCAATTTGGAGCTCGTGTCAGTATTGAAATGGAGTTTTCCCACACCACTGGTGTGCTCTCAATAAACTGATCGATTATTGAGTAAACCTGAACATAAATGGAAAGGGAGGTTTTTCGGAACCTGAACACAAATTGAAAGGGAGGTTTTGGAGTTCTGTTGTCTCTCCAAATCTAACGACAGGGACTGAATATGACCAAGTCAGAAACCAAAGACACACAGCGTCACCGAGCAGTCACGAAATGATGGGACTTTATTATCAAGGCACGAAGGATGTTATGTTCCAGTGAAACGCTATTTGAACGGATTTGGCTATTCTTAAACTGATAATTGAAAATATGATAGTTTGGCTGATTTGCAGAAATTGTGGGTGGCTCTTAAAAGAGCCGTTGGGTTTTGATGAGTTTGAGAACAGTTTTACTTGGAGCTGGTGTACTTGGTCACCGCCTTTGTCCCTTCCGACACGGCGTGCTTGGCCAGTTCCCCGGGCAGCAGCAGGCGCACGGCGGTCTGGATCTCCCGGGAGCTGATGGTGCTGCGCTTGTTGTAATGGGCCAGGCGGGAAGCCTCACCCGCGATGCGCTCGAAAATATCGTTGACGAACGAGTTCATGATGCTCATGGCCTTGGAGGAGATGCCGGTGTCGGGGTGAACCTGCTTCATCACTTTGTAGATGTAGATGGAGTAACTCTCCTTCCTGGCTCGTCTCCTCTTCTTGTTGCCCTTCTTCTGGGTTTTCTTAGCGCCCTTCTTGGGAGCTGGAGCTTTCTTGTCCTCAGCCATGGTCAGAGCAAACTGCAGACACACAATAACTGAGAATTGCCACACAACTGTTCTTTTCTCGACTAACTCAGTGAACTATGTTAATGAAGGATGGGTGAGAGACCAAGTCACCATTGGTGAATTTAGAATGCTCAGACATTTATGAGCATCTGATTGGTTGTTTCAGGTACCCAATTAGAGCAACTGCTCAAACTTCTGTGGCCTGTCAGATTCCCCTAATTGACACATTGCTCTGACTCTGAGCCTCCCTCTGCCGGCAGCAGCACATTCTCTCTGCTGGTAATAACACGTCACTCTCCAGGGACTGTCCCGGGTGCCGGGTATATCGCGCATGCGTGCCCACTCAGCCCGATCAGGCAGTGCGCAGGCGCGGTACACAGCGGGCCGGACCGCCTCCTCCTGACGTCACCGGGCTGTCCTCTGTGAAGCAACAGCAGGTTGAAGCGGCGCCAGAGAGCAGATCCTCCATTTTGTAGCTGGCAGCTGTGAAGAATTGAAAATGGACGGTTTTGTAATAAGGAAGAGAGGGTCAGAGACACAAACAGGCCCGGATCACACATCTAAATCTGTGGGAGAGAGTCGCTGAGGAGAGTCCACAGCAACACAAAGCAGAGCTGGGGTGAGCTCCACGGCCTCTGCTCAACAACCCATTAAGAAGAAGCTGGAAACAGGAACACAGCAGAATAAAGGTGATATTTGAAGGTATGTCTTTATAAATTGTGCCAATGCAAATCAGGATCCCCTCTGGCTGATTTGTTTGCTGATGAAACGTGGAAGCTCTCTATGTCTTACCTTGCAGACATCTTTTCAATTCTAAACACACTGAACCGCAAATTGTCAGGGAAGGAGGATGATTGCTTTTGGCGCTGTGAAGAATTTGATGCTTTCCAAAAGTCATTGAACGTTAGGCAACTGCGAGTAGAAAGCCAAACCTACTACATGTTCCCCACACTGCAATGACATCTCGAAGAAAACGGTTAGGAAGGGAACTGTCGATAGACTGGCTGCGCTGATCAACAGTTTATATAGCTATTTTCCAGAGGAGAAGTTTCAGATTTTGAGAGAGAATTAGTTGGTGAAAACTCCCTTTGAGTTCGAGACCCCAGACTCAATTTACTGATTTATAGCTGACTGCAAATGTACAAACTGAGCTTCTGCACCTTACCTGTGACAGCACATTAAAAATACGGCACAACTCCATGAGGTTTTCAGAGTTCCAGCGTAGCGTCTCCGAGGAGTACCCAGTACGGAGTAAAACAAGCATTCTTTTGCTATTACACATCACAAGGATCTACATGTTCAGGGTTGGATTTTTCATCCTCAAAAGGATTAAGACAGCACACAGGAACCAGCTGAACTCTGCACCTGATACACGCACTGCCCTCGCCTCTAAACCTGATTGGAGTGAGATCATAAGGACCAAGCAAGTTCACCTGCTGGATTAAAGGTAAGAGAACATAGTGGGTCGCGGAGGTCAGCTGGTGTGGGTCCCAAAGGCTGGCCAGCATGGGTCCCAAAGGATGGCCGGTTGGTTAAAATGATCGCAGGTAAAAACAGTTTAAAAGTACTGCTTTGTAAAATTCTGCTGATTCAGTTCATCCACTTTTCCTTCATTTACCAGGACTAACTGATGTTTATTAATCCCGCCCTTCATCCGGAGGTAGAATGCCTGAGGTGGGACCACATGGGGCCTGGTGCTGTTTCCCCTCCCGGGGTGAAGACCCTGCCTTTGGTCCTCCCGCCCCTCTGCCTGAGGTGGGAGTGGGACCGCTTGAGGCTGCTGTTAAGAAAAGGACTTTGTTTCAGGCCCCCACAGTGCTGAAGAGCGCCGTCCGCCCACCATTTCCACCCCCTGTGGCGGGTATGGGGCAGCTTGGGATATTGATTTCGGCCCCTCCAGGGCTGAAGAACACTGACCCGCTTACAGTGACTATCTGCTGTTGCCCTGCAGCTCCTTCCCTTGTGGCACCTGCTGTTGTTGTGCCACGTCCTTCCCCATGTACCCTGATCTCAGTTACAAGGCCATGCCGTACCAGGGCCAGTAACCCAGGGGCATCCTGCACTCTGCCGGGGGCACGGTGGACAAGTCACTATGCGGGGAAGACAGCCTCCTCGCCCTTCCGCCTCCTAACGCAGCAACTTGGGGTCAAATGTTATGCCCACCCAACCATGGCCATCAAGGCGTGCACTCGTGCGATGGCCGAGGTCATCAGCCCTTTGGCCATCGTAGCCGCTTCTAGGATGTACGGTAAGGCCGTGCTTTTCCTGCGGGCCGAGCAGGCGGTCTACCGTGTCCTGGAAAGGGGGCTCACAGTGGGTGGGACACACGTGGCGGTGGACCCACTGGAGGCCACCGCCGAATGTGTCGTTCCTTCAAACGTCCCGCTCTACCTCCCCACCGAGCTCCTCCTCCCCCATCTCAACTTCCTGGGGGATGTCAGGTCCGGGGTGGCGCCGCTGACACTTGGCCTGCGGGACACTTCCCTCTGTCATGAATACTCCTTCTGGCGTCAGGGTTTTGTCTGCCTGACCCGGGAGGAGGTCATGGAGGGAGGATTTGTGGCTCCCCACCAAGGGAAGGACCATAAAGTGATCTGGTCTGCGGATGGCATGCGCTGCCATGCCTGAAGTGGGCTGGGGCATATTCGCCGGAACTGCCCCACCCTAACGGCCACTGCCAACAACATCTCCAGGCCGGCCATGGCTGGCACTGCCCCCCTCTCCTCCACCACCTCTGTCTGCCCAGCAGCCGGCCCCTGACAACACCTCGGCTGTTGGCAGCCTAAAAAGGCCAAACGGAAGACGGCGCGATGGTCGGACCGGGCCCACCCACATCTTGGCCCCATCACGAGTACTGACCCCGTGCCCGTCCCAACCAACACAGAGGCTGCAGCCTCACCTCGCGATGCTGCCACCACCTCACAACAACATGAGGGGTCTGGAGAGACCAACACACGGGCTCCGGAGGGCGGTGGGGACCCTGTGTACAGTCCCGAGCTGGATGCTGTTCCGGCCCCACCACAGTCCCAGGGGCTCGGCGATGCGGAGGGGGCGGGGGGGCTGTTGCAGAGGGTGGGGGGGGATGCTGCCGAGGGCCCTCCAGCAGTGGTGGCCCTGCAGCAACATCAGCTAGCCGAGGCCGGGCCCTCGGAGAGACCCGGAAAGACCCCCGGGAACAGCTCCGGGATGGATTCTGGGCTCCTTCGCATCGTCTGCTTGGGCCTTGTGAGCGGGGAGCCTTCCTCCCCGTCGCCCGCCCACGACCCGAAGGTATAGGGGCTCTGGTGGCTGCCGCCGGCCCCCAGCGGTGAACAAAAGGTAATTGGGGAGTAATGCAAGCATTGGGGGGGGGGGGGGGGGGGGGTCTCGTGGTGGATCTCGCTACTCCCTCCCCAGGCGAGCGGGTTTGAGTATCTCCTGTGTTTATTTCCATCACCCTGATACCCAGCCCCGTTAAAAAGAAGGCCAAAGCAGCCGCCGAGGCGACCGAGCTGCCGTCGTCCCCCGAGCAGGGAGGCCTGGGGGCGGGCGCAGACGAGACCCCCCCCAATGCTTGCATTACTCCCCAATTACCTTTTGTTCACCGCTGGGGGCCGGCGGCAGCCACCAGAGCCCCTATATCTTCGGGTCGTGGGCGGGCGACGGGGAGGAAGGCTCCTTGCTCACAAGGCCCAAGCAGACGATGCGAAGGAGCCCAGAATCCATCCCGGAGCTGTTCCCGGGGGTCTTTCCGGGTCTCTCCGAGGGCCCGGCATCGGCGGCGGGGTCGGTGACGCCACGGACTCTGAATCGAGGGTGGGGAGCCTGCGAGGAACCCGCCTGAGGGTGATCCTGGGGGTGGGATCGACTCGGACCAGGGGGAGCAGCTGTTCTGTTCCTCACGGGCCTCCTGAGGGAGTGAAGGGGGCAACAACCCTCTACTCCCTCTGAGCAGAGTTATGGGTGATTGGTGAAGGACACACGCTACAACTGACTTGGAGGTAACCATAGCCAGACTCAACATCCACGGCAGCAGGGACGCGCATCACCGTTTCCAGTGCTTCTCTGTCCTCCGGGACGCAAAGTATGGGGTGTGCTTCCTGCAAGAAACCCACGCCATTCCGAGGGACAAAGCTAAGTGGACCCTGGAGTGGCAAGGGGGAGTCTTCATGAGTCACTTGGCCCCACGTTCGGGCGGGGTGGCTATCTTGATGATTTCCCATTTTCAGCCAGAGAGCTGGAGGGTCAAGGAGCCAGTGCCAGGCCGTCTGTTGCATTTAACGGTCCTCGACGGGGACGTGGTGCGTCACTTTGTGAATGTATACGCTCCCTGGCCGGGCCGCAGCAAACAACTTTCTTTGACAAAGTGTCCACTCTTCTTGGCACCATCCCTGTGGGCGAGTGCATCATCCTTGGAGGGGATTTCAATTGCACCCTCCAGGACAAGGACCGTGGTAGCGTCCAGTGCAGCACGCAGGCGGTGATGAAGTAAAGGGAACTGGTCAGGTCCTTCGACTTGGTTGGCGCCTGGAGAACTCTCCATCCTGAATCTCAGGTGGACACATTTGTGGGCCCTCTGTTGGGAGTGTCCAGAATCGACCGTCTTTACATTTCTAGGACGTACTTGCCCAGCGTTCAGACGGCCTGTGGAGCAGGTGTGGTGCTCGGATGAACACCTGGTGTGGGCGGGGCTCAACCAGCTCCTCGCTCAGGCACGGTCCGCGTACTGGCACTTTAACAACCTGCTGCTGGAGGACAAGAGGTTCCTGGAATCGCTTCGCCATTTCTGGGCCGGCTGGAGAAAGAAGCAGGGTGGCTTCCCCTCCTTGAGGCTATGGTGGGACTTGGGCAAGACTCATATCCACACCTTCTGTCAGGGGTACACGAAGAGGTCGATGCCAGGGCGGAAATCCACGATCGCCAAATTGGCTGAAGAAGTCTTCCATCTGGAGTCACGTCTCGCTCAGTCGGATGAGGACCCGGGCCTAGGGCTGCTGTACAGGGAGAAGACGGGCGTGCTGCGGGACCTGCAACTTGTCGGGTCCCACGGCGTGTATGTGAGGTCACGGATCCGTCTCCTGACAGACATGGACCGTGGCTCCCCCTTCTACTCGCTGGAAAGAGGATGCAGGGCCAGTCGGCCGACGACGGTCCCTCTTCTCGGATCCGGAGGGGGTCAGGACCCTAATCAGGGACTTTTGTTCTGACCTCTTTACTGCAGATCCGTGCAGCGAGGACGCTTGCAGAGTTCTGTGGGAAGATGCTGCAGGTCGGCCCGGAGAGCGTCGGGGTCTCGACCAAACCGTCAATCATCAAGACCGGCGCCCTCGACAGCAAGACCCCAGGGCTGGACGGGCTGACCATGGAGTTCTTCAGTGCATGCTGGGACGTCCTGGGGAGCGACTACGCGGGGGTCCTGGGGAATGTATCGTGACCGGGGAGATGCCCCTTTCGTGGCGCAGGGCCGTTATTGCCCTGCTGCCCAAGAAAGGGGATTTCCGCCGACTCAAAACAGGCGAGCGGTCTCCCTCCTCAGCACGGACTACAAAATAATTGCCACGGTCATGTCTTTGCACCTTGCCCCTGTGCTGGACCACATGATCCACCCCGACAGTCCTACACCGTCCCGGACCGCACCATTTACCATGATCCACCCTGACAGTCCCACACAGTCCCGGACCGCACCATTTACCATGATCCACCCTGACAGTCCCACACCGTCCCGGACCGCACCATTTACCATGATCCACCCTGATAGTCCCACACCGTCCCGGACCGCACCATTTACCATGATCCACCCTGACAGTCCCACATCGTCCCGGAGCGCACCATTTACCATGATCCACCCTGACAGTCCCACACCGTCCCGGACCGCACCATTTACTATGATCCACCCTGACAGCCCCACACCGCACCATTTACCATGATCCACCCTGACAGTCCAACATCGTCCCGGACCGCACCATGTACCATGATCCACCCTGACAGTCCTACACCGTCCCGGACCGCACCATTTACCATGATCCACCCTGACAGTCCCACACCGTCCCGGAGCGCACCATTTACCATGATCCACCCTGACAGTCCAACATCGTCCCGGACCGCACCATGTACCATGATCCACCCTGACAGTCCTACACCGTCCCGGACCGCACCATTTACCATGATCCACCCTGACAGTCCCACACCGTCCCGGAGCGCACCATTTACCATGATCCACCCTGACAGTCCCACACCGTCCCGGAGCGCACCATTTACCATGATCCACCCTGACAGT
Source organism: Scyliorhinus torazame (assembly GCF_047496885.1). NCBI lineage: Eukaryota > Metazoa > Chordata > Chondrichthyes > Carcharhiniformes > Scyliorhinidae > Scyliorhinus > Scyliorhinus torazame. Next base: position 48,456,688 of record NC_092730.1, read on the forward strand.
CCCACACCGTCCCGGACCGCACCATTTACCATGATCCACCCTGACAGCCCCACACCGCACCATTTACCATGATCCACCCTGACAGTCCCACATCGTCCCGGACCGCACCATGTACCATGATCCACCCTGACAGTCCTACACCGTCCCGGACCGCACCATTTACCATGATCCACCCTGACAGTCCCACACCGTCCCGGACCGCACCATTTACCATGATCCACCCTGACAGTCCCACATCGTCCCGGACCGCACCATTTACCATGATCCACCCTGACAGTCCCACACCGTCCCGGACCGCACCATTTACCATGATCCACCCTGACAGCCCCACACCGCACCATTTACCATGATCCACCCTGACAGTCCCACATCGTCCCGGACCGCACCATTTACCATGATCCACCCTGACAGTCCTACACCGTCCCAGACCGCACCATTTACCATGATCCACCCTGACAGTCCCACACCGTCCTGGACCGCACCATTTACCATAATATCCATCCGGTCCGGGACATCCATCATTCCCAGACGACTGGGATGTTGAGCGCCTTCCGGTCTCTTGACCAGGAGAGGGCGTTCGACAGGGTGGGGCACGAGTATTTGCTCGGGACTCTGCGAGCCTTCTGGTTCAGGGCGCACTTTGTCGCCCGGATCCGATTACTGTACGCTGCCTTGGAGTGTCTGATTAAGGTTAACCTGTCCCTGATGGCGCCCCTTCGCTTTGGGAGAGGTGTGCGTCAGGGCTGCCCCTTGCCCGTTCAACTTTATTCTCTCTGCGTGGAGCCTTTCCTGCGCCTCCTGCAGAGGAGGTTGTCGGGGCTGGTTTTGCGTGAGTTGGGCATGACGGTGGTCGTTTTGGCTTACGCTGATGATGTGCTGCTCATGTTCATTTACCCCGGTGACCTGCGGAGGATGCGAGAGTGCCAGGCTGTGTACTCCGCCGCATCTTCTGCTGGGACCAACCGGGCTAAAATGTTCCGGACTCCTGGTCGGTCCATGGCAGATGGACCCCCTCCCAGAGGAGCTCAGGCCTTCAGCTGGCGCCGGTCCAACATCTACTTGGACCAACATCCTCGACTTGGGAGTCTATCTTTGCCCGGCAGAGGAAGCCTGGCCGGCGAACTGGCAGGAGTTGGCGACCAAGGTCACCGCTCGCCTGGGACGCTGGACAGGACTGCTCAGAGTGATGTCCTACAGGGGTCGAGTTCTCATCATAAACCAGCTGATAGCCTCCATGTTGTGGTACCGGCTGGTCACTTTGACCCCTCCCCCTGACTTTGTCACAGGCATCCAGAGAACTCTGATTCGGTTCTTCTGGGACAATGGATTGCACTGGGTCGCTGAGGAGGTCTGCAGTCTCCCGCTTGCGGAGGGCGGTCAGGCGCTGGTGTGCCTTCGCATCCAGATCACGACTTTACGCCTTCAGACTCTGCAGCGATACCTGGACGTTGAGCATCCTCCACGATGGTGTACCCGGGCGAAGTATTTCTTCCCCCAGGTGCACGGTCTGAACTACGATGTGCAGCTCCTGTTCGTTGACCAGCAAGGTCTTCAGAATTCTTTGTTGACGCTGCCTGTCTTGTACCAGGATCTTCTCAAAGTCAGGAACAGGCGACATATTTCTTCTGCCAGGTGCACGGCCTGAACTATGACGTTGACCAGCAAGGTCTTCAGAATTCTTTGTTGGCGCTGCCCGTCTTGTACCAGGACCATCTCAAAGTCTGGACCAAGTCCCCACATGCCACAGCTCTCCGCTGTCAGGAGTAGTGGCTCTCGTAAGGGAGCCGCTGCTCAGGAATCCGCACCTCAGCCAATATCCATTACGGTGGCTGGCGGAGCGGAGGGTTGTGGATGTCGGGGTGACCAGGATCGGGGACATGCAGGGTGGCAGAGGAGTGGACTGGATGACGCCCTACGAGCTCACCGAGCGCGGTGCTGTATCCATCCAGCACGCGGCCAAAGCCATCCGAGGCCTCAAAATGGTCGTGCTCGGCCCCTTGGACTCGAGACGGCGCAGTTGTGCGGTGGCATTCCGTCTGAGCGGACCCCTGCTCGGATGGAATGCCACGTTGGTCCCAGGACCCTGAACCCCTTCCGGGCGCCGGTACCCCACAACCCCAGTCGCTTCATGTAGACACCCCCCGTGCCTTTTCGTACCGCGCAGATGTGTTTCCTGTATGGCCTGCTGCTGCACACCTTCCACCTCCTTGCCCTCGCCCGCCATCCGGACATGGCTTGGCGTGCCTTGCTGCAGTCCGGCAGCGGAGGTCCCAACTGGAGTTCCCTCTACGGAGGCGTCTTCCCTATAAGACTTGGGGACCTGGGATGGAGGGTGCTGCACAAGGCAGTGTCGTGCAACCGTAGGTTAAATCACCACACGGCCTCCCCAGAGACCTGCCACTTTTGCGGCCTGGTGGAGTCTGTGGAGCATGTGTTTGTTATCTCTCTTAGGCTGCATTCCTTTTTTAGTTTTTTGACGATATTCTTGTTGAGGTTTTCTTTGCACTTAAGCCCCACGCTCCTGATCTATGGACATCTGGTGTGGGAAGGTGGGGAAGCGGGGAAGGCGGACGACCTCCTTGTGAACCTGCTCCTGGGCCTGGCCACACTTGCCATTAATAGGTCCAGGCAGCGGGCGACCGAGGGGGTCGTCCGGCCTGACTGTCTGCCCCTCCTCCGACAGCCTCGTTCGCGGCCGGGTGTCCCTGGAGTGGGAGCTTGTGGTGACCACGAGCACACTTGAGGCCTTCCGTGCTCGGTGGCTGCCGTAGGGGTTGGACTGCCCCATCCACCCTGATTTTCACACTTTAATTTAACGGGTTTTGTTCCGATTCCGTTTCCTTTCTGATTCCTTTTTGGGCTCTGCTCCAGTTGCTTTCTTTTTGGAGCACCCCCCGGTTTGCTTTTGTCCCTCAGTTAGTTTTTGTATTTTTACTTTCGTTGTCACGCCGTGCATCACTCCAGAATAGTCGGTGGATGCAGGGTTTTAATCCTGCTGCGTGGAGATAAATGCAGCAGGTCATCACTCACAAGGGAAAAAAACACAAGAAAAAAAAACAACACAAAAATATTATGACAGTTGTTAAACCCGAAAAAACCCCACACACACACTGCCCCAACACGGGCTCTATAGGAGGTTTTGCTCTATATGTGATGACAGTGAAATGGGGAATATTCCCCTTGATTCTCAATGCGCAATTGCTGCGGGGATCTGCGCACGCCCGGCGTAACCCCGCCCCCTGCCTGTCGTCACTGAAGGTGAGAGCGCATGTGCAGCCCCTCCAGCCCAGGAACAGCGTTCTCATTGCAGCAGCACATCCATTTGCGAGTGTGAGCAAAGAGGCTCAGAGATCATTACTGACTCGGGGGGAGTTCAGGGAGAATCGGGGGCTGTTTGCAAGAGGCGCAGTGGAGCACGATCTTGTTCCGGGACTTGGAGTGAGCGGGGGGAATGGAGAGCTCTTTCTGGGCCTGGCTTATTGTCTGATTCTGGGTTAGGATTTGGAGAGTATTTTCTTTACTTTACTGATTATCAGTTGAAAGAATAGATTGATCTATCATTGGCCTCATCTGATCCTGATTTACAAGAGATATGTTATCTTCCGCCCAGTTCAACAGATGAAGAGATGAGTTCCAAGATGATGATTCCTCAGCAACGTGAATGTGGCGACTTGGGGCTTTTCACAGTAACTTCATTTGAAGCCGACTTGTGACAAGAAGCGATTTTCATTTCATTTCACATGGTTAGGTGGGGTTACTGGGTAAGGGTGGAGGCGTGGAACGCTCTTTACAAAGATGGGCTCGATGAACCGAATGGCCTCCTTCTGAACTATAAATTCTGTGATTATCAGTTGAAAGAATAGACTGATCTATCATTGGCCTCATCTGACCCTGATTTACAAGAGATATGCTTTCTTCCCCCTAGTTCAACAGATGAAGAGATGAGTTCCAAGAACAAGATGATGATTCCTCAGCAAAATGTATGTGCTGCCGTCTCCTTCTAACTGACAGTAAGTACAATATTAATCCAACATTGCAGAGACACAGACACAACATCATCTCCACCGTCGCAGAGAACAGAAGCAGTCACACTCGCATAGACCTCAAGTCCCAGATGAACATATCCAATCCAACAGTGATACACGAGAGGGCAGGTGGGGTAATTTTCCACAATTCACCCCCCCCCCCCCCGCCATATCATGGAACGTTGGATCAACTTGTTGTGATAATAGCTTTTCGTAAAGTAATCAGTATAGAATTAATTTGGTACAGATTCAGCAATGTGTAAGTATCCATTTGCACTTTTTTGTAACTTTGTTGGATTAAAATGTATCAGAAGCACTTTAACCTCACAAGTTGTGAACCTTTGGTGCAAGTAAAAAGTCAGATAGTACAGCTGATTTAAAAATACAGAATTATTCGTAAGTTTCTACTGAGACAAGTCAGAAAACAAGATATTGGGGGAATGTCCAATTCACATAACAAGCATGTCTTTCGGGACTTGTGGGAGGAACCCGGAGCATCCGGAGGAAACCCACACAGACACAGGGAAAACGTGCAGACTCTGCACAGGCAGCAACCCAAGCGGGAATCAAACCTTGGAACCTGGCACTGTGAAGCAATCCCCTGATTTACACAATCCCCTGGTTTACATCCCCCTGCTTTATACACTCCCCGGCTTGAGACACTCCCCTGCTTCATACAGCCCCCTGCTTTATACACTCCCCTGCTTTATACACTCCCCTGCTTTATACACCCCCCTGCTTTATACACTCCCCTGCTTTAAACACCCCCTGCTTTATTCACCCCCTGCTTTATACACCACCCTGCTTTAGACATCCACCTGCTTTTCCACTCCCCGGCTTCATACACCCCCGTGCTTTACACCCCCCCCCTGCTTCACACACTCCCCTGCTTTATACACTCTCCTGATTCACACACACCCCTGCTTTATACATCCCCCTGCTTGATGCATCCCCCTGCTTGATGCACTCGCCCAGCTTGACACACTCGCCTGCTTGATACATCCCCCTGCTTGATACATCCCGCAGCTTTAGACACTCCCCCAGCTTTAGACACTCCCCCTGCTTTAGACACTCCCCCTGCTTTAGACACTCCTCCTGCTTTAGACACTCCCCTACTTTGTACATACCCCTGCTTTATGCGCTCCCCTGCTTTGTACATCCCCCTGCTTTATACGCTCCCCGGCTTTATACACCCCCCGGCTTCATACACCCCCCGTCTTCATACACCCCCCGGCTTCATACACCCCCCCGGCTTCATACACCCCCCCGGCTTCATACACCCCCCGGCTTCATACACCCCCCGGCTTCATACACCCCCCAGCTTCATACACCCCCCGGCTTCATACCCCCCCCGGCTTCATACCCCCCCCGGCTTCATACACCCCCCTGCTTCATATACCGCCCTGCTTCGTACACTCCCCTGCTTTGTACATCCCCCTGCTTTATACACCCCCCAGCTTTGTACATCCCCCTGCTTTGTACATCCCCCTGCTTTATGCACTCCCCTGCTTTATGCACTCCCCTGCTTTATGCACTCCCCTGCTTTATGCACTCCCCTGCTTTATGCACTCCCCTGCTTTATGCACTCCCCTGCTTTATGCATGCCCCTGCTTTATGCACTCCCCTGCTTTATGCACTCCCCGGCTTTATGCACCCCCCTGCTTTATCCACCCCCCTGCTTTATCCACTCCCCTGCTTCATACACCCCCCTGCTTCATACACCCCCCTGCTTCATACACCCCCCTGCTTCATACACCCCCCTGCTTCATATAACCCCCTGCTTCATATAACCCCCTGCTTCATACACCCCCCTGCTTCATACACCCCCCTGCTTCATACACCCCCCTGCTTCATACACCCCCCTGCTTCATACACCCCCCTGCTTCATACACCCCCCTGCTTCATACACCCCCCTGCTTTATAAACCCCCTACTTTATACACTCCCCTGCTTTGTACATCCCCCTGCTTTATGCACTCCCCTGCTTTATACACCCCCCTGCTTTATACACCCCCCTGCTTGATACACCCCCCTGCTTTGTACATCCCCCTGCTTTATTCCCCCCCGCTTTCTACACTCCCATGCTTTATACCGTCCCCAGCTTTATACAGTCCCCTACTTCATACACTCCCCAGCTTTAGACAGTTCCCAGCTTTATACAGTCCCCTGCTTTATGCACTCCCCTGCTTTATGCACTCCCCTGCTTTATACACCCCCCTGCTTTATACACCCCCCTGCTTTATACACCCCCCTGCTTTATACACCCCCCTGCTTTATACACCCCCCTGTTTTATACACCACCTGCTTTATACACCCCCCTGCTTGATACACTCCCCTGCTTGATACACTCCCCTGCTTGATGCACCCCCCAGCTTGATACACCCCCCAGCTTGATACACCCCCCTGCTTTATACACGCCCCTGCTTTATACACCCCCCTGCTTTATACACCCCCCTGCTTTATACACCCCCCTGCTTTATACACCCCCCTGCTTTATACACCCCCCTGCTTTATACAACCCCCTGCTTTGTACACCCCCCTGCTTCATACACACCCTTGCTTCATACATGCCCCCTCCACACACACCCCACCCCACCCCCCCACACACACCCCACCCCACCCCCCCACACCCCCCCACAACCCCCCCCAACCACACACCCCCACCCCCTCCACCCCCCCTCCATACTCCCCCCTCCACACACATCCCCCCCTCCAACCGCCCCACACACCCCCCCACACACACACACCCCTCCACCCCCCCCCACACCCCCCTCCACACACCCCCCTCCACCCCACCCTCCACACACTCCCCCTCCACACCCCTCCCCCTCCACACCCCCCCCCTTCACCCCCCCCTCCCACAGTCCCCCCCCCTCCCACCCCCCCCCCCCCCTCCACAACCCATCCCTCCACACACCCCCCCGCTTGGTATATCCCCCTGCTCTATACATCCCCCTGCTCGATGCACTCCCCTGCTTTATACACTCCCCTGCTTTACGCACTCCACTGCTTTACGCACTCCCCTGCTTTACGCACTCCCCTGCTTTACGCACTCCCCTGCTTTACGCACTCCCCTGCTTTACGCACTCCCCTGCTTTACGCACTCCCCTGCTTTACGCACTCCCCTGCTTTACGCACTCCCCTGTATTCCGCACTCCCCTGCTTTACGCACTCCCCTGCTTTACGCACTCCCCTGCATTCCGCGCTCCCCTGCTTTACGCGCTCCCCTGCTTCACGCGCTCCCCTGCTTTATGCGCTCCACTGCTTTACGCGCTCCCCGGCTTTACGCGCTCCCCTGCTTCACGCGCTCCCCTGCTTTATGCGCTCCACTGCTTTACGCGCTCCCCGGCTTTACGCGCTCCCCGGCTTTACGCGCTCCCCGGCTTTACGCGCTCCCCGGCTTTACGCGCTCCCCGGCTTTACGCACTCCCCGGCTTTACGCACTCCCCGGCTTTACGCACTCCCCGGCTTTACGCACTCCCCGGCTTTACGCACTCCCCGGCTTTACGCACTCCCCGGCTTTACGCACTCCCCTGCTTCATACATCCTCTGCTTTAGCGTATAAAGGGTGTATTTGCTGGGCTGGTTTAGCACACTGGGCTAAATCGCTGGTTTTTAAAGCAGACCAAGGCAGGCCAGCAGCACGGTTCGAAACCCGTACCAGCCTCCCCGAACAGGCGCCGGAATGTGGCGACTAGGGGCTTTTCACAGTAACTGCACTTGAAGCCTACTTGTGACAAGCGATTTTCATTTCATTTATGCACTCCCCTGCTTGAACCACTTCCAATCGTTTAGAAGCTCCACTGGTTTCCACACTTTCTTGTTGCGCACATCCCTCTGTTTTCACACTTTCAAAAAACAAAAAAAATTGCCGTTCGTTTTCATTTATTGTCCAGAAACAAAGGCTTCTTCTTCGCTGTCTCTAATAACAGACTGTCGCCATCTGGCTCAGCAAACAATCCTCCCTATTCCCCCCCCCCCACCCAGCTCGCCTCCCACTGACCCCCCCCCCGCCCAGCTCCCCTCTCCCTGACCCCCCCACCCAGCTCCCCTCTCCCTGACCCCCCCCGCCCAGCTCCCCTCTCCCTGACCCCCCCCCCACCCAGCTCCCCTCTCCCTGACCCCCTCCCACCCAGCTCCCCTCTCCCTGAACCCCCCCACCCAGCTCCCCTCTCCCTGACCCCCCCCACCTTGCTCCCCTCTCCCTGACCCCCCCGCCCAGCTCCCCTCTCCCTAACCCCCCCCGCCCAGCTACCCTCTCCCTGACCCCCCCCGCCCAGCTCCCCTCTCCCTGACCCCCCCACCCAGCTCCCCTCTCCCTGACCCCCCCCACCCAGCTCCCCTCTCCCTGACCCCCCATGCCCAGCTCCCCCCCCCCCAGCTCCCCTCTCCCTGACCCCCCCACCCCCCCCATCCAGCTCCCCTCTCCCTAACCCCCCCGCCCAACTCCCCTCTCCCTGACCCCCCCCCCCGTCCAGCTCCCCTCTCCCTAACCCCCCCCCCCCGCCCAACTCCCCTCTCCCTGACCCTCCCCCCCCTGCGCAGCTCCCCTCTCCCTGACCCCCCCCCCACCCAGCTCCCCTCTCCCTGACCCCCCCCCCCCGCCCAGCTCCCCTTCCCCCGCCCAACTCCCCTCTCCCTGACCCCCGCCCCCCCCCCCCTGTCCAGCTCCCCTCTCCCTAACCTCCCCCCGCCCAACTCCCCTCTCCCTGATCCCCCCCCCCCCCGGCCCAGCTCCCCTCTCCCCGCCCAGCTCCCCTCTCCCTGACCCCCCTCCCCCGTCCAGCTCCCCCCCCCGCCCAGCTCCCCTCTCCCTGACCCACCTCCCCCGTCCAGCTCCCCCCCGCCCAGCTCCCCTCCCCCGCCCAGCTCCCCTCTCCCGCCCCCCCCGCCCAACTCCCCTCCCCCCCCCCCAGCTCCCCTCTCCCTGACCCCCCCCGCCCAGCTCCCCTCTCCCTGACCCCCCCCGCCCAGCTCCCCTCTCCCTGACCCCCCCCCCCCGCCCAGCTCCCCTCTCCCTAACCCCCCCCCGCGCCCAGCTCCCCTCTCCCTGACACCCCCCGCCCAGCTCCCCTCTCCCTGACAACCCCCCCCGCCCAGCTCCCCTCTCCCTGACCCCCCCGCCCAGCTCCCCTCTCCCTGACACCCCCAGCCCAGCTCCCCTCCCCCTCCCCCCCCCCGCCCAGCTCCCCTCCCCCCTCCCCCCCCCCGCCCAGCTCCCCTCTCCCTGACACCTCCCCCCCCCCCCGCCCAGCTCCCCTCTCCCTGACCCCCCCCGCCCAGCTCCCCTCTCCCTGACCCCCCCGCCCAGTTCCCCTCTCCCTGACACCCCGCCCCGATGGTCTCCTTTTTTTTAATAATTGATTTAAAATACAGTTTTGTCCAGGTTGTGGATACAGGTATATACCTGACAAAACAAAACACAGGCTCCAGGAAATATACCCAGACAGGAGGGGTCTTTCCTCCCCTCTCTTCTTTCCTTTTCACTAATCATCTAACTGGGCAATTGTTCGTTTCCCCTTCCCAGTTTTCTTTGCGTTCTCTCACCGTGCTGTGGTTGCTCCTCCTGTCGTCTTCCCCTGTGCTCTGCACACCCCCCCCCCCTCGCCCGTTTTAGTTTCCTTCTCTTCCCCCTTCTGGCTACCCCTTTTTGTCCCGTTTCTCCCCTTCACTGCTGCCCCCATTCTTTCTTGCTGGCTGGCTTTTGTTACATCACCTTCCCCCCCCACCCCTCCCTCGGTTTCCTCTTTCTGTCTCGTCCTGGCTATTTCTCCCGGGCTACTCGCTATTTATTCATGTGTTGGCCACAAACCGGTCTCGGAGCAGTCGGGTGAATGGCTCCCATGTTTTGTGGAAGCGCTCTTCCGACCAAGGATGGTGAATTTGATATTCTCCATTTGGAGAAATTCCGATCGGCCGGGAAGCCAGTCTGCAGTTTTAGGTGGTGCTGCTGATCGCCAGCCGAGCAAAATTCTACGGCAGCCGATCAGGGAGGTAAAGGCATCCGCCCTCCTCCCCATGACGAGATCTGGCTGGTCTGATACCCCAGAGACTGCCACTTTCGGGCATGTCTTCACTCTCATCCCTAACACTTTGGACATTGCCTCGAAGAAGGCTGTCCAGTACCCACCAAGTCTGGGGCAAGACCAGAACATGTGGGCGTGGTTGGCCAGGCCTCCTTGGCAGGGGTCACACCTATCCTGCACCTCTGGGAAGAACCTGATCATTCGGGTTCTGGTCAAGTGGGCTCTGTGTACCACTTTTAGCTGCGTTAGGTTGAGCCTCGGAGGGAGAGTTGACCCTGTGCAGTGCGTCGTTCCAGAATCCCCACCCTATTTCGAACCCCAAGTCGTCTTCCCATTTCCTCCTTGTCGTGTCCAGTTCGGTGTCGGTCCTCTCTAGCAGTTGTTCGTACATGTCACTACAGTTCCCTCTGCCTAGGATGTCTGCGCCCAGTAGCTCTTCCAATAGTGTCTGTCATGGTGGTCGTGGTTATGTCCTTGTCTCCTTCCTCGAGGAAGTTTTGTCGCTGCAGGTATCTGAGTTTGTTGCCTTTAGCTGGTTGGAATCTCTGCGTCAGTTCTTCCAGTGTTGTGACCCTACCGTCAGTGTATCGGTCCCTGACTGTCAATGTCCCCCACATCCTGTCTCCACCTTTTGAAGGTGGCGTCGGTGAGTGCTGGTGTGAACCTGTGGTTATTGCAGATGGGGGCTTTGTCGGATATTTTGGTGAGTCCGAATTGCTGCCGTAGTTGGTTCCACGTCTGGAGGTGGCTATCACCACTGGGCTGCTGGAGTGTTTCTTGGGAGAGCCGCCTTGGTGAGGGCCCGGGGGGAGGTCCCCTTGAGGGGGTCTCCTCTGCGTGCATCCACTCGGCTTCTGCCCCCTTTGTCCATCCCATCTCTCTTGGATTGGATTGGATTTGTTTATTGTCACGTGTACCGAGGTACAGTGAAAAGTATTTTTCTGCGAGCAGCTCAACAGATCATTAAGTACATGAGAAGAAAAGGGAATAAAAGAAAATACATAATTGGGCAACACAACATATACAATGTAACTACATAAGCACTGGCATCTTATGAAGGATACAGGGTGTAGTGTTAATGAGGTCAGTCCATAAGAGGGTCGTTTAGGAGTCTGGTGACAGTGGGGAAGAAGCTGTTTTTGAGTCTGTTTGTGCGTGTTCTCAGACTTCTGTATCTCCTGCCCGATGGAAGAAGTTGGAAGAATGAGTAAGCCGGGTGGGAGGGATCTTTGATTATACTGCCCGCTTTCCCCAGGCAGCGGGAGGTTTAGATGGAGTCAATGGATGGGAGGCAGGTTCATGTGATGGACTGGGCGGTGTTCACGACTCTCTGAAGTTTCTTGCGGTCCTAGGCCGAGCAGTTGCCATACCAGGCTGTGATGCAGCCTGATAGGATGCTTTCTATGGTGCATCTGTAAAAGTTGGTAAGAGTCAATGTGGACATGCCGAATTTCCTTAGTTTCCTGAGGAAGTATAGGGGCTGTTGTGCTTTCTTGGTGGTAGTGTCGACGTGGGTGGACCAGGACAGATTTCTGCAGATGTGCACCCCTAGGAATTTGAAACTGCTAACCATCTCCACCTCGGCCCCGTTGATGCTGACAGGGGTGTGTACAGTACTTTGCTTCCTGAAGTCAATTACCAGCTCTTTAGTTTTGCTGGCATTGAGGGAGAGTTTGTTGTCGCTACACCACTCCACTATGTTCTCTATCTCCCTCCTGTATTCGGACTCACCGTTATTCGAGATCCGGCCCACTATGGTCGTGTCATCAGCAAACTTGTAGATGGAGTTGGAACCAAGTTTTACCACGCAGTCGTGTGTTTACAGGGAGTAGAGTAGGGTGCTAAGTACGCAGCCTTGTGGGGCACCGGTGTTGAGGACTATTGTGGAGGAGGTGTTGTTGTTCATTCTTACTGATTGTGGTCTGTTGGTAAGAAAATAGAGTATCCAGTTGCAGAGTGGGGAGCCAAGTCCTAGGTTTTGGAGCTTTGATATGAGCTTGGCTGGGATTATGGTGTTGAAGGCGGAGCTGTAGTCAATAAATAGGAGTCTAATGTAGGAGTCCTTGTTTTTGAGATGCTCTAGGGATGAGTGTAGGGCCAGGGAAATGGTGTCTGATGTGGACCGGTTGCAGCGGTATGCGAATTGCAGTGGATCAAGGCGTTCTGGGAGTCTGGAGGTGATGCACTTCATGATCAACCTCTCGAAGCACTTCATTACGACTGAAGTCAGGGCCACTGGTCGGTAGTCATTGAGGCACGTTGCCTGGTTCTTCTTTGGTACCGGTATGATGGTGGTCTTCTTGAAGCAGGTGGGGACCTCGGAATGGAGTGGGGACAGGTTAAAGATGTCCGTGAATACCTGTCAGCTGCTCCATGCAGGCTCTGAGTGCACGACCAGGGATCCCGTCTGGGCCCGTCACCTTCCGAGGGTTCACTTTCAGGAAGGCCAATCTGACTTCGGAAGCTGTGATGGTGGGTATGGGTGAATTATGGGCTGCTGGGGCACTCGCCAGCGGATTGTTGGTTACCTGCTCGAACCGAGCATGGAATGCATTAAGTTCATCGGGGAGGGGTGCGCTGCTGCCAGAGATACTGTTCGGCTTCGCTTTGTAGCCCGTTATATTGTTTAGTCCTTGCCACAGCCGCCGAGAGTCTGTCTGACTCTAGCTTGGTTTGATCTTCTCTCTTGGCATTCCGGATGGCTTTGCGGAGCTCGTACCTGGATTTCTTGTATAGGTCAGGGTCGTCTACCTTGAACGCCTCAGATCTGTCCTTCAGTAGGGAGTCAGTCTCGCGATTGAGCCATGGTTTCCGGCTGGGGAACGCACGTACTGCTTTCTTTGGCATGCAGTCGTCCACACATTTGCTGATGAAGTCTGTGACGGTGGTGGCACACTCATTTAAGTTGGGCACTGAGTTCTTAAATAAGGACCAGTCCACTGTCTCTAAGAGCTCTTCTGTCTCCTCGGACCAGCACTGCACAACCTTCTTAGCTGGATTCTCCCGCTTGAGTTTCTGCTTGTATGCCGGGAGAAGGAGCACCGTCCTATGGTCTGATTTCCCAAAGTGCGGTCGGGGGATGGAACGGTAGGCACCCTTGATTTTTGAGTAGCAGTGGTCAAGAGTGTTGTCGCCTCTGGTGGGACAGGAGATGTGCTGGTGAAATTTTGGCAGTACACTCTTGAGGTTGGCCTTGTTGAAGTCTCCAGCCATGATGAACAAGGCCTCCGGGTGTTCTGTTTCGTAGTTGTTTATTACTGTGTATAGTTCGTCCATCGCCTTCCTCACTACTGCCTGGGGTGGGATGTAGACCGCTGTGATAATGGCTGAAGTGAACTCACGTGGAAGATAATATGGGCGGCACTTCACGGTCAGGTATTCCAGGTCTGGGAGCAGTGGGTCGCCAGAGTCGTCACATCCAAGCACCAGGAGGAATTGATGAGGAGGCAAACCCCTCCACCCTTCGCTTTGCCTGATGATGCCGTGCGGTCCACCCGGTGAATTGAGAAGCCTTCAGGTTGTATGGCACAGTCCGGTGAGGCGGGGGTGAGCCATGTCTCTGTGAAACAGAGCAAACAGCAGTCTCTTACTTCCCTCTGAGAGGTAAGTCTGGTGTTAAGTTCATCCAGCTTGTTTTCGATCGCTTGGACGTTTGCCAGGAGTATGCTGGGGAGAGGGGTCTTGAAACCACGTTGCTTCAGTCTAACCTGCAGACCGCCGCGTTTCCCTCGCTTCCTCGGTTGGCGGCTGCTGCTGGATGATCCTGGGATCCGATGGCAGATGTCAGTTCTTGTGGAAGGTAGGTGGTCGTGTCTGGCGGGGTCCAGGGTGCTGGCGGGGACAAGGGCGCTGTTTACGTAACTGGGGTCGCGTCTGGCAGGGTCCCGGGCACTGGTTGAGGTAGAGGGGTTGCAAGGGGGGCACGTTTGCGATCCGGATGGGTCCCGGCCTTCTGCGGGCACGGGAATACCTTGCAGCACTTTTGGGTCCTCGCACGGGGTCTCCGCCGTTTCGGGAGTCCTGGGTCGTGGGCAGGGGTTTCCTGAGGCAGGTTGGGCTGGGTCCCATGGTCTGTTCCATCCCTGGGTGCTGCTGCGGTAGGATTTTGAAGTGGGCCCGTTCGGGCCTCCACGTGGATTTTTCTTTCTTCCATCACCTGGTAGGTCGGGTTGTTGGGCGGGCCTCTCAGGGTCGGGTCGCTGGGCGGGTCTCTGGGGGTCGCGTTGGGCCGGGTCTTGCCGTCGGGGGTCGGGAGCTCCGGGGACTGGGCAAGGCGATCCGGGGGCTGGCGTCGGTAGTTAGGCCGGGTTTGGAGCTCCGAGGTCCGGGTCGGCTCCAAATCGAGGTCGGGGCTTCACTTCCGGTTTGGGCCCGATCTTCTTCCAGGTCGCGGAGGTCAGGTCGGGTCGGGTCAAAAGGTCTCCAAGGGCTTCGGAGGATGTTCAAGCCTGCAAGAGAAGATAAAAGAGAGAGGTTAGCAATAATGTTAGTTTTAGAATTAATTTTTAAAAGATTAGAACGAGTATAAGTTAAGTAAAAAGTGGATCTGTTTGGGAGAGCTCGCAGAGAGTTGCCTCGCTACGGCGCCATCTTGGTAAAAGATGCCGCTGTCGCTGCCCAGTGTTAGAATTGAAGATTTGGGAGGGCTAGCACTCCCCTGGATTTTGGTTTCTGTTGGACCTTCTTTGTGATCCTAGCATTCTTTTCCCCCTATACAAACGCCATGATTAACTTGTCCAGTGAGTTAAAAAAGGCCTTGGGGATATAGATTGGGATCAATCTGAATAGGAAGAGGTACCTGGGCAGTACGTTCATTTTGATTGTCTGTACTCTCCCCAACAGGGAGAGTGGGAGTGTGTTCCATCTCTGCAGGTCCTTTTTGACTTCCTCTGCCAGACTGGTCATGTTCCATTTGTGGATCCCCATCCAGTGATGAGCGATTAGGATCCCCAGGTAGTGGAATTTGTGTTGGGATTGTTTAAACGGCAGTCCCACCAGTGCTGCCCCTCCCTCTTGCGGGTTCACCGGGAAAATCTCACATTTGCTCATATTGTGTTTAATCGGCCGAGACGGCACCAATCTCTTTCAGGAGCGCAATGATTCCTTTCATGCTGCTTTGTGGGACCGAGATGTAGAGGAGCAGGCCATCTGCAAAGAGTGAGACTCTATGCTCTCTGCCTCCTCTTCGGATCCCTCTCCAGTTCTTTGCTGTTCTGTGAGCGATCGCTAATTATTCGATCGCTGGAACGAACAGCAGCTGTAACAGCGGGCATCCCTGCCTGGTGCCCTTGTGGAGCTGGAAGTACTGGGAGCTGGTGTTGCTTCGCCATACGCTCGCCATTGGAGCGTTGTACAGGAGCTCCACCCAGGAGGTGAACCCTGATCCGAGCCCGAACTGCTCCAGCACCTCTATAACGTACTTCCACTTGACTCTGTCGAAGGCCTTTTCTGCATCCAGGGAAACGATCACCTCAGGTGCTCTGACCCCAGATGGGATCATGATCACGTTCAGCAGGTGCCTGATGTTCGATGTTAGCTGTCTACCTCTGACAAAGCCCGTTTGATCCTCTGCGACCACCTCTGGTACGCAGTCTTCCACTCTTTTGGCTAGGATCTTGGCCAATATTTTGGAGTCTACTTTTCGTAGCAAAATGGGTCTGTATGAAACGTATTCAGTCGGGTCTTTCTTAGGTATTAGCGAGATTGAGGCTTGTGCTAGTATAGGTGGCAGTCTGCCCCTTGCCAGCGAGTCTGTGAACATCTTCCTCCGGTGTGGGGCCAGTGCTGTCACAAATGTTTCGTAGAAGTCCGCCCGGAACCTGCCTGCATGGAGCTTATACTCTCCATGATCTCTCCCAGTTCTAGCCGTTCTCCCAGGCCCCATTTTCTGTCCTCCCCCACGACTGGCATGTCTAGTCTATCAAGGAACTGTTTCATCCCTGAGCCCCCTGTTGGGGGCTCTGAGGTGTACAGTCGCCAGTCAAAGTCCTCGAAGGTCTTGTTAACCTTGTTTGGGTCTGTTTCTAGTGTGCCTCTGTTGTCCCTAATTTGCGCGATCACTCTGGTGGCTGCCTGCTTTCTCAGCTGGTGTGCCAACAGGCGGCTGGCTTTGTCCCTGTTTTTTTGTAGGCGTCCCCATGCCTGGCGGAGTTGGTGCACTGCTTTCCTCGTGGAGAGCAGGTCAAAGTCCATTTGTAGCTTTTTCCTTTCCGCCAAGAGCTCTGCTGTTGAGGCCTAGCCGCTCTCCCTTTGCGCTTTAAAGGCAATAATTTCCCAATTTTCTTTTTAAAATTTAGAGTACCCAATTAATTTTTATTTTTTTTCCAATTAAGGGGCAATTTAGCGTGGCCAATCCACCTAACTTGCACATCTTTGAGTTGTGGGGGCGAAGCCCACACAAACACGGATAGAATGTGCAAACTCCACACACAGTGACCGAGATCAAACCTGGTGCCTCGGCGCAGTGAGGCCGCAGTGCTAACCCACTGCGCCACCGTTCTGCCCAATTTCCCCTCTAATCAGGGCCTTCAGCGTCTCCCAGAACGTGGAGGATGAGACCTCTACCAATCTTGTTTGTCGTATACTCCGCTGTGGCCTGTGAAACCCTCTCACTGAAGTCCTTGTTGGCCAATAGGGCAGTGTCCAATGTCCATGTGGGGCATTGGGTAGTGCCCGTCCCCAACCTCACTTCCATGTACTGTAGAGCGTGGTCGGAGATTATGATTGCGGAGTACTCTGCCTTGACCAGCCCTTGGAGCACCGATTTTCCAACCACAAAGAAGTCAATCCTCGAGTATACGTTGTGGACTGAGGAGAAGAAGGAGAACTCCTTCTTCCCTGGGTGGGTGATCCTCCATGTGTCCACCACCCTCTTCTGCCCCATGAAGCGACCGGGTTCCTTCTCCATGTTCAAGGTCTTCCCTGCTCTGGGGTTTGACCTGTCTGTCCTTGGGTCCTGGACACAGTTAAAGTCCCCCCACACCCCACCATGATCAGTTGGTGCGTCGCTATGTAGGATCTTTCTGCCATGGTCTTTTTCATGAATTTTACGTTGTCCCAGTTGGGAGCAGGCCGCACAGGAAACCCATCTGCGTGGTACGAAAAGGCACGGGGGAGTGTTTCCGTGTGGCGGCTGGGGTTGTGGGGTACCGGCGGCCGGAGGAGGTTCCGGGGCCTGAGACCAACATGGAATTCCGTCTCAGCAGGGGTCCGCTCAGACGGGATGCCACCGCACAACTGCGCCGTCTCGAGTCCAAGGGGCCGAGCACGACCGTTTTGAGGCCTCGGATGGGCTTGGCCGCGTGCTGGATGGACACAGCACCGTGCTCGGAGAGCTCGTAGGGCGTCATCCAGTCCACTCCTCTGCCACCCTGCACGTCCCCGATCCTGGTCACCCCGGCATCCGCAGCCCTCCGCTCCGCCAGCCACCGGAATGGTTATTGGCAGAGGTGCGGATTCCTGAGCAGCGGCTCCCTTACGAGAGCCACTACTCCTGACAGCGGAGAGCTGTGGCACGTGGGGACCCTGTTCCTGACTTTGAGAAGGTCCTGGTACAAGACAGGCAGCATCAACAAAGAATTCTGAAGACCTTGCTGGTCAACGAACAGGAGCTGCACATCGTAGTTCAGGCCGTGCACCTGGGGGAAGAAATACTTCGCCCGGGCACACCATCGTGGAGGATGCTCAACGTCCAGGTATCGCTGCAGAGTCTGAAGGCGTAAAGTCGTGATCTGGATGCGAAGGCACACCAGCGCCTGACCGCCCTCCGCAAGCGGGAGACTGCAGACCTCCTCAGCGACCCAGTGCAATCCATTGTCCCAGAAGAACCGAATCAGAGTTCTCTGGATGCCTGTGACAAAGTCAGGGGGAGGGGTCAAAGTGACCAGCCGGTACCACAACATGGAGGCTATCAGCTGGTTTATGATGAGAACTCGACCCCTGTAGGACATCACTCGGAGCAGTCCTGTCCAGCGTCCCAGGCGAGCGGTGACCTTGGTCGCCAACTCCTGCCAGTTCGCCGGCCAGGCTTCCTCTGCCGGGCAAAGATAGACTCCCAAGTCGAGGATGTTGGTCCAAGTAGAGGATGTTGGTCCGGCTTCAGCTGAAGGGCCTGAGCTCCTCTGGGAGGGGGTCCATCTGCCACGGACCGACCAGGAGTCCGGAACATTTAGCCCGGTTGATCCCAGCAGAAGATGCGGCGGAGTACACAGCCTGGCACTCTCGCATCCTCCGCAGGTCACCGGGGTCAATGAACATGAGCAGCACATCATCAGCGTAAGCCGAAAGGACCACTGTGTTGCTCTGTTTATCTGGTTATAAATATAAGAACTAGGAGCAGGAGTAGGCCATCTGGCCCCTCGAGCCTGCTCCACCATTCAATGAGATCATGGCTGATCTTTTGTGGACTCAGCTCCACTTTCCGGCCCGAACACCATAACCCTTAATCCCTTTATTCTTCAAAAAACTATCTATCTTTATCTTAAAAGCATTTAATGAAGGAGCCTCTACTGCTTCACTGGGCAAGGAATTCCATAGATTCACATCCCTTTGGGTGAAGTTCCTCCTAAACTCAATCCTAAATCTACTTCCCCTTATTTTGAGGCTATGCCCCCTAGTTCTGCTTTCACCCACCAGTGGAAACAACCTGCCCGCATCTATCCTATCGATTCCCTTCATAATCTTATATGTTTCTATAAGATCCCCCCTCATCCTTCTAAATTCCAACGAGTACAGTCCCAGTCTACTCAACCTCTCCTCATAATCCAACCCCTTCAGCTCTGGGATTAACCTAGTGAATCTCCTCTGCACACCCTCCAGTGCCAGTACGTCCTTTCTCAAGTAAGGAGACCAAAACTGAACACAATACTCCAGGTGTGGCCTCACTAACACCTTATACAATTGCAGCATAACCTCCCTAGTCTTAAACTCCATCCCTCTAGCAATGAAGGACAAAATTCCATTTGCCTTCTTAATCACCTGTTGCACCTGAAAACCAACTTTCTGCGACTCATGCACGAGCACACCCAGGTCTCTCTGCACAGCAACATGTTTTAATATTTTATCATTTAAATAATAATCCCTTTTGCCGTTATTCTTACCAAAATGGATAACCTCACATTTGTCAACATTGTATTCCATCTGCCAGACCCTAGCCCATTCACTTCGCCTGTCCAAATCCCTCTGCAGACTTCCAGTATCCTCTGCACTTTTTGCTTTACCACTTATCTTAGTGTCGTCTGCAAACTTGGACACATTGCCCTTGGTCCCAAACTCCATATCATCTATGTAAATTGTGAACAGTTGTGGGCCCAACACTGATCCCTGAGGGACACCACTAGCTACTGATTGCCAACCAGAGAAACACCCATTAATCCCCACTCTTTGCTTTCTATTAATTAGCCAATCCTCTATCCATGCTCCTACTTTCCCCTTAATGCCATGCATCTTTATCTTATGCAACAACCTTTTGTGTGGCACCTTGTCAAAGGCTTTCTGGAAATCCAGATATACCACATCCATTGGCTCCCCGTTATCTACCGCACTGTTAATGTCCTCAAAAAATTCCACTAAATTAGTTAGGCACGACCTGCCCTTTATGAACCCATGCTGCGTCTGTCCAATGGGACAATTTCCATCCAGATGCATCGCTATTTCTTCCTTGATGATAGATTCCAGCATCTTCCCTACTACCGAAGTTAAGCTCACTGGCCTATAATTACCCACTTTCTGCCTACCTCCTTTTTTAAACAGTGGTGTCACGTTTGCTAATTTCCAATCCGCCGGGACCACCCCAGAGTCTAGTGAATTTTGGTAAATTATCACGAGTGCATTTGCAATTTCCCTAGCCATCTCTTTTAGCACTCTGGGATACATTCCATCAGGGCCAGGAGACTTGTCTACATTTAGCCCCATTAGCTTGCCCATCACTACCTCCTTGGTGATATCAATCCTCTCAAGGTCCTCACCTGTCATAGCCTCATTTCCATCAGTCACTGGCATGTTATTTGTGTCTTCCACTGTGAAGACCGACCCAAAAAACCTGTTCAGTTCCTCAGCCATTTCCTAATCTCCCATTATTAAATCTCCCTTCTCATCCTCTAAAGGACCAATATTTACCTTAGCCACTCTTTTTTGTTTTACATAGACATAGAATTTACAGTGCAGAAGGAGGCCATTCGGCCCATCGAGTCTGCACCGGCTCTTGGAAAGAGCACCCTACCGAAGGTCCAAACCTCCACCCTATCCCCATAACCCAGTAACCCCACCTAATCCCCATAACCCAGTAACCCCACCCTACGGGCAATTTTGGACACTATGGGCAATTTAGCATGGCCAATCCACCTAACCCGCACATCTTTGGACTGTGGGAGGAAACCGGAGACCCCGGATGAAACCCACGCACACACGGGGAGAACGTGCAAACTCCGCACAGACGGTGACCCAAGCCGGAATCGAACCTGGGACCCTGGAGCTGTGAAGCAATTGTGCTAACCACCATGCTACCGTGCTGCACCAAGGAAACCGGAGAACCCGGTTTCCTTGTATTTGTAGAAACTTTTACTATCTGTTTTTATATTCTGAGCAAGTTTACTCTCATAACCTATCTTACTCTTCTTTATAGCTTTTTTAGTAGCTTTCTGTTGCCCCCTAAAGATTTCCCAGTCCTCTAGTCTCCCACTGATCTTTGCTACTTTGTATGTTTTTTCCTTCAATTTGATACTCTCCCTTATTTCCTTAGATATCCACGGTCGATTGTCTCTCTTTTTACCGTCCTTCCTTTTTGTTGGTATAAACCTTTGCAGAGCACTGTGAAAAATCACTTGGAAAATCAATATGGCAGTCAATATGGTCGCCTTCCTTAATCCTAATTATGTTTACTTTAGAGTCGCCAGGTATCTCTCGATACCACCACAAGGTTCAATCCCGAATACTGATCAAAGAGCCAATACACAAGTTAGTTAGTTCAAAGTCAATACTATATATTTACACACACAGTCAGCTCTACTCATGCACAACAGTACTACAAACTAAACTATCTCTAACGCTAACGCCTGTACTTAACTTCGGGTGCCCACTTTGTCAGAGGAACAATGGCCGTTGTTTGGATCTGGGGCTGTTGGGTTTGAAGATACACAGGAGAACAGCGAAGGTCGTCCGTCTGGTAGCGAGCGTTGACCTTGAACTTACTTGCTTCTGGTGATGCTGGTGGATGGGTCTCTGTGCTTTGAGAGCCAAGTCCAAGAGAGTGAATCTCTCCTGGGGGTTCCTTCTTATCCTTGGAGGGGCTTTGCGCGCTTTTAGGTGGGCCTTAAACTTGGTCCCAATTAATTGGGCCGCTTCTCGATCACTGTTATCGATCTTGACCAATAAAGGGGTGGGTGCCCTGATGGCTGGGCGTGTCTCAGGTGGCCGTTGGCCTTGCTTTGTTTGTGCTTTTCGGTTGGGGAACTGGCGCCGGGATGCCTGCAATAGTATCGGTGACCTGAGTGTCATTCCTTTGTTTCCCGGAGATGAGCCATCAATATGCTAATCGACCCATAGTTTCAATTCCGTCTGGGAGCTGTTTCCCAAATATCCATTCAGGCTCTGTGCCTGCTTGTTTTCTAGCATTGTCCACAGTTCCCTATATTCTTTGCGAGAGTCCATTTTGTATTCTGGAAGTGGCCATCCCAGATGGCTACATCCGCCATGCCCGGCTCGCACAGAAACAGCCCCGACAACCTCCTCCGCAGGAGGCGCAGGAAAGGCTCCACGCAGAGAGAATAAAGTTGGTCAGCCCTGACGCACTCCTCTCCCAAAGCGAAGGGGCGCCGTCAGGGACAGGTTAACCTTAATCAGACACTCCGAGGCAGCGTACAGTAATCGGATCCGGGCGACAAAGTGCGTCCTGAACCCGAAGGCTTGCAGAGGGCCGAGCAAATATTCGTGCCCCACCCTGTCGAACGCCCTCTCCTGGTCAAGAGACCGGAAGGCGCTCAACATCCCAGTCGTCTGGGAATGATGGATGTCCCGGACCAGATGGATATTATGGTAAATGGTGCAGTCCAGGACGGTGTGGGACTGTCAGGGTGGATCATGGTAAATGGTGCGGTCCGGGACGGTGTGGGACTGTCAGGGTGGATCATGGTAAATGGTGCGGTCCGGGACGGTGTGGGACTGTCCGGGTGGATCATGGTAAATGGTGCGGTCCGGGATGGTGTGGGACTGTCAGGGTGGATCATGGTAAATGGTGCAGTCCGGGACGGTGTGGGACTGTCAGGGTGGATCTAGGTAAATGGTGCGGTCCAGGACGGTGTGGGACTGTCATGGTGGATCATGGTAAATGGTGCGGTCCGGGACGGTGTGGGACTGTCATGGTGGATCATGGTAAATGGTGCGGTCCGGGATGGTGTGGGACTTTCAGTGTGGATCATGGTAAATGGTGCGGTCCGGGACGTTGTGGGACTGTCAGGGTGGATCATGGTAAATGGTGCGGTCCGGGACGGTGTGGGACTTTCAGTGTGGATCATGGTAAATGGTGCGGTCCGGGACGGTGTGGGACTGTCAGGGTGGATCATGGTAAATGGTGCGGTTTGGGATGGTGTGGGACTGTCAGGGTGGATCATGGTAAATGGTGCGGTGTGGGACTGTCAGGGTGGATCATGGTAAATGGTGCGGTCCGGGACGGTGTGGGACTGTCAGGGTGGATCATGGTAAATGGTGCGGTCCGGGACAGTGTGGGACTGTCAGGGTGGATCATGGTAAATGGTGCGGTCCGGGACGGTGTGGGACTGTCAGGGTGGATCATGGTAAATGGTGCGGTCCGGGACGGTGTGGGACTGTCAGGGTGGATCATGTGGTCCAGCACAGGGCCACGGCGCAAAGACATGACCTTGGCAAATATTTTGTAGTCCGTGCTGAGGAGGGAGACCGGTCGCCATAACGGCCCTGCACCACGAAAGGGGCATCTCCCCGGTCACGATACATTCCCCAGGACACAGCGTAGTCACTCCCCAGGACGTCCCAGCACGCACTGACGATCTCCACGGTCAGCCCATCCAGCCCTGGGGTCTTGCCCCTTGACAAGCTGTCGAGGGCGCCGGTCTTGATGATTGACGGTTTGGTCGAGCCTCCTGACTTGCTCCGGGCCGACCTGCGGCAGGTCCTCCCACAGCACTCTGCAAGCGTCCTCGCTGCACGGATCCGGAGTATAGAGGTCAGAATAAAAGTCCCTTATTAGGTTCCTGACCCCCTCCGGATCCGAGACGAGGGACCGTCGTCGGCTGACGGGCCCTGCATCCTCTTTCCAGCGAGTAGAAGGGGGAGCCACGGTCCATGTCTGTCAGGAAACTGATCCGCGACCTCACGTATGCGCCGTGGGACCCGACAAGTTGCAGGTCCCGCAGCACGCCCGTCTTCTCTCTGTACAGCAGCCCCAGGGCCGGGTCCTCATCGTGCTGAGCGAGACGTGACTCTAGATCGAAGACCTCTTCAGCCAAGTTGGCGATCGTGGATTTCCGCCCTGCCGTCGACCGCTTTGTGTACCTCTGACAGAAGGCGCGGGCATGAGTCTTGCCCACGTCCCACCATAGCCTCAAGGAGGGGAAGGCACCCCGCTTCTTTCTGCAGCCGGCCCAGAAAAGGCGAATCCAGTCCAGGAACCGCTTGTCCTCCAGCAGCAGGTTGTTAAAGTGCCAGTACGCGGACCGTACCTGAGCGCGGAGCTGGCCGAGCCCCGCCCACACCAGGTGGTCATCCGAGCACGGCCTCTGCTCCACAGAGGCCGTCGGAACGCTGGGCAAGTACGTCCTAGACATGTAAAGACGGTCGATTCTGGACGCTCCCAATTGAGGGCCCACAAATGTGTCCACCTGCGATTCAGGATGGAGAGTTCTCCAGGCGGCAACCAAGTCGAAGGACCTGACCAGGTCCCTTAACTTCACCACCGCCTGCGTGCTGCACTGGACTCTACCATGGTCTTTGTCCTGGAGGGTGCAATTGAAATCCCCTCCAAGGATGATGCACTCGCCCACAGGGATGGTGCCAAGAAGAGTGGACACTTTGTCAACGAAAGCCGTTTGCTGTGGCCCGGCCAGGGAGCGTATACATTCACAAAGTGACGCACCACGTCCCCGTCGAGGACCGTTAAATGCAACAGACGGCCTGGCACTGGCTCCTTGACCCTCCAGCTCTCTGGCTGAAAATGTGGAGCCAGCAAGATAGCCACCCCGCCCGAACGTGGGGCCAAGTGACTCATGAAGACTCCCCCTTGCCACTCCAGGGTCCACTTAGCTTTGTCCCCCGGAATGGCGTGGGTTTCTTGCAGGACGCACACCCCGTACTATGCGTCCCGGAGGACAGAGAAGCACTGGAAACGGTGATGCGCGTCCCTGCTGCCGTGGATGTTGAGTCTGGCTATGGTTACCTCCAAGTCAGTTGTAGCGTGTGTCCTTCACCAATCACCCATAACTCTGCTCAGAGGGACTAGAGGGTTGTCGCCCCCTCCACTCCCTCAGGAGCCCCCCAAGGAACAGAACAGCCTGTCGCTGCTCCCCCTGGTCCGAGTCGATCCCACCCCCAGGATCACCCTCAGGCGGGTTCCTCGCAGGCTCCCCCTCCCGCCCCTCCGTGGCGACACTGACCCCGCCGCCGATGCCGGGCCCTCGGAGAGACCCGGAAAGACCCCGGGAACAGCTCCGGGTTGGATCCTGGGCTCCTTGGCATCATCTGCTTGGGCCTTGTGAGCGGGGAGCCTTCCTCGCCGTCGTCCGCCCACGACCCGAAGATATAGGGACTCTGGTGGCTGCCGCAGGCCCCTGGACGGGCACGGGGTCAGTACTCGTGATGGGGCCAAGGTGTGGATGGATTCGGTCTGACCGTCACGCCGTCTTCCGTTTGGCCTTTTTAGGCTGCCTCTGGTCTAGTGGAGTCTCCCTCTCCCCCGCCAGCAGCCGCGGTGTTGTCGGGGGCCGGCTGCTGGGCAGACGAAGAGGTGGTAGAGGAGAGGGGGCAATGCCAGCCACGGCCGACCTGGAGATGGTGTTGGCAGCGGCCGTTAGGGTGGGGCAGTTCCGGCGAATATGCCCCAGCCCTCTTCAGGCATGGCACCGCAGACCAGATCACTTTAAGATCCTTCCCTTGGTGGGGAACCACAAAACCTCCCAGCGTGACCTCCTCGCGGGTCAGGCGGGCAAAAGCCTGACGCTCCGAGTATACATGACGGAGGGAAGGGTCCCGAGGCCGAGTGTCAGCGGCGCCACCCCGGACCTGACCTCCCCCAGGAGGTTGAGATGGGGGAGGAGGAGACACGTTCGGCGATGGCCTCCAGCGGGTCCACGGCCATGTGTGTCCCACCCACTGTGACCCCCTTTCCAGGACACGGTGGACCGCCTGCTCGGCCCGCAGGAAAAACACGGCTTTGCCGTACATCCTAGAGGCGGCTACGATGGCCAAGAGGCCGATGACCTCGGCCATCGCACGAGTTAACGCCTCGATGGTCATGGTGGGGTGGGCATAACATTTGACCCCAAGTTGCCGCGTTAGTAGGCGGAAGGGCGAGGGGGCCGCCGAGGGTCGAGAGGCTGTTGCCCCCGCATAGGTTCTTGGCCGCCCTGCCCCCGGCAGAGTGGAGGATGCCCCTGGGGTACTGACCATGCCCACACTTGGTACGGCACAGCCATGTAACTGAAATCAGAGTGCTGGGGGAAGGACGTGGCACAACAACAGCAGGTGCCACAGGGGAAGGTGCTGCAGGGCAACAGCAGATAGTCACTGTAAACGGGCAGCGCTCTTCAGACCCGGAGGGGCCTAAAGCAAAGTGGTAACTGCCACACCCGCCACAGGGGGTGAAAGAAGTGCGCGGACAGCGCTCTTCAGCCCTGTGGCCCCCAAGACAAAGTCCTTCGTCTTCACAGCAGCCCCCGGCGGTCCCACTCCCACTTCACCCCAGGAGGGGGAATAGCACCAGGCCCCAGGTGGTCCTACCTCAGGCAGAGGGGTGGGAGGACAGAGGTCAGGGCGTTCACCCCGGGAGGGGGCAGCAACAGGCCCCAGGTGGTCCCACTCTCTCCTCCAGCAGCAAAACATTTCATTGATTGACTTCATTTTCACCCCTTTCCAATTTGAAATTGAATTTGGTTTATACACTATCCTGGCTCACACAGTCCGCTGGTTGATACATTTCAGTGGCTTTGGACAATTGGCTGGTCTTGGACAGTCCGCTGGTTTGAAACACTCCCCTGATTTCCACACTCCCTGGTTTACCCACACCACTGATGTAGTCACTCCCCTGGTTTCCAATTTGTAATTGAATATGATTTGAACACTCCCCTGGTTTACACAGTCAACTGAGTCACACGTTCTCCCCATGTTTCCTTTGGGTGCTCCGGTTTCCTCCCTGTCCAAAGATGCGCAGGTTATGTGGATTGGCTATGCTAAATTGTCCTTAGTGTCCAAAAAAGGTTAGGGAAAGTTTCCGGGGTGAGGGTTGAGGTGTGAGCTTAGGTAGTTGTGGGGCTGGTTTAGCACAGTGAGCTAAACAGCTGGCTTGTAATGCAGAACACGGCCAGCAGCGTGGGTTCAATTCCCGTACCGGCCTCCCAGAACAGGCGCCGAAATGTGGCTACGAGGGGTTTTTCAGTAACTTAATTGGAGTCGACTTGTGACAATAAGCAATTATTATTATTATTAGTTTGCTCTTTCCAAGGGCCATTGCAGACTCGATGGGCCGAATGGCCACCTTCTGCACTGTAAATTCTATGAAATCTATGAACTCTGCTCCAGTTGAAAGCTTCTCCAGTCTCCACTTGAACAGTTGACATCCAGTTCTGAGCAGCTTGCAGCACTTTCTCTGTAAGGTGCACCATGACATACTGCCAAACCTGGATTTTAAAATTCTTCTTCAGTTTCTTCTTCCGTTACTGCATGTTTACCAATAATAATTCTTATAATATGTCATTGCTCAGGTCTCTTGTAGCATGCGACCTGGTCTCGTCCTGATGTCTGAAACTGCCTTTTCCATTCTGCTTAAGGTATGAATGTTCTTATCTGTAACATATGTACTACATCAATGACATTAGTATGAACTTCATCAAGCACCGATACTGTCTATGGCACAGTGATGGAGCTGGATTTTGCTGACATTTTTTGTATAATTGAAAAATACATTCCAGCTGTAATACATTGAGAATATCTTTAATATCTGCGACTCCAGTTCATGTATTCCAAGAAGTTTTCATAGTAAACTTACACACATCGATTAGGAGCTGCCAGATGTGTACAACTATCATATTCATTTTAAAGCCACGCAGAATACACGGGCAAAATGCTGGAGTTAAAATAAATCATTCTCTGCCAGAATCTGAGCATTATGGAATAGTGTAATAAACAAAAAATGTTTATTACAGATGATTCCGTACATATGGATTGTAAACAGACAGGTGGCCCATAAACCCACAGCAGGGTTTTGTTTCAGTCAGGTTTTTCTCAATGTTGTTGCCACTGCTCTTCTAACATTTTATCCAAAAACATTTGCAGCAATGTTCAAATGAGCCCCAGTTGTAAATCAAACATTCTGGATTCTACTTCCGGATGAAGGGCGGGATTAATAAACATCAGTTAGTCCTGGTAAATGAAGGGAAAATGGATGAACTGAATCAGCAGTATTTTACAGAGCAGTACTTTTAAACTGTTTTTACCTGCGACCCATTTTAACCAACCGGCCATCCTTTGGGACCCATGCTGGCCAGCCTTTGGGACCCACACCAGCTGACCTCCGTGACCCACTATGTTCTCTTACCTTTAATGCAGCAGGTGAGCTTGCTTGGTCCTTATGATCTCACTCCAATCAGGTTTAGAGGAGAGGGCAGTGCGTGTATCAGGTGAAGAGTTCAGCTGGTTCCTTTGTGCTGTCTTCATCCTTTTGAGGATGAAAAATCCAACCTTGAACATGTAGATCTTTGTGATGTGTAATAGCAAAAGAATGCTTGATTTACTCCGTACTGGGTACTCCTCGGAGACGCTACGCTGGAACTCTGAAAACCTCATGGAGTTGTGCCGTATTTTTAATGTGCTGTCACAGGTAAAGTGCAGAAGCTCAGTTTGTACATTTGGAGTCAGTTTTAAGTTAGTATTTGAGTCTGGGGTCTCGAACCAGTTTTCACCAATCAATTCTCCCTCAAAATCCGAAACTTCTCCTCTGGAAAATAGCGATAAAAACTGTTGTTCAGTGCAGCCAGTGTATCAGCAGTTCCCTTACTAACCGTTTTCTTCGATATGTCATTGCAGTGTGGGGAACATGTAGTAGGTTTGGCTTTCTACGCGCAGTTTCCTAACGTTCAATTACTTTTGGAAAGCATCAAATTCTTCACAGCGCCAAAAGCAATCATCCACGTCAGGAGGAGGCGGTCCGGCCCGCTGTGTACCGCGCCTGCGCACTGCCTGATCGGGCTGAGTGGGCACGCATGCGCGGTATAGCCGGCACCCAGGACAGACCCTGGAGAGTGACGTGTTATTACCAGCAGAGAGAATGTGCTGCTGCAGAGGGAGGCCCAGAGTCAGAGCAATGTGTCAATTAGGGGGAATCTGACTGGCCAGCTTCCACCCTACTTCCACCACCTCCTCTGGCAGCGCGTTCCAGGCACCCACTACCCTCTGTGTAAAAAAACTTGCCTCGTACATCTCCTCTAAACCTTGCCCCTCGCACCTTAAACCTATGCCCCCTCGTAATTGACCCCTCTACCCTGGGGAATAGCCTCTGAGTATCCACTCTGTCTATGCCCCTCATAATTTTGTAGACTTCTATCAGGTCGCCCCCAACCTGTCGTTCCAGTGAGAACAAACCGAGTTTCCTCAACCGTTCCTCATAGCTAATGCGGATTATTCTGGAAAAGAGCAGGTGTGGCAGTTCTCAGTTATTGTGTGTCTGCAGTTTGCTCCGACCATGGCTGAGGACAAGAAAGCTCCAGCTCCCAAGAAGGGCGCAAAGAAAACCCAGAAGAAGGTACCAGTAAAAGGCAACAAGAAGAGGAGATGAGCCAGGAAGGAGAGTTACTCCATCTACATCTACAAAGTGACGAAGCAGGTTCACCCCGACACCGGCATCTCCTCCAAGGACATGAGCATCATGAACTCGTTCGTCAACGATATTTTTGAGCGCATCGCGGGTGAGGCTTCCCGCCTGGCCCATTACAACAAGCGCAGCACCATCAGCTCCCGGGAGATCCAGACCGCCGTGCGCCTGCTGCTGCCCGGGGAACTGGCCAAGCACGCCGTGTCGGAAGGGACAAAGGCGGTGACCAAGTACACCAGCTCCAAGTAAAACTGTTCTCAAACTCATCAAACCCAACGGCTCTTTTAAGAACCACTCACAACTTCTGGAAAGCAGCCAAACCATCGTTTTTAAATTATTATTGGATTATGAATAGCCAAATCGGTTCAAATAGGGTTTCACTGGAACATAAGTAGGGTGAAAGCTGGCCAGTCAGATTCCCCCTAATTGACACATTGCTCTGACTCTGGGCCTCCCTCTGCAGCAGCACATTCTCTCTGCTGGGGGGGACGACTTACCAGGGGTAAGCCATGGGGTACGGGCCTCTGGCACGGAGTCTGTCCCTGTTGCTCAGAAGGGAAGGGGGGAGAGGAGCAGAGCATTAGTAATTGGGGACTCTATAGTCAGGGGCACAGATAGGAGATTTTGTGGGAGCGTGAGAGACTCACGTTTGGTATGTTGCCTCCCAGGTGCAAGGGTACGTGAAGTCTCGGATCGTGTTTTCCGGGTCCTTAGGGGGGAGGGGGAGGAGCCCCAAGTCGTGGTCCACATTGGCACTAACGACATAGGTAGGAAAGGGGACACGGATGTCAGGCAGGCTTTCAGGGAGCTAGGATGGAAGCTCAGAACTAGAACAAACAGAGTTGTTATCTCTGGGTTGTTGCCCGTGCCACGTGATAGTGAGATGAGGAATAGGGAGAGAGAACATTTAAACACGTGGCTACAGGGATGGTGCAGGCGGGAGGGATTCAGATTTCTGGATAACTGGGTCTCTTTCTGGGGAAGGTGGGACCTCTACAGACAGGATGGTCTACATCTGAACCTGAGGGGCACAAATATCCTGGGGGGGAGATTTGTTAGTGCTCTTTGGGGGGGTTTAAACTAATGCAGCAGGGGCATGGGAACCTGGATTGTCGTTTTAGAGTAAGGGAGAATGAGAGTATAGAGGTCAGGAGCACAGATTTGACGTCGCAGGAGGGGGCCAGTGTTCAGGTAGGTGGTTCGAAGTGTGTCTACTTCAATGCCAGGAGTATACGAAACAAGGTAGGGGAACTGGCAGCATGGGTTGGTACCTGGGACTTCGATGTTGTGGCCATTTCGGAGACATGGATAGAGCAGGGACAGGAATGGATGTTGCAGGTTCCGGGGTTTCGGTGTTTTAGTAAGCTCAGAGAAGGAGGCAAAAGAGGGGGAGGTGTGGCACTGCTAGTCAAGAGCAGTATTACGGTGGCGGAGAGGATGCTAGATGGGGACTCTTCTTCCGAGGTAGTATGGGCTGAAGTTAGAAACAGGAAAGGAGAGGTCACCCTGTTGGGAGTTTTTTATAGGCCTCCTAATAGTTCTAGGGATGTAGAGGAAAGGATGGCGAAGATGATTCTGGATATGAGCGAAAGTAACAGGGTAGTTATTATGGGAGACTTTAACTTTCCAAATATTGACTGGAAAAGATATAGTTCGAGTACAATAGATGGGTCGTTTTTTGTACAGTGTGTGCAGGAGGGTTTCCTGAAACAATATGTTGACAGGCCAACAAGAGGCGAGGCCACGTTGGATTTGGTTTTCGGTAATGAACCAGGCCAGGTGTTGGATTTGGAGGTAGGAGAGCACTTTGGGGACAGTGACCACAATTCGGTGACGTTTACGTTAATGATGGAAAGGGATAAGTATACACCGCAGGGCAAGAGTTATAGCTGGGGGAAGGGCACTTATGATGCCATTAGACATGACTTGGGGGGGATAAGGTGGAGAAGTAGGCTGCAAGTGTTGGGCACACTGGATAAGTGGGGCTTGTTCAAGGATCAACTACTGCGTGTTCTT
Organism: Scyliorhinus torazame; assembly: GCF_047496885.1. Taxonomy (NCBI): domain Eukaryota; kingdom Metazoa; phylum Chordata; class Chondrichthyes; order Carcharhiniformes; family Scyliorhinidae; genus Scyliorhinus; species Scyliorhinus torazame. The sequence continues at coordinate 48,487,802 of NC_092730.1, forward strand.
GATAAGTATGTACCGGTCAGACAGGGAGGAAGGCATCGAGCGAGGGAACCGTGGTTTACCAAGGAAGTGGAATCTCTTGTTAAGAGGAAGAAGGAGGCCTATGTGAAGATGAAGTGTGAAGTTACGGTTGGGGCGATGGATAGTTACAAGGTAGCGAGGAAGGATCTAAAGAGAGAGCTAAGACGAGCAAGGAGGGGACATGAGAAGTATTTGGCAGGAAGGATCAAGGAAAACCCAAAAGTTTTCTATAGGTATGTCAGGAATAAGCGAATGACTAGGGAAAGAGTAGGACCAGTCAAGGACAGGGATGGGAAATTGTGTGTGGAGTCTGAAGAGATAGGCGAGATACTAAATGAATATTTTTCGTCAGTATTCACTCAGGAAAAAGATAATGTTGTGGAGGAGAATGCTGAGCCCCAGGCTAATAGAATAGATGGCATTGAGGTACGTAGGGAAGAGGTGTTGGCAATTCTGGACAGGCTGAAAATAGATAAGTCCCCGGGACCTGATGGGATTTATCCTAGGATTCTATGGGAGGCCAGGGAAGAGATTGCTGGACCTTTGGCTTTGATTTTTATGTCATCATTGGCTACAGGAATAGTGCCAGAGGACTGGAGGACAGCAAATGTGGTCCCTTTGTTCAAAAAGGGGAGCAGAGACAACCCCGGCAACTATAGACCGGTGAGCCTCACGTCTGTAGTGGGTAAAGTCTTGGAGGGGATTATAAGAGACAAGATTTATAATCATCTAGATAGGAATAATATGATCAGGGATAGTCAGCATGGCTTTGTGAAGGGTAGGTCATGCCTCACAAACCTTATTGAGTTCTTTGAGAAGGTGACTGGACAGGTAGACGAGGGTAGAGCAGTTGATGTGGTGTATATGGATTTCAGCAAAGCGTTTGATAAGGTTCCCCACGGTAGGCTATTGCAAAAAATACGGAGGCTGGGGATTGAGGGTGATTTAGAGATGTGGATCAGAAATTGGCTAGCTGAAAGAAGGTGGTGGTTGATGGGAAATGTTCAGAATGGAGTACAGTCACAAGTGGAGTACCACAAGGATCTGTTCTGGGTCCGTTGCTGTTTGTCATTTTTATCAATGACCTAGAGGAAGGCGCAGAAGGGTGGGTGAGTAAATTTGCAGACGATACTAAAGTCGGTGGTGTTGTCGATAGTGTGGAAGGATGTAGCAGGTTACAGAAGGATATAGATAAGCTGCAGAGCTGGGCTGAGAGGTGGCAAATGGAGTTTAATGTAGAGAAGTGTGAGGTGATTCACTTTGGAAGGAATAACAGGAATGCGGAATATTTGGCTAATGGTAAAGTTCTTGAAAGTGTGGATGAGCAGAGGGATCTAGGTGTCCATGTACATAGATCCCTGAAAGTTGCCACCCAGGTTGATAGGGTTGTGAAGAAGGCCTATGGAGTGTTGGCCTTTATTGGTAGAGGGATTGAGTTCCGGAGTCGGGAGGTCATGTTGCAGCTGTACAGAACTCTGGTACGGCCGCATTTGGAGTATTGCGTACAGTTCTGGTCACCGCATTATAGGAAGGACGTGGAGGCTTTGGAGCGGGTGCAGAGGAGATTTACCAGGATGTTGCCTGGTATGGAGGGAAAATCTTATGAGCAAAGGCTGATGGACTTGAGGTTGTTTTCGTTGGAGAGAAGAAGGTTAAGAGGAGACTCAATAGAGGCATACAAAATGATCAGGGGGTTGGATAATAGGGTGGACAGTGAGAGCCTTCTCCCGCGGATGGATATGGCTGGCACGAGGGGACATAACTTTAAACTGAGGGGTAATAGATATAGGACAGAGGTCAGAGGTAGGTTCTTTACGCAAAGAGTAGTGAGGCCGTGGAATGCCCTACCTGCTACAGTAGTGAACTCGCCAACATTGAGGGCATTTAAAAGTTTATTGGATAAACATATGGATGATAATGGCATAGTGTAGGTTAGATGGCTTTTGTTTCGGTGCAACATCGTGGGCCGAAGGGCCTGTACTGCGCTGTATTGTTCTATGTTCTATGTTCTACAACATTAACTCCACCGTCACAGAGAAAAGAAGCAGTCAGACTCGCATAGACCTCAAGTCCCAGATGAACATATCCAATCCAACAGTGATACACGAGAGGGCAGGTGGGGTAATTTTCCACAATTCACCCCCCCCCCCCCCGCCATATCATGGAACGTTGGATCAACTTGTTGTGATAATAGCTTTTCGTAAAGTAATCAGTATAGAATTAATTAGGTACAGATTCAGCAATGTGTAAGTATCCATTTGCACTTTTTTGTAACTTTGTTGGATTAAAATGTATCAGAAGCACTTTAACCTCACAAGTTGTGAACCTTTGGTGCAAGTAAAAAGTCAGATAGTACAGCTGATTTAAAAATACAGAATTATTCGTAAGTTTCTACTGAGACAAGTCAGAAAACAAGATATTGGGGGAATGTCCAATTCACATAACAAGCATGTCTTTCGGGACTTGTGGGAGGAACCCGGAGCATCCGGAGGAAACCCACACAGTCACAGGGAAAACGTGCGGACTCTGCACAGGCAGCGACCCAAGCGGGAATCAAACCTTGGAACCTGGCACTGTGAAGCAATCCCCTGATTTACACAATCCCCTGGTTTACATCCCCCTGCTTTAGACACTCCCCGGCTTTAGACGCTTTATACTTAATGTGTAGATGTTTCTGCAATAACTATCTGGGTTAATGTACGCGAGTCGTTTCTTACTCGGAGCCATGAGACGAGAGAAACTCCATTGCAATGAGGCGTTAATTGTAACTTGGAGGCATTGGAATCAGTAACAGGAGGTCGCAGCTTTTATTTGTCGATTGAGCGGCTGTTAACCAGCTCTGGGACCGGGAAGAATCCAATAACCCAAAGGCTCTTTCAGAGCCACCCACTCCCTCCGGACAAGGGTGACCTGTTGTCCATTCGCTTAATTCTGTCACTAAAGCTTCCGAATGCAGAGATACTGCCGATGATTATATTCTAAATCACCGCATCTTAACTTGGGGAATTGGGTGGTGAAGCTCCCTTCCTGACAGACTTGGTGGCTCTTAAAAGAGCCTTTGTTGTTGTTATTGGTGAAGCCGAGTTTTAGGCGCGTTCCCCGCGAATGCGGCGGGCCAGCTGGATGTCTTTGGGCATGATGGTGACTCGCTTGGCGTGGATGGCGCACAGGTTGGTGTCCTCAAAGAGCCCCACCAGATAAGCCTCGCTGGCCTCCTGCAGGGCCATGACGGCGGAGCTCTGGAAGCGCAGGTCTGTCTTGAAGTCCTGAGCGATCTCTCGCACCAGGCGCTGGAAGGGCAGTTTGCGGATCAGCAGCTCGGTGGATTTCTGGTAGCGGCGGATCTCCCTCAGAGCCACAGTGCCGGGTCTGTAGCGATGGGGCTTCTTCACTCCGCCCGTGGCTGGAGCGCTCTTGCGGGCCGCTTTGGTAGCCAGCTGTTTGCGAGGAGCTTTGCCTCCGGTCGATTTGCGCGCTGTCTGCTTGGTCCTGGCCATGATGTGAAACTGGGGGAAACGCACACGCTGAGAATGCTGGCGCCGCTCTCTCGCTGCCTATTTAAGACATTATAGTGACCGCCCACTTCTCCTCATTGGATGCAGCCCGAACCCGTGGACAAGTTTGAAAAGAGCGATGAGCGGCAAGGATATCAGCGCCCTGATTGGTGGACCTGCAACTGACAAACCATCAATTTCAAAAAGCCCGCCAATTTCACAGGGACAAGGAACGGATATTTGAGAAAACTGACAAACTCAATCTCAAGTTATAAATATCAAAAACTTCTCAATGATTCCTGGTCCCATTTTTGTCTCAGATTCGACCCACTGCCTGAGCACCCGGATTAAATTCAGATTCACTCCCTGATTGTTCTACAACAGACTGGGATAAAGCTCGTATTGAGGGGCGGAATTCTGTCTCATTTTTATCTGATCAGCGATATCGGTTCTTTCAATGCAAAGAGCGATAGGTATTAAAGGGAAAATTGGCTGATTCGTTCAGCGACTGTTCTGGGGGAGATGGATGGAGGAGGCGGTGTTTACAGATCAGTTATGTAAACCGAGCTTCTGATCAAATTCTGACGCTGAACATTCATGTCCGAAAGTAGATTAATAAAATCCAGCAGGTACAATTTCACAGGGACAAGTAACGGATATTTGAGAAAATCAATCCCAAATTGGAAACATCAAAAACTTCTCGATGATTCCTGGTCCCTTTTTTGTCACATTCGATGCATAAAACTGTGCAGGTATTCATTCCCGCTCTCGTTACAATGTCAGTGTTCACTATGTGCGGTTACAGGTTTGACTTTGGAGAAAGGTTTTGTTTCAGACTGTACAGCACATCAATGTCGCCTTATAATGTGAAAAGAGAAATCAGTGATAGGAAAGGAGTTCCTGTTATAACAGTACAAACTTTAACAAAATCGTGGTATCTCATTTATGACGCGTGAAACCAAGTCCTTACATTCCTTTATTATCCAGTCCGCCCCGACCTGACTGAGTCAGGGAGAGAGGCGGGGAGCGGACTGAGTGACAGACAGAGCAGTGAAATGTCTTTGATCATCCAGCTCCGCCTCCTGCCTGCTCCAACCCACATTTTATATTCCAAACAGAAGTGAAAAGAGGGCGCTGAACAACACGTACAAACTGTAACATCATACAGCAGCGAGTTAGAAACGCGGATCTATTAAATCCAGACGTGTCAGTAATATTCCCGCCTCAGTTCACTCCTTTCAAGAACCAGCCCAACTATCTGCTCCCATTGCAACCCCAGCTCCGATTCCATCCCCACAACTCCTCTCCCAGACAAATTGGGAATTTTACTAACACCCCTTCCAGCTGATATAAAGTGTTTATGTTGTGAGGCGGGATTTCTCCGCCCTGTTACCTCTTTTACAGACTCTCCCCTGAATCTGTGAATAATGAAACTAACACAAACTGTGACTGTTCCCCCGGACACATCCCCGTTTAGGAAGAGGCAGCAACATCCCTGTGTTTTAGTGCAGAGTGGGGGGAGAGGCCCGGTGCAGAGCATGTCAGCGAGTGAGCGGCAATACTGGATTGACATTTCTGTCTGAAATCTGCTCCCAGCACCGGGACAGCGATTCATTGGTCGGGGGATCAGCTCTTTCCGGAGAGATGTGTGTGGCTCTGAGAAGAGCCTTTGGGTTCAGAGGTTTACAATTTGCTCGCCTTCTTTCACTTCTTTGCTGGTTTCTTAGCCGTTGCTGATTTGACTTTGGGCTTGGCCTTCAATTGGGTCGGATTTATTCTGCCCGTGGTCTTTTTCACAAGTGACTTTTTCTTCGGGGCTGTTTTCTTCGCGCTCTTTTTGGGAGTTGCCGCCTTCTTGGCTGCTGGTTTCTTGGGAGATTTCTTGGCTGCTGGTTTCTTGGGAGATTTCTTGGCTGCTGGTTTCTTGGGAGATTTCTTGGCTGCTGGTTTCTTGGGAGATTTCTTGGCTGCTGGTTTCTTGGGAGATTTCTTGGCTGCTGGTTTTTTGAGAGATTTCTTGGCTGCTGTTTTCTTCACTGAAGGTTTCTCGCCTGCTCCGGTCTTTCTCACTTTCCCCCCGGTTGTCTTCTTAACGATCTTGAAGGAGCCGGAGGCGCCCGTGCCCTTGACCTGAGCCAAGCTGCCGTTGTCCACACTCCTCCTGACACTTTGCTTGATCTCGGCCCCCCGTTTATCCACATCGACCCCTTTGCTCCGCAGCGCCTTCTTTATGGCGTGTAAGGAAATCCCCTTGCGATCGCCGCTTTCCGCCACAATCTGGAGGATCAGCTCGCCCAGCCCGGGACCTTCTTGTTTCTTCCGGGGAACCGCCTTCTGCTTCTTGACAGCCTTGACTGGGGCGGCTGGAGGAGCCGTTTCGGCGGCTGCACTGTCGCTCATGTCCGAGACTCTGCACAAAATCTCTCCGTCAATGTGGGTGAGAAATGAAGCCTCTGGTGGCGGCACTGAGCAACTTAAAGGCAGCGAGCGGACGGGGCGGAGACAACCTGCTCTCAGCTCCAGGCTGCTGCTGCCTCTCTGTGTTTTTCTCTCGTCCCAAACTCTCCAATTCCACTCAAATTCCAGCTCCACAGTGTCCCAGGATAATTCCTTCCTGTCTCTCACACTCTCATGTTTGCTGTAGAAAAGGTTTCACGCGATTTGAAGGCTCCATTTTGCATTTAAACCCGTTTTACTGATGCACTGTTCGCGCTCTCTCACCCGATCGCTCTCATTTTCCCAACCTTTCCACAGAAATCTGGAAAGCAGCATCGAAACTGCCCTGAAATCCAACTTGGAAAAGTAGGAGGGGAACAGGGGGATTGTTGGAATGAAAAATATTTCCATTTAGTCCCAGAGGGATTGGGAGATCTCCTGGTCAGAGCGGACACACAAACACAGTTGGTTTCTCCTGTTTGGCCCGCCCTGGGTCCGTATCCTTCTATTCCCATCCTATTCATATATTTGTCAAGATGCCCCTTAAATGTCCCTATCGTCCCTGCTTCCACTACCTCCTCCGGTAGCGAGTTCCAGGCACCCACTACCCTCTGCGTAAAAAACTTGCCTCGTACATCTACTCTAAACCTTGCCCCTCTCACCTTAAACCTATGCCCCCTAGTAATTAACCCCTCTACCCTGGGGTAAAGCCTCTGACTATCCACTCTGTCTATGCCCCTCATAATTTTGTATACCTCTATCAGGTCTCCCCTCAACCTCCTTCGTTCCAGTGAAAACAAACCGAGTTTATTCAATCGTTCCCCATAGCTAATGCCCTCCATACCAGGCAACATTCTGGTAAATCTCTTCTGCACCCTCTCGAAAGCCTCCACATCCTTCTGGTAGTGTGGCAACCAGAATTGAACACTATACTCCAAGTGTGGCCTAACTAAGGTTCTATACAGCTGCAACATGACTTGCCAATTCTTATACTCAATGCCCCGGCCAATGAAGGCAAGCATGCCGTATGCCTTCTTGACTACCTTCTCCACCTGTGTTGCCCCTTTCAATGACCTGTGGACCTGTACTCCTAGATCTCTTTGACTTTCAATACTCTTGAGGGTTCTACCATTCACTGTATATTCCCTACCTGCATTAGACCTTCCAAAATGCATTACCTCACATTTGTCCGGATTAAACTCCATCTGCCATCTCTCCGCCCAAGTCTCCAGACAATCTAAATCCTGCTGTATCCTCCGACAGTCCTCATCGCTATCCGCAATTCCACCAACCTTTGTGTCGTCTGCAAACTTACTAATCAGACCAGTTACATGTTCCTCCAAATCATTTATATATACTACAAAGAGCAAAGGTCCCAGCACTGATCCCTGTGGAACACCACTGGTCACAGCCCTCCAATTAGAAAAGCATCCCTCCATTGCTACTCTCTGCCTTATATGGCCTAGCCAGTTCTGTATCCACCTTGCCAGCTCACCCCTGATCCCGTGTGACTTCACCTTTTGTACTAGTCTACCATGAGGGACCTTGTCAAAGGCCTTACTGAAGTCCATATAGACAACATCTACTGCCCTACCTGCATCAATCATCTTAGTGACCTCCTCGAAAAACTCTATCAAGTTAGTGAGACACGACCTCCCCTTCACAAAACCGTGCTGCCTCTCTCTAATACGTCCATTTGCTTCCAAATGGGAGTAGATCCTGTCTCGAAGAATTCTCTCCAGTAATTTCCCTACCACTGAAGTAAGGCTCACGGGCCTGTAGTTCCTGGGATTATCCTTGCTACCCTTCTTAAACAGAGGAACAACATTGTCTATTCTCAAGTCCTCCGGGACATCCCCTGAAGACAGCGAGGATCCAAAGATTTCTGTCAAGGCCTCAGCAATTTCCTCTCCAGCCTCCTTCAGTATTCTGGGGTAGATCCCATCAGGCCCTGGGGACTTACCTACCTTAATATTTTTTAAGACACCCAACACCTCGTCTTTTTGGATCACAATGTGACCCAGGCTATCTACACCCCCTTCTCCAGAACACTTGTTCCCAATCCGTGTCTTAATTACTGTTCAACTCTCTGAGTTTTCTGCTCCCTATTTTCTGTTTACCTAAATACCCGGCAGCAGCCAGTCATATTTTAAAATCTAAATTCATTGATGACAAACCTCCCTTGAAGGTGAAAATACAATTGATCTCCTCTCTCTCAGTGGAGATTTTCCTGCTTGATGTGATCCTCCTGCACTGCCGGTAACACTGAACCGCAAACTCAACAAGCAGGGACCCCCAGTTAACGGATAATCCCACCCCCTCTGAGAGTGGAGATTTTCACAGTGACACAGATTCTTTCTGACCATTCTGATCCAAACAGCAAATTTTAAAAATAAAGATGATCTGATAGACCAGGACTTCCTGTGTGGAGGAGGGACAGTGACCGTTTCACCCACAACACGGCAGCTGTGTTCACAGTGAGGGCCAGTGTTACAGGTGTTATCACTGTGTCCAGTGTTCACAATGAGGGCCAGTGTTACACGTGTTATCACTGTGTCCAGTGTTCACAGCGAGTGCCAGTGTTACACGTATTATCACTGTGTCCAGTGTTCACAGTGAGGGCCAGTGTTACACGTGTTATCACTGTGTCCAGTGTTCACAGCGAGTGCCAGTGTTACACGTGTTATCACTGTGTCCAGTGTTCACAGCGAGGGTCAGTGTTACATGTGTTATCACTGTGTCCAGTGTTCACAGTGAGGGCCAGTGTTACACATGTTATCATTGTGTCCAGTGATCATAGTGAGGGCCAGTGTTACACGTGTTATCACTGCGTCCAGTGTTCACAGTGAGAGCCAGTGTTACATGTGTTATCACCATGTCCAGTGTTCACAGTGAGGGTCAGTGTTACACGTGTTATCACTGTGTCCAGTATTGACAGTGAGGGCCAGTGTTACACGTGTTATCACTGTGTCCACAACACACCGAATGACAGATTGAAAATGAGAGACAGAGAAAAATAGAGCGAGCGACATAGTAACGCAGCAATGTGGAGCGGGAGAGAGGGAGTGAGATACTCATATTGAAGTAGACAGATATTGAGGACAGAGACACATAAAGGAAACTAGAGAGAAACAGAGAGAGAGAGAACAATGGAACGAGTGGCACATAACACAGAGATGTAGAGCGGAAGAGAGGGAGTGAGATAATCATATTGAAGGAGAGAGACATTGAGACACTTAGACAGAGACAGAAAGGGAAGGAGAGAGAGACAGAGTGAGAGACAGAGAGAGAGAGACAGAGGGAGAGACAGAGAGAGGGACAGAGAGAGAGACACACAGGGTGACAAAGAGAGAGAGACACAGAGAGATAGAGAGTGCATAAGTCTGCAGCTCCTAATCGATGCGTGTATGTTTAATCTGAAGGGAAATAAAGTAAAGCGAAGATCCGGAACACATGGAACATGGACACAGAGGCTGATGAAAGATAATGGACAACCGTTTTCATCTCGTTTGGAACTTAACATTCATGCTCAATTATTTATCATGAAAACTTCTTAAAATTTGTGAACTGGAGTCATAAACATTAAATATATTCTCAACCTGACACAAAAGCAAATCAGTTTTCTATTATTCAAAAACCCCCAGCACAATCCAGCTCCATCACTGTGCCATAGACACTCTCGGTGCTTGATGAAGTTCATACTAATGTCATTGATGTAGCCCAGATGTTACAGATAAGAACATTCATAACTTAAGCAGAATGAAAAAGGTAGCTTCAGACATCAGGACCAGGTCTCATGCTTCAAGAAGAGACCTAAGCAATGACACACATTATAAGAAGTATGATTGGTAAACATGCAGACTTCTATATTAGACAAACTGAATAAGAATTTTAAAATTCAGCTTTGACAATATGTCATGGTGCCTATTGCAGAGAAAGTGCAGTAAGCTGCTCAGAACAGGATGTCAGTTATTCAAGTGGAGACTGGAGAAGTTTACAACTGGAGCTGAATTCTTTGACAAGAGTATTAGATTTGTTCAGAGATTGTGTTGAGCATGGGAGCTCAATAAGGAAGCTTTTAATGTTTCCCCCCAGTACAATATGTCCCACACCAACACAAGGAGATACCGTGATACATTTGGTATTGAAATATTGAGTCAGATGTGCTTCATTTTCTAACGGAAAGAGTGGAATTCAATCAAAACTATCATAATATAATCGAATTATGTAAACTGGGAATGTGTAAAGCTGGGAATTTGGTACAACCAGAGGAGAGTGTAAAGCCAGGGGTGTAAGTGTGTTAATGAGGGGAGTGTGTAAAATGAGGTGATTGTGCAATATCGATGTCTGTAAACCTGGAGGCTGTAAAATCAGGGGTGTGTTTGAGTGGATTGTGACAAAGAAGGAAAACACAATGTGGGCATGTATAAATCAGTGGCGTTTAAATCCAGGAGTGTGTAAAATTAGTGTGAGTGTAAACCAGGAGTGTGGGCATATCAAATAGTGTGTAAACCTGTGTGCACAAAAGTAGGTGAATGTGCAAAACAAGGTGAGTGTGGAAAGCCACACATAACAAATGAGTAGATAAAGCAGGTAGTGTGTCAGCCAGGGAAGTGTACGCACACAGGGGAGTGTATGGATCAAATGGAGTATACACTGTGTAAAGCAAGAAGTGTGCAAAACCAGTGGATGGTTTAAACCAGTTGAGTGTGTGAAATCAGGGGAGCGGCAAACCAGGGGAGTGTGGAAACCAGGGTGGTGTGTAACATCTTCGCTGTATCCAAACCCGTAGTGTGTGTAAACCAGGGGAGTGTAAACCAGGGTGTGTGTAAAATCTTTGCTGTATCCAAACCCATAGAGTGTGTAAACCAGGGGAGTGTGTAAACCAGGGTGTGTGTAAGATCTTTGCTGTATCCAAACTCATAGAGTGTGTAAATCAGGAGAGTGTGTAAATCAGGGGAGTGTGTAAATCAGGGGGGGTGTAAAGCCATTGGATTGTTTAAATCAGACGAGTGTGTGAAACCAGAGGAGAGTTAAACCACAAGAGTGTGGAAACCTGGGGAATGTGTAATTAGGGCAGTGTGTAAATCAGGGGAGTGTGTAATACAGGGGAGTGTGTAAACAGGGCAGTGTGCAAACCGGGGGAGGGGGGTTGTAACCAAATAATGTGCAATTTGAGGCTGCGTATAAATCGGGCGAGTGTGTAAAAGATGGTGCTTGGGAAAACTGCCGTGAACCAGGAGAGTGAGCAAACCAGGAGAGTGAGTGAACCAGGAGAGTGAGCAAACCAGGAGAGTGAGTGAATCAGGAGAGTGAGTAAACCAGGAGAGTGAGTGCACCAGGAGAGTGAGTGAACCAGGAGAGTGAGCAAACCAGGAGAGTGAGTGAATCAGGAGAGTGAGTAAACCAGGGGAGTGAGTGAACCAGGGGAGTGAGTGAACCAGGGGAGTGAGTGAACCAGGAGAGTGAGTGCACCAGGAGAGTGAGTGAACCAGGGGAGTGAGTGAACCAGGGGAGTGAGTGAACCAGGGGAGTGAGTGAACCAGGGAAGTGAGTGAACCAGGAGAGTGAGTGAACCAGGAGAGTGATTGAACCAGGGGAGTGATTGAACCAGGGGAGTGATTGAACCAGGAGAGTGAGTGAACCAGGTGAGTGAGTGAACCAGGAGAGTGAGTGAACCAGGGGAGTGAGTGAACCAGGGGAGTGAGTGAACCAGGGGAGTGAGTGAACCAGGAGAGTGAGTGGACCAGGAGAGTGAGTGGACCAGGGGTGTGAGTGAACCAGGGGAGTGAGTGAACCAGGGGAGTGAGAGAACCAGGGGAGTGAGTGGACCAGGAGAGTGAGTAAACCAGGGGAGTGAGTGAACCAGGGGAGTGAGTGAACCAGGAGAGTGAGTGAACCAGGAGAGTGAGTGAACCAGGGGAGTGAGTGAACCAGGGGAGTGAGTGAACCAGGAGAGTGAGTGAACCAGGAGAGTGAGTGCAGCAGGAGAGTGAGTGAAGCAGGAGAGTGAGTGAAGCAGGAGAGTGAGTGAAGCAGGAGAGTGAGTGAAGCAGGAGAGTGAGTGAAGCAGGAGAGTGAGTGAAGCAGGAGAGTGAGTGAAGCAGGAGAGTGAGTGAACCAGGAGAGTGAGCGAGCCAGGAGAGTGAGCAAACCAGGAGAGTGAGTAAACCAGGGGAGTGAGTAAACCAGGGGAGTGAGTAAACCAGGGGAGTGAGTAAACCAGGGGAGTGAGTAAACCAGGGGAGTGAGTAAACCAGGGGAGTGAGTAAACCAGGGGAGTGAGTAAACCAGGGGAGTGAGTAAACCAGGAGAGTGAGTGAAACAGGGGTGTGAGTGAACCAGGAGAGTTAATTATCCAGGGGAGTGAGTAAACCAGGGGAGTGAGTGAACCAGGAGAGTGAGTGAACCAGGGGAGCGAGTAAACCAGGAGAGCGAGTAAACCAGGAGAGTGAGTGAACCAGGAGAGTGAGTGAACCAGGAGAGTGAGTGAACCAGGAGAGTGAGTGAACCAGGGGAGTGAGTGAACCAGGGGAGTGAGTGAACCAGGGGAGTGAGTGAACCAGGGGAGTGAGTGAACCAGGGGAGTGAGTAAACCAGGGGAGTGAGTGAACCAGGGGAGCGAGTGAACCAGGAGAGTGAGTGAACCAGGGGAGCGAGTAAACCAGGGGAGCGAGTAAACCAGGAGAGCGAACCAGGGGAGTGAATGAACCAGGGGACTGAGTGAACCAGGGGAGTGAGTGAACCAGGAGAGTGAGTGAACCAGGAGAGTGAGTGAACCAGGAGAGTGAGTGAACCAGGAGAGTGAATGAACCAGGAGAGTGAGTGAACCAGGGGAGTGAGTGAACCAGGGGAGTGAGTGAACCAGGAGAGTGAGTGAACCAGGGGAATGAGTGAACCAGGAGAGTGAGTGAACCAGGAGAGTGAGTGAACCAGGAGAGTGAGTGAACCAGGGGAGTGAGTGAACCAGGAGAGTGAGTGAACCAGGGGAGTGAGTGAACCAGGGGAGTGAGTGAATCAGGGGAGTGAGTGAATCAGGGGAGTGAGTGAACTAGGGGAGTGAGTGAACCAGGGGGGTGAGTGAACCAGGGGGGTGAGTGAACCAGGGGGGTGAGTGAACCAGGGGGGTGAGTGAACCAGGAGGGTGAGTGAACCAGGAGAGTGAGTGAACCGGGGGAGTGAGTGAACCGGGGGAGTGAGTGAACCGGGGGAGTTAGTGTACCGGGGGAGTGAGTAAACCGGGGGAGTGAGTAAACCGGGGGAGTGAGTGAACCGGGGGAGTGAGTGAACCAGGAGAGTGAGTGAACCTGGAGAGTAAGTAAACCTGGAGAGCGAGTGAACCAGGGGAGTGAGTGAACCGGGGGAGTGAGTGAACCAGGGGAGTGAGTGAACCGGGGGAGTGAGTGAACCAGGGGAGTGAGTGAACCGGGGGAGTGAGTGAACCGGGGGAGTGAGTGAACCAGGGGAGTGAGTGAACCTGGAGAGTAAGTAAACCTGGAGAGCGAGTGAACCAGGGGAGTGAATACATTTGGAAGGGGAACATTGGTTTCACTGCTGCCTCACTGTGCCAGGGATCCTGGTTCAATTCCAGCGTTGGGTGACTGTCTGTGTGGAGTTTGCATATTCTGCCTGTGTCTGTGTAGATTTCCTCCGGGTGCTCTGTTTTTCTCCCACAAGCCAAAGATGTGCAGGTTAGATGGATTGGCGATGCTGAATTACCGCTTTGTATCCAAGGGTGTGTAGATTACGTAGGGATACAGATTTATGGTGGTCGGGTGGGGAGTGGTCCTAGGTGGGCTGCTCTTTCTGAGTGTCGGTGCAGACTCGATGGGCCAGATTGCCTCCTTCTGCACTGTGGTAATTCTATGGTTCAGTGGAAAATGAAGTAAATCAGTGGAAAGGTAGTTTGCAGAAAGTGTGAGTTTGAGGGGCTGAGTGACAGTGTAATAACAAACAAGCTGCAGGCAATGACTGCAAATTGAATCTCTCATTGGGACAAGCACACAGCTACAAAAGGTGATTGGTAAGCCCGAGGGCGCAGGGCCATTTGCAGCCACACACACAGTCCCCCAACAAGGGCTCTATCGGAGGTTTTGCTCCACATGTGATGACAGTGAAATGGGGAATGTTCCCATTGATTCTCAATGCGGGATTGCTGCGGGGATGTGCGCATGCCCGGTGTAACCCCGCCCCTGCTAGTCGCGATGTGGAGATGCCGGCGTTGGACTGGGGTGAGCACAGTACGAAGTCTTACAACACCAGGTTAAAGTCCAACAGGTTTGTTTCGATGTCACTAGCTTTCGGAGCGCTGCTCCTTCCTCAGGTGAATGAAGAGGTATGTTCCAGAAACATATATATAGACAGATTCAAAGATGCCAGACAATGCTTGGAATGTGAGCATTAGCAGATGATCCCGTATCAGCCTCCCCGAACAGGCGCCGGAATGTGGCGACTAGGGGTTACCCCATCTCTGGATCTGTAAAGATTTAATCACCTGCTAATGGTCACATTCAAAGCATTGTCTGGCATCTTTGAATCTGTCTCTATATATATTTCTGGAACATACCTCTTCATTCACCTGAAGAAGGAGCAGCGCTCCGAAAGCTAGTGACATCGAAACAAACCTGCTGGTCTTTAACCTGGTGTTGTCAGACTTCTTACTGTGCTCACCCCAGTCCAACGCCGGCATCTCCACATCATTCTGAGATTGGGAGCGCATGCGCAGCCCCTCCCCCACACACTCCATTTGGTCAGTGAGTGGAATCGCTTTGTTGAAACTGAGTGAAATGTCAATGTCAGGGCCCAGGTCAGCGAGGAAACAGCGTTCTCATTGCAGCAGCACCTCCATCTGGGAGTGTGAGCAAAGAGGCTCAGAGATCATTACTGACTCGGGGGGAGTTCAGGGAGAATCGGGGGCTGTTTGCAAGAGGCTTAGCGGAGCACGATCTTGTTCCGGGACTTGGAGTGAGCAGGGGGAAGGGAGAGCTCTTTCTGGGCCTGGCTTATTTGTCTGATTCTGGGTTAGGATTTGGAGAGTATTTTCTTTCTTTTACTGATTGGGGGCAGCAAGGTAGCATAGTGGTTAGCACGGCTGCTTCGCTGCTCTATGGTACCAGGTTCAATTTCCAGGCTTGTGTTGCTATCTGCGGAGTCTGCACGCTCTCCCCGTATCTGCGTGGGTTTCCTCCGGGTGCTCCGGTTTCCTCCCACAGTCCTAAGATGTGCAGGTTAGGTGGATTGGCCCGAATAAATTGCACTTAGTGTCCAAAAAGGTTAGGTGGGGTTACTGGGTTAGGGTGGAGGCATGGATTTCTGGGTTAGGGTGGAGGCATGGATTTCTGGGTTAGGGTGGAGGCGTGAGATGCTCTTTACAAAGATGGGCTCGATGGACCGAATGTCCTCCTTCTGCACTGTAAATTCTGTGATTATCAGTTGAAAGAATAGATTGATTTATCATTGGCCTCATTTGACCCTGATTTACAAGAGATATGCTTTCTTCCCCCTAGTTCAACAGATGAAGAGATGAGTTCCAAGAACAAGATGATGATTCCTCAGCAAAATGTATGTGTCGCCGTCTCCTTCTTACTGACAGTAAGTACAATATTAATCCAACATTGCAGAGACACAGACACAACATCATCTCCACCGTCACAGAGAAAAGAAGCAGTCAGACTCAAATTGACCTCAAGTCCCAGATAAACACACTCGCACGACTGTCACACACACTTACACTCTCTCTCACACACAGATGTTCCATCTCACACACACTCACAGACTCTCTCTCGCACACACTCAGTCACTCTCACTCACACACATACCAGTCACTGAGCAGTAAGCAGTTAAATAAGTTTTATATATCACAGATACATAGTGAGGGTAAAACTCACAAACACCTGTAAGAGTAAAATATGTGTTATATATCACAAATACATAGTGAGGGTAAAACTCACACACACACCTGTCAGTGGAAAATATGTGTTATATATCACAGATACATAGTAAGGGTAAAACACACACACACCTGTAAGAGTAAAATATGTGTTATATATCACAAATACATAGTGAGGGTAAAACTCACACACACACCTGTCAGTGGAAAATATGTGTTATATATCACAGATACATAGTAAGGGTAAAACACACACACACCTGTAAGAGTAAAATATGTGTTATATATCACAGATACATAGTGAGGGTAAAACACACACACACCTGTAAGAGTAAAATATGTGTTATATATCACAGATACATAGTGAGGGTAAAACACACACACACCTGTAAGAGTTAAATAAGTTTTGTATATCACAGATACATAGTGAGGGTAAAACTCACACACACTGTAAGAGTAAAATATGTGTTAAATATCACAGATACATAGTGAGGGTAAAACTCACACACACACCTGTAAGAGTAAAATCTGTGTTATATATCACAGATACATAGTGAGGGTAAAACACACACACACACCTGTAAGAGTAAAATATGTGTTATATATCACAGATACATAGTGAGGGTAAAACACACACACCTGTAAGAGTAAAATATGTGTTATATATCACAGATACATAGTGAGGGTAAAACACACACACACACCTGTAAGAGTAAAATATGTGTTATATATCACAGATACATAGTGAGGGTAAAACACACACACACCTGTAAGAGTAAAATATGTGTTATATATCACAGATACATAGTGAGGGTAAAACACACACACAGACCTGTAAGAGTAAAATATGTGTTATATATCACAGATACATAGTGAGGGTAAAACACACACACACCTGTAAGAGTAAAATATGTGACTGAACAGGTAGACAAGGGTAGAGCAGTTGCTGTGGTGTATATGGATTTCAGCAAACGTTTGATAAGGTTCCCCACGGTAGGCTATTGCAAAAAATACGGAGGCTGGGGATTGAGGGTGATTTAGAGATGTGGATCAGAAATTGGCTAGCTGAAAGAAGACAGAGGGTGGTGGTTGATGGGAAATGTTCAGAATGGAGTACAGTCACAAGTGGAGTACCACAAGGATCTGTTCTGGGGCCGTTGCTGTTTGTCATTTTTATCAATGACCTAGAGGAAGGCGCAGAAGGGTGGGTGAGTAAATTTGCAGACGATACTAAAGTCGGTGGTGTTGTCGATAGTGTGGAAGGATGTAGCAGGTTACAGAGGGATATAGATAAGCTGCAGAGCTGGGCTGAGAGGTGGCAAATGGAGTTTAATGTAGAGAAGTGTGAGGTGATTCACTTTGGAAGGAATAACAGGAATGCGGAATATTTGGCTAATGGTAAAGTTCTTGAAAGTGTGGATGAGCAGAGGGATCTAGGTGTCCATGTACATAGATCCCTGAAAGTTGCCACCCAGGTTGATAGGGTTGTGAAGAAGGCCTATGGAGTGTTGGCCTTTATTGGTAGAGGGATTGAGTTCCGGAGTCGGGAGGTCATGTTGCACCTGTACAGAACTCTGGTACGGCCGCATTTGGAGTATTGCGTACAGTTCTGGTCACCGCATTATAGGAAGGACGTGGAGGCTTTGGAGCGGGTGCAGAGGAGATTTACCAGGATGTTGCCTGGTATGGAGGGAAAATCTTATGAGGAAAGGCTGATGGACTTGAGGTTGTTTTCGTTGGAGAGAAGAAGGTTAAGAGGATACTTAATAGAGGCATACAAAATGATCAGGGGGTTGGATAGGGTGGACAGTGAGAGCCTTCTCCCGCGGATGGATATGGCTGGCACGAGGGGACATAACTTTAAACTGAGGGGTAATAGATATAGGACAGAGGTCAGAGGTAGGTTCTTTACGCAAAGAGTTGTGAGGCCGTGGAATGCCCTACCTGCTACAGTAGTGAACTCGCCAACATTGAGGGCATTTAAAAGTTTATTGGATAAACATATGGATGATAATGGCATAGTGTAGGTTAGATGGCTTTTGTTTCGGTGCAACATCGTGGGCCGAAGGGCCTGTACTGCGCTGTATTGTTCTATGTTCTATGTGTTATATATCACAGATACATAGTGAGGGTAAAATACACACACACCTGTAAGAGTAAAATATGTGTTATATATCAAAGAGAGACAGTGAGGTTAAAACACACACGCACACCTGTAAGAGTAAAATATGTGTTATATATCACAGATACATAGTGAGGGTAAAACACACACACACCTGTAAGAGTAAAATATGTGTTATATATCACAGATACATAGTGAGGGTAAAACACACACACACCTGTAAGAGTAAAATATGTGTTATATATCACAGATACATAGTGAGGGTAAAACTCACATTCTCTCACTTACACACTCTCACTCACCAGTACCTGAGCAGGAAGCAGTAAAAGCTGTTATACATCACAGAGAGACAGCGACAATAAACACACACACACTCACTCATATACTCACACACACACTCCCAAACACACTGTCTCACTCACATACACACTCCCAAACACACTGTCTCACTCACACACACACTCCCAAACACACTGTCTCACTCACAAACGCACTCCCAAACACACTGTCTCACTCACACACACACACTCCCAAACACACTGTCTCACTCACACACACACTCCCAAACACACTGTCTCACTCACACACACACTCCCAAACACACTGTCTCACCCACACACACACTGCCAAACACACTGTCTCACTCCCAAACACACTCCCAAACACTGTCTCACTCACACACACACTCCCAAACACACTGTCTCACTCACACACACACTCCCAAACACACTGTCTCACTCACACACACACTCCCAAACACACTGTCTCACTCACACACACACTCCCAAACACACTGTCTCACTCACACACACACTCCCAAACACTGTCTCACTCACACACACACTCCCAAACACTGTCTCACTCACAAACACACTCCCAAACACACACACTCCCAAACACACTGGCCCACTCCCACACACACTCCCAAACACACTGTCTCACTCACAAACACACTGTCTCACTCACACACACACTCCCAAACACACTGTCTCACTCACACACACACTCCCAAACACACGGTCTCACTCACACACACACTGACAAACACACTGTCTCACTCACACACACACTGTCTCACTCACACACACACTCCCAAACACACAGGCTCACTCACACTCACACACTCCCAAACACACTGTCTCACTCCCAAACACACTGTCTCACTCACACACACACTCCCAAACACACTGTCTCACTCACAAACACACTCCCAAACACACTGTCTCACTCACACACACACTGTCTCACTCACACACACACTCCCAAACACACTGTCTCACCCCAAAAACACTTTCTCACTCCCAAACACACTCCGAAACACACTGTCTCACTCACAAACACACTCCCAAACACACTGTCTCACTCACACACACACTCACACACACACTGTCTCACTCACACACACACTGTCTCACTCACACACACACTCCCAAACACACTGTCTCACCCCAAAAACACTGTCTCACTCCCAAACACACTCCCAAACACACTGTCTCACTCACAAACACACTCCCAAACACACTGTCTCACTCACACACACACACACTCCCAAACACACTGTCTCACTCATACACACACTCCCAAACACACTGTCTCACTCACACACACACTCCCAAACACACTGTCTCACTCACACACACACTCCCAAACACACTGGCTCACTCCCACACACACTCCCAAACACACTGTCTCACTCACAAACACACTCCCAAACACACTCCCAAACACACTGTCTCACTCACACACACACTCCCAAACACACTGTCTCACTCACACACACACTGTCTCACTCACACACACACTCCCAAACACACTGTCTCACTCACAAACACACTCCCAAACACACTGTCTCACTCACACACACACTGTCTCACTCCCAAACACACTCCCAAACACACTGACTCACTCACACACACACTCCCAAACACACTGTCTCACTCACACACACACTCCCAAACACACTGTCTCACTCACACACACACTCCCAAACACACTGTCTCACTCACACACACACTCCCAAACACACTGTCTCACTCACACACACACTCCCAAACACACTGTCTCACTCACACACACACTCCCAAACACACTGCCTCACTCACACACACACTCCCAAACACACTGCCTCACTCACACACACACTGCCAAACACACTGTCTCACTCACACACCCACTCCCAAACACACTGTCTCACTCACAAACACACTCCCAAACACACTGTCTCACTCACACACACACTGTCTCACTCACACACCCACACAGCAGTAAGCAGTAAAATATTCATTATATATCACAGAGACACAGTGAGGTGAACACATACACACAGATATGACTCTACCTTATAATAATCTTTATTGTCACAAGTAGGCTTACATTAACACTGCAATGAAGTTTCTGTGAAAAGCCCCAAGTCGCCACATTCTGGCGCCTGTGTATGTACAGGGAGGGAGAATTCAGAATGTCCAAATTACCTAACAGCTCGTCTTTGGGGACAATCGACCTATGAGTGTGTGTCGTAACCTCTGTGATAGTAACCACTATCTCTCTGTGATATATATTGAATATTCTACTGCTTATTGCTCAGTTACTGGTGTGTGAGAGAGAGTGTGAGTGTGTTTACCCTCACTGTCTCTGTGCTATATAACTCGTATTTCACTCTCTCTCACACATTCTCTCTCACACACACTCATACACACACACACACCAGTAACTGAGTGGTAAATAATGCTTTATCTTTCACAGAGGGACAATGAGAGACAGTGTGACACACACTCACTATTTCTCTGGCAAACACTAACTCTCACACACACTCACACACACTCACACACACTCACTCTCTCACACTCCTAGTCCCTCTCTCTCAGACTGCCTCACACATGGACACACCAGTCACTGAGCAGTAAGCATGTGTTATATATCGCAGAGGGACAGTGAGGGTAAAACACACTCTCGCCACTCTCACACTTAAGTAACTGAGCAGTAAGCAGTAAAATATATTATATATGATAGCCAGACAGTGAGGATAAACACACTCGCACACCAGTAACTGAGCAGTAAAATATGTGTGAAATATCACAGAGACAATGAAGGTAAAACACACACACACTCACGCAGACTATTTCTCACACTCGTACACTCTTGCAGACATAGTGACACATTCCCTCGCACACACTTCCTCACACACACTCACATATTCACAAACTTTGATATTCACACACTCTTTGACACAACAGTAACTGAGCAGTACACAGTAAAATATGCATCATATATCACAGAGACCGTGATGGTAAAACACACTCTCTCTCTCTCTCTCACACACACACACCCCAGTAACAGAGCAGCAAGAGTAAAATATGTGTTACATATCAAAGAGTGACAATGTAAAATACAGAGGCTCACTCGCTCACACACGCACTCTCTCACACACCCACTCTCTCTCTCACAAACGCACTCTCACACACACCCACTCTCTCACAAACACACTCACACACACATCCACTCTCTCTCTCTCTCACACACCAACTCTCTCACTCACACACACATCCACCCACTCTCTCTCACACACACCCACTCTCTCACACACCCACTCTCTCTCACACACACCCACTCTCTCACACACCCACTCTCTCACACACCCACTCTCTCATACACACCGACTCTCTCACACACACACACACACTCTCTCACATGCACCCACTCTCTCTCACACGCACCCACTCTCTCTCACGCACCCACTCTCTCACACACACCCACTCTCTCTCTCACACACCCACTCTCTCTCTCACACACCCACTCTCTCTCTCACACACCCACTCTCTCTCTCACACACCCACTCTCTCTCTCACACACCCACTCTCTCTCACACACACCCACTCTCTCTCACACACACCCACTCTCTCACACACACCCACTCTCTCTTGCACACATGCACTCTCACACACACCCACTCTCTCACAAACACACTCACACACACATCCAGTCTCTCTCACACACACACACACTCTCTCACACACACCCACACTCTCTCACACACACCCACTCTCTCTCACACGCACCCACTCTCTCTCACACCAACTCTCTCTCACACACCCACTCTCTCTCTCTCTCACACACCCATTCTCTTTCACACGCACCCATTCTCTTTCACACGCACCCACTCTCTCTCACACACAGACACCCACTCTCTCTCTCACAGACCCACTCTCTCTCTCACAGACCCACTCTCTCTCTCACAGACCCACTCTCTCTCTCACAGACCCACTCTCTCTCACACACCCACTCTCTCTCACACACACACACACTCTCTCTCTCACACACACACACTCTCTCTCGCACACACCCACTCTCACTCGCACACACCCACTCTCACTCGCACACACCCACTCTCTCTCGCACACACCCACTCTCTCTCACACACACCCACTCTCTCTCACACACACCCACTCTCTCTCACACACACCCACTCTCTCTCACACACCCACCCACTCTCTCTCACACACCCACTCTCTTTCACACGCACCCACTCTCTCTCACACACACCCACTCTCTCTCACACACACACTCTCTCTCACACACAACCACTCTCCCTCACACACACACACTCTCTCTCACACACAACCACTCTCTCTCACACACAACCACTCTCTCTCGCACACACCCACTCTCTCTCTCTCACACACACACCCACTCTCTCTCTCACAGAGCCACTCTCTCTCACACACACACACTCTCTCTCACACACACCCACTCTCTCTCACACCCACCCACTCTCTCTCACACACACCCACTCTCTCTCACACACACCCACTCTCTCTCACACACACCCATTCTCCACACACACCCACTCTCTCTCACACACATCCACTCTCTCTCACACACACACCCACCATTTTCACTTGCCTTTAATGTGACAGGTGAGCCTGCTTGGTCCCCACGATCTCACTTGCTTTGTTATTCAATGTTACATTTCTGATAATGACTCCAGCTGATGATTTAAGATCTCACTGCATCCGTTGAAAAAAATACAGAGGTTTGTCCTGGAACTCGCCCTGCTTACTCTTCAAATGTCTTTGACATTTTGAGGGTTTTAAACTTTCACTTGCCAGTAATTCCCGACATGTAACACCCATGAAATTTGACTCCTGATTGCAGTGGCTCAATTTATAAACCCACCCCTCAAATACTCATCATTGTGCTGCTTTGTTCCTGTTTTCAGCTTCTTCATGGGTTGTTCACCAGAGGCCCTGGAGTTCACTCCAGCACTGCTGGCAGCTGCAAAATGGAGGAATCTCACTCGCGCCCAGAACACGTGATGTCAGCGTACGGGGCGTGTGACCTGCTCGCTGGCGCCACCTCCGGTGGGAGGACTCCAGAATTTGCTGAACAAAACTGGCCCGGGACAGCGCACTGACATCAGCAGGAGCCAGTCCAACTTGCTGGGCTCCAGGCCTGCGCACTGCTTGATAAGAGACGCATGCGCGGAATGGCCGACAATCTCAAACGTCCATCATGGTTGGCATTTGTAAACACTAGTCGTGACCATTGGCCATTCCTTCCGCGATCTGGATAACTACCACCCTCCTGAAACCTTCCTGAGATCCACCCACAGGTCACGACCCTGAGCTTGAAAACCCCGGGCCTATGATATCCTTGTCTCTATTCGCTGAGGCACAGAGTTTAAGAAAAGGCAGGTTATGCTGGAACTGTATAAAACATTGGTTAGGCCTTAGCTAGAGTAATACTCACACTCACACTGTATCAGAGAGTGAGTAAATCCCACACACACACTGTATCAGAGAGTGAGTAAATCCCACACTCACACACTGTATCAGAGAGTGAGTAAATCCCACACTCACACACTGTATCAGAGAATGAGTAAATCCCACACTCACACTGTATCAGAGAGTGAGTAAATCCCACACTCTCACACTGTATCAGAGTGAGGAAATCCCACACTCACGCACTGTATCAGAGTGTGAGTAAATCCCGCACACACTGTATCTGAGAGTGAGTAAATCCCACACACACACTGTATCAGAGAGTGAGTAAATCCCGCACACACTGTATCAGAGAGTGAGTAAATCCCACACTCGCACACTGTATCAGAGTGAATAAATCCCACACTCCCACATTATATCAGACAGTGAGTAAATCCCATACTCACACTGTATCAGAGAGTGAGTAAATCCCACACTGTATCAGAGAGTGAGTAAATCCCACACTCACACACTGTATCAGAGAGTGAGTAAATCCAACACACACACTGTATCAGAGAGTGAGTAAATCCCACACTCACACACTGTATCAGAGAGAGAGTAAATCCAACACACACTGCATCAGAGAGTGAGTAAATCCCACACTCACACAGTGTATCAGAGAGTGAGTAAATCCCACACTGTATCAGAGAGTGATAAATCCCACACTCACACACTGTATCAGAGAGTGAGTAAATCCAACACACACTGTATCAGAGAGTGAGTAAATCCCACACTCTCACACTGTATCAGAGAGTGAGTAAATCCCACACTCACACACTGTATCAGAGAGTGAGTAAATCCCACACACACACACTGTATCAGAGAGTGCGTAAATCCCACTCTCACACACTGTATCAGAGTGAGTAAATCCCACACACACACACTGTATCAGAGAGTGAGTAAATCCCACACTCACACACTGTATCAGAGTGAGTAAATCCCACACTCACACTGTATCAGAGAGTGAGTAAATCCCACACTCACACAGTGTATCAGAGTGAGTAAATCCCCCACACACACACTGTATCAGAGTGAGTAAATCCCACACTCACACACTGTATCAGAGAGTGAGTAAATCCCACTCTCACACACTGTATCAGAGTGAGTAAATCCCACACTCACACACTGTATCAGAGAGTGAGTAAATCCCACACTCACACAGTGTATCAGAGAGTGTGTATATCCCACACTGTATCAGAGAGTGAGTAAATCCCACACACTCACATATTACAAGGCACTCACAGTTCCTGAAGGATTCCCACAGTCTCTCTGTGCTGAAGGGTCCCTCTCACCGACAGCCAGGTACTTTTCCCGGTGGATCTTTACACACTGACAAACTGGGACTGGAGACATTCTTTCTGAAATGTATTTCCTGTTTGTAATAAGATTGTAATTTGAGGTTGATGATTGGTGCCAAATCCTAATTCTGATTGGTCTGTTTTTTTATCCAGTCAAATAAACAGAATATAACTGGCTGTCCTCATTCTTACAATGTCCAATCACAATCATTCCTTTCCCCATTCCTTATTAGCATAGATGTGAGGCTCTGTCTATTTAATCAGCGCTCGGAAGAGGTTTGCTTTATTTCTGGGTGATATTGACGATGGCTGACGAGAAGAAACCAACATCGAAACCAGCTTCCAAGAAGGGAGCCAAGAAAGTCATTAAGAAACCGGCAGTAAAGGGCGGCAAGAAGCGGCGAAAGTCGAGGAAGGAGAGTTACTCCATCTACATCTACAAAGTGATGAAGCAGGTTCACCCCGACACCGGCATCTCCTCCAAGGCCATGAGCATCATGAACTCCTTCGTCAACGATATTTTCGAGCGCATCGCGGGTGAGGCTTCCCGCCTGGCCCATTACAACAAGCGCCACACCATCAGCTCCCGGGAGATCCAGACCGCCGTGCGCCTGCTGCTGCCCGGGGAACTGGCCAAGCACGCCGTGTCGGAAGGGACAAAGGCGGTGACCAAGTACACCAGCTCCAAGTAAAACTGTTCTCAAACTCATCAAAACCCAACGGCTCTTTTAAGAGCCACCCACAATTTCTGGAAAGCTGCCAAACCATCGTTTTAAAATTAGTATTAGACTATGAATAGCCAAATCGGTTCAAATAGGGTTTCACTGGAACATAACATCCTGGGTGATGTCGTTATCGCCCGGTCGATCTTCGTGCCTTGAAAAAAGTCTCATCATTTAGTGACTGCTCGGTGTCCCTGTGTCTTTGGTTTCTGACTTGGTCATATTCGGTCCCTGTCGCTAGATTTGGAGAGACAATAGAACTCCAAAACCTCCCTTTCAATTTGTGTTCAGGTTTCCAAAAACCTCCCTTTCTATTTCAGGCTTCCTCAATAACCGATCAGTTTATTGAGAGCACACCAGTGTTGTGGGAAAACTCCATTTCAATACTGACACGAGCTCCAAATTGCTCACTCCACTTTTAACACTGAAGTAGTCTACAATATGGAATTTTTAAAATAAGGTTTGTAGTTGGCTGTGAATTAGACATTCTGTCTGCGGCTGAGAGCGTTTTAAACAGCAGCCAGATTAAACTCAATTGGACTCCAGATTGTAAAAATCTGTGGAGACAGTTTCGGATTAAATGCCCCTTTTATAAATCCGAAACTTTTCCACAGATTCTCCCAGACATGCTGAGTTTATCCAGCATTTCTCTTCAATTCACATTTGCAGCATCCACATTTACTCCACTTTTAACACTGAGGAAGCGGGAGCAGTCTACAATGGGAACAAATGTTATAGTTTGCAGATGGCTATAAAATAGACACTGCCGACGGCTGAAAGCGTTTTAAACAGCAGCCGGATTAAACCTGTGGAGACAGTTAACGTTTCGGATCTAAACGTCCCTTCTACAGATCTTAAACGTTTCTCTCCACAGATTCTCCCAGATATGCTGAGTTTATCCAGCATTTTCTCATTAATTCACATTTGCGGCATCCGCGTTATTTTGCTTTAATTTATTTTGGGATTGTTCTGTTAGAGAGAAAACCCGAAATCAGAAACTGACAGATAAAGGGAAACTAGACTCGGGAAAGAGAGAAAATCCAACAATCTTATACTCAAAACTCAAATGATTTATTCACATGTTTTACGGTCCCTGTTCAATTTTATCTCTTTTATCTTTTCGCGCTCTTTTAAGCTTTAAAATAAATATTCGGTTGGAATCTGAACATTTGGCGCCCAAACTTTCCGCCCTCAGCACCGTGGAGTCTCCTGATTGGTGCTTCAAACAGACATCTGATTGGTCAGTTTGTGCCAGGCTGCACAATGTTGTTCAGATAACCAATCAGCAATGTGTGCACCGCCATTCCTCCTGAAGCTATAAGAGAAGTGAATGTGGGCGGGTTTCCTCATTGTGTGAAAGTGTTTGTGAGATTGGGACAATGTCTGGAAGAGGAAAGACCGGCGGTAAAGCTCGGGCCAAGGCCAAGTCTCGCTCCTCCCGGGCTGGACTGCAGTTCCCGGTGGGCCGTGTTCACAGGCACCTGAGAAAGGGCAACTATGCCCAGCGTGTGGGGGCCGGAGCCCCGGTCTATCTGGCTGCTGTGCTCGAGTATCTGACCGCTGAAATCCTCGAGCTGGCCGGCAACGCGGCCCGGGACAACAAGAAGACCCGCATCATCCCCAGGCACCTGCAGCTGGCCGTCCGCAACGACGAGGAGCTCAACAAGCTGCTGGGAGGGGTGACCATCGCTCAGGGCGGGGTGCTGCCTAATATCCAGGCCGTGCTGCTGCCCAAGAAAAGCAGCGCTGGCGCCGGCAAGAAGTGAAGCGACCATTCTTTAATCTAATAACACAAAGGCTCTTTTCAGAGCCACTCACTTTATCGGAAAAAGGGTGACCTGGAACCGATCCGCTTAGTGTCGTGTTTGTGAGAATTTCCCAGAGGCTTCCGGCTGGAATGGTTTATTTCGCCTCCTTACTCGTAAACCAGCTCGGTACATTATTGCTGCTGCCATTCTCAGGTCAGTGCTCTCAATGTGAGGATTTGGGCGGCTCTGAAAAGAGCCTTTGGGTTTTGTTAAATTGTCAAATGGATTTTCTCAGCCGCCGAATCCATAGAGAGTGCGGCCCTGGCGTTTGAGAGCGTAAACCACATCCATGGCGGTGACGGTCTTGCGCTTGGCGTGTTCAGTATAGGTGACCGCGTCCCTGATCACATTCTCCAGGAAAACCTTCAGCACCCCGCGAGTCTCCTCATAGATCAAACCCGAGATGCGCTTGACGCCGCCACGGCGAGCCAGGCGGCGGATTGCTGGTTTGGTGATGCCCTGGATGTTATCACGAAGCACTTTGCGGTGCCGCTTTGCTCCGCCTTTGCCCAGTCCTTTGCCTCCTTTCCCTCTGCCAGACATGATGCTTGTTCAGTCAAATCGCTGCTGAATGAGAGACGAGCTGCTGCTCTTTCCTTTATTATACAGCCCGCCCCGACCTGACTGAGAGAGAGAGGCGGGGAGCAGACTGAGTGACAGACAGAGCAGTGAAATGTCTTTGATCATCCAGCTCCTCCTCCTGCCTGCTCCAACCCACATTTTATATTCCAAACATAAGTGAAATGAGCGCGCTGAACAACACGTACAACTGCAACATGATGGGCTGCACAACTGCAACATGATGGGCTGCACAGTGGTCAGCACTGCTGCCTCACAGCGCCAGGGACCCTGGTTCACTCTGACCCTGACATTCTGTGTCTGTGTGGGTTTCCTCCCACAGTCAAAGATACGCAGGTTCGGTGAATTTGCCATGCTAAATTAGCCCTTTGTGTCTCCGTGTGTGTGTTAGGTGGAGTTGCGAGGGAGTGGGCCTGGGTAGGTTTGCTCTTTCAGAGAGTCGCTGTGGACTCGATGGACTGAATGGCCTCCTGCACTGTCGTAATTATATGGGAAGGATCTCGGTGTTGCTGGACGTGGCGCAGGTCTGGCCCATTCCCCAGTCCTGCGCGCAGCAGTCACCCGAGCCACCATCAAGTTCATCTGGAGATCACAGGGACCCATATACAAACAGAAGGGACAGCATGTACAAATCTCTGGATAATGGAGGGAGAAACATACACAAGGCTGGCCTCCCCCTGATGTCCACCTTTGTGTGTGGCTACATCAAGCTGTGCGTGGATCCCCAGTACACAAACACCAAGTGTCACTACGTACTGAGGTTCTACCTGTCCCCGGTGTTACGAACGATGGGTCTGGCCTCATTGCCGCAGGATGCTCTGGTAGTTGGACCATATCGTAACACCTGTCCCTCATGGAAACATTTGTTCAGGAAAACACCTTTGACCACAAGGCGATCAAGCAGTGGTCTGCACGTAATGTCCTCGAGGCCCTTCGGGAAAAAGAGATGGTGGATCATGTCAGATGGTTCCCCTGAGCGGACTCTCAGAGGCATCTGGCAGATCATCTCATCACCAGAACTTTCAAACAAGCACCAAGCTTGGCTGGTGGTGAGCAGGGCTCTCCCGGGAGATCCTTCCTGCACTCCCGAAGTCTCAACGCCGTCACACGCTGCCCTCGAAGTGGCTGGGGGAGGGTGGGGGGTGCAAAATGGTCACTCGCCTCCATGTGGAATGTGCCTTTCCAAATAAGGTCTGGAGAGTGAAAGTTCATGGATGACACCAAGGTTGGTGGGAGTGGCAGAGAGTGTTGAGGATTGTCAGAGGATACAGCAGGACATACATAGGATGGAGACTTGGGCAGAGAAATGGCAAATGGAGTTTAATCTGGACAAACGGGAGGTAATGCATTTTGGTAGGTTTAACATAGAGGGGAAATATACCGTAAATGGCAAAATTCTTAGGAATACATAAAGTCGGAGAGATCTGGGCACGCAGGTCCACAGATCTTTGAAGGCGGCAACGGAAGTGGACAAGGTTGTCAACAAAGCAGACGGAATGCCAGCTTTCATTGGACGGGGCATTAAGTATAAAAACTGGCAAGTTATGCTACAGCTGTACAGAACCTTGGTAAGGACGCACTTGGAATATTGTGCACAATTCTGGTCGCCACCTTACCAGAAGGCTGTGCAGGCTTTGGAGAGGATGCAGAGGAGGTTTATCAGGCTGTTGCCTGGTCTGGAAAGTGAGCTTTACGGAGAGGCTGAATAGACTCGGACTGTTTTCATTAGAAAGACGGAGGTGTGATCTGATAAAGGCCAACAAAATTATGAGCGGCATGGACAGAGTGAATGGGCAGGCAATCTTTCCCAGGGTGGAGGGGCCAGTCACCAGGGGGCATAGATTTAAGGTGCACAGGGTAAAGTTTACAGAGGATGTGCGAGGCAGGTTTTTTACGCAGACAGTGGGGAGAGCATGGACCGCGTTGCCAGGGTAGGTTGTGGAAGCAGCTACATGATGGCGGTCAAAAATCATCTTGACATACACATGGATCGGATGGGTAGAGAGGGATACGGCACAAGGAAGTGCTGAGGGTTTTGGCAAAGTTTGGTATCATGACCGGTACAGGTTTGGTCGGCCGAAGGTCCTGCTCCTGTGCTGTATTGTTCTTCGTTTAAGAGATGCAGTGGGATTTGTCCAGGTTCAGCCCGAGCAGCTCTGTGACACAGGATTCTGTGCTCTACGGGCTATTCCCAGGGGGACACACTGAGACAAACATCAACTGCTGCTGGAGGATCATAAACTCGGTGAAAGACTCTCTTTGGTCTGCCCGTAACCTGTTGATCTTCCAGGGTAAAGAATTGGCCTCGACTGAGTGTTGCAGTCTGGCACATTCCAAAGTCCAGGACTACGTGCTGAGGGACGCACTCAAGCTTGGGGTACCCGGCACCAAGGCTCAATGGAGAAAGGCCACTGTGATGTGGAAAGGCCACTGTGTAGGTTTTTGCAGCAAATGTACACCAAGAGGCTGGTAACCGGGTAAAACCCCGTGTCTGTGTGAGTAACACTAAAGAGGGGCTGGTAACTGTGTAAAATCCACCTCGTATGTGTGATTAACACTAAATGTTTAAAATTATTGAAGCTTTACAGGGTGGAACATGACTGATGTAAATATTTTGAGAAGAATTGTAATGTAAATATTGAAATGTGTGTAATGTCCTCATTATCCAACTGAAGAAATTCAAGTAAATCTGGAGCTCTGGAGAAAATGTAAATATTATTGTACGAAACGATGTTATTGTGATGACAATTTGAAATGTTTGACCATGTTTATTTCAAGGGATTTTATAAATGAAGTATATTTTTGAAAATAAATTGTGTGCTTCTATGAAAAATGAAGTCAGTCAGTGAAATGGTAGTTTGCAGAAAGTGTGAGTTTGAGGGGCTGAGTGACAGTGTAATAACAAACAAGCTGCAGGCAATGACTGCAAATTGAACCTCACATTGGGACAAACAGACAGCTACAAAGGTAATTGGTTGAGCCCGAGGGCGCAGGGCCATTTGCAGCCACACACACAGTCCCCCCAACACGGGCTCTCTAGGATGTTTTGCTCTCTATGCGATGACAGTGAAATGGGGAATTGATTCTCAACGCGGAATTGCTGGGGGATCTGCGCATGCCCGGCGTAACCGCTTGCCTGTCGTCATTCAGATATTTAGAGCACATGCGCAGCCCCTCTCCCGCACACTCCATTTGGTCAGTGAGTGGAATCGCTTTGTTGAAACTGAGTGAAATGTCAATGTCAGGGCCCAGGTCAGCGAGGAAACAGCGTTCTCATTGCAGCAGCACATCCATCTGGGAGTGTGAGCAAAGAGGCTCAGAGATCATTACTGACTCGGGGGGTGTTCAGGGAAAATCGGGCGCTGTTTTGCAAGAGGCGCAGCGGAGCACGATCTTGTTCCGGGACTTGGAGTGAACGGGGGGGGGGGGCGGGAGGGAGAGCTTTTTCTGGGCCTGGCTTATTTGTCTGATTCTGGGTTAGGATTTGGAGAGTATTTTCTTTATTTTACTGATTATCAGTTGAAAGAATAGATTGATCTATCATTGGCCTCATCTGACCCTAACTTACAAGAATTTTGTTTTTCTTCTTCCTCGTTCAACAGATGAAAAGATGAGTTCCAAGATGATGATGATGATTCCTCAGCAACATGAATGTACAGCCGTCTCCTTCTAACTGACTGTAAGTACAATATTAATCCAACATTGCAGAGACACAGACACAACATCAGCTCCACCGTCACAGAGCAGAAGCAGTCAGATTCGCAGAGACCTCAAGTCCCAGATGAACATGTCCAATCCAACAGTCCTCATTATCCAATTGAAGAAATTCAAGTAAATCTGGACTTCTGGAGAAAATGTAAATATTATTTACAGATACACGAGAGGACAGGTGGGATAATTTTCCACAATTCACCCCTACTCTCTCATGGAATGTTGGATCAACTTTTGACAACAGCGTTTCATCTGTAAAGTAATCAGTATAGTATTAATTAGGCTATAGATTCAGCAATCAATGTGCAAGTATCCATTGGCACTTTTTTTAAAACTTTCTTAGTTTAAAATATATCAGAAGCAAAGCACTTGAATAAGGCATTAACAGAAAAATGATGCATTTACATTGTTCTCCAAAGGGACACTTATCAAATTGTCAGGCCATCCTTTCATCTCACAAGTTGTGAACCTTTGGTACAAGTAAAAGGTCGGATAGTACAGCTTATTGAAAAGTGCAGAAATAATCATAAACTTCTACCGAGATACCTCCCAAAAAAATATATAAAATTCCCATCCAAATATCTCACACAATCTCAGATGTAATGGTACAGTGTCATTCTCATGAAACAGACATGGAAATAGATCATTTAACATATCAATGTTAGCACTAAAAGTAATAATGGAGGATGAATACTGAACAGAATGTTCACCCTTAACTCACAAAACAGATATTGACAAGTACAGAAAACACAGTAAAATCTTGCACATCAGAGAGGTGGACAGACTGAGATTACCTGTCCTCTCGTGTATCTGTAAATAATATTACAGATAGAGATTAAACCCAGAATCCCATAACAGAGACAGACAGCTACAAATGCAAGCACAGAGACAGAGTGTTAGTGAGTCAAATTAAGTTTTCCCCTAACACTTGACCTATAACAAAGACAGACAGCTACCGTGGAATACACACACACACATTCAGACACCAACAACTGAGCAAGAAGCAGTAAAATATGCCATATATCATAAATAGACAGTGAGGGTAAAACACACACTCGCGTTTTCTCATGCACATGCTCACTCACAAGTAACTCAGCAGGAAGCACTATATATGCAGTGAATATCACAGGGAGTCTGAGGGTGAAACACACACACACCAATAACTGAGCATTTAGCAGTAAAATATGTCATATATCGCACACAGAAACAGAGAGGTTTATACACACTCACTCACACTCTGTCTCTCATACACTCACACACATCCATGCACTGTCTCTCCCACACACTCACAAATCAATAACTGAGCAGTAATCAAGAATATATTAATTGTATATCACAGAGACTGTGAGGTTAATACACACTCACTCACACTCTCTCTCTCACACACACATTCTCCCTCTCTCACACACACACACCAGTCACTGAGCAGTAATCAATTAAATATGCAATATATACCACAGAGATACAGTGAGGGTAAAACATGCACTCACTCTCTCACTCACACTCTCACTCAGTCACACAGCAGTAACTTTGCAGTAAGCTGTAAAATATGTGAGTGTGTGTGCTTTACCCTCACTGTCTCTCTATGATGTATAACACATTTTACAGCTTACTGCTCAGTTACTGCTGTGTGACTGAGTGAGTGTGAGTGAGAGAGTGAGTGCATGTTTTACCCTCGCTGTATCTCTGTGGTATATATTGCATATTTAATTGATTACTGCTCAGTGACTGGAGTGTGTGTGTGTGTGTGTGAGAGGGAGAGAGTGTGTGTGTGTGCTGTGAGCAGTAAAATATTTGTTATAAATCAGAGAGAATCAGTGAGGGTCTTTTTCTTTTTAATCATTGAATTTACAGTGCAGAAGGAGGCCATTCAGCCCATCGAGTCTGTACCGGCTCTTGGAAAGAGCATCCTACTTAATCCCACACCTCCACCCTATCCCCATAACCCAGTAACCCCACCCAACACTAAGGGAAACTTTGGACACTAAGGGCAATTTATCATGGCCAATCCACCTAACCTGCACATTTTTGCATTTTGGGAGGAAACCGGAGCACCCGGAGAAAACCCACGCACATACGGGGAGGATGTGCAGACTCCGCACAGACAGTGACCCAAGCCGGAATCGAACCTGGACCCTGGAGCTGTGAAGCAATTGTGCTATCCACAATGCTACCGTGCTGCCCTTTTTAAGAAACAGATAGATTTAGCACTCAGGACGAAGTGTATCAAAGGAGATGGGGGGCGGGGGGGAGGGGGTAAAACACTCTCTCTCATAGAAACCCTACAGTGCAGAAGGAGGCCATTCAACCCATCGAGTCTGCATTGACCTTTTGAATGAGCAGGCTACCCGAAGACCAATCTCCCACGATCTCGTTGTAACCCTACCGAGGGACAGTTTAGCCTATTGAACCAACCTAACCTGCACATCTTTGGACTGTGGGAGGAAACTGGAGCACCCGGAGGAAACCCAAACTCCGCACAGACAGGCGCCTGAGGTCAGAATCAAACCCAGCCTCTGGTGCTGTGAGGCAGCAGTGCTAACCACTGTGCCACCCTGCTGCCCATCAGCAGCACATCCACTTTTCACCCTGTTGCTCTCACACACATTCACCATCCCTCACACATACTCACAGACTCACCCTCTCACACACACTCTCACACACCAGGAATTGAGCCATAAGCAGTAAAATATGTGTAATACATCACAGAGATGGTGAGGATAAAACTTACACTCAATCTCTCTCACACAGACACTGGCACTCACACACACCATTAACTGAGCAGTACGCTGTAAAATATGTGTCTATATCATAGAGAGACAGTGAGGATAAAAATCTCACCCACACTCCCTCCATCTCACACACACTATCTCACTCATGCTCTCCCACACACACACACATTAATTGAGCAGTAAGCTGTAAAATATTTGTTATATAATCACAGAAAAACACACACTCGCACACTGTCACACACACGCTATCTCTCACACACAGATGCTCCCTCTCTCATACACACGCACAGACTCTCTTTCACACACACTCAGTCACTCTCACTCACACACATACCGGTGGTAAGCAGTTAAATATGTCTAACACATTAACACAACAATAACTGAGCAGTAAGATATGTTTTATTTCATAGAAACACTGAGCATAAAACTCACA
This sequence comes from Scyliorhinus torazame, assembly GCF_047496885.1. Lineage (NCBI taxonomy): Eukaryota > Metazoa > Chordata > Chondrichthyes > Carcharhiniformes > Scyliorhinidae > Scyliorhinus > Scyliorhinus torazame. Next base: position 48,522,800 of record NC_092730.1, read on the forward strand.
CTTCCACTCACACACTCTCACTCACCAGCAACAGTGGCACAATAATCATTAAATATCAACTCTGTCTCTCTCTCCTCTCTCTCACACACACCCATTCACTCTCACACACCAGTAACTGAGCAGTAAGTATTAAAATATGTGATATATATATCATCGAGAGACATTAAGGATAAAACTCGCACACACTCTCTCTCACACGCCAGCAACTGAACAGTAAGAATAAACACACACACAGTCACTAATATACTCACACACTCTCGCTCACACACCCACACACCAGTAACTGAACAGTAAGCAGTAAAATGTTCATTATATATTGCAGAGAGACATTGAGGTTAATATGACTCTATCTTCTAATAATCTTTATTGTCACAAGTAGGCTTCCATTAACACGGCAATGAAGTTCCTGTGAAAATCCCCTAGTCGCCACATTCTGGCACCTGTTTGGGTACACGGAGGGAGAATTCAGAATGTCCAAATTACCTAACAGCACATCCTTTGGGACTATCTATCCATGAGTGCGTGTAGTAACCTCACTGTCTCTCTGTGATATATAATGAATAGTCTTGTGCTTCCTGCTCAGTTACAGGTCTGTGTGTGTGAGAGATAGTGAGTGTTGAGAGTGAGAGTGTGTCTTTACCCTCACTGACTCTTTATGCTATATAACTCATATTTACTTCTCTCACACACATTCTGTCTCTCACACACTCATACGCTATCTCATTCACACACTCACACCAGTAACTGAGCGGAAAAATATGCATTATCTATCGCGGAGAGACAGTGCCGGTAAAACACACTCTCACTCTATTTCTCTTGCAAACACTAACTCTCCCACACACTCACGCTCTCTCTCTCTCACTCTTGCTGCTTCTTTCGCAGACTCTCTCTCACACACACACATACACACCAGTCACTGAGCAGTAAGCAGTTAAATATGCGTTTTATATCGCAGAGGGTCAGTGGGGGTAAAACACACATTCGCACATCAGTAACTGAGCAGTAAAATATGTGTTTTTTATCACCGAGACAATGAAGGTAAAACACACACACACTCACACAGACTATTTCTCCCACTCAGACACTCCCAAACACACAGTGACACATTCTCTCACACACACTCTCATATTCACATACTCTCATACTCACACACTCTCATATTCACACACTCTCACAACAGTAACTGAGCAGGGAGCAGTAAAATATGCATCATATATCACAGAGACAGTGATGGTCAAACACATTCTCACCACACACCCCAGTAACTGAGCAGCAACAGCAAAATATGTGTTATATATCAAAGAGAGACAATGAGGGTTAAATACACATAGGCTCACTCGCTCCCTCACCCGCTCTCTCTCACGCACACCCGCTCTCTCTCACGCACACCCGCTCTCTCTCACGCACACCCACTCTCTCTCACGCACACCCGCTCTCTCTCACGCACACCCGCTCTCTCTCACGCACACCCGCTCTCTCTCACGCACACCCGCTCTCTCTCACGCCCACACCTGCTCTTTCTCACGCACACCTGCTCTCTCTCACGCACACCTGCTCTCTCTCACGCACACCCGCTCTCTCTCACGCACACCCGCTCTCTCTCTCGCACACCCGCTCTCTCTCACACACACCCACTCTCTCTCACGCACAACCACTCTCTCTCACGCACAACCACTCTCTCTCACGCACACCCACTCTCTCTCACGCACAACCACTCTCTCTCTCACACACCCGCTCTCTCACACACCCGCTCTCTCTCTCACGCACACCCGCTCTCTCTCACGCACACCCGCTCTCTCTCACGCACACCCGCTCTCTCTCACGCACAACCACTCTCTCTCACGCACACCCACTCTCTCTCACGCACAACCACTCTCTCTCTCACACACCCGCTCTCTCACACACCCGCTCTCTCTCTCACGCACACCCGCTCTCTCTCACGCACACCCGCTCTCTCTCACGCACACCCGCTCTCTCTCACGCACACCCGCTCTCTCTCACGCACACCCGCTCTCTCTCACGCACACCCGCTCTCTCTCACACACTCGCTCTCTCTCTCACACACCCACTCTCTCTCTCACACACCCGCTCTCTCTCACGCACACCCGCTCTCCTCATGCACACCCGCTCTCCTCATGCACACCCGCTCTCTCTCTCATGCACACCCGCTCTCTCTCATGCACACCCAGTCTGAAACATATCAATGACTGAGCAGCAAACACTAATATATGCATTATATACCACAGAGACAGTGAGGAGAAAACTGATACCCACACACACACTTCTGCTCACACTCTCTCGCTCACACACACACACCGGTAACAGAATATTACAATGTGTTAGACATGACTGAGAGATCTCACACACACTCTCACACACACCAGTAAGTATCATATATCACCGAGAAACAATGAGGGCAAATCACAACTTCACACTCTCATACAGACACTATCTCTCACACACACCAGTCACTGAGCAGTAAGCAGTTAAATATGCATTGTATGTCTCAGGGGGACAGTGAGGGTAAAACACACTCTCGCCACTCTCACATACTCACACACTCCAGCAACTGATCAGTGAGCAGCAAAGTATTTTGTATATGATAGACAGACAGTGAGGATAAAACACACACTCGCACACTCTCCAACACCTGTTACTGAGCAGTAAAATGTGTTATATATCACAGAGATGATGTGGAGATGCCACCGTTGGACTAGGGTGAGCACAGTAAGAAGTCTTACAACACCAGGTTAAAGTCCAAAAGGTTTGTTTCGAAGCACCACCTGTGGGACTTGAACCTGGTGTTGTTAGAACACAGAACAGTACAGCACAGAACAGGCTCTTCGGCCCTCGATGTTGTGCCGGGCTTTGTCCGAAACCAAGATCAAGCTATCCCACTGCCTGTCATTCTGGTGTGCTCCATGTGCCTATCCAATAACCGCTTGAAAGTTCCTAAATGTCCGACTCCACTATCACAGCACGCAGTCCATTCCACACTCTAACCACTCTCTGAGTAAAGAACCTACCTCGGATATCCCTCCTATATCTCCCACCCCAAACCTTATAGTTATGCCCCCTTGTAACAGCTACATCCACCCGAGGAAATAGTCTCTGAACGTCCACTCTATCTATCCCCCTCATCATCTTTCAACCTCGATTAAGTCGCCTCTCATCCTCCTTCGCTCCTATGAGAAAAGCTCTAGATTCATCAACGTTTCCTCATAAGACCTACCCTCCAATCCAGGCAGTATCCTGGTAAACCTCCTCTGCACCCTTTCCAATGCTTCCCCATCCTTCCTATAATGAGGTGACCAGAACTGCACACAATACTCTAAATGTGGTCTCATCAGGGTCCTGTACAGTTGCAGCATAACCCAACGGCTCTTAAACTCAAGCCCCCTGTTAATAAAAACTAACACACTATAGGTCTTTTTCACGGCTCTGTCCACTTGAGTGGCAACCTTCAGAGATCTGTGGACATGAACCCCAAGACCTCTTTGTTCCTTCACATTCCTCAGAACCCTGCCGTTGACCCTGTAATCCGCATTCAAATTTGTCCGACCAAAATGAATCACCTCGCACTTAGCAGGGGTTAAACTCCATCTGCCATTTTTCGGCCGAGCTCTGCATCATATCAATGTCTCTTTGCAGCCTACAACAGCCCTCCACCTCATCCACTACTCCACCAATCTAGGTGTCATCAGCAAATTTACTGACCCACCCTTCAGCCCCCTCCTCCAAGTCATTTATTAAAATCACAAATAGCATAGCCCCTCTCTTCGGTGAATACTGAAGAAAAGTATTCATTCAACGCCTCTCCTGTCTCTTCTGATGCCACACAGAAATTTCCACTACTGTCCTTGACCGGCCCTAACCTCACCCTGGTCATTCTTTTATTTCTCACATAAGAGTAAAAAGCCTTGTGATTTTCCTTGATCCGACCCGCCAAGGACTTCTCATGCCCCCTCCTAGCTCTCCTCAGCTCTTTTTTAAGCTAGTTCCTTGCTACCTTCTAACCCTCAAGCAACCCTACTGAACCTTGTTTTCTCATCCTTACATACGCTTCCTTTTTCCTCTTGACAAGACATTCAACCTCTTTTGTGAACCATGGTCCCCTCTCACGGCCATTTGCTCCCTGCCAGACAGGGACATACCTATCAAGGACACGCAGTATTTGTTCCTTGACCAAGCTCCACTTTTCATTTGTGCTTTTCCCTGACAGTTTCTGTTCCCATCTTATGCTTCCTAATTCTTGCCTAATCACATCATCATGAACCCTCCCACAATTATTTTATTTTATTTTAAAACATTTTTATTGAAGGTTTTCATAAAATATCAATAACAAAATGAAAAAGAAACCCACCAGGGTAAAGTACAAAACACAGTCCAGAAAAACAACCCTCCATATCCCCCTCCCCCCCCCCCCTGTACATGAATAATATTACATACATAATCAGGTATGTTCCAGAAACATATATACAGACAGATTCAAAGATGCCAGACAATCTTTACAGATCCAGAGATGGGGTAAGCCCAGGTTAAAGGGTTTTGAATTGTGTCACAATTCACTTGACACAATTCACACCTCTTTAACCTGGGGTTACCCCATCTCTCGATCTGTAAAGATTTAATGAAATGAAAAAAAATGAAATTTAAATCGCTTATTGTCGCAAGTAGGCTTCAATGAAGTTATTGTGAAAAACCCCTAGTCGCCACATTCCGGCGCCTGTTCGGGGAGGCTGGTACGGGATCATCTGCTAATGCTCACATTCCAAGCATTGTCTGGCATCTTTGAATTTGTCTATATATATGTTTCTGGAACATACCTCCACATTCACCTGAGGAAGGTGCAGCGCTCCGAAAGCTAGTGACATCGAAACAAACCTGTTGGACTTTAACCTGGTGTTGTAAATCCCTCTGTGGTGAAGGGTCCCTCTCACCGACAGCCAGGTCACTTTCCCCGGTGGATCTTTACACACTGACAAACTGGGACTGGAGACATTCTTTCTGAAATGTATTTCCTGTTTGTAGTAAGCTGGTTTCTGATTGGTGGAAAATCCTAAATCCGATTGGACTGTTGTTATATCTAATCAAATAAACAGAACATAACTGGCTGTCCTCATTCTCACAATGTCCAATCACAATCATTCCTTTCCCCATTCCTCATTAGCATAGATGTGAGGCTCTGTCTATTTAATCAGCGCTCGGAAGGGGTTTGCTTTATTTCTGGGTGAAATTGAAGATGGCTGACGAGAAGAAACCAACATCGAAACCAGCTTCCAAGAAGGGAGCCAAGAAAGTCATTAAGAAACCTGCAGTAAAGGGCGGCAAGAAGCGGCGAAGGTCGAGGAAGGAGAGTTACTCCATCTACATCTACAAAGTGATGAAGCAGGTTCACCCCGACACCGGCATCTCCTCCAAGGCAATGAGCATCATGAATTCGTTCGTCAGCGATATTTTCGAGCGCATCGCGGGTGAGGCTTCCCGCCTGGCCCATTACAACAAGCGCCGTACCATTAGCTCCCGGGAGATCCAGACCGCCGTGCGCCTGCTGCTGCCCGGGGAACTGGCCAAGCACGCCGTGTCGGAAGGGACAAAGGCGGTGACCAAGTACACCAGCTCCAAGTAAAACTCCACAATGGACTGAAAACCACCCCAAACACAACGGCTCTTTTAAGAGCCACCCACAATCTCTCTGAAAAAGCTGCACCATCTTTTCCCGCATTGACTTGATGAGAAATCTCTTTGTGGAGGAGAGAGATTTGTCCCGTTCCAGAATGTTGTGAATGTGGCTTCATACCCGCCCGTCACAGACAGTTTCACACAGAAGAGAATCAAACTGAATTGAGAGCCGATTTTAAACGCAGTCTGGCATTTGTGACGGACAATGAGGAGAAACACAATTTCGGGAGGGAATTATTTCAATTTAATGATAACTATATTCAGAGTTTAACAACTGGTGAGTTAAACTCATATGGAAATTACTATTTTTTCTCTCGGGTGATGTGTTTCCCGCTCTCGGGACACAGTAAAGGCGGGAATGAAGAGGTTATTTTCGCGCTGATCTGTTTATTCCGCAGTTTTCCCAAGGACGGAATCATCGAGATTTGAGCACACACAGGACCTGAGTCCAATGTAACGCTTTAAGATCTGCCTCTCCCCGGCCCTCCCTATTCTCCGGACACAAAGCTGCCTGTTCCACCGGCTGGATAGAGTCGGGGATTCTCTCCACACTTCCCAGTGTAACATTCCCGGCCGCTTTCAGGAGAGGCTCAGAAATCAGCCCTTTCCCTCTGTCCCTGTGAAGCCTGTGTGAAGGAGTTGGTTGGTAATCTCTGTTTCTGCTTTTGCAGTGAGCTGAGATTTGCTCCGTTTTAAATTGCTGAACGGGGTCTTATTACCACCGGTTACAGATAAGAGATTGACAAATTAAAACTGTTCCGAAAATAGCGCCCGGATTCTGGGATGGAAAAATCAATAAACAGATCACCAAGTGTGAGATTCAAATAGTTTCCTGAACATGGAGCCGTTCCGTTATTTGGGATTTTCCTGCACTGAAATTGGCGGGAGTTTCGAATTTGAAAATGTCAGCCAATCAAAACCTCCACATTCTTCTCCCTGGCCTGTGATTGGTTAATTGTTGACTGTACTTGAGTTTTAAAATATAATTTGTTTCCACAGACAAAAACCAGAATATTCTGAAGATGAATAAATGTGATGTTTCCTCCACACAAGTTACAGGGAAGAGTGTCGCCAGCTCCTTCCCACACACAATCCGTACATTGTCACTGACAGAGCAAAGAGACACAGACAGGTCATCAGTTCCACAGTCTCAGGCAGCAGAAACAGTTCCAGAGACACATTTTCAACCCATCAATCAAACAGCAGGAGAGACAGACGCTGTGTCCATGTCACCCTAACACAGTACCACTGACAGGAGGCCCCATAAATCCCAGTGCAAATTCTCACCCATTCTCATCATCACTGTATCAATGGAGCAGCTTAGTGAAATAATCAACATCAGAGACAACTGACACATGGATTCCGGTTTAGAATTACACAATTAACCGTAATAATGTACTCTGAGATTCGAGTGAAATACCAGCCACACCACTCACATCAGGGGTGGCTGTACTAATCCTCAGACTGTGTCCTCACAAATACATGAGCTGCAAACACAAATATCAGGTGCATTCTCAGATTGAGATATGCTGAAAGCGACAAAGATACAAACTCTGATTCTCGTTTAAAACTCACCTAATTTATGAAAATAAAAGATGCAATATAATTTCGCTGACTATGAACTGAGCTGTAACTTGCAAACTATTGCAAAATCCTCACTCACTCTGTTCCGGATGGAAGATACTGCAGCAATTCCAGACTGTGGTCCATTTTACATTCATGTCAAAATTCTGACTCAGAATCAGACTGAGTCTCACAGATCAAATCAATGTGTACAGCCTGAGTTAAACTTCCAGAGCAATCCAGTATCAGGTTGAAGGTTACATTATCTTTCACAATTGTGTTCTGATATTAAATGCTGGTCCAAAACTATCACACATTGTTTGCTTCAAACCTCCCAAAGCAATGGTTTCTTTCTGTGCTGGAAATTTACGTGGAATGAATGCAAACTTATAAACTGTCCCAGAGATTGAAAGGTCGCATCCTGAACCGCATCCTCCCACTGAGTCACAGAGCCTGACAGGTACAGGATAATCCTCAAACACGTGTTCAGACTAAGATCCATCATGACACTGAGTCCTGGAGCATGACAGATTCAGGATTATTCTCAAACGGTTGTTCAGAGTAAGATGCTGAAAGACACTGTACTCACTCATAAATAGCAATCACAAAAAGCAATCAGACTCAACAATTGTACCTCTGAGAGATTTAGAAATGGTTAAAAGACTCTCAGAGAGGAAACAATAATGACATACAATCACACGTATACACACAGTGTACAGGCCCACACACATTATACACAGAGTTGCACACACACAGACACACAAACATACACACACAGGTATATACACGTGTACACACACAGTACACAGAGTCACACGCATTATACACACACAGTTGTACACACCCGCAAACACAGGTATACAGACACAGGCACATAAACATTCACACATATTCTCAGATATACACACATATATAGAAACACGCATGTACAGACAGAGATATACACAATGACAGATACATTACATCAGAGAAATAAAATTAATCCAGCTACAGTGAAGTAACAGAGATATAGTTCTAATACAGGATGGTGAGTGGCTGGAGTAGAGCCTCCAGGTCGCGGTGTCGCTATGTGTTGGCCGCCCTTGTAGTATATATAAATGATTTGGAGGAACATGTAACTGGTCTGATTAGTAAGTTTGCAGACGACACAAAGGTTGGTGGAATTGCGGATAGTGATGAGGACTGTCAGAGGATACAGCAGGATTTAGATTGTTTGGAGACTTGGGCGGAGTGATGGCAGATGGAGTTTAATCCGGACAAATGTGAGGTAATGCATTTTGGAAGGTCTAATGCAGGTAGGGAATATACAGTGAATGGTAGAACACTCAAGTGTATTGAAAGTCAAAGAGATCTAGGAGTACAGGTCCACAGGTCATTGAAAGGGGCACCACAGATGGAGAAGGTAGTCAAGAAGGCATACGGCATGTTTGCCTTCATTGGCCGGGGCTTTGAGTATAAGAATTGGCAAGTCATGTTGCAGCTGCATAGAACCTTAGTTAGGCCACACTTGGAGTATAATGTTCAATTCTGGTCGCCACACTACCAGAAGGATGTGGAGGCTTTAGAGAGGGTGCAGAAGAGATTTACCAGAATGTTGCCTGGTATGGAGGGCATTAGCTATGAGGAGCGGTTGAATAAACTCGGTTTGTTCTCACTGGAATGAAGGAGGTTGAGGGGAGACCTGATAGAAGTCTAAAAAATTATGAGGGGCATAGACAGAGTGGATAGTCAGAAGCTTTTCCCCAGGGTCGAGGGGTCAATTACTAGGGGGCATAGGTTTAAGGTGAGAGGGGCAAGGTTTAGAGTAGATGTCCGAGGCAAGTGTTTTACGCAGAGGGTAGTGGGTGCCTGGAACTCGCTACCAGGGGAGGTGGTGGAAGCAGGGATGATAGTGGTATTTAAGGGCATCTTGACAAATACATGAATAGGATGGGAATAGAGGGATCCGGACAGCGTAGAAGATTGTAGTTTAGTCGGGCAGCATGGTCGGCACGGGCTTGGAGGGCCGAAGGGCCTGTTCCTGTGCTGTACATTTCTTTGTTCTTTGTTCACTCTAGATGGTGGTGGATGTGGGTTTGGAAGGTGTTGCCAAAGGGGCCTTGGTGACTTCCTGCAGTGAATCCTGTCGCTGGTATACACGCTGCCACTCTGCATCAGTGCTGGAGCGAGTGAGTGTTTATGGATGGGGTGCCGATCAAGCAGGATGCCTTGTCCTAGATGGTGTCAAACCTATTCAGTGTTGTTGAAATTGCAACTATTAAAGGAAATGGAAATTATTCCAATACATTCCTGATTTATGCTGTGTCGACAGGGTTTGGGGAGTCAGGGAGTGAGTGCCTCGCCACAGGAGTCCGAGTCTTTGGCTTGCCTTCTAGCCACAGTATTTATATGAACAGTTCAGTTTCTGCCCAATGACAATCAGTCAGATGTTGGCAGTGGGGTTTCAGTGATGGGAATTCCGGTGAATGTCAAGGGGCGATGGTTAGATTTTCACGTATTAGAGATGGTCTTTGCTTGGAACGTTTCAGCCCAAGCCTGGACATTGTCCAGGATTGCTGCATTTGGACATGGACTGTTTCATTAACAGAGGAGTTGTGAATGGTGCTGAACATTCTGCAATCATGGAAAGCCTGTGTGTGTTTGCAGCATTTACAGCGTGTGTCCCTGTGTGAGTAAATGCCATTTCAGACATTGGTTGCACAAATTAAGTGTTTGCTGGAACCCCCTTCCAGCCGAGTAAAAACCCGTTTCCTGGAAAGAAATGTCAGATATACTTGTGGCGAGAAGCTAAATGTTTCTTTTTACTGTAACGGAAAGTATAAAAAAAACAACTAGCGGAGAATGGTTTCGATCCATCGACCTCTGGGTTATGGGCCCAGCACGCTTCCGCTGCGCCACTCTGCTCTAATGGTTTTTATTGCGTTGAAGCGACACAATTCCTCACTTCGGCAGTGTTGTTCATCAGGACCACATGTGCTCGACAGCTCACCCTGGCGGCACAATTCCACTGTGTAACTCACCAACAATTGAACACACGCAGCAGCTGGACACTGTCACCTTACACAAGATAACACACAAGCTTCGACTGACTGATCATATATAGAAAGTGTTCCCATTAAGTTCCAGTGTTCTCTGTCTTCAGGTGACGCCCCGGAGGACTGGAGAATAGCCAATGTTGTTCCTTTGTTTAAGAATGGGAGCAAGGATAATGCAGGTACCTACGCGCCGGTGAGCCTTACGTCAGTGGTCGGGAAATTACTGGAGAGAATTCTTCGAGACAGGATCTACTCCCATTTGGAAGCGAATGGACGTATTAGAGAGAGGCAGCACGGTTTTGTGAAGGGGAGGTCATGTCGCACTAACTTGATAGAGTTTTTGGAAGATGATTGATGCATGGAGGGCAGTGGATGTTGTCTATATGGACTTCAGTAAAGCATTTGACAAGGTCCCTCATGGCAGACTGGTACAAAAGGTGAAGTCACATGGGATCAGGGGTGAGCTGGCAAGATGGATACAGACCTGGCTAGGTCATAGAAGGCAGAGAGTAGCAATGGAAGGATGCTTTTCTAATTGGAGCGCTGTGACTAGTGGTGTTCCGCAGGGTTCGGTGCTGGGACCTTTGCTGTTCGTCGCATATATAAATGATTTGGAGGAAAATGTAACGGGTCTGATTAGTAAGTTTGCAGACGACAAAAAGGTTGGTGGAATTGCGGATAGCGATGAGGACTGTCAGAGGATACAGCAGGATTTAGATTGTTTGGAGACTTGGGTGGAGAGATGGCAGATGGAGTTTAATCCACAGGTCATTGAAAGGGGCAACACAGGTGGAGAAGGTAGTCAAGAAGGCATACGGCATGCTTGCCTTCATTGGCCGGGGCATTGACTATAAGAATTGGCAAGTCATGTTGCAGCTGTATAGGACCTTAGTTAGGCCACACTTGGAGTATAGTGTTCAATTCTGGTTGCCACACTACCAGAAGGATGCGGAGGCTTTAGAGAGGGTGCGGAAGAAGAAATTTGCCAGGATGTTGCCTGGTATGGAGGGCATTAGCTATGAGGAGCAGTTAAATAAATTTGGTTTGTTCTCACTGGAACGACGGAGGTTGAGGGGTGACCTGAAAGAGGTCTACAAAATTATGAGTGGCATAGACAGAGTGGATAGTCAGAGGCTTTTTCCTAGGGTAGAGGGGTCAATTACTGGGGGGCATAGGTTTAAGGTGTGAGGGGCAAGGTTTACAGGAGATGTACGAGGCAGGTTTTTTACACAGAGGGTAGTGGGTGCCTGGAACTCGCTGCCAGATGAGGTGGTGGAAGCAGGGGCGATAGTGACATTTAAGGGCATCTTGACAAATACATGAATAGGATGGGAATATAGGGATACGGACCCAGGAAGACTAGAAGATTTTAGCTCAGATGGACAGCATGGTCGGCACAGCTTGGAGGGCCGAAGGGCCTGTTCCTCTGCTGTACTTTTCTTTGTCTTTGTTCTTTGTTCTAAAATCTCCCCTCTTTCCTCTTGTGTAACTGTGTTATCTGCATCTTCACTCTGTTATTGACAGGTCTTCCCTGATGTTAATTAAACTGCTTTCCGATATTTAAGTATATTCTCTCCCGCTGAACTGTGATTTCTACTGTGGAACCGAGATCTCTACTGTGTAACTGCTCTCTGCTGTGGAATATGATCTCTGCTGTGAACAGTGCTCTGCTGGGGAACGGCGACCTCTCCTGTGGAAATGTGCTCTCTGCTGTGTTACTGTGTTCTCTGCTGTGAAACTGTGCTCTCTGCTGTGTTACTGTGTTCTCTGCTGTGGGACTGTGTTCTCTGCCGTGAACTGTGCGCTCTGCTGAGAAACTGCGATCTCTCCAGTGGAAATGTACTCTCTGCTGTGAAACTGCTCTCTGCAGTGGAAACGTGGACCAGATGTGATGCAGCTGAGGATGCTGAGTGATGTAACGTGGACATGGTGAAGTTACTGTCCAGAAACTTCCGAATTCTATTTTTGTTTTTAATGGACCGCTACAATCCACGTGTTTATTCTAGGACACAACAATGAATTAAAATGAATCAGTGCTGAGCAGATTCTAACATCCCACACCTCCAGTCTGTTCTTATTGAGAACCCCGTCCTCGATGGAAGCTTTTGCTCTCCGGATCACATCACCGCCTCCTGGGAATACAGCAGCGATACCTCCAAGATCTGATCTGTAACAGAATCACAGAATAATACAGTGTCCCCTTGTGACTGAGGGGAACAGGTGCTCCCTATCCGCCCTGTCTATATCTAACATAATCTTGTACACCTCGATGAGATCACCCCTCAATCATCTCTGTTCCCGCGAGAGAGAGAAAACAAGCCTATCCACCTCTCTTCATATCCTAAATGCTCCATCCCAAGCAACATCCTGCTGAATCACCTCTGCACCCCATCCAGTGCAGTCACATATTTCCTAGAATGTGGTGACCAGAATTGCACACGGTACTCCAGCTGTGACCTCCCCAACATTCTATACAACTCCACCATGACCTCTCTGCTTTTGTAATCCATACCCCGAATGATAAAGACAAGTATCTCAAATGTCTTTTCCACCACCCTATTAACCTGCCCTTCTGCCTTCAGAGATCTCTGGACAAACACTCCAAGGTCCGTTTGTTCCTCAGGACTTCCCAGTGTCAGGCCATTCACATTAATCCAATAATAATAATATAATATTCTTTATTGTCACAAATAGGCTTATATTAACACTACAATGAAGTTACTGTGAAAACCCCCCTACCAAATGGATCACATCTAATTTTTCAGCGTTAAATTCCATCAGCCACTTTTCTGCCCATTTGACCATCCCGTCTGTATCTTCTTGTAACTCAAGACACTCAACCGCACTGTGAGCTTGAAACTCAGTGAAAGGATTTCACCCTCCTCTCGGAATCTGATCACCACCTCAATCCCAACATTCAGCTTGGGTGGGCAGACAAGACAACGTCCTTCCCGCAGCCCCCCAGCACAGACTGGATAATATCCCAAACTCGTATCCTGCTATTGTCACATTGCTCCACCACCTTGGTCTCTTCGCAAAACGCCAGGAATCTCAGACCAATTCTTCAGACCTTTGATTCCCTCTTCAAACAACACCTTGTCCCTGATTAAGTCCATCCTGGGAAGAGGGGCTCCCTATTCCGAGTTCCTCTGCGTACATCCGGTTGCTGTTGATGGACCAAAAGAGGTCTCATGCCTGAAAGAAAGCCTCTCTCACAGCCCTGTGAGCATGTCTCCATTAGATGGTGCAGTCGACACCTGCAGAGTAGATAACAATGGAGAGAAGTGTGAGCAATTTCAGCGTCACAATTCTGTGGAAATAGAGCATTCAAAATATAATATTACTGAAAATACTGAACTGATCCTCTGGGAGTAGGACTCAAGTCAAAGGGGAAAATCCAGTGGATTTCTAGTGGAAAGATTTAACAACTGGATGATGGCAGCTGAAATCAGTCCTTGCGTTACAATCTCTGTAGATATTCTACTGAATTGAAACCTGCAAAAGGCATATTTTCCGACTAGAAATCCAACACATTTCCCCCTGTTGTGGAGGAAGTTCTCAATCGCACACAGGTGGTCAAACGGAATAAGGCTGGGCTGGGATTTGAGTCCAGATTTTTCTTCTGTGAACAGACACTTTACCGGACTAAGCTACAGAGTCTGAGGATGTTCAGCTAATCACAAGGGAATGCTGGAAATACTGTACGGATCTGTAGTATCTGTGAAAAGAGAAATAGTTACCATTTCAGATCCTGACATTTCATTGGAACGATCTGTTTCTCTCTCCACAGATGCTGCCGGATCAACTGAATATTTCCAGCATTTTCTGTCTTTGTTTCAGATTTGCAGCATCCACAGTATTTTGCTTTTGGGTCAAAGGACAATGAGTTGCCTTTCCTGCCCTGCGGGTTATTGCAGGTCTCTCTGGCTGTGATTGTCGCTGATTCGGCCAAACATTTACAGTCTAACATTAATTGACCGCGAGAATGGGCGGTGAGGGGATTCTGGAACCGCTGCAAGTCCATATGGTGTATGTACACACACAGTGCTGTTAGGGAGGGGTTCCAGGTTTGGATGGTGCCTCGCGGAGGAAAAGTCAATTTCAGGAGTGGGATTCGAGCCCTGACCTCCAGAGGAGACTGCGACCTGCGCTCGGCCATCCTGACGTATTCGAAAGGTTAGGTGCGTTTGGGCCGAAATCGGGTGCTCTTTCCGAGGGTCGGTGCCGACTCGATGGGCCGAATGGCCTCCTTCCGCACTGGAGGCATTCTATGATTACTGAAATAGGATGAAAATGGCAGCATCCAGGACACAAGGACAAGTTAAGGTCTCAGGCCAGAGTAAGTGTCCTGTGTAATGACACATAGAATGTACATTTATTGTGGACTGGTGCCATCTCCTGGCTGAACGGGAGCCGTGCGACACGGACACTTTCATTCAGGAGCATTTTAAATTGGAGTGAAATAACTTACGCAAAGTAAGTATTTGTTACGAAACAGTAAATCAAACTGATCTAAAGAACCAAAAGGACACGTCTCCAATCAGTGAGCGATGGTGGTATAGTGGTCAGCATAGCTGCCTTCCAAGCAGTTGACCCGGGTTCGATTCCCGGCCATCGCAATAATAAATTCGCAATTTTTGCACCTCTTTGTGAGTTTCAAACTGAGGAAGAGAAAGTTTCTCACTCGGAATTTAGTGGCAAGTACAGCGAGGATTAAAATAATATGGACAGTGTTCGACTATTCACTGCCCAAGCCCTCCGACAAAAGCTAAAAATCACAGCGTTTTCACTCAAGCCTCATGAAGTGGACCAAACAGACACGTTACAGACGAGGATGGGATTTGAAGCCACGTGTACAGAGCACAATGGATTATTGTGCATCACCTTAACCACGTGATACAGCTGCTTTACTTCAGGGCCCTTTAGTATCCCTCAATCGAACCTCCTTGGGTTCCTTTCGCACGGTTGTGTGTAAATAAAACATAAATCTATGAGGAGAAACGCTCAGTTCTTGGGCTTGGGCTTGTGGCGCAACGGTAGCGCGTCTGACTCCAGATCAGAAGGTTGCGTGTTCAAATCACGTCAGGCTCAGGAAGTTTTTCTGCCGCTGGTTCCAGGAATTTCTCTCTGTGGGAATGTTTCCGAAATGACTCCGTTCAAACCACAATTTGTCCGAATGTTTCAGATTTACCCGCTCAGTTTATATTTTTGAGCAGTTTCATCAAACATTCGGATAGCTCAGTCGGTAGAGCATGGGACTCTAACTCCCAGCATCGAGGGTTCGAGCCGCACGTTGGTCGCATCCATATTATTATCTGAGAATATTGAACCAACTGTGCTACCGTGCTTGCCCAAACAGTTGGTTCAATCTCACTGCTCGTGGGTGAGACCAGAACTACTGGGCAGTTAAAAACAAGGACGTCGCTCTTTTTCGGACGGAGATGAGGAAATTTCTCCCTCTCAGAGAGTTGTGCGACTTTGGAACTCTGCCTCAGAAGGCCGCGGAAGCGGGACATTGATTATGTTTAAGGCGGAGATGGGGAAATTCTTGTTCAGCAAATAAATCAAAGGTTTATCGGGGTTGCATACAACCATTGCATTCAGCCAGTTACCTGGGTGCACGAGCGTGCGGTTTTTTATTTGATATATCAGTTCCACACCATGGTGAAACGGTGTTAAAATGTCGTTTTCATTTCTTCACGTGTTCTGCACTGATATATTCGCTGCAATAACTTCTCTGGGCACAAAGCACGGTAGCACAAGTGGCTAGCACGGTGGCTTCACAGCGCCAGGCTCCCATGTTCGATTAACTCTCTCTGCGGAGTCTGAACGTTCTGCACGTGCCTGCGTGGGTCCCACAGTGCAAAGACGTGGATTAGGTGGATTGGCCAAATTACCCTTAGTGCCCATACGGGACCAGTCTTTATAAATAGAAGCGTCATCCCGGCCGTGGGTCACTGCCCGTCTGGAGTTTGCTCATTCTTCCCATGTGTGCGTGGGTTTCACCCCCACAACCCAAAGATGTGCAAAGTATGTGGATTGGCCACGCAAAATTGGCCCTTAATTGGGAAAAAAATAATTGGGTACTCTAAATTTATACAGAACTAAATAAATAAATAGAAACGCCGAGCACAAAGGCAAGGCCGCTATGGGGATTCTTCATAAAATCCTGCAACAGAAATAGACAATGTTGGATAACTCGGCTGGTCTGGCAGCATCTGTGGAGAGAGAAACAGAGTTACAGTTTCCAGTCCAGTCTGACCCTGCTTCCCATTCTCTGGTTCCCGCTCCACAGATGCTGCCAGGTCTGCTGAGATTTTCCAGCTCTGGGCGACTGACATGGACACGGTGGGCGGAATGGCCGCACCCTGTGCTGGAACCATTCTATGATTCTATAATTCTAATCTGTTCTCGTAATTGAAACCTTCTCTGTCTGTATCATTCTGGTGAATCTGCATTGCCGCCGCTACATTAAGGTTCTGAATACATTTTTGGACTCCCCTCATTTCCTCCTCCAGCAGATTTTTGCCGGGTAAATATCCAGATTCCCTAAACTCCTCATTCTCTCGAACAATGAAATGCCGCTTGGCTTTAACACTACCCAATAGACAGAGTGGTTCCGACCTCACTACCCGATCAATGCATCTCAATCGGAACAAGACTGAATTTTCAATTCTCGCTCTTCCAACACAACTCGATGCAATTCGGCCTCACAACTTGGACTGGATTGTCACATCAGTGATTGCAGATACTTTGGAAAAATGAGTCCCACTTGGGAGAAAGCAGGATGGAAAATCGACAATGATGGGTTTCGAACCCAAGCACGGAGAGCCCAATGGATTAGCAATCCGGCCCTTTAACCACTCGGCCACCTCAACCCGCAAGCGCGTCCGTCAAATCAAAGGTTTATCAGGTACAAACAACCATTGTATTCAGCCAGCTGCGTGGATGCTGTTTTTACTTGAGGATCAATTCAGAATCCCACACCATGATCAAACGACCTTTAAATACCCTGTCCGTTTCTTCACGTGTTCTGCACTGATATATTCGCTGCAATAACTTCCCTGGAGCTCAAACCTCCTCCCGATTTCAGTCAATGACACCATCCGGGTTTTTGAACCCGGGACCTCTGGCATTTTATCGCAGCTGAGAATCAATGTCAATGTCAGGAGTGGGATTGAACCCTCGTCTCCAGAGGAGACTGACACCTGATGTATCCAAACGGTTCTACGGGATTGGGCCGTGTTTGGGTGCTCTTTCCGAGGGTCGGTGCAGACTGGATGGGCCGAATGGTCTCCTTCTGCACTGGAGGGATTCTATGATTACTTAACCAGGGTGCAAACGGCAGCATCAGGACACAAGGACAAGGTGAGGTCTCAGGCCAGAGCAAGAGTCCTATGTAATGACACACAGAACATCAGAAGTAAAAACATTTATTGTGGACTGGTGCCATCTCCTGGCTGACCGGGAGCCGTGCGACACGGACACTTTCATTCAGGAGCATTTTAAATTGGAGTGAAATAACAGAAACATAGTAAGACGTTGTTTACGAAACAAAGCAAAGCATCAAAAGGACTCAACATTCGGCAGTCAGTGATGGAGGGATACTGGGGAGCATCGCTGCCTTCCAAGCAGTTGATCCAGGGTCGATTCCCGACCATCGCAATAATAATTTGATTGGAGGCGTTTGCGTGATTTCGTGTGTTTCGAGCTGAGGAAGAGAGCTGGAGAAAGTGAGGTGGCTGGAGGCAGGAATCTCCGCTTGTTCTAAATAGTCTGGTTGGATTGTTCACATCCGTCCGAGTGGCGAAACTGTGATCTCGGTTTCTGTAGTGGTTTATTATTGGATATTGTTCTCTATAGAATTTACAGTGCAGAAGGAGGCCATTCGGCCCATCGAGTCTTCACCGGCTCTTGGAAAGAGCACCTTACCCAAGCCCACACCACCCTATCCCCATAACACAATAACCCCACTCAACCAACACTAAGGGCAATTTAGCATGGCCAATCCACCTAACCTGCACATCTTTGGACTGTGGGAGGAAACAGGAGCACCCGGAGGAAACCCACGCAGACACGGGGAGGATGTGCAGACTCCGCACAGACAGTGACCCAGCCGGGAATCGAACCTGGGACCCTGGAATTGTGAAGCTGATGAATGTGATATAAAATAGTTAGTTTAAATATATTAGTTACAGTAATGTAGATGTAGGCCAGTCTAATCCGAGTGAGTTCACAGACAAAGGATTTCAGAAAGCATGGCACGAAAGGGGGAGGTGTGTCTGGTGGAGGAGGAGAAAAGGACGCTGGGTAACAAGAGATCCAGGGTAAAGGAATGAGAAGTGAGCCAATTAGGATGTATTGCCAGGTCAGGAGGGGTATAGGATGACCAATGGGAATCTGTATGTGAAACTTGATGTCATTTGAATGTATTTGTAGAGATTCCTTTGTCTCCAATAGCACTCGATTCGGAAGACCCAGGAGGCAGCTTGTGTTCTGGGTTTGTGTGATGCGATTCAGACTTGCAAGTTGGTTAAAAATAAATAATACTATGCCTACAAATGCATCTCGAGTTTTTCGAGGCCAGACTGACGGGTAAAGAATTCAATGTTTTGTCATTTGGTGCCGGAAACCCGGGATTTCTCCAGACGGTTCCCGACTAACTGCGAAATCAGAATTAGACTGATTTTCGACAAGGAAAGTGAAACGGGCCCACAATGTGTGTAGCTGTAAAATGACACACATTGGTTTTCCCCTCTTCTCATGGTCTGATTTGTCTGGTCA
This sequence comes from Scyliorhinus torazame, assembly GCF_047496885.1. Taxonomy (NCBI): domain Eukaryota; kingdom Metazoa; phylum Chordata; class Chondrichthyes; order Carcharhiniformes; family Scyliorhinidae; genus Scyliorhinus; species Scyliorhinus torazame. The sequence continues at coordinate 48,541,864 of NC_092730.1, forward strand.
CTCGCGGTTGGTACGGAAAGATCGTCTCGACAAAATCAAAGGTCAGTCTGGGGATTAGAAAATTGAACTGATGGGACATCTGGAAAGATGGTTCCGGTCTACGAGTGTTTTTGATGAACTGATGGGACATCTGGAAAGACGGTTTAGTTCCACGAGAGTGTTTTTGAAACTATCGTTCATTAAGCTAAAATTGTATCCTTGGACTGTAGTGGCGAGAAAAGATACATTTTAAAACAAACTGGATGCTGCATGTTAGTTAAAGCAGAAGTCTCTCAAAGGGTTAACAGCAGCTTGAGATAGCTGGCAGCTTGTGGTGAAATTGGATACCTTTCTTTCGAGTCAGTGAAACTCCAACAAAGTTGCAGCTTGTGGTACAATTGGATACCTTTCTTTCGAGTCAGTGAAACTCCAGCAAAGTTACATTTTGAAGTAATTAAAAGGTAAAGGAAACCAGTGGATTTCGCCACCTCTTTGACATAAGTTAATTATTTTAGCAAGCAATTGATTGAAATTGCCAGAATCTTAAGTTTGAATTACTTGAAATAATGTTGATCTCATTTTATTTGTGAATTAATAGAAACTTAAAGAAACTCACTGACACCATTTAAAAAAGTGTAAATCTGGAGATGACAGTTGACTTTGCTCCGGTATAAATCACCGCAGCTAACTGCTTCCTCATTGATAGCAGCCAACATTTTTGTGAATGTAAGCTGTAATGTTGGCTGAAGCTGCCCCCACCATAAACTTAAATTAAACTAATTAATTAATTAGTGATGGCTAGTCAGGTGATGTGCTTGAGCTGCTTGATGTGGGAGCTGGCAGGTCCGATTGCGAGCTGCAGCGACCACATCTGCAGTAAGTGTTGGCTGCTCGAAGAGCTCTGGCTCAGAGTTGATGAGCTGGAGTCTGAGCTTTAAACACTGAGGCACATCCGGGAGGGGGAGACTTACCTGGACACTGTGTTTCAGAAGGCAGTCACACCTGTCAGAGTAAGTAGTTTAAATCCTGCTAGTGGCCAGGGACAGCAGGGTGTGACTGCATGTCAGGCAGGTAAAGGGAACCAGCAGTCAGGAACTCAGGAGCCTCAGCCCTTGACTCTGTCCAACAGGTATGAGGCACTTGCTCCCTGTGTGGATGGCGAACAGGGTTGCAGGAAGGATGAGTCAGCTGACCAAGGCACCATGGTTCAGCAGGCCATTCAAGGGGAGGGAGTAAATAGGCAAGTTGTAGTTGTAGGGGATTCTATTATCAGGGGGATAGATAGTATCCTTTGTGAGCAGGATAAAGAGTCCCGCATGGTATGTTGCCTGCCCAGTGCTAGGGTGCGGGACACCTCTGACCGGCTTGAAAGGATACTGGAGAGGGAGGGGGAGGATCCAGTTGTTGTGGTCCATGTCGGTACCAACAACATAGGCAAGTCTAGGAAAGAGGACCTGTTTAGAGATTATAAAGAGCCAGGATTCAAATTAAAAAACAGGTCCTCAAAGGTCATAATCTCCGGATTACTGCCCGAGCCACGTGCAAATTGGCATAGGGAGGCAAGAATAAGGGAAGTTAACACGTGGCTGAAAGAGTGGTGTGGGAAAGAGGGGTTCCTTTTCATTGGACACTGGCATCAGTTTTGGGACAGGGGGGACCTATACCGTTGGGATGGTCTCCACCTGAACCGAGCTTGGACCAGTGTTCTGGCGAAAAGAGTAAATAGGGTGGTCAATAGGACTTTAAACTAAAGATTGGCGGGGAAGGGAAAGTCAGGGAACCAAGCGGTGAAATAATCAGTGGGAAGCGTAGCTGCTTAGGAATACAAAAAAGCACGAAAAGACAGAACTCAGGAGAGGTTACAATAGTCCCCATCCCACAAAATATGACACAGTGTATGGAAAGGCTCAGTAAACCAAGGTCCACCACACTAAGAAAACAAAAAGGGACGGTCAATAGAGAATTACAGGTGCTATATTTAAATGCGCGCAGTGTACGGAACAAGGTAGATGAGCTTGTGGCCCAGATTGTGACTGGCAGGTATGATGTGGTAGGCATCACAGAGACGTGGTTGCAGGGGGTTCAGGACTGGCATTTAAACATCCAGGGATTCACAACCTATCGAAAAGACAGAGATGTGGGCAGAGGGGGCGGGGTTGCCTTGTTAATAAGGAATGCAATTAAATCAATAGCACTAAACGACATGGGGTCGGATGATGTGGAGTCTGTGTGGGTAGAGTTGAGGAACCACAAAGGCAAAAAAAACATAATGGGAGTTATGTACAGGCCTCCTAACAGTGGTCAGGACCAGGGGCACAAGATGCACCACGAAATAGAAAGTGCATGTCAGAAAGGCAAGGTCACAGTGATCATGGGGGACTTTAATATGCAGGTGGACTGGGTAAATAATACTGCCAGTGGACCCAAGGAAAGGGAATTCATTGAATGTTTACAGGAGGGCTTTTTGGAACAGCTTGTGATGGAGCCCACGAGGGAACAGGCCATTCTGGACTTAGTGTTATGTAATGAGCCAGACTTGATTAAAGATCTTAAAGTAAGGGAGCACTTAGGAGGCAGTGATCATAATATGGTCGTATTCAATCTCCAATTTGAAAGAAAGAAGGTAGAATCAGATGTAAAGGTGTTACAGTTAAATAAAGGTAACGACAGGGGCATTGAGGAGGAACTGACGAAAATCGACTGGGAGCAGAGCCTAGTGGGAAAGACAGTACAACAGCAATGGCAGGAGTTTCTGGGAGTAATTGAGGACACAGTACAGAGGTTCATCCCAAAGAAAAGAAAGGTTATCAGAGGGGGGATTAGGCAGCCATGGCTGACAAAGGAAGTTAGGGAATGCATCAAAGCAAAAGAGGAAGCCTATAATGTTGCAAAGAGTAGTGGGAAGTCAGAAGATTGGGAAGACTACAAAAACAAACAGAGGATAACAAAGAGATAGATAAGGAAAGAGAGGATCAAATTCGAAGGTAGGCTAGCCAGTAACATTAGGAATGATAGTAAAAGTTTCTTTAAATACAAGTAAAAGTTTCTTTAAATACAGGCGGTGGCCGCGTGGCCTAATGGATAAGGCGTCTGACTTCGATGAATCTAATGATGATATCAGAAGATTGTAGGTTCGAGTCCTGCCGCGGTCGTTTCATACAGTAAATCCGGTGGAACTTGTTGACAGCCGAGTTTTCCCTCCTCAGCTCATAGTTCCACCTTTCCATCCAAGCATTGCAGTGCTTTTTATGGTATATAATTCCTTCTAACATTGTTTTCATGCAATTCGCTCTCATCCTAGTATTTTGTTTATCCCCTGATGAATCCGCAGTATCTGTTTGACTTGGATCAAGTATAGAATAAAATATTATGTATTAATCGGTTCAATACAATTCTGTGGAGGAAATTCTAATGTCGTCACGAAGACAGACAGAGTCATAGAGTCATAGATGTTGGCAGCATGGAAAAAGCCCTTCGGCCCAGCTTGTCAATGCCGCCCAGTTTCTTTCACTAAGCTAGACCCACTTGTCCGCATTTGGCCCATATCCCTCTATACCCACCCTGCCCATGTAACTGTCTAACTGATTTTTAAAAGACAAAATGATAACCGCCTCCACCACTGCCTCTGGCAGCCCGTTCCAGATGCTCCTCAGTACCTTATTTATGCTCCTAATTATTTCATAGACCTCTATGACATTACCCATACGCCTCCTACGCTCCAGGAAAAAAAGTCCCAGCCTATCCAGCCTCTACCTTTCACTCAGACCATCAAGTCCTGGTAGCACCCTTGTAAACCACTTCTGCACTCTTTCTCGTTTAACAATATCCTTCGGAAAATAGGGTGACCAGAACTGAACACAATATTCCATGTGTGGTCTTACCAATGTCTTGTGCAACTTGAACAAGACGTCCCAACTCTTGTATTCAACATTTTGAGCTTAAAACCTCGCATTCCGAATGCCTTCTTCACCACCCTATCCACCTGCGACACTACCTTCAAGGAGCTGTGAACCTGTACTCCTAGATCTGTTTGTTCTGTATTTCTCCCCAACTCCCTACTAGTAGCTGATTAGGTCAATCCCTGATTTGAGCTACCAAAATACATCACCTCACATTTATCCAAATTAAACTCCATCTGCCATTCATCGGCCCACTGGCCCAAGATGTTTAATAATGAGCTGAATCAACTGTTTTTTGTTCAGAGGGATGAAAGATTATCTCACTGGATTGGGAATCCAGAGGCCTGAAATACTCTTTGGGACAGGGAATAAATCTCACCATTCAAATTCACTGATTCAATAGATTTTCAGAGGCGTTGAAAGGGTGGATGCTGAGAGGTTGTTTCTCCATGTGGGAGAGTCTCGGACCAGAGGGAATGATCTCAGAGTAAGGGGCCGCCCAATTAAATCAGAAATGATGAGTAATTTGTTCTCTCAGAGTATAGTGTATCTGTGGAAACATTGTTTCTAAGCGAATACTTGTCGAGGCTGGGGAAGTTAATATGCGCAAGATTAAATCAGTAAGGGAATCAAGGATTATGGGGATAAGGCGGGAAAGTGGGTTTGAAGATTATATCAGGTCAATCATAACCTCTTTGAATGGTGGAGCAGACAGGGTGGGCCGAATGGGCCACTTCTGCTCCTCCGTCTTACAGTGTAATTAGTAAGACGGAGGAGCAGAAGTGGCCCATTCGGCCCATCCTGTCTGCTCCACCATTCAAAGAGGTTATGAGGTCATCTGATGGACTTGTTTTCACGGCTGGGCGGCCGGTTCTGGAAAGACAAAATCTGCCAGCAGTGCCCCAGATGAAGCTGGCGTCTGTTTTGGAGCTTCTGAAGCCGCAGGTTTTCATGGTGCCAAACTCCTGCCCAAAGCTGGTGTCGTGATTTAAATCGATTGTCAGACAGAGGATTAGGAATATCGGTATAGAGATTGGTGCAAGAAGATTCACTCCTCAGGCCTGTTGAACTCCGAATCTAAACTCCATCCTAGTTCCGGATACACTGAATGAATCATCAGGGCACCCTCAATAAGTGGCCCAACGCGGAGACGCAGGAAATTGATCATCGAGGAGGGTGGATTCAGACCCGCAGATGCAAAGCACAATGGATTAGCAGCGCATCACCGTCACCTCTCGGCCAACTCGCCAAATGACCTGACTTCACCAAACCACCTCATGGACCTTTAACATCTGCAACAACTAACGGAAGAAGGTTGTATTTGTCCATTGGTCCAGATGTGCAGCCAGTTGTGAAATGTTGGAAATATAGTCTCTGTCAGCAAATTACATTTCCAACATATCAGCTGAAGGATTGTTCTGAACGGACTGATGGGAAACAATTCAACACCATTGGAGTGGGCACGTGAGCAATAGGTCAGAAGGTGAGAGCATTGAGGGAGAACTCACAGACTGTATCAGAGAGAGACCTCTCCTGTGGAAATGTGTTCTCTGCTGTGTTACTGTGTTCTCTGCTGTGAAACTGTGCTCTCTGCTGTGGGACTGTGCTCTCTGCTGTGGGACTGTGTTCTCTGCTGTGGGACTGTGTTCTCTGCCGTGAACTGTGCGCTCTGCTGAGAAACTGCAATCTCTCCAGTGGAAATGTACTCTCTGCTGTGAAACTGCTCTCTGCTGAGGAAACGTGGACCAGATGTGATGCAGCTGAGGGTGCTGAGTGATGTAACGTGGACATGGTGAAGTTACTGGCCAGAAATTTCCGAATTCTATTTTTGCTTTTAATGGACAGCTACAATCCACGTGTTTATTCTCGGACACAACAATGAATAAAAATGAATCAGTGCTGAGCAGATTCTAACATCCCACACCTCCAGTTTGTTCTTATTGAGAACCCCGTCCTCGATGGAAGCTTTTGCTCTCCGAATCAGACCACCGCCTCCTGGGAATACAGCAGCGATACCTCCAAGATCTGATCAGTAACAGAATCACAGAATAATACAGTGTCCCCTTGTGACTGAAGGGAACAGGTGCTCCCTATCCGCCCTGTCTATACCTATCATAATCTTGTACACCTCGATGAGATCACCCCTCAGTCATCTCTGTCCCTGCGTGAGAGAGAAAACAAGCCTATCCAACCTCTCTTCATATCCTAACTGTTCCATCCCAAGCAACATCCTGCTGAATCACCTCTGCACCCCATCCAGTGCAGTCACATATTTCCTAGAATGTGGTGACCAGAATTTCACACGGTACTCCAGCTGTGGCCTCACCAACATTCTATACAACTCCACCATGACCTCTCTGCTTTTGTAATCCATGCCCCGATTGATAAAGACAAATATCTCAAATGTCTTTTCCACCACCCTATTAACCTGCCCTTCTGCCTTCAGAGATCTATGGACAAACACTCCCAGGTCCCTTTGTTCCTCAGGACTTCCCAGTGTCAGGCCATTGACATTAATCCTATAATAATAATATTATATTCTTTATTGTCACAAGTAGGATTATATTAACACTGCAATGAAGTTACTGCGAAAACCCCCTACCAAATTATCACATCTAAGTTTTCAGCGTTAAATTCCATCAGCCACTTTTCTGCCCATTTGACCATCCCGTCTGTATCTTCCTGTAACTCAAGACACTCAACCGCACTGTGAGCTTGAAACTCAGTGAAAGGATTTCACCCTCCTCTCGGAATCTGATCACCACCTCAATCCCAACATTCAGCTTGGGTGGGCAGACAAGACAACGTCCTTCCCGCAGCTCTCCCAGCACAGACTGGATAATATCCCAAACTCGTATCCTGCTAGTGTCACATTGCTCCACCACCTTGTTCTCTTCACAAAACGCCAGGAATCTCAGACCAATTCTTCAGACCTTTGATTCTCTCTTCAAACAACATCTTGTCCCTGATTAAGTTCATCCTGGGAAGAGGTGCTCGGTATTCCGAGTTTCTCTGCAGCATCCGGTTGCTGTTGATGAACCAAAAGAGGCCTCACGCCTGAAAGAAAGCCTCTCTCACAGCCCTGTGAGCATGTCTCCATTAGACGGTGCAGTCAATACCTGCAGAATAGATAACAATGGAGAGAAGTGTGAGCAATTTCAGCGTCACAATTCTCTGGACACAGAGCATTCAAAATATTATATTATTGAAAATACTGAACTGATCCTCTGGGAGCAGGACTCAAGTCAAAGGGGAAAATCCAGTGGGTTTCTAGTGGAAAGATTTAACAACTGGATGATGGCAGCTGAAATCAGCACTTGCGTTACAATCTCTGTAGATATTCTACTGAATTTAACCCTGCAAAAGGCATATTTTCCGACTAGAAATCCAACACATTTCCCCCTGTTGTGGAGGAAGTTCTCAATCGCACAGGTGGTCAAACGGAATAAGGCTGGGCTGGGATTTGAGTCCAGATTTTTCTTGAGGGAACAGACACTTTAACGGATTAAGCTGCAGAGTCTGAGGATGTTCAGCTAATCACAAGGGAATGCTGGAAATACTGTACGGATCTGTAGTATCTGTGAAAAGAGAAATAGTTACCATTTCAGATCCTGACCTTTCGTTGGAACGACCTTTTTCTCTCTCCACAGAAGCTGCCGGATCAGCTGAATATTTCCAGCATTTTCTGTCTTTGTTTCAGATTTGCAGCATCCGCAGTATTTTGCTTTTGGGCCAAAGGACAATGAGTTGCCTTTCCTGCTCTGAGGGTTATTGAAGGTTTCTCTGGCTTTGATTGTCGCTGATTCGGCAAAACATTTACAATCTATCATTAATTGACCGTGAGAATGGGCGGTGAGGGGATTCTGGAACCGCTGGAAGTCCATATGGTGTATGTACACACACAGTGCTGTTAGGGAGGGGTTCCAGGTTTGGATGGTGCCTCGCGGAGGAAAAGTCACTTTCAGGAGTGGGATTCGAGCCCTGGCCTCCGGAGGAGACTGCGACCTGAACTCGGCCATCCTGACGTATTTGAAAGGTTAGGTGCGTTTGGGCCGAAATCGGGTGTTCTTTCCGAGGGTCGGTACCGGTTCCATGGGCCGAATGGCCTCCTTCTGCACTGGAGGCAATCTATGATTACTTAAACAGGGTGAAAATGACAGCATCAGGACACAGGTACGAGTTAAGGTCTCAGGCCAGAGTAAGTGTCCTATGTAATGACACATTGAATGTACATTTATTGTGGACTGGTGCCATCTCCTGGCTGAACAGGAGCGGTGCGACACGGACACTTTCATTCAGGAGCATTTTAAATTGGAGTGAAATAACTTACGCAAAGTAAGTACTTGATACGAAACAGTTAATCAAACTGATCTAAAGAACCAAAAGGACACGTCTCCAGTCAGTAAGCGATGGTGGTATAGTGGTGAGCATAGCTGCATTCTCAGCAGTTGACCCGGGTTCGATTCCCGGCCATCGCAATAATAAATTGGGAATTTTTGCGCCTCTTCCTGAGTTTCAAACTGAGGAAGAGAAAGTTTCTCACTCAGAATTTACACGCAAATGCAGCGGGGAATGAAATAAGTACTTATCGTTTTTTAACGTGGTTTCAATGTGGACAGTGTTTGACTATCCCCCCGCCCCCCCCCCCCCCCCACCCCCCGCGCCAGCCTTCAAACAAAAGTTAAAAATAACAGCATTTTTACTTCATCTTTGATGCACGATCAATTGCACAAATACTAAAGTTGTGGACAACTGTGGCTTTATTACAGTCAGATGCGAGGCCTCCTGCTGCATCTGGCGAAATGGCAGGGCACTGGAGGGCATGCATATTTATACAGTTCTCACTGGGCGGAGCCAGTCGGCAGGTCCTATCTTACATCTCCTATTACAGTGGATCACCACATTCACCCTCTGTTAAAAATGAGTCCGGCGGGGGTGACATGAAACTATATACAATTATTGGAATTATGTACAGTGGTAGGGAAAGAAAAGTCCATGTTGACGGTCCGGAGTCCGTCAAAGGTTCAGCCGGTCCGGTGCTTTGGTGCTTCGTTGGGATCGGCGTAATGGTGGTGACGAAGTCGGTGCTGGCGGAGGTGGAGGTGGCGCCGATGGCGGTGGTGGCGGTGCTGATGCTGGCCAGTCATCGGGGAACTCCGGGAGCGTGCAGAAGTCCTCTTCGTCCTCTTGTGCGGAAAAGGTGAGGGGGTCTGGTGGGTCAATATTGGCGGCGCGGTGGGAGGTGGGGGGGTTGGTGGGGGGGGGGGGGGTGGTGTTGGGGTGTAACTTGACGGTGCCAGGTCCCTGAGTGAGACAGTATCTTGGCGGCCGTCGGGAAACTCAACGTCGGCATATTGAGGGTTGGCGTGAAGCAGGTGAACCCTGTCCACCAAGGGGTCCGCCTTGTGGAGTCGGAGGTGCCTACGGAGAAGGACCGGTCCTGGAGCAGCGAGCCAAGTAGGGTGCGACACACCAGATGTGGACTTCCTGGGGAAGGTAAAAACACGTTCATGGGGTGTGTTACTAGTGGTGGTACACAATAGTGACCGGATGGAGTGCAGAGTGTCAAAGAGGACCTCCTGCCAGCGAGAGGCTGGGAGGTTCCTGGACCATAGGGCCAGCAGGACGGCCCTCAAACTGTCCCATTCACCCGTTCTACTTGCCCGTTTCCCCGGGGGTTGTAGCTGGTCATCCTACCGGAGGCTATACCCCTGCTGAGCAGGACGTGACGCAGCTCATCGCTCATGAATGAGGATCCCCTGTCACTGTGGATGTAGGCAGGGAAACCGAACAGCGAAGATGGTGCTGAGGGCCTTGATGACGGTGGCAGACGTCATATCGGGGCATGGGATGGTGAAGGGGAATCTGGAGTACGCATCGACCACACTGAGAATATGGTGTTATGGTCGGTGGAGGGGAGGGGCCCTTTGAAATCCACCCTTCACCAGGCGTGCACGGTCTGGCCGGTAGAAATGCGGCTTGCACTCCGCACAGACCTGGCAGACCCTGGTCACTGTCCTTACTTCCTCGACGGAGTGGGGCAGATTGTGAGCTTTGACCAGATGGTACAATCGGGTGACCTCCGGGTGACAAAGGCTGTTGTGTAGGGCCCAGAGTTGGTCCTCATGTGCGCTGGCACATGTACCTCGGGAGAGGGCGTCTGGAGGCTCGTTGAGTTTACCGGGGCGATACAAGATCTCGTAATTATAGGTGGAGAGCTCGATTCTCCACCGCAAGATTTTATCATTTTTGATCTTGCCCCGCTGTGTGTTATTGAACAATAAGGCTACCGACCGTTGGTCCGTAAGGAGAGTGAATCTCTTACCTGCCAGGTAATACCTCCAATGCCGCTTCAAACAGCTTCAACGATAGCTTGAGCCTCCTTCTCGACGGATGAGTGTCGAATTTCAGAGACATGAAGGGTGCGGGGAAAGAATGCCACGGGTCTGCCTGCCTGGTTAAGGGTGGCAGCCAGGGCGACGTCTGAAGCGTCGCTTTCTACTTGGAAAAGCAGTGACTCATCCACTGCGCACATCCCAGCCTTGGCGATGTCTGCTCTGATGCGGACGAAAGCATGTTGTGTCTCGGCCGCAACGGGGAACTGGAAGGACTGAATGAGTGGGCGGGCCTTGTCGGCATAGTTTGGGACCCACTGAGCGTGGTAGGAAAAGAAGCCCTGGCAGCGTTTGAGGGCCTTGGGGAAGTTCCATGAAGGGGCGCATGCGCTCGGGGTCGGGCCCGAGAAGACCATTTTGGACTACATAGCCGAGAATGGCTAACCGGGTCATGCTGAACACACACTTCTCTTTGTTGTAGGTCAGGTTGAGAAGGGTGGCAGTGCGGAGGAATTTATCGAGGTTGGCATCGTGGTCCTGCTGGTCATGGCCGCGGATGGTGACATTTTATAAGTACGGAAAGGTGGCCCACAAACCGTACTGGTCGACCACTTGGTCCATCTCTTTTTGGAAGACCGAGATCCCATTTGTGATACTGAACCCTAAGGAAGTGGTTGAGGCGACTGTCCCCCTCGAGGGAAGTGTATGGCCGGTCCGACTTCCAGGTGGGGAGCTGTAGGAAGCAGCCATCCGGTGAAATGGAAAACACCAGCCTCCTCCGCAGCTCCGCATCTCCGGCAACCTTGGCGCCAATTGGAAAATCTTCAAGCAAAAGTTCCTCCTGTACATCGAGGCATCCGACCTCGAAGCAGCATCGGATGCCAGGACGATCACATTATTTGTCTCCACCGTGGGGGACCATGTCATCCACAGCTACAACTCCCTTACGTTCGCTGCCGGCGAAGACAAAACAAAATTCAAAACAGTCCTGCTGAAGTTTGACAGCCACTGCGACACTGAGGTGAATGAGAGCTTTGAATGGTACTTTTTCCAGCAGAGGCTTCAGGGTAAGAATGAACCTTTTCAGTCCTTCGTGACCCATCTCTGCATCCTAGCGCAGTCATGTAACTATGACTCGATGGCAGATTCCATGATCCGGGATCAGATCGTTTTCGGGGTCCACTCCGACTCCCTTCGGCAGCAGCTCCTAAAAGTCAAACAGTTGACCCTCTCAGTTGCTATCGAGACATGCGTTATCCATCAGCATGCTAAGAATCGTTACTCCCACATCTGGGCGGCAGAAACTGCAAAACTGGCCTCCCACGAGGCGGAACGGGTGCAGGCCATTGTTCAAATGCAGGGCCTGAGCATCGAGGAGAGTGGTCACTTTGTGCGCTTTTCCCGGGTCCCTGCGCAGGTGCGCCATGACCGAGTGGACGACGAGGCCGAAAAAACGACTGCACAGGTGCGTACGTCGACCGACCGTACTGCGCATGCGCGATGGCGCACGGAATGCCCTGCCATCGGCATCATGACATCTCCGAATTGTGGCTCCACCCACTTAAAGCGGAAATGTCCGGCAAAAGGACGCCGGTGTCTACAGTGTGGCAAGCTTGGCCACTATGCAGCCCTTTGCAGATCTGCTCCACCGCTCAGCAGCCAGCGATCCCAGCTGCGGCGCAGAAGTGTCCGCTCAATACAACAAGGCATGCCAGATTCCGATCCCGACAGCCCAACAGACCCTGATGCTGAGTGCGTCAGGTCCCCATACCGGGTGGGCATCATAACTACACATGCACTGCCTTCCACCACAACGAGAAACGCCTCTCGATCCTCAGTGTGGATCGACGGGTGGTGTGCTGTCCACACAATTAATGAAATGAAAACAAAATGAAATGAAATGAGACAAGGCTTGCACCCGATTCAAACTTCACACAGGCGCATCAGCGAACCTCATCTCAAAATCCGGCCTCGACACCATGCGCGCCAGACCAAGCATTCTTCCACCGGCCTGCCAGTTCCTTGACTACAATGGCAATGCCATAGCTGCCACTGGTTCCTGTCAACTAGGGGTATCCAACAAGGCGACACGGCAACACTGTGGTTTGATATCGTCGGGCCTGACAGAGCGTCCCTGCTCGGTGCTCGAGCCTGCAAGCTCCTGAAACTGGTTCAGCGAGTCCACGCCACGTCATCATCACCGGCGACGGCCTCGCCAGCAAGTTGCAAGCCTATTTATATTCTCACTCACACCAAACGGAAACAAGTCGCTATTTGTCAGCAGCACACCTGCCTTCTTCTTTATTAGTAGCAAAGTTTTGCTTTCTGTCTGATCCGCTCCTTGTTTTTCAGCTAACCACAGTACAGTCAGTGAACTTGTCTGTGAAAGCAGTACGGGAAGCAACTGTGGAGAGACATTGCAGTCGCCAGAATGCAACTCTCCAAATGGACACATCACGTCGTTCAGATCTTAGACTTTCAATACCTTCGTCTGAGGAACAGGTGGAGCGGGAAATCGGACCTTGTTGATTAGAGCAAACTGATCAATGCAGCAATGAGAAGCTCCTGAACCACCAGCGGTTTGGACAAAGATGGCACTCAGCTGCAGGACTCTGGCAGGGGTTCAAAAGTAGGAAGAGCATATCTTGTTTGAAATGAAATAACGATGAAGATAGACTTTAAGTCGATTTGTGCACGGATCTAAGATCCAATACCTCCCTATCAATGGAAAAGCGTTAGTCTCAGGACATGAGATTTCTGCTTAAATATGCACAGCAAGACCCCACCGGCAAAAGCCCAGTTCATGACTCGATAATCTGCTTCAGTGACTCTGGTTGAGGAATTAATATTGATGCCAAGAGAAGGGTAAAATTCAACAAAGAACAAAGAACAAAGAAATGTACAGCACAGGAACAGGCCCTTCGGCCCTCCAAGCCCGTGCCGACCATGCTGCCCGACTAAACTACAATCTTCTACACTTCCTGGGTCCGTATCCTTCTATTCCCATCCTATTCATATATTTGTCAAGATGCCCCTTAAATGTCCCTATCGTCCCTGCTTCCACCACCTCCTCCGGTAGCGAGTTCCAGGCACCCACTACCCTCTGCGTAAAAAACTTGCCTCGTACATCTACTCTAAACCTTGCCCCTCTCACCTTAAACCTATGCCCCCTAGTAATTGACCCCTCTACCCTGGAGAAAAGCCACTGACTATCCACTCTGTCTATGCCCCTCATAATTTTGTATACCTCTATCAGGTCGCCCCTCAACCTCCTTCGTTCCAGTGAGAACAAACCGAGTTTATTCAATCGCTCCTCATAGCTAATGCCCTCCGTACCAGGCAACATTCTGGTAAACCTCTTCTGCACCCTCTCTAAAGCCTTCACATCCTTCTGGTAGTGTGGCGACCAGAATTGAACACTATACTCCAAGTGTGGCCTAACTAAGGTTCTATACAGCTGCAACATGACTTGCCAATTCCTATACTCAATGCCCCGGCCAATGAAGGCAAGCATGCCATATGCCTTCTTGACTACCTTCTCCACCTGTGTTGCCCCTTTCAATGACCTGTGGACCTGTACTCCTAGATCTCTTTGACTTTCAATACTCTTGAGGGTTCTACCATTCACTGTATATTCCCTACCTGCATTAGACCTTCCAAAATGCATTACCTCACATTTGTCCGGATTAAACTCCATCTGCCATCTCTCCGCCCAAGTCTCCAGACAATCTAAATCCTGCTGTATCCTCAGACAGTCCTCATTGCTATCCGCAATTCCACCAACCTTTGTGTCGTCTGCAAACTTACTAATCAGACTAGTTACATTTTCCTCCAAATCATTTATATATACTGCAAAGAGCAAAGGTCCCAGCAGTGATCCCTGTGGAACACCACTGGTCACAGCCCTCCAATTAGAAAAGAATCCCTCCATTGCTACTCTCTGCCTTCTATGGCCTAGCCAGTTCTGTGTCCACCTTGCCAGCTCACCCCTGATCCCGTGTGACTTCACCTTTTGTACTAGTCTACCATGAGGGACCTTGTCAAAGGCCTTACTGAAGTCCATATAGACAACATCCACTGCCCTACCTGCATCAATCATCTTAGTGACCTCCTCGAAAAACTCTATCAAGTTAGTGAGACACGACCTCCCCTTCACAAAACCGTGCTGCCTCTCACTAATACGTCCATTTGCTTCCAAATGGGAGTAGATCCTGTCTCGAAGAATTCTCTCCAGTAATTTCCCTACCACTGAAGTAAGGCTCACCGGCCTGTAGTTCCCGGGATTATCCTTGCCACCCTTCTTAAACAGAGGAACAACATTGGCTCTTCTCCAGTCCTCCGGGACATCCCCTGAAGACAGCGAGGATCCAAAGATTTCTGTCAAGGCCTCAGCAATTTCCTCTCCAGCCTCCTTCAGTATTCTGGGGTAGATCCCATCTAGCCCTGGGGACTTATCTACCTTAATATTTTTTAAGACACCCAACACCTCGTCTTTTTGGATCACAATGTGACCCAGGCTATCTACACCCCCTTCTCCAGACTCAACATCTACCAATTCCTTCTCTTTGGTGAATACTGATGCAAAGTATTCATTTAGTACCTCGCCCATTTCCTCTGGCTCCACAGATAGATTCCCTTGCCTATCCTTCAGTGGGCCAACCCTTTCCCTGGCTACCCTCTTGCTTTTTATGTACGTGTAAAAAGCCTTGGTATTTTCCTTAACCCTATTTGCCAATGACTTTTCGTGACCCCTTCTAGCCCTCCTGACTCCTTGCTTAAGTTCCTTCCTACTTTCCTTATATGCCACATAGAAGAGAATTCGTCTTCTCTTGTAAATAGTCTGGCAGGTTGGATTGTTCACATCCGTCCAAGAGGGGAAGTTGGGGACTCGGTTTCTATTGTGATTCATTGCTCGATAAAGCTTTATTTCCTTATTGGCCCCCTGTGAGTTATTACTGGATATCGCTTTATATCTATTTTGCCCCTCTGTGGGGTACTGCTGGATAACGTTTCCCGTGCAGTTTTGACTAAGGGTCACCTGGACACGAAACGTCAGCTCATTTCTCTCCCTCCAGATGCTGTCAGATCTGCTGAGACTTTAAAGCATTTTCTCTGTGGTTCCCTATGTGTGAGCTTTACAATGTTGTAATGTGTCATGCTGTCTCTTTCATTCTTGGGACTAATGGCGGGATGAGACTGCAAGAACGTTTCTGATAGCTATTTGCTGCAAAGCAAACAGGAACGTGTGTTATGTTTACTTTTGGCGTGAGGGAGAATGTAAATAGCAGAGAATACCCTCGATTCCTCGACCTCGGGCGAATGGCCCAGCACGATTCCGCTGCGGCACTCTGCTCCTTAAACCAGGAGCTACAACATTACTGCCCTGCGGTAGCCACACAACTATTCACTGCCTCATTTTTTTCTTTCAACAAGAACACACGTTTGAGCACACTGATTCTGGTCAGCATCGTTCAGATAATTTACTTTCGGCTGAATGGTTGTTCTGTGAAGGTGATGTGATTTCTTCTGTGCCGTTGTTCTGTTGGGAAAGTGGGGAGTGACTGGAATCACCTTTATAAAATGAAGTTCGGGGCGGCAGTTTCAGCTCTCTGGGAACATTGATCACGCAATTACAGACTTCCTCAAACTTTGCCTCAATACCGACCACAAGAATAACGAGCACCGAGCAGAGTGGCGCAGCGGAAGCGTGCTGGGCCCATAGCCCAGAGGTCGATGGATCGAAAACATCCTCTGTTTTTCATGTTCTCCTTCCTCAGGTGAATGCAGAGGTCTGTTCCAGAAACACAGATATAGACAAATTCAAAGATACCAAACTTTTGTCTATATCTGTGTTTCTGGAACAGACCTCTGCATTCACCTGAGGAAGGGGCAGCGCTCCGAAAGCTAGTGACATCGAAACAAACCCGTTGGACTTTAACCTGGAGTTGTAAGACTTCGTACTGTGCTCACCCCAGTCCAACGCCGGCATCATTCATATTCTCAATCACACCAAACGGAAACAAGTTGCTATTTGTCAGCAGCACATCTGCCTTTTTCTTTATTGGTACCAAAGTATTGCTTTCAATCTGATCCACTCTTTGACACCTGTTCTTCAGCTAACCACAGTACAGTCGAGGTGACTAAGTTGACTTCTCCCAGAACACTCTTCTGCCGCCTCTACTGGATGAACGTTCACCTGATTGGACACTGGGGGGGTTCTTCGGCTCCTTGTCTGTGAGAGCAGCACCGGAAGCAGCTGTGGAGAGAGATTGCAGTCGCCAGAATGCAACTCTCCAATTGGGTACTTCACGTCGCTCAGATCCTAGACTTTCAATACATTCGTCTGAGGAACAGGTAGAGCGGGAAATCGGACCTTATTGATTAGAGCAAACTGATCAATGCAGCAATGAGAAGCTCCTTAAACACCAGCGGTTTGGACAAGGATGGCACTCAGAAGCAGGACTCTGGCTGGGGTTCAAAAGTAGGAAAAGCATATCTTGTTTGAAATGAAATGACGATGAAGATTGAATTTAAGTCGATTTGTGCACGGATCTTAGTTTCGGCGTCAACGCATCAGGATGGCCGAGCGTTCAGGTCGCAGTCTCTTCTGGAGGCGTGGGTTCGAATCCTACTCCTGATATTGCCTTTTGCTCCACGAGGTTAAATTTCTCCAGCAAGATTTTCAAACTCAGGAAGATCCAATACCTCCCTTTCAATGGAAAAGCGTTGGTCCCAGGACATGAGATTCCCGCTTAAATACGCACAGCAAGACCCCACCGGCAAAAGCCCAGTAAATAGTCTGGCAGGTTGGATTGTTCACATCCGTCCAAGAGGGGAAGTTGGGGACTCGGTTTCTATTGTGATTCATTGCTCGATAAAGCTTTATTTCCTTATTGGCCCCCTGTGAGTCGATTCCTCGACCTCGACCGCGAATAGCTCAACCACGTGCGGAGTGGCGCAGCGGGAGCGTGGTGGGCCCATAGCCCAGCAGTCGATGGACCAAAACCATCGTCTGCTATTTGTATTCGCACTCACACCAAAAGCAAACAAGTCGCTATCACCCAGCAGCACATCTGCCTTTTTCTTTATTAGTATCAACATTTTCCTTTCAGTATGATCTGCTCCTTGACACCTGTTCTTCAGCTACCCACAGTATAGTCGAGGTGACTAAGTTGCCTTCTCCCAGAACTCCCTTCTGCCGCCTCTACTGGATGAACTTTCACCTGTTTGGACACTGGAGGGGTTCGTCGGCTGTGAAAGCAGCACCGGAAGCAGCTGTGGAGAGAGATTCCAGTCGCCATGATGCATCTCTCCAATTGGATACTTCACGTCGCTCAGATCTTCGTCTCTCAATACCTTCGTGTGAGGAACAGGTTATAATGAAAAAATATATCATTTGAACCATGAATGTGAACCTGGAAAAGACAGAGATTTTAAATGAATGGGAAAGGTCCCACAAAGGGTTAACAGCCGCAGGTTGTTTAAAATACAGATAGCTTCGCAGGCGTTAAAGAAAACAGATATGGACAAATCAACCTGGTTTTAAAGTTAAAAAGACATTCAATAAATTTAAAATCTTAAGTTATATAAACGGGAACAGTATTTCACACTTCCCGAACATAGAACATAGAAAATACAGCACAGAACAGGCCCTTCGGCCCACGATGTTGTGCCGAACCTTTGTCCTAGATTAATCATAGATTATCATTGAATCTACAGTGCAGAAGGAGGCCATTCGGCCCCCTGAGTCTGCACCAGCTCTTGGAAAGAGCACCCTACCCAAACTCAACACCTCCACCCAACACCAAGGGCAATTTTGGACATTAAGGGCAATTTATCATTGGCCAATTCACCTAACCTGCACATCTTTGGACTGTGGGAGGAAACCGGAGCACCCGGAGGAAACCCACGCAGACACGGGGAGGACGTGCAGACTCCGCACAGACAATGACCCAAGCCGAAATCGAACCTGGGACCATGGATCTGTGAAGCAATTGTGCTATCCACAATGCTACCGTGCTGCCCTTAAGAACAAATAAATCTACACTATATAATTTTCCCGTAATCCATGTACCTATCCAACAGCTGCTTGAAGGTCACTAATGTTTCCGACTCAACTACTTCCACAGGCAGTGCATTCCATGCCCCCACTACTCTCTGGGTAAAGAACCTACCTCTGATATCCCTCCTATATCTTCCACCTTTCACCTTAAATTTATGTCCCCTTGTAATGGTGTGTTCCACCTGGAGAAAAAGTCTCTGACTGTCTACTCTATCTATTCCCCTGATCATCTTATAAACCTCTATCAAGTCGCCCCTCATCCTTCTCCGCTCTAATGAGAAAAGGCCTAGCACCCTCAACCTTTCCTCGTAAGACCTACTCTCCATTCCAGGCAACATCCTGGTAAATCTTCTTTGCACCTTTTCCAGAGCTTCCACATCCTTCCTAAAATGAGGCGGAAGGATGTGGAAGCTCTGGAAAAGGGCAATTCCCGAGAAGTGCATTATTTTACTGAACAATTAAAAAAGGAACAACCAGGATCTTAGGTTTAAATTGGGGGAGAAGGTTAAGCGGGAAACCTTGCTGACGCCACTTAAATATGAGACAACTGCTTTCCAGCTAAGAAACACGTGAGGTGGCACGTTTATCCCATAATTTACACATTTTTGACGTTAAAAATCTTTTAGCAAATAATCAGGTCATAGGGTATAGGTCCAAGCCAGATAAGGTTAGAAATATAGGGGGCGACCTGCCGTTGACACCAGCTGACCAGTAGAAGTGCAGAGGCGAACTGCTTCGTTGAACACGAGTTCATATCCAGTATTTAGACTGAGAAAAAACATCACTAAAGACAGATATCAGGAAAGTTGCTGACGAAGCAACAAATAAATGTATTACCTGCCAAACAAAAGTATTACATGTCAAGCAGAATAAGCTAGTTCAACGACAGGGAGCTTGCATTAGCTACAGTCGGCAAGCAACAGTTACATTTCAATAAATGCCATGTAGAAACTAAGGCTGCGCAAAGGGCTATATAATACCTAATAATTCAGCAGCCAGCTCTCATAGCTGCCCTCGGTCATGGGAAGGACTGAACACGGAAGCCGAGCAGAACAGCGAATCCATCAGGAAAAAAACAAAAGTTACAGGAGAAAATTGTCAAGGCAGACTTGAAGGTCTAACAACTGACCAGGAAGATGCAAAGAAAAGATCTTATTACTTTTCTGTAAAAACAGTGATGACATCTTTTAATTTGAAATTAAAACGAACTTAAATTGATAACCTGAAAGAGTGTTTATTAGAAAGTTTACTTTACTCTACTTAGAAAAGCCGGACCCTTGAGTGAAGCACCTGAGTGGAAAGTAAACAGAATCTTCTCTGAAGACATGGGTTATGCCGTGGGATAACATGAAACACTGGTTTGACCCGAATAGCGCCCACCTAAGTCTGCATAGGAGTCAGGGAGTGAGAATCCCTGTTCATCATTTAGAATATCTTGACCCTTTTCTGGTACAGGGGGAATTCTAAGAATAGTGGTGAGGTTTTAACTTCATGGCGCGCAACGTGGAGGGCTAGAATATTAGAAGTTTCTGGGTAAAGCGAGGCTAGAATATTAGAAGTTTCTAGTTAAGCAGGTGGAGGTTTGAATATTAGAAGTTTCTAACCTACACAGGGAATGGAATATCAGACGATTCGAGTTCCCAAATAATTGTTAGAATATTAGAAGTTTCTAACTGGCACAATCAACGTGATAGAATGGCGGGGCAGACTCGATGGGTCTAATGGCTTAATTCTGCTCCTATATTTTATGAACTTATCTTTTGCGCGACTTCGTGAGTTGGAAACTGTTCCTTCTCCTCAGTTTGAAACTCACGAAGTCGCGCAAAAGATAAGTTCATAAAATATAGGAGAAGAATTAAGCCATTAGACCCATCGAGTCTGAGTTTCAAACTGAGGGGAAGGAACAGTTTCCAACTCAGAATTTATGCGCAATTAGGGCAGGGAGTGAAAAGTAACTTTCTCAGCTTTTTATTATTTGGTTTCACCATGGACAGTGTTCGACTATTCACCGCCCGCCAAGCCCTTAATCAAAAGCTAAAAATCACAGCCTTTTTTCTGTATCCTCATGAAGTGGACGAAACAGAGACACAACAGACACGTTACAGACAAGAATGGGATTTGAATCAACGTGTGCAGAGTACAATGGATTATTGTGCATCACCTTAACCATGTGGAACAACCCCTTTACTTCATGGAATTTTAATATCTGATCTTGTCACAGACAAGTAGCCGAAGCACCCCACCAATGTACAATCAGGAGGACGTTCATCCACGAGAGGTGGCAGAAGGTAATAATGGAAGAAGTGAACCCGGTAACCTCGACTGCACAGTTGGTAGCCGAAGAAGAATTGTGGCAATGTGGAGTTAAGCCCCAAACACGTCTGCCGCCGTTCGTGCCTCCGTTCGTCCCTCCTCTAACCCAACTCGATGCAAGTGGCCTGACAACTTGGAATAGTTTGTCACATCAGTGATTGCAGATCCATCGTGTAAAAATGAATCCCACTTCTGAGAAACAATGGGCGAAAAATCGACGAGGATGGAATTCGAACCCACGTGTGCAGAGCACAATGGATTAGCAGTCCATCGCCTTAACCACTCGGCCACCTCGTCGCACAACTTGGCGCGTCAATACGTCTTAATTCGTTTTGCATCCATGAACTGATGGCAATTATTTGCCTCTTTCTATTCAACCAGGTATTCGACGGCGGAAATGCATCGCTGGTGGTATAGTGGTGAGCATCGCTGCTTTTGAAACCATTGACTCCGGTTCGATTCCCGGCCATCGCAGTTATAGTTGAATGGGATGTTTTTGCGCGACATCCTGAGTTTCAAACTGAGGAAGACTGGTCAACTGTTTCTCATTCAGAATTTATGCGGATTATCTAAGTGAGGTGTTTAAGATGCGAAAAGGTGTAGATATTGTAGACGTGGAGTTGATGTTACCTGTTGTGGGGTAGTCTAAAACGAGAGGTCATCATCTTAGAATATGAGGCTGCAAATTTAAAAAAGAAAAACGACTTCTCCCAAAGGCTTGTAATTCTGTGGAATTCACTTCCTCGGAGTGTGGTGGATGCAGGGACTGTGAGAAAGTTAAGGAGGACTTAGAGAGACTTTTATTGGTAATGAGTTGAAGGGTTCTGGAGAACGGGCAGGACGGTGGTGTTGAGGCCATTATGTTTGATCAGGCAAGATCACATGGAAGGTTTTACGCCCAAGAGGCTAAATTCCATATCCCAGCTCCAATGTTATGAGTTCTCGGGAGGAGGTGTTCTGGCTGATATCTCAATCCATCTCTTGTTCCGTAACAGTTCAGGTAGCAGATGATGAACATTTCAGTCATGATCGAATGGCGGGCAGACTCGATGGGTCGAATGGCGTAATACTGCTCATCTATCTGATGAATCTATCGTTTGCGCGGCTTCATGACTTTCAAACTGAGGGAAAGAAATAGTTTCCAACTCAGAATGTGTGCGCAATTATGGAGGGGGGGGAGTGAATTAAGTAACTTTCTCGTCATTTTCTAAAGTGGTTTCAATATGGAAAGTGTTCGATTATTCACAACTCCAAGCCCCAAACACTAAAAATCACAGCATTTTTCCGTCACCCTCATGAAGTGGATCAAACAGAGACACAACAGATACGTTACAGACGAGGATTGGATTCGAACGCAAGTGCGCAGAGCACAAAGGTTTCTTGTGCATCCCATTAACCACGTGGTACAACTCCTTTACTTCATGGAACTTTAATATCTGACCTTCTCACAGACAAGTGACCGAAGCAACCCTCCAGTGCACAAACAGGAGGATGTTCATCCAGGAGAGGTGGCAGAAGGTAATTATGGGAGAAGTCAACCCGGTATCCTCGACTGTACTGTGGGTAGCCGAAGAAGAACTGGTGTCAAAGAGCGGTTAAGCCCCAAACACGTCTGCCTCCGTTCCACCGTCCTCTAACCCAACTCGATGCAATCTGGCCTGACAACTTGGAATAGATTGTGACATCAGTGATTGTATATCCATCTTGGAAAAAGGAGGCCTACTTCCGAGAAAAGTGGATTTAAAATCAACGAGCATGGAACTCGAACACACGTGTGTAGGGCACAATGGATTGGTAGTCCATCGCCTTAACCACTCGGCCACTTCGTCCCACAAGTACGCATGGCAATATGCCTTAATTCGTTTTGCATCCATGAACTGATTGAATGTATCTGCCTCCTTATATTCCACCTGGTGTTCAAAATTGGAAATGCAGCGACGGTGGGAGAGTGGTGAGCAAAGTTTTCTTCCAAGCAGTTGTCCCTGTTCGATTCCCGGCCATTGAGTCGGATGTTATCGTGCAACATCGTGAGTTTCAAACTGAGGAAGACTGGCCAACAGTTTCTCACTCAGAATGTGTGCGTCATTATCTAATTGAGGTGTATCAGATGCCAAAAGGTATGGAAAAAGTTGACGTGGAGCTGTGTCTTTCTCTTGTGGGGCATTCTAAAAGGCGAGGTCATGATCTTAGAATAAGAGATTGCAATGTGAAAAAAGATTTGAGGGAAAACTACTTATTCCAAAGGGTTTATGATTCTGTGGAAATCGGTACCCCAGATTGCGTTGGATGCAGGGAGAGTGAGTAAATTTAAGGAGGTGGTAGAGAGAGTTTTATTGGTAAGGAGTTGAAGGGATACGGAGAACGGGAAGACGGTGGAGTTGAGGCCAGGATGGGATCAGCCAACATCACATGAAAGGTGTTAGGCTCAGGAAGCTAAATTGCCTCCTCCCGCTCCGAGATCATGCGTTCTAGGGAGAAGGTGTTCATGCTGATATCGCAATCGACCTCTTCATCTGTAACATTGTAGGTCGCAGATGGGGAAGATATCAGCCATGATAGAATGGCTGGGCAGACTCGATGGGTCTAATGGCTGAAGTCTGCTTCTTTATTTTATGAACTTACCTTTTGCGCGATTTTGTGAGTTTCAAACTGAGACGAAGAAACAGTTTCCAACTCAGAATTTATACGCAATTAGGTCAGGGAGTGAAATAAGTAGGTTTCTCACCTTTTTATAATGTGGTTTCAACATGGACAGTGTTCGCCGAATTCACCACCCGCCAAGCCCGTGAACCAAAGCAAAAAATCACAGCATTTGTACTTCATGCTCATGAAGTGGACCAAACAGAGACACAACAGACACATGACAGACGAGGATGGGATTTGAACCCACGTGTGCAGAGTACAATGGATTATTGTGCGTCTCCTTAACCACATGATACAACTCATTTACTTCAATGTAATTTTTATATGCGATCTTATTACAGGCAAGTAGCCAAAGAACCCCTCCAGTCTACAAACAGGAGGAGGTTCATCCTGGAGAGGTGGCTGAAGAGAATTATGGGAGACGTCATCCCGGTAACCTCAACTGTACTGTGGGTCGCTGAAGAACTGGTGTCACGGTGCGGTTCCACTGACAACGTATCCACAGGCACATATAGTGACGAAGACTGACAGGTTCAGAATGTCTCTTACACTCTCACACATTACCTGAGAGTAACAGGAATCCCCCATTTACAAACGGGACCAGAGAAGTGCAGAGAGAATGCACCTCACTCCCACATACAACATGTTGACGGCTTCAACACAACCAAAATATAAGAAAAGATCATCACCACATATTATCTTCTTCGAAATCCCGCCGTCCCAACTTTAATATAATAAAACAATTTTTATCAGTTGTGTCTCACTCTAAACTGTGAACTTTGCTCTACCAGAGTGTGTTGACATCTACTGGCCACGACACAGAACCGCAACAGAGCGGGGGAGATTCACATGAACTGTCGGTGATAGAATGTGACCGGGTGGACGGAGAGGTGTTAGATGTATGTAAAATTTAAACAATCGATATTCATGCATTTCCCAATGGAATTGGTGGAATTTGGAAGTGTTTATCTTGAGGATCAATTGAGCAGAGACTTTAAAGCATTTTATCTGTGCTTCCCTCTGTGTGAGCTTTGCAACGTTGTACTGTGTCATGCTGTCTCCTTCATTCCTGGGACGAGACTGCAAGAAGGATCCTGAAAGGTATTTGCTGCAAAGCAAACAGGAACGTGCGTTATGTTTACTTTTCGTGTCAGGGAGAATGTAAATAGCAGAGAATAGCCAGGATTCCCTGACGTCGGGCTAATGGCCCAGCACGCTTCCGCTGCGGCACTCTGATCCTTAAACCAGGAGCTACGATTTTACTGCCCTGCGGTAGCCACACAGCTATTCACTTCCTCATTTTTTTGTTTCAACTTGAACACACGTTTGAGCACACTGATTCTGGTCTGCATAGTTCAGATAATTTACTTTCGTGCTGAATGGTTGTTCTGTGAAGGGGATGTGATTTATTATGTGACGTTGTTCTGATGAGAAAGTGGGGAATGACTGGAATCACCTTCATGGAAGGAAGTTCGGGACGGCAGTTTCACCTCTCTGGGAAGATTGATCACGCTTTTACTGATTTCTTCAAGCTTTGCTTCAAGTCCGACCCCAGAGAAAATCAACTGCGAGCAAAGTGGCGCAGCGGACGTATGCTGGACCCCTAACACAGAAGTCGATGGATCGAAACCATTCTCTGCTATTAATATTCTCACTCACACCAAACGGAAACAAGTCGCTGTTTGTCAGCAGCACATCTACCTTTTTCTTTATCAGTATCAACGTTTAGCTTACCGTCTGATCCGCTCTTTGACACCTGTTCTTCAGCTACCCACAGTATAGTCGAGGTGACTAAGTTGACTTCTCCCAGAACACTCTTCTGGCGCCTCTCCTGGATGAACGTTCTCCTATTTGGACACAGGAGGCATTCTTCGGCTCCTTGTCGGTGAAAACAGCACCGGAAGCAGCTGTGGAGAGAGATTCCATTCGCCGGAATGCAACTCTCCAATTGGATACTTCACGTCGCTCAGGACTAAGGCTCTCAATATCTTCGAGTGAGGAACAGGTAGAGCGGGAATTCGGTCCTGGTTGATTGGAGCAAACTGATCAGTGCAGCAATGAGGAGCTCCTTAACCCCCAGCGGCTTGGACAAGGATGACACTCAGATACAGGATTATGGCTGGTGTTCAAAAGTAGGATAAGCATATCTTGTTTGAAATGAAATGATGATGAACATAGAATTTGAGTCGATTTGTGCACGGATCTTTGTTTCGGCGACAACGCATCAGGGTGACCGAGCGGTCAAAGGCGCTGAATTTCAGGTCGCAGTCTCTTATGGAAGCGTGGATACGAATCCCACTCCTGATATTGACCTTTCCCCCACGAGGTTAAATTTCTCCAAGGAGATTTTCAACCTCACGATTGTCCAATACCTTCCTTTCAATGGAAAAGCGTTGGTCTCAGGACATGAGATTCCTGCTCAGATACGCACAGCGAGACCACACAGGCAAAAGCGCAGTTAATGACTCGATAATCTGCTTCAGTGACTTTGGTTGAGGAGTTAATATTGATCCCAGGACTCCGGGTAAAATTCGTCTTCTCTTGTAAATAGTCCGGCAGGTTCGATTGTTCACATCCGTCCGAGAGGGGAAGATGGGAACTTGGTTTCTATTGTGATTTGTTGCTCGATAAAGCTTTATTTCCTTATATGCCCCCTGTGAGTTATTACTGGATATCGTTATATACCTATATTGCCCCTTTGTGGGGTACTACTGGATAACGTGTCCGGTCCAGCTTTGACAAAGTGTCATCTGGACTCGAAACGTTAGCTCTTTCTCTCCCTACAGATCTGGTCAGACCTGCTGAGACTTTAAAGCATTTTATCTGTGGTTCCCTCTGTGTGAGCTTTACAATGTTGTAATGTGTCATGCTGTCTGCTTCATTCCTGGGTTTAATGTCGGGATGAGACTGCAAGAAATTTTCTGATAGGTATTTGCTGCAAAGCAAACAGGAACGTGCGTTATGTTTACTTTTCGTGTCAGGGAGGATGTAAATAGCAGAGAATAGCCTCGATTCCTCGACCTCGGGCTAAAGGCCCAGCACGCTTCCGCTGCGGCACTCTGCTCCTTAAACCAGGAGCTACAACCTTACTGCCCTGCGGTAACCACACAATTATTCACTTCCTCATTTTTTCTTTCAACAAGAACACATGTTTGAGCACACTGATTCTGGTCAGCATAGTTCAGATAATTTACTTTCGTGCTGAATGGTTGTTCTGTGAAGCTGGTGTGATTTCTTCTGTGACGTTGTTCTGATGGGAAAGTGGGGAGTGACTGGAATCACCTTTATAGAAGGAAGTTCGGGGCGGCAGTTTCACCTCTCCGGGTACATTGATCAACCTGTTACTGAGTTCTTCAAACTTTGCCTCCATATATAGAACGAATACACAAACAATGAAGCGAGAGAATGTATTAAATCAGAGATTGGATATTCTTGTAACCAATATGGCTGTAATGGGAATCCTTCATTTTCCGATAAATCGGGATGAACTGATCGCTCAGTCAAAAATCCGATATTTGGGGATTTAAATGTGATTACTACAATGATAATATTTAACCATGTTAATGTTATTTTGCTCCAATTGAAACGTGTCACGAATACATCGTTACCTTGTTGCACAACTTGCTTTCAGCCAGGAGATGGCAGCAGTGTGCAATAGTTTGGATCTCCTGATTGTGTCCACAGATCTGGATAGGAATGGAGCTTCTGCTTCCTGGGGAGCTGCCAAGCAAGAGGCACAGATATTGACCAACTGCACCCGCTCCAAATAGATTCCCCAAATTACTGAACAAAACAAAAACAAGCACAAATCATATTTTAAGAAACTATGACAGTGACTCTGAAAACAACACACCAACAACTCTGAAAGAATCGATTTGCTGTAACTAATTAAAGATGAACTGTCTCAATGTCAGCCGTAATTCCTTGCCAGTTCTCAGACAGGCACCGACTGGTTAG
This sequence comes from Scyliorhinus torazame, assembly GCF_047496885.1. Lineage (NCBI taxonomy): Eukaryota > Metazoa > Chordata > Chondrichthyes > Carcharhiniformes > Scyliorhinidae > Scyliorhinus > Scyliorhinus torazame. The sequence goes on from NC_092730.1 coordinate 48,569,052, forward strand.
AAGTTTGCTTCACTTTTCAAGGTCCGGCTCAATAAAATCAATCACAGGCCCATGATCTGCTTTCCTCCTGTTCTCAGACACATCCACTTTCTACAAGGGCGCACTAACTGGTTTTCAGAGTAAGAGTCAGACTGCAGTCACCTCGTTCTCTCTCGATCCCTTTATCCCAGAGCCACCTCACAACCAGGAATGGAACTTCTCACAGAGCCAAGAATGGAATAGTTTGTCGATTCTTCCACTGATTCAGGACCGCCCATCGCCAGGATGTATTCGTCCAAAAGAGTTGGGATGAAATAGGGCTGAGTTTCACTGTATCCAATCAGTCCCCGGAGAAGCACGAAAACAATGAGTGAGGGAGAGAGAAAGAAACAAAGAAACAGATAGAGAGATAAAATATGTTCCATTTCTAACACGATCTTTTTACCCAGAAATACATTCACCTGAATGAAACCGAACCACGTTTCCATTCGCTGCCGTTGCTGCTTCTCCTTCCAAACGTTGCAGGAAACGTTATTATTTATTGATTGTTGTTTTGAGTGCGAGCTTCTTAAAATTTCGTTCAGTTTCCCCCAAAAGCATCAAATATCTGACTGAGCTCGATATAGGTTCATTTACAAACATTCCGATTCATTCTCGAGTCAGTGGCTTGCGCGGGTAGTTCAGCAAACACTTCGAATCGCAGTCGGTGCGAGCAGGACTAGAACCTGCGCGGGGAAACCCCATTGGATTTCAAGCCCGACGCTTTAACCACTCGGCCATCGCAGCTGCGTCAAGTGGGTCATTCATTAATAATTTGGTCGATAGAATACATTCTAAAACCAGCCTGGAATCACTCCAGGAAGTTATTGCATTCAAACGATCAACGGGGCCCCGGTGTTTATGTGAGGAGGGGTTGAATCTTCGTGGAAAATGACCATTGGATTTGGAGAGAGGCCTTGAGAGACTCGAAAACCTCAGCTCCCTAAACGCACAATTCCACCGATTAAATAGATTGTGGAACAACATCAGTTACATTGGAAATATATTAGAAATTCAAATGGAACAGGACCACACTTTACAGTCTGGAGGAAAATTTAAATGATGAAATCTAGAAATTACAGCACAGAAGGAGACCTGTGCAGGCCGAACGGTCACCTGATGACCTGATGACGCAACTAAAATGGTCACGTGTCGGGATTCCGGCAGTTCCCCGGATCGCGGTCAGAGCACAAGCCAGGAGGAGCTGCTCAATTATTAAGTCAGTGATTTTTTATTACATGTCATTGGTCGCCAGTCATTGAGAGACGAGCATTTCTACATGGTGTCAGGAGTGGGAAGTATGGCAGAAGGACTTCACCGCATCAGCTCTCTTCAAGAAGACGCTTAATAAATAGTGCACCAGCAGCCCGGCTAGCTCAGTCGGTAGAGCATGGGACTCTTAATCCCAGGGTCGTGGGTTCGAGGGTTCGAATAACAGCTTCCGTGTTATTATCTGAAAATATTGATGCTGAATGAACTTTCTTCGTAACAGGAACGCAAGGTTATGACTGGGAATCCAGAGGTCTAAACGAACATTTCGTGACAAAATTTAATAAATATGGAATTAAAATGTTGTCTCAGTAACGGTTCTGCTTCCGATGGATCTTATTTCCACAACTGGGACATTACACAACAAGTAATGATTTGGCACAAACACAGTAAAGATCTGTCACCGGCAGTGTCACGGTTACAGAGAGCTCAGTTACACAGCAAGATATAATTTTACAAACAGGGCCCCTCTGTGTGCAGCAGAAAACAACATTTTCCGAAAAAACGTTTCTCCATCTCGGCACCTTTTCTGTGTGTCATTGTGTGTGTCCTGATAGTCTCTTTCTGATTTTTTGTGTCTCTTTCTCTGTCTGTTACAACACTGCTGCTGTTGTGTATTAATCTCACTTTTCCCAAACGGAAATTGTGATTGATAGATACAGGAAGATTCCACACTGACATTCAGTACCAATGTCTGATAGAAACTGAATCCCACCCTCACATACAGTCCCAGACATTGACTCATAATGAAGGAATTCTGCTCTCACAAACTGTTCCAGAGACTGAGGTGCAGAGTGTTCCCTCCACTCGCGAATACTACCTGTGATTTACAGATACAGAACAAATCTCAGTCAGGTGAGTAGCAGAGTTTGATGGGTACAACATGTATTCCACAATCACCTGCTCTGCGCCAGATAATCAGATGCAGACGACATGCGGTGTCTGTGTTGGTTGAACAAGGGTTTTACCCAAGAACAGGAACATATTTACACAATATCAGGGTATAAGACGTAGGAGCAGAAGCAGGCCATTCAGCCCATCGAATATGCTCCGCATTTCAATGAGATCATGCTTGATCTGATATATGACGCGTTATGACCTCATACGGTGGCACGTTGACTCAGTGGTTACCTCACAGCGCCCGCGATCCGGGTTCAATTCCAGCCTTTGGTCACTGACTGTGTGGAGTTTGCACTTTCTCTCCGTGTCTGTGTGGGTTTCCTCCGGATGCTCCGGTTTCCTCGCACAGTCCAAATGTGTGCGGGTTAGGTGGACTGTCCATGCTAAATTGCCCCTTAGTGTTCAGAAAGTTGGGTGGTGTTACAGGGATGTGGTGGGGACACAGAGGCTCTTTCAGAATATCGTTGCAGAGTCCATTGGCAGAATGGCCTCCTTTTACATTTTAATGATCTCATGATAATACTCATGTCCACTTTCCCGGCTTTTTATCTCTAGATTTCATGATGAACCTTTAAAACCAGCAATCCCACCAAGCCTCAGGTAGCGGTAACTCCTCAATGGTCGTTAATGTCCCGGCTGTCAGTCATTTGGCCAGTCTTGAGTGAAGTCACATCCTGGAAATGTCATACATTGATCCAGTTCTAAAGTAAATTAAGTCACTCTAGTCCCTGATGACCATAGGCCCTTTGAGGGTAAGATCTGACTGGTGGTGATTTAACCTGAGGATCACCATACCTCAGGCGAGGAGCAATAATAATAATACTAATAATCTCTTATTGTCACAAGTAAGCTTCAATCGAGGTTCTGTGAAAAGCCCCGAGTCGCCACATCCCGGCTCCGGTTCGGGGAGGCTGGAACGGGAATTGTGAGATGGCGGGGTTTTCATGTTAAAGGTCTAGCATAACCGTGTGATCTGAATCTAATTAATTTGGTTTTCCTTCTGCTAATCTTGTCTCACAGTGAGGCAAACCTCACTGATTGGATAGACGAGTGATCGTTCTTCAGTCTTGTCATGGACGGACCCGCTGAATATGCAGGCATATCCTGTGTGGCAGGATTTAGCTCCAACTCAATCGATAAGTTTGTGGATGATACCACTGCGGTAAGTCGTATCGCAAACAATGACGAATCAGATACAGGACGTAGATAAATCACATGGTTGCATAGTGCACTGTCATGTGATTGTACCTTTAAGACCTAGCTGTTTAAGCAATGTACATTTAAGAAAACAGTGAGGTCAGAGAGTGGGTGGAGCTCGGCTTTAGGTCAGCCATTTTGCAAATTTTTACTTTCAGTTTAAAAAGCACCTTGTGTGTGTCTGTGTGTTTCCAGAGAGCTGCAAGTTTGAAAAGAGATTGGGAGTGTCTTCGTTTGCAGGGAGCTGGATCTCTGGCATAAAAGACCATCTCTGGATCATTTGGGTGATTTAAACTGATAATTATAAAACCTTTAACCTGATGTGATTCTGTTTAAAGATGTTAAGTCTCTTGGAAGTTTGAAGGAACATTTTAAGGAATTATTTACTGTTGCAATATTTTCTGAGTTATCTTTGAAGTAAGGGGTGTTAAGAGATCCTATGTTTATTTAAGATGTGAAGTTGAGTTCATGGAATAAACAGTGTTTTGTGTTTAAAAGCCCACGTGTCCATAATTGTATAATAACAATACACCTCGGGAAAAAGCCGTGTGCTAGGAAAAGCAACAAATCCATTAAAGGGAGAGGTTGGTTGAACTCCATGATACATTTTGGGGTTCTGAAAACGCCTCACCCATAAAAATTGGGGGCTCATCCGGGATAAAAGTCTATCTATTGGATTGGCTTTTGTGAACTTAAAGACAGTGAAGGATTGTTGCTTTTCCGGTGTGGTATTTTAGTTTACGTGGGGAGAGTGTTGTGAACAATGTCTCTTTCAGAGGCTCAGATGTTTTTGGGGGTGGAGAATGTCACACGTAGTACTTTACGGGCAGAAACGAAAAGCAGACTGTTAGATTTGGCAAGAACATTGCAGTTAACCTTACCTGACAAAATGCGAAAAGATGAAGTAATTATGGCGGTGGTTAAGCATTTAAAGTTGCATGCGATAGAGTTTGACTCATTGGAAATGGCAAAAATTCAGTTGCAAATTAAACAAATGGAACGTGAGAAAGAATTAAAGCGGCTTGAATACGAGAGGGAGAGAGAGGAAAAAGAAAGAGAGAGAGGAAAAAGAAAAGGAGAGAGCAGAAAGGAGAAAAGAAAGAATAGTCCTAGCAGAAAAAAAGAAAAAGAAAGGGAAACACAGATTAGGGAAAAAGATAAAGAGAGCGAGTTTGAACTTCAGAAAATGGCCATGAAACATGACAATCAGTTAAAATTGGCAGACGTAAAGGGAAACGTACAGTTGGATGATAGTGATGAGGATAGTGAGAAAGCGCGTCCTAGTCGAAGGCTTGGTGGGAATCTATTTAAATATGTCCAAGCATTGCCACGGTTTGACGAGAAGGAAGTGGAAGCCTTTTTCATTTCATTTCAGAAGGTAGCTAAACAAATGAAATGGCCACAGGACATGTGGGCGTTACTGATTCAAACAAAGCTGGTAGGTAGAGCTAGTGAAGTGTTTGTATCACGACCGGAGGTGGTATCTGGAACGTATGAGCAGGTGAAGAAATCCATCTTAAGTGCATCTGAGCGAGTGCCTGAAGCTTACAGACTAAGGTTTAGAAATTTAAGGAAAGAATTTGGTCAAACATACATGGAGTTTGAAAGGCTGAAACAGAGTAATTTTGATAGGTGGATAAGGGCTTTGAAAATAGACCAAATGTATGAAGTTCTCAGAAAATTATACTTTTGGAGGAGTTTAAAAATTCATTTCCTGATGTAGTGTGAACTCATAGAATCATAGAAGTGTACAGCATGGAAACAGGCCCTTCGGCCCAACCAGTCCATGCCGCCCAGTTTTTACCATTAAGCTAGTCCCAGTTCCCCCACTTGGCCCATAACCCTCTATACCCATCTTACTCATGTAACTATCAAAATGCTTTTTAAAAGACACAATTGTACCCGCCTCTACTACTACCTCTGGCAGCCCATTCCAGACATTCACTACCCTCTGAGTGAAGAAATTGCCCCTCTGGGCCCTTCTGAATCTCTCCCCTCTCTCCTTAAACCTATGCCCTCTAGTTTTAGACTCCCCTACCTTTGGGAAAATATGTTGACTATCTACCTTATCTATGCCCCTCATTATTTTATAGACCTCGATAAGATCACCCCTAAGCCTCCTACGCTCCAGGGAAAAAAGTCCCAGTCTATCCAGCCTCTCCTTATAACTCAAACCATCAAGTCCCGGCAACAACCTACCATGCGGTACCTTGTCAAAGGCTTTGCTAAAGTCCATGTAGACAACGTCTACTGCACTGCCCTCATCTACCTTCTTGGTCACCCCCTCAAAAAACTCAATCAAATTTGTGAGACATGATTTTCCACGCACAAAGCCATGCTGACTGCCCCGAATCAGTCCTTGCCTCTCTAAATGCTTGTAGATCCTGTCTCTCAGAATACCTTCTAGCAACTTACCTACCACAGACGTTAGGCTCTCCGGTCTGTAGTTCCCAGGCTTTTCCCTGCTGCCCTTCTTAAACAAGGGCACAACATTCGCCACTCTCCAATCTTCAGGCACCTCACCTGTGGCTGCCGATGATTCAAATATCTCTGTTAGGGGACCCGCAATTTCCTCCCTAGCTTCCCACAACATCCTGGGATACATTTCATCAGGTCCCGGGGATTTATCTACCTTAATGCGCTTTAAGACTTCCAGCACATCCTCCTAAGTAATATGCACACTTCTCAAGACATCACTATTTATTTCCCTTAGTTTCCTAACATCCATGCCTTTCTCCACCGTGAATACCGATGAGAAATATTCATTCAGGATCTCACCCAACTCTTGTGGCTCTGCACATAGATGTCCTTGTTGATCCGGAAGAGGCCCTACTCTGTCCCTAGTTACTCTTTTCCCCTTTATGTATCTGTAGAATCTCTTTGGATTCGCCCTTGCATTATTTGCCAAAGCAATTTCATGTCCCCTTTTTGCCCTCCTGATTTCCCTCTTAACTCTATTTCGACAATCTCTATACTCTTCAAGGGATCCACTTGATCCCAGTTGCTTATGTACGTCATATGCCTCCTTCTTCTTTTTGACCAGAGTCTCAATATCTCGAGTCATCCAGGGTTCCCTACTTCTACCAGCCTTGCCCTTCACTCTAAAGGGAATGTGCGTACCCTGCACCCTGGTTAACACATTTTTAAAAGCCTCCCATTCACCGGCCGTCCCATTGCCTGCCAACAGTCTCCCCCAATCTACCTCTGCAAGTTCCTGCCTGATACCATCAAAATTGGCCTTGCCCCAATTAAGAATTTTAACTCTTGGGCCAGACCTATCATTCTCCATAGCTATCTTAAAACTAATGGAGTTATGGTCACTTGTCCCAAAGTGATCCCTCACTAGCACTTCTGTCACTTGCCCTTCCTTATTTCCCAAGACGAGGTCAAGTTTTGCCCCCTCTCTAGTCGGTCCATCCACATACTGAATGAGAAATTCCTCCTGAATACACTCAACGAATTTCCCTCCATCCAAGCCCCTAATGCTATGGCTGCCCCAGTCAATGTTGGGAAAGTTAAAGTCCCCTACTACTACCACCCTATTATTCTTGCAGCTATCTGTAATCGCCTTACATACTTGCTCCTCAATTTCCCGCTGACTATTTGGGGGCCTGTAGTACAGTCCTACCAAGGTGATCTCTCCATTCTTATTTTTCAGTTCCACCCATATAGACTCAGTGGGCGAACCCTCGGACATATCCCCTCTAAGTACTGCCGTGATGTTCTCCCTAATCAAAAACGCCACTCCCCCTCCTCTCTTACCTCCTGTTCTATCCTTTCTATAGCATCTGTACCCCGGAACATTGAGCTGCCAGTCCTGCCCCTCCCTTAGCCATGTTTCAGTCATAGCTATAATATCCCAGTCCCATGTGCCCATCCATGCCCTGAGTTCATTCGCTTTGCCCGTCAGGCCCCTTGCATTGAAATAAATGCAGTTTAATGTAAACTTTCCTTGCTCTCTGCCCTGCTTTCTCTGGTCATGCTTTACACACTCTCCCTTCCTGCCTTTTGTTTCTGTCCCCACTGACTTCCTAATTCGGTTCCCATCCCCCTGCCACATTAGTTTAAACCCTGCCCAACTGCACTAGCAAACACACCCCCGAGAACATTGTTTCCGGTCCCACCCAGATGCAGACCGTCCGATTTGTACAGGTCCCACCTCCCCCAGAACCGGTCCCAATGTCCCAGGAATTTGAAACCCTCCCTCTTGCACCATCTCTCAAGCCACGTATTCATCCTAGCTATCCTGTCATTCCTACTCTGACTATCACGTGGCACTGGTAGCAATCCTGAGATTACTACCTTTGAGGTCCTACTTTTTAGTTTAACTCCTAACTCCCTAAATTCAGCTTGTAGGACCTCATCCCGTTTTTTACCTATATCGTTGGTGCCTATATGCACCACGACAGCTGGCTGTTCACCTTCCCCTTCCAGAATGCCCTGCAGCCGCTCCGAGACATTCTTGACCCTTGCACCAGGGAGGCAACATACCAACCTGGATTCTCGTTTGCGTCCGCAGAAACGCCTGTCTATTCCACTTACAATTGAATCCCCTATCACTATAGCTCTGCCACTCTTTTTCCCGCCCTTCTGTGCAGCAGAGCCAGCCACGGTGCCATGAACCTGGCTGCTGCCACCTTCCCCTGGTGAGCCATCTCCCCCAACAGTTTCCAAAACGGTAAATCTGTTTTGGAGGGAGATGACCGTAGGGGATCCCTGCACTGCCTTCCTACTCTTCCCCTGTCTGTTGGTCACCCATTCCCTATCTGCCTCAGTAATTTTAATCTGCGGTGTGACCAACTCACTGAATGTGCTATCCACAACTTCCTCAGCATCGCGGATGCTCCAAAGTGAGTCCATCCGCAGCTCCAGAGCCGTCAAGCGGTCTAACAGGAGCTGCAGTTGGACACACTTCTTGCAGATGAAGGAGTCAGGGACACCAGAAGGGTCCCTGACTTGCCACATCTCACAAGAGGAGCATGACACGGGTCTGAGCTCTCCTGCCATGACTTAAACCTGAAGTTAAATTTGAACTACACTACACAGCTAAGAGAAAGTCAAAGAGAGAGAAATCACTTACCAGTCACAAGCCAATCACTTACCTGCTGGCTGTGATGTAATTGCTCCAGAGACTCCCTCACAGGTCTGCTTCTCTGCACCTCCTTAAGATGAGCACCAAATTCCCTTAACTCGTTAATTAATTTACTTAATGAATTGGATTTTTTTTTTTTGAAACTCAACCCCAAACACCAAACTCCAAAAAAACACAGCCCTCACTCACCTCTTACCCGAACTCAGCCTTACCCAAACTCAGATACACTCTGTTTGCCTCCAGCACTCTGTTTCTATAGGCACTTCAGCCACACCCTTTGTATCCTTCCCGATTTAGTCAGCCAATAGGCCTGCTCCCGAAACTGATTTCCCGAAACTAACAGCTGACCTGCAAGGTAAGGAAGTTGTTAAGCAGTACTTACCAAATTCTCACTCGGTCTGTATCTCTCTCACTCAGGCTGTGTCTCCTTGACCAGCGCAATACTTACTAATGTGCGCTTTCTGTCTGTCTTTTATACAGACTTTAGGATGACTCACACTAAAACTTCAAAGAGAAGAATACAATGTGTACCTTTGTGCCCCTCAACAGGCCTCAGGTGACTGCCAGATAACTGCCTCTCAGCAATTAGGGTGGGGGCAGCTTCAGCCAATCAGACACTAATCTACACTGCACTTTTAACTGAAAAACAGCAAAATTAGATGAACCACTTACCTTTCCTGGTTACCTCACTGCACCAAATTACCAAATTCTCACTCGGTCTGTATCTCTCTCACTCAGGCTGTGTCTCCTTCACCTGCGTAATGCTTACTAATGTGCGCTTTCTATCTGACTTTTATACAGACTTTGGGATGACTCACACTAAAACTGTATCTCATGTGGAAGAACAGGGGGTTAAAACTGCGAGATTAGTAGCAGAAATGGCAGATGATTATGAATTAGTTCATAATTCAAAGATTGTTTTCCGACATCAGTTTCAGCCGATGAGGGATAGAAACTGGGGACATGAGAAATACTCAAGTGGTAAAGGTAAAGGTGATATGATGGGAGACAATAAAGGGAGTGTACCTCTGATTGAAAAAGATATCCAGGAGGGTGGAAAATAAATGAAAAGTTTCAAATGTTTTCACTGTAATAAACTAGGCCATGTAAAGTCACAGTGTTGGTGGTTGAAGACAAGCATTGAGAAGGGTGATGTGGTAAAACAGGATAAGACGGTGGGGTTTGTAAGAGTGGTAAAGGAAATCCCAAGGGACGCGAAGGAGCTGCAAACAATTGTACAGCCTGTTCAAGAAGCAATTGTTAAGAAGGTGCCAGATGTATTTAAAGCATTTACTTGTGTGGGTAAAATTTACTTATGTGTATCAAGAGGAGCAGGTGAAGAAGTCACAATGTTAAGAGATACAGTGGCTAGTCAATCTTTAATGGTAAGAGATGAGGAATTACGTAGTTTGGGAAGAATGTTGCCAGAAAAGGTGGTGATATGTGGAATTCAGGATGAAAGGAGTCGCGTTCCCTTGTATAAGGTGAGGTTGGAAAGTCCAGTGAAGAATGGTGAAGAGGTAGTAGGAGTAATAGATAAACTATCTTGTCCAGGAATACAGTTTATCTTGGGTAATGATGTAGCTGCATCGCAGGTGGGAGTGATGCCTACTGTGGTTGATAAGACAGTGGAAAATCAGTCAACTGAAGTGTTGAAGGACGAATATCCTGGGATTTGTCCGGATTTTGTACTAACAAGGTCGCAAAGTTACAGGTTAAGGCAAGAGGAGAAATCAAAGAGTAAAGATGAAGTTGAAGTGCAATTATCACCAACAATGTTTGATCAGATGGTTGGAAAAGAACAGGAACAGGTGGAGGATGAGGCGGATATTTTTAGTTCAGGAAAATTGGCGGAGTTATAACAGAATGATGTAGAAATAAAACGGATATATCAGAAAGCAGATACAGAAGAGGAATCTGAGAGTATACCAGTGTGTTATTACCGTAAAAATGATGTCCTGATGAGAAAATGGAGACCAGTACATATGCAGGCAGCTGAAAAGTGGGCAGAAGATCATCAAGTAGTATTGCCGGTAGGGTATAGAAAGGAGGTGTTGCGAGTTGCACATGAGGTACCAGTGGGAGGTCATTTGGGAATAGGGAAAACACCAGCTAAAATACAGAATTTTTTTATTGGCCTGGACTACATTAAGATGTAGTTACATTTTGTAAATCATGTCGCACATGTCAAGTGATAGGGAACTCTCAAGCAGTGACAAAACCAGCGCCCTTAATACCCATTCCAGCATTTAAGGAACCTTTTACAAGGATCCTAATCCATTGTCTAGGACCTCTTCCTAAAACAAAAAGTGGGAATCAATATCTTTTGACTGTAATGGATGTGTCTACTAGGTTTCCAGAGGCCATTCCAGTACGTAATATTACAGCTAAAAGGATTGTGGAGGAGTTACTTCAATTCTTTACTAGATATAGATTACCACCAGAAATTCAATCCGATCAAGGAACTAATTTTACTTCAAAGTTATTCAAAGAAGTTATGGATAGCTTAGGAATAAAGCAATTTAAATCAACTGCGTCCCATCCAGAATCGCAGAGAGCGTCAGAAAGGTTGCAACAGACATTAACGCCAATGTTGAGGCCGTACTGTCAAGATTATCCAGAGGATTGGGATAAATCAATCCCATTCGTATTGTTTGCAATTAGGGATGCACCTAATGAGTCTACCAAATTTAGTCCTTTTGAACTAGTTTTTGGTCATGAGGTAAGAGGACCGCTTAAATTGATTAAGGAAAAATTGGTGGGTGCGAAATCGGAAGTTACACTATTGGATTACGTGTCAAATTTTAGGAAACGATTAAATAGAGCAGGTGAATTGGCTAGACAACATTTGAAAGTTGCACAAAATGGAATGAAACGGGTAGCGGACAAGAAATCCAAAGTTCGTAGTTTTGCCAGTGGGGATAAAGTTGTTACCAGTGGCAGGGGAGCCTTTAAAAGCTATGTTTTGTGGGCCGTATCAGATTGAAAGGAAATTAAATGAGGTGAATTAAGTGGTAAAAGCACCAGATAGAAGGAAGACTCACCGAGTGTGTCATGTGAATATGCTTAAAAGGTACTTTGAAAGGGAAGGAGAGAAAAATGAGATTTTAATGATTCTAACTCAAAGTGACGAACCAAATCCAGATGACTGTGAACTTCACATACCTCAAATTAAATTGGAAAATGAGGATGTTCTTAAAAATTGGTATGAATTGTTAAGTTACCTTCCAGAGGAAAAACGAACTGACCAGAAAGAGTTATTGAAATCACATGGGCAAGTTTGTAGTGATAAATTGGGTAGTATTAAAATGGCTATACATGATGTAGATGTAGGAAATGCTGTTCCTATCAAACAACATCCATATAGACTTCATCCGTTAAAATTGGCACAGGTTAACAAAGAGATTGAGAGTATGCTTAAAAATGGCATAATTGAAGTGGGTCGCAGCCAATGGAGCTCACCCATATTGATGGCACCTAAACCAGACGGTACCCAACGGTTGTATGTGGACTATAGAAAGGTGAATGCAGTTACAAGAACTGACTCTTATCCTATCCCACGTTTGAATGATTGCATTGAGAAAGTGGAACAATCTGCTTTTATTTCCAACTTCCAGATATGGAAAGAACATTTAAAACATCGTATGGAGTTCTTCGATCGACTTCAGGTGGCGGGGTTGGTAATGAAACTAGCCGAAAGTGAATTTGCAGGAGCCCGAATCACTTTCCTTGAGGAGTTTCTGATACCCTCAAGAGGAAGGGAAATAATGCGATTTCTTAGAATGAGTGGATTTAATCGAACTTTAGTGCAAACGTTTTGTGGCGTGATTACTCCACTGATGGAATTGCAGAAGAAACGTAAAAATATTCAATGGACTGCGGACTTTCAACAGGCATTTGACTGCCTGAAAGCTGTGATCACCAATGTTCCTGTATTGGAGAATTGCAAGGGACTCTGTGGTCAGATTGAACTAAAGTGTCTGATTCTAAAGAGAAATGCCGAGGAGTAGAGGAATGGATGGATCGTGCAGAGATTTTGTTCAAAGAGACTGTCAATCTAGAAGGATTTCGGTCGGAGGAAGAAGAACAAAGAAAAATGGACTATATTATTATACCTGTTTGCATGTGTTGTTATTTTTTTTAAACGAAAGTGTATATTTACTGTGTATATTTCTTAGTGAATGGTGCAAAAGTGAAAAATGAAACCATCTTCAAGTTGAAGGTTTTTTTTTGCTTGGGTGGAGGTATCATGGAAGAGTTCCTTTAAGACATGGATGTTTGAGCGATGTCCCTTTAAGAAAACAGTAATGCCAGAGAGTGGGTGGAGCTGGGCTTTAGGTCAGCCATTTTTCAAATTTTTGTTTCAGTTTAAAAAGCAGCTTGTGTGTGTCTGTGTGTTTCCAGAGAGCTGCAAGTTTGAAAAGAGCTTGGGAGTGCCTGTGTTAGCAGGGAGCTGGATCTCTGATATAAAAGACAATCTCTGGATCATTTGGGTGATTTAAACTGATAATTGTAAAGCCTTTAACCGGATGTGATTCTGTTTCAAGATGTTAAGTCTCTTGGAAGTTTGAAGGAACAGTTTAAGGAATTATTTACTGTTGCAATATTTTCTGAGTTATCTTTGAAGTAAGAGATCCAATGTTTATTTAAGATCTTCAGTTGAATTCATGGAATAAACAGTGTTTCGTGTTTAAAAACCCACGTGCCCATAATTGTAATCCCATATCTAGGGAAAAAGCCATGTGCTAGGAAAAGCAGCAAATCCATTAAAGGGAGAGATTGGTTGAACTCTCTGATACATTTTGGGGTTCGGAAAACGCCTCGCTCATAACAGTACCTAAAACAGCCTGTTTATAAATATCGGAAAGACCAAGGAACTGATCATCGACGCCATGAAGCGTTGCACAACACACACACCCGTCTACATCAATGGGTGCGAAGTGGAGATGGTCGATAGCTTTAAATCTCTGGGGGTCGCCATCACCAACAGTCTGTCCTGGTCCACTCACGTTGATGCAACAATCTAGAAAGCCCAACATCGTTTCTACCTCCTAAGGAAGGACAAGAAATTCATCATGTCTGCTTCGACTCTCACAAACTTCTAAAGATGCGCCATAGAGAGCATCCTATCGGGCTGCATCATAGCTTGGTATGGCAACTGCTCGGTCCAACTTCGCAAGAAACTGCAATGTGGTGAACTCAGCCCAACCCATCACACAAGCATGCCACCCGCACAGTGATTCTGCCTACAACTCCCGCTGCCGCAGGACAGCAGACAACATTATCAGAAACCCTCCCACCCAGGTTCTGACTTTTTACAGACGATTTCATCAGGCAGAAGGCACTGAAGTCTGAAGACCCGCACATCCAGACATAGGAACAGCTTCTTCCCCACAGCTACTAGGCTCCTCAACAACTCTCCCTCGGACTGATCTGTTCCCTGTAAGAACACTATTCACGACGCCCTATGCTGCTCTTGCTCATGGATTTACTTTGTTTGTCTACTTGTTCCGCACTGTGACCAATCACTGTTTGTCGATGTACCATTTGGCAATGCACTGTGTCGATTATTCTTTTTTTGCCCACTCTGTATGTAATGTGTATGTTCCTTGGTAGCAGAAAAATACTTTTCACTGTACTTCAGCACATGTGACAGTAAGCCAAATCAAAGTGGTTCCTCTCTCACGACCCGATCAATTCATTCAATCAGAACAAGACTGAATTTTGAATTCTCGCTTTTCCAACACAGCTCGATGCAATCCGGCCTCACAACTTGGAATAGATTTGCACGTCAGTGATTGCAGATCCATCATCGAAACATGAGTCCCACTTCCGAGTAAACAGCGTATGAAAAATCGACGAGGATGGGATTCGAACGCCGTTACAGAGCGCAATGGACTAGCAGTACATCGCCTTCACCACTCGGCCACCTCAACCCACAAATGCATGCGTCGAAACGTCTTAATTCGTTTTGCATTCATGAACTGATGGACAATATCCGCCTCTTTGTCTTCAGCCCCGTGTTCAATGCTGGGAATGCAGTTTTTTTCAGTAAAATGAATTCCCATCACATTCAGGGACTTTTATGAATGGACTGATGTGAAACACTTCAATATCATGTCCAAGATATTTCCACACAGTGTGAAAGCCCCCCGCTGAAAGACTGGAATGAACCATCATTTGACAGCAAAAACAAACGCTCCCGGCTTCACCGAGGAATCCGTCGATCATCGGAACACACATTTCACGATGGACATTTTCTGATCATTCAGTTGCAGGTTTCTACACCTGCCTGGCTTCATTCCCCAGGAAATAGGGATTATATTCTTTCAGCGAGTCGTGAAAGTATACTTGGAACAGATTAATGATAAATTATTGTGGTACGATGAGACTATTCCTGGTTGAAAGGTAAACTTTCCAGAAAGTGCCTTCATATGAAATGAAAAATGAAAATCGCTTATTGTCACGAGTAGGCTTCAATGAAGTTACTGTGAAAATCCCTTAGTCGCCACATTCCGGCGCCTGTTCGGGGAGGCTGGCACGGGAATTGAACCGTGCTGCTGGCCTGCCTTAAAAGCCAGCGATTTAGCCCAGTGAGCTCGGATTCGTCCATGACAAGACTGAAGAACGATCACTCGTCTATCCAATCGGTGAGGTTTGCCTCAGCGTGAGACAATATTACCAGAGTGAGAACCAGGTTAATTAGATTCAGATCACACGGTTACAATAGAACTGAATCAGGAAAACCCCGCCTTCACAGCCTTGCCACTCGCCTGAGGTATCGTGATCCTGAGGTTAAATCACCATCAGTCAGATCTCACCGTCAACGGGGAAAGCAGCCTATGGTTATCAGGCACTAAAGCACCTTAATTTATTTTGGAACTGGATCAATGTATGATGTTTCCAGGATGTGACTTCCCTCAGACTAATCAAATGATTGGCAGCCGGAAGATTAACGCCCATTGAGGAGTTACTGGTACCTGAGGCTTGGTTGGAGTATTGGTTTTAAAGGTTAATCATGAAATCTAGAGATGAAAAGCCGGGAAAGTGGGCACGAGGATTATCATGAAATCATTAAAATGTAAAAGGTGTCCATTCGGCCCATCGGCTCTGCACCGAACTCTGAAAGATTCCCAATGCCCCAACCACATCCCTGTAACGCACTACCCAACTTTATAAACACAAAGGGGCAATTTAGCATGGGCATTCCACCTAACCCACACACATTTGGACGTGCGAGGAAATCGCAGCACCCGGAGGAAACCCATAGACACAGAGAAAAAGTGCAAACTCCATACAGTCAGTGACCAAAGGCTGGAATTGAATCCGGATCGCGGGCGCTGTGAGGTAGCCACTGTGACAACGTGCCACCGTATGAGGTCATAACACGTCATATATCAGATCAAGCATGATCTCATTGAAATACAGAGCACATTCGATAGGCTGAATGGTCTACTTCTGCTCCTCCGTCTTATACCCTGATATTGTGTAAATGTGTTCCGGTTCTTGTGTAAAACTCTTGTTAAAACAACACAGACACCGCATGTCGATTGCATCTGATTATCTGGCGCAGAGAAGGCGATTGTGGAATACATGTCGTACCCATCAAACTCTGCTACTCACCTGACTGAGATTTGTTCTGTATCTGTAAATCACAGGTAGTATTCGCGAGTGGAGGGAACACTGCACCTCAGTCTCTGGAACAGGTTGTGAGAGCAAGATTCCTTCATTATGTGTCAATGTCTGGTACTGTATGTGAGGGTGGGTTTCAGTCTCTATCAGACATTGGTACTGAATGTCAGTGTGAAAATCTTTCTGTATCTGTCAATCACAATTACCGTTTGGGAAAAGTGAGATTAATCCGTAACATCATCACGGCTGTGACAGACAGAGAAAGACACACAGAAATGCAGGTAGAGACCATCAGGACACACACACAATGCCACACAGAAAAGGTGCCGAGATGGTGAAACTGTTTTTTTTCGGAAAATGTGTTTTCTGCTGCACACAGAGAGGCTGTTTGTAAATGTATACCCTGCTGTGTAACTGTGCTCTCTGCTGTGTAACTGAGCTCTCTGCTGTGTAACCGTGCTCTCTGCTGTGTAACCGTGCTCTCTGCTGTGTAACTGACCTCTCTGCTGTGTAACTGTGCTCTCTGCTGTGTAACTGTGCTCTCTGCTGTTTAACTGAGCTCTCTGCTGTGTAACTGTGCTCTCTGCTGTGTAACTGTGCTCTCTGCTGTGTAACTGACCTCTCTGCTGTGTAACTGAGCTCTCTGCGGTGTAACTGGGCTCTCTGCTGTGTAACTGGGCTCTCTGCTGTGTAACTGTGCTCTCTGCTGTGTAACTGAGCTCTCTGCTGTGTAACTGACCTCTCTGCTGTGTAACTGAGCTCTCTGCTGTGTAACTGAGCTCTCTGCTGTGTAACCGTGCTCTCTGCTGTGTAACTGTGCTCTCGGCTGTGTAAGTGGGCTCTCGGCTGTGTAACTGACCTCTCTGCTGTGTAACTGAGCTCTCTGCTGTGTAACTGAGCTCTCTGCTGTGTAACTGTGCTCTCTGCTGTGTAACTGACCTCTCTGCTGTGTAACTGAGCTCTCTGCTGTGTAACTGTGCTCTCTGTTATGTAACTGAGCTCTCTGCTATGTAACTGACCTCTCTGCTGTGTAACTGAGCTCTCTGCTGTGTACTTGAGCTCTCTGCTGTGTAACTGAGCTCTCTGCTGTGTAACTGTACACTGCTGTGTAACTGAGCTCTCTGCTGTGTAACTGACCTCTCTGCTGTGTAACTGAGCTCTCTGCTGTGTAACTGTGCTCTCTGCTGTGTAACTGTGCTCTCTGCTGTCCGCTGTGTAACTGAGCTCTCTGCTGTGTAACTGTACACTGCTGTGTAACTGATCTCTCTGCTGTGTAATTGTGCTCTCTGCTGTGTAACTGAGCTCTCTGCTGTGTAACTGTTCTCTCTGTTGGAACCGTGACTCTGCCGGTGACAGATCTTCAGTGTGGTTGTACTAATCATTCCCTGTTGTGTAAATGTGTTCCCAGTTGTGGAAACATGGTCCGTCTGAAGCAGAACCTTTCTGCGCCATTACTGAGACGAAATTTCAATTCCAGATTTATCAAATCTTGTCACGAAAGGTGAGTTCAGGCCTCTGGATTCCCAGTCCAGCGACATAATCTTGTGTTCCTGTTATCAAAACAGTTCGTTCTTCTTAACATTCTCAATACTGTGAAGGTTCATCTAATGGTTTTTTCCCCACGCAGTTTCAATCCCTACTCAAAGAAAGACTGGGACACCGTTCATCGCATTACTGCAATCCCGCGTGTCTGATTTTACAATGCTTTCTATAGAACGAATTGGCTGTATAGCTGTCAGCTGCGATGGCCGAGTGGTTAAGGCGTTGGACTCGAAATCCAATAGATTTCCCCGCGTAGGTTCGAACCCTACTCGCAGCGAAATAACGGCCATGTTGGAGCCATTTGTTCGAAAAATGCAGTTCTGTGTCATCATTCAATGTATTCTGATGAAATGTCATTACATTAGAATCTTCTTGTGCCCTGAAGCTGTTTTTCTTATTCTGCTTTCGCTCTGAATTTTCTTATTTGTCAGGACAAGATCATCACCTCAGTAACGTTCATATTAACTTCATCAGGAACCAGAATTGTGAAAATGTCTGATCACAAAGCAATGTGAAATTTATTTTTGTCACATCTTTTGCCAGAATTCATCATATGTCAGAATTTTTAATGTCTCTCATTGTGAAACTGACCAGCCGAACTGAAAGTTCTAAATAAAGCAGCGCAACAAATTGAAGGCTGGTTAACAGCCGGGAAGGCAGCAATGCTCCCCATATACCGTCACTGCCGACTTACCATGGCCCAACTATTGTTTATCTTCACTTTGCATTTGCTTGAGAGACTGTTTTTAATCATTCTTACAATGTTTATGCTATTTCACTCCAATTTAAAAATGTTCCTGAAAGTGTCAGGAACCATCCAGGAGATGGCACCAGTCCACAATACATTTATTTATGCAATTTATTTCTGATGTTCTGTGTGTAATAACAATCGCTTATTGTCACAAGTAGGCTTCAATGAACTTACTGTGAAAAGCCACATTCCGGCGCCTGTTCAGGGAGGCCGTACGGTACCATTACATAGGACTCTTACTCCGGCCTGAGACCTCAACTTGTCCTTGTGTCCCGATGCTGCCGTTTGTAACCTGCTTTGTAACCATCACTTTTATGAATTAGTCATCATTTTGTAAGTAACTTAGGTGCTAATTTCACCAGGTACCAGGAGTGTCCATAACACAGTTTGTAAACTGAAATGTACTTGTCTCATTTTTCTGGCCCGGATAACCCAGCTGTTTACTATTGTTTCTAACTGAGAACTCATGTGTTCAAAAAACATTTGTACTGAAAAAGAATGAAGCTGGATTTTAAGAAAGAAGCGCACAAATGAAGGTTATTTTGTTTATTGAATTTGAGGAGTGTCCAAATTTAAAATGCTCATGAATGAAAGAGTCTTTGCCGAACGCCTCCCGTTCAGCCAGGAGATGGCACCAGTGCACAATAAATGTATTTATGCAGTTTATTTCCAATGTTAGGAATCATTACATAGGGCTCTTACTCTGGCCTGAGAGCTTACCTTGTCTCTGTGTCCTGAGGCTGCCATCTTCACCCTGTTTAAGCAATCATAGAATACTTCTTGTGCAGAAGGAGGACATTCGGCCCATCGAGTCTGCACTGATCATCCGAAGGAGCACCCAACCTACGGCCCATACCCACGTAAACGTTTGGACTCTAAGGGCTAATTTAACATGGCCAATCCACCTAAACTGGACATCTTTGGACAGTGGAGGAAACTCACGCAGACACGGGAAGAACGTGCAAGACTGTACAAAGAACAAAGAAATGTACAGCACAGGAACAGGCCCTTCGGCCCTCCAAGCCCGTGCCGACCTTACTGCCCGACTAAGCTACAATCTTCTACCCTTCCTGGGTCCGTATCCTTCTATCCCATCCTATTCATATATTTGTCAAGATGCCCCTTAAATGTCCCTATCGTCCCTGCCTCCACTACCTCCTCTGGTAGAGAGTTCCAGGCACCCACTACCCTCTGCGTAAAAAACTTGCCTCGTACATCTACTCTAAACCTTGCCCCTCTCACCTTAAACCTATGCCCCCTAGTAATTAACCCCTCTACCCTGGGGTAAAGCCTCTGACTATCCACTCTGTCTATGCCCCTCATAATTTTGTATACCTCTATCAGGTCGCCCCTCAACCTCCTTCGTTCCAGTGAGAACAAACCGAGTTTATTCAATCGCTCCTCATAGCTTATGCCCTCCATACCAGGCAACATTCTGGTAAATCTCTTCTGCACCCTCTCTAAAGCCTCCACATCCTTCTGGTAGTGTGGCGACCAGAATTGAACACTATACTCCAAGTGTGGCCTAACTAAGGTTCTAAACAGCTGCAACATGACTTGCCAATTCTTATACTCAATGCCCCGGCCAATGAAGGCAAGCATGCCGTATGCCTTCTGACTACCTTCTCCACCTGTGTAGCCCCTTTCAGTGATCTGTGGACCTGTACTCCTAGATCTCTTTGACTTTCAATACTCTTGAGGGTTCTACCATTCACTGTATATTCCCTACCTGCATTAGCCCTTCCAAAATGCATTACCTCACATTTGTCCAGGTTAAACTCCATCTGCCATCTCTCCGCCCAAGTCTCCAGACAATCTAAATCCTGCTGTATCCTCAGACAGTCCTCATCGCTATCCGCAATTCCACCAACCTTTGTGTCGTCTGCAAACTTACTAATCAGACCAGTTACATTTTCCTCCAAATCATTTATATATACTACAAAGAGCAAAGGTCCCAGCACTGATCCCTGTGGAACACCACTGGTCACAGCCCTCCAATTAGAAAAGCATCCCTCCATTGCTACCCTCTGCCTTCTATGGCCTAGCCAGTTCTGTATCCACCTTGCCAGTTCACCCCTGATCCCGTGTGACTTCACCTTTTGTACTAGTCTACCATGAGGGACCTTGTCAAAGGCCTTACTGAAGTCCATATAGACAACATCTACTGCCCTACCTGCATCAATCATCTTAGTGACCTCCTCGAAAAACTCTATCAAGTTAGTGAGACACGACCTCCCCTTCACAAAACCGTGCTGCCTCTCACTAATACGTCCATTTGCTTCCAAATGGGAGTAGATCCTGTCTCAAAGAATTCTCTCCAGTAATTTCCCTACCACTGAAGTAAGGCTCACCGGCCTGTAGTTCCCGGGATTATCCTTGCTACCCTTCTTAAACAGAGGAACAACATTGGCTATTCTCCAGTCCTCCGGGACATCCCCTGAAGACAGCGAGGATCCAAAGATTTCTGTCAAGGCCTCAGCAATTTCCTCTCCAGCCTCCTTCAGTATTCTGGGGTAGATCCCATCCGGGCCTGGGGACTTATCTCCCTTAATATTTTTTAAGACACCCAACACCTCGTCTTTTTGGATCACAATGTGACGCAGGCTATCTACACCCCCTTCTCCAGACTCAACATCTACCAATTCCTTCTCTTTGGTGAATACTGATGCAAAGTATTCATTTAGTACCTCGCCCATTTCCTCTGGCTCCACACATAGATTCCCTTGCCTATCCTTCAGTGGGCCAACCCTTTCCCTGGCTACCCTCTTGCTTTTTATGTAAGTGTAAAAAGCCTTGGGATTTTCCTTAACCCTATTTGCCAATGACTTTTCATGACCCCTTCTAGCCCTCCTGACTCCCTGCTTAAGTTCCTTCCTACTTTCCTTATATGCCACACAGGCTTCGTCTGTTCCCAGCCTTTTAGCCCTGACAAATGCCTCCTTTTTCTTTTTGACGAGGCCTACAATATCATTCGTCATCCAAGGTTCCCGAAAATTGCCGTATTTATCTTTCTTCCTCACAGGAACATGCCGGTCCTGTATTCCTTTCAACTGGCACTTGAAAGCCTCCCACATGTCAGATGTTGATTTGCCCTCAAACATCCGCCCCCAATCTATGTTCTTCAGTTCCCGCCAATATTGTTATAATTAGCCTTCCCCCAATTTAGCACATTCATCCTCGGACCACTCTTATCCTTGTCCACCAGTACTTTAAAACTGTGGTCACTGTTACCGAAATGCTCCCCTACTGAAACATCTACCACCTGGCCGGGCTCATTCCGCAATACCAGGTCCAGTACCGCCTCTTCCCTAGTTGGACTGTTTACATATTGTTTTAAGAAGCCCTCCTGGATGCTCCTTACAAACTCTGCCCCGTCTAAGCCCCTGGCACTAAGTGAGTCCCAGTCAATATTGGGGAAGTTGAAGTCTCCCATCACCACAACCCTGTTGTTTTTACTCTTTTCCAAAATCTGTCTACCTATCTGCTCCTCTATCTCCCGCTGGCTGTTGGGAGGCCTGTAGTATACCCCCAACATTGTGACTGCACCCTTCTTATTCCTGATCTCTACCCATATAGCCTCACTGCCCTCTGAGGTGTCCTCTCGCTGTATAGCTGTGATACTCTCCTGAACAAGTAGCGCAACTCCGCCTCGCCTTTTACATCCCCCTCTATCCCGCCTGAAACATCTAAATCCTGGAACGTTTAGCTGCCAATCCTGCCCTTCCCTCAACCAGGTCTCTGTAATGGCAACAACATCATAGTTCCAAGTAGTAATCCAAGCTCTAAGTTCATCTGCCTTACCCGTAATGCTCCTTGCATTAAAACATATGCACTTCAGGCCACCAGACCCGCTGTGTTCAGCAACTTCTCCCCGTCTGCTCTGCCTCAGAGCCACACTGTCCCTATTCCCTAGTTCTCCCTCAACCCTCTCACCTTCTGACCTATTGCTCCCGTGCCCACCCCCCTGCCATACTAGTTTAAACCCTCCAGTGTGACACTAGCAAATCTCGCGGCCAGGATATTTATGCCTCTCCGGTTTAGATGCAACCCGTCCATCTTATACAGGTCACACCTGCCCCGGAAGAGCTCCCAGTGGTCCAGATAACAGAAACCCTCCCTCCTACACCAGCTGTTTAGCCACGTGTTTGTCTGCTCTATCTTCCTATTTCTAGCCTCACTGGCACGTGGCACAGGGAGTAATCCCGAGATTACAACCCTCGAGGTCCTGTCTTTTAACTTTCTGCCTAGCTCCCTGAACTCCTGCTGCAGGACCTCATGTCCCTTCCTGCCTATGTCGTTAGTACCAATATGTACAACGACCTCTACCTGTTTGCCCTCCCCCTTCAGGATTCCCTCTACCCGTTCGGAGACATCCTGGACCCTGGCACCAGGGAGGCAACATACCATCCTGGAGTCTCTTTCACGTCCACAGAAGCGCCTATCTGTTCCCCTGACTATAGAGTCCCCTATAACTATTACTCTTCTGCGCTTTGACCCTCCCTCCTGAACATCAGAGCCAGCCGTGGTGCCACTGCTCTGGCTGCTGCTGTTTTCCCCTGAGAGGCTATCCCCCCCGACAGTATCCAAAGGGGTATATCTGTTCGAGAGGGGGACAACCACAGGGGATTCCTGCACTGACTGCCTGCCCTTTCTGGTGGTCACCCATTTCTCTGCCTGCACCTTGGGTGTGACCACACTTACATAACTGCGATCTATGACGCTTTCCGCCACCTGCATGCTCCTAAGTGCATCCAATTGCTGCTCCAACCGAACCATGCGGTGTGAGGAGCTGCAGTTGGGTGCACTTTCTGCAGATGAAGCCATCCGGGACGCTGGAAGCCTCCCGGACCTGCCACATCTCACAGTCAGAGCACAGCACCCCTCTAACTGACATTGCGTCAATTAATTAAAATTAAAATGTGTCTTTTTTTTTATATAAATACTTTTTTTTTTTAAATTACAAAGTTACTGTCAACTATCTGTTTCCTAGCACTAGATTTCTAATAGAAATGCGATAGCTAACTATAATATTCTCCGATCCCTGGCTTAGATATCCTCTAAATTATAATTAAGTTATTATGTTTAATTAGTTCCCAAATACTCAAATTTTTTTTAAATTTAGGTTAGAATCCCAACCAGCCACTCAGGTCACAGCTTTTCTGTGATGTCACTTCAGTTTCCCCCCGACACACACAATTTGAAAAAAAGGTATAAAAGTAAAAATCACTTGCTTACCTTCTGAGATGTTCTCAGGTTCTCTCGCTGACAGAGACTGCTCCTCCACCTCCTATCCTTGACCTGCACAATGCTAATAATATAATAATATAATATGACACTTACCTTACACCAATGGGTCTTATTATTAGGTTAGAGGAGGAGGGTGGGTGGGAGACACTACACGTGTAGTGTCTCGGGTTTCCTCTCCACCAGAATTTATTGGGGGGGGGGGGGGACTTGCCAGAGGTCGAACTTCCGGTTCCCGCCGAAATCCAAAGGGCTGCTCCTGTAAAGGTAAGAGCTTTTAAACTAACTACTCACCTCCCAGAAGGCCCCTGCGCACCGCTGCCGCCGAAATCCAAAGGGCTGCTCCTGTAAAGGTAAGAGCTTTTAAACTAACTACTCACCTCCCAGAAGGCCCCTGCGCACCGCTGCCGCCGAAATCCAAAGGGCTGCTCCTGTAAAGGTAAGAGGTTTTTAAACTAACTACTCACCTCCCAGAAGGCCCCTGCGCACCGCTGCCGCCGAAATCCAAAGGGCTGCTCCTGTAAAGGTAAGAGCTTTTAAACTAACTACTCACCTCCCAGAAGGCCCCTGCGCACCGCTGCCGCCGAAATCCAAAGGGCTGCTCCTGTAAAGGTAAGAGCTTTTAAACTAACTACTCACCTCCCAGAAGGCCCCTGCGCACCGCTGCCGCCGAAATCCAAAGGGCTGCTCCTGTAAAGGTAAGAGGTTTTTAAACTAACTACTCACCTCCCAGAAGGCCCCTGCGCACCGCTGCCGCCGAAATCCAAAGGGCTGCTCCTGTAAAGGTAAGAGCTTTTAAACTAACTACTCACCTCCCAGAAGGCCCCTGCGCACCGCTGCCGCCGAAATCCAAAGGGCTGCTCCTGTAAAGGTAAGAGCTTTTAAACTAACTACTCACCTCCCAGAAGGCCCCTGCGCACCGCTGCCGCCGAAATCCAAAGGGCTGCTCCTGTAAAGGTAAGAGGTTTTTAAACTAACTACTCACCTCCCAGAAGGCCCCTGCGCACCGCTGCCGCCGAAATCCAAAGGGCTGCTCCTGTAAAGGTAAGAGCTTTTAAACTAACTACTCACCTCCCAGAAGGCCCCTGCGCACCGCTGCCGCCGAAATCCAAAGGGCTGCTCCTGTAAAGGTAAGAGCTTTTAAACTAACTACTCACCTCCCAGAAGGCCCCTGCGCACCGCTGCCGCCGAAATCCAAAGGGCTGCTCCTGTAAAGGTAAGAGGTTTTTAAACTAACTACTCACCTCCCAGAAGGCCCCTGCGCACCGCTGCCGCCGAAATCCAAAGGGCTGCTCCTGTAAAGGTAAGAGCTTTTAAACTAACTACTCACCTCCCAGAAGGCCCCTGCGCACCGCTGCCGCCGAAATCCAAAGGGCTGCTCCTGTAAAGGTAAGAGGTTTTTAAACTAACTACTCACCTCCCAGAAGGCCCCTGCGCACCGCTGCCGCCGAAATCCAAAGGGCTGCTCCTGTAAAGGTAAGAGCTTTTAAACTAACTACTCACCTCCCAGAAGGCCCCTGCGCACCGCTGCCGCCGAAATCCAAAGGGCTGCTCCTGTAAAGGTAAGAGGTTTTTAAACTAACTACTCACCTCCCAGAAGGCCCCTGCGCACCGCTGCCGCCGAAATCCAAAGGGCTGCTCCTGTAAAGGTAAGAGCTTTTAAACTAACTACTCACCTCCCAGAAGGCCCCTGCGCACCGCTGCCGCCGAAATCCAAAGGGCTGCTCCTGTAAAGGTAAGAGGTTTTTAAACTAACTACTCACCTCCCAGAAGGCCCCTGCGCACCGCTGCCGCCGAAATCCAAAGGGCTGCTCCTGTAAAGGTAAGAGCTTTTAAACTAACTACTCACCTCCCAGAAGGCCCCTGCGCACCGCTGCCGCCGAAATCCAAAGGGCTGCTCCTGTAAAGGTAAGAGCTTTTAAACTAACTACTCACCTCCCAGAAGGCCCCTGCGCACCGCTGCCGCCGAAATCCAAAGGGCTGCTCCTGTAAAGGTAAGAGGTTTTTAAACTAACTACTCACCTCCCAGAAGGCCCCTGCGCACCGCTGCCGCCGAAATCCAAAGGGCTGCTCCTGTAAAGGTAAGAGCTTTTAAACTAACTACTCACCTCCCAGAAGGCCCCTGCGCACCGCTGCCGCCGAAATCCAAAGGGCTGCTCCTGTAAAGGTAAGAGCTTTTAAACTAACTACTCACCTCCCAGAAGGCCCCTGCGCACCGCTGCCGCCGAAATCCAAAGGGCTGCTCCTGTAAAGGTAAGAGGTTTTTAAACTAACTACTCACCTCCCAGAAGGCCCCTGCGCACCGCTGCCGCCGAAATCCAAAGGGCTGCTCCTGTAAAGGTAAGAGCTTTTAAACTAACTACTCACCTCCCAGAAGGCCCCTGCGCACCGCTGCCGCCGAAATCCAAAGGGCTGCTCCTGTAAAGGTAAGAGCTTTTAAACTAACTACTCACCTCCCAGAAGGCCCCTGCGCACCGCTGCCGCCGAAATCCAAAGGGCTGCTCCTGTAAAGGTAAGAGGTTTTTAAACTAACTACTCACCTCCCAGAAGGCCCCTGCGCACCGCTGCCGCCGAAATCCAAAGGGCTGCTCCTGTAAAGGTAAGAGCTTTTAAACTAACTACTCACCTCCCAGAAGGCCCCTGCGCACCGCTGCCGCCGAAATCCAAAGGGCTGCTCCTGTAAAGGTAAGAGCTTTTAAACTAACTACTCACCTCCCAGAAGGCCCCTGCGCACCGCTGCCGCCGAAATCCAAAGGGCTGCTCCTGTAAAGGTAAGAGGTTTTTAAACTAACTACTCACCTCCCAGAAGGCCCCTGCGCACCGCTGCCGCCGAAATCCAAAGGGCTGCTCCTGTAAAGGTAAGAGCTTTTAAACTAACTACTCACCTCCCAGAAGGCCCCTGCGCACCGCTGCCGCCGAAATCCAAAGGGCTGCTCCTGTAAAGGTAAGAGGTTTTTAAACTAACTACTCACCTCCCAGAAGGCCCCTGCGCACCGCTGCCGCCGAAATCCAAAGGGCTGCTCCTGTAAAGGTAAGAGCTTTTAAACTAACTACTCACCTCCCAGAAGGCCCCTGCGCACCGCTGCCGCCGAAATCCAAAGGGCTGCTCCTGTAAAGGTAAGAGGTTTTTAAACTAACTACTCACCTCCCAGAAGGCCCCTGCGCACCGCTGCCGCCGAAATCCAAAGGGCTGCTCCTGTAAAGGTAAGAGCTTTTAAACTAACTACTCACCTCCCAGAAGGCCCCTGCGCACCGCTGCCGCCGAAATCCAAAGGGCTGCTCCTGTAAAGGTAAGAGCTTTTAAACTAACTACTCACCTCCCAGAAGGCCCCTGCGCACCGCTGCCGCCGAAATCCAAAGGGCTGCTCCTGTAAAGGTAAGAGCTTTTAAACTAACTACTCACCTCCCAGAAGGCCCCTGCGCACCGCTGCCGCCGAAATCCAAAGGGCTGCTCCTGTAAAGGTAAGAGCTTTTAAACTAACTACTCACCTCCCAGAAGGCCCCTGCGCACCGCTGCCGCCGAAATCCAAAGGGCTGCTCCTGTAAAGGTAAGAGCTTTTAAACTAACTACTCACCTCCCAGAAGGCCCCTGCGCACCGCTGCCGCCGAAATCCAAAGGGCTGCTCCTGTAAAGGTAAGAGGTTTTTAAACTAACTACTCACCTCCCAGAAGGCCCCTGCGCACCGCTGCCGCCGAAATCCAAAGGGCTGCTCCTGTAAAGGTAAGAGCTTTTAAACTAACTACTCACCTCCCAGAAGGCCCCTGCGCACCGCTGCCGCCGAAATCCAAAGGGCTGCTCCTGTAAAGGTAAGAGCTTTTAAACTAACTATTCACCTCCCAGAAGGCCCCTGCGCACCGCTGCCGCCGAAATCCAAAGGGCTGCTCCTGTAAAGGTAAGAGGTTTTTAAACTAACTACTCACCTCCCAGAAGGCCCCTGCGCACCGCTGCCGCCGAAATCCAAAGGGCTGCTCCTGTAAAGGTAAGAGCTTTTAAACTAACTACTCACCTCCCAGAAGGCCCCTGCGCACCGCTGCCGCCGAAATCCAAAGGGCTGCTCCTGTAAAGGTAAGAGGTTTTTAAACTAACTACTCACCTCCCAGAAGGCCCCTGCGCACCGCTGCCGCCGAAATCCAAAGGGCTGCTCCTGTAAAGGTAAGAGCTTTTAAACTAACTACTCACCTCCCAGAAGGCCCCTGCGCACCGCTGCCGCCGAAATCCAAAGGGCTGCTCCTGTAAAGGTAAGAGGTTTTTAAACTAACTACTCACCTCCCAGAAGGCCCCTGCGCACCGCTGCCGCCGAAATCCAAAGGGCTGCTCCTGTAAAGGTAAGAGCTTTTAAACTAACTACTCACCTCCCAGAAGGCCCCTGCGCACCGCTGCCGCCGAAATCCAAAGGGCTGCTCCTGTAAAGGTAAGAGCTTTTAAACTAACTACTCACCTCCCAGAAGGCCCCTGCGCACCGCTGCCGCCGAAATCCAAAGGGCTGCTCCTGTAAAGGTAAGAGCTTTTAAACTAACTACTCACCTCCCAGAAGGCCCCTGCGCACCGCTGCCGCCGAAATCCAAAGGGCTGCTCCTGTAAAGGTAAGAGGTTTTTAAACTAACTACTCACCTCCCAGAAGGCCCCTGCGCACCGCTGCCGCCGAAATCCAAAGGGCTGCTCCTGTAAAGGTAAGAGCTTTTAAACTAACTACTCACCTCCCAGAAGGCCCCTGCGCACCGCTGCCGCCGAAATCCAAAGGGCTGCTCCTGTAAAGGTAAGAGGTTTTTAAACTAACTACTCACCTCCCAGAAGGCCCCTGCGCACCGCTGCCGCCGAAATCCAAAGGGCTGCTCCTGTAAAGGTAAGAGCTTTTAAACTAACTACTCACCTCCCAGAAGGCCCCTGCGCACCGCTGCCGCCGAAATCCAAAGGGCTGCTCCTGTAAAGGTAAGAGGTTTTTAAACTAACTACTCACCTCCCAGAAGGCCCCTGCGCACCGCTGCCGCCGAAATCCAAAGGGCTGCTCCTGTAAAGGTAAGAGCTTTTAAACTAACTACTCACCTCCCAGAAGGCCCCTGCGCACCGCTGCCGCCGAAATCCAAAGGGCTGCTCCTGTAAAGGTAAGAGGTTTTTAAACTAACTACTCACCTCCCAGAAGGCCCCTGCGCACCGCTGCCGCCGAAATCCAAAGGGCTGCTCCTGTAAAGGTAAGAGCTTTTAAACTAACTACTCACCTCCCAGAAGGCCCCTGCGCACCGCTGCCGCCGAAATCCAAAGGGCTGCTCCTGTAAAGGTAAGAGCTTTTAAACTAACTACTCACCTCCCAGAAGGCCCCTGCGCACCGCTGCCGCCGAAATCCAAAGGGCTGCTCCTGTAAAGGTAAGAGCTTTTAAACTAACTACTCACCTCCCAGAAGGCCCCTGCGCACCGCTGCCGCCGAAATCCAAAGGGCTGCTCCTGTAAAGGTAAGAGGTTTTTAAACTAACTACTCACCTCCCAGAAGGCCCCTGCGCACCGCTGCCGCCGAAATCCAAAGGGCTGCTCCTGTAAAGGTAAGGTTTTTAAACTCACTACTCACCTCCAAGAAGGCCCCTGCGCACCGCTGCCGCCGAAATCCAAAGGGCTGCTCCTGTAAAGGTAAGAGCTTTTAAACTAACTACTCACCTCCCAGAAGGCCCCTGCGCACCGCTGCCGCCGAAATCCAAAGGGCTGCTCCTGTAAAGGTAAGAGCTTTTAAACTAACTACTCACCTCCCAGAAGGCCCCTGCGCACCGCTGCCGCCGAAATCCAAAGGGCTGCTCCTGTAAAGGTAAGAGGTTTTTAAACTAACTACTCACCTCCCAGAAGGCCCCTGCGCACCGCTGCCGCCGAAATCCAAAGGGCTGCTCCTGTAAAGGTAAGGTTTTTAAACTCACTACTCACCTCCAAGAAGGCCCCTGCGCACCGCTGCCGCCGAAATCCAAAGGGCTGCTCCTGTAAAGGTAAGAGCTTTTAAACTAACTACTCACCTCCCAGAAGGCCCCTGCGCACCGCTGCCGCCGAAATCCAAAGGGCTGCTCCTGTAAAGGTAAGAGGTTTTTAAACTAACTACTCACCTCCCAGAAGGCCCCTGCGCACCGCTGCCGCCGAAATCCAAAGGGCTGCTCCTGTAAAGGTAAGTGGTTTTTAAACTAACTACTCACCTCCCAGAAGGCCCCTGCGCACCGCTGCCGCCGAAATCCAAAGGGCTGCTCCTGTAAAGGTAAGGTTTTTAAACTCACTACTCACCTCCAAGAAGGCCCCTGCGCACCGCTGCCGCCGAAATCCAAAGGGCTGCTCCTGTAAAGGTAAGAGCTTTTAAACTAACTACTCACCTCCCAGAAGGCCCCTGCGCACCGCTGCCGCCGAAATCCAAAGGGCTGCTCCTGTAAAGGTAAGAGGTTTTTAAACTAACTACTCACCTCCCAGAAGGCCCCTGCGCACCGCTGCCGCCGAAATCCAAAGGGCTGCTCCTGTAAAGGTAAGGTTTTTAAACTCACTACTCACCTCCAAGAAGGCCCCTGCGCACCGCTGCCGCCGAAATCCAAAGGGCTGCTCCTGTAAAGGTAAGAGCTTTTAAACTAACTACTCACCTCCCAGAAGGCCCCTGCGCACCGCTGCCGCCGAAATCCAAAGGGCTGCTCCTGTAAAGGTAAGAGCTTTTAAACTAACTACTCACCTCCCAGAAGGCCCCTGCGCACCGCTGCCGCCGAAATCCAAAGGGCTGCTCCTGTAAAGGTAAGAGCTTTAAAAATAACTACTCACCTCCCAGAAGGCCCCTGCGCACCGCTGCCGCCGAAATCCAAAGGGCTGCTCCTGTAAAGGTAAGAGGTTTTTAAACTAACTACTCACCTCCCAGAAGGCCCCTGCGCACCGCTGCCGCCGAAATCCAAAGGGCTGCTCCTGTAAAGGTAAGGTTTTTAAACTCACTACTCACCTCCAAGAAGGCCCCTGCGCACCGCTGCCGCCGAAATCCAAAGGGCTGCTCCTGTAAAGGTAAGAGCTTTTAAACTAACTACTCACCTCCCAGAAGGCCCCTGCGCACCGCTGCCGCCGAAATCCAAAGGGCTGCTCCTGTAAAGGTAAGAGCTTTTAAACTAACTACTCACCTCCCAGAAGGCCCCTGCGCACCGCTGCCGCCGAAATCCAAAGGGCTGCTCCTGTAAAGGTAAGTGGTTTTTAAACTAACTACTCACCTCCCAGAAGGCCCCTGCGCACCGCTGCCGCCGAAATCCAAAGGGCTGCTCCTGTAAAGGTAAGGTTTTTAAACTCACTACTCACCTCCAAGAAGGCCCCTGCGCACCGCTGCCGCCGAAATCCAAAGGGCTGCTCCTGTAAAGGTAAGTGGTTTTTAAACTAACTACTCACCTCCCAGAAGGCCCCTGCGCACCGCTGCCGCCGAAATCCAAAGGGCTGCTCCTGTAAAGGTAAGGTTTTTAAACTCACTACTCACCTCCAAGAAGGCCCCTGCGCACCGCTGCCGCCGAAATCCAAAGGGCTGCTCCTGTAAAGGTAAGAGCTTTTAAACTAACTACTCACCTCCCAGAAGGCCCCTGCGCACCGCTGCCGCCGAAATCCAAAGGGCTGCTCCTGTAAAGGTAAGAGGTTTTTAAACTAACTACTCACCTCCCAGAAGGCCCCTGCGCACCGCTGCCGCCGAAATCCAAAGGGCTGCTCCTGTAAAGGTAAGAGGTTTTTAAACTAACTACTCACCTCCCAGAAGGCCCCTGCGCACCGCTGCCGCCGAAATCCAAAGGGCTGCTCCTGTAAAGGTAAGGTTTTTAAACTCACTACTCACCTCCAAGAAGGCCCCTGCGCACCGCTGCCGCCGAAATCCAAAGGGCTGCTCCTGTAAAGGTAAGAGCTTTTAAACTAACTACTCACCTCCCAGAAGGCCCCTGCGCACCGCTGCCGCCGAAATCCAAAGGGCTGCTCCTGTAAAGGTAAGAGGTTTTTAAACTAACTACTCACCTCCCAGAAGGCCCCTGCGCACCGCTGCCGCCGAAATCCAAAGGGCTGCTCCTGTAAAGGTAAGGTTTTTAAACTCACTACTCACCTCCAAGAAGGCCCCTGCGCACCGCTGCCGCCGAAATCCAAAGGGCTGCTCCTGTAAAGGTAAGAGGTTTTTAAACTAACTACTCACCTCCCAGAAGGCCCCTGCGCACCGCTGCCGCCGAAATCCAAAGGGCTGCTCCTGTAAAGGTAAGGTTTTTAAACTAACTACTCACCTCCCAGAAGGCCCCTGCGCACCGCTGCCGCCGAAATCCAAAGGGCTGCTCCTGTAAAGGTAAGAGGTTTTTAAACTAACTACTCACCTCCCAGAAGGCCCCTGCGCACCGCTGCCGCCGAAATCCAAAGGGCTGCTCCTGTAAAGGTAAGGTTTTTAAACTCACTACTCACCTCCAAGAAGGCCCCTGCGCACCGCTGCCGCCGAAATCCAAAGGGCTGCTCCTGTAAAGGTAAGAGCTTTTAAACTAACTACTCACCTCCCAGAAGGCCCCTGCGCACCGCTGCCGCCGAAATCCAAAGGGCTGCTCCTGTAAAGGTAAGAGGTTTTTAAACTAACTACTCACCTCCCAGAAGGCCCCTGCGCACCGCTGCCGCCGAAATCCAAAGGGCTGCTCCTGTAAAGGTAAGGTTTTTAAACTCACTACTCACCTCCAAGAAGGCCCCTGCGCACCGCTGCCGCCGAAATCCAAAGGGCTGCTCCTGTAAAGGTAAGAGCTTTTAAACTAACTACTCACCTCCCAGAAGGCCCCTGCGCACCGCTGCCGCCGAAATCCAAAGGGCTGCTCCTGTAAAGGTAAGGTTTTTAAACTCACTCCTCACCTCCAAGAAGGCCCCTGCGCACCGCTGCCGCCGAAATCCAAAGGGCTGCTCCTGTAAAGGTAAGAGCTTTTAAACTAACTACTCACCTCCCAGAAGGCCCCTGCGCACCGCTGCCGCCGAAATCCAAAGGGCTGCTCCTGTAAAGGTAAGAGGTTTTTAAACTAACTACTCACCTCCCAGAAGGCCCCTGCGCACCGCTGCCGCCGAAATCCAAAGGGCTGCTCCTGTAAAGGTAAGGTTTTTAAACTCACTACTCACCTCCAAGAAGGCCCCTGCGCACCGCTGCCGCCGAAATCCAAAGGGCTGCTCCTGTAAAGGTAAGAGCTTTTAAACTAACTACTCACCTCCCAGAAGGCCCCTGCGCACCGCTGCCGCCGAAATCCAAAGGACTGCTCCTGTAAAGGTAAGAGGTTTTTAAACTAACTACTCACCTCCCAGAAGGCCCCTGCGCACCGCTGCCGCCGAAATCCAAAGGGCTGCTCCTGTAAAGGTAAGAGGTTTTTAAACTAACTACTCACCTCCCAGAAGGCCCCTGCGCACCGCTGCCGCCGAAATCCAAAGGGCTGCTCCTGTAAAGGTAAGGTTTTTAAATACACTACTCACCTCCCAGAAGGCCCCTGCGCACCGCTGCCGCCGAAATCCAAAGGGCTGCTCCTGTAAAGGTAAGGTTTTTAAACTCACTACTCACCTCCCAGAAGGCCCCTGCGCACCGCTGCCGCCGAAATCCAAAGGGCTGCTCCTGTAAAGGTAAGGTTTTTAAACTCACTACTCACCTCCAAGAAGGCCCCTGCGCACCGCTGCCGCCGAAATCCAAAGGGCTGCTCCTGTAAAGGTAAGGTTTTTAAACTAACTACTCACCTCCCAGAAGGCCCCTGCGCACCGCTGCCGCCGAAATCCAAAGGGCTGCTCCTGTAAAGGTAAGAGCTTTTAAACTCACTACTCACCTCCCAGAAGGCCCCTGCGCACCGCTGCCGCCGAAATCCAAAGGGCTGCTCCTGTAAAGGTAAGAGCTTTTAAACTCACTACTCACCTCCAAGAAGGCCCCTGCGCACCGCTGCCGCCGAAATCCAAAGGGCTGCTCCTGTAAAGGTAAGAGGTTTTTAAACTAACTACTCACCTCCCAGAAGGCCCCTGCGCACCGCTGCCGCCGAAATCCAAAGGGCTGCTCCTGTAAAGGTAAGAGCTTTTAAACTCACTACTCACCTCCCAGAAGGCCCCTGCGCACCGCTGCCGCCGAAATCCAAAGGGCTGCTCCTGTAAAGGTAAGAGCTTTTAAACTAACTACTCACCTCCCAGAAGGCCCCTGCGCACCGATGCCGCCGAAATCCAAAGGGCTGCTCCTGTAAAGGTAAGAGCTTTTAAACTCACTACTCACCTCCCAGAAGGCCCCTGCGCACCGCTGCCGCCGAAATCCAAAGGGCTGCTCCTGTAAAGGTAAGAGCTTTTAAACTAACTACTCACCTCCCAGAAGGCCCCTGCGCACCGCTGCCGCCGAAATCCAAAGGGCTGCTCCTGTAAAGGTAAGAGCTTTTAAACTAACTACTCACCTCCCAGAAGGCCCCTGCGCACCGCTGCCGCCGAAATCCAAAGGGCTGCTCCTGTAAAGGTAAGGTTTTTAAACTCACTACTCACCTCCAAGAAGGCCCCTGCGCACCGCTGCCGCCGAAATCCAAAGGGCTGCTCCTGTAAAGGTAAGGTTTTTAAACTAACTACTCACCTCCCAGAAGGCCCCTGCGCACCGCTGCCGCCGAAATCCAAAGGGCTGCTCCTGTAAAGGTAAGAGCTTTTAAACTCACTACTCACCTCCCAGAAGGCCCCTGCGCACCGCTGCCGCCGAAATCCAAAGGGCTGCTCCTGTAAAGGTAAGAGCTTTTAAACTCACTACTCACCTCCAAGAAGGCCCCTGCGCACCGCTGCCGCCGAAATCCAAAGGGCTGCTCCTGTAAAGGTAAGAGGTTTTTAAACTAACTACTCACCTCCCAGAAGGCCCCTGCGCACCGCTGCCGCCGAAATCCAAAGGGCTGCTCCTGTAAAGGTAAGAGCTTTTAAACTCACTACTCACCTCCCAGAAGGCCCCTGCGCACCGCTGCCGCCGAAATCCAAAGGGCTGCTCCTGTAAAGGTAAGAGCTTTTAAACTAACTACTCACCTCCAAGAAGGCCCCTGCGCACCGCTGCCGCCGAAATCCAAAGGGCTGCTCCTGTAAAGGTAAGAGCTTTTAAACTCACTACTCACCTCCCAGAAGGCCCCTGCGCACCGCTGCCGCCGAAATCCAAAGGGCTGCTCCTGTAAAGGTAAGAGCTTTTAAACTCACTACTCACCTCCAAGAAGGCCCCTGCGCACCGCTGCCGCCGAAATCCAAAGGGCTGCTCCTGTAAAGGTAAGGTTTTTAAACTCACTACTCACCTCCAAGAAGGCCCCTGCGCACCGCTGCCGCCGAAATCCAAAGGGCTGCTCCTGTAAAGGTAAGGTTTTTAAATACACTACTCACCTCCCAGAAGGCCCCTGCGCACCGTTGCCGCCGAAATCCAAAGGGCTGCTCCTGTAAAGGTAAGGTTTTTAAATACACTACTCACCTCCCAGAAGGCCCCTGCGCACCGCTGCCGCCGAAATCCAAAGGGCTGCTCCTGTAAAGGTAAGAGCTTTTAAACTAACTACTCACCTCCCAGAAGGCCCCTGCGCACCGCTGCCGCCGAAATCCAAAGGGCTGCTCCTGTAAAGGTAAGAGCTTTTAAACTCACTACTCACCTCCAAGAAGGCCCCTGCGCACCGCTGCCGCCGAAATCCAAAGGGCTGCTCCTGTAAAGGTAAGAGCTTTTAAACTCACTACTCACCTCCCAGAAGGCCCCTGCGCACCGCTGCCGCCGAAATCCAAAGGGCTGCTCCTGTAAAGGTAAGAGCTTTTAAACTCACTACTCACCTCCCAGAAGGCCCCTGCGCACCGCTGCCGCCGAAATCCAAAGGGCTGCTCCTGTAAAGGTAAGAGCTTTTAAACTAACTACTCACCTCCCAGAAGGCCCCTGCGCACCGCTGCCGCCGAAATCCAAAGGGCTGCTCCTGTAAAGGTAAGAGCTTTTAAACTAACTACTCACCTCCAAGAAGGCCCCTGCGCACCGCTGCCGCCGAAATCCAAATCAGAGAATAAGTAAATCCCATACTCACACACTGTAACAGAGAATGAGTAAATACCACACACACACACTGTATCAGAGAGTGAGTAATTCACACACTCACACACTGTATCAGAGAGTGAGTAAATCCCACACTCACACACTGTATCAGAGAGTGTGTAAATCCCCCCCACACACACTGTATCAGAGAGTGAGTAAATCCCACACTCACACACTGTATCAGAGAGTGAGTAAATCACACACTCACACACTGTATCAGAGAGTGAGTAAATCCCACACTCACACTGTATCAGGCAGTGAGTAAATCCCACAGTCACACACTGTATCAGAGAGTGAGTAAATCCCACACTCTCACACTGTATCAGAGAGTGAATAAATCCCTAACTCACACACTGTATCAGAGAAAGTAAATCCCACATTTGCACACTGTCACAGAGTGAGTAAATCTCACACTCACACTATCAGAGCGTGAAGAAATCACACACTCACATACTGTATCAGAGTGAGTAAATCCCACATTCACACACTGTACCTGCGAGTGAGTAAATCCCACACACACACACACTGTATTAGAGAGTGAGTAAATACCACACTCACACACTGTATCAGAGAGTGAGTAAATCCCACACTCACACACTGTACCAGAGAGTGAGTAAATCCCACACTCACACACTGTATCAGAGTGAGTAAATCCCACAGTCACACACTGTATCAGAGAGTGAGTAAATCCCACACTCACACACTGTATCGGAGAGTGAGTAAATCCCACACTCACACACTGTATCAGAGAGTGAGTAAATCCCACACTCACACACTGTGTCAGAGAGTGAGTAAATCTCACACTCACACACTGTATCAGAGAGTGAGTAAATCCCACACTCTCACACTGTGTCAGAGAGTGAGTAAATCTCACACTCACACACTGTATCAGAGAGTGAGTAAATTTCACACTCACACACTGTATCAGAGAGTGAGTAAATCCCACTCACACACTATCAGAGTGAGTAAATCCCATCCTCACACACTGTATCAGAGTGATTAAATCCCACACTCACACACTGTATCAGAGAGTGAGTAAATCCCACACTCACACTGTATCAGAGAGTGAGTAAATCCCACACTCACACACTGTATCAGAGAGTGAGTAAATCCCACACTCACACACTGTATCAGAGAGTGAGTAAATCCCACACTCACACACTGTATCAGAAAGTGAGTAAATCCAACACTCACACACTGTATCAGAGAGTGAGTAAATCTCAGTCACACACTGTATCAGAGAGTGAGTAAATCCCACACTCTCACACTGTATGAGAGAATGAGCAAATCCCACACTCTCACACTGTATCAGAGAGTGAGTAACTCCCACACACACTGTATCAGAGAGTGAGTAAATCCTACACACACACAATGTTTCAGAGAGTGAGTAAATCCCACACTCACACTGTATCAGAGAGTGAGTAAATCCCACACTCACACTGTATCAGAGATTGAGTAAATCCCTGACACACACACAATATCAGAGTGAGTAAATCCAACACTCACACTGTATCAGAGAGTGAGTAAATCCCACATTCTCACACTGTATCAGAGAATGAGTAAATCCCCCACTCACACACTGTATCAGAGAGTGAGTAAATCACACACTCACACACTGTATCAGAGAGTGAGTAAATCCCCCACACACACACTGTATGAGAGAGTGAGTAAATCACACACTCACACACTGTATCAGAGAGTGAGTAAATCCCACACTCACACACTGTATCAGAGAGTGAGTAAATCCCCCACACACACACTGTATCAGAGAGTGAGTAAATCACACACTCACACACTGTATCAGAGAGTGAGTAAATCCCACACTCACACACTGTATCAGAGAGTGAGTAAATCCCACACTCCCACTGTATCAGAGAGTGAGTAAATCCCACACTCACACACTGTATCAGAGAGTGAGTAAATCCCACACTCACACACTGTATCAGAGTGAGTAAATCTCACTCACACACTGTGTCAGAGTGAGTGAATCCCTCACTCACACTGTATCAGAGAGTGAGTAAATCCCACACTCTCACACACTGTATCAGAGAGTGAGTAAATCCCACACTCACACACTGTATCAGAAAGTGAGTAAACCCCACACTCACACACTGTATCAGAGAGTGAGTAAATCCCACACTCACACACTGTATCAGAGAGTGAATAAATCCCACACTCACACACTGTAACAGAGAATGAGTAAATACCACACTCACTCACTGTATCAGAGAGTGAGTAAATCCCCCACACACACTGTCTCAGAGAGTGAGTTAATCCCACACACACACACTGTATCAGAGAGTGAGTAATTCACACACTCACACACTGTATCAGAGGGTGAGTAAATCCCACACTCACACACTGTATCAGAGAGTGTGTAAATCCCCCACACACACACAGTATCAGAGAGTGAGTAAATCACACACTCACACACTGTATCAGAGAGTGAGTAAATCCCACACTCACACTGTATCAGAGAGTGAGTAAATCACACACTCACACACTGTTTCAGAGAGTGAGTAATTCACACACTCACACACTGTATCAGAGAGTGAGTAAATCCCACACTCACACACTGTATCAGAGAGTGAGTAAATCCCCCACACACACACTTTATCAGAGAGTGAGTAAATCACACACTCACACACTGTATCAGAGAGTGAGTAAATCCCACACTCACACTGTATCAGGCAGTGAGTAAATCCCACACTCACACACTGTATCAGAGAGTGAGTAAATCCCACACTCTCACACTGTATCAGAGAGTGAATAAATCCCTAACTCACACACTGTATCAGAGAAATTAAATCCCACATTTGCACACTGTCACAGAGTGAGTAAATCTCACACTCACACTATCAGAGCGTGAAGAAATCACACACTCACATACTGTATCAGAGTGAGTAAATCCCACATTCACACACTGTACCTGTGAGTGAGTAAATCCCACACACACACACTGTATCAGAGAGTGAGTAAATACCACACTCACACACTGTATCAGAGAGTGAGTAAATCCCACACTCACACACTGTATCAGAGAGTGAGTAAATCCCACACTCACACACTGTATCGGAGAGTGAGTAAATCCCACACTCACACACTGTATCAGAGAGTGAGTAAATCCCACACTCACACACTGTGTCAGAGAGTGAGTAAATCTCACACTCACACACTGTATCAGAGAGTGAGTAAATCCCACACTCACACACTGTGTCAGAGAGTGAGTAAATCTCACTCTCACACACTGTATCAGAGAGTGAGTAAATCCCACACTCACACACTGTATCAGAGAGTGAGTAAATCCCACTCACACACTATCAGAGTGAGTAAATCCCATACTCACACACTGTATCAGAGTGAGTAAATCCCACACTCACACACTGTATCAGAGAGTGAGTAAATCCCACACTCACACTGTTTCAGAGAGTGAGTAAATCCCACACTCTCACACTGTATCAGAGAGTGAGTAAATCCCACACACACACTGTATCAGAGAGTGAGTAAATCTCACTCACACACTGTATCAGAGAGTGAGTAAATCCCACACTCTCACACACTGTATCAGAGAGTGAGTAAATCCCACACTCACACACTGTATCAGAAAGTGAGTAAATCCCACACTCACACACTGTATCAGAGAGTGAGTAAATCCCACACTCACACACTGTATCAGAGAGTGAGTAAATCCAACACTCACACACTGTATCAGAGAGTGAGTAAATCTCAGTCACACACTGTATCAGAGAGTGAGTAAATCCCACACTCACACACTGTATCAGAGAGTGAGTAAATCCCACACTCACGCACTGTATCAGAGAGTGAGTAAATCCAACACTCACACACTATCAGAGAATGAGTAAATCCCACACTCACACAGTGTATCAGAGAATGAGTAAATACCACATTCACGCACTGTATCAGAGAGTGAGTAAATCCCCCACACACACTGTATCAGAGAGTGAGTAAATCCCCCACTCACACACTGTATCAGAGACTGAGTAAATCCCACACTCACACACTGTATCAGAGAGTGAGTAAATCCCACACTCACACACTGTATCAGAGAGTGAGTAAATCCCCCACACACACACTGTATGAGAGAGTGAGTAAATCACACACTCACACACTGTATCAGAGAGTGAGTAAATCCCACACTCACACACTGTATCAGAGAGTGAGTAAATCCCCCACACACACACTGTATCAGAGAGTGAGTAAATCACACACTCACACACTGTATCAGAGAGTGAGTTAATCCCACACTCACACACTGTATCAGAGAGTGAGTAAATCCCACATTTGCACACTGTCACAGAATGAGTAAATCTCACACTCACACTGTACCTGTGAGTGAGTAAATCCCACACTCACACACTGTATCGGAGAGTGAGTAAATCCCACACTCACACACTGTATCAGAGAGTGAGTAAATCCCACACTCACACACTGTGTCAGAGAGTGAGTAAATCTCACACTCACACACTGTATCAGAGAGTGAGTAAATCCCACACTCACACACTGTGTCAGAGAGTGAGTAAATCTCACTCTCACACACTGTATCAGAGAGTGAGTAAATCCCACACTCACACACTGTATCAGAGAGTGAGTAAATCCCACTCACACACTATCAGAGTGAGTAAATCCCATACTCACACACTGTATCAGAGTGAGTAAATCCCACACTCACACACTGTATCAGAGAGTGAGTAAATCCCACACTCACACTGTTTCAGAGAGTGAGTAAATCCCACACTCTCACACTGTATCAGAGAGTGAGTAAATCCCACACACACACTGTATCAGAGAGTGAGTAAATCTCACTCACACACTGTATCAGAGAGTGAGTAAATCCCACACTCTCACACACTGTATCAGAGAGTGAGTAAATCCCACACTCACACACTGTATCAGAAAGTGAGTAAATCCCACACTCACACACTGTATCAGAGAGTGAGTAAATCCCACACTCACACACTGTATCAGAGAGTGAGTAAATCCAACACTCACACACTGTATCAGAGAGTGAGTAAATCTCAGTCACACACTGTATCAGAGAGTGAGTAAATCCCACACTCACACACTGTATCAGAGAGTGAGTAAATCCCACACTCACGCACTGTATCAGAGAGTGAGTAAATCCAACACTCACACACTATCAGAGAATGAGTAAATCCCACACTCACACAGTGTATCAGAGAATGAGTAAATACCGCATTCACGCACTGTATCAGAGAGTGAGTAAATCCCCCACATACACTGTATCAGAGAGTGAGTAAATCCCCCACTCACACACTGTATCAGAGACTGAGTAAATCACACACTCACACACTGTATCAGAGAGTGAGTAAATCCCACACTCACACACTGTATCAGAGAGTGAGTAAATCCCCCACACACACACTGTATGAGAGAGTGAGTAAATCACACACTCACACACTGTATCAGAGAGTGAGTAAATCCCACACTCACACACTGTATCAGAGAGTGAGTAAATCCCCCACACACACACTGTATCAGAGAGTGAGTAAATCACACACTCACACACTGTATCAGAGAGTGAGTTAATCCCACACTCACACACTGTGTCAGAGAGTGAGTAAATCTCACTCTCACACACTGTATCAGAGAGTGAGTAAATCCCACACTCACACACTGTATCAGAGAGTGAGTAAATCCCACTCACACACTATCAGAGTGAGTAAATCCCATACTCACACACTGTATCAGAGTGAGTAAATCCCACACTCACACACTGTATCAGAGAGTGAGTAAATCCCACACTCACACTGTTTCAGAGAGTGAGTAAATCCCACACTCTCACACTGTATCAGAGAGTGAGTAAATCCCACACACACACTGTATCAGAGAGTGAGTAAATCCCACACTCACACACTGTATCAGAGAGTGAGTAAATCCCCCACACACACACTGTATCAGAGAGTGAGTAAATCACACACTCACACACTGTATCAGAGAGTGAGTTAATCCCACACTCACACACTGTATCAGAGAGTGAGTAAATCCCACTCACACACTATCAGAGTGAGTAAATCCCATACTCACACACTGTATCAGAGTGAGTAAATCCCCCACACACACACTGTATCAGAGAGTGAGTAAATCCCACACTCACACTGTTTCAGAGAGTGAGTAAATCCCACACTCTCACACTGTATCAGAGAGTGAGTAAATCCCACACACACACTGTATCAGAGAGTGAGTAAATCTCACTCACACACTGTATCAGAGAGTGAGTAAATCCCACACTCTCACACACTGTATCAGAGAGTGAGTAAATCTCAGTCACACACTGTATCAGAGAGTGAGTAAATCCCACACTCCACACTGTATCAGAGAGTGAGTAAATCCCACACTCACGCACTGTATCAGAGAGTGAGTAAATCCAACACTCACACACTATCAGAGAATGAGTAAATCCCACACTCACACAGTGTATCAGAGAATGAGTAAATACCACATTCACGCACTGTATCAGAGAGTGAGTAAATCCCCCACACACACTGTATCAGAGAGTGAGTAAATCCCCCACTCACACACTGTATCAGAGACTGAGTAAATCACACACTCACACACTGTATCAGAGAGTGAGTAAATCCCACACTCACACACTGTATCAGAGAGTGAGTAAATCCCCCACACACACACTGTATGAGAGAGTGAGTAAATCACACACTCACACACTGTATCAGAGAGTGAGTAAATCCCACACTCACACACTGTATCAGAGAGTGAGTAAATCCCCCACACACACACTGTATCAGAGAGTGAGTAAATCACACACTCACACACTGTATCAGAGAGTGAGTTAATCCCACACTCACACACTGTATCAGAGAGTGAGTAAATCCCACATTTGCACACTGTCACAGAATGAGTAAATCTCACACTCACACTGTACCTGTGAGTGAGTAAATCCCACACACTCACACTGCAGCAGAGATTGAGTAAATCCCACACTCACACACTGTATCAGAGAGTGAGTAAATCCCACACTCACACACTGTATGAGAGAGTGAGTAAATCCAACACTCACACACTGTATCAGAGAGTGAGTAAATCCCACACTCTCACACTGTATTAGAGAGTGAGTAACACCCACACACACTGTATCAGAGAGTGAGTAAATCCTACACACACACACTGTATCAGAGTGAGTAAATCCCACACTCACACACTGTATCAGAGAGTGAGTAAATCCCACATTCACACACTGTATCAGAGAGTGAGTAAATCCAACACTCACACACTGTATCAGAGAGTGAGTAAATCCCACACTCACACACTGTATCAGAGAGTGAGTAAATCCCACATTCACACACTGTATCAGAGAGTGAGTAAATCCCACACTCACACACTGTATCAGAGAGTGAGTAAATCAAACACTCACACACTGTATCAGAGTGAGTAAATCCCACACTCACACACTGTATCAGAGAGTGAGTAAATCCCACACTCACACACTGTATCAGAGTGAGTAAATCATACACTCACACTGTATCAGAGAGTGAGTAAATCCCATACTCACGCACTGTATCAGAGAGTGAGTAATTCCCACACTCACACACTGTATCAGTGAGTGAGTAAATCCCACACTCACAAAAGAACAAAGAACAAAGAAATGTACAGCACAGGAACAGGCCCTTCGGCCCTCCAAGCCCGTGCCGACCATACTGCCCGACTAAACTACAATCTTCTACACTTCCTGGGTCCGTATGCTTCTATTCCCATCCTATTCATATATTTGTCAAGATGCCCCTTAAATGTCCCTATCGTCCCTGCTTCCACTACCTCCTCCGGTAGCGAGTTCCAGGTACCCACTACCCTCTGCGTGAAAAACTTGCCTCGTACATCTACTCTAAACCTTGCCCCTCTCACCTTAAACCTATGCCCCCTAGTAATTGACCCCTCTACCCTGGGGAAAAGCCTCTGACTATCCACTCTGTCTATGCCCCTCATAATTTTGTATACCTCTATCAGGTCGCCCCTCAACCTCCTTCGTTCCAGTGAGAACAAACCGAGTTTATTCAACCGCTCCTCATAGCTTATGCCCTCTATACCAGGCAACATTCTGGTAAATCTCTTCTGCACCCTCTCTAAAGCCTCCACATCCTTCTGGTAGTGTGGCGACCAGAATTGAACACTAAACTCCAAGTGTGGCCTAACTAAGGTTCTATACAGCTGCAACATGACTTGCCAATTCTTATACTCAATGCCCCGGCCAATGAAGGCCAGCATGCCGTATGCCTTCTTGACTACCTTCTCCACCTGTGTTGCCCCTTTCAATGACCTGTGGACCTGTACTCCTAGATCTCTTTGACTTTCAATACTCTTGAGGGTTCTACCATTCACTGTATATTCCCTACCTGCATTAGACCTTCCAAAATGCATTATCTCACATTTGTCCGGATTAAACTCCATCTGCCATCTCTCCACCCAAGTCTCCAGTCAATCTAAATCCTGCTGTATCCTCAGACAGTCCTCATCGCTATCCGCAATTCCACCAACCTTTGTGTCGTCTGCAAACTTACTAATCAGACCAGTTACATTTTCCTCCAAATCATTTATATATACTACGAACAACAAAGGTCCCAGCACTGATCCCTGC
Organism: Scyliorhinus torazame; assembly: GCF_047496885.1. Classification (NCBI taxonomy): domain Eukaryota; kingdom Metazoa; phylum Chordata; class Chondrichthyes; order Carcharhiniformes; family Scyliorhinidae; genus Scyliorhinus; species Scyliorhinus torazame. Next base: position 48,613,325 of record NC_092730.1, read on the forward strand.
GGAACACCACTAGTCACAGCCCTCCAATCAGAAAAGCACCCTTCCATTGCTACTCTCTGCCTTCGATGACCTAGCCAGTTCTGTATCCATCTTGCCAGTTCACCCCTGATCCCGTGTGACTTCACCTTTTGTACTAATCTACCATGAGGGACCTTGTCAAAGGCCTTACTGAAGTCCATATAGACAACATCCACTACCCTACCTGCATCAATCATCTTAGTGACCTCCTCGAAAAACTCTATCAAGTTAGTGAGACACGACCTTCCCTTCACAAAACCGTGCTGCCTCTCACTAATACGTCCATTTGCTTCCAAATGGGAGTAGATCCTGTCTCGAAGAATTCTCTCCAGTAATTTCCCTACCACTGACGTAAGGCTCACCGGCCTGTAGTTCCCGGGATTATCCTTGCTACCCTTCTTAAACAGAGGAACAACATTGGCTATTCTCCAGCCCTCCGGGACATCCCCCGAAGACAGCGAGGATCCAAAGATTTCTGTCAAGGCCTCAGCAATTTCCTCTCCAGCCTCCTTCAGTATTCTGGGGTAGATCACATCAGGCCCTGGGGACTTATCTACCTTAATATTTTTTAAGACACCCAACACCTCGTCTTTTTGGATCACAATGTGACTCAGGCTATCTACACCCCCTTCTCCAGACTCAACATCTACCAATTCCTTCTCTTTGGTGAATACTGATGCAAAGTATTCATTTAGTACCTCGCCCATTTCCTCTGGCTCCACACATAGATTCCCTTGCCTATCCTTCAGTGGGCCAACCCTTTCCCTGGCTACCCTCTTGCTTTTTATGTACGTGTAAAAAGCCTTGGGATTTTCCTTAACCCTATTTGCTAATGACTTTTTGTGACCCCTTCTAGCCCTCCTGACTCCTTGCTTAAGTTCCTTCCTACTTTCCTTATATGCCACACAGGCTTCGTCTGTTCCCAGCCTCTTAGCCCTGACAAATGCCTCCTTTTTCTTTTTGACGAGGCCTACAATATCACTCGTCATCCAAGGTTCCCGAAAATTGCCGTATTTATCTTTCTTCCTCACAGGAACATGCCGGTCCTGTATTCCTTTCAACTGACACTTGAAAGCCTCCCACATGTCAGATGTTGATTTGCCCTCAAACATCCGCCCCCAATCTATGTTCTTCAGTTCCCGCCTAATATTGTTATAATTAGCCTTCCCCCAATTTAGCACATTCATCCTCGGACCACTCTTATCCTTGTCCACCAGTACCTTAAAACTTACTGAATTGTGGTCACTGTTACCGAAATGCTCCCCTACTGAAACATCTACCACCTGGCTGGGCTCATTTCCCAATACCAGGTCCAGTACCGCCCCTTCCCTAGTTGGACTGTTTACATATTGTTTTAAGAAGCCCTCCTGGATGCTCATTACAAACTCCGCCCCGTCTAAGCCCCTGGCACTAAGTGAGTCCCAGTCAATATTGGGGAAGTTGAAGTCTCCCATCACCACAACCCTGTTGTTTTTACTCTTTTCCAAAATCTGTCTACCTATCTGCTCCTCTATCTCCCGCTGGCTGTTGGGAGGCCTGTAGTATACCCCCAACATTGTGACTGCACCCTTCTTATTCCTGATCTCTACCCATATAGCCTCACTGCCCTCTGAGGTGTCCTCTCGCAGTATAGCTGTGATATTCTCCCGAACAAGTAGCGCAACTCCTCCTCCCCTTTTCCATCCCCCTCTATCCCGCCTGAAACATCTGAATCCTGGAACGTTTAGCTGCCAATCCTGCCCTTCCCTCAACCAGGTCTCTGTAATGGCAACAACATCATAGTTCCAAGTAGTAATCCAAGCTCTAAGTTCATCTGCCTTACCCGTAATGCTCCTTGCATTAAAACATATGCACTTCAGGCCACCAGACCCGCTGTGTTCAGCAACTTCTCCCCGTCTGCTCTGCCTCAGAGCCACACTGTCCCTATTCCCTAGTTCTCCCTCAATGCTCTCACCTTCTGACCTATTGCTCCCGTGCCCACCCCCCTGCCATACTAGTTTAAACCCTCCCGTGTGACACTAGCAAACCTCGCGGCCAGGATATTTATGCCTCTCCGGTTTAGATGCAACCCGTCCTTCTTGTACAGGTCACACAAGCCCCGGAAGAGCTCCCAGTGGTCCAGATAATGGAAACCCTCCCTCCTACACCAGCTGTTTAGCCACATGTTTATCTGCTCTATCTTCCTATTTCTAGCCTCACTGGCACGTGGCACAGGGAGTAATCCCGAGATTACAACCCTCGAGGTCCTGTCTTTTAACTTTCTGCCTAGCTCCCTGAACTCCTGCTGCAGGACCTCATGCCCCTTCCTGCCTATGTCGTTAGTACCAATATGTACAACAACCTCTGCCTGTTTGCCCTCCCCCTTGAGGATTCCCTCTACCCGTTCGGAGACATCCTGGACCCTGGCACCAGGGAGGCAACATACCATCCTGGAGTCTCTTTCACGTCCACAGAAGCGCCTATCTGTGCCCCTGACTATAGAGTCCCCAATTATTATTACTCTTCTGCGCTTTGACCCTCCCTTCTGAACATCAGAGCCAGCCGTGGTGCCACTGCTCTGGCTGCTGCTGTTTTCCCCTGATAGGCTATCCCCCCCCGACAGTATCCAAAGGGGTATATCTGTTCGAGAGGGGGACAACCACAGGGGATTCCTGCACCGACTGCCTGCCCTTTCTGGTGGTCACCCATTTCTCTGCCTGCACCTTGGGTGTGACCACATTTACATAACTGCGATCTATGACGCTTTCCGCCACCTGCATGCTCCTAAGTGCATCCAATTGCTGCTCCAACCGAACCATGCGGTCTGTGAGGAGCTCCAGTTGGGTGCACTTTCTGCAGATGAAGCCATCCGGGACGCTGGAAGCCTCCCGGACCTGCCACATCTCACAGTCAGAGCACTGCACCCCTCTAACTGACATTGCGTCAATTAATTAAAATTTGTCTTTTTTTCTTTTTAAATACTTTTTTTTAAATTTCAAAGTTACTGTCAACTATCTGTTTCCTAGCACTAGATTTCTAATAGAAATGCGATAGCTAACTATAATACTCTCCGATCTCTGGCTTAGATATCCTCTAAATTATAATTAAGTTATTATGTTTAATTAGTTCCCAAATACTCAAATTTTTTTTAAATTTAGGTTAGAATCCCAACCAGCCACAGCTTTTCTGTGATGTCACTTTAGTTTCCCCCCGACACACACACAATTTGAAAAAAGGTATAAAAGTAAAAATCACTTACTTACCTTCTTAGTGTCTGAGATGTTCTCAGGTTCTCTTGCTGACAGAGACTGCTCCTCCACCTCCGATCCTTGACCTGCACAATGCTAATAATATAATAATATAATATGGCACTTACCTTACACCAATGGGTCTTATTATTAGGTTAGAGGAGGAGGGCGGGTGGGAGACACTACACGTGTAGTGTCTCGGGTTTCCTCTCCACCAGAATTTAATAGTTGGGGGGGGGAGGGGACTTCCCAGAGGTCCTCGGGTCGAACTTCCGGTTCCCGCCTTATATAAAAACAAATAAAACAGAAAAGAAGAACAGACACGGGACCAGGTAAGGCTTTTTTTTTTTTTTTTTTACACACTGTATCAGAGAGTGAGTAAATCCCACACTCACACACTGTATCAGAGAGTGAGTAAATCCCACACTCACACACTGTATCAGAGAGTGAGTAAATCCCACACTCACACACTGTATCAGAGAGTGAGTAAATCCCACACTCACACACTGTATCAGAGAGTGAGTAAATCCCACACTCACACACTGTATCAGAGAGTGAGTAAATCCCACACTCACACACTGTATCAGAGAGTGAGTAAATCCCACACTCACACACTGTATCAGAGAGTGAGTAAATCCCACACTCACACACTGTATCAGAGAGTGAGTAAATCCCACACTCACACACTGTATCAGAGAGTGAGTAAATCCCACACTCACACACTGTATCAGAGAGTGAGTAAATCCCACACTCACACACTGTATCAGAGAGTGAGTAAATCCCACACTCACACACTGTATCAGAGAGTGAGTAAATCCCACACTCACACACTGTATCAGAGAGTGAGTAAATCCCACACTCACACACTGTATCAGAGAGTGAGTAAATCCCACACTCACACACTGTATCAGAGAGTGAGTAAATCCCACACTCACACACTGTATCAGAGAGTGAGTAAATCCCACACTCACACACTGTATCAGAGAGTGAGTAAATCCCACACTCACACACTGTATCAGAGAGTGAGTAAATCCCACACTCACACACTGTATCAGAGAGTGAGTAAATCCCACACTCACACACTGTATCAGAGAGTGAGTAAATCCCACACTCACACACTGTATCAGAGAGTGAGTAAATCCCACACTCACACACTGTATCAGAGAGTGAGTAAATCCCACACTCACACACTGTATCAGAGAGTGAGTAAATCCCACACTCACACACTGTATCAGAGAGTGAGTAAATCCCACACTCACACACTGTATCAGAGAGTGAGTAAATCCCACACTCACACACTGTATCAGAGAGTGAGTAAATCCCACACTCACACACTGTATCAGAGAGTGAGTAAATCCCACACTCACACACTGTATCAGAGAGTGAGTAAATCCCACACTCACACACTGTATCAGAGAGTGAGTAAATCCCACACTCACACACTGTATCAGAGAGTGAGTAAATCCCACACTCACACACTGTATCAGAGAGTGAGTAAATCCCACACTCACACACTGTATCAGAGAGTGAGTAAATCCCACACTCACACACTGTATCAGAGAGTGAGTAAATCCCACACTCACACACTGTATCAGAGAGTGAGTAAATCCCACACTCACACACTGTATCAGAGAGTGAGTAAATCCCACACTCACACACTGTATCAGAGAGTGAGTAAATCCCACACTCACACACTGTATCAGAGAGTGAGTAAATCCCACACTCACACACTGTATCAGAGAGTGAGTAAATCCCACACTCACACACTGTATCAGAGAGTGAGTAAATCCCACACTCACACACTGTATCAGAGAGTGAGTAAATCCCACACTCACACACTGTATCAGAGAGTGAGTAAATCCCACACTCACACACTGTATCAGAGAGTGAGTAAATCCCACACTCACACACTGTATCAGAGAGTGAGTAAATCCCACACTCACACACTGTATCAGAGAGTGAGTAAATCCCACACTCACACACTGTATCAGAGAGTGAGTAAATCCCACACTCACACACTGTATCAGAGAGTGAGTAAATCCCACACTCACACACTGTATCAGAGAGTGAGTAAATCCCACACTCACACACTGTATCAGAGAGTGAGTAAATCCCACACTCACACACTGTATCAGAGAGTGAGTAAATCCCACACTCACACACTGTATCAGAGAGTGAGTAAATCCCACACTCACACACTGTATCAGAGAGTGAGTAAATCCCACACTCACACACTGTATCAGAGAGTGAGTAAATCCCACACTCACACACTGTATCAGAGAGTGAGTAAATCCCACACTCACACACTGTATCAGAGAGTGAGTAAATCCCACACTCACACACTGTATCAGAGAGTGAGTAAATCCCACACTCACACACTGTATCAGAGAGTGAGTAAATCCCACACTCACACACTGTATCAGAGAGTGAGTAAATCCCACACTCACACACTGTATCAGAGAGTGAGTAAATCCCACACTCACACACTGTATCAGAGAGTGAGTAAATCCCACACTCACACACTGTATCAGAGAGTGAGTAAATCCCACACTCACACACTGTATCAGAGAGTGAGTAAATCCCACACTCACACACTGTATCAGAGAGTGAGTAAATCCCACACTCACACACTGTATCAGAGAGTGAGTAAATCCCACACTCACACACTGTATCAGAGAGTGAGTAAATCCCACACTCACACACTGTATCAGAGAGTGAGTAAATCCCACACTCACACACTGTATCAGAGAGTGAGTAAATCCCACACTCACACACTGTATCAGAGAGTGAGTAAATCCCACACTCACACACTGTATCAGAGAGTGAGTAAATCCCACACTCACACACTGTATCAGAGAGTGAGTAAATCCCACACTCACACACTGTATCAGAGAGTGAGTAAATCCCACACTCACACACTGTATCAGAGAGTGAGTAAATCCCACACTCACACACTGTATCAGAGAGTGAGTAAATCCCACACTCACACACTGTATCAGAGAGTGAGTAAATCCCACACTCACACACTGTATCAGAGAGTGAGTAAATCCCACACTCACACACTGTATCAGAGAGTGAGTAAATCCCACACTCACACACTGTATCAGAGAGTGAGTAAATCCCACACTCACACACTGTATCAGAGAGTGAGTAAATCCCACACTCACACACTGTATCAGAGAGTGAGTAAATCCCACACTCACACACTGTATCAGAGAGTGAGTAAATCCCACACTCACACACTGTATCAGAGAGTGAGTAAATCCCACACTCACACACTGTATCAGAGAGTGAGTAAATCCCACACTCACACACTGTATCAGAGAGTGAGTAAATCCCACACTCACACACTGTATCAGAGAGTGAGTAAATCCCACACTCACACACTGTATCAGAGAGTGAGTAAATCCCACACTCACACACTGTATCAGAGAGTGAGTAAATCCCACACTCACACACTGTATCAGAGAGTGAGTAAATCCCACACTCACACACTGTATCAGAGAGTGAGTAAATCCCACACTCACACACTGTATCAGAGAGTGAGTAAATCCCACACTCACACACTGTATCAGAGAGTGAGTAAATCCCACACTCACACACTGTATCAGAGAGTGAGTAAATCCCACACTCACACACTGTATCAGAGAGTGAGTAAATCCCACACTCACACACTGTATCAGAGAGTGAGTAAATCCCACACTCACACACTGTATCAGAGAGTGAGTAAATCCCACACTCACACACTGTATCAGAGAGTGAGTAAATCCCACACTCACACACTGTATCAGAGAGTGAGTAAATCCCACACTCACACACTGTATCAGAGAGTGAGTAAATCCCACACTCACACACTGTATCAGAGAGTGAGTAAATCCCACACTCACACACTGTATCAGAGAGTGAGTAAATCCCACACTCACACACTGTATCAGAGAGTGAGTAAATCCCACACTCACACACTGTATCAGAGAGTGAGTAAATCCCACACTCACACACTGTATCAGAGAGTGAGTAAATCCCACACTCACACACTGTATCAGAGAGTGAGTAAATCCCACACTCACACACTGTATCAGAGAGTGAGTAAATCCCACACTCACACACTGTATCAGAGAGTGAGTAAATCCCACACTCACACACTGTATCAGAGAGTGAGTAAATCCCACACTCACACACTGTATCAGAGAGTGAGTAAATCCCACACTCACACACTGTATCAGAGAGTGAGTAAATCCCACACTCACACACTGTATCAGAGAGTGAGTAAATCCCACACTCACACACTGTATCAGAGAGTGAGTAAATCCCACACTCACACACTGTATCAGAGAGTGAGTAAATCCCACACTCACACACTGTATCAGAGAGTGAGTAAATCCCACACTCACACACTGTATCAGAGAGTGAGTAAATCCCACACTCACACACTGTATCAGAGAGTGAGTAAATCCCACACTCACACACTGTATCAGAGAGTGAGTAAATCCCACACTCACACACTGTATCAGAGAGTGAGTAAATCCCACACTCACACACTGTATCAGAGAGTGAGTAAATCCCACACTCACACACTGTATCAGAGAGTGAGTAAATCCCACACTCACACACTGTATCAGAGAGTGAGTAAATCCCACACTCACACACTGTATCAGAGAGTGAGTAAATCCCACACTCACACACTGTATCAGAGAGTGAGTAAATCCCACACTCACACACTGTATCAGAGAGTGAGTAAATCCCACACTCACACACTGTATCAGAGAGTGAGTAAATCCCACACTCACACACTGTATCAGAGAGTGAGTAAATCCCACACTCACACACTGTATCAGAGAGTGAGTAAATCCCACACTCACACACTGTATCAGAGAGTGAGTAAATCCCACACTCACACACTGTATCAGAGAGTGAGTAAATCCCACACTCACACACTGTATCAGAGAGTGAGTAAATCCCACACTCACACACTGTATCAGAGAGTGAGTAAATCCCACACTCACACACTGTATCAGAGAGTGAGTAAATCCCACACTCACACACTGTATCAGAGAGTGAGTAAATCCCACACTCACACACTGTATCAGAGAGTGAGTAAATCCCACACTCACACACTGTATCAGAGAGTGAGTAAATCCCACACTCACACACTGTATCAGAGAGTGAGTAAATCCCACACTCACACACTGTATCAGAGAGTGAGTAAATCCCACACTCACACACTGTATCAGAGAGTGAGTAAATCCCACACTCACACACTGTATCAGAGAGTGAGTAAATCCCACACTCACACACTGTATCAGAGAGTGAGTAAATCCCACACTCACACACTGTATCAGAGAGTGAGTAAATCCCACACTCACACACTGTATCAGAGAGTGAGTAAATCCCACACTCACACACTGTATCAGAGAGTGAGTAAATCCCACACTCACACACTGTATCAGAGAGTGAGTAAATCCCACACTCACACACTGTATCAGAGAGTGAGTAAATCCCACACTCACACACTGTATCAGAGAGTGAGTAAATCCCACACTCACACACTGTATCAGAGAGTGAGTAAATCCCACACTCACACACTGTATCAGAGAGTGAGTAAATCCCACACTCACACACTGTATCAGAGAGTGAGTAAATCCCACACTCACACACTGTATCAGAGAGTGAGTAAATCCCACACTCACACACTGTATCAGAGAGTGAGTAAATCCCACACTCACACACTGTATCAGAGAGTGAGTAAATCCCACACTCACACACTGTATCAGAGAGTGAGTAAATCCCACACTCACACACTGTATCAGAGAGTGAGTAAATCCCACACTCACACACTGTATCAGAGAGTGAGTAAATCCCACACTCACACACTGTATCAGAGAGTGAGTAAATCCCACACTCACACACTGTATCAGAGAGTGAGTAAATCCCACACTCACACACTGTATCAGAGAGTGAGTAAATCCCACACTCACACACTGTATCAGAGAGTGAGTAAATCCCACACTCACACACTGTATCAGAGAGTGAGTAAATCCCACACTCACACACTGTATCAGAGAGTGAGTAAATCCCACACTCACACACTGTATCAGAGAGTGAGTAAATCCCACACTCACACACTGTATCAGAGAGTGAGTAAATCCCACACTCACACACTGTATCAGAGAGTGAGTAAATCCCACACTCACACACTGTATCAGAGAGTGAGTAAATCCCACACTCACACACTGTATCAGAGAGTGAGTAAATCCCACACTCACACACTGTATCAGAGAGTGAGTAAATCCCACACTCACACACTGTATCAGAGAGTGAGTAAATCCCACACTCACACACTGTATCAGAGAGTGAGTAAATCCCACACTCACACACTGTATCAGAGAGTGAGTAAATCCCACACTCACACACTGTATCAGAGAGTGAGTAAATCCCACACTCACACACTGTATCAGAGAGTGAGTAAATCCCACACTCACACACTGTATCAGAGAGTGAGTAAATCCCACACTCACACACTGTATCAGAGAGTGAGTAAATCCCACACTCACACACTGTATCAGAGAGTGAGTAAATCCCACACTCACACACTGTATCAGAGAGTGAGTAAATCCCACACTCACACACTGTATCAGAGAGTGAGTAAATCCCACACTCACACACTGTATCAGAGAGTGAGTAAATCCCACACTCACACACTGTATCAGAGAGTGAGTAAATCCCACACTCACACACTGTATCAGAGAGTGAGTAAATCCCACACTCACACACTGTATCAGAGAGTGAGTAAATCCCACACTCACACACTGTATCAGAGAGTGAGTAAATCCCACACTCACACACTGTATCAGAGAGTGAGTAAATCCCACACTCACACACTGTATCAGAGAGTGAGTAAATCCCACACTCACACACTGTATCAGAGAGTGAGTAAATCCCACACTCACACACTGTATCAGAGAGTGAGTAAATCCCACACTCACACACTGTATCAGAGAGTGAGTAAATCCCACACTCACACACTGTATCAGAGAGTGAGTAAATCCCACACTCACACACTGTATCAGAGAGTGAGTAAATCCCACACTCACACACTGTATCAGAGAGTGAGTAAATCCCACACTCACACACTGTATCAGAGAGTGAGTAAATCCCACACTCACACACTGTATCAGAGAGTGAGTAAATCCCACACTCACACACTGTAGCAGAGAGTGAGTAAATCCCACACTCACACACTGTAGCAGAGAGTGAGTAAATCCCACACTCACACACTGTAGCAGAGAGTGAGTAAATCCCACACTCACACACTGTAGCAGAGAGTGAGTAAATCCCACACTCACACACTGTAGCAGAGAGTGAGTAAATCCCACACTCACACACTGTATCAGAGAGTGAGTAAATCCCACACTCACACACTGTATCAGAGAGTGAGTAAATCCCGCACTCACACACTGTATCAGAGAGTGAGTAAATCCCGCACTCACACACTGTATCAGAGAGTGAGTAAATCCCGCACTCACACACTGTATCAGAGAGTGAGTAAATCCCGCACTCACACACTGTATCAGAGAGTGAGTAAATCCCACACTCACACACTGTATCAGAGAGTGAGTAAATCCCACACTCACACACTGTATCAGAGAGTGAGTAAATCCCACACTCACACACTGTATCAGAGAGTGAGTAAATCCCACACTCACACACTGTATCAGAGAGTGAGTAAATCCCACACTCACACAGTGTATCAGAGAGTGAGTAAATCCCACACTCACACACTGTATCAGAGAGTGAGTAAATCCCACACTCACACACTGTATCAGAGAGTGAGTAAATCCCACACTCACACACTGTATCAGAGAGTGAGTAAATCCCACACTCACACTGTATCAGAGAGTGAGTAAATCCCACATTCACACACTGTATCAGAGTGAGTAAATCCCACACTCACACACTGTATCAGAGAGTGAGTAAATCCCACACTCACACACTGTATCAAAGAGTGAGTAAATCCCACACTCACACACTGTATCAGAGTGAGTAAATCCCACACTCACACACTGTATCAGAGAGTGAGTAAATCTCACACTCACACACTGTATCAGAGAGTGAGAAAATCCCACACTCACACACTCTATCAGAGAGTGAGTAAATCCCGCACTCACACACTGTATCAGAGAGTGAGTAAATCCCACACTCACACACTGTATCAGAGTGAGTAAATCCCACACTCACACACTGTATCAGAGAGTGAGTAAATCCCACACTCACACACTGTATCAGAGAGTGAGTAAATCCCACACTCACACTGTATCAGAGAGTGAGCAAATGCCACACACACACTGTATCAGAGTGAGTAAATCCCACACTCACACACTGTATCAGAGAGTGAGTAAATCCCACACTCACACACTGTATCAGAGTGAGTAAATCCCACACTCACACACTGTATCAGAGAGTGAGTAAATCCCACACTCACACTGTATCAGAGAGTGAGCAAATGCCACACACACACACTGTATCAGAGTGAGTAAATCCCACACTCACACACTGTATCAGAGAGTGAGTAAATCCCACACTCACACTGTATCAGAGAGTGAGCAAATCCCACATTCACACACTGTATCAGAGTGAGTAAATCCCACACTCACACACTGTATCAGAGAGTGAGTAAATCCCACACTCACACACTGTATCAAAGAGTGAGTAAATCCCACACTCACACACTGTATCAGAGTGAGTAAATCCCACACTCACACACTGTATCAGAGAGTGAGTAAATCTTACACTCACACACTGTATCAGAGAGTGAGTAAATCCCACACTCACACACTCTATCAGAGTGAGTAAATCACACACTCACACGCTGTATCAGAGAGTATGTAAATCCCACATTCACAAACTGTATCAGAGAGTGAGTAAATCCCACACACACTGTATCAGAGAGTGAGTAAATCCCACACTCACACACTGTATCAGAGAGTGAGTAAATCCCACACTCACACTGTATCAGAGAGTGAGTAAATCCCACACTCACACACTGTATCAGAGAGTGAGTAAATCCCACACTCACACACTGCATCAGAGAGTGAGTAAATCGCACACTCACACACTGTATCAGAGTGAGTAAATCCCACACTCACACACTGTATCAGAGTGAGTAAATCCCACACTCACACACTGTATCAGAGTGAGTAAATCACACACTCTCACACTGTATCAGAGTGAGTAAATCCCACACTCTCACACTGTATCAGAGAGTGAGTAAATACCACACTCACACACTGTATCAGAGAGTGAGTAAATACCACACTCACACACTGTATCAGAGAGTGAGTAAATCCCACACTCACACACTGTATCAGAGAGTGAGTAAATCCCACACACACACTGTGTCAGAGAGTGAGTAAATCCCACACTCAGAAACTGTGTCAGAGAGTGAGTAAATCCCACACTCACACTGTATCGGAGAGTAAGTGTATTCCACACTCACACACTACATCAGAGATTGAAGAAATCCCACACTCACACTGTATCAGAGTGAGTAAATCCCACAGTCTCACGCTGTATCAGACAGTGAGTAAATCCCACACTCCCACACTGTATCAGAGAGTGAGTAAATCCCACACTCACACACTGTATCAGAGAGTGAGTAAATCACACTCTCACACACTGTATCAGAGAGTGAGTAAATCCCACACTCACGCACTGTATCAGGGAGTGAGTAAATCTCACACACTGTATCAGAGAGTGAGTAAATCCCACACACACACACTGTATCAGAGAGTGAGTAAATCCCACACACACACTGTATCAGGGAGTGAGTGAATCCCACACTCACACACTGTATCAGAGAGTGAATAAATCCCACACTCGCACACTGTATCAGAGAGAGTAAATCCCACATTTGCACACTGTCACAGAGTGAGTAAATCTCACCTCAGACTATCAGAGCGTGAAGAAATCACACACTCACATACTGTATCAGAGTGAGTAAATCCCACACTCACACACTGTATCAGAGAGAGAGTAAGTCCCACACTCTCAAACTGTATCAGAGAGTGAATAAATCCCACACTGTATCAGAGAGAGAGTAAATCTCACACAGTGTATCAGAGTGTGAGTAAATCCCACACTCACACACTGTATCAGAGAGTGAGTAAATCCCACACACACACTGTATCAGAGAGTGAATAAATCCCACACACACACTGTATCAGAGAGTGAGTAAATCCCACACACACACTGTATCAGAGAGTGAGTAAATCCCACATTCACACACTGTACCTGTGAGTGAGTAAATCCTAGCACAGGGCTAAATTGCTGGCTTTGAAAGCAGACCAAGGCAGGCCAGCAGCACGATTCGATTCCCGCACCAGCCTCCCCGAACAGGCGCCGGCATGTGGCGACTAGGGGCTTTTCACAGTAACTTAATTTGAAGCATACTTGTGACAATAAGCGATTTTCATTTCGTTAGTAAATCCAACACTCTCATACTGTATCGCTGTGCGTAAATCCCACACTCACACACTGTATCAGAGAGTGAGTAAATCCCACGCACACACACTATCAGAGAGTGAGTAAATCCCACACTCACACACAGTATCTGAGCGTGAGTAAATCCCACACTCACACACTGTATCAGAGTGAGTAAATCCCACACTCACACACTGTATCAGAGAGTGAGTAAATCCCACACTCACACTGTATCAGTGAGTAAATCCCACACTCACACACTGTATCACAGAGTGAGTAAACCCCACAGTCACACACTGTATCAGAGAGTGAGTAAATCCCACACTCACACTGTATCAGAGAGTTGAGTAAATCCCACATGCACACTGTATCACAGAGTGAGTAAATCCCACACTCAGAAACTGTGTCAGAGAGTGAGTAAATCCCACACTCACACTGTATCAGAGAGTAAGTGTATTCCACACTCACACACTACATCAGAGATTGAAGAAATCCCACACTCACACTGTAACAGAGTGAGTAAATCCCACAGTCTCACGCTGTCTCAGACAGTGAGTAAATCCCACACTCCCACACTGTATCAGAGAGTGAGTAAATCCCACACTCACACACTGTATCAGAGAGTGAATAAATCCCACACTGTATCAGAGAGAGAGAGTAAATCTCACACAGTGTATCAGAGTGTGAGTAAATCCCACACTCACACACTGTATCAGAGAGAGAGTAAGTCCCACACTCTCAAACTGTATCAGAGAGTGAATAAATCCCACACTGTATCAGAGAGAGAGTAAATCTCACACAGTGTATCAGAGTGTGAGTAAATCCCACACTCACACACTGTATCAGAGTGTGAGTAAATCCCACACACACACTGTATCAGAGAGTGAATAAATCCCACACACACACTGTATCAGAGAGTGAGTAAATCCGACACACACACTGTATCAGAGAGTGAGTAAATCCCACATTCACACACTGTACCTGTGAGAGAGTAAATCCTAGCACAGGGCTAAATTGCTGGCTTTGAAAGCAGACCAAGGCAGGCCAGCAGCACGATTCGATTCCCACACCAGCCTCCCCGAACAGGCGCCGGCATGTGGCGACTAAGGGCTTTTCACAGTAACTTAATTTGAAGCCTACTTGTGACAATAAGCGATTTTCATTTTGTTTCCAAATCCCACACTCACACTATCGGAGAGTGAGTAAATCCAACACTCTCATACTGTATCGCTGTGCGTAAATCCCACACTCACACACTGTATCAGAGAGTGAGTAAATCCCACGCACACACACTATCAGAGAGTGAGTAAATCCCACACTCACACTGTATCGGAGAGTAAGTGTATTCCACACTCACACACTACATCAGAGATTGAAGAAATCCCACACTCACACTGTATCAGAGTGAGTAAATCCCACAGTCTCACTCTGTATCAGACAGTGAGTAAATCCCACACTCCCACACTGTATCAGAGAGTGAGTAAATCCCACACTCACACACTGTATCAGAGTGTGAGTAAATCCCACACTCACACACTGTATCAGAGAGTGAGTAAATCCCACACTCACACACTGTATCAGAGAGAGTAAATCCCACACTCACACACTGTATTAGAGAGTGAGTTAATCCCACGCACACACACTATCAGAGAGTGAGTAAATCCCCCACACACACACTGTATCAGAGAGTGAGCAAATCCCTCACTCACACACTGTATCAGAGTGAGTAAATCCCACACTCACAACTTTATCAGAGAGTGGGTAAATCCCACACTCACATACTGTATCAGTGAGTGAGTGAATCCCACACTCACACACTGTATCACAGAGTGAGTAAATCCCACAGTCACATACTGTATCAGAGAGTGAGTAAATCCCACACTCACACTGTATCAGAGAGTTGAGTAAATCCCACACGCACACTGTATCACAGAGTGAGTAAATCCCACACTCAGAAACTGTGTCAGAGAGTGAGTAAATCCCACACTCACACTGTATCGGAGAGTAAGTGTATTCCACACACACACACTACATCTGAGATTGAAGAAATCCCACAGTCACACTGTATCAGAGTGAGTAAATCCCACACTCCCACACTGTATCAGAGAGTGAGTAAATCCCACACTCACACACTGTGTCAGAGAGTGAGTAAATCCCACAGTCTCACACTGTATCAGACAGTGAGTAAATCCCACACTCCCACACTGTATCAGAGAGTGAGTAAATCCCACATTCTCACACTATCAGTGAGTAAATCCCACACTCCCACACTGTATCAGACAGTGAGTAAATCCCACACTCACACACTGTATTAGAGAGTGAGTAAATCCCACACTCTCACACTGTATCAGAGAGTGAGTATATCCCACACTCACACACTGTATCAGACAGTGAGTAAATCCCACACTCACACTGTATCAGAGAGTGAGTAAATCCCACATTCTCACACTATCAGTGAGTAAATCCCACACTCACATATTACAAGACACTCACAGTTCCTGAATGAATCCCACCCTCCCGCACAGTCCCTCTGTGGTGAAGGGCCCCGCTCACCGACAGCCAGGTGTCATTACCCGGTGGATTTTTACACACTGACAAACTGGGACTGGAGACATTCTTTCTGAAATGTGTTTCCGGTTTGTAATATTGCAATATGAGGTTTGTGATTGGTGAAAAATCCTAAATGTGATTGGTCTTTTTACATCTCCAGTCAAATAAACAGAACATAACTGGCTGTCCTCATTTTCACAATGTCCAATCACAATCATTCCTTTCCCCATTCCTCATTAGCATAGATGTGAGGCTCTGTCTATTTAATCAGCTCTCGGAAGGGGTTTGCTTTATTTCTGGGTGAAATTGACGATGGCTGACGAGAAGAAACCAACATCGAAACCAGCTTCCAAGAAGGGAGCCAAGAAAGTCATTAAGAAACCGGCAGTAAAGGGCGGCAAGAAGCGGCGAAGGTCGAGGAAGGAGAGTTACTCCATCTACATCTACAAAGTGATGAAGCAGGTTCATCCCGACACCGGCATCTCCTCCAAGGCCATGAGCATCATGAACTCGTTCGTCAACGATATTTTCGAGCGCATCGCGGGTGAGGCTTCCCGCCTGGCCCATTACAACAAGCGCAGCACCATCAGCTCCCGGGAGATCCAGACCGCCGTGCGCCTGCTGCTGCCCGGGGAACTGGCCAAGCACGCCGTGTCGGAAGGGACAAAGGCGGTGACCAAGTACACCAGCTCCAAGTAAAACTCCACAATGGACTGAAAACCACCCCAAACACAACGGCTCTTTTAAGAGCCACCCACAATCTCTGTGAAAAAGCTGCACCATCTTTTCCCGCATTGACTTGTTGAGAAATCTCTTTGTGGAGGATAGAGATTTGTCCCGTTCCAGAATGTTGTGAATGTGGCTTCATACCCGCCCGTCACAGACACTTTCACACAGAAGAGAATAAAACCGAATTGAGAGCGGATTTTAAACCCAGTCTGGTATTTGTGACGGACAATGAGGAGAAACACAATTTCAGGAGGGAATTATTTAAATTTAATGATAACTATATTCAGAGTTTAACAACTGGTGAGTTAAATTCATAAGGAAATTATAATTTTTTTCTCTCGGGTGACGTGTTTCCCGCTCCCGGGACACAGTTAAGTCGGCAATGAAGAGGTTATTTTCGGGCTGATCAGTTTATTCCGCTGTTTTCCCAGGGGGCGGAACCAGCGAGATTTGAGCACACACAGGACCTGAGTCCATTGCAGCGCTTTAAAATCTGCCTCTCCCCGGCCCTCCCTATTCTCGGGACACAAAGCTGCCTGTTCCACCGGCTGGATAGAGTCGGGGATTCTCTCCACACTTCCCAGTGTAACATTCCCGGCCGCTTTCAGGAGAGAGGCTCAGAAATCAGCCCTTTCTCTCTGTCCCTGTGAAGCTTGTGTGAAGGAGTTGGTTGGTAATCTCGATGTTTCTGCTTTTGCAGTGAGCTGAGATTTGCTCCGTTTTAAATTGCTGAACGGGGTCTTATTACCGCCGGTTACAGAGAAGAGATTGACAAGTTCAATCTGTTACTAAAATAGCGCCCGGATTCTGGAATGGAAAAATCAATAAACAGATCACAAAGTGTGAGATTCAAATAGTTTCCTGAACATTGAGCCGGTCCGTTATTTGGGATTTTCCTGCACTGAAATTGGCGGGAGTTTGGAATTTGAAAATGTCAGCCAATCAGAACCTGTAGCTCCTTCTCTCCAGCTCTCCGATTGGTTCAGGCAGAATTCACTCCGCCGCCTTGGCTTTGTGCTGAAAGCTGTTATTATTCTGTTATTTTCACAGCCCCCAAATCACCTCATTAGCAGCTGTTTTTAGCGGGAACGGAGCCTTCTCCCAATTCCTGAAATGTTCATTGATCCATCATTTTATTCCCAGTAATTCTCCGCAGGGTAACAGTCCGGAGTGGGATGATTCCAGAGCGGAATAAGGAGAGTCTGAGGACTCAATCCCACTCCCTGTTTTCAGTGAAGGACACTCGGTCCTGACTGAAGACTAAACGGAGCGTTTTCCTTCCGGGAATGCTGTGAACAGGGATTGATTCCCGCCCGGGACAGTTAGAAAGCGAGAGGAGAATGAATCACATTTAAACTAAATGTTAAACCCGCGCCTGTGATTGGTGACGGGAAGCGCTGAATCAAATCAAATAAATAGAAGGGATTTGAAATCTCTGACTAAGGACGACATTTATTTGAATTCGCTCCTTTGCCACAATGAAATTGGCGGCTTTTTGAAATGGACAAATTCTCAGCTTCTGCCGGTTGTTGTGGGTAAATCCCGCCCTCTTCTGTTTCCAGTGAGCTGATTGGTGCAGAATATAGGCAAATGAGGTGAACTGAGCAGCGACCAATCAGAGGAGCCGTCAGTTTATAAAAGAGTAAATGCTGCAGAAATTGTTCATTCTGTGAAAGTGATTGTGAGATTGTGACAATGTCTGGAAGAGGAAAGACCGGCGGCAAAGCTCGGGCCAAGGCCAAGTCTCGCTCCTCCCGGGCTGGACTGCAGTTCCCAGTGGGCCGTGTTCACAGGCTCCTGAGAAAGGGCAACTATGCCCAGCGTGTAGGGGCCGGAGCCCCGGTCTATCTGGCTGCTGTGCTCGAGTATCTGACCGCTGAAATCCTCGAGCTGGCCGGCAACGCGGCCCGGGACAACAAGAAGTCCCGCATCATCCCCAGGCACCTGCAGCTGGCCGTCCGCAACGACGAAGAGCTCAACAAGTTGATGGGAGGGGTGACCATCGCTCAGGGCGGGGTGCTGCCCAATATCCAGGCCGTGCTGCTGCCCAAGAAAAGCAGCGCTGGCTCCGGCAAGAAGTGAAGCGACCATTCTTTAATCTAATAACCCAAAGGCTCTTTTCAGAGCCACTCACTTTATCTGAAAAAGGGCCAACTATTGTCTGTCCCTCAGATTCTGCTCGGCTATTTAATGTGCAAATGTTTCACGCTTTATGACATCAATCCGCAGCGCATTCTGCGCAGATTATTTACATGTTCAGTATTTATGATACATGTGAATTGACGGTGTTTATTGGGGATAAAAGTCTGAACTGAATTGATCTTAGTTTCAATAATATTCCTCAAATAAGTAAGTCTGTTACTTGTAATCAATCCGCAAGTGATTCCGCTCTATTTAATGTGTAGATGTTTCTGCAATGACTATATCTGTAAGTGGGTTACTGTGTGACTCGCTTCATACTCGGAGCCTCAGATTAACCTCAACCCCTGGCTCACAATTTGCAGGAAAGTTTTTATGGAAGCAGTTTATTGGGGTAAGAAATCCTGGGTAACTGAAATTGTAGATCCAATAAAAATGTTTTGATATTACATACTGTGCGGCAAAACTGACAACACCATCGTTTATAAACTATGAATTTTCTTTGAGATATGGAGACGAGAAACGTCATTATGATGCAGAGTAAATTGTGAGAATTCCCCTCAAACCTCCTCCTGCTGTGATGGCAACTTTTCTGTGAGTGAGTTGGCCTTTACGGTCTTTCTACCTGTCTATCGATCCATCCATTTATCTATGCAAGTTTCTACCTCACTATCTACATATCTATCATTGGACTCGAAACGTTAGCTCTTCTCTCCCTACACATGCTGCCAAACGACGAGTTGCCATTACAGAGACCTGGTTGAGGGAAGGGCAGGATTGGCAGCTAAACGTTCCAGGATTTAGATGTTTCAGGCGGGATAGAGGGGGATGGAAAAGGGGAGGCGGAGTTGCGCTACTGGTTCGGGAGAACATCACAGCTGTACTGCGAGAGGACACCTCAGAGGGCAGTGAGGCTATATGGGTAGAGATCAGGAATAAGAAGGCTGCAGTCACAATGTTGGGGGTTTACGACAGGCCTCCCAACAGCCAGCGGGAGATAGAGGAGCAGATAGGTAGACAGATTTTGGAAAAGAGTAAAAACAACAGGGTTGTGGTGAATGGAGACTTCAACTTCCCCAATATTGACTGGGACTCACTTAGTGCCAGGGGCTCAGACGGGGCGGAGTTTGTAAGGAGCATCCAGGAGGGCTTCTTAAAACAATATGTAGACAGTCCAACTAGGGAAGGGGCGGTACTGGACCTGGTATTGGGGAATGAGCCCGGCCAGGTGGAAGATGTTTCAGTAGGGGAGCATTTCGGTAACAGTGACCACAATTCAGTAAGTTTTAAAGTACTGGTCGACAAGAATAAGAGTGGTCCTAGTATGAATGTGCTAAATTGGGGGAAGGCTAATTATAACAATATTAGGCGGGAACTGAAGAACATAGATTGGGGGCGGATGTTTGAGGGCAAATCAACATCTGACATGTGGGAGGCTTTCAAGTGGCAGTTGAAAGAAATTCAGGACCGGCATGTTCCTGTGAGGAAGAAGGATAAATACGGCAATTTTCGGGAACCATGGATGACGAGAGATATTGTAGGCCTCGTCAAAAAGAAAAAGGAGGCATTTGTCAGGGCTAAAAGGCTGGGAACAGACGAAGCCTGCGTGGAATATAAGGAAAGTAGGAAGGAACTTAAGCAAGGAGTCAGGAGGGCTAGAAGGGGTCACGAAAAGTCATTGGCAAATAGGGTTAAGGAAAATCCCAAGGCTTTTTACACGTACATAAAAAGCAAGAGGGTAGCCAGGGAAAGGGTTGGCCCACTGAAGGATAGGCAAGGGAATCTATGTGTGGAGCCAGAGGAAATGGGCGAGGTACTAAATGAATACTTTGCATCAGTATTCACCAAAGAGAAGAAATTGGTAGATGTTGAGTCTGGAAAAGGGTGTGTAGATAGCCTGGGTCACATTGAGATCCAAAAAGACGAGGTGTTGGGTGTCTTAAAAAATATTAAGGTAGATAAGTCCCCAGGGCCTGATGGAATCTACCCCAGAATACTGAAGGAGGCTGGAGAGGAAATTGCTGAGGCCTTGACAGAAATCTTTGGATCCTCACTGTCTTCAGGGGTTGACCCGGAGGACTGGAGAATAGCCAATGTTGTTCCTCTGTTTAAGAAGGGTAGCAAGGATAATCCCGGGAACTACAGGCCGGTGAGCCTTACTTCAGTGGTAGGGAAACTACTGGAGAGAATTCTTCGAGACAGGATCTACTCCCATTTGGAAGCAAATGGACGTATTAGTGAGAGGCAGCACGGTTTTGTGAAGGGGAGGTCGTGTCTCACTAACTTGATAGAGTTTTTCGAGGAGGTCACTAAGATGATTGATGCAGGTAGGGCAGTGGATGTTGTCTATATGGACTTCAGTAAGGCCTTTGACAAGGTCCCTCATGGTAGACTAGTACAAAAGGTGAAGTCACACGGGATCAGGGGTGAGCTGGCATGGTGGATACAGAACTGGCTAGGCCATAGAAGGCAGAGAGTAGCAATGGAAGGATGCTTTTCTCATTGGAGGGCTGTGACCAGTGGTGTTCCACAGGGATCAGTGCTGGGACCTTTGCTCTTTGTAGTCTATATATATATAAATGATTTGGAGGAAAATGTAACTGGTCTGATTAGTAAGTTTGCAGACGACACAAAGGTTGGTGGAATTGCGGATAGCGATGAGGACTGTCGGAGGCTACAGCAGGATTTAGATTGTTTGGAGACTTGGGCAGAGAGATGGCAGATGGAGTTTAATCCGGACAAATGTGAGGTAATGCATTTTGGAAGGTCTAATGCAGGCAGGGAATATACAGTGAATGGTAGAACCCTCAAGAGTATTGAAAGTCAAAGAGATCTAGGAGTACAGGTACACAGGTCATTGAAAGGGGCAACACAGGTGGAGAAGGTAGTCAAGAAGGCATACGGCATGATTGCCTTCATTGGCCGGGGCATTGAGTATAAGAATTGGCAAGTCATGTTGCAGCTGTATAGAACCTTAGTTAGGCCACACTTGGAGTATAGTGTTCAATTCTGGTTGCCACACTACCAGAAGGATGTGGAGGCTTTAGAGAGGGTGCAGAAGAGATTTACCAGAATGTTGCCTGGTATCATAAGCTATGAGGAGCGGTTGAATAAACTCGGTTTGTTCTCACTGGAACGAAGGAGGTTGAGGGGCGACCTGATAGAGGTATACAAAATTATGAGCGGCATAGACAGAGTGGATAGTCAGAGGCTTTTCCCCAGGGTAGAGGGGTCAATTACTAGGGGGCATAGGTTTAAGGTGAGAGGGGCAAGGTTTAGAGTAGATGTACGAGGCAAGTTTTTTTACGCAGAGGGTAGTGGGTGCCTGGAACTCGCTACCGGAGGAGGTGGTGGAAGCAGGGACGAGAGTGACATTTAAGGGGCATCTTGACAAATACATGAATAGGATGGGAATAGAGGGATACGGACCCAGGAAGTGTAGAAGATTGTAGTTTAGTCGGGCAGCATGGTCGGCACGGGCTTGGAGGGCCGAAGGGCCTGTTCCTGTGCTGTACATTTTTGTTCAAACCTGCTGAGATTTTCCAGCATTATCTCTTTCGTATTTATCCCTCCATATCTGTCGGTCTTTCTACCCATTAATCTATCTAAGTTACTCTTTCGAAGGGTCGGTGCAGTCTCGATGATTACGAGATATTGTTGATGTTTGTATCAGCAATCACCGCAAGTCTAGTGAATTGGGCTGTAATTAAATACAGGCTGGCCCACAACTATTTGAAGCCTACTTGTGACAATAAGCGATGTTCATTTCATAAATTAATTCCATCCTATTAATTCTGGTATGTGATAATTTCACTAAAGCTTCCTGAAGCCGATGCTTATATTCGAAATCACGTCAAATGAGTATTGGGTGGTGAAGCTCCCTTCCTGACAGACTTGGTGGCTCTTAAAAGAGCCTTTGTTGTTGTTATTGGTGAAGCCGAGTTTTAGGCGCGTTCCCCGCGGATGCGGCGGGCCAGCTGGATGTCTTTGGGCATGATGGTGACTCGCTTGGCGTGGATGGCGCACAGGTTGGTGTCCTCAAAGAGCCCCACCAGGTAAGCCTCGCTGGCCTCCTGCAGGGCCATGACGGCGGAGCTCTGGAAGCGCAGGTCTGTCTTGAAGTCCTGAGCGATCTCTCGCACCAGGCGCTGGAAGGGCAGTTTGCGGATCAGCAGCTCGGTGGATTTCTGGTAGCGGCGGATCTCCCTCAGAGCCACAGTGCCGGGTCTGTAGCGATGGGGCTTCTTCACTCCGCCCGTGGCTGGAGCGCTCTTGCGGGCCGCTTTGGTAGCCAGCTGTTTGCGAGGAGCTTTGCCTCCGGTCGATTTGCGCGCTGTCTGCTTGGTCCTGGCCATGATGTGAAACTGGGGGAAACGCACACGCTGAGAATGCTGGCGCCGCTCTCTCGCTGCCTATTTAAGACATTATAGTGACCGCCCACTTCTCCTCATTGGATGCAGCCCGAACCCGTGGACAAGTTTGAAAAGAGCGATGATTGGGAAGGATATCAGTGCCCTGATTGGTGGACCTGCAACTGACACCCCATCAATTTCAAAAAGCCCGCCAATTTCACAGGGACCAGGAACGGATATTTAACAAAACCGAAAAAATCAATCTCAAGTTGTAAATATCAAACACATCTCAATGATTCCTTCTCCAATTTTTGTCTCGGATTGGACGCAACCGAGATAAGATGAATAAAATCGAGCAGGTACATAATTAATTCCCGCTCGCATTACAATGTCAGTGTTCACTATGTGCGGTTACAGGTTTGACTTTGGGGAATGGTTGTTTCAGACTGTACAACACATCTATGTCGCCTTGTAATGAGAAAACAAATCAATGATGGGAAAGGATGCTCTAACGCTACCCGTCTTAACAGAAAACCGCGGTTTCCAAGCTGACTCGCTAAACCAGCTCGATGAGTTATTCTGCTGCCATTCTCAGGTCAGTGCTCTCAATGTGAGGATTTGGGCGGCTCTTAAAAGAGCCTTTGTGTTTTGTTAAATTGTCAAATGGATTTTCTCAGCCGCCGAATCCATAGAGAGTGCGGCCCTGGCGTTTGAGAGCGTAAACCACATCCATGGCGGTGACGGTCTTGCGCTTGGCGTGTTCAGTGTAGGTGACGGCGTCCCTGATCACATTCTCCAGGAAAACCTTCAGCACCCCGCGAGTCTCCTCATAGATCAAACCCGAGATGCGCTTGACGCCGCCACGGCGAGCCAGGCGGCGGATTGCTGGTTTGGTGATGCCCTGGATGTTATCACGAAGCACTTTGCGGTGCCGCTTTGCTCCTCCTTTGCCCAGTCCTTTGCCTCCTTTCCCTCTGCCAGACATGATGCTTGTTCAGTCAAATCGCTGCTGAATGAGAGACGAGCTGCTGCTCTTTCCTTTATTATACAGCCCGCCCCGACCTGACCGAGGGAGAGGCGGAGAGCAGACTGAGTGACAGACAGGGCAGTGAAATGTCTTTGATCATCCAGCTCCTCCTCCTGCCTGCTCCAACCCACATTTTATATTCCAAACAGAAGTGAAAAGAGGGCGCTGAACAACACGTACAAACTGTAACATCAGACAGCAGCTAGTTAGAAACGCGGATCTATTAAATCCAGACTTGTCAGTAATATTCCCGCCTCAGTTCGCTCCTTTCGAGAACCAGCCCAACTATCTGCTCCCATTTCAACCCCAGCTCCTATTCCATCCCCACACAACTCCTCTCCCAGACGGGTTGGGAATTTTACCAACATCCCTTCCAGCTGATATAGTGTTTAAGTTGTCAGGCGGGATTTCTCCGCCATGTGAACTCTTTTACAGACTCTCCCCTGAATCTGTGAATAATGAAACTAACACAAACTGTGACTGTTCCCCCGGACACATCCCCGGTTCGGAAGAGACAGCAACATCCCTGTTTTAGTGCAGAGTGGGGGGAGAGGCCCGGTGCAGAGCATGTCAGCGAGTGAGCGGCAATACAGGATTGACATTTCTGTCTGAAATCTGCTCCCAGCACCGGGACAGCGATTCATTGGTCGGGGGATCAGCTCTTTCCTGAGAGATGTGTGTGGCTCTGAGAAGAGCCTTTGGGTTCAGAGGTTTACAATTTGCTCGCCTTCTTTCACTTCGTTGCTGGTTTCTTAGCTGTTGCTGATTTCACTTTGGGCTTGGCCTTCAATTGGGTCGGATTTATTCTGCCCGTGGTCTTTTTCACAAGTGACTTTTTCTTCGGGGCTGCTTTCTTCGCGCTCTTTTTGGGAGTTGCCGCCTTCGTGGCTGCTGGTTTCTTGGGAGATTTCTTTGCTGCTGGTTTCTTGGGAGATTTCTTGGCTGCTGGTTTCTTGGGCGATTTCTTGGCTGCTGGTTTCTTCACTGAAGGTTTCTTGCCTGCTCCGGTTTTTCTCACTTTCCCCCCGGTTGTCTTCTTAACGATCTTGAAGGAGCCGGAGGCGCCCGTGCCCTTGACCTGAGCCAAGCTGCCGTTGTCCACACTCCTCCTGACACTTTGCTTGATCTTGTTCCCCTGTTTATCCACATCGACCCCTTTGCTGCGCAGCGCCTTCTTTATGGCCTGTAAGGAAATCCCCTTGCGATCGCCGCTTTCCGCCACAATCTGGAGGATCAGCTCGCCCAGCCCGGGACCTTCTTGTTTCTTCCGGGGAACCGCCTTCTGCTTCTTGACAGCCTTGACTGGGGCGGCAGCTGGAGGAGCCGTTTCGGCGGCTGCACTGTCGCTCATGTCCGGAACTCTGCACAAAATCTCTCCGTCAATGTGGGTGAGAAATGAAGCCTCTGGTGGCGGCACTGAGCAACTTAAAGGCAGCGAGCGGACGGGGCGGAGACAACCTGCTCTCAGCTCCAGGCTGCTGCTGCCTCTCTGTGTTTTTCTCTCGTCCCAAACTCTCCAATTCCACTCAAATTCCAGCTCCACAGTGTCCCAGGATAATTCCTTCCTGTCTCTCACACTCTCATGTTTGCTGTAGAAAAGGTTTCACGCGATTTGAAGGCTCCATTTTGTATTTAACCCCGTTTTACTGATGCACTGTTCGCGCTCTCTCACCCGATCGCCCTCATTTTCCCAACCTTTCCACAGAAATCTGGAAAGCAGCATCGAAACTGCCCTGAAATCCAACTTGGAAAAGTAGGAGGGGAACAGGGGGATTGTTCGAGTAAAAAATATTTCCATTTAGTCCCAGAGGGATTGGGAGATCTCCTGGTCAGAGCGGACACACAAACACAGTTGGTTTCTCCTGTTTGGTCCGCCCCTTTCACACACTCTCTCTTCCACAATATTCACATCCACACACAAGGTCTGGAAATGACATTTCCCAGGGCAGAATTCTCCCTCTTCTCAACACTTGTTTCCCAATCCGTGTCTTAATTATTGATTTTCATCTCACTTACTGATCAATTCTCTGAGTTTTCTGTTTACCTAAATACCCGGCAGCAGCCAGTCATATTTTTAAATCTAAATTCATTGATGACACACCTTCCTTAAAGGTGAAAATACAATTGATCTCCTCTCTATCAGTGGAGATTTTCCTATTTGATGTGATCCTCCTGCACTGCCCGGTAACACTGAACCGCAAACTCAACAAGCAGGGACCCCCAGTTAAAGAATAATCCCACCCCCTCTGAGAGTGGAGATTTTCACAGTGACACACACATTCTGACCATTCTGATCCCAATAGCAAATTTAAAAAATAAAGATGGACTCGCAGAGCCGGACTTTCTGTATGGAGGTGGGACAGTGACCGTCTCACCCACAACACGGCAGCTGTGTTCACAGTGAGGGCCAGTGTTACACGTGTTATCACTGTGTCCAGTGATCACAGTGAGGGCCAGCGTTACACGTGTTATCTCAGTGTCCAGTGTTCACAGTGAGGGCCAGTGTTACACGTGTTATCACTGTATCCAGTGTTCACAGTGAGGACCAGTGTTACACGTGTTATCACTGTGTCCAGTGTTCACAGTGAGGACCAGTGTTACACGTGTTATCACTGTATCCAGTGTTCACAGCGAGGGCCAGTGTTACACGTGTTATCTCAGTGTCCAGTGTTCACAGTGAGGGCCAGTGTTACACGTGTTATCACTATACCCAGTGTTCACAGTGAGGGCCAGTGTTGCACGTGTTATCACCATGTCCAGTGTTCACAGTGAGGGCCAGTGTTACACATGTTATCACCGTGTCCAGTGTGCACAGTGAGGGCCAGTGTTACACGTGTTATCAATGTATCCAGTGTTCACAGTGAGGGTCAGTGTTACACCAGTTGTCACTGTGTCCATAACACTCCTGATGAAATATTGAAAATTTGAGACAGAGACAGAGAAAAATAGAGAGTGACAGAGAAACAAGGATAAGGATGAACTCATAGAGCTGGACTTTCTGTGTGGAGGGGAGACACTTCCACAATCCGGGCACCTGGAAATCAGAGGAATGTTTACAACCAGGGGAGTTTCCATCCAGGAGAGTGTTTAAAATTAGTGAGTGTAAACCAGGAGAGTGTGCAAAACCATGAGAATGTGCACAATAAAAGGTGTGTAAACCAGGGTAGTATGTACAACAGGGGAATGTATAAAGCAGGGAGTGTATTCACCAGATGATTGTGTGAATCATGAGAATTGTAATACCAGAGAAGTGTGTAAATCTAAAGGAGAACAAAGAAAAGTACAGCACAGGAACAGGCCCTTCGTCCCTCCAAGCCTGTGCCGACCATGCTGCCCGACTAAACTACAACCTTCTACACTTCCTGGGTCCGTACCCCTCTATTCCCATCCTATTCATGTATTTGTCAAGATGGCCCTTAAATGTCACTATCGTCCCTGCTTCCACTACGTCCTCTGGCAGCTAGTTCCAGGCACCCACTACCCTCTGTGTAAAAAAGACTTGCCTCGTACATCTACTCTAAACATTGCCCCTCGCACCTTAAACCTATGCCCCCTAGTAATTGACCCCTCTACCCTGGGGAAAAGCCTCTGACTATCCACTCTGTCTATGCCCCTCATAATTTTGTCTATCTCTGTCAGGTCGCCCCTCAACCTCCGTCGTTCCAGTGAGAACTAACCAAGTTTATTCAACCGCTCCTCATAGCTAACGCCCTCCATACCAGGCAACATCCTGGTTAATCTCTTCTGCACTCTCTCTAAAGCTTCCACATCCTTCTAGTAGTGTGGCGACCAGAATTGAACACTATACTCCAAGTGTGGCCTAACTAAGGTTCTGTACAGCTGCAACATGACTTGCCAATTCTTATTCACAATGCCCCGGCCAATGAAGGCAAGCATGCCGTGTGCTTCCTTAACTACCTTCTCCACCTTTGTTGCCCCTTTCAGTGACCTGTGGACCTGTACTCCTAGATCTCTCTGACTTTCAATACTCTTGAGAGTTCTACTATTCAATGTCTATTCCCTACCGGCATTAGACCGTCCAAAATGCATTAGCTCACATTTGTCCGGATTAAACTCCATCTGTCATCTCTCCGCCTAAGTCTCCAAACAATCTAAATCCTGCTGTATCCTCTGACAGTCATCATCACTACCGCAATTCCAACAACCTTTGTGTCATCTGCAAACTTACTAATCAGACCAGTTACATTTTCCTCCCAATCATTTATATATACTACGAACAGCAAAGGTCCCAGCACTGATCCCTGCGGAACACCACTAGTCACAGCACTCCAATTAGAAAAGCATCCTTCCATTTCCACTCTCTGCCTTTATGACCTAGCCAGTTCTGTATCCACTTTGCCAGCTCACTCCTGATACCATGTGACTTCACCTTTTGTACCAGTCTACCATGAGGGACCTTTGACAAGGCCTTACTGAAGTCATTATAGACAACATCCACTGCTCTACCTGCATCAATCATCTTTGTGACCTCTTCGGAAAACTCTATCAAGTTAGTGAGACATGAACTCCCCTTCACAAAACCATGCTGCCTCCCACTAATATGTCCATTTGGATAGAGAGTGAACCAGGAGAGTGAGTGAACCAGGAGAGTGAGTGAACCAGGAGAGTGAGTGAACCAGGGGTGTGAGTGAACCAGGGGAGCGAGTGAACCAGGAGAGCGAGTGAACCAGGAGAGCGAGTGAACCAGGAGAGCGAGTGAACCAGGAGAGCGAGTGAACCAGGAGAGCGAGTGAACCAGGAGAGCGAGTGAACCAGGAGAGCGAGTGAACCAGGAGAGCGAGTGAACCAGGGGAGCGAGTGAACCAGGGGAGCGAGTGAACCAGGGGAGCGAGTGAACCAGGGGAGCGAGTGAACCAGGGGAGCGAGTGAACCAGGGGAGTGAGTGAACCAGGGGAGTGAGTGAACCAGGAGAGTGAGTGAACCAGGGGATATAGTGAACCAGGAGAGTGAGTGAACCAGGAGAGTGAGTGAACCAGGAGAGCGAGTGAACCAGGAGAGCGCGTGAACCAGGGGAGCGCGTGAACCAGGGGAGCGCGTGAACCAGGGGAGCGCGTGAACCAGGGGAGCGCGTGAACCAGGGGAGCGGGTGAACCAGGGGAGCGCGTGAACCAGGGGAGCGCGTGAACCAGGGGAGCGCGTGAACCAGAGGAATGAGTGAACCAGGGAAGTGAGTGAACCAGGGAAGTGAGTGAACCAGGGAAGTGAGTGAACCAGGGAAGTGAGTGAACCAGGGAAGTGAGTGAACCAGGGTAGTGAGTGAACCAGGGTAGTGAGTGAACCAGCGGAGTGAGTGAACCAGCGGAGTGAGTGAACCAGGGGGTTGAGTGAACCAGGGGAGTGAGTGAACCCAGAGGTGGAACAGTGGTTCGCACTGCTGCCTCACTGTGCCAGGGACCTGGGTTCAATTCTAGCATTGGGTGACTGCCTGTATGGCATTTGCATGTTCTCCCCGTGTGTGTGGGTGGGTTTCCTCCGGGTGCTCCGATATCCTCCCACAGGCCATAGATGTGCAGGTTTGGTGGGTCGGCAATGCTGAATTCCCGCTGTGTCCAAGGGTGTGTCGGTTCAGTGGGGTTACGGGTTTATGGGGATAAGGCGGCGAGTGGGCGGAGCTGGGGCGCTCTTTCAGAGGGTCGCTGCA
Source organism: Scyliorhinus torazame (assembly GCF_047496885.1). Taxonomy (NCBI): domain Eukaryota; kingdom Metazoa; phylum Chordata; class Chondrichthyes; order Carcharhiniformes; family Scyliorhinidae; genus Scyliorhinus; species Scyliorhinus torazame. Next base: position 48,643,505 of record NC_092730.1, read on the forward strand.
GACTCGATGGGCCGAATTGCCTCCTTCACACTGTAGTAATTCTGTGGTTCAGTGGAATGGTAGTTTGCAGAAAGTGAGAGTTTCAGGGGCTGAGTGACAGTGTAATAACAAACAAGCTGCAGGCAATGACTGCAAATTGAATCTCTCATTGGGACAAACACACAGCTACAAAGGTGATTGGTTGAGCCCGAGTGCGCAGGGCCACTTGCAGCCACACACACAGACCCCCCAACACGGACTCGAAAGGAGGTTTTGCCCGATATGTAATGACAGTGAAAAGGGGAATATTCCCATTGATTCTCAATGCTGAATTGCGGCGGGGATGTGCGCATGCCCGGTGTAACCCCGCCCCTGCTTGTCGTCATTCTGAGATTGGGAGCGCATGCGCAGCCCCTCCCCCACACTCTCCATTTGGTCACTGAATCGCTTTGTTGAAACTGAGGGAAATGTCAATGTCAGCGCCCAGGTCAGCGAGGAAACAGCGTTCTCATTGCAGCAGCACCTCCATCTGGGAGTGTGAGCAAAGAGGCTCAGAGATCATGACTGACTCGGGGGGAGTTCAGGGAGAATCGGGGGCTGTTTGCAAGAGGCGCAGCGGAGCACGATCTTGTTCCGGGACTTGGAGTGGGTGGGGGGTGGGGGGCGTGGAGGGAGAGCTCTTTCTGGGCCTGGCTTATTGTCTGATTCTGGGTTAGGATTTGGAGAGTATTTTCTTTCTTTTACTGATTGGGGGCAGCACGGTGGCATCGTGGTTAGCACGGTTGCTTCACAGCTCTAGGGTCCCAGGTTCGAATCCCGGCTTGGTCACTGTCTGTGCGGAGTCTGCACGTTCTCCCCGTATCTGCGTGGGTTTCCTCCGGGTGCTCCAGTTTCCTCCCACAGTCAGATGTGCGGGTTAGGTGGAATGGCCATGATAAATTGCACTTAGTGTCCAATACTGTCCAACAGCGCACATGGGCTGGTTTAGCACACTGGGCTAAATCGCTGGCTTTTAAAGCAGACCAAGTGCAGGCCAGCAGCACGGTTCAGTTCCCGTACCAGCCTCCCCGAACAGGCGCTGGAATGTGGCGACGAGGGGCTTTTCACAGTTACTTCATTTAAAGCCAATTTGTGACAATAAGCGATTTTCTTTTCATTTCACATGGTTAGGTGGGGTTACTGGGTAAGGGTGGAGGCGTGGAACGCTCTTTACAAAGATGGGCTCGATGGACCGAATGGCCTCCTTTTGCACTATAAATTCTGTGATTATCAGTTGAAAGAATAGATTGATCTATCATTGGCCTCATCTGACCCTGATTTACAAGAGATTTGCTTTCTTCCCCCTAGTTCAACAGATGAAGAAATGAGTTCCAAGAACAAGATGATGATTCCTCATGTGCCGCCATCTCCTTCTAACTGACAGTAAGTACAATATTAATCCAACATTGCAGAGACACAGACACAACATCAACTCCACCGTCACAGAGAACAGAAGCAGTCACACTCACATTGACCTCAAGTCCCAGATAAACATGTCCAATCCAACAGTGATACACGAGAGGGCAGGTGGGATATTTTTCCACAATTCGTCCTCCCTCCATATCATGGAACGTTGGATCAACTTGTTGTGATAACAGCTTTTCATCTGTAAAGTAACCAGTAGAGTATTAATTAGGTATAGTTTCAGCAATCAATGTGGATGTAATCCATTTGCACTTTTTTTGCACCTTAGTGCAAAATACATAATAATAATCGCTTCTTGTCACAAGTAAGCTTCAATGAAGTTACTGTGAAAAGCCCCTAGTCGCCACATTTCAGCACCTGTTCGGGGTGGCAGTTACGGGATTGAACCCGCGCTGCTGGCCTTCTTCTGCATTACAAGCCAGTTGTTTAGCCCACTGTGCTAAACCAGTCCCTGGTTTAACTCGAACGATCTCCGATATAACGGTACAGTGTCATTTTCATGAGACGTGGATACAGATCATTTGTTATATCAATATTATCACTAAAAGTAATAATGGAAGATCAATATTGAACAGAAAATTCACCATTAACTCAGAACAGATATTGACAAGAACAGAAAACACAATAAAATCATGCTCATCAGAGAGGTGGACAGCTAGAGATTAAACCCAGAATCCTCTAACAGAGATAGACAGCTACAAATGCAAGCACACAGAACAGAGGCAGAGAGTTATAGAATCAAATTGATTTTTCGCTAACACATGACCCATAACAGAGACAGACAGCTACAGTGGAAAACACACACTCTCACACACATTCAGACACCAACAACTGAGCAGAAAGCAGTAAAATATGCCATAGATCATACACAGACAGTGAGGGTAAAACACACTCACACATTCTCCCACAGTAAGCAGTAAAATATGCATTATCTATTACAGAGAGACAGTGAGGGTAAAACACACACTCATATTTTCTTATGCACATGTTCACTCACAAGTAACTTAGCAGTAAGCACAACATAAGCATTATATATCGCAGAGTCTGAGGGTGAAACACACACACACCAATCACTGAGCATTAAGCAGTAAAATATGTTGTATAGAGCACAGAGTAACAGTGAGGTTTATACACACTCACGCACACTCTTTCTCTCATACACTCTCTCTCTCACACACACACCCATGCACTGTCTCTCCCACAGACACTCACAAATCCAGAACATAGTAGTAATCAATAAAATATTAATTATATATCACAGAGAGACAGTGAGGTTAATACACACGCACTCACTCACTCACTCTCTCTCTCTCTCACACACCAGTCACTGAGCAGGAAGCAATTAAATATGTGACATATATCACAGAGATACAGTGAGGGTAAAACATGCACTCACACTCTCTCTCACATACACACTCTCTCGCCAACACACCAGTCACTGAGCAGTAAGCAATAAAGTATGCGATATATACCACAGAGATAGTGAGGGTAAAATATGCATTCACTCTCTCACTCACACGCGCTCACTCAGACAGTCACACAGCAGTAACTGAGCAGTAAGCTGTACAATATGTGTTATACACCATAGAGAGACAGTGAGGGTAAATCACACACTCGCGCTGTCTCTCACACACTGTCTCACATTTTACTGCTTACTGAGCAGTAAAATATTTGTTACATATCAGAGAGAAAAAGTGAGGGTAACACGCGCACACACACACTCTGTCTCTTGCACACACTCTCAGACACAGTCACACACACTCACAAACACTCTCTCTCTCATAGAAACCCTACAGTGCAGAAGGAGACCATTCAACCCATCGTGTCTGCATTGACCCTCTGAATGAGCACGTCACGCTAAGACCAATCTCCCACCCTCTCCTTGTAACCCCACCGAGGGTCAGTTTAGCATATCCAAACCCCATAACTTGCATATCTTTGGACTGTGGGAGGAAACCGGAGGAAACCCAAACAGACACGGAAGAATGTACAAACTCCACACAGTCGCCCGAAGTCAGAATCAAATCCAGGTCTCTGAAGCTGTCAGGCAGCAGTGCTTACCACTGTGCTACCCTGCTGCCCATCAGCAGCACATCCACTTTTCACCCTGTTGCTCTCTCACGCACATACACAAACACTCACTGTCCCTCACACATACAGACTCTCCCTCACACACACTCTCACTCCCTCACACACACACTACCTCACACACACTCTCACTCACACTCACACACTCTCACTCACACTCACTCCCTCACACACACTGTCACTAACACTCACTATCTTACTTGCACACTTTCACTCACACTCACTATCTCACTCACACGCTCTGTCACACTCCTTCCCTCTCACTCACACACTCTTGCTCACACTCACTCCCTCACACACACTCAGACTGACACTCACTATCTCACTCACACACTTTCGCTCACAGTCACTATCTCACTCACTCCCTCTCACACACACACTCTCTCTTGCACACTATCTCACTCACACACTCACACATACTCCCTCTCACACACACTCACTCCCTCTCACACACACTCACTCCCTCTCACACACACACCATCTCACTCTCACTCTCATTTATGCTCACTATCTCGCACATTATCTCACTCCCTCTCACACATACTATCTCACGCACACACACGCTATTTACTGAGCAATAAGCTGTATAATATTTGTGATGTATCACAGAGAAACAAAGAGGGCAAAACACACACACAACTGTCACACACACTTACGCTCTCTCTCACACAAAGATGCTGCTTCTCTCTCTCACACACTCTCTCTCTCACACACACTCAGTCACTCTCACTCACACACATACCAGTCACTGAGCAGTAAGCAGTTACATTTGTGATATATATCGCAGATACATAGTGAGGGTAAAACACACACACACACACCTGTAAGAGTAAAATATGTGTTATATATCACAAATACATAGTGAGGGTAAAACACACACACACCTGTAAGAGTAAAATATGTGTTATATATCACAGATAAATAGTGAGGGTAAAACTCACACACACACCTGTAAGAGTAAAATATGTGTTATATATCACAGATACATAGTGAGGGTAAAACACACACACACCTGTAAGAGTAAAATATGTGTTATATATCACAGATAAATAGTGAGGGTAAAACTCACACACACACCTGTAAGAGTAAAATATGTGTTATATATCACAGATACATAGTGAGGGTAAAACTCACACACACCTGTAAGAGTAAAATATGTGTTATATATCACAGATACATAGTGAGGGTAAAACACACACACACCTGTAAGAGTAAATACTGTGTTATATATCACAGATACATAGTGAGGGTAAAACACACACACACCTGTAAGAGTAAAATATGTGTTATATATCACAGATACATAGTGAGGGTAAAACACACACACACCTGTAACAGTAAAATATGTGTTATATAATCACAGATACATAGTGAGGGTAAAACTCACACACACACCTGTAAGAGTAAAATATGTGTTATATATCACAGATACATAGTGAGGGTAAAACACACACACACCTGTAAGAGTAAAATATGTGTTATATATCACAGATACATAGTGAGGGTAAAACACACACACCTGTAAGAGTAAAATATGTGTTATATATCACAGATACATAGTGAGGGTAAAACACACACACACCTGTAAGAGTAAAATATGTGTTATATATCACAGATACATAGTGAGGGTAAAACTCACACACACCTGTAAGAGTAAATAATGTGTTATATATCAAAGAGAGACAGTGGGGGAAAATACACACAGGCTCACACACACACAATCTCATACAAACTCATACCCCAGTAACAGAGCAGCAATCACTAATATATGTGTTATATATCAAAGACAGTGAGGGTAAAACTGACAGCCAAACTCACTCACACACACACACACACACACACACACACACAACAATAACTGAGCAGTAAGCAGTAAAATGTTATATATCATAGAAACAATGAGGATAATACTCACACTCTCTCACTTACCCACTCTCACTCACCAGTAAATGAACAGTAAGCAGTACAATATGTGTCCTATATCACAGAGAGATATGGAGGGTCAAACACACTCTCACACACCAGTACCTCTGTGAATCAATCTTATCATAAACTTTCTTGTCACAAGTAGGCTTACATTAACACTGCAATGAAGTACCTGTGAAAATCCCCTAGTCGCCACATTCTGGCGCCTGTTTGGGTACACGGAGGGGGAATTCAGAATGTCCAAATTACCTAGCAGCATGTCTTTTGGGACAATCGACCCATGAGTGCGTGCAGTAACCTCACTGTCTCTCTGTGATATATAATGAATATTCCACAGCTTATTGCTCAGTTACTGGTGTGAGGGAGTGTGTGTGTGTGTGTGTGTGTGTGTGTGTGAGAGAGAGAGAGAGAGTGTGTGAGTATGTGTGTACCCTCACTGTCTCTCTCTGCTTTATAACTCATATATTTCACTCTCTCACACATTCTCTCTCTCACACACTCGTACACTATCTCATTCACACACACCAGTAACTGAGCGGTAAAATATGAATTATATATCGCAGAGAGACAGTGAGGGTAAAACATACACTCACACTCTATTTCTCTGGCAAACACTAACTCTCACACACACTCACGCTCTCTCTCACTCTCTCTCTCACTGACTCTCTCTCTCACACGCACACCAGTCACTGAGCAGTAAGCAGTTAAATATGCGTTATATATCACAGAGGGACAGTGAGGGTAAAACACACACTCGCACATCAGTAACTGAGCAGTAAAATATGTGTTATATATCAACAGAGACAATGAAGGTACTCACACAGATTATTTCTCACACTCATACACTCACACACACACAGTGACACATTCAAAGGTGAGGGTAAAACACACACTCACACTCTATTTCTCTGGCAAACACTAACTCTCACACACACTCACACTCTTGCTCCCTCTCTCACAGACTCTCACACACACCAGTCACTGAGCAGTAAGCAGTTAAATGTGTTATATATCGCAGAGGGACAGTGAGGGTAAAACACACTCTCTCCACTCTCACACTTAAGTAACTGAGCAGTAAGCAGTAAAATATATTATATATGATAGCCAGATAGTGAGGATAAACACGCACTCCCACACCAGTAACTGAGCAGTAAAATATGTGAAATATCAGAGACAATGAAGGCAAAACACACACACTCACAAGCAGACTATATCTCATACTCATACACTCTTGCACACACAGTGACACATTCTCTCGCACACACTCACACATACTCTGATATTCACACACACTTTGACACAAGAGTAACTGAGCAGTAAGCAGTAAAATATGCATCATATATCACAGAGACCGTGATGGTAAAACACACTCTCACTCTCTCGCGCGCACACACACACACACACACACACACCGGTAACTGAGCAGCAACAGCAAAATATGTTATATATATCAAATAGTGACAATGTCAAATACACATAGGCTCACTCGCTCACGCACCCACTCCCCCTCTCACGCACCCACTCCCCCTCTCACGCACCCACTCCCCCTCTCACGCACCCACTCCCCCTCTCACGCACCCACTCCCCCTCTCACGCACCCACTCCCCCTCTCTCTCTCTCTCTCTCTCACGCACCCACTCTCTCTCTCTCTCACGCACCCACTCTCTCTCTCTCTCACACCCTCTCAAACATACCTGTAACTGAACGGCAGACACTAATATATGCATTATATATCACAGAGGCAGTGAGGAGAAAACTGACTCCCACGTGCACACACTTCTGCTCACACTTTCTATCACACACTCACTCACCGCACTCCAGGAACTGAACAGTAAGCTGTAAAATATGTGTTATACTTCACTGAGAGTCTCACACACTCTCTCACTCACACACACACTTACACACCATTAACTGAGCAGTAAGCTGTAAAATATTTGTTGTATCTCACCGCGAAACAATGACGCAAAACACATCCTCACACTCTCACTCGATCATACAAACACTATCTCTCACTCACACTCAAGCTCTCTCACACACGCTTAGGCTCTCTCACGCACGCTCAGGCTCTCTCACGCACGCTCAGGCTCTCTCACGCACGCCCAGGCTCTCTCTCGCACGCCCAGGCTCTCTCTCGCACGCTCAGGCTCTCTCACGCACGCTCAGGCTCTCTCACGCACGCCCAGGCTCTCTAACACACATCCAGGCTCTCTCTCGCACACGCAGGCTCTCTCACGCACACCCAGGCTCTCTCACGCACACCCAGGCTCTCTCACGCTCACCCAGGCTCTCTCACGCACACCCAGGCTCTCTCACGCACACCCAGGCTCTCTCACGCACACCCAGGCTCTCTCACGCACACTCAGGCTCTCTCACGCACACTCAGGCTCTCTCACGCACACTCAGGCTCTCTCACGCACACTCAGGCTCTCTCACGCACGCCCAGGCTCTCTCTCGCACGCTCAGGCTCTCTCACGCACGCCCAGGCTCTCTCACGCACGCTCAGGCTCTCTAACGCACACCCAGGCTCTCTCTCGCACACCCAGGCTCTCTCACGCACACCCAGGCTCTCTCACGCACACCCAGGCTCTCTCACGCACACCCAGGCTCTGTCACGCACACCCAGGCTCTCTCACGCACACCCAGGCTCTCTCACGCACACCCAGGCTCTCTCACGCACACCCAGGCTCTCTCTCGCACACCCAGGCTCTCTCACGCGCACTCAGGCTCTCTCACGCGCACTCAGGCTCTCTCACGCACACCCAGGCTCTCTCACGCACACCCAGGCTCTCACGCACACCCAGGCCCTCTCACGCACACCCAGGCTCTCTCTCTCACACACACAAGTCACTGAGCATTAAGCAGTTAAATATGCGTCTTGTATCGCAGAGGGACAGTGAGGGTAAAACACACTCTCGCCACTCTCACACTTCAGTAACTGAGCAGTAAGCAGTAAAATATGTTATATATCACAGAGAGACAATGACGGTAAAGCACACACATACTCTCTCCCCTCACACTCCTGAAGACTATTTCTCACACTCACACACTCTGTCACACGGACTGACACACACTCTTGCACACAGTCCCTCACACACTCTCAGACTCTCACATATTCACACACTTTCTGATACTCACAAACTCTCTGACACAACAATATCTGAGTAATAAGTAGTAAAATATGCATCATACATCAAAGAGAGACAATGAGGATAAAATACACATAAGTGCACTCTCTCACAAACACACATACATGCTCGCACATGCATTCTCACACATACACACTTTCACACACACATGCACGCTTATTCTCACACACATGCTCTCTCACACACATGCGCTGTCTCTCTCTCTCTCACACACATGCTCTCACATACCAGTAATGAGCAGCAGACACTAATATATGCATTATATATCACTGAGACAATGAGGGGAAAACTGACACACACACACACACACACACAAACGTTCGCTCTCACACTCACACTCTCTCTCACACTCACACTCTCTCACACACACACACACTGAAAGTAAGCAGTAAAATATGTGTTATGTATCAATGAGAGACAGTGAGGGTAATACACACTTTCGCACACATTCATGCCGACTCTCTCGCACACACGAACACACACTTACTCATCAATATCTGATCAGTAAGCAGTAGAATATGTGTTATATATCATAGAGTGACATTGAAAATAAAACACACGCACACATACTCACATTCTCTCACTCTGACACACCAGTAACTGAGCAGGAAGCAGTAAAATATGCATTATATATCACAGGGACATTGAGGATAAAACTTACACACACACAAACCGCTAACTGAGCACTAAACTGTAAGTATGCATTATATATCACAGCGAGATTGGGAGTCTGACGAACAAGGCAGATGAAGTGAGAATCTGGGGTTTGATGTATTTGCTGTCACTGAATCACGGTTGGGAGAGGGGAAGGATTGGGAGCTCAATATTCCGGCATATAGGATCTCCAGGAGAGATCGGGCAGGAGGTAAAAGGGGCGCGGGTGTCACAATTTTGATCAGGGAATGAATGACATCAGTAAGGAGAGACGGCATCTAAGAAGGCTCTTCAACTGAAGCCAAATGGGTATATCTTAAAAACCAAAAAGGAGCAATCACATTACTGGAGTGTTCTATAGTCCCCTAACCATCCGAAAGATATAGAAGAGCAAATATGTAGACAAATTTGAGAGAAGTGGCAAAGTAATAGGAGTGTGATAGTGGGATCAGTGGGGGATTCCAACTTCCCCAATATGAACTGGTGTAGTCATAGTGTGAAAGTTTAGAGGGAGCGGAATTCTTAAAATGCATCCATGAGAACTTTTTAAGCTAGTACGTAGAAGGACAGACAAGAGAGGGGCGGTCTTGGACTTCATTTTCAGTAACAAAGCTGGACAAGTGGTTGAAGTATCGTTGGGGGAGCATTTTGCAGACCGTGATCATAATTCATTAAGTGCAAGATAGTTCTGGAAAAGGACATGGATGGACCTCAGATCAAAGTTCACAAATGGAGGAAGGCTGATTTTAATAAGATCAGATATGATTTGGCCAGAGTGGATCGGGAGCAGACACCTTTCGGTAAATCTGTGACAGAACAGTGGGACACATTCAACAAGGAAATAGGGAGAGTACACGGCCAACATGTTCCAATCAAGAAAAGGGTGAGACCAACAAATCCAGTCAACCATGTATATTGAGGGATATACAGCGTTGGATAAGTAGAAAAGGGGGGGGGGGCCTGTGGGAGATATCGAGGGCTCAAAACAGCAGAAGCGTCACAGGTGTACAGAATGTGCAAGAGGGAACTTAAAACGGAAATTAGGAGAGGAAAAAGGAGACGTGAAAGGATACTTGCAGGTAAAATGAAGTTGTTTTACAAGTAACCACTCAGGTTAGACTGATTGGTCTGTAGTTTCCTGGTTTATCCTTTCCTCCCTTCTTCAATAATGGTACCACCTTGGCAATCCTCCAGTCCGCCAGCGCCTCTCCTGTGGCCAGAGAGGAATTGAAAATTATTGCCAGTGTCCCTGCTATTTCCTCACTCAGCAGCCTGGGATACACTTCATCTGGCCCTGGAGCTTTGTCTACTTTGAAGCCTCCCACTCAGAACCTCCTCTCTGTCTATATTAATCTCTTTAGCTTTATGACAGTCCTTCTCCCTGATTTCTATACCCACACTGTCCTTCTCACGGGTGAACACTGACACAAAGTACTCATTTTAAACCCTACCTACATCCTCCGGTTCCACACACAAGTTACCACTGTGCTCTGTCATGGGCCCTACTCTGTACTGAATTATCATTTTACCTTTAATGTGGAAACTATTGGAAGCAATTCTGAGACACAGAATTAATCTGCATTTGTAGTGGCAGGGATTAATCAGGAACAGTCAGCATGGTTTTGTTCAGGGGAGGACATGTCTGACCAACTTGATTGAATTTTTTTTAAAGAGGTGAACAGGTGTGTAGATGAGCGAAATGCATTTTGACGTAGTCTACTTGGACTTCAGCAAGGCTTTTCATCAGGTCCCACATGGGAGACTGATAGCGAAGGTCAGTTTCTATGGGACATAAGGAAATTTGGCAAATTGGATCCAAAATTGGCTGAGTGGTAGAAAGCAGAGGCAGTTGGTGGAGGAGTGTTTTTCTGACTGGAAGACTGTCCAGTGGGTTCCCACAGGGATCAGTGTTGAGGCCCTGGCTGTTGGTGGTTGATACAAATGCTTTAGATATGAATGTAGGAGGGTTGATCAGTAAGTTTGCAGATGATATGAAATTTGGTGGGGTGGTAAATGTTGAGGAGGATAGCCTCCGAATACAGGAGGACACAGATGGACTGATCAGTGGCAATTGGAATTCAATCTGGAAGAGATGCAGTTGGGCAGGACAAACAAGACAAGAGAATACATGATAAATGGCAGGACGCTGGGAGGCACGAAGGACCGGAGGAATCTTGGTGTGCATGTACACCAGTACCTTAACATAGAACAGTTGGATACAATGGTTAAGGAAGCCTATGGCAGTGTGTATCAAACTTTTTAACCGGGGTCCCATTTTTACCAACCTCCCATCCTTCGGGACCCTCGCTGGGCGGCCTTTGCGACCATCTCCGGCTGATCTTCACGACCCACCATTTTCACTTGACTTTAATGTGACAGGTGGGCCTGCTCGGTCCCCACGATCTCACTTGCTTTGTTATTCAATGTTACATTTCTGATAATGACTCCAGCTGATGATTGAAGATCTCACTGCATCCATTGAAAAAAATACAGAGGTTTGTCCTCGAACTCGCCCTGCTTAGTCTTCAAACGTCTTTGACATTTTGAGGGTTTTAAACTTTCATTTGCCAGTAATTCCCTGTATGTAACACCCATGAAATTTGACTCCTGATTGCAGTGGCACAATTTATATACCCACCCCTCAAATACTCATCGTTGTGCTGCTTTGTTCCTGTTTTCAGCTTCTTCATGGGTTGTTCACCAGAGGCCCTGGAGTTCACTCCAGCACTGCTGGCAGCTGCAAAATGGAGGAATCTCTCTCGGGCCCAGAACACGTGATGTCAGCGTACGGGGCGTTGACCTGCTCTCTGCCACTGCTTCCGGTGGGAGGACTCCAGAATTTGCTGATTAAAAACTGGCCTGGGACAGCGCGCTGACGTCAGGAGCAGCCAGACCCCTTGCTGAGCTCCGGACCTGCGCACTACTTGACAAGGCAGGCATGCGCGGAATGGCCGACAATCTCAAACGGCCATCACGGTCGGCATTTGTAAACACTAGACGTGACCATTGGCCATTCCTCCCGCGATCTGCATCACCAGCACCCTCCTGAAACTTGCCAGAGATCCACCCACAGGTCACGACTCTGAGCTTGAAAACCCCGGGCCTGTGCTATCCTTGTCTCTATTAGCCGAGGCACAGAGTTTAAGAACAGGCAGGTTATGATGGAACTGTATAAAACATTGGTTAGGCCTCAGCTGAGTAATACGCACACTCAAACTGTATCACTGTATCACAGAGTGAGTAAATCCCACACTCACACAATGTATCAGAGAGAGAGTAAATTCCACACATACACACTGTATCAGAGAGAGTAAATCCCACACTCACACACGTTATCAGAGTGAGTAAATCCCACACTCACACACTATATCAGAGAGTGAGTAAATCCCACACTCCCACACTGTATCAGAGTGAATAAATCACACACTGTATCAGAGAGTAAGTAAATCCCATACTCACACACTGTATCAGAGAGTGAGTAAATCCCACACTCACACACTGTATCAGAGTGAATAAATCACACACTGTATCAGAGAGTGAGTAAATCCCATACTCACACACTGTATCAGAGACTGAGAAAATCCCACACTCACACACTGTATCAGAGAGTGAGTAAATCCCACACTCACACACTGTATCAGAGTGAGTAAATCCCACACTCACACACTGTATGAGAGAGTGAGTGAATCTCACACTCACACTGTATCAGAGAGTGAGTAAATCCCACACTCACAAACTGTATCAGAGAGTGAGTAAATCCCACATTCACACACTGTATCAGAGAGTGAGTAAATCCCACACTCACACACTGTATCAGAGAGTGAGTAAATCCCACACACACACTGTATCAGAGACTGAGTAAATCCCACATTCACACACTGTATCAGAGACTGAGTAAATCCCACATTCACACACTGTATCAGAGAGTGAGTAAATCCCACACTCTCACACTGTATCAGAGAATGAGTAAATCCCACAACCACACACTGTATCAGAGTGAGTAAATCCCACACTCACACACTGTATCAGAGAGTGAGTAAATCCCACACTCAGACTGTATCAGAGAGTGAATGAATCTCACACTCACACTGTATCAGAGAGTGAGTAAATCCCACACTCTCACACTGTATCAGAGAGTGAGTAAATCCCACATTCACACACTGTATCAGAGAGTGAGTAAATCCCACACACACCCTGTATCAGAGAATGAGTAAATCCCACATTCACACACTGTATCAGAGAGTGAGGAAATACAACACTCACACACTGTATCAGAGAGTGAGTGAATCCCACACTCACACTATATCAGAGAGTGAGTGAATCCCACACACACACTTCTGGATAACTGGGGCTCTTTCTGGGGAAGGTGGGACCTCTACAGACAGGATGGTCTACATCTGAACCTGAGGGGCACAAATATCCTGGGGGGGAGATTTGTTAGTGCTCTTTGGGGGGGTTTAAACTAATGCAGCAGGGGCATGGGAACCTGGATTGTAGTTTTAGGGTAAGGGAGAATGAGAGTATAGAGGTCAGGAGCACAGATTTGACGTCGCAGGAGGGGGCCAGTGTTCAGTTAGGTGGTTTGAAGTGTGTCTACTTCAATGCCAGGAGTATACGAAACAAGGTAGGGGAACTGGCAGCATGGGTTGGTACCTGGGACTTCGATGTTGTGGCCATTTCGGAGACATGGATAGAGCAGGGACAGGAATGGATGTTGCAGGTTCCGGGGTTTAGGTGTTTTAGTCAGCTCAGAGAAGGAGGCAAAAGAGGGGGAGGTGTGGCGCTGCTAGTCAAGAGCAGTATTACGGTGGCGGAGAGGATGCTAAATGGGGACTCTTCTTCCGAGGTAGTATGGGCTGAAGTTAGAAACAGGAAAGGAGAGGTCACCCTGTTGGGAGTTTTTTATAGGCCTCCTAATAGTTCTAGGGATGTAGAGGAAAGGATGGCGAAGATGATTCTGCATATGAGCGAAAGTAACAGGGTAGTTATTATGGGAGACTTTAACTTTCCAAATATTGACTGGAAAAGATATAGTTCGAGTACAATAGATGGGTCGTTTTTTGTACAGTGTGTGCAGGAGGGTTTCCTGAAACAATATGTTAACAGGCCAACAAGAGGCGAGGCCACGTTGGATTTGGTTTTGGGTAATGAACCAGGCCAGGTGTTGGATTTGGAGGTAGGAGAGCACTTTGGGGACAGTGACCACAATTCGGTGACGTTTACGTTAATGATGGAAAGGGATAAGTATACACCGCAGGGCAAGAGTTATAGCTGGGGGAAGGGCAATTATGATGCCATTAGACGTGACTTGGGGGGGATAAGGTGGAGAAGTAGGCTGCAAGTGTTGGGCACACTGGACAAGTGGGGCTTGTTCAAGGATTAGCAACTGCGTGTTCTTGATAAGTATGTACCGGTCAGACAGGGAGGAAGGCGTCGAGCGAGGGAACCATGGCTTACCAAGGAAGTGGAATCTCTTGTTAAGAGGAAGAAGGAGGCCTATGTGAAGATGAAGTGTGAAGTTTCGGTTGGGGCGATGGATAGTTACAAGGTAGCGAGGAAGGATCTAAAGAGAGAGCTAAGACGAGCAAGGAGGGGACATGAGAAGTATTTGGCAGGAAGGATCAAGGAAAACCCAAATGCTTTCTATAGGTATGTCAGGAATAAGCAAATGACTAGGGAAAGAGTAGGACCAGTCAAGGACAGGGATGGGAAATTGTGTGTGGAGTCTGAAGAGATAGCCGAGATACTAAATGAATATTTTTCGTCAGTATTCACTCAGGAAAAAGATAATGTTGTGGAGGAGAATGCTGAGCCCCAGGCTAATAGAATAGATGGCATTGAGGTACGTAGGGAAGAGGTGTTGGCAATTCTGGACAGGCTGAAAATAGATAAGTCCCCGGGACCTGGTGGGATTTATCCTAGGATTCTCTGGGAGGCCAGGGAAGAGATTGCTGGACCTTTGGCTTTGATTTTTATGTCATCATTGGTTACAGGAATAGTGCCAGAGGACTGGAGGACAGCAAATGTGGTCCCTTTGTTCAAAAAGGGGAGCAGAGACAACCCCGGCAACTATAGACCGGTGAGCCTCATGTCTGTAGTGGGTAAAGTCTTGGAGGGGATTATAAGAGACAAGATTTATAATCATCTAGATAGGAATAATATGATCAGGGATAGTCAGCATGGCTTTGTGAAGGGTAGGTCATGCCTCACAAACCTTATTGAGTTCTTTGAGAAGGTGACTGAACAGGTAGACGAGGGTAGAGCAGTTGATGTGGTGTATATGGATTTCAGCAAAGCGTTTGATAAGGTTCCCCACGGTAGGCTATTGCAAAAAATACAGAGGCTGGGGATTGAGGGTGATTTAGAGATGTGGATCAGAAATTGGCTAGCTGAAAGAAGACAGAGGGTGGTGGTTGATGGGAAATGTTCAGAATGGAGTACAGTCACAAGTGGAGTACCACAAGGATCTGTTCTGGGGCCGTTGCTGTTTGTCATTTTTATCAATGACCTAGAGGAAGGCGCAGAAGGGTGGGTGAGTAAATTTGCAGACGATACTAAAGTCGGTGGTGTTGTCGATCGTGTGGAAGGATGTAGCAGGTTACAGAGGGATATAGATAAGCTGCAGAGCTGGGCTGAGAGGTGGCAAATGGAGTTTAATGTAGAGAAGTGTGAGGTGATTCACTTTGGAAGGAATAACAGGAATGCGGAATATTTGGCGAATGGTAAAGTTCTTGAAAGTGTGGATGAGCAGAGGGATCTAGGTGTCCATGTACATAGATCCCTGAAAGTTGCCACCCAGGTTGATAGGGTTGTGAAGAAGGCCTATGGAGTGTTGGCCTTTATTGGTAGAGGGATTGAGTTCCGGAGTCGGGAGGTCATGTTGCAGCTGTACAGAACTCTGGTACGGCCGCATTTGGAGTATTGCGTACAGTTCTGGTCACCGCATTATAGGAAGGACGTGGAGGCTTTGGAGCGGGTGCAGAGGCGATTTACCAGGATGTTGCCTGGTATGGAGGGAAAATCTTATGAGGAAAGGCTGATGGACTTGAGGTTGTTTTCGTTGGAGAGAATAAGGTTAAGAGGAGACTTAATAGAGGCATACAAAATGATCAGGGGGTTGGATAGGGTGGACAGTGAGAGCCTTCTCCCGCGGATGGATATGGCTGGCACGAGGGGACATAACTTTAAACTGAGGGGTAATAGATATAGGACAGAGGTCAGAGGTAGGTTCTTTACGCAAAGAGTAGTGAGGCCGTGGAATGCCCTACCTGCTACAGTAGTGAACACGCCAACATTGAGGGCATTTAAAAGTTTATTGGATAAACATATGGATGATAATGGCATAGTGTAGGTTAGATGGCTTTTGTTTCGGTGCAACATCGTGGGCCGAAGGGCCTGTACTGCGCTGTATTGTTCAATGTTCTATGTTCTATGCATCAGAGAGTGAGTAAATCCCACACTCACACACTGTATCAGAGAGTGAGTAAATCCCACACTCACACTGTATCAGAGAGTGAGTGAATCCCACACTCACACTGTATCAGAGAGTGAGTGAATCCCACACTCGCACTGTATCAGAGAGTGAGTGAATCCCACACTCACACACTGTATCAGAGTGAGTAAATCACACATTCACACACTGTATCAGAGAGTGAGTAAATCCCACACTCACACACTGTATCAGAGTGAGTAAATCCCACACTCACACACTGTATCAGAGAGTGAGTAAATCCCACACTCACACACTGTATCAGAGAGTGAGTAAATCCCACACTCACACTGTATCAGAGAGTGAGTGAATCCCACACTCACACTGTATCAGAGAGTGAGTGAATCCCACACTCACACACTGTATCAGAGAGTGAGTAAATCCCACACACACACACTGTATCAGAGTGAGTAAATCCCACACTCACACACTGTATCAGAGAGTAAATCCCACACTCACACACTGTATCAGAGAGTGAGTAAATCCCACACTCACACACTGTATCAGAGAGTGAGTAAATCCCACACTCACACACTGTATCAGAGAGTGAGTAAATCCCACACTCTCACACTATATCAGAGTGTGAGTAAATCCCACACTCTCACACTGTCAGAGGGAGAGCAAATCCCACACTCACACACTATATCAGAGTGTGAGTAAATCCCACACTCTCACACTGTCAGAGGGGGAGCAAATCCCACACTCACACACTTTAGAACATAGAACAGTACAGCACAGAACAGGCCCTTCGGCCCTCAATGTTGTGCTGAGCCTTATTCATAACCAAAATCAAGCTATCCCACACCCTGTCATTCTGGTGTGCTCCATGTGCCTATCCAATAAGCGCTTGTAAGTTCCTGAAGTGTCCGACTCCACTATCACAGCAGGCAGTCCATTCCACATCCTAACCACTCTCTGAGTAAAGAACCTACCTCGGACATCCCTCCTATATCTCCCACCCTGAACCTTATAGGTATGCCCCCTTGTAACAGCTACATCCACCCAAGGAAATAGTCTCTGAACGTCCGCTCTATCTATCCCCTTCATCATCATATAAACCTCTATTAAGTCGCCAGTCATCCTCCTCCGCTCCAAAGCGAAAAGCCCTCGCTCGCTCAACCTTTCCTCATAAGACCTATCCTCCAAGCCAGGCATCATCCTGGTCAATCTCCTTTGCACCCTTTCCAATGCTTCCACACCCTTCCTGTAGTGAGGAGACCAGAACTGCACACAATACTCCAAATGTGGTCTCATCAGGGTCCTGTACAGTTGCAGCATAACCCCACGGCTCTTAAAGTCAAGCCCCCTGTTAATAACGACTAACACACTATAGGCCTTCTTCACGGCTCTGTCCACTTGAGTGGCAACCTTCAGAGATCTATGGACATGTACCCCAAGATTTCTCTGTTCCTCCACACCCCTCAGAACCCTGCCGTTGAC
This sequence comes from Scyliorhinus torazame, assembly GCF_047496885.1. Taxonomy (NCBI): domain Eukaryota; kingdom Metazoa; phylum Chordata; class Chondrichthyes; order Carcharhiniformes; family Scyliorhinidae; genus Scyliorhinus; species Scyliorhinus torazame. Next base: position 48,661,691 of record NC_092730.1, read on the forward strand.
CCTGTAATCCACATTCAAAATGAATCACCTCGCACTTATCAGGGTTAAACTCCATCTGACATTTTTCAGCACAGCTCTACATCGTATCAATTTCTCTTTGCAGCCTACAACAGCCCTCCACCTAATCCACTACTCCACCAATCTTGGTGTCATCAGCAAATTGACTGACCCACCCGTCAGCCCCCTCCTCCAAGTCATTGATAAAAATCACAAATAGCAGAGGACCCAGCACTGATCTCTGTGGTACACGGCTGGTAACTGGTCTCCATCCTGAAAATCTTCCATCCACCACCCTTCGTCTTCTATGTGATAGCCAGTTACTTATCCAATTGGCCAAATTTCCCTCTTTCCCACACCTCCTTACTTTCTTCATGAGCCGACCATGGGGAACCTTATCAAACGCCTTACTAAAATCCATGTATACGACATCAACTGCTCTACCTTCATCTACACACCTAGTAACCTCCTCAAAGAATTCAATCAAATTTGTGAGGCAAGACTTACCCTTCACGAATCCGTGTTGACTATCCCGGATTAAGCTGCATCTTTCCAAATGGTCATAAATCCTATCCTTCAGGACCTTTTCCATTACCTTACCGACCACCGAAGTAAGACTAACCGGCCTATAATTACCAGGGTCATTCCTATTCCCTTTCTTGAACAGAGGAACAACATTCGCTGCTCTCCAGTCCTCTGGCATGGGCAGGGGCAGCACGGTAGCATAGTGGTTAGCACAATTGCTTCACAGCTCCAGGGTCCCAGGTTCGATTGCCGGCTTGGGTCACTGTCTGTGCGGAGTCTGCACGTTCTCCCCGTGTGTGCGTGGATTTCCTCCGGGTGCTCCGGTTTCCTCCCGAGTCCAAAGATGTGCAGCGGCTGGTTTAGCACACTGGGCTAAATCGCAGGCATTTAAAGCAGACCCAGGCAGGCCAGCAGCACGGTTCAATTCCCGTACCAGCCTCCCTGAACAGGCATCGAAATGTGGCGACTAGGGGCTTTTCACAGTAACTTCATTTGAAGCCTACTTGTGACAATAAGTGATTTTCATTTCATTTCATTTTCAGGTTAGGTGGATTGGACATGGTAAATTGCCCTCAGTGTCTAAAATTTGGGTTACTGGGTTATGACGAGACGGTGGAGGTGAGGGCTTGGGTAGGGTGCTTTTTCCAAGGGCCAGTGCAGACTCGATGGGCCGAATGGCCTCCTTCTGCACTGTAAAATCTATGTCAGTGGACACTATCAACGTGGACAATAGGGACCCAAAGATCAAAGGCTCTGCAATCTCATCCCTTGCCTCCCAAAGTATCCTAGGATATACCCCATCCGGCCCGAGGGACTTGTCGACCCTAAGGTTTTTCAAAATTGCTAAAACATTCTTCCTTAGAACATCTACCTCCTCCAGCCTACCCGCCTGTATCACACTCTCATCCTCAAAAACATGGCCCCTCTCCTTGGTGAACACTGAAGAAAAGTATTCATTCAACGCCTCTCCTATCTCTTCTGACTCCATGCACAGATTCCCACTACTGTCCTTGACCGGCGCTAACCTCACCCTGGTCATTCTTTTATTTCTCACATAAGAGTAAAAAGCCTTGGGGTTTTCCTTGATCCGACCTGCCAAGGACATCTCATGCACCCTCCTAGCACTCCTTGGCCCTTTCTTTAGGTCTTTCCTTGCTACCTTGTAACCCTCAAGTGACCCAACTGAACCTTGTTTCCTCATCCTTACATACGCTTCCTTTTTCCTCTTGACAAGCCATTCAACCTCTTTTGTGAACCATGGTTCCCTCACACAGCCATTTCCTCCCTGCCTGACAGGGACATATCTATCAAGGACACGCAGTATTTGTTCCTTGAACACGCTCCACTTTTCATTTGTGCCTTTCCCTGACAGTTTCTGTTCCCATCTTATGCTCCCTAATTCTTGCCTAATCGCATCACAATTACCCTTCCCCCAATTATAAACCTTGCCCTGCCGTATGGCCCTATCCCTCTCCATTGCAATAGCGAAAGACACCGAATTGTGGTCACTATCTCCAAAGTGCTCTCCCACAAACAAATCTAACACTTGGCCCGGTTCATTACCCAGTACCAAATCCAATGTGGCCCCACCTTTTGTCGGCCTATCCACATATTGTGTCAGGAAACTCTCCTGCACACACTGTACAAAAACTGCCCCAACCTATAGAGGTTCCAATCAATATTTGGAAAGTTAAAGTCAGCCATGACAACTACCCTGTGACCTCCACACCTATCCATAATCTGTTTTGCGATTTCTTCCTCCACATCTCTATTACTATTTGGGGGCCTATAGAAAACTCCTAACAACGTGACCGCTCCTTTCCTATTTCTAACTTCAGCCCATATTACCTCAGTAGGTAGATCCCCCTCGAACTGCCTTTCTGCAGCCGTTTAACTATCCTTGATTAACAATGCTGCTCCTCCACCTCTTTTACCACCTTCCCTGCTCTTACTGAAACATCTAAACCCCGGAACTCCCAACAACCATTCCTGTCCCTGTTCGAACCATGTCTCCGTCATGCCCACAACATCGTAGTCCCAGGTACCAATCCACGCTCCAAGTTCACCGATCTTATTCCGGATGCTCCTTGCATTGAAGTAGACTCACTTCAACCCACCTTCTTGTCTGCCGGTACACGCCTGCGACCTTGATACCCTCCTCAGTACCTCACTACTCTCAGCTCTGGCTTCTGGACTACAGCTTGTTTCCCGATCCCCCAGACAAATTAGTTTAAACCCCCCTGAAGAACCGTAGCAAATTTCCCTCCCAGGATATTGGTGCCCCTCTGGTTCAGGTGCAAACCGTCCTGTCTGTACAGGTCCCACCTTCCCCAGAATGTACTCCAATTATCCACGTAACTGATACCCTCCCTCCTACACCATCCCTGCAGCCACGTGTTTATCTGCACTCTCTGCCTGTTCCTCAACTCGCTAGCACGTGGCAGCGGCACAAACCAGAGATGACAACATGGTTTGTCGTGGCTCTCAGCTTCCACCCTAGCTCCCGGAATTCCTGTTTTAAATCCCCGACCCTTCTCTTACCTTTGTCGTTGGTACCGATGTGAACCGCCCAATTTCAATACAGGTAAAAATAAAAAATTTAGCCAACAACCACTGCGCCCTGCACGATAACAGCAATCAGCTGTTATGGGCCCGCACAAACAATTTAAATCTTTACTCCTTACCCAGCAGTCACTCTGTCCTCACTCCGACCGAATTCAGCTGCAAACCCCCAACAGTAAATTTTTAAAAATTTACTCCCCTTAACAAGCACTCACTCAGCAACCACTGCGCCCCACACGATAACAGATTTATATGAGACTGAGTAAATTCCACACTCACACACAGTATCAGAAAGTGAGCAAATCCCACACTCACGCACTGTATCTGAGAGTGAGTAAATCCCACACACACACTGTATCAGAGCGTGAGTAAATTCCACACTCACACACTGTATCAAAAACTGATCAAATCCCACACTCACACACTGTATCGGAGAGTGAGTAAATCCCACACTCATACACTGTATCGGAGAGTGAGTAAATCTCACACTCACACACTGTATCAGAGAGTGAGTAAATCCCACACTCACACACTGTACCATATAGTGAGTAAATCCCACTCACACAGAGTATCAGATAGTGAGTAAATCCCACACTCACACACTATATCAAAAGTTGAGCAAATCCCACACTATATCAGAAGTTGAGTAAATCCCACACTCTCACACTATCAGAGTGAGTAAATACCTCACACACACACTGTATCACAGTGTGTAAATCACACACTCAAACACTGTATGAGAGAGTGAGTAAATCCCTCACTCACACATTGTATCAGAGAGTGAGTAAATCCCCCACACACACACTGTATCAGAGTGGTCTTTCCCCATTGCGCCTTGTGAGCAAATCCCACACTCTCACATATTACAAGACACTCACAGTTGCTGAAGGAATCCCAGACTGCCGCATAATCCCTCTCACCGACAGCTAGGTGATTTTACCCGTTGGATCTTTACACATTGACGAACTGGGACTGAAGACATTCTTTCTGAAATGGATTTCCTGTTTGTAGTAAGAAGGTTTCTGATTGGTGCAAAATCCTTAATCCGATTGGTCTGTTGTTATATCCAATCAAATAAACAGAACATAACTGGCTGTCCTCGTTTTCACAATATCCAATCACAATCATTCCTTTCCCCATTCCTCATTAGCATAGATGTGAGGCTCTGTCTATTTCATCAGCGCTCGGAAGGGGTTTGCTTTATTTCTGGGTGATACTGACGATGGCTGATGAGAAGAAACCAACATCGAAACCAGCTTCCAAAAAGGGAGCCAAGAAAGTCATTAAGAAACCGGCAGTAAAGGGCGGCAAGAAGCGGCGACGGTCGAGGAAGGAGAGTTACTCCATCTACATCTACAAAGTGATGAAGCAGGTTCACCCCGACACCGGCATCTCCTCCAAGGCCATGAGCATCATGAACTCGTTCGTCAGCGATATTTTCGAGCGCATCGCGGGTGAGGCTTCCCGCCTGGCCCATTACAACAAGCGCAGCACCATCAGCTCCCGGGAGATCCAGACCGCCGTGCGCCTGCTGCTGCCCGGGGAACTGGCCAAGCACGCCGTGTCGGAAGGGACAAAGGCGGTGACCAAGTACACCAGCTCCAAGTAAAACTCCACAATGGACTCAAAACCACCCCAAACACAACGGCTCTTTTAAGAGCCACCCACAATCTCTTTGAAAAAGCTGCACCATCTTTTCCCGCATTGACTTGATGAGAAATCTCTTTGTGGAGGATAGAGATTTGTCCCGTTCCAGAATGTTGTGAATGTGGCTTCATACCCGCCCGTCACAGTCACTTTCACACAGAAGAGAATCAAACTGAATTGAGGGCGGATTTTAAACCCAGTCTGGCATTTGTGACGGACAATGAGGAGAAATACAATTTCAGGAGGGAATTATTTAAGTTTAATAACCATATTCAGATTTTACAACTGGTGAGTTAAATTAATCAAATTGTTTTTTTATGTTTCCTCTGGGGTGATCTGGGCGCCGCTTCATGAATCCTGTTTTCCCAGTGAGCTGAGATTTGCTGCGTTTTAAATTGATGAACGGGGTGTTATTACCGCCGGTTACAGATAAGAGGTTGACAAATTCAAACTGTTCCTAATATAGCGCCTGGAAACTGGGATTGCAAAATATAATAAACCGATCACAAAGTGAGATTCAAATCGTTTCCTGAACATTTCACTGCAGTGAAATTGGCGGGATTTTGGAATTTGAAAACATCAGCCAATCAAATCCTACTATGTCGTCTCCCTTGGCCCTGTGATTGGTTAGTTATTGAATTGACAAGTGTTAACCAATCAAAGCTGGAGACTTGCTGTTGATACTGAAAGCGGTTTCAATGATTATTAATTGGGATTAAACTGATGAAATCTGTAACTTCTTCCGGACTGTACTTGAGATTTAAAATATAATTTGTTTCCACAGACAAATACCAGAATATTCTGAAGATGAATAAATGTGGTGTTTCCTCCACACAAGTTACAGGGAAGAGTGTCGCCAGCTCCTTCCCACACACAGTCCATACATTGTCACTGACAGAGGAAAGAGACAGAGACAGGTCATCAGTTCCACAGTCTCAGGCAGCAGAAATAGTTCCAGAGACATATTTTCAACCCATCAATCTAACAGAGCAGGAGAGACAGACGCTGTGTCCATGTCACCCTAACGGGGGCCTCATAAATCCCAGTCCAAATTCTCACCCACTCTCATCATTACTGTATCAGATCCACAATAGCACAGCCTTAGTGAAATAATAAATATCAGAGAAAACTGACACGTGATTGCCGGTTAAAAGTTACACAATTAACCTTAATAATGTACTCTGAGATTCGAGTTAAATACCAGTCACATCGCGCAATAGGGGGTTTAGAAGTGGCTGCACAAATCCCCAGAGTGTGTCCTCACAAATACATTAGCTGCAAACCCAAATATCTGCTACATTCTCAGATTGAGATATGTTGAAAGCGACAAAGATACAAACTCTGATTCTCGTTTAAAACTCACCCAATTTATGAAAATAAAAGATACAATCTCATTTCGATATCTATGAACTGAGCTGTAACTTGCAAACTATTACAAAATCCTCACTCACTCTGTTCCAGATGGAAGACACTGTAGCGATTCCAGACTGTGGTCCATTTTACATTCATGTCAAAATTCTGACTCCGAATCAGACGGAGTGTCAGAGATCAAATCAATGTGTACAACCTGAGTTAAACTTCCAGAGCAATCCAGTATCAGATTGAAGGTTACATTATTTTTCACTATTGTGTTCTGATATTAAATGCTCACGTTGTTTGCTTAAAACCTCCCACATCAGTTGTCTCTTTCTGTGCTGGAAATTTACGTGGAATGAATGCAAATTTATAAACAGTCCCAGAGATTGAAGGTCACATCCTCAATCCCATCCTCACAGTGAGTCACGAAGCCTGACAGATACAGGATTATTCTCAAACACATGTTCAGAGTAAGTTACAGCAGCCATACCTCCAAGACCTGATCTGTAACAGTTTCAGACTCACAGAATAACACAGTGTCCCCTCGTGACATACCCTTCTACTGAGTTGAACAGGTGCGCCCTATCCGCCCTGTCTCTCCCCATTATAAACTTGTACTCTTCGATCAGGTCACCCCTCCGTCTTCTCTGTTCCAGCAAAAAAAATCAAGCCTATCCAACCTCTCTTCATACCTTAAATGTTCCATCCCAAGCAACATCCTGCCGAATCACCTCTGCAACCCATCCAGTGCAGTCACGTATTTCCAAAATGTGGTGACCAGAATTGCACACGGTACTCCAGCTGTGACCTCCCCAACATTCTATACAACTCCACCATGACCTCTCTGTTTCTGTAATCTGTGCCCGGATTGATAAAGTATTTCATATGCCTTTCCACCACCCTATTAACCTGCCCACCTGCCTTCAGAGATCTCTGGACAAACACGCCAAGGTCCCTTTGTTCCTCAGGACTTCCCAGTGTCAGGCCATTCACATTAATCCTATAATAAAAATATAATATTCTTTATTGTCACAAATAGGATTATATTAACACTACAATGAAGTTACTATGAAAACCCCCCTACCAAGTGGATCACATCTCATTTTTCAGCGTTAAATTCCATCAGCCACTTTTCTGCCCATTTGACCATCCCGTCTGTATCTTCCTGTAACTCAAGACACTCAACCGCACTGTGAGCTTGAAACTCAGTGAAAGGATTTCACCCTCCTCTCGGAATCTGATCACCACCTCAATCCCAACATTCAGCTTGGGTGGGCAGACAAGACGACTTCCTTCCCGCAGCCCCCCAGCACAAACTGGATAATATCCCAAACTCGTATCCTGCTATTGTCACATTGCTCCACCACCTTGTTCTATTCACAAAACGCCAGGAATCTCAACCCAAATCCTCAGACCATTGATTCTCTCTTAAACCAACATCTTGTCCCTGATTAAGTCCATCGTGGGAAGCGGGGCTCCGTATTCCGAGTTCCTCTGCATACACCCGGGTGCTGTTGATGGACCAAAAGAGGCTTCAAACCTGAAAGAAAGCCTCTCTCACAGCCCTGTGAGCGTGTCTCCATTAGACGGTGCAGTCAATACCTGCAGAGTACATCACAATGGAGAGAAGTGTGAGCAATTTCAGCGTCACAATTCTGTGGAAATAGAGTATTCGAAATGAAACATTATTGGAAATACTGAACAGATCCTCTGGGATCAGGACTCAACAGGGGAACAGGCGCTTGAACAGATTAAGCTACAGAGCGTGAGGATGTTCAGCTAATCACAAGGGAATGCTGGAAATACGGTACGGATCTGTAGTTACTGTGAAAAGCGAAATAGTTAACATTTCACAACCTGACCTTTCATTGGAACGACCTGTTTCTCTCTCCACAGAAGCTGCCGGATCAGCTGAATATTTGCAGCATTTTCTGTTTTTGTCTCGAGTTTGCAGCATCCGCAGTATTTTGCTGTTGGGTCAAAGGACAATGAGTTGCCTTTCCTGCCCTGAGGGTTATTGCAGGTCCCTCTGGCTGTGATTGTCGCTGATTCGGCCAAACATTTACAATCTATCATTAATTGACCGTGAGAATGGGCGGTGAGGGGATTCTGGAACCGCTGCAAGTCCATATGGTGTATGTACACACACAGTGCTGTTAGGGAGGGGTTCCAGGTTTGGATGGTGCCTCGCGGAGTAAAGGTCAATGTCAGTTGTGTGATGCGAGCCCAGACCTCCAAAGGAGACTGCGACCTGCGCTCAGCCATCCTGACGTATTCGAAAGGTTAGGTGCGATTGGGCCGAAGTCGGGTGGTCTTTCCGTGGGTCAGTACCGACTCGATGGGCCGTATGGCCTCCTTCTGCACTGGAGCCATTCTACGATAGGGTGAAAACGGCAGCATCAGGACACAAGGACAAGTTACGGTCTCAGGCCAGAGTAAGTGTCCAAAGTAATGACACACACAACATTAGAAATCAATGAGATAAATACATTTATTGTGGACTGGTGCCATCTCCAGGCAGAACGGGAGCCGTGCGACACGGACACTCTCATTCAGGAGCATTTGAAATTGGAGTGAAATAACTTACGCTCAGTATGAAAGTGTTCCAAAACAGTTTAACAAGCTAATCTAAAGTACCAATTGGAATCTGATTCTTTCAGTGAGCGATGGTGGTATAGTGGTGAGCATAGCTGCCTTCCAAGCAGTTGACCCGGGTTCGATTCCCGGCCATCGCAATAAAAAGCTCTTTGTATATTTTTGCGCCACTTCGTGAGTTTCAAACCGAGAAAGAGAAACAGTTCCGAACTCAGAATTTGGGCGCAATTGGGGAGTGAAATAAGTAACTTTCTCATCATTTTTAATATGGTTTCAATATGGACAGTGTTTCACTATTCACCCACAAGCCGTCAAACAACAGCTAAAAGCCGCAGCTTTTTCACTTCACCCTCATGAAGTGGACCAAACAGAGACACAACAGACACGTTACAGACGAGGATGGGATTTGAAGCCACGTGTACAGAGCACAATGGATTATTGTGCATCACCTTAACCACGTGGTACAGCTGCTTTACTTCAGGGCCCTTTCGTATCCTTCAATCTAACTTCTTTGCGTTTCTTTCGCACAGTTGCTGATGTACAGAACACAGTCAAAGTGTAAATAAATAAAAATAATCTCTGAGTTAATTTGCGCTTGTGGCGCAACGGGAGCGCGCCTGACTCCAGATCAGAAGGTTGCGTTGAAATCATGTCAGGCGCACGGAGCTTTTCTGCAGCTGGTTCCAGGAATTTCTCTCTGTGTGGGAATGTTCTCGAAATGACTCCATTCCACGATGCAAATAATATATTTCATATTTACCCGGTTGAGCAAATTTGTCAAATAGCAGGAAATTCATCTAGTCCTGTTGAAGCAGAATGACAGTGAGTTCAGTAAGAAATGTTTACAAACAACAGCAATTTCTTTCTGCTCAATGTACACAGTTATAGTGATCTGTATTAAACAGCAGGAGCGGGAACCGCAGTCCGCAGTCTTCACCTTCACGGTGAGTCTGAATTTCAGTTTGGGGGTTTCAGAGAGAGCGGATGTTATTGTGGAAACTGAAGTCACTTTTCCTGTGAATGGAGCCGGTTAAAGAGCCCTGGCCGGCCTGAGAGTCCCGGAGCCTCCATGAATCTTCACAGCTCACAGAGTGAAGGGCTTTTCCACTTTGAAAATGACCATGTCCGGCAGCTGGAGCTTTCCCTTGTATTTTCTGGGATCTGGGAAAGAGCGGATCATCAAAAAACAGAAATGAAACACATATAATCGCAGTATTTATTTACATGAGCTGAACATCAGTGCGCATGGCCTAATGGATAAGGAGTCTGACTTTGGGGAATCTAGTGATGATATCAGAAAATTGCAGGTTCGAGGTCCTGTCGCGGTCGTTTTATACAGAAATCCGGTATAACTTGCTGACAATCCAGTTTTCCTTCCTCAGCTCAGTTCATTCAATTCTCTCTCATCTCAGTATTTCGTTTACCCCCTAATTAATCCACAATATCTGTTTGATTTGGATAAAGAAATGATTATGTATCAAGCGGTTCAATACAATTCTGTGGAGGGAATTCTAATGTCCTCAGGAAGATGGTTAGAGTCATAGAGTCATAGATGTTGACAGCATGGAAACAGGCCCTTCGGCCCAGCTTGACCATGCCGCCCGGTTTCTATCACTAAGCTAGTCCCACTTGCCCGCATTTCGCCCATATCCCTTTCTACCCACCCTGCCCATGTAACTGTCCAACTGGTTTTCAAAAGATAAAATCGTGCCCGCTTCCTCCCCACTGCCACTGCCTCACGAAGCCCGTTCCAGATGCCCATCACCCTCTGTGTGAGGAAATTTCCCTTCTGGTCTCTTTTGTATCTCTCCATTCTCACCTTAAACCTATGCCCTCTCCTTCTAGACTTCTCTACCTTTGGGAAAAGATGCCGACTACCTTAGCTATGCTCTTCATTATTGTATAGACATCTGTAAGTTCACCCCCAAGACTCATACGGTCCAGGGGGGAAAGTCCCAGCCTAACTAGCCTCTCCTTATAAATCACCATCAAGTCCTGGGAACACCCTCGTAAATCTCTTCTGCACTCTTTCTAGTTTAACAATATGCTTCCTATAATAGGGTGAGCATAACTGAACACAGCATACCGTGTGTGGTCTTACCAATGTATTGTGCAACTTGGTAGCACGGTAGCATTGTGGATAGCACAATTGCTTCACAGCTCCAGGGTCCCAGGTTCGATTCCAGCTTGGGTCACTGTCTGTGCGGAGTCTGCACATCCTCCCCGTGTGTGTGTGGGTTTCCTCCGTGTGCTCCGGTTTCCTCCCACAGTCCAAAGATGTGCAGGTTAGGTGGATTGGCCATGGTAAATTGCCCTTAGTGTCCAAAATTGCACTTAGTGTTGGATGGGGTTACTGGGTTATGGGGATAGGGAGGAGGGGTTGACCTTGGGTCGGGTGCTCTTTCCAAGTGCCGGTGCAGACTCGGTGGGCCGAATGGCCTCCTTCTGCACTGTAAATGATATGGTCTATAAACTCCAGCAAGACGTTCCAACTCCTGTATTCAATATTCTGTCCAATAAAACCGAGCATACTGAATGGCTTCTTCACCATCCTGTCCACTTGCGACTCCAGCTTCAAGGAGCTGTGAACCTGTACTCCTAAATCTCTTTGTTCTGTAACTCTCCCCAACTCCCTACCATTAACTGAGTAGGCCCTGCCCTGATTTGATCGACCCAAATGCATAACATCGCACTTATCCAAATTAAACTCTATTTGCCATTCATCGGCCCACTGGCCCAAGATGTTTAATAATGAGCTGAATCAACTGTTTTTTTGTTCAGAGGGATGTGAGATTATGTTACTGGATTGGGAATCCAGAGGCCAGAACGAATCTTTGGAACACGGAATAAATCCCACCATTCAAATTCACTGATATAATAGATTTTCAGGGGCGGGGGGCGGGGCTTGACAGAATAGATGCTGAGAAGCTGGTTCACCATGTGGGAGAGTCTTGGACCAGAAGGAATAATCTCAGAATAAGTGGCCGCCCATTTCAAACAGAAATGATGAGTAGTTTCTTCTCTCGGAGTATAGTGTATCTGGAGAAATGTTTGTATGAACCGAATAGGGCTGTAAAGGGTGGGTCAGTTAATATGTTGATATTATGATTTTGAACATCTCGATCATATCTCCTCTCAGCCTTATCCTCTCCAAGGAGAACGTTCCCACTATCTCCAATCTAGCCTCATAAATGGAATCAATCCTGTAAACCTCTTCTGCACGCTGCCCAATACGTCCACAGCCTTCCAATATTGTGGCTCCCAGAGCTGTGCAAAATATTCCATCTGATGTCTAACTGGCGCCTTGTACAGATTCAGCATAACCTCCTTCCTCTTGTTCTGTTTTCCACTCGTTATAAAGCCCAGAATAAGATATGCTTTATTGCCTGCTCTCTCCACCCGTCCACCTTCAATGATCTATCCACATATACACCCAGCTCTGTCTGCTCCTTCACCCCATAAATAGTTGAGGGGCAGCACGGTAACATAGTGGTGAGCACTATGGCTTCACAGCGCCGTGTCTCAGGTTCGATTCCCGCTTGGATCACTGTCTGTGTTCTCCGTGGGTTTCGTCCGGGTGCTCCGGTTTCCTCCCACACTCTAAAGATGTGCAGGTTAGGTGGATTGGCCAGGCTAAATTGCCCTTAGGTTAGATGGGGTTGCTGGGATACGGGGAAATGGTGGAGGTGTGGGCTTCATGGGGGTGCTCTTTGAAGAGCCGGTGCAGATTCCATGGCCCGAATGGCCACCTTCTGCACTGTAAATTCTATGATTCTATACTTCCCTACCAAAATGCATCATCTCACACGTCTCCAGACTGAAAATCATATTTTGTCGTTTGAAGTTCTAGACTGTCCGCGTCTCACTTTCCAAAATTTCCAAGATTGTACCATCCCAAACTTTGAAACTGTTCCCTGTACACCATGATCTAGCACATTGTTATATATCAGGGACAGCAAATGTTCCAGTAGGAACCCATGTGGAACACTACAAACCTTCTTCCAGTCCGAAGAGTCTCCATTGACCATTATATTCTGTTTCTGATTATTCAACCACATTTATTTCCATATTGCTACTGTCCCTTTTATTCCAGGAGCTGTAACATTTCGCTAATTCTGTGCAGTTTTGGTTTCCTTATTTAGGGAACGATGTAAATACGTTGGAAACGGTTCAGAGAAGGTTTCCTCGATTGTTGCCAGGAATGAGCCTTTCGTCAGTGGTAGGGAAATTACTGGAGAGAATCCTTCGAGACAGAATCTACTCCCATTTGGAAGCAAATGGACGTATTAGTGAGAGGCAGCATAGTTTTGTGTCTCACTAACTTGATAGAGTTTTTCGAAGAGGTCACAAAGATGATTGATGCAGGTAGGGCAGCGGATGTTGTCTATATGGACTTCAGTAAGGCTTTTGACCAGGTCCCTCATGGTAGACTGGTACAAAAGGTGATGTCACACGGGATCAGGGGTGAGCTGGCAAGGTGGATACAGAACTGGCTAGATCATAGAAGGCAGAGAGTAGCAATGGAAGGGTGCTTTTCTAATTGGAGGGCTGGGACTAGAGGTGTTCTGCAGTGATCAGTGCTGGGGCCTTTGCAGTTCGTAGTATATACAAATGATTTGGAGGAAATTGTAACTGGTCTGATTAGTAAGTTTGCAGATGACACAAAGGTTGGTGGAATTGCGGATAGCGATGAGGGTTGTCAGAGGATACAGCAGGATTTAGATCTTTTGGAGATTTGGGCGGAGAGATGGCAGATGGAGTTTAATCCGGACAAATGTGAGTTAATGCATTTTGGAAGGTCTAATGCACGTAGGGAATATACAGTGAATGGTAGAACCCTCAAGAGTATTGAAAGTCAGAGAGATCTATGTCTACAGGTCCACAGGTCACTGAAAGGGGCAACACAGGTGGAGAAGGTAGTCAAGACATACGGCATGCTTGCCTTCATTGGCCAGGGCATTGAGTACAAAATTGGCAAGTCATGTTGCAGCTGTCTGGAACCTTAGTTAGGCCACACTTGGAGTATCGTGTTCAATTCTGGTCGCCACACTACCAGAAGGATGTGGAGGCTTTAGAGAGGGTGCAGAAGAGATTTACCAGGATGCTGCCTGTTATGGAGGGAATTAGCTATGAGGATCGGTTGAATAAACTCTGTTTGTTCTCACTGGAATGACGGACGTTGAGGGGCGACCTGATAGAGGTCTACAAAATTATGAGGGGCATAGACAGAGTGGATAGACAGAGGCTTTTCCCCAGGGTAGAGGGGTCAATTACTAATCAATTACATAGATTTAAGGTGCGAGGGCAAGGTTTAGAGGAGATGGACAAGGCAAGTTTTTTACAGAGAGGGTAGTGGGTGCCTGGAACTCGCTGCTGGAGAAGGTGGTGGAAGCAGCGACGATAGTGACATTTAAGCGGTATCTTGACAGATACATGAATAGGATGGGAATCGAGGGACACCGACCCAGGAAGTGGAAAACATTTTAGACTCGTCATTGGTCAGGCAGCATGGTCGGCACGGGCTTGACGGGCCGAAGGGCCTGTTCCTGTGCTGTACTTTTCTTTGTTCTTTGTTGTTCTTTGAGCGGGTTTGCTATTGAGGAAAGGTTAGACAGACTGCACTTGTTTCCAGTGGAGATGTGAAGACTGACAGTTAATTTGATTGAAGTACATCAGATTTTGAATGGTCTTGACAAGGTGGACGTGGAAAGGATGTCACTGCTTGTGGGTGAGAGCAGAACTACTGGGCAGTTAAAAACAAGGATGTCGCCCTTTTCGGATGGAGATGTGGAAATTTCTCACTCTCAGAGAGTTGTGCGACTTTGGAACTCTGCCTCAGAAGGCGGCGGAAGCGGGACATTGATTATTTTTAAGGCGGACATTCAGCAAATAAATCAAAGGTTTATCGGGGTTACATACACCCATTGCATTCAGCCAGCTACCTGGATGCACAGGCGTTCGTTTGTTTTACTAATTTGAGTTTACATTCAGCGTCCAACACCATGGTGAAACGGTCTTTAAATAACGTGTTCGTTTCTTCACGTGTTCAGCACTGACACATTCTCTGGGGCTCAAACCTGATCCGACTTCAATGATCGTCGTGATAAAAATAAACAGGGCTCGTCCGGGATTTGAACCCGGGACCTCTCGCATTTTAGCGCAAATGGAAGCCCCTAAGCGAGAATCATACCCCTAGACCAACGAGCCAAATCACAGTTAAAACTTACTCAAACCAGCTTATCATTGCCTCCCGAAGCTTATTGTATCAGCTCAATGCGCTTCTGAATTCCTGTTCAATTTCGTTTCGTTGTTAAAATAAATTCAAAAGAAACAATTTTTGTCCCTTGCTTTTCGTACTGGGATCATTGGGTAAATTGGTTAATTTTGGTTAGTTGGCCTCCACTGCGAACAGAATAAAAGACATACGGGACCAGTCTTTGCCGTTGCTGAGTCAGCACTGTGCAATGGTCACTCCGAACGATTCTGTCATGAAGCAGCTCCTCAAGTATTCTCTTTCTCAATCTGCTGAAGGCTGAGCTGACACATTGGAGGTGAGGGCGAATCCTGTCTGCTGGATCTGCCTTTTTTCAGTGAAGGCTTCCGGCCATGGAAAACGGTCCACTATTTTCCACGATCTCGCCATTTTATTCTGTGTGCCATTCTATGTGAGTGTTCACAACATAATTCAGCTCTTGGTATTCACCAGGATTCACCACGAAGCGCAACACCTCCATACTCCCAGAACGCCTCGATCCACTGCAATCGGTCCACATCAGACGACATTTCATAGAATTTACAGTGCAGAAGGAGGCCATTCGTCCCATCGAGTTTGCACCGGCTCTTTGAAAGAGCACCCTACCCAAGCCCACACATGCACCCTATCCCCATAACCCAGTAACCCCACCAAACACTAATGGCAATTTTGGACACTGAGGGCAATTGAGCATGGCCAATCCACCTAATCTGCACATCTTTGGACTGGGGGAGGAAACCAGAGCACCCAGAGGAAACCCACGCAAACAAGGGGAGAATGTGCAGACTCCGCACAGACGTTGACCCAAGCCAGGAATCGAACCTGGAACCCTGGAGCTGTGAAGCAATTGTGCTAACCACTATGCTACCGTGCTGCCCCTAACTGTTTCCCTGGCCCGACACTCATCCCTGGAGCATCTCGAAAACAAGGACTCCTACATCAGACTCCTATTTATTGACTCCAGCTCCGCCTTCAACACCATAATCCCAGCCAAGCTCATATCAAAGCTCCAAAACCTAGGACTTGGCTCCCACTCTGCAACTGGATTCACAATTTTCTGATCAACAGACCACAATCAGTAAGAAAGAATAACAACACCTCCTCCACAATAGTCCTCAACACCGGGCCTCTGCAAGGCTGCGTACTTAGCCCCCTACTCTGCACCCTGTACGCACACGACTGTGTGGCAAAACTTGGTTGCAACACCATCTACAAGTTTGCTGACGATACGACCATAGTGGGCCGGATCTCGAATAACGATGAGTCCGAATACAGGAGGGAGATAGAGAACCTAGTGGAGTGGTGTCGCGACAACAATCTCTCCCTCAATGCCAGCAAAACTTAAGAGCTGGTCATTGACTTCAGGAAGGAAAGTACTGTACACACCACTGTCAGCATCAACGGGGCCGAGGTGGAGATGGTTAGCAGTTTCAAATTCCTAGGGGTGCACATCTCCAAAAATCTGTCCTGGTCGACCCATTCCGATGCTACTACCAAGAAAGCACAACAGCCCCTATACTTCCTCAGAAACTAAGGAAATTCGGCATGTCCACATTAACCCTTACCAACTTTTACAGATGCACCAAAGAAAGCATCCTATCGGGCTGCATCACAGCCTGGTATGGCAACTGCTCGGCCCAGGACCGCAAGAAACTTCAGAGAGTCGTGAACACCGCCCAGTCCATCACACAAACCTGCCTCCCATCCATTGACTCCATCTACACCTCCCGCTGCCTGGGGAAAGCAGGCAGCATAATCAAAGATCCCTCCCACCAGCTTACTCACTCTTCCAACTTCTTCCATCGAGCAGGAGATACAGAAGTCTGAGAACACGCACGAACAGACACAAAAACAGCTTCTTCCCCACTGTCACCAGATGACCCTCTTATAGACTGACCTCATTAACACTACACCCTGTATGCTTCATCCGATGCCAGTGCTTATGTAGTTACATTGTATATGTTGTGTTGCCCTATTATGTATTTTTTAAAATTCCCTTTTCTTCTCATGCACGATTTTGATCTGTTGAGATGCTCGCAGAAAAATACTTTTCACTGTACCTCAGTACACGTGACAATAAACAAATCCAATCCAATCCAATCCAGTCAGTGGTGTTGTGTGGAAAGTAGGATTCAGTCTGTGGAACTCTGTGTCCCATACACTATATGTTCAGAGTGACCATTGCACAGTCCTTGTGGAGACAAGGCCCCATCTTCACATTGAGGATTCGCTCCATTGGGTTATTTGACACTACCACCCTGCTAAATGCAATCAATTTTGAAATATAATTCATGTATATTTCAGTCTCTGACACTGTATGACAAAGTCAGATTTATTCCATATTTGTAATATTCCGGTAATTCCTAGGATTGTTGCACATCTACTGTAACACTCTGTCTTTGGGATTCAGTTAAATCGCGTTGTGAGTGTCTCTGGGACTGTATGAGAGTCTGTCATTCATTCAGTATCTTTCATTCTCTGAAATTCTGTGTGAAGGTGGAACTAAATCTGTAATGATCAATCTCTGATATTGTTATTGAGTGGAGAAAATCATTCTGTTGTTTGCCAGTTTCCGTAAAACGTCTGCATATCAGAATCATGACAAAACTTTCAGTGGCGTTGCGCTTGTGTGTCCGTTGGGGAAGGGGCATACAGGCATTTGGGTGGTGAATGAATCTTTATCTGTCAGTCTCTGATGTGCGCAGTAAGAAGTCTGACAACACCAGGTTAAAGTCCAACAGGTGTGTTTCAAACACTAGCTTTCGGAGCGCTGCTCCTTCCTCAGGTGTATGAAGAGATATGTTCCGGAAACATGTATATAGACAAAGTCAAAGATGTAAGAGAATGCTTTGAATGCGAGCATTTGCAGGTAATTAAATCTTTACAGATCCGTAGATAGGGGTAACCCCAGGTTAAAGAGGTGGGAATTGTCTCAAGTCGGGACAGTTGGTAGGATTCCGCAATCCCAGGCCAGATGGTGCGGGGCGAATGTAATGCGACATGAATCCAAGGTCCCGGTTGAGGCCGTACTCATGTGTGCGGAACTTGGCTATAAGTTTCTGCTCGGCGATTCTGCGTTGTCGCGCGTCCTGAAGGCTGCCTTGGAGAACGCTTTCCCGGAGATCAGAGGCTGGATGCCCTTGACTGCTGAAGTGTTCTCCGATGTGTTCTCTGGTGTGACATGTGAATATTCGATTCATTCTCTCTCTGCAGTCTCTGCTGCTGTGTGTGGCACAGGTCTCCCCAGACCAACGAGCCAGCCGCTGATTTGATCTCACTTAAAACAACTTTTAATTGCGTCCCAAAGCCCATCAGTTTCCCCACAATTATAAATCAGAAATGTTAATGAACAATGTGACATTTATCTCTCTGTTCTGGTGATGATCAGAAGCAGTGATGTCAGATTTCACCACTCGACAAGTCGGCCTGTGGATGCGCGTCGGCAATATCGTGTTTATGTAATTCTGCCAGTCAGTGGGTTCAGTTGGCATTTTAGGAGAAATTCGAAGCCATCATGACTTCATCAGTGGCCTCATGGTTAAGGTGTGAGTGATGTTAATCATGATGCGATCAAATGTGTGTCTGTTTCAGTCTTTCCGCGGGGAGTTTTCATGCTGAGGAGAAACATGTTGGACATGGTCTGGGAATGTTTCACTCCGGTCCATTCCCAACATTTCCTGCCCTGATGGGATGGGCTTTTCCTTCCAAACTGCACCCGCTGCAAACAGATTCCCCAAATTAACGAACAAAACAAAAACACGCGCAACTGATCTTTTAAGAAATTATGACATTTTCTCTGAAAACAATATACCAACATTGATTAATATTGGTTAAATATCCTTTATAAATTATTGTTTTATACGTTTAGTGTAGTTTATTAAAAAATGCTGATTACCAGACCCTATAAATTTTTGCTTTCATTCCCCAAACAGCCAAATTGGGTGAAAACCATCAATGAGAGGCAAAGGGAGCCCCGATCATTTGTGTGGTCAGTGGTTTGTTTATGGAGCTGAGTAAATATTCCGGAGCAGAGCCGCTCCGAGCAGGGTTCTAACCTCCTCGGGAATACAATAATGTGGGTTTGCCGTTTCTGCCCACACATCTGGATAGGAATGGAGCTGCTGCTGCCCGGGGAGCTGGACAAGCAAGAGGCACAGATATTGACCAACTGCACCCGCTGCAAACAGATTCCCCAAATTACCGAACAAAACAAAAACACGCACAACTGATCTTTTAAGAAATTATGACATTTTCTCTGAAAACAATATACCAACACCTCTTGAAGATTTGATTTGCTGTAACAATTCACTCTGAACTGTCTCAATGTCAGCCGTAATTCCTTCCCAGCTCACACACAGGCGCTGACTGGTTAAAAGTCTGCTTCACTTTTCTAGGTCCGGCTCAATAAAATCAATCACAGGCCCATGATCTGCTTTCCTCCTGTTCTCAGACACATCCACTTTGTACAAGGGCGCACTAACTGGTTTTCAGAGTAAGAGTCAGACTGCAGTCACCTCGTTCTCTCTCGATCCCTTTATCTCAGAGCCACCTCACAACCAGGAATGGAACTTCTCACAGAGCCAAGAATGGAATAGTTTGTCGATTCTTCCACTGATTCAGGACCGTCCATCACCAGGACGTGTTTGTCCAAAAGAGTTGGGATGAGATGGGGCTGAGTTTCACTGTGTATCCAATCAGTCCCCGGAGAAGCACAAAAACAATGAGTGAGGGAGAGAGAAAGAAACAAAGAAACAGATAGAGAGATAAAATATGTTCTATTTCTGCCACGATCTTTTTACAGAGATATACATGCAGCTGAATGAAATCAAACCACGTTTCCATCTTTATATTTCGTTCAGTTTCCCCCCAAAAATGTTAAATATCGGACTGAACTCGATGAAGGTTCCAACCGTTTATTTGCAGCCAATCAGAATTCCGATTCATTCCGGAGTCAGCGGCTTGTCCGCCGAGTTGAACAAACATTTCGAATCACAGTCGCTGCGAACAAAACTCGAACCTGCGCGGGGAACGCCCATTGGATTTCAATCCCAACGCCTTAACCACTTGGCCATTGCAGCTGTGTCTGGTATGCCATTCATTAGTAATTTGGTCGATAGAATACATTCTAAAACCAGCCTGGAATAACTCCAGGAAGTTATTGCATTCAAACGATCAACGGGGCCCCGGGGTTTATGTGAGGAGGGGTTGAATCTTCGTGGGAAATGACCTTTGGATTTGGAGAGAATCCTTGAGAGACTCGAAAACCTCCGCTCCCTAAACGCACAATTCCACTGATTAAATAGTTTGTGGAACAACGTCAGTTACATTGGAAATATATTAGAAATTCAAATGCAGCAGCACTACACTTCCGAGTCTGGAAGAAAATTAAAATCATGAATCAAGAAATTACAGAGGGAGACCTGTGCCGGCCGAAAGGTCACGTGATGACGCAACTAACATGATCACGTGTCGGGATTCCGGCAGTTCCACGGATCGCGGTCAGAGCACAAGCCAGGAGCCGCTGCTCAACTATTAAATCAGTTATTTTTATTCCAACTCCTTGGTCGCCAGTCATTGAGAGACCAGCATTTCTACATGGTGTCAGCAGTGGGCAGTGTGGCAGAAGGTCTCCACCGCATCAACATCCTTGGATCATAGAATCGTAGAATATCCAGCGCAGAAGGAGGCCATTCAGCCGAACGTGGACTGCTTAACCACTTCCTTACCTTGCAGGTCAGCTGTTCGGGAGAGAGAGAGAGCCGGGACCTTGGAAACAGCGCGGGAGTTTGAAAAAGCGCGGGAGCTGCGAGTCAGAGCGGAGAGTTTAAAAGGTCGCGGCGTGGGTGAGGGAAGTACTGCTTAACAACTTCCAGACCTTGCAGGTCAGCTGTTAGTTTCGGGAGATCAGTTTCGGGAGCAGGCCTATTGGCCGACTGTATATCAGGAAGGATACAAAGGGTGTGGCTGAAGTGCCTTTAGAAACAGAGTGCTGGAGGCAAACAGAGTGTATCTGAGTTTGGGTAAGACTGAGTTCGGATAAGAGGTGAGTGAGGGCTGTGTTTTATTTTTGGAGTTTGGTGTTTGGGGTTGAGTTCCCCCCCCCCCCCCCCCAAAAAAAAAAAATCCAATTAATTAAGTAAATTAATTAACTAGTTAAGGGAATTTGGTGCTCATCTTAAGGAGGTGCAGAGAAGCAGACCTGTGAGGGAGCCTCGGGAGCAATTACATCACAGCCAGCAGGTAAGTGATTGGCTTGTAGCTGGTAAGTGATTTCTCTCTCTTTGACTTTCTCTTAGCTGTGTAGTGTAGTTCAAATTTAACTTCAGGTTTAAGTCATGGCAGGAGAGCTCAGACCCGTGTCATGCTCCTCTTGTGAGATGTGGCAAGTCAGGGACCCTTCTGGTGTCCCTGACTCCTTCATCTGCAAGAAGTGTGTCCAACTGCAGCTCCTGTTAGACCGCTTGACGGCTCTGGAGCTGCGGATGGACTCACTTTGGAGCAACCGCGATGCTGAGGAAGTTGTGGATAGCACATTCAGTGAGTTGGTCACACCGCAGATTAAAATTACTGAGGCAGATAGGGAATGGGTGACCAACAGTCAGAGGAAGAGTAGGAAGGCAGTGCAGGGATCCCCTGCGGTCATCTCCCTCCAAAACAGATTTACCGTTTTGGAAACTGTTGGGGGAGATGGCTCACCAGGGGAAGGTGGCAGCAGCCAGGTTCATGGCACCGTGGCTGGCTCTGCTGCACAGAAGGGCGGTAAAAAGAGTGGCAGAGCTATAGTGATAGGGGATTCAATTGTAAGGGGAATAGACAGGCGTTTCTGTGGACGTAAACGAGAATCCAGGTTGGTATGTTGCCTCCCTGGTGCAAGGGTCAAGGATGTCTCGGAGCGGCTGCAGGGCATTCTGGAGGGGGAGGGTGAACAGCCAGCTGTCGTGGTGTATATAGGCACCAACGATATAGGTACAAAACGGGATGAGGTCCTACAAGCTGAATTTAGGGAGTTAGGAGTTAAACTAAAAAGTAGGACCTCAAAGGTAGTAATCTCAGGATTGCTACCAGTGCCACGTGATAGTCAGAGTAGGAATGACAGGATAGCTAGGATGAATACGTGGCTTGAGAGATGGTGCAAGAGGGAGGGTTTCAAATTCCTGGGACATTGGGACCGGTTCTGGGGGAGGTGGGACCTGTACAAATCGGACGGTCTGCATCTGGGTGGGACTGGAACCAATGTTCTCGGGGGTGTGTTTGCTAGTGCAGTTGGGGAGGGTTTAAACTAATGTGGCAGGGGGATGGGAACCGATGTAGGAAGTCAGTGGGGACAGAAACAAAAGGCAGGAAGGGAGAGTGTGTAAAGCATGACCAGAGAAAGCAGGGCAGAGAGCAAGGAAGGTTTACATTAAACTGCATTTATTTCAATGCAACGGGCCTGATGGGCAAAGCAGATGAACTCAGGGCATGGACGGGCACATGGGACTGGGATATTATAGCTATGACTGAAACATGGCTAAGGGAGGGGCAGGACTGGCAGCTCAATGTTCCGGGGTACAGATGCTATAGCAAGGATAGAACAGGAGGTAAGAGAGGAGGGGGAGTGGCGTTTTTGATTAGGGAGAACATCACGGCAGTACTTAGAGGGGATATATCCGAGGGTTCGCCCACTGAGTCTATATGGGTGGAACTGAAAAATAAGAAGGGAGAGATCACCTTGGTAGGACTGTACTACAGGCCCCCAAATAGTCAGCGGGAAATTGAGGAGCAAATATGTAAGGAGATTACAGATATCTGCAAGAATAATAGGGTGGTAGTAGTAGGGGACTTTAACTTTCCCAACATTGACTGGGACAGCCATAGCATTAGGGGCTTGGATGGAGCGAAATTTGTTGAGTGTATTCAGGAGGAATTTCTCATTCAGTATGTGGATGGACCGACTAGAGAGGGGGCAAAACTTGACCTCGTCTTGGGAAATAAGGAAGGGCAAGTGACAGAAGTGCTAGTGAGGGATCACTTTGGGACAAGTGACCATAACTCCATTAGTTTTAAGATAGCTATGGAGAATGATAGGTCTGGCCCAAGAGTTAAAATTCTTAATTGGGGCAAGGCCAATTTTGATGGTATCAGACAGGAACTTGCAGAGGTAGATTGGGGGAGACTGTTGGCAGGCAAAGGGACGGCTGGTAAATGGGAGGCTTTTAAAAATGTGTTAACCAGGATGCAGGGTAAGCACATTCCCTTTAGAGTGAAGTGCAACACTGGTAGAAGTAGGGAACCCTGGATGACTCGAGATATTGAGTCTCTGGTCAAAAAGAAGAAGGAGGCATATGACGTACATAAGCAACTGGGATCAAGTGGATCCCTTGAAGAGTATAGAGATTGTCGAAATAGAGTTAAGAGGGAAATCAGGAGGGCAAAAAGGGGACATGAAATTGCTTTGGCAAATAATGCAAGGGAGAATCCAAAGAGATTCTACAGATACATAAAGGGGAAAAGAGTAACTAGGGACAGACTAGGGCCTCTTAAGGATCAACAAGGACATCTTAAGGATCAACAAGGACATCTATGTGCAGAGCCACAAGAGTTGGGTGAGATCTTGAATGAATATTTCTCATCGGTATTCACGGTGGAGAAAGGCATGGATGTTAGGAAACTAAGGGAAATAAATAGTGATGTCTTGAGAAGTGTGCATATTACAGAGGAGGAGGTGCTGGAAGTCTTAAAGCACATCAAGGTAGATAAATCCCCGGGACCTGATGAAATGTATCCCAGGATGTTGTGGGAGGCTAGGGAGGAAATTGCGGGTCCCCTAACAGAGATATTTGAATCATCGGCAGCCACAGGTGAGGTTCCAGAAGAATGGAGAGTGGTGAATGTTGTGCCCTTGTTTAAGAAGGGCAGCAGGGAAAAGCCTGGGAACTACAGACCGGTGAGCCTAACGTCTGTAGTAGGTAAGTTGCTAGAAGGTATTCTGAGAGACAGGATCTACACGCATTTAGAGAGGCAAGGACTGATTCGGGGCAGTCAGCATGGCTTTGTGCGTGGAAAATCATGTCTCACAAATTTGATTGAGTTTTTTGAGGGGGTGACCAAGAAGGTAGATGAGGGCAGTGCAGTAGACGTTGTCTACATGGACTTTAGCAAAGCCTTTGACAAGGTACCGCATGGTAGGTTGTTGCAGAAGGTTAAAGCTCACGGGATCCAGGGTAAGGTTGCCAATTGGATTCAAAATTGGCTGGACGACAGAAGGCAGAGGGTGGTTGTAGAGGGTTGTTTTTCAAACTGGAGGCCTGTGACCAGTGGTGTGCCTCAGGGATCGGTGTTGGGTCCACTGTTATTTGTGATTTATATTAATGATTTGGATGAGAATTTAGGAGGCATGGTTAGCAAGTTTGCAGATGACACCAAGATTGGTGGCACAGTGGATAGTGAAGAAGGTTATCTAGGATTGCAACGGGATCTTGATCAATTAGGCCAGTGGGCCGACGAATGGCCTTTTGGCAGATCGAATCAGGCCAGGACCTACTCAGTTAATGGTATGGCGTTGCGGAGAGTTATAGAACAAAGAGATCTAGGAGTACAGGTTCATAGCTCCTTGAAGGTGGAGTCGCAGGTGGACAGGGTGGTGAAGAAGGCATTCGGCATGCTTGGTTTCATTGGTCAGATCATTGAATACAGGAGTTGGGACGTCTTGTTGAAGTTGTACAAGACATTGGTACGGCCACACTTGGAATACTGTGTGCAGTTCTGGTCACCCTATTATAGAAAGGATATTATTAAACTGGAAAGAGTGCAGAAAAGATTTACTAGGATGTTGCCGGGACTTGATGGCTTGAGTTATAAGGAGAGGCTGGATAGACTGGGACTTTTTTCCCTGGAGCGTAGGAGTCTTAGGGGTGATCTTATAGAGGTCTATAAAATAATGAGGGGCATAGATAAGGTAGATAGTCAACATCTTTTCCCAAAGGTAGGGGTGTCTAAAACTAGAGGGCATAGGTTTAAGGTGAGAGGGGAGAGATTCAGAAGGGCCCAGAGGGGCAATTTCTTCACTCAAGAGGGTAGTGAATGTCTGGAATGGGCTGCCAGAGGTAGTAGTAGAGGCGGGTACAATTGTGTCTTTTAAAAAACATTTAGATAGTTACATGGGTAAGATGGGTATAGAGGGTTATGGGCCAAGTGCGGGCAACTGGGACGAGCTTAATGGTAAAAACTGGGCGGCATGGACTGGTTGGGCCGAAGGGCCTGTTTCCATGCTGTAAACTTCGATGATTCTGTGTTAGCACTGCCCCTCCGAATGAGCACCGCAGCTACTCTCTACAGGAAGAGGTTTAATAGCTAGTTTAATGCAGCACCATCCCGGCTAGCTCAGTCGGTAGAGCATGAGACTCTTAATCCCAGGGTCGTGGGTTCGAGCCCCACGTTGGGCGGTCTATATTATGATCTGAAAATATTGATGCTGAACGAACTGTTTTGACAACAGGAACACAAGGTTATGTCGCTGGACTGGGAATATAGAGGTCTGAACTAACCCTTGGTGGCAAGACTTAATAAATCTGGAATTTAAATTTCGTCTCAGTAATGGCGCAGAAAGGTTCTGCTTCAGAGGGGCCATATTTCCACAACCGGAAACACATTTGCACAATAGGGAATGATTTGACACAATTTGCTGCATCTTTATCTTATGCAGCAACCATTTGTGTGGCACCTTGTCAAAGGCTTTCTGGAAACCCAGATAGACCACATCCATTGGCTCCCCGTTATCTACCGCACTGGTAATGTCGTCAAAAATTTCCACTAAATTAGTTAGGCACGACCTGCCCTTTATGAACCCATGCTGCGTCTGCCCAATGGGACAATTTCCATCCAGATGCCTCGCTATTTCTTCCTTCACGATAGATTCCAGCATCTCCCTACTACCAAAATTAAGCTCACAGGCCTATAATTAACCGCTTTCTGCCTACCTCCTTTTTTAATCAGTGGTGTCACGTTTGCTAATTTCCAATCCGCCGGGACCACCCCAGAGTCTAGTGAATTTTGGTAAATTATCACTAGTGCATTTGCAATTTCGCTAGCCATCACTTTTAGCACTCTGGGATGAATTCCATCAGGGCCAGGAGACTTGTCTACCTTTAGCCCCATTAGCTTGCCCATCACTACCTCCTTATTGATAACAATCCTCTCAAGGTCCTCACCTGTCATAGCCTCATTTCCATCAGTCACTGGCATGTTATTTGTGTCTTCCACTGTGAAGACCGACCCAAAAAACCTGTTCAGTACCTCAGCCATTTCCTGATCTCCCATTATTAAATCTCCCTTCTCATCCTCTAAAGGACCAATATTTACCTCAGCCACTCTATTAAAAAAAATATATGTTTGTAGAAAATTTTACTTTCTGTTTATATATTCTGAGCAAGTTTACTCTCATAATCTATCTTACTCTTCTTTATAGCTTTTTTAGTAGCTTTCTGTTGCCCCCTAAAGATTTCCCAGTCCTCTAGTCTCCCACTAATCTTTGCTACTTTGTATGCTTTTTCCTTCAATTTGATTCTCTCCCTTATTTCTTTAGATATCCACGGTCGATTTTCCCTCTTTCTACCGTCCTTCCTTTTTGTTGGTATATACCTTTGCTGAGCACTGTGAAAAATAGCTCGGAAGGTTCTCCACTGTTCCTCAACTGTTTCACCATAAAGTCTTGGCTCCCAGTCTACCTTAGCTCGTTCTTTTTTCATCCCACTGTAAACTCCTTTCTATAAGCACAAAACACTAGTGTTTGATTTTACTTTCTCAGTCTCCATCTGTATTTTACATTCCACCATATTGTGATTGCTCCTTCCGAGAGGATCGCTAACTATGAGATCCTGAATCAATCCTGTCTCATTACACAGGACCAGATCTACGAACGCTTGTTCCCTCGTAGGTTCCATTACATACTGTTCTAGGAAACTGTCGTGGATACATTCTTTCAACTCCTCCTCAAGGCTGCCTTGACCGACCTGGTTAAACCAATCGACATGTAGATTAAAATCCCCCATGTTAACTGCTGTACAATTCCTACATGCACCAGTTATTTCTTTGTTTATTGCCTGCCCCACCATAATGTTACTATTTGTTCGCCTATAGATGACTCCTATCAGTGACTTTTTTGCCTTACTATCCTGATTTCCACCCAAATGGATTCAACCTTGTCCTCCATAGCACCGATGTCATCCCTTACTATTGCCCGGATGTCATCCTTAAATAACAGAGCTACACCACCTCACTTACCATCCACTCTGCCCTTCCGAATAGTTTGATACACTCGGATATTTAACTCCCAGTCGTGACCATCCTTTAACCATGTTTCAGTAATGGCCACTAAATCATAGTCATTCACGATGATTTGCACCATCAACTCATTTACCTTATTCCGAATACTACGAGCATTCAGGTAAAGTACACTTATGTTGGCTTTTTTACCTCTGTTCTGAATCTTAACACCTCGATCAGTAGCCTCTCCTAAGTTATATTTCCTCTTAACTTTTCTCCTAATTTTCCTTGTGGTTGAACCCATAATGTTGTGTAACAACCTGCTGCGTCGCTTACCATTAATGTTTTTACTTCCCGTTTTATTCCTTTTAGTATTCCTGGTCCTATTCACGGAGCTCCCCTCAGTCACTGTACCTTGTACTGTCGCTCTTTTTGATTTTTGACTATGGCTTCTCTGCCTTACACTTTCCCCCTTACTGCCTTTTGTTTCTGTCCCTGTTTTACTACCTTCCAAATTCCTGCGTCGGTTCCCATCCCCCTGCCACATTAGTTTAAACTCTCCCCAACAGCTCGAGCGAACACTCTCCCTAGGACATCAATTCCAGCCCTGCCCAGGTGCAGACCGTCCGGTTTGTACTGGACCCACCACCCCCAGAACCGGTTCCAATGCCCCAGGAATTTGAATCCCTCCATCATGCACCATCTCTCGAGCCACGCATTCATCCTATCTATCCTCACATTCCTACTCTGACTAGCTCGTGGCACTGGTAACAATCCTGAGATTACTACCTTTTGAGGTCGTACTTTTTAGTTTAACTCCTAAATCCCTGAATTCAGCTTGTAGGACCTCATCCCGTTTTTTTAACCCATATCATTGGTGCCTATGTGAACCACGACAGCTGGCTTTTCACCCCGCCCCCCCCCCCCTCCAGAATGTCCTGCAGCCACTCCGAGACATCCTTGACCCTTGCACCAGAGAGGCAACATACCATCCTGGAGCCTCGATTGTGTCCGCAGAACCGCGTGTCTATTCCACTTACGGTTGAGTCTCCTGTCACTATAGCCCTGCCATTCTTCTTCCTGCCCGGCTGCGCAGCTGAGTCAGCCACGGTGCCATGAACCTGGCTGCTGCTGCCTTCCCTGGTGAGCCATCTCCCTCAACAGTATCCAAAGCGGTATATCTGTTTTGCAGGGAGATGACCGCAGGGGACACCTGCACTGCTTTCCTACTCTTGCTCTGTCTTTTGGTCTCCCATTTTCTATCTCCTTCAGTACCTTTCACCTGCGGTGTGACCAACTCGCTAAACGTTGTTTTAACAAGGGTTTTAGAGACAAATAGCAGAACATTGCACAATGTCAGGGTATAAGACGTAGGAGCATAAGTAAGCCATTCAGCCCATCGAATATGCTCCGTATTGCAATGAGATCATGCTTGATCTGATATATGACGTGTTATGACCTCATACGGTGGCACGTTGTCACAGTGGCTACCTCACAGCGCCAGCGATCCGGGTTTAATTCCAGCCTTTGGTCACTGACTGTGTGGAGTTTGCACTTTCTCTCCATGTCTGTGTGGGTTTCCTCCGGGTGCTGCGATTTCCTCGCACAGTCCAAATGTGTGCAGGTTAGGTGGAGTGTCCATGCTAAATTGTTCCTTGGTGTTCAGAAAGTTGGGTGGTGTTGCAGGGATGTGGTGGGGACACAGAGGCTCTTTCCGAATATCGTTGCAGAGTCGATTGGCAGAATGGCCTCCTTTTACATTTTAATGATTTCATGATAACCCGGCTTTTTATCTCTAGATTTCATGATGAACCTTTAAAACCAACGTTCCAGCCAAGCCTCAGGTAGCAGTAACTCCTCAATGGTCGTTAATTTCCACGCTGTCAAACATTTGGTCAGTCTGAGGAAGTCACATCCTGGAAATGTCATACATTGATCCAGTTCTAAAGTAAATTAAGTCGCTCTAGTCCCTGATGACCATAGGCTGCTTTCCCCTTTGAGGGTGAGATCTGGCTGGTGCTGATTTAACCTGAGGATCATAAGACCATAAGACATAGGAATGGTAGTAAGGCCATTCGGCCCATCGAGTCCACTCCACCATTCAATCATGGCTGATTTCAAATCCATTTACCCGCTCTCTCTCCATAGCCCTTAATTCCTCGAGAAATCAAGAATTTATCAACTTCTGTCTTAAAGACACTCAACATCCCGGCCTCCACCGCCCTCTGTGGCAATGAATTCCACAGACCCACCACTCTCTGGCTGAAGAAATGTCTCCTCATCTCTGTTCTAAAGTGACTCCCTTTTATTCTAAGGCTGTGCCCCCGGGTCCTAGTCTCCTCTGCAAATGGAAACAAATTCCCTACGTCCACCCTATCTAAGCCATTCATTATCTCCATACCTCAGGCGAGGGGCAAGGTTGTGAAGGCTGGGTTTTCATGATTCAGTTCTATTATAACCGTGTGATCAGAATCTAATTAACCTGGTGTTGTCTCTGTTAATATTGTCTCATGGTAAGGCAAACCTCACCGATTGGATAGACGAGTGATCGTTCTTCAGTCTTGTCATGGACGGACCCGCTGAATATTGAGGCACTTTCTGAAAAGTTTACCTTTCTACCAGGAATAGTCTCATCCCAACACAAGAATTTATCTTTAATCTGCTCCAAGTATACTTTCACGACTCGCTGAAAGAATATAATCCCTATTTCCTGGGGAATTAAGCCAGGCAGGAGTAGAAACCTGTAACTCCATGATCAGACTATGTCCATCGTGAAGTGTGTGTTCCGATGATCGACGGATTCCTCTGCGATGCCGGGAGGTTTTGTTTTTGCTGTCAAATGATGGTTGATTCCAGTCTTTCAGCGAGGGCCTTTCACACTGTATGGAAATATCGTGGACATGATATTGAAGTGTTTCCTATCAGTCCATTCACAAAAGTCCCTGAATATGCTGGGAATTCGTTTTATTGACAAAATCTGCATTTCCATCATTGAACACCGGGCTGAAATGAAATGAAAAACCGGTGATTGTCACAAGGAGGCTTCAAATGAAGTTACTGTGGAAAGCCCCTAGTCGCCACAGTCCGACGCCTGTTCGGGAGGCTGGTACGGGAATTGGACCGTGGTGCTGGCCTGCCTTGGTCTGCTTTCCAAGCCAGTGATTTAGCCCTGTGGAATGAAAGTAAAAAATTATCGTGTCTGATAATTAATATTTCTAAATAAACTACACTAAACATATGAAACAATACTTAATAAATGATACTTAACAAATATTATTCAATATTAATAAAGTGTCCTGCAACGTTTGGAAGGAAATGCCCATCCCATCCGGGCAGGATATGTTGGTAATGGACCGGAGTGAAACATTCCCAGACCATGTCCAACATGTTTCTCCTCAGCATGAAAACTCCCCGCAGAAAGACTGAAACAGACGCTCATTTGATCACATCATGATAAACATCATGGTTTGCACTGAGTGCTGAATTTGGTGCATTTGAGTGCTATAGTGAGAGTTTGGTGACTGAGGGAGTTAGGTGAGAAGGGAGTAAGGTGCTCCTTTCATTTCGTTTCCTACATTTCCGCAAAGAGCGAGAAGGGATCCAGGAGTTTACAGAGAGTGCAGCTGACTGGGAGCAGAGTCGGAGGGCGAGGTCCAGTTGGTCCACAGGGCAGCTATATTCTGTAAGGTAAGAGGGAATGGAGGCGAGGCCTGTTGCATGCTCCTCCTGTAGGATGTGGGTGGTGAGGGATACCACAGGTGTCCCCACAGACTATACCTGCGAGAAGTGCACCCAACTGCAGCTCCTCGGAGACCGTGTTAGGGAACTGGAGCTGGAGCTGGATGAACTTCGGATCATCTGGGAGGCAGAAGGGGTTATAGAGAAGAGTTTACGGGAGGTAACCACACCCAAGGTACAGGACAAGAGTCGTTGGGTTACAGTCAGGGGAAAGAAAACAAACAGGCAGACAGTGCAGGGATCCCTCGTGGCTGTTCCGCTTCAAAACAAGTATAACGTTTTGGATGCTGTTGGCGGGGGGGGGGGGATGAACTACCGGGGGAAGGGGAAGGTCCTAGCGGCCATGTCTCTGGCACTGAGTCTGGCTCTGGCGCTCAGAAGGGAAGGGGGAGTATAGAAAAGAAATAGTAGTAGGAGATTCAATGGTTAGGGGAATAGATAGGAGATTCTGTGGTCGCGAGCGAGACTCCCGGAAGGTATGTTGCCTCCCGGATGCCAAGGACAGGGATGTCTCGGATCGTGTCTTCAGGATCCTTAAGGGGGAGAGTGAGCAGCCAGAAGTTGTGGTGCACATTGGTACCAACGACATTGGTCGTAAAAGGGGTGTGGAGGTAATAAACGAGTTTAGGGAGTTAGGCTGGAAGTTAAAAGCCAGGTTAGACAGAGTTGTCATCTCTGGTTTGTTGCCGGTGCCACATGACAGCGAGGCTAGGAATAGGGAGAGAGTGCAGCTGAGCACGTGGCTGCAGGAATGCTGTAGGAGGGAGGGCTTCAGGTATTTGGATAATTAGCATGCATTCTGGGGAAGGTGGGACCTGTACAAGCAGGATGGGTTGCATTTGAACCAGAGGGGCACCCATATCCTGGGATGGAGGTTTTCTAGTACTCTTCGGGAGGGTTTAAACTAATTTGGAGGGGAATAAGAACCGGATTTGTAGTCCAGCAATTAAGGTAGCCGATATTCAGGACTCCAAAGTGTGCAGTGAGGCAGTGGGGAAGGGAACACTGACAAAGGAGAGTACTTGCAGGCACGGAGTTGGGTTGAAGTTTGTATACTTCAACGCAAGAAGCATCAGGAATAAGGTGGGTGAACTTATGGCATGGATTGGTACTTGGGACTACGATGTGGTGGCCATCACGGAAACTTGGATAGACGAGGGGCAGGAATGGCTGTTGGAGGTCCCTGGTTGTAGATGTTTCAATAAGATTAGGGAGGGTGGTAAAAGAGGTGGAGGGGGGGGGGGGTTTAATTAGAGATAGGATAACAGATGCAGAAAGGCAGTTCGAGAAGTATCTGCCTACTGAGGTAGTATGGGTTGAAGTCAGAAATAGGAAAGGAGCAGTCACCTTGTTGGGAGTTTTCGATAGGCGACCCAATAGTAGCAGAGATGTGGAGGAACAGATTGGGTAACAGATTTTGGAAAGGTGCAGAAGTCACAGGATAGTAGACATGGGTGACTTCAACTTCCCAAACATTGAGTGGAAACTCTTTCGAGCAAATAGTTTGGATGGGGTGGTGTTTGTGCAGTGTGTCCAGGAAGATTTTCTAACACAGTATGTAGATTGTCCGACCAGAGGGGAGGCCATATTGGATTTGGGACTTGGCAATGAACCAGGGCAAGTGATAGATTTGTTAGTGGGAGAGCATTTTGGAGATAGTGACCACAATTCTGTGACTTTCACTTTAGTAAAGGAGAGGGATAGGTGCGTACAATGGAGCAAGGTTTACAATTGGGGGAAGTGTAAATACGATGTTGTCAGACAAGAATTCAAGTGCATAAGTTGGGAACATTGGCTGTCAGGGAAGGACACAAGTGAAATGTGGAACTTGTTCAAGGAACAGGTACTACATACCCTTGATATGTATGTCCCTGTCAGGCAGGGACGAGATGGTCTAGTGAGGAAACTGTGGTTGACAAGAGAGGTTGAATGTCTTGTTAAGAGGAACAAGGAGACTTATGTAAGGCTGAGGAAACAAGGTTCAGACAGGGCGCTGGAGGGATACAAGATAGCCAGGAGGGAACTGAAGAAAGGGATTAGGAGAGCTAAGAGAGGGCATGCAAAATCTTTGGCGGGTAGGATCAAGGAAAACCCCAAGGTCTTTTACACACATGTGAGACATATGAGAATGACTACAGCGAGGGTAGGTCCGATCAAGGACAGTAGCGAGAGATTGTGTATTGAGTCTGAAGAGACAGGAGAGGTCTTGAACGAGTACTTTTCTTCAGTATTTACAAATGAGAGGGGCCATATTGTTGGAGAGGACAGTGTGAAACAGACTGGTAAGCTCGATGAAATACTTGTTCGGAAGGAAGATGTGTTGGTCATTTTGAAAAACTTTAGGATAGTCAAGTACCCCGGGCCTGACGGGATATATCCAAGGATTCTATGGGAAGCCTGAGATGAAATTGCAGAGCCGTTGGCAATTATCTTTTTGTCCTCACTGTCAACAGGGGTGGTACCAGGGGATTGGAGAGTGGCGAATGTCGTACCCGTGTTCAAAAAAGGGAATAGGGATAACCATTGGAATTACAGCCAAGTTAGTCTTACTTCGGTGGTAGGCAAAGTAATGGAAAGAGTACTGAGGGATAGGATTTCTGAACATCTGGAAAGACACTGCTTGATTAGGGATAGTCAGCACGGATTTGTGAGGGGTAGGTCTTGCCTTACAAGTCTTATTGAATTCTTTGAGGAGGTGACCAAGCATGTGGATGAAGGTAAAGCAGTGGATGTCATGTACATGGATTTTAGTAAGGCATTTGATAAGGTTCCTCATGGTAGGCTTATTCAGAAAGTAATGAGGCATGGGATAGTGGGACATTTGGCCAGTTGGATAACGAACTGGCTAACCGATAGAAGTCAGAGAGTGGTGGTGGATGGCAAATATTTCGCCTGGATCCCAGTTACCAGTGGCGTACCGCAGGGATCAGTTCTGGGTCCTCTGCTGTTTGTGATTTTCATTAATGACTTGGATGAGGGAGTTCAAGGGTGGGTCAGTAAATTTGCAGACGATACGAAGATTGGTGGAGTTGTGGATAGTGAGGAGGGCTGTTGTCGGCTGCAAAGAGACATAGATAGGATGCAGAGCTGGGCTGAGAAGTGGCAGATGGAGTTTAAACCTGAAAAGTGTGAGGTTGTCCATTTTGGAAGGACAAATATGAATGCAGAATACAGGGTTAACGGTAGGGTTCTTGGCAATGTGGAGGAGCAGAGAGATCTTGGGGTCTATGTTCATACATCTTTAAAAGTTGCCACTCATGTGGATAGAGCTGTGAAGAAGGCCTATGGTGTGCTAGCATTCATTAGCAGAGGGATTGAATTTAAGAGCCGTGAGGTGATGATGCAGCTGTACAAAACCCTGGTAAGGCCACATTTTGAGTACTGTGTACAGTTCTAGTTGCCTCATTTTAGGAAGGATGTGGAAGCTTTGGAAAAGGTGCAAAGGAGATTTGTCAGGATGTTGCATGGAATGGAGAGTAGGTCTTACGAGGAAAGATTGAGGGTGCTTGGCCTTTTCTCATTAGAACCGAGAAGGATGAGGGGTTACTTGATAGATGATCAGGGGAATAGACAGAGTAGACAGTCAGAGACGTTTCCCCCGGGTGGACAAACCATTGCAAGGGGACATACAGTTAAGGTGAATGGTGGAAAATATAGGGATGATGTCAGAGGTAGGTTCTTTACCCAGATTGTAGTGGGGTCATGGAATGCACTGCCTGTGGAAGTAGTTGAGTCGGAAACATTATGGACTTTCAAGCAGCTATTGGATAGGTACATGGATTACGGTAGAATGATATAGTGTAGATTAATTTCTTCTTAAGGGCAGCACGGTGGCATTGTGGATAGCACAATTGCTTCCCAGCTCCAGGGTCCCAGGTTCAATTCCGGCTTGGATCACTGTCTGTGCGGAGTCTGCACATCCTCCCCGTGTTTGCATGGGTTTCCTCCGGGTGCTCCGTTTTCCTCCTACAGTCCAAGGGTGGGCTGCTCTTTCCGGGGGCTGGTGCAGACTCGATTGGCCAAATGGCCTCCTTCTGCACTGTATATTCTATGATTAATCTAGGACAAAGGGCCGGCACAACATCGTGGGCCGAAGGGCCTGTTCTGTGCTGTAATTTTCGATGTTCTATCACTCACACCTGAACCATGAGGCCACTGATGAAGTCATGATGACTTCGAATTTCTCCTAAAATGCCAACTGAACACACTGACTGGCAGAATTACATTACCCACGTGATTGGCGAGACGCAACCACAGGCTGACTTGGCGAGTGGTGAAATCTGACATCACTGCTTCTGATCATCACCAGTACAGAGAGATAAATGTCACATTGTTCATTCACATTTCTGATTTATTATGTGGGGAAACTGATGGGCTTTGGGACGCAATTAAAAGTTATTTTAAGTGAGATCAAATCAGCGGCTGGCGAGTTGTGTGCCACACACAGCAGCAGAGACTGCAGACAGAGAATGAATCGAATATTCACATGTCACACCGGAGAACACTTCAGCAGTCAAGGGCATTCAGCCTCTGACCACCGGGTCAGCGTTCTCCAAGGCGGCCTTCAGGACGCGCGACAATGCAGAATCGACAAACAGAAACATGTAGCCACATTCCGCACCCATGAGTGCGGCCTCAACCGGGTCCTTGGATTCATGTCGCATTACATTCACCCCCCACCATCTGGCCTGGGCTTGCGAAATACTCAGCAAGAGCAACGACTGGGCCCGTATGTCTTTTATTCTGTTCAGTAAGACGTCTGACAACACCAGGTTAAAGTCCAACAGGTTTGTTTCAAACACTAGCTTTCGGAGCACTGCTCCTTCCTCAGGTTCTGTTTTATTTTGTTCGCAGTGGAGGCCAACAAACCCAAAATACCCCAATTTACCCAATGATCCCAGTACGAAAAGCAAGGGACAACAATTTTTCTTTTGATTTTATTTTAACAACGAAACCAAATTGAACAGGAATATAGAAGCGCATTGAGCTGATATAATAAGCTTCGGGAGGCAATGAGAAGCTGGTTTGAGTGAGCTGTGATCTTCGGTTGGTTCGTTGGTCTAGGGGTATGATTCTCGCTTAGGGAGCTTCCATTTGCGATAAAATGCGAGAGGTCCCCGGTTCAAATCCCGGACGAGCCCTGTTTTTTTAAATCAGGACGATCGATATGGTGTCATTGACTGAAATCGGGAGCAGGGTTGAGCTGCAGAGAATATATCAGTGCTGAACACGTGAAGAAACGAACACGACATTTAAAGACCGTTTCACCATGGTGTCGGACTCTGAATTTATCCTCAGATATCAAGTAAAACAAACGAACGCTTGTGCATCCAGGTAGCTGGCTGAATGCAATGGTTGTATGTGACCCCGATAACCTTTGATTTATTTGCTGAACAAGAATCTTTCAATCTCCGCCTTAAAAATAATCAATGTCCCGCTTCCACGCCTTCTGAGGCAGAGTTCCAAAGTCGCACAACTCTCTGAGAGGGAGACATTTCCAAATCTCCGACCGAAAAGGGCGAAATCCTTGTTTTTCTCTGCCCAATAGTTCTGCTCTCACCCACAAGCAGTGACATCCTTTCCACGTCCACCTTGTCAAGACCATTCAAAATCTGATGTACTTCAATCAAATTAACTGTCAGTCTTCACATCTCCACTGGAAACAAGTGCAGTCTGTCTAACCTTTCCTCATTAGAAACCCCGCTCATTCCTGGCACCAATCGAGGAAACCTCCTCTGAACCGTCTCCAACGTATTTACATCTTTCCCCAAATAAGGAGACCAAAACTGCACAGCATTAGCGAAATGTTACAGCTCCTGGCTTAAAAGGGACAGTAGTAATAGGGACAGTAGGATATAAATGTGGCTGAATATTAAGAACAGAATGTAATGGTCAATTAGAGACTTTTCGGACTGGAAGAAGGTTTGTAGTGTTCCACATGGGTTCCTACTGGAATATTTGCTTTCCCTGATATATAACAATGTGCTAGATCATGGTGCACAGGGAACAGTTTCAAAGTTTGATGATGGTACAAACTTGGAAATTTTGTAAATTGAGACGTGGACAATCTGGATAGAACTTCAAAAAGATTTTCAATCTGGAGACGTGTGAGATGATGCATTTTGGTAGGGAAGTATAGAATCATAGAATTTACAGTGCAGAAGGTGGCCATTCGGACCATGGAATCTGCACCGGCTCTTCAAAGAGCACCCCACTGAAAACCACACCTCCACCCTGTCCCCGTATCCCAGCAACCCTATCTAACCTAAGGGCAATTTAGCATGGCCAATCCACCTAACCTGCACATCTTTGGAGTGTGGAAGGAAACCGGAGCACCCGGAGGAAACCCACGCAGACACAGGGAGAACACAGACACTGATCCAAGCGCGATCCGAACCTGAGACCCAGCGCTCTGAAGCCATAGTACTAACCATTATGCTACGGTGCTGCCATTCAAATATTTATGGGATGAAGGAGCAGAGAGAAGTGGGTGTATGTGTGGATAGACCATTGAAGGTAGCAGGACAGGTGGAGAGAACAGACAATAAAGCAGATCTTATTCTGGGTTTATTCCGAATGGAAAAGAGAACAAGAGGAAGGAGGTTATGCTGACTCTGTACAAGGCGCTAGTTAGACATCAGATGGAATATGTTGCACAGCTCTGGGAGCCACAATATTGGAAGGCTGTGGACGTATTGGGCAGCGTGCAGAAGAGGTTTATAGAATAGGTTCCATTTATGAGGCTAGATTGGAGATGTTGGGAACGTTCTCCTTGGACAGAATCAGGCTGAGGGTAGATTTGATCGAGATGTTCAAAATCATGAGCGGGCGAGGCGAAGTAAATAGAGCGAAACAGTTCCCCCGAGTTAAAAGAGCAAGAACGAGAGGGCACAGATTTCAGTTGATTTGCAAAGGAAGCAGATGTTTGAAAAAGAAGCACTTTTGCACAACGAGTGCTTCGGGTCTGGAACGCACTGACTGGAAGTGTGGTGCAGGCAGGTTCAACTGAAGCGTTCAAGAGGGCATCAGGTGATTACTTGAATAGAAAAAACTTGCAACAGTTCGGGGACAGGGCGGGGGAATAGCACTAACTCGTAATGCTTGTTTGGAGAGACGGTGTAAACACGATTGTCCAAATGACCTCTTTCTGCGCTGTAACCATTCTCTGATCCTGTGATGTGGTTTCACCAATTCACTGTTTCACTCAAGAATAACTCCCTTACTTTTATGTTCAACTCCTCTCGTAATAAGGATATAAATCTACTCACCTTCTTAATTACTTGTTGCACTGACACACTCAGTTTTCGAGATTCATGCATCAGCAAACCGAGATCCCTCGTAATTCTGCAGCCGTTGGACGTCGAAGTAAAGCTCTGTTTATTTTTACTCTACCTGCCAAAGCGAAACCCTGCGCTTTTTAAACATTGTTTTGGAGCTGCCAGGTTTCTGTCACTCACTCAACCTCTCTCTATCCGTCTGTAATCTGCTTCTGTCCTCTTCACAACATACTTCACTCCCTATCTTTGTGTGATTTTCAAAACTTCCCCACTCAATGGGCTTTGTCCAGATATAAAATCCTGGAACAAGCAGAAAAACTCGGTGAGCCTGACGTGATTTAACACGCAGCCTTCGGATCGGCATTCAGAAGCGCTATCGGGCGCCACAAGACCTCCTGTCGAAGATTAAATTTCAATGCTGACAGATTTCCTCATTTACACCTTGATTATATTCTGTAAAGTGACGATCAGAAGAGAATCATGTAAGGAAACAGAATATTCGCTCCCTCGCTCCTTTCCCTCTTTACTTCCTGTTGATTTACATCGAATGGAAGAGTAACAGGAAAAATAAATAACCAGAGAGCAGAAACACAACATTACCCTGTGCGGTCAATTTATTCTCAAATGTCTCAATATATTGAGTGAGTGAGAAATACTTTAGCCTTTAGAGTTGAAAATAAATCTGAATCTGATTGAATCCACGAATGATAGAGTTTTATGTCCTTTTGTTTCTAATCGGTGAGATGCTGCAAATTGTGGACCAGCAGTTCCCCAAGTACAAGGGAGCAGTTCCATCCTTTCTTTTCTTCCTTCCTACATTGTTCTCTCCGTTTCTCCTTTCTCACCGAGATGGTAAAATGTTGGGAATTCCAGTTTAATTTCCTCTTCAGGCGGTGTTTTGTCAATTCCAAACGATATTAAACATTCCAATCAAATGCATTTGTTATTTCCCATTGTTGCTCCCTGTGTTTATTGTGTTGTATTCTCTCACTGTCTGTTTATGATCAATGTTCCGCCTCGCTGTCTGTTCCTGTGAAGATCAGCGTCACCTCCCGCCTAGCAGCCTTTAAGTTGCTCTGCGCCAATCATAGAAACATAGACAATTGGAGCAGAAGGAGGCCCTTCGGCCCTTCGTGCCTTCTCTGCCATTCATTGTGATCATGGCTGATCATCCAACCCAATTGGCTGATCCCTCCTTCCCCCGCCTCCCCTCCCGTATTGTTGATTGCCTTCACCACACGTGCGTCATCAAACTGTTTCTTGAAAATATAGTGGTTTTGCCTCAGCAAATTGCTGTGGGAGCAAATTCCAATCTGACCAAACTCTGCGTAAAGACATTTATACTCTTCTCCGTCCAACACGGTCTACCCCATATCCTCAGACTGTGACCCCTGGTTCTGAACATCCCACCATCAGGAGCATTCTTCCTGCATCAACTCTGTCCAGTCCTTTTGGAATTCGACAGCTTTCTATGAAATCCCCTCATTCTTCTGAACGCCAGCGAATACAATCGCAACCGCCCAGTCTCTCCTCATACGTCAGACCTTTAATCCCAGGAATCAGTGTGCTGTACCTCCTCTGCGCTCCCTCTACAGCAAGAACACCCTTTCTCAGAGAAGGAGACCAAATGTGCACACGATATTCCAGACCTGGCCTCACCAGGGCCCTGGATAATTGCACCAAGAATATTCCTGCTCCTGCACTGAAATCCTCTCGCGATGAAGGCCAACATACTATTGACCTCCTTTCCCGCCTGCTGCACCTGCAAGCTCACCCTCAGCAACAGGTGTACGAGGACCGCCAGGTCTCGTTCCACATTCCCCTCTCCTATTAATGGACATTCAGATGACAATCTGCCTTCCTGGTTTTGCTCCCAAAGTGTATAACCTCACATTTATACATATTATACATTCATCTGCCATTCATTTTCCCACTCACTCAACTCATGTGGAGTTAGAGCAATTCATCCTGTCAGTTCGCATTTCATTATAGTTGGATTCCAGCTTGTGTGACTATCTGTGTGGAGTTTACACTTTACCCCGTGTCTTCATGGGTTTTTTCAGTGTGTTCCTGTTTCGTCCCACAGTGTAGGTTGGGTGGATTCGTCATGAGCAAGTGCGGGGTTATGAGGAGAAGCGGAAGAGTGGGTCCAGGTCGAGTGCGCTTTCCGAAGTTCGGTGCAGGCTCAAGAGGCCGAATGTCCTGCAGGGTTTCTCTGGATAACAAATTAGAATCGTCAGAACTCCGACATTGACGGGATGTTTGAGGCGTCCGAGTGATGTCCATCATGATGCGATCAATTGTTTGTATCTTTCAGTCTTCCGCGGTGTTTTATTTACAATGTGTAGAAACATGTTGGACATGGTGTTGAAGTGTTTCCCATCAGTCCAATCAGAACAATCCCTGAGCTGACATGATGGAAATGTAATTTGCTGACAGGAACAACATTTCCAACACTTCACATCTGGCTGCACATCTGGACCAATGCATTTAGACAACCTTCTTCCGATAGTTATTGGGGATGTTAAAAGTCCATGAGGTGGTTTGGTGAAGTCAGGTTACATGGCGAGTTGGCCGAGAGGTGACGGTGATGCGCTGCTAATCCATTGTGCTTTGCATCTGCGGGTTTGAATCCAGTCTCGTCGACACGGAACTAGGATGAAGGTTAGATTCGGAGTTCAACAGGCCTGAGGAATGAATCTTCTTGCACCAATCTCTATACCGATATTCCTAATCCTCTGTCTGATAATCGATTTAAATCACGACACCAGCTTTGGGCAGGAGTTTGGCACCATGAAAACATGCGGCTTCAGAAACTCCAAAACAGACGCCAGCTTCATCTGGGGCACTGCTGGCAGATTTTGTCTTTCCAGAACCGGCCACCCAGCCGTGAAAACAAGTTCATCAGATGATCTCATTACACTGTAAGACGGAGGAGCAGAAGTAGGTCATTCGGCCAATCGTGTCTGCTCCACCATTCAGATAGGTTTTAACTGATCTGATATAATCCTCAAACCCACTTTCCCACATCATCCCCATAATCCTTGATTTCCTTACTGATTAAAAATCTGTCTGTATCAGCCTTGAACATATTAACTGACCCAGCCTGACAGCCCTATTCGGTTACAAAAATGGTTCCACAGATACACTATAGTCTGAGAGAAGAAATTACTCATCATCCGTGCTTTGAATGGGCGGTCCCTTACTCTGAGATCATTCCCTTTGGTCCGAGACTCTCCCACATGAAGAAACAACCTCTCAGCATCCACCCTGTTAATCCCCTTGTAAATCTATTAAATCGGTGAATTTGAATGGTGGGATTTCTTACGTGTCCCAAAGTTTAGTTCAGGCCTCTGGATTCCCAATCCAGTGACATAATCTTTCATCCCTCTGGACATAAAACAGTTGATTCAGCTCATTGTTAACATCTTGGGCCAGTGGGCCTATGAATGGCAAATGGTGTTTAATTTGGATAAATGTGGGGAGATGCATTTTGGTTGATCCAATCAGAGCTGGACTCGTTCAATTAATAGTAAGGAGTTGGGTACAGTTATAGAACAAAAAGATCAAGGAGTGTACAGGTCCATAGCTCCTTGAAGATAGAGTCGTAGTCGGACAAAATGGTGAAGAAGGCATTCAGCATGCTCGGTTTTATTGGTCAGAATATTGAATACAGGAGTTGGGACGTCTTGTTGAAGTTGTACAAGACATTGGTAAGACCACACACGGGATGCTGTGTTCAGTTATGGTCACCCTACTATAGGAAGGATATTGTTAACCTAGAAAGAGTGCAGAAGCATTTTACGAGGATGCTACCAGGACTTGATAGTATGCGTTATAAGGAGAGGCTGGATAGGCCGGGACTTTTCCCCCTGTAGCTTGAGAGGCTTACGGGTGATCTTACAGTGATCTATAAAATAATGAGGAGCATAGATAAGGTAGGCAGTCGACACATTTCCCCAAAGGTAGATGTGTCTCGAACTAGAGGGCATTTGTATAAGGTGAGAGGGGAGAGATACTAAATAGACCAGGCAGGAAATTTCTTCACGCTGAGGGTGGTGAGTATCTGGGACGGGCTGCCAGAGGCAGGGGCGTGTACAATTTAATCTTTAAAAAATCAGTTGGACAGTTACATGGGCAGGATGGATAAGAGAGGGCCAAACATGGGCAAGTGGGACTAGCTTAGTGATAGAGACTGAACGGCATGATCAAGCTGGGCCGAACGGCCTGTTTTTATGCTGTAAACATCTATGACTCTATCCATCTTCCTGAGGACATTCGAATTTCCTCCACAGAATTGTATTGAACCGATTGATACATAATAATTTATTCTACACTTTATCTAAATTAGACAGATATTGTGGATTCATTAGGGGCTAAACAAAATATGAGAGACAATTGAATGAACAAAGTTACAAGAAATTACATTCCAAAAAACCACAACAGTGTTTGGATGGACAGGTGGAAGTTTGAGCTGAGGAGGGAAAACTCGGCTGTCAGCAAGTTGCACCGGATTTCTGTAAAAAACGACCGCGGCAGGACTCGAACCTGCAAT
Organism: Scyliorhinus torazame; assembly: GCF_047496885.1. Taxonomy (NCBI): domain Eukaryota; kingdom Metazoa; phylum Chordata; class Chondrichthyes; order Carcharhiniformes; family Scyliorhinidae; genus Scyliorhinus; species Scyliorhinus torazame. The sequence goes on from NC_092730.1 coordinate 48,704,439, forward strand.
CTTCTGATATCATCACTGAAATTTACCGAAGTCAGACGCCTTATCCATTAGGCCACGCGGCCACTGGTTATGATACGTGAGCTGATGTTTATCTCTTGTTAATAAATACTGCGATTCTATGTGTTTCATTTCTATTGTTTGGTGATCCGCTGTTTCCCAGATCCCAGAAAATACAAGGGAAAGCTCCAGCTGCCGGGCATGGTCATTTTCAAAGTGGAAAAGCCCTTCACTCTGTGAGCTGTGAAGATTCATGGAGGCTCGGGGACTCTCAGGCCGGCCAGGGCTCTTTATCCGGCTCCATTCACAGGAAAAGTGACTTCAGTTTCCGCAATAACATCCACTCTCTCTGAAACCCCCAAACTGAAAATCAGTCTCACCGTTAAGGTGAAGACTGCGGACTGCGGTTCCCGCCCCTGCTGTTTAATACAGATCACTATAACTGTGTACATTGAGCAGAAAGAAATTGCAGTTGTTTGTAAACATTTCTTCCTGAACTCACTGTCATTCTGCATTAACAGGACGAGTTTGAGTCTCGTGATATTTGATCCGATATTAAACCTTGCAAAAATATAAACTGAGCAGGTAAATCAGAAACATCCGGAAAAGATTATTTGAATTGCGCTTTTGAACGGAGTCATTTCAAAAACATTCCAACACAGAGAGAAATTCCTGGAACCAGCTGCAGAAAATCTCCGGGAGCCTGACGTGATTTGGACGCAACCTTCTGATGTGGAGTCAGACGCGCTACCTTAGCGCCAGAAGCCCAAGTTCTAATAACTGAACCTTTCTCCTCAGAGATTTATTTTTTATTTACACTTTGACGGTACACTGTAAATCAGCACCTGTGCGAAAGAAACTCAAAGAAGTCTGATTGAGGGATACTAAAGGGCCCTGAAGTAAAGCAGCTGTACCACGTGGTTAAGGTGATGCACAATAATCTATTGTGCTCTGTACACGTGGCTTCATATCCCATCCTCGTCTGTACCGTGTCTGTTGTGTCTCTGGTTAACTTGATGTGGGTGAAGTGAAAATGCTGTGATTTTTAGCTTTTGTTTGAGGCCTTGGGTGGTGAATAGTCAAACACTGTCCATACTGAAAGCACATTCATCGTGGCCGGAAACTTCCACAAGGCCAACCTCAAGAGTGTACTGCCAAAATTCCACCAGCACATCTCCTGTCCCACCAGGGGAGACAACACGATTGACCACTGCTCCTCAAAAATCAAGGGCACCTACCGTTCCATCCCGTGGCCGCACTTTGGAAAATCAGACCATAGGACGGTGCTCCTTCTCCCGGCATCCAAGCAGTAACTTAAGCGGGAGAATCCAGCTAAGAAGGTCGTGCAGTGCTGGTCCGAGGAAGCAGAAGAGCTCTGACGTGACTGTTGGAGACAGTGGACTGGTCCATATTTAAGAACTCAGCAACTAACTGAAATGAGTATGTCACCACTGTCACAGACTTCATCAGCAATTGTGTGGACGGCTGCGTGCCAAATAAAGCAGTACGTACGTTTCCCAACCAGAAACTGTCGTGTTGGGTGTTGTGATACACAAATGAACCAACACGGGTGTAGATGGTACAACTCTGTTTTATTATTCTGTGCAATAATAACTGTTAACTTCTGGCTGTGGTTCGTACTTCACCAGCTAACCTGTGGACCCAGCCCTAGCACTATCTTAGTGAGGCACTCAGCACATGGTGTATGTCTGAGTGGCACGCTGTCAGCTCTGTGCTCTGAGCTATCTCCTGGTAGAATGAGCGGGAACTGTGGTGTGCCCTGTTTTATAGTGCATGTGCCCTCACTGGTGATTCGCTGCGATGTTGTGTGTGTGTTGGTTGGTCCAACTACCTGTCCATCAGTGTGTGTGTGATTGCACCATAACACCATAAGACATAGGAGTGGAAGTAAGACCATTCGGCCCATCGAGTCCTCCACCATTCAATCATGTCTGATTTCAACTCAATTTACCCGCTCTCTCTCCATAGCCCTTAATTCCTCGAGAAATCAAGAATTTATCAACGTCTGTCTTAAAGACACTCAACGTCCCGGCCTCCACCGCCCTCTGTGGCAATGAATGCCACAGACCCACCACTCTCTGGCTGAAGAAATTCCTCCTCATCTCTGTTCAAAAGTGACTCCCTTTTATTCTAAGGCTGTGCCCCCGGGTCCTAGTCTCCCCTGCTAATGGAAACAACTTCCCTACGTCCACCCTATCTAAGCCATTCATTATCTTGTAAGTTTCTATTAGATCTCCGCTCAACCTCCTAAACTCCAATGAATATAATCCCAGGATCCTCAGATGTTCATCGTATGTTAGGCCTCCCATTCCTGGGATTATCCGTGTGAATCTCCGCTGGACCCGCTCCATTGCCAGTATGTCCTTCCTGAGATGTGGGGCCCAGAATTGCTCACAGAAGACTAAATGGGGACTAACTAGTGCTTTATAAAGCTTCAGAAGTACATCCCTGCTTTTATATTCCAAGCCTCTTGAGATAAATGACAACATTGCATTTGTTTTCTTAATTACGAACTCAACCTGCAAATTTACCTTCAGAGAATATGTTATGATATGTTAATGTGGATATCATGACATCCCCCCTTTTCACAAGGAAATGTGCCTACATGGTAATAAATATTGGTGTGTACTGAGTGCATATGAATATGTGTGTGCAATATTTACAACATGTACATGAGGCTAAACTATATACATCGGAAGGTGTCAGGTGCAACAGAGCAACGAGGTTGTAGCACAAACAAAACAAGTGCAATCAGCAAATATCGAAACAGAACTTCTGGAACAACAAGAAAGAAACACGTTAACAGTTTTGCAAAACAATTCAGTGAGTCCAATGTGCAAACAGGCTCATAAATCCAGTCTATTAGGTGGGCGACGGATTTGGGTTGGCCGTTAGGATGGCACACCATTCATCGCCCGGATTAATGCTGTGCACTGGCATCGGCTGGTGGGTCCGACTTGGGGACATCCGGTTCTTGTTTATTACCGCAACACAAAAGGGTTCCCGGTCGTCGGTATCACCGGTCTGCACGTCGTCAGGGTATGATTCGGTGTATGGGGGCTAACTGGCCCGCACGTCCCTGCGAGGCTGGCGGAATTGCAGAGAGTTGGCGCGTTGAGCTGCTCGACAGCAGGCAGCGTAGTGGCACATCCTGCCGCAGCAGAGGAATTGTCGCGCTTTGGCTGGACATTGCCGCTTTAAGTGTGCGAATCCACAGTTGCCGCACGTCGTGACGTCATGGCGTTCGTCGCGCCACCGTGCATGCATGGTGCGGTCCTGCATAGAGCATGCCTGCGCATCCCGTCTCTCTGTGTCGATGTCCCCTCTTTTGGCGCGTACAAGCGCGGGAGGCCTCGGAAAGCACGCGAAATGGCCGCCCTCGTCCGGGCCGCGGGCCGGGAGGAACTCAATCGACTGGACCTGCTCGGCTCATAGGAACCCTGCCGTGCGATTCGGCTGCCTGGAATTTGGAGTACCGGCTGGTTGCGTCTTCGTGGAGGACACAGGTCTCGATGGCGGTGGCTAGGGTGAGGCGCTTTATGTTGAGGAGCTGCTGGCGTAGGGTGTCCGAGGTGACACCAAAAACTATCTGATCCCGAATCATGGATTCGGAGGTGGCCTCATAGCCGCAGGACTGCGCGAGGATATGGAGATATGTCAAATAAGACTGAAAAGGCTCATCCATACCCTGCAGGCGCTGCTGGAAGAGCTACTTCTTGAACCTCTCATTTACTTCCACGCTGAAGTGTTGCTCAAATTTTAGAAGGACTGTCTTGTACTTCGTCTTGTCCTCGTCTTCCGTGAATGCCAGGGAGTTGTAGATGTGGATGGCGTGTTGCTCTGCCGTGGAGAGGAGGAGGGCGATCTTCCTGGTGTCCGATGCATTCTCCCTGCCTGTGGCTTCTAGGAAGAGTTGGAAGCTCTGTTTAAACAGCTTCCAGTTGACGCCAAGATTTCCAGCGATCCGGAATATGAAGGTTTCCAGCATTCCGATGTGGCGGGATGATGGTTTCAATGGCGCAGGATGGCGGGTTTCTGAAGAGGTGCAGGTAGGTCTCACAGTTGCTGGCGAGTATCCAGACCTGGTATCATGTCGTGTTGGGTGTTCCGATAAACAAACAAACCAACACAGTTGTAGATGGTACAACTCTGTTTTATTATTCTGTACAATAATAACTATTAACTTCTGGCTGTGGTTCGTACTTCACCAGCAAACCTGTGGACCCAGCCCAACACTATCTTAGTGAGACACTCAGCACATGGTGTATGTCTGAGTGGCACGCTGTGAGGTCTGTGCTCTGAGCTCTCTCCTGGTAGAATGAGCGGGAACTGTGGTGTTCCCTGTTTTATAGTGCGTGTGCTCTCACTGCTGATTGGCTGCGATGTTGTGTGTGTGTTGGTTGGTCCATCTACCTGCTTATCAGTGTTTGTGTGTTATTGCACCAAGATATGTTAATGAGGATATCATGACAGAAACCATGGCTTAATCGGGAGATTGACTCCCTGCAGAAGGACAGGTCTGAGGTGTTCAAGTCAGGCGGCCCTGACCTATACAATAAATCCAGGTACAACCTCGGTAAAGCCATCCGGTATGCCAAGAGAGAATATCAGACCAAGCTAGAGTCACAGCCTAGCGTTACAGACTCTCGTCGGTTGTGGCAAGGTTTAAACAACATAACGGGCTACAAAGCGACGCCGAGCAGCGTCTCCAGCAGCAGAGCACCCCTCTCCGATGAACTCAATGCATTCTATGCTTGGTTCAAGCAGGAAACCATTGACCCGCTGTTGAGTGCCCCAACAGCCCAAAAAACACTCATACCCACTGATACTGAATTAATCCCACTTTTCCCAAACAGTAATTGTGATTGGTAGATACAGAAAGATTTCCACACTGATATTCGGCACCAATATCTGACAGAGACTGGATTCCACCCTCACGTGCAGTACCAGTCATTGACTGATAATGAATAAATCTATGAGGAGACAGGTTCAGTGACCAGTACTTGAGTGTGTCGCGCAACGGTAGCGCGTCTGACTCCAGATCAGAAGGTTGCTTGATACGAAAGAGAAAATGATGGAAAATCACAGCAGGTCTGGCAGCATCTGTAGGGAGAGTAAAATCTAATGTTTTGAGTCTAATGACTCTTTGTCACATCAGGAGGTTGCTTGTTCAAATCACGTCAGGCTGACTGAGTTTACCTACAGCTGATTCCACAATTTTACATTTGGACAAAGTTCATTGTGTGGAAATGAAATTACTCCGTTTAGAAGCATAATATAAATAATCTTTTCAGGATATTTCAGATTTACCCGTTCAGTTTATATCTTTGCACAGTTTTATATCGATTCAAATATCAGGAGACACAACCTCGTCCTGTTAAAGCAGAATGACAGTGATGTCAGTAAGAAATGTTTACAAACAACAGCAATTTCTTTCTGCTCACTGTACACAGTTATAGTGATCTGTATTAAACAGCAGGAGAGGGAACCGCAGTCCGCAGTCTTCACCTTAACGGTGAGTCTGAATTTCGGTTTGGGGGTTTCAGAGACAGCGGATGTTATTGTGGAAACTTTTCCTGTGAATGGAGCCGATTGAAGAGCCCTGGCCGGGATGAGAGTCCCCGAGCCCGGGGTCAGTGGGAGCCCGGAGACAAGGGAGAGCCCAGAGAAAGAGAAATACATTAGAGAGAGGGAGTGGGGTAGGAAGAGACCGGGAGGGGGAAAGGGAGGGAAATCGAAGGATGGCACAATGTGTGAGAGTGAAGAAGGAACAGAGGGAGAGAGCTGGAGGAAGAAAGGCAGCTGGAGGCAGGACTCCGGGTAAATCTCCTCTTCTCTGGTTGTAAATAGTCTGGTTGGATTGTTCACACCCGTCCTAGAGGGGAAACTGGTCTCTCGAGTTTTATTGTGGTTTATAACTGGATATTGTTAAATACCCTTATTGTCCCTCTGTGGGGTATTACTGGATGTTGTTAAATATCCTTATTGTCCCTCTGTGGGGTATTACCGGATATTGTGAAATATCCTTATTGCCTCTATGTGGGGTATTACTAGATATTGTTAAACGTCCTTATTGCCTCTCTGTGGGGTATTACTGGAGATTGTTAAATATCCGTATTGCCCCTCTGTGGGGTATTACATTATATTGTTAAATATCCTTATTGCCCCTCTGCGAGGTACTACTGGATATTGTTTAATATCCTTATTGCCACTCTGTGGGGCATTACTGGATATTGTTAAATATCCTTATTGCCCGTCTGTGGGGTATTACTAGATATTATTAAATATCCTCATTGTCCCTCTGTGGGGGTATTACTGGATATTGTTAAATATCCTGATTGCCCCTCTGTAGGGAATTACTGGATATTGTTAAATATCCTTATTGTCCCTCTGTGGGGTATTGCTAAATGAATATTTTTCGTCAGTATTCACACAGAAAAAAGAAAATGTTGTCGAGGAGAATATTAGACTAGAAGGGCTTGAGATTCATAAGGAGGTGTTAGCAATTCTGGAAAGTGTGAAAATAGATAACTCACGTGGGCCGGATGGGATTTATCCTAGGATTCTCTGGGAAGCTAGGGAGGAGATTGCTGAGCCTTTGGCCTTGATCTTTAAGTCATCTTTGTCTACAGGAATAGTGCCAGAAGACTGGAGGAGAGCATATGCTGTCCCCTTGTTCAAGAAGAGGAGGAGCGATAGCCCCGGTAACGAGAGACCAGTGAGCCTTACTTCTGTTGTAGGAAAAATCTTGGAAAGGTTTATAAGAGATAGGGTGTATAATCATCTGGAAAGGAATAATTTGATTAAAGATAGTCAACACGGTTTTGTGAAGGGTAGGTCGTGCCTTACAAACCTTCTTGACTTCTTTGAGAAGGTGACCAAACAGGTGGATGAGGGTAAAGCAGTTGATGTGGTGTATATGGATTTCATAAAGCGTTTGATAAGGTTCCGCACGGTAGACTACTGCAGAAAATACGGAGGCATGGGATTCAGGGAGATTTAGCAGTTTGGATCAGAAATTGGCTAGCTGGAAGAAGACAAAGGGTGGTGGTTGATGGGAAATGTTCAGGCTGGAGTCCAGTTACTAGTGCTGTACCACAAGGATCTGTTTTGGGGCCACTGCTGTTTGTCATTTTTATAAATGACCTGGAGGAGGGCGTATAAGGATGGGTGAGTAAATTTGAAGATGACACTAACGTCGGTGGAGTTGTGGACAGTGCAGAAGGATGTTACAAATTACAGAGGGACATAGATAAGCTGCAGCGCTGGGCTGAGAGGTGGCAAATGGAGTTTAATGCAGAAAAGTGTGAGGTGATTCATTTTGGAAGGAATGACAGGAAGACTGAGTACTGGGCTAATGGCAAGATTCTTGGCAGTGTGGATGAGCAGAGAGATCTCGGTGTCCATGTACATAGATCCCTGACAGTTGCCACCCAGGTTGCGAGGGTTGTTAAGAAGGCGTATGGTGTGTTAGCTTTTATTGGTGGAGGGATTGAGTTTAGGAGCCATGAGGTCATGTTGCAGCTATACAAAACTAAAGTGCGGCCGCATTTGGAGTATTGCGTGCAATTCTGGTCGCCGCATTATAGGAAGGATGTGGAAGCATTGGAAAGGGTGCAGAGGAGATTTACCAGAATGTTGCCTGGTATGGAGGGAAGATCGTATGAGGAAAGGCTGAGGGACTTGAGGCTGTTTTCGTTAGAGAGAAGAAGGTTAAGAGGTGAGTTAATTGAGACATAAAAGATGATCAGAGGATTGGATAGGGTGGACAGTGAGAGCCTTTTTCCTCGGATGGTGATGTCTAGCACGAGGGGACATAGCTTTAAATTGAGGGGAGATAGATATAAGACAGATGTCAGTGGTAGGTTCTTTACTCAGAGAGTAGTAAGGGCGTGGAATGCCCTGCCTGCAACAGCAGTGGACTCGCCAACACTAAGGACATTCAAATGGCCATTGGATAGACATATGGACGGTAAGGGAATAGTGTAGATGGGCTTTAGAGTGGTTTCACAGGTCGGCGCAACATCGAGGGCCGAAGGGCCTGTACTGCGCTGTAATGTTCTATGTTCTATTGTTAAATATCTTTATTGCCCCTCCGTGGGGCATTACTGGATATTGTTAAATATCTTTATTGCCCGTCTGTGGGGTATTGCTGGATATTGTAAATTTTCTTCTTGCCCCTCTGTGGGGTATTACTGGATATTGTTAAATATCCGTATTGTCCCTCTGTGGGGTATTACTGGATATTGTTAAATATCCTTGTTGCCCCTCTGTGGGGTATTACTGGATATTGTAAATTTTCTTATTGCCCCTCTGTGGGGTATTACTGGATATTGTAAATTTTCTTATTGCCCCTCTGTGGAGTATTACTGGATATTGTAAATTTTCTTATTGCCCCTCTGTGGGGTATTACTGGATATTGTGATTCTAACGTTACCAAATGACGTCACCGTGATAATAAACAGAACCCATTCCAGTCAGTGGAGATGAGATATTGGCAGGAATAATACTCACACACCACTGCAAATGTTGTCTGTTTAATCATGACGTCATCAGTGGCTCATGGTTCAGGTGTGAGTGATGTTAATCGTGATGTGATCAAATGTGTGTCTGTTTCAGTCTTTCCGCGGGGAGTTTTCATGCTGAGGAGAAACATGTTGGACATGGTCTGGGAATGTTTCACTCCGATCCATTCCCAACATTGCTGTCCTGGTGGGATGGGCCTTTCCTTCCAATCGTTTCAGGACACTTGCCTAATTTTGATTAATTATCATTTATTAAGAATTGTTTCAGATGTTTAGTGCAATTCTTTTCAATATGCAAATTTTCACACGCGATAAAATGTTACTTTCATTCCCCAAACAGCGAAATTGGGTGAAAACCATCAATGAGAGGCAAAGGGAGCCCCGGTCATTTGTATGGTCAGTGGTTTGTTTATGGAGCTGAGTAAATATTCCGGAGCAGAGCCGCTGCGAGCGGGGTTCGAACCTCCGCGGGGATACAATAATGTGGGTTTGCCGTTTCTGTCCACACACCTGGATAGGAATGGAGCTGCTGCTGCCCGGGGAGCTGGACAAGCAAGAGGCACAGATATTGACCAACTGCACCCGCTCCAAATAGATTCCCCAAATTACTGAACAAAACGAAAACAAGCACAAATCATAATTAAAGGAAGTATGACAGTCTCTCTGAAAACAATATGCCAACATCTCTAAAGAATGGATTTGCTGCAGCGAATTCCCTCTGAACTGTCTCAATATCAGCCGTCAATCCTTGCCAGTTACTCAGACAGGCGCCGACTGGTTAGAAGTTTGCTTCACTTTTCTAGATCCGGCTCAATAAAATCAATCACAGGCCCACGATCTGCTTTCCTCCTGTTCTCAGACACATCCACTTTCTACAAGGGCGCACTAACTGGTTTTCAGAGTAAGAGACAGACTGCAGTCACCTCGTTCTCTCTCGACCCCTTTATCTCAGAGCCACCTCACAACCAGCAATGGAACTTATTATTTTTTATTATTAACGTTATTATTTAGTGATTGGTGCTTTGAGTGTGAGCTTTTTATTCATCTTCATATTTCGTTTAGTTTCCCAACAAAATGTTAAATGTCAGACTGAACTCGATAAATTCAAACTATTTACTGACAACCAACCGGGATTGCGATTGATTTGCGACTCAAGGGGGGGGGGGGCGGGGGGGGGGGCGGTTGAACAGAGTCCACTGGAATACATTATAAAACCAGCCTGGAATCACTCCAGGAAGTTCATCTTCCGGTTAGGGACGCTGCAGCCTTCCGGTCTCAACATCGAATTCAACAACTTCAGATGATTGGCTCTACCCCATCTCGACCCATTTGGTTTCATCCCATTTCATTCCAACTGTCTCTGACCATTTCCAAATTTCTTGTGTTATGGGCGAGGGGTTTTCAGAACCCCAAAATGTCTCATGGAGTTCAACCAACCTCACCCTTTAATGGATTTGTTGCTTTTCCGAGCACGTGGCTTATTCCAGAGGTGTGATATTACAATTACGGACACGTGGGTTTTTAAACACAAAACACTGTTTATTCCATGAACTCAACTTAACAGCTTAAATAAACATTGGATCTCTTAAGAACCCTTACTTGAAAGATAACTCAGAAAATATTGCAACAGTAAATAATTCCTTCAAATGTTCCTTCAAACTTCCAAGAGACTTAACACCTTTAAACAGTATCACATCAGGTTAAAGGATATTTATATTTTGTAGAATGGCAGAGACTGTCGCAAATTTGCTTTCTACTTTTAAACTGCTCTCAGCAAAACCAGCCAGGCACTTTTTTAGCTGCTCTCAGCAAAACCAAACTGCAAAACTTGCAGCTCTCTGGAAACACGCAGACACTGCTTTTAAACTGAAACTAAAAACCTGCCAAAACACAGACTGCAAAATGGCTGAACTGAGCTGAGCTCCACCCACTCTATGACATCACTGTTTTCTTAAAGGTACATTGCTTAAACATCCAGTTATTAAAGGCACTCTCGCATGACACCTCCCCCCAAGAAAAAAAATAAACCATCAACTTCAAGATGGTTTAATTTTTCACTTTTGCACCATCCACTAAGAAAGTCTCTTTAGCACAGGGCTAAGTCGCTGGCTTTGAAAGCAGACCATGGCAGGCCAACAGCACGGTTCAATTCCCATACCAGCCTCTCCGGACAGGCGCTGGAATGTGGCGACTAGGGGCTTTTCACAGTAACTTCATTTGAAGCCTACTTGTGACAATAAGCGATTTTCTTTCTTTATTGGGCAGCACGGTAGCATAGTGGTTAGCACAAATGCTTCACAGCTCCAGTGTCCCAGGTTCGATTCCGGCTTGGGTCACTGTCTGTGCGGAGTCTGCACATCCTCCCCGTGTGTGCGTGGGTTTCCTCCTGGTTCTCCGGTTTCCTCCCACAGTCCAAAGATGTGCGGGTTAGGTGGATTGGCCATGCTAAACTGCCCATGGTGTCCAAAATTGCCCTTAGTGTAGGGTGGGGTTACTGGGTTATGGGGATAGGGTGGAGGTGTGGACCTTGGGTAGGGTGCTCTTTCCAAGAGCCGGTGCAGACTCGATGGGCCGAATGGCCTCCTTCTGCACTGTAAATTCTGTAAAAAAAATGTACACAGTAAATATACATTTTCATTTAAAGAAAACAACACACTCAAACAGGTATAATAACATAGTCCATTTTTCTTTGTTCTTCTCCCTCCAACCGCAATCCTTCTCGATTGACAGTCTCTTTGAAAAAAGTCTCTGCACGATCCATCCATTCCTCTACTCCTCGGCATTTCCCTTTAGAATCAGATACTTTAGTTCAATCTGACCACAGAGTCCCTTGCAATTCTCCAATACAGGAACATTGGTGATCACAGCTTTCAGGCAGCCAAATGCCTGTTGAAAGTTCGCTGTCCAATGAATTTTTTTACGGTTCTTCAGAAATTCCATCAGTGGAGTAATCATGCTACAAAACTTTTGCACAGCTGTTCAATCAAATCCACTCATGCTAAGAAATCACATTATTTCCCTTCGTCTTGAGGGTATCGGAAACTCCGCAAGGAAAGTGAATTGGGCTTCTCCAAATTCACTTTCGCGTAGGTTTATCACCAAACCTTCCTCCTGAAGTCGATCGAAGAACTCCATACGATGCTTTAAATGTTCTTTCCATGTCTGGAAATTGGAAGTAAAAGCAGATTGTCCCACTTTCTCAATGCAATCCCTCAATGGTGGGATAGGATAAGAGTCCGTTCTTGTAACTGCATTCGTCTTTCTGTAGTCCACACCCAACCGTTGGGTACCGTCTGGTTTAGGTACCATCACTATGTGTGAGCTCCATTGGCTGCACCCCACTTCAATTATGCCATTCTTCAGCATACCCTCAATCTCTCTGTAAACCTGTGCCAATTTTAAAGGATTAAGTGTATATGGATGTGTTTGATAGGAACAGCATTTCCCACATCTACATCATGTATAGCCATTTTAGTCCTTCCCAATTTATCTCTACAAACTTGCCCATATGATATCAATAACTCTTTCAGGTCAGTTCGTTTTTCCTCTGGCAGGTAACTTCACAATTCATCCCAATTTTTAAGAACATCCTCATTTTCCAATTTAATTTGAGGTATGTCAAATTCACAGTCATCTGGATTTGGTTCGTCACTTTGAGTTAGAATCATTAAAACCTTTTTCTCCCCTTCCCTTTCAAAGTACCTTTTAAGCATAGTCACATGACACACTCGGTGAGTCTTCCTTCTATCTGGTGTTTTTACCACATAATTCACCTCACTTAATTTCCTTTCAATCTGATACTGTCCACAAAACCTAGCTTTTAAAGGCTCCCCTACCACTGGTAACAACACTAAAACTTTATCCCCACTGGCAAAACTACAAACTTTGGTTTCTTGTCCGCTACCCGTTTCATCACATTTTGTGCAGCTTTCAAATGTTGTCTAGCCAATTCACCTGCTCTATTTAATCGTTCCCTAAAATTTGACACGGAATCCAATAGTGTAATTTCCAAATAGTGTAATGACCAAAATTAGTTCTAAAGGACTAAATTTGGTGGACTCATTAGGTGCATCCCTAATTGCAAACAATACGAATGGGATTCCTTTACCCCAATCCTCTGGAAAATCTTGATAATACGCCCTCAACATTGTCTTTAATGTCTGATGCCACCTTTCTAACGCTCCCTGCGATTCTGGATGGTACGCAGTTGATTTAAATTGTTTTACTCCGAAGGTATCCATAACTTCTTTGAATAACTTTGAAGTAAAATTCGTTCCTTGATCCGATTGAATTTCTGTGGGTAGTCCATATCTAGTAAAAAACTTAAGTAACTCCTCCACAATCAGCCAGGAGTTGGTTTAGCACAGCGCTAAAGGGATGGCCTTTAAAGCAGACCAAGGCTGGCCAGCAGCACTGTTCAATTCCCATACCAGGCTACCCGAACAGGCGCCGGAATGTTGCGACAAGGGGCTTTTCACAGTAACTTCATTGAAGCCTACTTGTGGCAATAAGCGATTTTCATTTACGTTCATCCATTTAGCTGTAATATTACGTACTAGAATGGCCTCTGCAAACCTAGTAGACACATCCATTACAGTCAAAAGATATTGATTCCCATTTTTTGTTTTAGGAAGCGGTCCTACACAATCGGTTAAGTCCCTTGTAAAAGGTTCCTCAAATGCTGGGCTGGGTATTAAGGGCGCTGGTTACATCACTGCTTGAGGTTTCTCTGTCACTTGACATGTGCGACATAATTGAGAAAATGTAACTACATCTTTATATAGTCCAGGCCAAAATTTGTTTTCTGGATTTTAACTTGAGTTGTCCTTTTTCCCAAATGATCTCCACTGGTACCTCATGTGCAACTCGCAACACCTCCTCTGTATACCCTACCGGCAATACTACTTGATGAACCTCTGCCCACTTTTCATCCGCCTGCATATGTAAAGGTCTCTATTTTCTCATCAGGACATCATTTTTCCGGTAATAACACTCTGGTATACTCTCAGATTCCTCTTCCGTATATGCTTTCTGATATATCCGTTTTATTTCTACAGCTTTCTGTTGTAACTCCGCCAATTTTCCGGAACTAAAAATATCCGCCTCATCCTCCACCTGTTCTTGTTCTTTTTCAACCAGCTGATCAAAAATCGTTTCTGATTATTGCACTTCAACTTCATCTTCACTCTTTGATTTCTCCTCTTGTCTTAACCTGTGACTTTGCGACCTTGTTACTACACAACCCTGAATACTTCCAGGATATTCGTCCGTCAACTCTTCAGTTGACTGATTTTCCACTGGCTTATCAACCACAGTAGGCATCACTCCCACCTGCGATCCAGCTATATCATTACCCAAGATAAACTGTATTCCTGGACAAGATAGTTTATCTATTACTCCTACTACCACTTCACCACCCTTCATTGGACTTTCCAACATTACCTTATATAATGGAACGCTACTCCTCTCACCCTGAATTCCACATATCACCACCTTTTCTGGCAACATTCTTCCCAAACTACATGATTCCTCATCTCTTACCATTAAAGATTGACTAGCCCCTGTATCTCTTAAAATTGTGACTTCATTACCTGCTCCTCCTGATACACATGAGTAAACTTTACCCACACAAGTAAATTGTTTTAATATATCTGGCCTTCTTAACAATTACTTCGTGAACAGGCTGTACAATTGTTTGCACCTCCTTCGCTTCCCTTGGGCTTTCCTTTACCACTCTAACAAACCCCACCGTCTTATCCTCCTTTACCACATCAGCCCTCTCAGTGCTTTTCTTCAACCACCAACACTGTGACTTTACATGGCCTAATTTATTACAGTGAAAACATTTGAAACTTTTCATTTCTTTTCCAACTTCCTGGATTTATTTTTAAATTTGAGGTACACTTTCTTTATTGTCTCCCATCAGATCACCTTTACCTTTACCACTTAAGTATTTCTCATGTCCCCAGTTTCTATCCCTCACCGGCTGAAACTAATGTCAGAAACCAATCTTTGATTTTTGAACTAATTCATAATCATCTGCCGTTTCCGCTGCTAATCTCGCAGTTTTAACCCCCTGTTCTTCCACATGAGTTCTCACTAGATCAGGAATTGAATTTTTAAACTCCTCCAAAAGTATTATTTCTCTGAGAGCTTCATATCTTTGTTCTATTTTCAAAGCCCTTATCCACCAATCAAAATTACTCTGTTTGAGCCTTTCAAACTCCATGTATGTTTGACCAAATACTTTCCTTAAATTTCTAAACCTTTGTCTGTAAGCTTCAGGCATTAGCTCATATACACTCAAGATGGGTTTCTTCACCTCCTCATACGTTCCAGATACCTCATCCGGTAGTGATGCAAACACTTCACTCGCTCTGCCTACCAGCTTTGTTTGAATCAGTAACACCCAGATGTCCTGCAGCCATTTCATTTGTTTAGCTACCTTCTCAAATGAAATGAAAAAGGCTTCCACCTCCTTCTCGCCAAGCCTTGGCAATGCTTGGACATATTTAAATAGATTCTTACCAAGCCTTCGACTATGACAGTCATACTCACTATCTTTTAAAAAAAAATATTTTATTGAAAATTTTTGGTCAACCAACACAGTACATTGTGCATCCTTTACACAATATTATAACAACACAAATAACAATGGCCTATTTTATAAACAGAAAATGAATAAATAATAAATAACAAAAATGAAAACTAACCCTAATTGGCAACTGCCTTATCACAAGTAACACTCTCCAAAAATATAATTTAACAGTCCAATATATAATTATCTGTAGCAACGACCTATACATATTATACAGTGTATATTAATAACCCTGAGAGTCCTTCTGGTTCCTCTTCCCCCCCCCCCCCCCCCCACTCCCCCCCCCCCCCCCCCCCGATCCTGGGCTGCTGCTGCTGCCTTCTTTTTTCCATTCCATCTATCTTTCTGCGAGGTATTCGACGAACGGTTGCCACCGCCTGGTGAACCCTTGAGCCGACCCCCTTAGAACAAACTTAATCCGCTCTAGCTTTATAAACCCTGCCATGTCATTTATCCAGGTCTCCACCCCCGGGGGCTTGGCTTCTTTCCACATTAGCAATATCCTACGCCGGGCTACTAGGGACGCAAAGGCCAAAACATCGGCCTCTCTCGCCTCCTGCACTCCCGGCTCTTGTGCAACCCCAAATATAGCCAACCCCCAGCTTGGTTCGACCCGGACCCCTACTACTTTTGAAAGCACCTTTGTCACCCGCTTCCAAAACCCCTGTAGTGCCGGGCATGACCAAAACATATGGGTATGATTCGCTGGGCTTCTCGAGCACCTCGCACACCTATCCTCCACCCCCAAAAATTTACTGAGCCGTGCTCCAGTCATATGCGCCCTGTGTAATACCTTAAACTGAATCAGGCTTAGCCTGGCACACGAGGACGACGAGTTTACCCTGCTTAGGGCATCCGCCCACAGCCCCTCCTCGATCTCCTCCCCCAGCTCTTCTTCCCATTTCCCTTTTAGTTCATGTACCATAGTCTCCCCTTCGTCCCTCATTTCCCTATATATATCTGACACCTTACCATCCCCCACCCATGTCTTTGAGATCACTCTGTCCTGCACCCCTTGTGTCGGGAGCTGCGGGAATTCCCTCACTTGTTGCATTGCAAAAGCCATCAGTTGCATATACCTGAATGCATTCCCTTGGGGCAACCCATATTTCTCGGTCAGCGCTCCCAGACTCGCGAACTTCCCATCCACAAACAGATCTTTCAGTTGCGTTATTCCTGCTCTTTGCCACATTCCATATCCCCCATCCATTCCCCCCGGGGCAAACCTATGGTTGTTTCTTATCGGGGACCCCCCCCCCCCCGCCAAGGCTCCAGTCTTTCCCCTATGCCGTCTCCACTGTCCCCAAATCTTCAGTGTAGCCACCACCACCGGGCTTGTGGTGTAGTTCCTCGGTGAGAACGGCAATGGGGCTGTCACCATAGCCTGTAGGCTAGTCCCCCTACAGGACGCCCTCTCTAATCTCTTCCACGCCGCTCCCTCCTCCTCTCCCATCCACTTACTCACCATTGAAATATTAGCGGCCCAATAATACTCACTTAGGCTCGGTAGTGCCAGCCCCCCCCCCCCCCCCCCTATCCCTGCTACGCTGTAAGAATCCCTTCCTCACTCTCGGGGTCTTCCCGGCCCACACAAAACCCATGATGCTCTTTTCGATCCTTTTAAAAAAAGCCTTCGTGATCACCACCGGGAGGCACTGAAACACAAAGAGGAATCTCGGGAGGACCACAATCTTAACCGCCTGCACCCTCCCTGCCAGTGACAGGGATACCATATCCCATCTCTTGAAATCCTCCTCCATTTGTTCCACCAACCGCGTTAAATTTAACCTATGCAATGTGCCCCAATTCCTGGCTATCTGGATCCCCAGGTAACGAAAGTCCCTTGTTACCTTCCTCAACGGTAGGTCCTCTATTTCTCTACTCTGCTCCCCTGGATGCACCCCAAAAACTCACTTTTCCCCATGTTCAATTTATACCCTGAAAAATCCCCAAACTCCCCAAGTATTCGCATTAGTTTTGCACTGAGTGCTGAATTTGGTGCTTTTTGAGTGCGATAGTGAGAGTTTGGTGACCGAGGGAGTATAAGGCTTCATTTTTATCTAAAGTTTAGTCTTTCTTTTATTTAATTAACTTAAAAGTTGCTGTTTGGTTTAGAAGAAGGTGAATTTTCAATCAGCTTTAAACAGGCTTCTACTTCTAGGCACTTGCAGCTGGAGCTTGTTAATTAGTTAATTGGATTAGGCCAGTTTTTCAGAGGCTAGATTCACAGTATAAAAGTGATCCCCTACAGTGCAGACTTTGTTTGCACTGAGTGCTGAATTTGGTGCTTTTTGAGTGCGATAGTGAGAGTTTGGTGACCGAGGGAGTGCTGAATTTGGTGCTTTTTGAGTGCGATAGTGAGAGTTTGGTGACCGAGGGAGTTAGGTGAGGAGGGAGTAAGGTGCTCCTTTCATTTTGTTTCCGACATTTCCGCAAAGAGCGAGAAGAGAGCCAGGAGTTTACAGGAAGTGTAGCTGACTGGGAGCAGAGTCGGAGGGCGGAGATCTAGTTAGTCCACACAGCAGCTATATTCTGTAAGGTAAGAGGGGATGGAGGCTAGGCCAGTTACATGCTCCTCCTGTAGGATGTGGGTGGTGAGGGATACCACCGGTGTCCCCACTGACTATACCTGCGGGAAGTGCACCCAACTTCAGCTCCTCAAAGACCGTGTTAGGGAACTGGAGCTGAAGCTGGATGAACTTCGGATCATCCGGGAGGCAGAGGGGGTGATTGAGAAGAGTTACAGGGAGGTAACCACACCCAAGGTACTGGACAAGAATAGCTGGGTTACAGTCAGGGGGAAAAAACAAACAGGCAGACAGTGCAGGGATCCCTCGTGGCCGTTCCCCTTCAAAACAAGTATACCGTTTTGGATGCTGTTGGGGGGGATGACCTACCGGGGGAAGGCCCTAGCGGTCAGGTCTCTGGCACGGAGTCTGGCTCTGGGGCTCAGAAGGGAAGGGGGGAGAATAGAAAAGCAATAGTTGTAGGAGATTCAATGGTTAGGGGAATAGATAGGAGATTCTGTGGTCGCGAGCGAGACTCCCGGAAGGTATGTTGCCTCCCGGGTGCCAGGGCCAGGGATGTCTCGGATCGTGTCTTCAGGATCCTTAAGGGGGAGGGTGAGCAGCCAGAAGTAGTGGTGCACATTGGTACCAACGACATAGGTAGGAAAAGTGGTGTGGAGGTAATAAACAAGTTTAGGGAGTTAGGCTGGAAGTTGAAAGCCAGGACAGACAGAGTTGTCATCTCTGGTTTGTTGCCGGTGCCACGTGATAGCGAGGCTAGGAATAGGGAGAGAGTGCAGTTGAACACGTGGCTGCAGGAATGGTGTAGGAGGGAGGGCTTCAGGTATTTGGATAATTGGAGCGCATTCTGGGGAAGGTGGGACCTGTACAAGCAGGACGGGTTGCATCTGAACCAGAGGGGCACCAATATCCTGGGAGGGAGGTTTGCTAGTACTCTTCGGGAGGGTTTAAACTAATTTGGCAGGGGAATGGGAACCGGATTTGTAGTCCAGCAACTAAGGTAGTCGATATTCAGGACGCCAAAGCGTGTAATGAGGCAGTGGGAAAGGGAACACTGACAAAGGAGAGTATTTGCAGGCACGGAGATGGGTTGAAGTGTGTATACTTCAACGCAAGAAGCATCAGGAATAAGGTGGGTGAACTTAAGGCATGGATCGGTACTTGGGACTACGATGTGGTGGCCATCACGGAAACTTGGATAGAAGAGGGGCAGAAATGGTTGTTGGAGGTCCCTGGTTACAGATGTTTCAATAAGATTAGGGAGGGTGGTAAAAGAGGTGGGGGGGTGGCATTATTAATTAGAGATAGTATAACAGCTGCAGAAAGGAAGTTCGAGGAGTATCACCCTATTGAGGTAGTATGGGTTGAAGTCAGAAATAGGAAAGGCGCAGTCACCTTGTTAGGAGTTTTCTATAGGCCCCCCAATAGTAGCAGAGATGTGGAGGAACAGATTGGGAAACAGATTTTGGAAAGGTGCAGAAGTCACAGGGTAGTAGTCATGGGTGACTTTAACTTCCCAAATATTGAGTGGAAACTCTTTAGATCAAATAGTTTGGATGGGGTGGTGTTTGTGCAGTGTGTCCAGGAAGCTTTTCTAACACAGTATGTAGATTGTCCGACCAGAGGAGGGGCAATATTGGACTTAGTACTTGGTAATGAACCAGGGCAAGTGATAGATTTGTTAGTGGGGGAGCATTTTGGAGATAGTGACCACAATTCTGTGACTTTCACTTTAGTAATGGAGAGGGATAGGTACGTGCAACAGGGCAAGGTTTACAATTGGGGGAAGGGTAAATACGATGTTGTCAGACAAGAATTGAAGTGCATAAGTTGGGAACATAGGCTGGCAGGGAAGGACACAAGTGAAATGTGGAACTTGTTCAAGGAACAGGTGCTACGTGTCCTTGATATGTATGTCCCTGTCAGGCAGGGAAGAGATGGTCGAGTGAGGGAACCATGGTTGACAAGAGAGGTTGAATGTCTTGTTAAGAGGAAAAAGGTGACTTATGTAAGGCTGAGGAAACAAGGTTCAGACAGGGCATTGGAGGGATACAAGATAGCCAGGAGGGAACTGAAGAAAGGGATTAGGAGAGCTAAGAGAGGGCATGAACAATCTTTGGCGGGTAGGATCAAGGAAAACCCCAAGGCCTTTTACACATATGTGAGAAATATGAGAATGACTAGA
Source organism: Scyliorhinus torazame (assembly GCF_047496885.1). Classification (NCBI taxonomy): domain Eukaryota; kingdom Metazoa; phylum Chordata; class Chondrichthyes; order Carcharhiniformes; family Scyliorhinidae; genus Scyliorhinus; species Scyliorhinus torazame. Next base: position 48,724,293 of record NC_092730.1, read on the forward strand.
GCGAGGGTAGGTCCAATCAAGGACAGTAGCGGGAGATTGTGTATTGAGTCTGAAGAGATAGGAGAGGTCTTGAATGAGTACTTTTCTTCTGTATTTACAAATGAGAGGGGCGATATTGTTGGAGAGGACAGTGTGAAACAGATTGGTAAGCTCGAGGAAATACTTGTTAGGAAGGAAGATGTGTTGGGCATTTTGAAAAACTTGAGGATAGACAAGTCCCCCGGGCCTGACGGGATATATCCAAGGATTCTATGGGAAGCAAGAGATGAAATTGCAGAGCCGTTGGCAATTATCTTTTCATCCTCACTGTCAACAGGGGTGGTACCAGGGGATTGGAGAGTGGCGAATGTCGTGCCCCTGTTCAAAAAAGGAACTAGGGATAACCCTGGGAATTACAGGCCAGTTAGTCTTACTTCGGTGGTAGGCAAAGTAATGGAAAGGGTACTGAAGGATAGGATTTCTGAGCATCTGGAAAGACACTGCTTGATTAGGGATAGTCAGCACGGATTTGTGAGGGGTAGGTCTTGCCTAACAAATCTTATTGAATTCTTTGAGGAGGTGACCAAGCATGTGGATGAAGGTAAAGCAGTGGATGTAGTGTACATGGATTTTAGTAAGGCATTTGATAAAGTTCCCCATGGTAGGCTTATGCAGAAACTAAGGAGGCATGGGATAGTGGGAAATTTGGCCAGTTGGATAACAAACTGGCTAACCGATAGAAGTCAGAGAGTGGTGGTGGATGGCAAATATTCAGCCTGGATCCCAGTTACCAGTGGCGTACCGCAGGGATCAGTTCTGGGTCCTCTGCTGTTTGTGATTTTCATTAATGACTTGGATGAGGGAGTTGAAGGGTGGGTCAGTAAATTTGCAGACGATACAAAGATTGGTGGAGTTGTGGATAGTAAGGAGGGCTGTTGTCGGCTGCAAAGAGACATAGATAGGATGCAGAGCTGGGCTGAGAAGTGGCAGATGGAGTTTAACCCTGAAAAGTGTGAGGTTGTCCATTTTGGAAGGACAAATATGAATGCGGAATACAGGGTTAACGGTAGAGTTCTTGGCAATGTGGAGGAGCAGAGAGATCTTGGGGTCTATGTTCATACATCTTTGAAAGTTGCCACTCAAGTGGATAGAGCTGTGAAGAAGGCCTATGGTGTGCTCGCGTTCATTAACAGAGGGATTGAATTTAAGAGCCGTGAGGTGATGATGCAGCTGTACAAAACTTTGGTAAGGCCACATTTGGAGTACTGTGTACAGTTCTGGTCGCCTCATTTTAGGAAGGATGTGGAAGCTCTGGAAAAGGTGCAAAGAAGATTTACCAGGATGTTGCCTGGAATGGAGAGTAGGTCTTACGAGGAAAGGTTGAGGGTGCTAGGCCTTTTCTCATTAGAGCGGAGAAGGATGAGGGGCGACTTGATAGAGGTTTATAAGATGATCAGGGGAATAGATAGAGTAGACAGTCAGAGACTTTTTCCCCGGGTGGAACACACCATTACAAGGGGACATAAATTTAAGGTGAAAGGTGGAAGATATAGGAGGGATATCAGAGGTAGGTTCTTTACCCAGAGAGTAGTGGGGGCATGGAATGCACTGCCTGTGGAAGTAGTTGAGTCGGAAACATTAGGGACCTTCAAGCAGCTATTGGATAGGTACATGGATTACGGTAAAATGATATAGTGTAGATTTATTTGTTCTTAAGGGCAGCACGGTAGCATTGTGCATAGCACAATTGCTTCACAGCTCCATGGTCCCAGGTTCGATTCCGGATTGGGTCATTGTCTGTGCGGAGTCTGCACGTCCTCCCCGTGTTTGCGTGGGTTTCCTCCGGGTGCTCCGGTTTCCTCCCACAGTCCAAAGATGTGCGGGTTAGGTGAATTGGCCAATGATAAATTGCCCTTAATGTCCAAATTGCCCTTGGTGTTGGGTGGAGGTGTTGAGTTTGGGTAGGGTGCTCTTTCCAAGACCCGGTGCAGACTCAAGGGGCCGAATGGCCTCCTTCTGCACTGTAAATTCAATGATAATCTATGATTAATCGAGGACAAAGGTTCGGCACAACATCGTGGGCCGAAGGGCCTGTTCTGTGCTGTCTTTTCTATAGACTATCTTTCTATAGATTTCTGGCATCCCCTCCGCCGGGTCTGCCACATATAGTAACAAATCGTCCGCATACAAAGATACCCGGTGTTCTTCTCCTCCTCTAAGTACTCCCCTCCACTTCTTGGAACCCCTCAACGCTATCGCCAGGGGCTCAATCGCCAGTGCAAACAATAATGGGGACAGAGGGCATCCCTGCCTTGTCCCTCTATGGAGCCGAAAATATGCAGATCCCCGTCCATTCGTGACCACGCTCGCCATCGGGGCCCTATACAACAGCTGCACCCATCTAACATACCCCTCTCCAAAACCAAATCTCCTCAACACCTCCCACAAATAATCCCACTCCACTCTATCAAATGCTTTCTCGGCATCCATCGCCACTACTATCTCCGTTTCCCCCTCTGGTGGGGGCATCATCATTACCCCTAACAGCCTCCGTATATTCGTGTTCAGCTGTCTCCCCTTCACAAACCCAGTTTGGACCTCGTGGACCACCCCCGGGACACATTCCTCTATTCTCATTGCCATTACCTTGGCCAGGATCTTGGCATCTACATTTAGGAGGGAAATAGGTCTATAGGACCCGCATTGTAGCGGGTCCTTTTCCTTCTATAAGAGAAGAAATATCGTTGCTTCAGACATAGTTGGGGGCAGCTGTCCCCTTTCCTTTGCCTCATTAAAGGTCCTCGTCAATACTGGGGCGAGCAAGTCCACATATTTTCTATAGAATTCGACTGGGAATCCATCCAGTCCCGGGGCCTTTCCCGCCTGCATGCTCCTAATTCCTTTCACCACTTCTTCTACCTCGATCTGTGCTCCCAGTCCTACCCTTTCCTGCTCTTCCACCTTGGGAAATTCCAGCCGATCCAGAAAGCCCATCATTCTCTCCCTCCCATCCGGGGGTTGAGCTTCATATAATTTTTTATAAAATGTCTTGAACACTCCATTCAATCTCTCCGCTCCCCGCTCCATCTCTCCTTCCTCATCCCTCACTCCCCCTATTTCCCTCGCTGCTCCCCTTTTCCTCAATTGGTGTGCCAGCAACCTGCTCGCCTTCTCCCCATATTCGTACTGTACACTCTGTGCCTTCCTCCATTGTGCCTCTGCAGTGCCCGTAGTCAGCAAGTCAAATTCTACATGTAGCCTTTGCCTTTCCCTGTACAGTCTCTCCTCCGGTGCTTCCGCATATTGTCTGTCCACCCTCAAAAGTTCTTGCAGCAACCGCTCCCGTTCCTTACTCTCCTGCTTCCCTTTATGTACCCTTATTGATATCAGCTCCCCTCTAACCACCGCCTTCAGCGCCTCCCAGACCACTCCCACCTGGACCTCCCCATTATCATTGAGTTCCAAGTACTTTTCAATGCACCCCCTCACCCTTAGACACACCCCTCATCTGCCATTAGTCCCATGTCCATTCTCCAGGGTGGGCGCCCTCCTGTTTGCTCCCCTATCTCCAAGTCCACCCAGTGTGGAGCATGATCCGAAATGGCTATAGCCGTATACTCCGTTCCCCTCACCTTCGGGATCAACGCGCTTCCCAGCACAAAAAAGTCTATTCGCGAGTAGACTTTATGGACATAGGAGAAAAACGAGAACTCCTTACTCCTAGGTCTGCTAAATCTCCACGGGTCCAAACCTCCCATCTGCTCCATAAAATCTTTAAGTACCTTGGCTGCTGCCGGCCTCCTTCCAGTCCTGGACTTCGACCTATCCAGCCCTGGTTCCAACACCGTATTAAAATCTCCCCCCATTATCAGCTTTCCCATCTCTAGGTCCGGAATGCGTCCTAGCATCCGCCTCATAAAATTGGCATCATCCCAGTTCGGGGCATATACGTTTACCAAAACCACCGTCTCCCCCTGTAGTTTGCCACTCAACATCACGTATCTGCCCCCGTTATCCGCCACTATAGTTTTTGCCTCGAACATTACCCGCTTCCCCACTAATATAGCCACCCCCCTGTTTTTCGCATCTAGCCCCGAATGGAACACCTGCCCCACCCATCCTTTGCGTAGCCTAACCTGGTCTATCAGTTTCAGGTGCGTTTCCTGTAACATAACCACATCTGCCTTAAGTTTCTTGAGGTGTGCGAGTACCCGTGCCCTCTTTATCGGCCCGTTCAGCCCTCTCACGGTCCACGTGATCAGCCGGGTTGGGGGGCTTCCTACCCCCCCCCCCTTGTCGATTAGCCATCCCCTTTTTCCAGCTCCTCACCCGGTTCCCACGCAGCTGTATCTCCCCCAGGCGGTGCCCCCCCCCCCCCCGCCCATCCCCTCCCATACCAGCTCCCCCCTCTCCCCAGCAGCAGCAACCCAGTAATTCCCCCTCCCACCCCCCTCCCCCGCTGGATCCCCCGCTAGCGTAATTACTCCCCCCATGTTGCTCCCAGAAGTCAGCAAACTCTGGCCGACCTCGGCTTCCCCCCGTGACCTCGGCTCGCACCGTGTGATGCCCCCTCCTTCCTGCTTCTCTATTCCCGCCATGATTATCATAGCGCGGGAACCAAGCCCGCGCTTCTCCCTTGGCCCCGCCCCCAATGGCCAACGCCCCATCTCCTCCACCTCCCCCCATCACCACCTGTGGAAGAGAGAAAAGTTACCACATCGCAGGATTAGTACATAAAACTCCTCTTTCCCCCCTTTTTAACCCCCCTCTTCACCCCCCACATTCGCCCCACCACTTTGTTCAAACTTTCTTTTTAATAACCCGCTCATTCCAGTTTTTCTTCCACAATAAAAGTCCACGCTTCATCCGCCGTCTCAAAGTAGTGGTGCCTCCCTCGATATGTGACCCACAGTCTTGCCGTTTGCAGCATTCCAAATTGTATCTTCTTTTTATGAAGCACCGCCTTGGCCCGATTAAAGCTCGCCCTGCTTCTCGCCACCTCCGCACTCCAGTCTTGATAGACGCGGATCACCGCGTTCTCCCATTTACTGCTCCGAGTTTTCTTTGCCCATCTAAGGACCATTTCTTTATCCTGAAAACGGAGGAATCTCACCACTATGGCTCTGGGAATTTCTCCTGCTCTCGGTCCTCGCGCCATCACTCGGTATGCTCCCTCCACCTCCAACGGGCCCGCCGGGGCCTCCGCTCCCATTAACGAGTGCAGCATCATGCTCACATATGCCCCGACATCCGCTCCCTCCACACCTTCAGGAAGACCAAGAATCCTCAGGTTGTTCCTCCTTGCATTGTTCTCCAGTGCCTCCAACCTTTCCACACATCGTTTCTGATGTGCCTCATGCGTCTCCGTCTTCACCACCAGGCCCTGTATGTCATCCTCATTCTCGGCTGCCTTTGCCTTCACGACCCGGAGCTCCCGCTCCTGGGTCTTTTGTTCCTCCTTTAACCCTTCGATCGCCTGTAGTATCGGGGCCAACAGCTCTTTCTTCATTTCCTTTTTGAGGTCTTCCACACAGCATTTCAAGAACTCCTGTTGTTCAAGGCCCCATGTTAAACTGCCACCTTCCGACGCCATCTTGGATTTTGCTTGCCTTCCTTGCCGCTGTTCTAAAGGATCCACTGCAATCCGGCCACTTTCTCCTCCTTTTTCCATCCGTATCCAGGGGGGATTCCCTTCTGGTTTACCGCACAGTGTTTTTAGCCGTCAAAATTGCCGTTGGGGCTCCTATCAAGAGCCCAAAAGTCAGTTTCACCGGGAGCTGCCGAAATGTCCGACTCAGCTGGTCATCGCCGCACCCGGAAGTCCATACTCACTATCTTCATGGCTATCATCCAGCTGTCTGTTTCACTTTACGTCTGCCAATTTTAACTGATTGTCATGGTTCATGGCCATTTTCTGATGTTCAAACTCCCTCTCTTTATCTTTTTCCCTGATCTGTATCTCCCTTTCTTTTTCTTTTTGTTCTGCTCGGGCTATTCTTGATTTTCTCCTTTCTTCTCTCTCCTTTTCTTTTTCCTCTCTCTCTTTCTCTTTCTTTTTCCTCTCTCTCTCTTTCTTGTTCCTCTCTCTCACTCTCGTTTGCAAGCCGCTTGAATTCTTTCTCATGTTCCATTTGTTTAATTTGCAACTGAATTTTTGCCGTTTCCAATGAGTCAAACCTTATCTCAGGCAACTGTAAATGCTTGACCACCGCATCTTTTCCGCATTTTGTCAGGTAATGTTAACTGCAATATCCTTGCCAAATCTAACAGTCTGCTTTTCGTTTCTGTCCGTAAAGTGTGACATTCTCCACCCCCAAAAACTTCTGAGCCTCTGAAAGAGCCATTGTTCACAACACTCTCTCCACTTAAACTAAAATACCACACCGGAAAAGCAACAATCCTTCACTGTCTTTAAGTTCACAAAAGCCAATCCAATCGACAGACTTTTATTCCGGACGAGCCCCCAATTGTTATGGGCGAGGCGTTTTCAGAACCCCAAAATGTATCATGGAGTTCAACCAACCTCTCCCTTTAATTGATTTGTTGCTTTTCCTAGCACTCGGCTTTTTCCCTAGGTATGGCATTACAATTATGGACACGTGGGTTTTTAAACACCAAACACTGTTTATTCCATGAACTCAACTTAACATCTTCAATAAACATTGGATCTCTTAACACCCCTTACTTCAAAGATAACTCAGAAAATATTGCAACAGTAAATAATTCATTAAAATGTTCCTTCAAACTTCCAAGCGACTTAACACCTTCAAACAGAATCACATCATGTTAAGGGCTTTACAATTATGAATTTAAATCACCCAAATGATCCCGAGATGGTCTTTTATGCCAGAGATCCAGCGCCCTGCAAACACAGACACTCCCAAGCTCTTTTCAAACTTGCAGCTCTCTGGAAACACACAGACACACACAAGGTGCTTTTAAAACTGAAACTAAAAACCTGCAAAATGGCTAACCTAAAGCCCAGCTCCACCCACTGTCTGACATCACTGTTTTCTTAAATGTACATTGCTTAAACATCCAGTCTTGAAGGTACACTCACATGACAGGGGCTGGTTTAGCACACTAGGCTAAATCTCTGGCTTTTAAAGCAGACCAAGGCAGGCCAGCAGCACGGTTCGTTTCCCGTACCAGCCTCCCCGAACAGGCGACGGAATGTGGCGACTTGGGGCTTTTCACAGTAACTTCATTGAAGCCTACTCGTGACAATAAGCGATTTTCATTTCATTTCTTTTCATTTCATTTCATTCATGACAGTGCACTATGCAACCATGTCATTTATCTACCTTCTGTATTTGATTCGTCATTGTTTGCGATACGACCTACCACAGTGGTATCATCCACAAAATGATAGATTGAGTTGGAGCTAAATCCTGCCACACAGGATATGCCTCCATATTCAGCGGGTCCGGCCATGACAAGACTGAAGAACGATCACTCGTCTATCAAATCAGTGAGGTTTGCCCCATTGTGAGACCAGATTAGCAGAAGGAAAACCAGATGAATTAGATTCAGATCACATGGTTATGCCAGAACTGAATCATGAAAACCCCGCCTTCTCACAATTCCCGTTGCAGCCTTCCCGAACAGGCGCCGGAATGTGGCGACTCGGGGCTTTTCACAGTAATTTCATTGAAGCCAACTTGTGACAATAAGCGATTCTTCTTATTATTATTATTATTGCTCCTCGCCTGAGGTATGGTGAACCTCAGGTTAAATCACCACCAGTCAGATCTCACCCTCAAAGGGGAAAGCAGCCTATGTTCATCAGGGACTAGAGCGACTTAATTTACTTTAGAACTGTTTCAATGTATGACATTTCCAGGAAGTGACTTCCTCAGACTGACCAAATGATTGACAGCCGGGAAATGAACGACCATTGAGGAGTTACTGGTACCTGAGGCTTGGTTTGAATGTTGGTTTTAAAGGTTCATCATGAAATCTAGAGATAGAAAGACGGGAAAGTGGGCATGAGGATTATCATGAAATCATTAAAATGTAAAAGGAGGCAATTCGGCCCATCGACTCGGCACCGACCCTCTGAAAGAGCCTCTGTGTCCCTACCACATCCCTGTAACACCACCCAACTTTCTGAACACTAAGGGGCAATTTAGCATGGACAGTCCACCTAACCCGCACACATTTGGACTGTGCGAGGAAATCGCAGCACCCGGAGGAAACCCACACAGACACGGAGAGAAAGTGCAAACTCCACACAGTCAGTGACCAAAGGCTGGAATTGAACCCGGATCGCTGGCGCTGTGAGGTAGCCACTGTGACAACGTGCCACCGTATGAGTTCATAACACGTCATATATCAGATCAAGCATGATCTCATTGAAATAAGTAGCATATTCGATGGGGTGAATGGTCTACTTCTGCTCCTACGTCTTATACCCTGATATTGTGTAAATGTGTTCCTGTTCTTGTGTAAAACCCTTGTTAAACCAACATAGACACCACGTGTCGACTGCATCTGATTATCTGGCGCAGAGAAGCTGATTGTGGAATCCATGTCGTACCCATCAAACTCTGCTACTCACCTGACTGAGATTTGTTCTGTATCTGTACGTCACAGGTAGTGTTCGCGAGTGGAGGGAACACTCTGCACCTCAGTCTCTGGGACAGTTTGTGAGAGCAGGATTCCTTCATTATGAGTCAATGTCTGGTACTGTATGTGAGGGTGGGGTTCAGTCTCTATCAGACATTGGTACTGAATGTCAGTGTGGAAATCTTTCTGTATTTATCAATCACAATTACTGTTTGGGAAAAGTGAGATTAATACATAACAGCAGCACGGCTGTGACAGACAGAGACGCACAGAAAATCAGGAAGAGACTATCAGGAAACACACACAATGACACACAGAAAAGGTGCCGAGATGGAGAAAATGGTTTTTAAGGAAAATGTGTTTTCTACTGCAGAGAGGCCCTGCTGTGTAACTGAACTCTCTGCTGTGTAACCTTGCTCTCTGCAGTGTAACTGAGCTTTCTGCTGTATAACCGTGCTCTTTGCTGTGGAACTGAGCTCTCTGCTGTGTAACTGTTCTCTCTGTCATGGAACCGTGACTCGGCCGGGGACAGATCTGCACTGTGGTTGTGTCAAATCATTCCCAATTGTGGAATTATGATCCGCCATTATTGAGCCGAAATTTCAATTCCAGATTTATTAAATCTTGTCATCAAGGATTCCCAGTCCAGCGACATAACCTTGTGTTCCTGTTGTGAAGACAGCTCATTCAGCATCAATATTTTCAGATAATAACATAGACGCGCCCAACGTGGGGCTCGAACCCACGACGCTGGGATTAAGAGTCCCATGCTCTACCGACTGAGCTAGCCGGGCTGGTGCTGCACTATCCCTTAAACCTCTTCTTGAAGAGAGTTGCTGTGGTGCTCATTCGGAGGGACAGTGCTGACTCATTGGGCCGAATGGCTTCCTTCTGAGCTGGATATTCTACGATTCTATGATCCAAGGATGTTGATGCGGTGGAGTCCTTCTGCCACACTGCCCACTCCTGACACCATGTAGAAATGCTGCTCTCTCAATGACTGGCGACCGAAGACTTGTAATAAAAAATATCTGACTTAATAGTTGAACAGCGGCTCCTGGCTTGTGCTCTGACCGCGATCCGGGGAGAACTGCCGGAATCCAGACACGTGATCATGTTCGTTGCGTCATCAGGTCATCATGTGACCATTCGGCCTGCACAGGTCTCCTTCTGTGCTGTAATTCCGAGATTTCATCACTTTGATTTACTTCCAGACTGGGAAGTGTGGCTCTGTTCCATTGGAATTTCTAATATATTTCCAATGTAACTGATGTTGTTTCACAAACTATTTAATCAGTGGAATTGTGCGTTTAGGGAGCTGAGGTTTTCGAGTCTCTCGAGGCTTCTCTCCAAATCCAATGGTCACTTTCCACGCAGATTCAACCCGTCCTCACATAAACCCCGGGGCCCCGTTGATCGTTTGAATGCAGTAACTTCCTGGAGTGATTCCAGGCTGGGTTTAGAATGTATTCTATCGACCAAATTACTAATGAATGACACAGTAGACACAGCTGCGATGGCCGAGTGGTTAAGGCGTTGGACTTGAAATCCAATGGGGATTCCCCGCGCAGGTTCGACCCCTGCTCGCAGCGACTGTGATTCGAAATATTTGGTAAACTCCCCGCACAAGCCACTGACTCGAGAACGAATCGGAATGTTTGTAAATGAACGGTTCGTGTTCAGTCAGATATTTAACATTTTTGGGGGAAACTGAACGAAATATAAAGAAGCCCGCACTCAAAACAACAATCAATAAATAATAACGTTTCCTGCAACGTTTGGAAGGAGGAGCAGCAACGGCAGCGAATGGAAACGTGGTTTGCTTTCATTCAGCTGAATGTATTTGTGTCAAAAGATCGTGGTAGAAATGGAACATATTTTATCTCTCTATCTGATTCTTTGTTTCTTTCTCTCTCCCTCACTCACTGTTTTTGTGCTTCTCCGGGGACTGATTGGATACAGTGAAACTCAGCCCTATTTCATCCCAACTCTTTTGGACGAATACGTCCTGGTGATGGACGGTCCTGAATCAGTGGAAGAATCGACAACCGATTCCATTCTTGGCTCTGTGAGAAGTTCCATTCCTGGTTGTGAGGTGGCTCTGAGATAAAGGGATCGAGAGAGAACGAGGTGATTGCAGTCTGACTCTTACTCTGAAAAGCAGTTAGTGCGCCCTTGTACAAAGTGGATGTGTCTGAGAACAGGAGGAAAGCAGATCATGGGCCTGTGATTGATTTTATTGAGCCGGACCTTGAAAAGTGAAGCAAACTTCTAACCAGTCGGTGCCTGTCTGAGAACTGGTAAGGAACTACGGCTGATATTGAAACAGTTCATCTTTTATTAGTTACAGCAAATCGATTATTTCAGAGGTGTTGGTGTATTGTTTTCAGAGTCACTGTCATAGTTTCTTAAAATATGATTTGTGCTTGTTTTGATTTGTTCAGTAATTTGGGGAATCTATTTGGAGCGGGTGCAGTTGGTCAATATCTGTGCCTCTTGCTTGGCAGCTCCCCGGGCAGCAGCAGCTCCATTCCTATCTAGATCTGTGGACACAAACAGGAGACCCAAACTATTGCGCACTGCTGCCATCTCCTGGCTGAAAGCAAGTTGTGCAACAAGGTAATGTATTCGTGACACGCTTCAATTGGAGCAAAATAACATTAACATGTTTAAATATTATCATTGCAGTAATCACATTTAAATCCCCAGATATCTGATTTCTGACTGAGCGACCCAGCTCATCCCGATCTATCGGAAAATGAAAGATTCCCATTACAGCTATATTGGTTACAAGAATATCCAATCTCTGATTTAATACATTCCCCCGCTTCATTGTTTGTGTATTCGTTCTATAAATACAGAGCGGGTGGCATAGCCCGGGGACAGGTGGTGGTATAGTGGTGACTGTCCCAGCATGTCCCAGGTTCAGTTCCTATCCATCACAGTGGTGAATTATTTAATTAAATATCGCAGGTCAGGACAGAAAAGGAGTGGACACTCCTCAAATAAATTTCACCAATTGTTCTCATCACCCATGGGTTTCATATCTAACAACCAGCATCAATTTGTTTTGAGTGGAAACATAGTTTAAATTAACGACAATCTTCAACATTAATAACTAAGTTCTCAGTCTGAAGCAATAGTAAATAGGTGGGTTAAACGGGCCAGAAATACGAACCACGCAAAGTTCCGTCTACAAAATGAGCTTAAAAAACTCCTAGTGTCTGAATAAATTAATCACTAAGTAAGTTACATAATTAATACCAGTAAAAAGTTATTACCGAAACAGGATGAAAAGTGCAGCATCAGGGCACAAGGACAAGGTAAGGTCTCAGATCAGAGTAAGGGTCCTATGTAATGACACACAGAACATCAGAAATAAATTGCTTAAATACATTTATTGTGGACTGGTGCAATCTCCTGGCTGAACGGGGGCCGTGTGACACAGACACTTTCATTCAGGAGCGTTTCAAATTGGAGTGAAATGTACACAAACAACACGAATTTCTTTCTGCTCACTGTGCCCAGTTGTAGTGATCTGTGTTAAACAGCAGGAGAGGGACCCGCAGTCTTCACCTTGTTTTTAAACAATTTACAGTACCCAATTCATTTTTCCCAATTAAGGGGCAATTTAGCGTGGCCAATCCACCTCGCTTGCACATCATAGGATTCAGGGGACGAAACTCACGCAAACACGGGAGAATGTGCAAACTCGACACGGCGAGTGACCCATTGCCGGGATCGAACCTGGCACCTCGGCGCCGTGAGGCAGCAGTGCTAACCACTGTGCCGCCATGCCGCCCTCGCAGTCTTCACCTTCACGGTGAGTCTGAATTTCAGTTTGGGGGTTTCAGAGAGAGCGGATGATATTGTGCAAACTGAAGTCTTTTTTCCTGTGAATGGAGCCGGTTAAAGAGCCCTGGCCGGCCTGAGAGTCCCCGAACCCGGGGTCAGTGGGAGCCTGGAGACAAGGCAGATCCCAGAGAAAGGGAAATGGATTAGAGATAGAGGGCGGATAGGAAAAGCGAGGAAGGGTGAGAGGGGGGAAAAGAGGTGAGTGACACAATGGGTGATATTGTGAGAGAAGCAGATGGAGGGAGCTGGAGGTAGGGAGGCAGCTGGAGGCAGGATTCCCCTTTATTTATCCTGAACATTACCACTTCAAATAATTAGAACAGATTGTCATGCATGATGTGCCCTTCTTGAAGCCATGCTGAATCTGTTTCATTATGTTATATATTGCTAAATGTTCTGCTATTATAACCTTTAGAATGGACTCTAACAGTTTCCACATGACAGATATTATGCTAACTAGCATTTAGTTATCTGTTTCTGTCTCCCTCCCTTTTCGAATAAGGGTGTTATGTTGGCAGTTTTCCATAAAGAACAGTACAGCACAGGAACAGGCTCTCCGGCACTACCAGCCTGCGCTCATTATGATGCCTGTCTGAAGTAAACACGCTGCGATTTTCCAGAATTTAAGGATTCATGGAAGATTTTCACCAGTGCATCCTTTTCATCGATGAGAAGTTGGTAAGAAGGTTCTGAATGTGCAGCCTGGTTTGCAATATTGGACATACATCTTCCGGAAGCACACTCTTCACCACTGATACCACTCCAGTCAATCTCCACTGCACAATCTCCTCCGTCTTGGCGGTTTTCCAAAGGATTTGTTTGAACCCTCGCAAGGATCTAACAATCCACAGGAATGCCATATGACTCCAATTCTTTGAATCCCATCTATCAGAGCAATTTTGATAAAAGGAGGTAATCACATATTATAGACAACGACATGCTTCCTTCAATGTTAATCTCCTTAATGACATCAAATACAATTGGCCTGAAATCTCTATTGAACAAATAAACAGCAAATTCTACAGTCAGTCCAGGAACAACCCGTGCCTTCATTCCACTTATTGTTACTTTCATTTCCTTAATCCCACTTCTTTATCACAAAGGTTTCTTTAAACTCCCTTCAATAAAAGTGCTCACTTTCCTCATCGACCATTCGTAATTGTTTTCTTTTGTATAAAACTTATGTCAAAGAGGAATGAGAAAGACTGGCTGTAGGTAATGGTGACATGTCATGTGGACCAGATGTGATGCAGCTGAGGATGCTGAGTGATGTAATAGTGGACATTGTGAAGTTACTGGCCAGAAACTTCCGAATTCTATTTGCGTTTTTAATGGACAGCTACAATCCACTTGTTTATTCCAGGACACAACAATGAATAAAGTGAATCAGTGCTGAACAGTTTCTATCATCACAATCCTCCAGCTTGTTCTTATTGACAAACCGGTCCTGGATTGAAGTTTTTTGCTTTAAGAATGAGACCACCACCTCCTGGGAATACAGCAGCGATTCCTCGAGGACCTGAGCTGTAAACGTGAAATTCAGTGAAAGGATTTCACCCTCCGCACGGAATCTGATCACCACCTCAACCCCAACATTCAACTTGGGTGGGAAGGCAAGACAATTTCCTTCCCCCAGCCCCCCACACAGACTGGGTAATCTCCCAAACTCGTATCCTGCTATTGTCACAATGCTCCACAACATCGCTCTCTTCCCAAATCTCCAGGAATCTCACCCCAAATCCTCAAACCTTTTATTCTGTATTCAAACAACATTTTGTCCCCTGACTAAGTTCATCCTGGGAAGAGAGGTTTGGTATTCCGAGTTCCTCTGCAGATATCCGGTTTTTGTTTAATGACCAAAAGAGGCCTAAAACCTGAAAGAAAGCCTCTCTCACAGCCCTGTGAGCATGTCTCAAATAGACGGTGCAGTCAATACCTGCAGAGTAGATAACAATGGAGAGAACTGTGAGGAATTTCAGCGTCAACATTCGGTGGAAATAAAGGATTCAAAAGAAAACATTATTTTAACGACTGAACAGATTCTCTGGGAGCAGGACTGAAGTCAAAGGGAAAAATCCAGCTGATTTCTAGTCGAAAGCATTAACCATTGGACTGAATTCAGTCCTTGTGTTAAAATGTCTGTAAATTATCCACTGGAAAGTGAAGGACAAGTTAAACCTGCAATTCTGGAACAAAGACAGATTTTGCGCTGTTGTATTCTTTGGGGAGAATTACAGAACAAAGAGATCTAGGGGTACAAGTTCGGAGCTCCTTGTAAGTAGAGTCGCAGGTGGACAGGGTGGTGAAGAAGCCATTCAGCATGTTCGGTTTTATTGATCAGGATATTGAATAAAGGAGTCGGGACGTCTTATTAGAAGTTGTACAATACATTGGTAAGAGCACACATGAAATACTATATTCAGTTCTAGTCACCCTATTATGGGAAGTATATTGGTAAACTAGAAAGAGTGCCGAAGAGATTTACGAGGATGCTACCAGGACTTGGTCCTCTGGGTTATAAGGAGAGACTGGACAGGCTTGGATTTTTTCCCTGGAGCGTCGGAGGCTTCGAGGTGAACTGATAGAGGTCTATAAAATAATGAGGAGCATAGATCAGGCAGATTGTCAACATATGTTCCCAAAGGTAGAGGAGCCTAAAGGGCATAGGTTTGAGGTGAGAGGGGAGAGATGCAAAAGAGACCAGAGAGGATTTGCTTTCATGCGGAGGGTGGTGAGCATCCGAAATGGGCTGCCAGAGGCAGTGTAGAATCGGTACAATGTTTTCCTTTAAAATACAGTGAGATATTTACATAGAACATACAGCACAGAACACACGATGTTGTGCCGAACCTTTGTCCTAGATTAATCATAGATTATCATTGAATTTACAGTGCAGAAGGAGGCCATTCGGCCCTTTGAGTCTGCACCGGCTCCTGGAAAGAGCACCCTACCCAAACTCAACACCTCCAACCAACACCAAGGGCAATTTTGAACATTAAGGGCAATTTATCATTGGCCAATTCACCTAACCTGCACATCTTTGGACTGTGGGAGGAAACCGGAGCACCCGGAGGGAATCCACGCAGACACGGGGAGGACGTGCAGACTCCGCACAGACAGTGACCCAAGCCGGAATCGAACCTGGGACCCTGGAGCTGTGAAGCAATTGTGCTATCCACAATGCTACCGTGCTGCCCTTAAGAACAAATAAATCTACACTATATCATTGTACCGTAATCCATGTACCTATCCAATAGCTGCTTCAAGGTCCCTAATGGTTCCGACTCAACTACTTCCACAGGCAGTGATTCCATGCCCCCACTACTCTCTGGGTAAAGAACCTACCTCTGATATCCCTCCTATATCTTCCACCTTTCACCTTAAATTTATGTCCCCTTGTAATGGTTTGTTCCACCCGGGGAAAATGTCTCTGACTGTCTACTCTATGTGTTCCCCTGATCATCTTATAAACCTCTGTCAAGTCGCCCCTCATCCTTCTCCGTTCTAATGAGAAAAGGCCTAGCACCCTCAACCTTTCCTCGTAAGACCTACTCTCCATTCCAGGCAACATCCTGGTAAATCTTCTTTGCACCTTTTCCAAAGCTTCCACATCCTTCCTAAAATGAGGCGACCAGAACTGTACACAGTACTCCAACTGTGGCCTTACCAAAGTTTTGTACAGCTGCATCATCACCTCACGGCTCTTAAATTCAATCCCTCTGTTAATGAACGCGAGCACACCATAGGCCTTCTTCACAGCTCTATCCACTTGAGTGGCAACTTTCAAAGATGTATAAACATAGACCCCAAGATCTCTCTTCTCCTCCACATTGCCAAGAAATCTACCGTTAACCCTGTATTCCGCATTCATATTTGTCCTTCCAAAATGGACAACCTCACACTTTTCAGGGTTAAACTCCATCTGCGACTTCTCAGCCCAGCTCTGCATCCTATCTATGTCTCTTTGCAGCCGACAACAGCCCTCCTCACTATCCACAACTCCACCAATCTTCGTATCGTCTGCAAATTTACTGACCCACCCTTCAACTCCCTCATCCAAGTCATTAATGAAAATCACAAACAGCAGAGGACCCAGCGGTACGCCACTGGTAACTGGGATCCAGGCTGAATATTTGCCATCCACCAGCACTCTCTGACTTCTATCAGTTAGCCAGTTCGTTATCTAACTGGCCAAATTTCCCACTATCCCATGCCTCCTTACTTTCTCCATAAGCCTACCATGGGGAACCTTATCAAATGCTAATTTGATCAAATCAAATTTACCTGGGCAGGGTGAATATAGAGGGACATGGATCAAATGTGGGCAAGTGGGACTAACTTGGTGATAGAAACTGGGCAACATGGACAAGCTGGGCCGAAGGACCTGTTTCCATGCTGTAAACATCTATGACTCTGTGACTTTATGGAGGAAGTGTTCAATCACACAGGTCAGGTCAAACGCAGTGACACCCTGCTGGGATTGATCTAAGCTACAGAGTGTGAGGATGTTTAGCTGAACAAACCGGAATGCTTGAAATATTTTACGAATCTGTGGTATCACTAACAAGAGAAATAGTTAACATTTCAGATCCTGACCCTTCATTGGAACGACCTGTTCCTCTCTCCACAGAAGCTGCCGTGTCAGCTGAATATTTGCAGCATTTTCTGTCTTGGTTTCAGATTTGCGGCATCCGCAGTATTTTGCTGTTGGGCCAAAGGACAATGAGTTGTCTTTCCTGCTCTGAGGGTTATTGCAGGTCTCTCTGGCTGTGATTATCGCTGATTATCCATCTCTAGGATCTGTATTATTCAATAAGACTGCCGTTTGTGGAGGGTTTCTGAAATCCAGTCAGGGAGCTGGAGTTAAAATACACGGAGCCCTTACTCAATCTAAATGTAGGGCAGAACAGTCTCGAGGTGCTCAACGACCAGCCCAGTTTGTTTGTTCCTGTGAATACAACAGGATATAAACAGAGACAGCTGCAAACACATGCTGCATTTCATTCATAAAGTCATCGAATCAGACAGCAGAGAAATGGCCCTTCAGCCCATCGCATCTGTGCCGGTCAGAAACAACCACCGAACCATTCTCATCCCATTTCCCAGCACTTGGATCATCGCCTCGTGTACCCTGGGATCGCAAATGCCCATCTAAACACTTCTTAGATATTATGAGGGGCTCTGCTCCACCAACCTTTCAGGCAGCGAGTTCCAAACTCCCGCCTCCCTCCAGGGAAAGAGGTTTTCCAATAAACGGTTTCACAAGAAAAGCCTCTGCAGTCAGGAGCTGAAAAGGGAGAGATGACCCCTCTGTCATCTTGTACTCTGTGCCGCTGTTAATAAAGTCATGACACTGTTTTATTTATAAACGACTCTTACAGCCTGCCCTGTCACCTTCAATGATTTGGACACATGTCCCGCTGTTCCTGCACTCTTTTTTGTAAATAGACACTTTATTTTATATTGTCTACTTCTGTTCTTCCTACAAAAATAAATCGCCTCACTCCTTGTCTGCTACATGTCCTCCCTTTGCACCAACCTGGCTGTGTGCTTTCGGAGTTTTACTAGAATTTCTGTAGCGCTTTTCACAACCACAGGACGGCCCAAAACATTCCCAGACAATGAAGTAGTTTTGAAATGTCGTCACTGTGCGAATTACTGAACTTTTGAACTGCCTGTTGGACAACTACAGAAATCCTCATATGGGGATGGGAAAACGCTGCAGGTGTGGCTCTGTGGCGCAACGGATAGCGCGTTGGACTTCTCGTCGCTGTCGTGGTGAGACATTCAAAGGTTGTGGGTTTGAATCCCACCCGAGTCGCTTTTTAGGCAAGGTTTGAATAAATCAGCAACAAGTTTATCAATGTCCCCAGGTGAGTGAAACTGCCACCCCGAACTCCCTTCTGAAAGGCGACTCCAGTCACTCTCCCCTTTCCCATCAGAACAACATCACAGAAGAAATCCCATTCTCGACAAAAATAAAATCTTTGCAAGCTGCTGACCAGAGTCAGTCTGTTCCCTCCTCAGACAGATTGCAAACCGGGCAGACATATCAGCGGGAAGTTTGTTCCTCACAGGCAGCTCCAAACAAGGATGATGTGAATCGACACCACTGAATGCTAACACCAACACGTTTATCACAGCTGTGATGAACAGCTCATGTTGCAGCTTTAGATCAGACAGTGGAGGATTATCACAGGCGCTCTATCAGACTGCATGTTCCTTCAGACAGGTTTCCGACTGGACACTTGGAATGAGCGGCTGTGTGAACATTCGCGGTTCAGGGGTAGATTTCTCACTTACCAGACTGGAGTTCCGGGTCCAGTCCCAGACATTTCCCTTTCTCTTTCTGAACCCATCCCTGTCCTCTTGCTCATTTGCACTTTTCATTGTTCCATCAATGGCTGCCGCGTCTTCCGCTGTCTGAGCCTTGAGCTCTACAATTCATTCTAGAAAAATCTCCAGCTGTCTCTCCGCCGTCCAAGTGCAAAATGAATGAATGCAATTAGAAGCAAAAAAAAAAAAGGGACGGGCAAGAAACACACCAAACAAAACATAACCTAAAATTACTGAGCTCGATGTTGAGGACGGAGTTCTGTGGGTGACTACTTAAATGTTGAGGTGGTTTTACTCGAGTTCCCGTTAATCTCCATTGGAACACGGATGACCAACGACAGAAAGGTGAGAGTGGGAGAGGTGGAGAATTGAAATGACAAGTGGCAGGAAAATCAAAGACATGATTGTGGATTGAACAGAGATTTATCAAAGCGGTCACAGTCTGTAATCTGACCTGTTGAAGTAGATGAGACCAAATTGTGGCAGCAAATACCGATGGGGGCGAATGGCCTCCTTCTGCACTGTAAATTCGATCATAATCTATGATACAGGAGATTAAACTGAAAAGCACAAGTGTCTCACTGGTTCACTTGGGATGAGTGTTTTGGGCCCTTGGATAATGAGGAGGGAGGGGGTAAAAAGGCAGGAGTTGCATCTCCTGCACTTGCAAAGAAAGGTGCAGATAGAAAGTGAGTGGATATTGGCGGTGGAGCAGCGGTCGCGGAGGGGATTGTCCCTTCAGTCTGGTGAATGGGGAGAGCAGGGGAGGGCGTTTTTGATGATGTCATAAATGGTCCCTGGGATACAGAGACTGACGGGCTGCAAGGTGAGAACAAGCGGCACCAAATCAGTTCAGCTCGACTTACACAGGACACAACAATGTCAGTAACGGAAAGATCTTTTGGGATAAGAGCAAGAGTTTTGCAACATCGTTCATTTTTATTTCCATTTCCCACCTTAGCCGCTTTTCCTACAAATGTTGGCAGCGGTTGGATTTCCACCCGCATCCTCGGAGAGACTGAAACCTAAACCCATCTCCTCAGACCGCTCGGCCTCGCTATCCTAAAGGTTCATTGTTTCTGATACTGATGACTGGTGATTGGCATCTTGCTGTTTATCAGCTGAGTCCAGGATTTCACACTGAGGGAGAAGGAAATGATCCAGTCACAGAGCTGGAACGCTGCTTCTAGTTTTCTCCCCACAGATACTGTTTAATTCTGAGCATTTCCAGCATTTCCTGTGTTTATTATTTATGATGATCAACATTTGAGGTAATTTGCTTTGTGATTTGTGAACTTTCTGAGCTGAGTTCAGGGGACTCGGTTACCAAAATATTTTAAAAGTTATTTGACGGGATGTGGGTGTCGCTGAATCCGTCAACAACTATTGTCCAAAATTAATTACCCTTGAGAATTTGGCGGTGACGTGATTCTTGAGCCGCTGCAAGTCCATGTGGTGTATGTACACACACAGTGCTGTTAGGGAGGGAGTTCCGGGATTGTGAGCCAGCCACAGAAAGGGTGATATATTTCCCAGGATGGTGTGTGTCTCGGAGTGGAACTTGCAGGTGGTCGCTGTTTCTCTGTATCTGCTCCCCTTGTGTTTCCAGGTGAGAGATCCCGCGGGGTTGGATGACCCTCGCGGGGGAACAGCCAATGTCAGGGGTGGGATTTCAATCCTCGCCTCCAGAGGAGACTGCGACCTGAACTGCGAACTGGCCTTAGACCCGCTCGGCCATCCTGACACACGATGCACTATCAGAAACTCCCAGCGCAAATGATATCAAATCCATAACTGCAGTGACCTGGGCTAAGTTTCCGAATCAGCACCCACACAAACATTACCTACAGCCTAGAGCTCAATGACTGAAGATCGAGTTTGTCTTTCCAATGAAGATGGTTGGAGTGTGAACAATTTCCTGTCCTTCCTTTGATTTTCTCCAGGCCTGTGGGGAAGTTGCTGGGTGACAGGTACAATATTGAAGTGAGGAAAATGGAAAAGTGAATTGGTGCAATGACGCACCCTTTGTTTCTCTGCAGTTTTTATTGAGGGGAGTTTGTGTTCGTTCACTTGGTGAGGATCACTGACTGTATGTGATTGTGGAGCAGGCAGAGGATGTGACACATGTCCGGAAGCAGCCGAGTTTGTGGATGTTGCTCCATGAATCTTCACGGCTCACAGGGTGAAAGGAGTTTTCGACGTCGAAAATGACAATGTCCGGCAGCTGGAGCTTTCCCTTGTATTTTATGGAATCTGGGAATCAGCGGATCATCAAAACACAGAAATGAAACACGTCTAGTCACAGTATTTTCTCACATGATGTTAACATCAGTTATCTCAACGCAGCAGGTGGCTGCGTGGCCTAACGGGTAAGGTGAATCTACTGACAATATCAGAAAACTGCAGGTTCGAGTCCTGCCGCGGCCGTTTCAAACAGAAATTACATTGCTGGTTTTCCTTCCTCAGCTCAAAGTTCCGCGATTCCGTCTAAACATTTCCCGACTTGTCTCAGAATCTATTTTGTTGCTATTTTGTTCATTCAATTGTCTCTCATCTTGGTACTCTGCTTAGATCCTAAGGAATCCACAATTTCTGTTTGATCTGGATAAACAATCGAAGCTCCATCCAGAACAAAATGTTTTGTGTCAATCGGTTCAATAAGATTCTGTGGCGGGAATTCTAATCTACTCAGGAAGATGTTTAGTAATGAGCTGAATGGACGGTTTTTGTTAACTGGGGTGAAAGGTTAAGACACTGGATTGGGAAACCTGCGGCCCGAACTAATCTTTGGGACAGAGAATAAATCCCAACACGCCCTCTGGTGACAGTTAAATTCACTGATTTAATAAATCTGGAATTGAAAGGCATGGGAGCTGGTTAACTTTAGTCAGGTGTAAGCTGGTACCTTTTCTGATTGGTTAGATAATGCACCGCAGTCAATACTGCACTTCTTCACCAACTGCGCCCAACTGACCGCAATGTTTTTTAAAAAAACATGAATTTCTGGAATATCTGTAACTGATATTGTTACACCAACAATTTAATCAGTCGAACAGTGCGTTTAGGGAGCTGAGATTTTCGAATAGTTCAAGGGTTGGACTCCAAATCCAATGGTCTTTTTTCACGGAGATTCTATCCCTTCTCACATACAGCAAGAAGTCTTACAACACCAAATTAAAGTCCAACAGGTTTGTTTCAAATCACTAGCTCTCGGAGCGCTGCTCCTTCCCCAGCTGAATGGAGAGGTAGGTTCCAGAAACATTTATATAGACAAAGTCAAAGATGCAAGACTTTAAATGCGAGCATTTGCAGGTAATTAAGTCTTTACAGAGCCAGAGAGAGGGGTAACCCCAGGTTAAAGAGGTGTGAATTGTTTCAAGCCAGGACAGTTGGTCGGATTTCGCAAGCAAAGGCCAGATGGTGTTTGGAAAGTTATCAAGGGTTGTCTATAGAGTCCTGTATCTTTTGGGGAGTGGTCAGGATTTGTAGTTGATATACTGTTTACTGTGTGTTTATAAAATGTTAACTGGATTCATGTAATTAAAATACTTTTGTTTTAAACATACTTTAGATCTCTGTTGCATCACACCTGTAAAATGGGCCCTTGTGCTCCCCATAACCAAAATGTGTTTAAAGTTGTGGGTCAGGTGAACTCCGTGATATACTTTGGGGTTCTCTAAACCCTGGCCCATAATACGTGGACCGAGGTACAGTGAAAAGTATTGTTCTACATACAGCCCAGACAGATCGGTTCTTACATGTAAAACATAAGACATGCATAAATACACAATGTAAATAATAATAACAGTAATAATAAATGTAAGTAATATTAGTAAACAATAACAAATCGTAAATAGAGACAAGAGTGAAAAGTTGGGTTAATCGCGTCAGTAAAATGACACAAGCAACATTCAGTTTACGGACACTCCTGGAGCCTGATGAGATCAGCAACTGATGTATTTGCATTGTGATAAGAAGTCTTACAACACTAGGTTAAAGTCCAACAGGTTTCTTTCGAATCACTAGCTTTCGGAGCGCAGCTCCTTCCTCAGGTGAATCGAAAGAAACCTGTTGGACTTAAACCTGGTGCTGTAAGACTTCTTACTGAGCCCACCCAAGTCCAACACCGGCATCCCCACATCATGGCTTACATTATGACAACTAATACAAAAACATGCAATTCGTGGCCATGAGGCGGTAGGTTCAAATCCCACCAGAGTCGGCTTTTGGGTGTCACCGTGGTTAACACTCAGGGGCTCGCGGTCAATTCCAGCCTTGGGTTACAGTCTTGCACGTTCTTCCCGTGTCTGCGTGAGTTTCCTCCACTGTCCGAAGATGTCCAGTTTAGATGGATTGGCCATGTTAAATTGGCCCTTAGTGTCCAAACGTTTACGTGGGTATGGGCCGTAGGTTGGGTGCTCCTTGGGGTGATCAGTGCAGACTCGATGGGCCGAATGTCCTCTTTCTGCACAAGAAGTATTCTATGATTGCTTAAACAGGGTGAAGATGGCAGCCTCAGGACACAGAGACAAGGTAAGCTCTCAGGCCAGAGTAAGAGCCCTATGTAATGATTCATAACATTGGAAATAAACTGCATAAATACATTTATTGTGGACTGGTGCCATCTCCTGGCTGAACGGGAGGCGTTCGGCAAAGACACTTTCATTCATGAGCATTTTAAATTTGGACACTCCTCAAATACAATACACAAAATAATCTTCATTCGTGCGCTTCTTTCTTAAAATCCAGCTTCATTCTTTTTCAGTACAAATGTTTTTTGAACACATGAGTTCTCAGTTAGAAACAATAGTAAACAGCTGGGTTATCCGGGCCAGAAAAATGAGACAAGTACATTTCAGTTTACAAACTGTGTTATGGACACTCCTGGTACCTGGTGAAATTAGCACCTAGGTTACTTACAAAATGATGACTAATTAATAAAAGTGATGATTTAAGCAGGTTACAAACGGCAGCATCGGGACACAAGGACGAGTTGAGGTCTCAGGCTGCAGTAAGAGTCCTATGTAATGGTACCGTACGGCCTGCCGAAACAGGCGCCGGAACGTGGCTTTTCACAGTAACTTCACTGAAGCCGACTTGTGACAATAAGCGATTGTTGTTACACACAGAACATCAGAAATAAATACATTTATTGTGGACTGGTGCCATCTCCTGGCTGAACGGGAGCCGTGCGACACGGACACTTTCGGAACATTCTTAAATTGGAGTGAAATAACATAAACATTGTAAGAATGATTAAAAACAGTTTCTCAAGCAAATGCAAAGTGAAGATAAACAATAGTTGGGCCATGGTGAGTCAGCAGGGACGGTATATGGGGAGCATTGCTCCCTTCCCGGCTGTTGACAAGCCTTCAATTTGTTGCGCTGCTTTATTTAGAACTTTCAGTTCGGCTGGTCAGTTTCACAATAAGAGACATTAAAAATTCTGATATATGATAAATTCTGGCAAAAGATGTGACAAAAATAAATTTCACATTGCTTTGTGAATTTTCACAATTCTGGTTCCTGATGAAGTTAATATGAACGTTACTGAAGTGGTGATCTTGTCCTGACAAATCAGAAAATTCAGAGCGAAAGCAGAATGAGAAACACAGCTTCAGGGCACAAGAAGATTCTTATGTAATGACATTTCATCAGAAAACATTGAATGATGAAAACGACACCGCATTTTTCGAACAAATGGCTCCAACATTACCATTATTTCGCTGCGAGTAGGGTTCGAACCTACGCGGGGAAACCCCATTGGATTTCGAGTCCAACGCCTTAACCACTCGGCCATCGCAGCTTATATCTGCACTGCCAATTCGTTCTATAGAAAGCATTGTAAAACCAGACACGCGGGATTGCAGTAATGCGATGAACGGTGTCCCAGTCTTTCTGTGAGTAGGGATTGAATCTGCGTGGGAAAAAAACCCCATTAGATTTGGCGCCACGCCTTCACAGTATTGAGAATGTTGAGCTGAACGAACTGATTTGATAACAGGAACACAAGGTTATGTCGCTGGACTGGGAATCCAGAGGCCTGAACTCACCTTTCGTGACAAGATTTAATAAATCTAGAATTGAAATTTAGTCTCAGTAATGGCGGAGAAAGGTTCTGCTTCAGACGGATCATATTTCCACAACTGGGAACACATTTACACAACAGGGAATGATTAGCACAACCACAGTGAAGTTCTGTCACCGGCAGAGTCACGGTTCCATGACAGAGAGCACAGTTACACAGCAGGGTGCACAGTTACACAGCAGAGAGCTTTGTTACACAGCAGGGTGCAGAGTTACACAGCAGAGAGCTCTGTTACACAGCAGAGTGCACAGTTACACAGCAGAGAGCTCAGTTAAACAGCAGGGTGCACAGTTACACAGCAGTGAGCACAGTTACACAGCAGAGAGCACGGTACACAGCAGAGAGCACAGTTACACAGCAGAGAGCAAGGTTACACAGCAGAGAGCACAGTTACACAGCAGCGAGCACGGTTACACAGCAGAGAGCTCAGTTACACAGCAGAGAGCTCAGTTACACAGCAGAGAGCTCAGTTACACAGCAGAGAGCACAGTTACACAGCAGAGAGCTCAGTTACATAGCAGAGAGCTCACTTACACAGCAGAGAGCACGGTTACACAGCAGAGAGCACAGTTACACAGCAGAGAGCAAGGTTACACATCAGAGAGCACAGTTACACAGCAGCGAGCACGGTTACACAGCAGAGAGCTCAGTTACATAGCAGAGAGCACGGTTACACAGCAGCGAGCACGGTTCCACAGCAGAGAGCACAGTTACACAGCAGAGAGCAAGGTTACACAGCAGAGAGCACAGTTACACAGCAGAGAGCTCAGTTACATAGCAGAGGTCAAGGTTTCACAGCATAGAGCACATTTACACAGCAGAGTGCACAGTTACACAGCAGAGAGCACAGTTACACAGCAGAGAGCTCAGTTACACAGCAGAGATCACGGTTACAAAGCAGAGAGCTCAGTTACACAGCTGAGAGCTCAGTTACACAGCAGAGAGCTCAGTTACACAGCAGAGAGCTCAGTTACACAGCAGAGAGCCCGGTTACACAGCAGAGAGCACGGTTACACAGCAGAGAGCACAGTTGCACAGCAGAGAGCACAGTTACACAGCAGTGAGCACAATTACACAGCAGAAAGCTCAGTTACACAGCAGAGAGCACTTTTACACAGCAGAGAGCACAGTTACATAGCAGAGAGCACGGTTACACAGCAGAGAGCACGGTAACACTGCAGAGAGCACAGTTACACAGCAGAGAGCTCAGTTACACAGTAGAGAGCTCAGTTACACAGCAGAGAGCACAATTACACAGCAGAGAGCTCAGTTACACAGCAGAGAGCACAGTTACATAACATAGCAGAGAGCACGGTTACACAGCAGAGAGCACGGTTACACAGCAGAGAGCACAGTTACACAGCAGAGAGCAAGGTTACACAGCAGAAAGCACAGTTACACAGCAGCGAGCACGGTTAAACAGCAGAGAGCTCAGTAACACAGCAGAGAGCTCAGTTACACAGCAGAGAGCTCAGTTACACAGCAGAGAGCCCGGTTACACAGCAGAGAGCACAGTTACACAGCAGAGAGCACAGTTACACAGCAGAGAGCACAGTTACATAGCAGAGAGCGCAGATGCACAGCAGAGAGCACGGTTATACAGCAGAGAGCACAGTTGCACAGCAGAGAACAAGGTTACACAGCAGAGAGCACATTTACGCAGCAGCCAGCACGGTTACACAACCGAGAGCACAGTTACACAGCAGGGAGCACAGTTACACAGCAGAGATCAAGGTTACACAGCATAGAGCACATTTCCACAGCAGAGAGCACAGTTACACAGCAGAGAGCACAGTTACACAGCAGAGAGCACAGTTACACAGCAGTGAGCACAATTACACAGCAGAAAGCTCAGTTGCACAGCAAAGGGCACAGTTACACAGCAGAGAGCACAGTTACACAGCAGAGAGCTCAGTTACACAGCAGAGAGCACAATTACACAGCAGACAGCTCAGTTACACAGCAGAGAGCACAGTTACACAGCAGAGAGATCAGTTACACAGCAGAGAGCTCAGTTACACCGCAGAGAGCTCAGTTACACCGCAGAGAGCACGGTTACAAAGCAGAGAGCTCAGTTACACAGCAGAGAGCTCAGTTACACAGCAGAGAGCTCAGTTACACAGCAGAGAGCCAGGTTACACAGCAGAGAGCACAATTACACAGCAGACAGCTCAGTTACACAGCAGAGAGCACAGTTACACAGCAGAGAGATCAGTTACACAGCAGAGAGCTCAGTTACACCGCAGAGAGCTCAGTTACACCGCAGAGAGCACGGTTACAAAGCAGAGAGCTCAGTTACACAGCAGAGAGCTCAGTTACACAGCAGAGAGCTCAGTTACACAGCAGAGAGCCAGGTTACACAGCAGATAGCACAGTTACAAAGCAGAGACCACGGTTACACAGCAGAGAGCACAGTTACACAGCAGAGAGCTCAGTTACACAGCAGAGAGCATAGTTACACAGCAGAGAGCTCAGTTACATAGCAGAGAGCTCAGTTACACAGCAGAGCGCACAGATACATAGCAGAGAGCGCGGTTACTCATCAGAGAGCTCAGTTACACAGCAGAGAGCTCAGTTACACAGCAGAGAGCACAGTTACACAGCAGAGAGCACGGTTACACAGCAGAGAGCAAGGTTACACAGCAGAGAGCACGGTTAAACAGCAAAGACCTCAGTTACACAGCAGAGAGCTCTGTTACACAGCAGAGAGCACAGTTACACAGCAGAGAGTAGCGTTACACAGCAGGGAGCACGGTAAACAGCAAAGACCTCAGTTACACAGCAGAGAGATCTGTTACACAGCAGAGTGCAGAGTTACACAGCAGACAGAACGGTTACACAGCAGAGAGCACAGTTACACAGCAGAGAGCACAGTTACACAGCAGAGAGCACAGTTACACAGCAGAGAGCACGGTTACACAGCCGAGAGCACAGTGCACAGCAGAGAGCACAGTTATACAGCAGGGAGCTCAGTTACACAGCAGAGAGCACAGTTACACAGCAGACAGCACGGTTACACAGCAGAGAGCACATTTACACAGCAGAGAGCACAGTTACACAGCAGAGAGCACAGTTACACAGCAGAAAGCTCAGTTACACAACAGAGAGCACAGTTACACAGCAGAGAGCACAGTTACACAGCAGAGAGCCCCGTTACACAGCAGAGTGTGCAGTTACATAGCAGAAAGCAAGGTTACACAACAGAGAACACATTTACACAGCAGCCAGCACGGTTACACAGCAGAGAGCACAGTTACACAGCAGAGAGCACAGTTACACAGCAGAGATCAAGGTTACACAGCAGAGAGCACATTTACACAGCAGAGAGCACAGTTACACAGCAGAGAGCACAGTTACACAGCAGAGAGCACAGTTACACAGCAGTGAGCACAATTACACAGCAGAAAGCTCAGTTACACAGAAGAGAGCACAGTTACACAGCAGAGAGTACAGTTACACAGCAGACAGCACGGTTACACAGCAGAGAGCACAGTTACACAGCAGAGAGCTCAGTTACACAGCAGAGAGCACAATTACACTGCAGAGAGCCCAGTTACACAGCAGAGAGCACAGTTACATAGCAGAGAGCACGGTTACACAGCAGAGAGCACGGTTACACAGCAGAGAGTACAGTTACACAGCAGAGAGCAAGGATACACAGCAGAGAGCACAGTTACACAGCAGTGAACACGGTTACACAGCAGAGAGCTCAGTTACACAGCAGCGAGCTCAGTTACACAGCAGAGAGCTCAGTTACACAGCAGAGAGCACAGTTACACAGCAGAGAGCTCAGTTGCATAGCAGAGAGTTCAGTTACACAGCAGAGAGCACAGTTACATAGCAGAGAGAACGTTTACACAGCAGAGAGCACGGTTACACAGCAGAGAGCGCAGTTACACAGCAGAGAGCAAGGTTACACAGCAGAGAGCACAGTTACACAGCAGCGAGCACGGTTACACAGCAGAGAGCTCAGTTACACAAAAGAGAGCTCAGTTACTCAGAAGAGAGCACGGTTACAAAGCAGAGAGCTCTGTTACACAGCTGAGAGCTCAGTTACACAGCAGCGAGCACGTTTACACCGCAGAGAGCTCAGTTACACAGCAGAGAGCTCAGTTACACCGCAGAGAGCACGGTTACAAAGCAGAGAGCTCAGTTACACAGCAGAGAGCTCAGTTACTCAGCCGAGAGCACGGTTACAAAGCAATGAGCTCAGTTACACAGCTGAGAGCTCAGTTACACAGCAGAGAGCTCAGTTACACAGCAGAGAGCCCGGTTACACAGCAGAGAGCACAGTTACAAAGCAGAGAGCACGGTTACACAGCAGAGAACACGGTTCCACAGCAGAGAGCAAGGTTACACAGCAGAGAGCACAGTTACACAGCAGCGAGCACGGTTACAGAGCAGAGAGCTCAGTTACACAGCAGAGAGCTCAGTTACACAGCAGAGAGCTCAGTTACACAGCTGAGAGCACTGTTACACAGCAGAGAGCTCAGTTACACAGCAGAGAGCACAGTTACACAGCAGAGAGCTCAGTTATGTAGGAGAGAGCACGGTTACACAGCAGAGAGCACAGTTACACAGCAGGGAGCAAGGTTACACAGCAGAGAGCTCAGTTACACAGCAGAGAGCCCAGTTACACAGCAGAGAGCACAGTTACAAAGCAGAGAGCACAGTAACAGCAGAGAGCACAGTTACACAGCAGAGAGCACGGTTACACAGCAGCGAGCACGGTTACACAGCAGAGAGCCCGGTTACACAGCAGAGAGCACAGTTACAAAGCAGAGAGCATGGTTGCACAGCAGAGAGCTCAGTTACATAGCAGAGAGCTCAGTTACACAACAGCGAGCGCGGTTACACAGCAGATAGCTCAGTTACATAACAGAGAGCTCAGTTACACAGCAGAGAGCTTAGTTACACAGCAGCAGGCAGAGTTACGCAGCAGAGAGCACAGTTACACAGCAGAGAGCACAGTTACACAGCAGAGAGCACAGTTACACAGCAGGGAGCTCAGTTACATAGCAGAGAGCTCAGTTACACAGCGGAGAGATCAGTTACACAGCAGCAGGCACAGTTACACAGCAGTGAGCACAGTTACACAGCAGAGAGCACAGTTACAAAGCAGAGAGCACGGTTGCACAGCAGAGAGCTCAGTTACATAGCAGAGAGCTCAGTTACACAACAGCGAGCACGGTTATACAGCAGATAGCTTAGTTACATAACAGAGAGCACAGTTACACAGCAGAGAGCTTAGTTACACAGCAGCAGGCAGAGTTACGCAGCAGAGAGCACAGTTACACAGCAGAGAGCACAGTTACACAGCAGAGAGCACAGTTACACAGCAGGGAGCTCACTTACATAGCAGAGAGCTCAGTTACACAGCGGAGAGCTCAGTTACACAGCAGCAGGCACAGTTACGCAGCAGAGAGCACAGTTACAAAGCAGAGAGCACGTGTACACAGCAAAGAGCACTGTTACACAGCAGGGAGCTCAGTTACATAGCAGAGAGCTCAGTTACACAGCGGAGAGCTCAGTTACACAGCAGCAGGCACAGTTACACAGCAGTGAGCACAGTTACACAGCAGAGAGCACGGTTACACAGCATCGAGCACAGTTACACAGCAGGGAGAACAGTTACACAGCAGGATATACATTTACAAGCAGGGCCTCTCTGTGTGCAGCAGAAAACACATTTTCCTAAATCACCTTTTTCTCCATCTCGGCACCTTTTCTGTGTCATTGTGTGTGCGGCCTGATAGTCTCTTCCTGCTTTTCTGTGTGTCTTTCTCTGTCTGTCACAGCCGTGCTGATGTTACGCATTAATCTCACTTTTCCCAAACAGTAATTGTGATTGATAGATACAGAAAGATTTCAACAGTGACATTCAGTACCAATGTTTGATAGAAACTGAATCCCGCCCTCACATACAGTACCAGATATTGACTCATAATGAAGGAATCCTGCTCTCACAAACTGTTCCAGAGACTGAGGTGCAAAGTGTTCCCTCCACTCGCGAACACTACCTGTGATTTACAGATACAGAACAAATCTCAGTCAGGTGAGTAGCAGAGTTTGATGGGTACGACACGTGTTCCACACTCACCTTCTCTGCGCCAGATAATCAGATGCAGTCGACACGCGGTGTCTGTGTTGGTTTAACAAGAGTTTTACACAAGACCCGGTCCACATTTACACAATATCAGGGTATAAGACGTTGGAGCAGAAGTAGGCCATTCAGCCCATCGAATATGCTCCGTATTTCAATGAGATCATGCTTGACCTGAGAAAATGACGTGTTATGACCTCATACGGTGGCACGTTGTCACAGTGGCTACCTCACAGCGCCTGCGATCCGGGTTCAATTCCAGCCTTTGGTCACTGACTGTGTGGAGTTTGCACTTTCTCTCCCTGTCTGTGTGGGTTTCCTCCGGGTGCTGCGATTTCCTCGCACAGTCCAAATGTGTGCGGGGTAGGTGGAGTGTCCATGCTAAATTGCCCCTTAGTCTTCAGAAAGGTGGGTAGTGTTACAGGGATGGGATGGGGACACAGGGGCTCTTTCAGAATATCGTTGCAGAGTCGATTGGCAGAATGGCCTCCTTTTACATTTTAATGATTTCATGATAATCCTCATGTCCACTTTCCCGGCTTTTTCTCTCTACATTTCATGATGAATCTTTAAAACCAACATACCAACCAAGCCTCAAGTAGCAGTAGCTCCTCAATGGTCGTTAATTTCCCGGCTGTCAATCATTTGGCCAATCTGAGGGAAGTCACATCCTGGAAATGTCATACATTGATCCAGTTCTAAAGTAAATTAAGTCCCTGATCACCATCGGCCCTTTGAGGGTAAGATCTGACTGGTGGTGATTTAACCTGAGGATCACCATACCTCAGGCGAGGAGCAATAATAATAATAATAATCGCTTATTGTCACAAGTCGGCTTCAATGAAGTTACTGTGAAAAGCCCGACTCGCCACATTCCGGCGCCTGTCCCGGGAGGCTGGAACGGGAATTGTGAGAAGGCGGGGTTTTCATGATTCAGTTCTATTATAGCCGTGTGATCTGAAACTAATTCATCTGGTTTTCTCTCTGTTAATCTTGTCTCACAGTGAGGCAAACCTCACTGATTGGATAGACGAGTGATCGTTCTTCAGTCTTGTCATGAACGGACCCGCTGAATATGGAGGGAAATCCTGTGTGGCAGGATTTACCTCCAACTCAATCTATAAGTTTGTGGATGATACCACTGTGGTAAGTCGTATCGCAAACAATGACGAATCAGATACAGAAGGTAGATAAATCACATGGTTGCATAGTGTACTGTTATGTGACTTTACCTTCAAGACATGGACATTTAAGCAATGTACATTGAAGAAAACAGTGATGTCAGAGAGTGGTTGGAGCTGGGCTTTAGGTCAGCTATTTTGTAGGTTTTTAGTTTCAGTTTAAAAGCAGCTTGTGTGTGTCTGTGTGTTTCCAGAGAGCTGCAAGTTTGAAAAGAGCTTGGGAGCGTCTGTGTTTGCAGGGATCTGGTCCTCTGACATAAAGGACGATCTCTGGATTATTTGGGAGATTTAAATTCATAATTGGAAAGCCTTTAGCCTGATGTGATTCTGTTTAAAGGTGTTAAGTCGCTTGGAAGTTTGAAGGCACATTTTAAGGAATTATTTACCATTGCAATATTTTCTGAGTGATCTTTGAAGTAAGGGGTGTTAAGAGATCCAATGTTTATTTAAGATGTTAAGTTGAGTTCATGGGATAAACAGTTTTTTGTGTTTAAAAACCCACGTGTCCATAATTGTAATCCCACACTTAGGGAACAAGCCATGTGCTAAGATGCTAAGAAAAGCAACAAATCCATTGAAGGGAGAGATTGGTTGAACTTCATGATACATCTTGGGGTTCTGAAAACGCCTCGCCCATAACAATTGGGGGCTCATCCGGGATAAAAGTCTATCTATTGGATTGGCTTTTGTGAACTTAAAGACAGTGAAGGATTGTTGCTTTTCCGATGTGGTATTTTAGTTTAAGTGGGGAGAGTGTTGTGAACCATGGCTCTTTCAGAGGCCCAGAAGTTTTTGGATGTGGAGAATGTCACACGTACTACTTTACGGACAGGAACGAAAAGCAGACTGTTAGATTTGGCAAGAACATTGCAGTTAACACTACCTGACAAAATGCGAAAAGATGAGGTAGTTATGACGGTGGTTAAGCATTTAAAGTTGCCTGAGATAGAGTTTGACTCATTGGAAATGGCAAAAATTCAGTTGCTAATGAAACAAATGGAACATGAGAACGAATTAAAGCGGCTTGAATACGAGAGTGGGAGAAAGGAAAAAGGAAGAGAAAGAGAGTGAGAGGAAAAAGAAAGAGAAAGAGAGAGAGAGGAAAAAGAAAGGGAGCGAGAAGAAAGAAGAAAAGCAAGAATAGCCCTAGCAGAACAAAAAGAAAAGGAAAGGGAAATACAGATCAGGGAAAAAGATAAAGATAGGGAGTTTGAACTTCAGAAAATGGCCATGAAACTTGACAATCTGTAAAAATTGGCAGATGTGAAGGGAAACGTACAGTTGGATGATAGCGATGAGGATAGTGAGAAAGAGCGTCATAGTCGAAGGCTTGGTGGGAATCTATTTAAATATGTCCAAGCATTACCAACCGTTGACGAGAAGGAAGTGGAAGCCTTTTTCATTTCATTTGCGAAGGTAGCGAAACAAATGAAATGGCCACAGGACATGTGGGTGTTACTGATTCAAACAAAGCTGGTAGGCAGAGCGAATGAAGTGTTTGCATCACTCCCGGAGGAGGTATCTGGAACGTATGAGGAGATGAAGAAACCCATCTTGAGTGCATATGAGCTAGTGCCGGAAGCTTCCAGACAAAGGTTTAGAAATTTATGGACAGAATTTGGTCAAACATACATGGAGTTTGAAAGGCTGAAACAGAGTAATTTTGATCGGTGTATAAGGGCTTTGAAAATAGATCAAACGTATGAAGCTCTCAGAGAAATAATACGTTTGAAGGAGTTTAAAAATTCAATTCCTGATGTAGTGAGAACTCATGTGGAAGAACAGGGGGTTAAAACTGCGAGATTAGCAGCGGAAACGGCAGATGATTATGAATTTGTTCATAAATCAAAGATTGGTTTCCGACATCAGTTTCAGCCGGTGAGGGATAGAAACTGGGGACATGAGAAATACTCAAGTGGTAAAGGTAAAGGTGATCTGATGGCAGACAATAAAGAGAGAGTACCTCAGATTAAAAAAGACATCCAGGAAGTTGGAAAAGAACTGAAAAGTTTCAAATGTTTTCACTGTAATAAACTAGGCCATGTAAAGTCACAGTGTTGATGGTTGAAGAAAAGCACTGAGAAGGTTGATGTGGTAAAACAGGATAAGACGGTGGGGTTTGTTAGAGTGGTAAAGGAAAGCCCAAGGGAAGTGAAGGATGTGCAAACAATTGTACAGCCTGTTAAGGAAGTAATTGTTAAGAAGGTGCCAGATGTATTTAAATAATTTAGTTGTCTGGGTAAAGTTTACTCATGTGTACCAGGAGGAGCAGGTAAATAAGTCACAATTTTAAGAGATACAGTAGCTAGTCAATCTTTAATTGTAAGAGATGAGGAATTATGTAGTTTGGGAAGAATGTTGCCAGAAAAGGTGGTGATATGGGGAATTCAGTGTGAGAGGAGTAGCGTTCCATTGTATAAGGTAAGGTTGGAAAGTCCAATGAAGGGAAGTGCTAGTCGGAGTAATAGATAAACTATCTTGTCCAGGAATACAGTTTATCTTGGGTAATGTATAGCTGCATCGCAGATGGGAGTGATGCCTACCGTGGTTGATAAACCAGTGGAAAATCAGACAACTGAAGTGTTGAAGGACGAAGATCCTGGGATTTTTCCGGATTGTGTAGTAACAAGGTCGCAAAGTCACAGGCTAAGACAAGATGAGAAATCAAAGAGTGAAGATGAAGTTGAAGTGCAATTATCCGAAACGATTTTTGATCAGATGGTTGAAAAAGAACAAGAACAGGTGGAGGATGAGGCGGATATTTTTAGTTCAGGAAAATTGGCGGAGTTACAACGGAAAGATGTAGAAATGAAACGGATATATCAGAAAGCATAAACGGAAGAGGAATCTGAGAGTATACCAGAGTGTTATTCCCGTAAAAATGATGTCCTAATGAGAAAATGGAGACGTGTACATATGCAGGCGGAAGAAAAATGGGCAGAAGTTCATCAAGTAGTATTGCCGGTAGGGTATACAAAAGAGGTGTTGCGAGTTGCACATGAGGTACCAGTGGGAGGTCATTTGGGAAAAGGGAAAACTCAAGCTAAAATCCAGGAACATTTTTATTGGCCTGGACTACATAAAGATGTAGTTAAATTTTGTCAATCATGTCGCACATGTCAAGTGATATGGAAAACTCCAGCAGTGATGTAACCAGCGCCCTTAATACCCATTCCAGCATTTGCTACAGGAATAGTGCCAGAGGACTGGAGGACAGCAAATGTGGTCCCTTTGTTCAAAAAGGGGAGCAGAGACAACCCCGGCAACTATAGACCGGTGAGCCTCACGTCTGTAGTGGGTAAAGTCTTGGAGGGGATTATAAGAGACAAGATTTATAATCATCTAGATAGGAATAATATGATCAGGGATAGTCAGCATGGCTTTGTGAAGGGTAGGTCGTGCCTCACAAACCTTATTGAGTTCTTTGAGAAGGTGACTGAACAGGTAGATGAGGGTAGAGCAGTTGATGTAGTGTATATGGATTTCAGCAAAGCGTTTGGTAAGGTTCCCCACGGTAGGCTATTGCAGAAAATACGGAGGCTGGGGATTGAGGGTGATTTAGAGATGTGGATCAGAAATTGGCTAGCTGAAAGAAGACAGAGGGTGGTGGTTGATGGGAAATGTTCAGAATGGAGTTCAGTTACAAGTGGAGTACCACAAGGATCTGTTCTGGGGCCGTTGCTGTTTGTCATTTTTATCAATGACCTAGAGGAAGGCGCAGAAGGGTGGGTGAGTAAATTTGCAGACGATACTAAAGTCGGTGGTGTTGTCGATAGTGTGGAAGGATGTAGCAGGTTACAGAGGGATTATAGATAAGCTGCAGAGCTGGGCTGAAAGGTGGCAAATGGAGTTTAATGTAGAGAAGTGTGAGGTGATTCACTTTGGCAGGAATAACAGGAATGCGGAATATTTGGCTAATGGTAAAGTTCTTGAAAGTGTGGATGAGCAGAGGGATCTAGGTGTCCATGTACATAGATCCCTGAAAGTTGCCACCCAGGTTGATAGGGTTGTGAAGAAGGCCTATGGAGTGTTGGCCTTTATTGGTAGAGGGATTGAGTTCCGGAGTCGGGAGGTCATGTTGCAGCTGTACAGAACTCTGGTTCGGCCGCATTTGGAGTATTGCGTACAGTTCTGGTCACCGCATTATAGGAAGGACGTGGAGGCTTTGGAGCGGGTGCAGAGGAGATTTACCAGGATGTTGCCTGGTATGGAGGGAAAATCTTATGAGGAAAGGCTGATGGACTTGATGTTGGTTTCGTTGGAGAGAAGAGGAGACTTAATAGAGGCATACAAAATGATCAGGGGGTTAGATAGGGTGGACAGTGAGAGCCTTCTCCCGCGGATGGAAATGGCTTGCACGAGGGGACATAGCTTTGAACTGAGGGGTAATAGATATCGGACAGAGTTCAGAGGT
This sequence comes from Scyliorhinus torazame, assembly GCF_047496885.1. Classification (NCBI taxonomy): domain Eukaryota; kingdom Metazoa; phylum Chordata; class Chondrichthyes; order Carcharhiniformes; family Scyliorhinidae; genus Scyliorhinus; species Scyliorhinus torazame. The sequence goes on from NC_092730.1 coordinate 48,760,817, forward strand.
AGGTTCTTTACGCAAAGAGTAGTGAGGCCATGGAATGCCCTACCTGCAACAGTAGTGAATTCGCCAACATTGAGGGCATTTAAATGTTTATTGGATAAACATATGGATGATAATGGCATAGTGTCGGTTAGATGGCTTTCGTTTCGGTGCAACATCGTGGGCCGAAGGGCCTGTACCGTTCTATGTTCTATGTTCTAACTCGATGCAATCCGGCCTCACAACTTGGACTGGATTGTCACATCGGTGATTGCAGAAACTTTGGAAAAATGAGTCCCACTGGGAGAAAGCAGGATGGAAAATCGACAATGATGGGTTTCGAACCCACGCATGCAGAGCACAATGGATTAGCAGACCGTCCCCTTAACCACTCGGCCACCTCACCCCGAAAGCGCATTGATCAAATCAGAGGCTTATCAAGTACAAATAACCATTGTGTTCAGCCAGCTGCGCCGATGCAAAAGCGTGCGTCTGCTTTTACTTGAGGAGAAATTCAGAATCCCACACCATGATCAAACGACCTTTAAATACCCTGTCCGTTTCTTCACGTGTTCTGCACTGATATATTCGCTGCAATAACTCCCCGGGAGCTCAAACCTCCTCCCGATTTCAGTCAGTGACACCATCTGGGCTCGCCCGGATTTTTGAACCCGGGACATCTGGCATTTTATCGCAGCTGAGAATCAATGTCAATGTCAGGAGTGGGATTGAACCCTGGTCTCCAGAGGAGACTGACACCTGATGTATCCAAACGGTTCGGAGATGATTGGGCCGTGTTGGGGTGATCTTTCCGTGGGTCGGTGCAGACTGGATGGGCTGAATGGTCTACTTCTGCACTGGAGGCATTCTATGATTACTTAACCAGGGTGCAAACGGTAGCATCAGGCCACAAGGACAAGGTAAGGTCTCAGGCCAGAGCAAGAGTCCTATGTAATGACACACAGAACATCAGAAATACAGACATTTATTGTGGACTGGTGCCATCTCCTGGCTGACAGGGAGCAGTGCGACACGGACACTTTCTTTCAGGAGCATTTCAAATTGGAGTGAAATAACATAAACATAGTAAGACGTCGTTTACGAAACAATTTATCAAACTAATGCAAAGCATCAAAAGGACTCAACCTTCGGCGGTATGTGATGGGGGGATACTGGTGAGCATCGCTGCCTTCCAAGCAGTTGATCCGGGTGCGATTCCCGGCCATCGCAATAATAATTTGATCGGAGGCGTTTGCGTGATTTCGTGTGTTTCGAGCTGAGGAAGAGAGCTGGAGAAAATGAGGTAGCTGGAGGCAGGAATCTTCGCTTGTTCTAAATAGTCTGGGTGGATTGTTCACATCCGTCCGAGTGGCGAAAGTTTGATCTCGGTTTCTATAGTAGTTTTTTTATTGGATATTGTTATATATGCTTATTGCCCCTCTGTGGGGTACTCCTGGAAGTTATTATATAAACTTTTCCCCTTCTCGCTGTTAAAGGGTTTGAAAACACTGAAAAACTCCCGGTTTGATCTTTACCAAATGACATGACTGTGTTAATAAAACATAACTCATTCCAGTCAGTGGAGATGTGATATTGGCATCGATAATACTCACACACCACAGCAGATGTTGTCTGTTTTCCTCAGAGAGAGTCAATTGAAGAGCTTCCCTATTTTATTACTTTGAGCTTCACAGTGATGTAATGCTGTCTGCTTCATTCCTGGGGAAAATGTCCCGTTCACACTGGATGCAATACTTTGATACTAATCTACTGAAAAGAAAAGGCGGATGTGCCGCAGGGTGATAGCGTCATGTTTAATTTTGGGGTGACTGAGAATATAAATAGCAGAGGATGGTTTCGATCCATCGACCTCTGGGTTATGGGCCCAACACGCTGCGCTGCGCCACTCTGCTTTTTAGACCCACTGTGTTCGCAATTGCTGTTCTGCGGCAGCCACATAACTATTTTACTCTTAAACGAGAACCACGTGTTGTGAAGCTCACCTTGGCTGGACAATAACACGGAGCATCAGCACGGCTGTAACAGACAGAGAAAGACACACAGTAAAGCAGGAAGAGACTATCAGGACACCCACACAATGACACACAGAGAAGGTGCCGAGCAAACCAGCAAGGTACTGAAATGGAAAAACTGGTTATTTAGGAAAAAGGGATTTTCTGTTCCACAAAGATAGGCAATTAAATGTTTTTCCTGCTGTGTAACTGTGCTCTCTGCTGTCTGCTGTGTAACTGAGCTCTCTGCTGTGTAACTGTTCTCTCTGTTGGAACCGTGACTGTGCCGGTGACAGATCTTCACTGTGATTGTGTCAGATCATTCCCTGTTGTGTAAATGTGTTCCCAGTTGTGGAAATATGATCCGTCTGAAGCAGAACCTTTCTGCGCCATTACTGAGACGAAATTTCAATTCCAGATTAAGTAAATCTTGTCACGAAAGATCAGTTCAGGCCTCTGGAGTCCCAGTTCAGGAACATATCCTTGTGTTCCTGTTATCAAATCAGTCCGTTCAGCTCAACACTCTCAGATTACAATATGGAAGCGCCCAACGTGGGTCTGGAACCCACGACCCTGGGATTAAGAGTCCCATGCTCCACCAACTGAACGAGCCGGGCTGATGTCCAAATTACTATTAACCCTCTTCCTGAGGAGATTAGAATTTGCTAAGCAACGAACTTTGTGTCAAACCGTTTGCTAAAAATCGATTAATTCTTCAGTCACAGTCGTTGGGAGCATGGCTCGAACCTACTGGGGAAAGTCCAACACCTTAACCACTCGATCATCGCAGCTGTGTTCAATAGGTCATTCATTAAACATTATAAAACATACAAAACATTATAAAACCGGCCTGGAATCACTCCAGGAAGTTCTTGCATTCCGGCGATGAACGGTGCCCCGGTGTTTATGTGAGGAGCGGTTGAATCTACCTTAAAATGACCATTGGATTTGGAGAGAAGCCTTGAGAGACTCGAAAATCCCAGCTCCCGAAACGCACAATTTCACGAATTCAATTGTTTGCGTAAGAAAAACAGTTGCATTGGAAATATCCTCGAAGTTCATTTTTGCTTTACATGGAACAGCACAGAACGTCCCAGTCTAGATCCAAATTAAAGCATGAGTGGGGTGCAGGATTGGAGGGTCGGTGCAGAGTCGATGGGCCGAATGGCCTCCTTCTGCATTGTACTGGTTTCTAGGGAAACAGAGAGAATCACAGTATTTATTCACATGCGATAAACATCGGCCCGTATGTCCCATGCGGTGGTCGCGTGGCTTAATGGCTAAGGCATCTGATTTCGGTAAACCTAATGAAGCTATCAGAAGATTGGAGGCTCGAGTCGCACCGCGATCGTTTGATATCGAAATCCGGTGGAGCTTGCTGTCAGCCGAGTTTTCCTTCCTCCGCTCAAAGTTTCACTTTTCCATTCAAACGTTGCAGGGCTCTTTTTGGAATATAATTTTTTGGAACATTGTTCATTCAATTCGCTTTCATCTTAGTATTTTATTTATCCACTGATGAATCTCTTTGACTTGGATAAAATATAGAATAAAATATTATGTATCAATCGGTTCAATACAATTCTGTGGAGGAAATTCTAATATCATCAGGAAGACAGACAGAGTCAAAGAGTAGTGGATGTTGGCAGCATGGAAACAGCCCTTCGTCCCAGCTTGTCAATGCCGCCCAGTTTCTATCACTAAGCTCGTCCCACTTGCCCGCATTTGGCCCATATCCATCTACACCCACCCTGCCCATGTAACTGTCTAACTGATTTTTAAAAGACAAAATGATAACTGCCTCTGCCCCTGTCTCTGGCAGCCCGTTCCAGATACTCCTCATTACCTTATTTATGCTCCTCATTATTTCATAGACCTCTATGACATCACCCATAAGCCTCCTACGCTCCAGGAAAAAAAAGTCCCAGCCTATCCAGCCTCTACTTTTCACTCACACCATCAAGTCCTGGCAGCATCCTTGTAAATCACTTCTGCACCCTTTCTAGTTCAACAATATCCTTCCGAAAATAGGGTGACCAGAATTGAACACAGTATTTCCCTTGTGGTCTTACCAGCATGTATTGTACAACTTGAACAAGACATCACAACTCTTGTATTCAATATTTTGACCTTAAAACCTAGCATGCTGAATGCCTTCTTCCCCACCCTGTCCACTTGCGACACCACCTTCAAGGATGTGTGAACCTGTTCTCCTCGATCTGTTGGTTCTGTATTTCTCCCCAACTCCCTACCATTAACTGAGTAGGTCAATCACTGATTTGACCTACCAAAATGCATCACCTCACATTTATCCAAATTAAACTCCATCTGCCATTCATCGGCCCACTGGCCCAAGATGTTTAATAATGAGCCGAATCAACTGTTGTTCAGAGGGATGAAAGATTATGTCACTGGATTGGGAATCCAGAGGCCTGACCTAATCTTTGGGACAGGGAATAATTCCCAGCATTCAAAATCACTGATTTAATAGCTTTTCAGGGGGGTTGACAGGGGGGATGCTGAGAGTTTGCTTCTCCATGTGGGAGAGTCTGGGACCTGAGGGATTAATCTCAGGGGAAGGGACCGCCCAGTTAAGCCAGAAATGATGAGTAATTTCTTCTCTAAGGAGATAGTGTATCTGTGGAAATATCGTTTCTAAGCGAATACGATTGTCGAGGATGGGTCAGTTAATATGTTCAAGATTTAATCAGTAAAGAAAACAAGGATTATGGGGATGTGGCGGGAAAGTGGGTTTGAGGATTATATCAGATCAGTCATGATCTCTTTGAATGGTGGAGCAGACACGATTGGCCGAATGGCATACTTCTGCTCCTCCGTCTTACAGTGTAATGAGGTCATCTGATGAAGTTGATTTCACGGCTGGGCGGCCGGTTCTGGAAAGACAAAATCTGCCAGCAGTGCCCCAGATGAAGCTGGCGTCTGTTTTGGAGTTTCTGAAGCCGCAAGTTTTCATGGTGCCAACTCCTGCCCAAAGCTGGTGTCGTGATTTAAATCGATTATCAGACAGAGGATTCGGAATATCGGTATAGAGATTGGTGCAAGAAGATACACTCCTCAGGCCTGTTGAACTCCGAATCTAAACTCCATCCTAGTTCCTGAGACACTGAATGAATCATCAGGTCACCCTCAATAAGTGGCCCAACGCGGAGACGCAGGAAATGGATCATCGACGAGAATGGATTCAGACCCGCAGATGGAAAGCACAATGGATTAGCAGCGCATCGCCATCACCCCTCGGCCAACTCGCCATATGACCTGACATCACCAAACCACCTCATGGATATTTAATGTGCACAATAACTAACGGAAGAAGGTCGTCTGTGTGCATTGGTCCAGATGTGCAGCCAGATGTGAAGTGTTGGGAATGTTGTTTCTGTCAGCAAATTACATTTCCATCATATCAGCTGAAGGATTGTTCTGATTGGACTGATGGGAAACACTTCAACACCATGTTAAACATGTTTCTACACATTGTAAATAAAACACCGCGGAAAGACTGAAAGATACAAACATTTGATCGCATCGTGATGAAGATCAGTCAGACGCCTTAAACATCCCGTCAATGTCGGAGTTCTGACGATTCTAATTTGTTATCCAGAGAATCGTTATCCAGAGAATTTATTGGATAAACATATGGATTATTGGATAAACATATGGATGATAATGGCATAGTGTAGGTTAGATGGCTTTTGTTTCGGTGCAACATCGTGGGCCGAAGGGCCTGTACTGCGCTGTATTGTTCTATGTTCTATGTTCTATGAATCCCTGCAGGACATTCGGCCTCTTGAGTCTGCACCGAACTTCCGAAAGATACCGGAGGCACCCGGAGGAAACCGACGCAGACACTGCACAGACAGCTCCCTGGAGCTGTGAAACAACTGTGATAGCCACTGTGCTACCGTGCGGCCTACAGTGCGAGTAGGTTTCGAATCTGTGCGGAGGAACCCCATTTGACTGCAAGTACCAAGCCACAGCCACTCCGCTAACTGAACTACGTTTAACAAGACATTCATTGACAATTTATGCGATATAAACCCAACCTGGAATCACTCCAGGAAGTTATTGCTTTCATGCGATGACGGGTCTCCCAGTCTGTCTGTGAGAAGGGATAGAATCTCCGCGGAAAAAGACCATTGGATTTGGAGTCTGTCATAATATCCACTCATGTATATAATGAGATGCAAACAGTCAGTGATGGACACACAGGATGACCAGTAAGCACAACACAGTGCAGCCAATCACCAAACAGGACACTACCACTATAAAGCCAGAGGGCACTAGGTTTCCCTCTCTCTCTGGACCCAGCCACTGAGACATTCAGAGTCCACGAGCTAGCAAGTGCAAACACCATGCGGTAGCTAGTAAGTCTGATCAGGCTACTACAAGGTCTCCAGTCAGTTCAGTATAGTGTCGACCCACAGCTGAATATGTGTATCAGTTCTATCGTTGAATAAAACAGTGTTGGATTTTCTCCAGTGTTCGACGTCTGTTTTTAGCTTCCCTGCATCGAGTGCAGTCCACATTGAGCCTACCTGCCTAACACATCATGGTACCAGAGTGATACTGATCTTGACGGACCTATCTCGAGTGAATCAGCATTGAACAGGAAGCAGCCATCCGGTGAAATGGAAAACACCAGCCTCCTCTGCAGCTCCGCATCTCCGGCAACCTTGGCGCCAATTGGAAAATCTTCAAGCAAAAGTTCCTCCTGCAGATCGAGGCCTCTGACCTCGAAGCAGCATCGGATGCCAGGAAGATCACATTATTTCTCTCCACCGTGGGGGACCACGCCATCCACATCTACAACTCCCTTACATTCGCTGCCGGCGAAGACAAAACAAAATTCGAAACAGTCCTGCTGATGTTTGACAGCCACTGCGACACTGAGGTGAATGAGAGCTTTGAATGGTACTTTTTCCAGCAGAGGCTTCAGGGTAAGAATGAAACTTTTCAGTCCTTCGTGACCCATCTCCGCATCCTAGCGCAGTCATGTAACTATGACTCGACGGCAGATTCCATGATCCGGGATCAGATCGTTTTCGGTGTCCACTCCGACTCCCTTCGGCAGCAGCTCCTGAAAGTCAAACAGTTGACCCTCTCAGTTGCTATCGAGACATGCGTTATCCATGAGCATGCTAAGAATCGTTACTCCCACATCAGGGCGGCAGAAACTGCAAAACCGGCCTCCCATGAGGTGGAACGGGTGCAGGCCATTGTTCAAATGCACGGCCTGAGCATCGAGGAGAGTGGTCACTTTGTGCGCTTTTCCTGGGTCCCTGCGCATGTGCGCCATGACCGAGTGGACGACGAGGCCGAAAACATGACTGCACAGGTGCGTACGTCGACCGATCGCACTGCGCATGCACGATGGCGCACGAAATGCCCTGCCGTCGGCGTCATGACATCTCCGAATTGTGGCTCCACCCACTTAAAGCGGAAATGTCCGGCAAAAGGACGCCGGTGTCTACAGTGTGGCAAGCTTGGCCACTATGCAGCCCTTTGCAGATCTGCTCCACCGCTCAGCAGCCAGCGATCCCAGCTGCGGCGCAGAAGTGTCCGCTCAATACAACAAGGCATGCCAGATTCCGATCCCGACAGCCCAACAGACCCTGATGCTGAGTGCGTCAGGTCCCCATACCGGGTGGGCATCATAACTACACATGCGCTGCCTTCCACCACAACGAGAAACGCCTCTCGATCCTCAGTGTGGATCGACGAGTGGTGTACTGTCCACACAAATAATGAAATGAAAACGAAATGAAATGAAATGAGACAAGGCTTGCATCCGATTCAAACTTCACACAGGCGCATCAGCGAACCTCATCTCAAAATCCGGCCTCGACACCATGCGCGCCAGACCAAGCATTCTTCCACCAGCATGCCAGTTCCTTGACTACAATGGCAATGCCATAGCTGCCAGTGGTTCCTGTCAACAAGGGGTATCCAACAAGGCGACACGGCAACACTGTGGTTTGAAATCGTCGGGCCTGATAGAGCGTCCCTGCTCAGTGCTCGAGCTCCTGAACCTGGTTCAGCGAGTCCACGCCACGTCATCATCACTGGCGACGGCCTCGCCAGCAAGTTACAAGCCTATTTATATTCTCACTCACACCAAACGGAAACAAGTCGCTATTTGTCAGCAGCACACCTGCCTTCTTCTTTATAACAGGAAGATCCAATACCTCCTTTTCAATGGAAAAGCGTTGGTCTCAGGACATGAGATTCCAGCTTAAATATGCACAGCAAGACCCCACCGGCAGAAGCCCAGTTCATGACTCGATAATCTGCTTCAGTGACTCTGGTTGAGGAATTAATATTGATCCCAAGAGAAGGGTAAAATTCGTCTTCTCTTGTAAATAGTCTGGCAGGTTGGATTGTTCACATCCCTCCAAGAGGGGCAGTTGGGAACTCGGTTTCTATTGTGATTCATTGCTCGATAAAGCTTTATTTCCCTATTGGCCCCCTGTGAGTTATTACTGGATATCGTTCTATATCTATATTGCCCCTCTGTGGGGTACGACTGGATAACGTTTCCTGTGCAGCTTTGACTAAGGGTCACCTGGGCTCGAAACCTTAGCTCATTTCTCTCCCTCCAGATGCTGTCAGATCTGTTGAGACTTTAAAGCATTTTCTCTGTGATTCCCTCTGTGTGAGCTTTACAATTTTGTAATGTGTCATGCTGTCTCTTTCATTCTTGGGACTAATGTCGGTATGAGACTGCAAGAAATTTTCTGATAGGTATTTGCTGCAAAGCAAACAGGGACGTGTGTTATGTTTACTTTTGGCGTGAGGGAGAATATAAATAGCAGAGAATACCCTCGATTCCTCGACCTCGGTCTAATGGCCCAGCACTTCCGCTGCGCACTCTCCTCCTTAAACCAGGAGCTACAACATTACTGCCCTGCGGTAACCACACAATTATTCACTTCCTAATTTTTTACTTTCAACAAGAACAGACGTTTGAGCACACTGATTCTGGTCAGCACAGTTCAGATAATTTACTTTCGTGCGGAATGGTTGTTCTGTGGAAGGTGATGTGATTTCTTCTGTGACGTTGTTCTGATGGGAAAGTGGGGAGTGACTGGAATCACCTTTATAAAATGAAGTTCGGGGCAGCAGTTTCATCTCTCTGGGAACATTGATCACGCTGTTACAGACTTCCTCAAACTTTGCCTCAAGTCCGACCACAAAAAAAGAGCACCGAGCAGAGTGGCGCAGCGGAAGCGTGCTGGGCCCATAACCCAGAGGTCGATGGATCGAAACCATCCTCTGCTATTCGTACTCTCAATCACACCAAACGGATAAAAGTTGCTATTTGTCAGCAGCACATCTGCCTTTTTCTTGATTGGGACCAAAGTTTTGCTTTCAGTCTTATCCACTCTTTGACACCTGTTCTTCAGCAAGCCACAGTACAGTCGAGGTGATTAAGTTGACTTCTCCCAGAACACTCTTCTGCCGCCTCGACTGGATGAACGTTCATCTCATTGGACACTGGAGGGGTTCTTCGGCTACTTGTCTGTGAGAGCAGCACCGGAAGCAGCTGTGGAGAGGGATTGCAGTCGCCAGAATGCAACTCTCCAATTAGATACTTCACGCCCTCAGGTCTTAGACTTTCAAAACCTTCGTCTGAGGAACAGGTAGAGCGGTGTATCGGACCTTGCTGATTAGAGGAAACTGATCAATGCAGCAATTAGAAGCTCCTTAACCACCAGCGGTTTGGACAAGGATGGCACTCAGATACAGGACTCTGGCTGGGGTTCAAAAGTAGGGAAAGCATGTCTTGTTTGAAATGTAATAAAGATGAAGACAGACTTTAAGTGGATTTGTGCACGGATCGTAGTCAACGGATTGGGATAGCCGAGCGGTCTAAGGCGCTGCGTTCAGGTCGCAGTCTCTTCTGGAGTTGTGGGTTCGAATCCCACTCCTGATGTTGTCTTTTACTCCACGAGGTTAAATTTCTCCAGCAAGATTTTCAACCTCAGGAAGATCCAATACCTCCCTTTCAATGGAAAAGCGTTGGTCTCAGTACATGAGATTCCCGCTTAAATACGCACAGCAAGACCCCACCGGCAAAAGCCCAGCTCATGACTCGACAATCTGCTTCGATGAGTCTGGTTGAGGAATTCTATTGATCCCAAGAGAAGGGTAAAATTCGTCTTCTCTTGTAAATAGTCTGGCAGGTTGGATTGTTCACATCCGTCCAAGAGGGGAAGTTGGGGACTCGGCTTCTATTGTGATTCATTGCTCGATAAAGCTTTATTTCCTTATTGGCCCCCTGTGAGTTATTACTGGATACCGTTATATATCTATATTTCCCCTCTGTGGGGTACGACTGGATAACGTTTCCGGTGCAGCTTTGACTAAGGGTCACCTGGACTCGAAACCTGAGCTCATTTCTCTCCCTCCAGATGCTGTCAGATCTGTTGAGACTTTAAAGCATTTTCTCTGTGATTCCCTATGTGTGAGCTCTACAATGTTGTAATGTGTCATGCTGTCTCTTTCATTCTTGGGACTAATGCCGGGATGAGACTGCAAGAAAGTTTCTGATAGCTATTTGCTGCAAAGCAAACAGGAACGTGTGTTATGTTTACTTTTTGCGTCAGGGAGGATGTAAATAGCAGAGAATAGCCTCGATTCCTCGACCTCGGGCTAATGACCCAACACGCATCCGCTGCGGCACTCTGCTCCTTAAACCAGGAGCTACAACATTACTGCCCTGCGGTAACCACACAATTATTCACTTCCTCATTTTTTCTTTCAACAAGAACAGACGTTTGAGCACACTGATACTGGTCAGCACAGTTCAGATAATTAACTTTCGTGCGGAATGGTTGTTCTGTGGAAGGTGATGTGATTTCTTCTGTGACGTTGTTCTGATGGGGAAGTGGGGAGTGACTGGAATCACCTTTATAAAATGAAGTTCGGGGCAGCAGTTTCATCTATCTGGGAACATTGATCACGCTGTTACAGACTTCCTCAAACTTTGCCTCAAGTCCGACCACAAAAAAAAGAGCACCGAGCAGAGTGGCGCAGCGGAAGCATGCTGGGCCCAGAGGTCGATGGATCGAAACCATCCTCTGCTATTCGCACTCTCAATCACACCAAACGGAAAAAAGTTGCAATTTATCAGCAGCACATCTGCCTTTTTCTTTATTGGTACCAAAGTTTTGCTTTCAGTCTTATCCACTCTTTGACACCTGTTCTTCAGCTAGCCACAGTACAGTCGAGGTGACTAAGTTGACTTCTCCCAGAACACTCTTCTGCCGCCTCTACTGGATGAACGTTCACCTGATTGGACAGTGGAGGGGTTCTTCGGCTACTTGTCTGTGAGAGCAGCACCGGAAGCAGCTGTGGAGAGAGATTGCAGTCGCCAGAATGCAACTCTCCAATTAGATACTTCACGCCCTCAGATCTTCGACGTTCAAAACCTTCGCCTGAGGAACACGTCGAGCGGTATATCGGGCCTTGCTGATTAGAGGTAACTGATCAATGCAGCAATTAGAAGCTCCTTAACCACCAGCGGTTTGGACAAGGATGGAACTCAGATACAGGACTCTGGCTGGGGTTCAAAAGTAGGGAAAGCTTGTCTTGTTTGAAATGTAATAAAGATGAAGACAGACTTTAAGTCGATTTGTGCACGGATCTTAGTTTTTGCATTAACCCATCAGGGTGGCCGAGCGGTCTAAGGCGCTGCGTTCAGGTCGCAGTCTCTTCTGGAGGCGTGGGTTCGAATCCCACTCCTGATATTGTCTTTTACTCCACGAGGTTAAATTTCTCCAACAAGATTTTCAACCTCAGGAAGATCCAATACCTCCCTTTCAATGGAAAAGCGTTGGTCCCAGTACATGAGATTCCCGCTTAAATACGCACAGCAAGACCCCACCGGCAAAAGCCCTGCTCATGACTCGACAATCTGCTTCGGTGAGTCTGGTTGAGGAATTCATATTGATCCCAAGAGAAGGGTAAAATTCGTCTTCTCTTGTAAATAGTCTGGCAGGTTGGATTGTTCACATCCGTCCAAGAGGGGAAGTTGGGGACTCGGCTTCTATTGTGATTCATTGCTCGATAAAGCTTTATTTCCTTATTGGCCCCCTGTGAGTTATTACTGGATACCGTTATATATCTATATTTCCCCTCTGTGGGGTACGACTGGATAACGTTTCCGGTGCAGCTTTGACTAAGGGTCACCTGGACTCGAAACCTGAGCTCATTTCTCTCCCTCCAGATGCTGTCAGATCTATTGAGACTTTAAAGCATTTTCTCTGTGATTCCCTATGTGTGAGCTCTACAATGTTGTAATGTGTCATGCTGTCTCTTTCATTCTTGGGACTAATGCCGGGATGAGACTGCAAGAAAGTTTCTGATAGCTATTTGCTGCAAAGCAAACAGGAACGTGTGTTATGTTTACTTTTTGTGTCAGGGAGGATGTAAATAGCAGAGAATAGCCTCGATTCCTCGACCTCGGGCTAATGACCCAACACGCATCCGCTGCGGCACTCTGCTCCTTAAACCAGGAGCTACAACATTACTGCCCTGCGGTAACCACACAATTATTCACTTCCTCATTTTTTCTTTCAACAAGAACAGACGTTTGAGCACACTGATACTGGTCAGCACAGTTCAGATAATTAACTTTCGTGCGGAATGGTTGTTCTGTGGAAGGTGATGTGATTTCTTCTGTGACGTTGTTCTGATGGGGAAGTGGGGAGTGACTGGAATCACCTTTATAAAATGAAGTTCGGGGCAGCAGTTTCATCTATCTGGGAACATTGATCACGCTGTTACAGACTTCCTCAAACTTTGCCTCAAGTCCGACCACAAAAAAAAGAGCACCGAGCAGAGTGGCGCAGCGGAAGCATGCTGGGCCCAGAGGTCGATGGATCGAAACCATCCTCTGCTATTCGCACTCTCAATCACACCAAACGGAAAAAAGTTGCAATTTATCAGCAGCACATCTGCCTTTTTCTTTATTGGTACCAAAGTTTTGCTTTCAGTCTTATCCACTCTTTGACACCTGTTCTTCAGCTAGCCACAGTACAGTCGAGGTGACTAAGTTGACTTCTCCCAGAACACTCTTCTGCCGCCTCTACTGGATGAACGTTCACCTGATTGGACAGTGGAGGGGTTCTTCGGCTACTTGTCTGTGAGAGCAGCACCGGAAGCAGCTGTGGAGAGAGATTGCAGTCGCCAGAATGCAACTCTCCAATTAGATACTTCACGCCCTCAGATCTTCGACGTTCAAAACCTTCGCCTGAGGAACACGTCGAGCGGTATATCGGGCCTTGCTGATTAGAGGTAACTGATCAATGCAGCAATTAGAAGCTCCTTAACCACCAGCGGTTTGGACAAGGATGGAACTCAGATACAGGACTCTGGCTGGGGTTCAAAAGTAGGGAAAGCTTGTCTTGTTTGAAATGTAATAAAGATGAAGACAGACTTTAAGTCGATTTGTGCACGGATCTTAGTTTTTGCATTAACCCATCAGGGTGGCCGAGCGGTCTAAGGCGCTGCGTTCAGGTCGCAGTCTCTTCTGGAGGCGTGGGTTCGAATCCCACTCCTGATATTGTCTTTTACTCCACGAGGTTAAATTTCTCCAACAAGATTTTCAACCTCAGGAAGATCCAATACCTCCCTTTCAATGGAAAAGCGTTGGTCCCAGTACATGAGATTCCCGCTTAAATACGCACAGCAAGACCCCACCGGCAAAAGCCCTGCTCATGACTCGACAATCTGCTTCGGTGAGTCTGGTTGAGGAATTCATATTGATCCCAAGAGAAGGGTAAAATTCGTCTTCTCTTGTAAATAGTCTGGCAGGTTGGATTGTTCACATCCGTCCAAGAGGGGAAGTTGGGGACTCGGCTTCTATTGTGATTCATTGCTCGATAAAGCTTTATTTCCTTATTGGCCCCCTGTGAGTTATTACTGGATACCGTTATATATCTATATTTCCCCTCTGTGGGGTACGACTGGATAACGTTTCCGGTGCAGCTTTGACTAAGGGTCACCTGGACTCGAAACCTGAGCTCATTTCTCTCCCTCCAGATGCTGTCAGATCTGTTGAGACTTTAAAGCATTTTCTCTGTGATTCCCTATGTGTGAGCTCTACAATGTTGTAATGTGTCATGCTGTCTCTTTCATTCTTGGGACTAATGCCGGGATGAGACTGCAAGAAAGTTTCTGATAGCTATTTGCTGCAAAGCAAACAGGAACGTGTGTTATGTTTACTTTTTGTGTCAGGGAGGATGTAAATAGCAGAGAATAGCCTCGATTCCTCGACCTCGGGCTAATGACCCAACACGCATCCGCTGCGGCACTCTGCTCCTTAAACCAGGAGCTACAACATTACTGCCCTGCGGTAACCACACAATTATTCACTTCCTCATTTTTTCTTTCAACAAGAACAGACGTTTGAGCACACTGATACTGGTCAGCACAGTTCAGATAATTAACTTTCGTGCGGAATGGTTGTTCTGTGGAAGGTGATGTGATTTCTTCTGTGACGTTGTTCTGATGGGGAAGTGGGGAGTGACTGGAATCACCTTTATAAAATGAAGTTCGGGGCAGCAGTTTCATCTATCTGGGAACATTGATCACGCTGTTACAGACTTCCTCAAACTTTGCCTCAAGTCCGACCACAAAAAAAAGAGCACCGAGCAGAGTGGCGCAGCGGAAGCGTGCTGGGCCCATAACCCAGAGGTCGATGGATCGAAACCATCCTCTGCTATTCGCACTCTCAATCACACCAAACGGAAAAAAGTTGCAATTTATCAGCAGCACATCTGCCTTTTTCTTTATTGGTACCAAAGTTTTGCTTTCAGTCTTATCCACTCTTTGACACCTGTTCTTCAGCTAGCCACAGTACAGTCGAGGTGACTAAGTTGACTTCTCCCAGAACACTCTTCTGCCGCCTCTACTGGATGAACGTTCACCTGATTGGACAGTGGAGGGGTTCTTCGGCTACTTGTCTGTGAGAGCAGCACCGGAAGCAGCTGTGGAGAGAGATTGCAGTCGCCAGAATGCAACTCTCCAATTAGATACTTCACGCCCTCAGATCTTCGACGTTCAAAACCTTCGCCTGAGGAACACGTCGAGCGGTATATCGGGCCTTGCTGATTAGAGGTAACTGATCAATGCAGCAATTAGAAGCTCCTTAACCACCAGCGGTTTGGACAAGGATGGAACTCAGATACAGGACTCTGGCTGGGGTTCAAAAGTAGGGAAAGCTTGTCTTGTTTGAAATGTAATAAAGATGAAGACAGACTTTAAGTCGATTTGTGCACGGATCTTAGTTTTTGCATTAACCCATCAGGGTGGCCGAGCGGTCTAAGGCGCTGCGTTCAGGTCGCAGTCTCTTCTGGAGGCGTGGGTTCGAATCCCACTCCTGATATTGTCTTTTACTCCACGAGGTTAAATTTCTCCAACAAGATTTTCAACCTCAGGAAGATCCAATACCTCCCTTTCAATGGAAAAGCGTTGGTCCCAGTACATGAGATTCCCGCTTAAATACGCACAGCAAGACCCCACCGGCAAAAGCCCTGCTCATGACTCGACAATCTGCTTCGGTGAGTCTGGTTGAGGAATTCATATTGATCCCAAGAGAAGGGTAAAATTCGTCTTCTCTTGTAAATAGTCTGGCAGGTTGGATTGTTCACATCCGTCCAAGAGGGGAAGTTGGGGACTCGGCTTCTATTGTGATTCATTGCTCGATAAAGCTTTATTTCCTTATTGGCCCCCTGTGAGTTATTACTGGATACCGTTATATATCTATATTTCCCCTCTGTGGGGTACGACTGGATAACGTTTCCGGTGCAGCTTTGACTAAGGGTCACCTGGACTCGAAACCTGAGCTCATTTCTCTCCCTCCAGATGCTGTCAGATCTGTTGAGACTTTAAAGCATTTTCTCTGTGATTCCCTATGTGTGAGCTCTACAATGTTGTAATGTGTCATGCTGTCTCTTTCATTCTTGGGACTAATGCCGGGATGAGACTGCAAGAAAGTTTCTGATAGCTATTTGCTGCAAAGCAAACAGGAACGTGTGTTATGTTTACTTTTGTTGTGAGGGAGAATGCAAATAGCAGAGAATAGCCTCGATTCCTCGACCTCGGGCTAATGACCCAACACGCATCCGCTGCGGCACTCTGCTCCTTAAACCAGGAGCTACAACATTACTGCCCTGCGGTAACCACACAATTATTCACTTCCTCATTTTTTCTTTCAACAAGAACAGACGTTTGAGCACACTGATACTGGTCAGCACAGTTCAGATAATTAACTTTCGTGCGGAATGGTTGTTCTGTGGAAGGTGATGTGATTTCTTCTGTGACGTTGTTCTGATGGGGAAGTGGGGAGTGACTGGAATCACCTTTATAAAATGAAGTTCGGGGCAGCAGTTTCATCTATCTGGGAACATTGATCACGCTGTTACAGACTTCCTCAAACTTTGCCTCAAGTCCGAACACAAAAAAAAGAGCACCGAGCAGAGTGGCGCAGCGGAAGCATGCTGGGCCCAGAGGTCGATGGATCGAAACCATCCTCTGCTATTCGCACTCTCAATCACACCAAACGGAAAAAAGTTGCAATTTATCAGCAGCACATCTGCCTTTTTCTTTATTGGTACCAAAGTTTTGCTTTCAGTCTTATCCACTCTTTGACACCTGTTCTTCAGCTAGCCACAGTACAGTCGAGGTGACTAAGTTGACTTCTCCCAGAACACTCTTCTGCCGCCTCTACTGGATGAACGTTCACCTGATTGGACAGTGGAGGGGTTCTTCGGCTACTTGTCTGTGAGAGCAGCACCGGAAGCAGCTGTGGAGAGAGATTGCAGTCGCCAGAATGCAACTCTCCAATTAGATACTTCACGCCCTCAGATCTTCGACGTTCAAAACCTTCGCCTGAGGAACACGTCGAGCGGTATATCGGGCCTTGCTGATTAGAGGTAACTGATCAATGCAGCAATTAGAAGCTCCTTAACCACCAGCGGTTTGGACAAGGATGGAACTCAGATACAGGACTCTGGCTGGGGTTCAAAAGTAGGGAAAGCTTGTCTTGTTTGAAATGTAATAAAGATGAAGACAGACTTTAAGTCGATTTGTGCACGGATCTTAGTTTTTGCATTAACCCATCAGGGTGGCCGAGCGGTCTAAGGCGCTGCGTTCAGGTCGCAGTCTCTTCTGGAGGCGTGGGTTCGAATCCCACTCCTGATATTGTCTTTTACTCCACGAGGTTAAATTTCTCCAACAAGATTTTCAACCTCAGGAAGATCCAATACCTCCCTTTCAATGGAAAAGCGTTGGTCCCAGTACATGAGATTCCCGCTTAAATACGCACAGCAAGACCCCACCGGCAAAAGCCCTGCTCATGACTCGACAATCTGCTTCGGTGAGTCTGGTTGAGGAATTCATATTGATCCCAAGAGAAGGGTAAAATTCGTCTTCTCTTGTAAATAGTCTGGCAGGTTGGATTGTTCACATCCGTCCAAGAGGGGAAGTTGGGGACTCGGCTTCTATTGTGATTCATTGCTCGATAAAGCTTTATTTCCTTATTGGCCCCCTGTGAGTTATTACTGGATACCGTTATATATCTATATTTCCCCTCTGTGGGGTACGACTGGATAACGTTTCCGGTGCAGCTTTGACTCAGGGTCACCTGGACACGAAACGTCAGCTCATTTCTCTCCCTCCAGATGCTGTCAGATCTGCTGAGACTTTAAAGCATTTTCTCTGTGGTTCCCTATGTGTGAGCTTTACAATGTTGTAATGTGTCATGCTGTCTCTTTCATTCTTGGGACTAATGTCGGGATGAGACTGCAAGAAAGTTTCTGATAGCTATTTTCTGCAAAGCAAACAGGAACGTGTGTTATGTTTACTTTTGTTGTGAGGGAGAATGCAAATAGCAGAGAATACCCTCGATTCCACGACCACAAAAAAAAAGAGCACCGCACAGAGTGGCGCAGCGGAAGCGTGCTGGGCCCATAACCCAGAGGTCGATGGATCGAAACCATCCTCTGCTATTCGTACTCTCAATCACACCAAACCGAATAAAGCTCCCATTTGTCAGCAGCACATCTGCCTTTTTCTTTATTGGTACCAAAGTTTTGCTTTCAGTCTTATCCACTCTTTGACACCTGTTCTTCAGCTAGCCACAGGACAGTCGAGGTGACTAAGTTGACTTCTCCCAGAACACTCTTCTGCCGCCTCCACTGGATGAACGTTCACCTGATTGGACAGTGTAGGGGTTCTTCGGCTACTTGTCTGTGAGAGCAGCACCGGAAGCAGCTGTGGAGAGAGATTGCAGTCGCCAGAATGCAACTCTCCAATTAGATACTTCACGTCCTCAGATCTTAGACTTTCAAAACCTTCGTCTGAGGAACAGATAGAGCGGTATATCGGACCTTGCTGATTAGAGGAAACTGATCAATGCAGCAATGAGAAGCTCCTTAACCACCAGCGGTTTGGACAAGGATGGCACTCAATGTTGCAATGTTGTAATGTGTCATGCTGTCTCTTTCATTCTTGGGACTAATGTCGGGATGAGACTGCAAGAAAGTTTCTGATAGTTATTTTCTGCAAAGCAAATAGGAACGTGTGTTTTGTTAACTTTTGGTATGAGGGAGAATGTTAAAAGCAGAGAATATCCTCGGATTAGAGGAAATTGATCAATGCAGCAATGAGAAGCTCCTTAACCTCCAGCGGTTTGGACAAGGATGGCACTCAGATACAGGACTCTGGCTGGGGTTCAAAAGTAGGGAAAGCATGTCTTGTTTGAAATGTAATAATGATGAAGACAGACTTTAAGTCGATTTGTGCACGGATCTTAGCTTCGAAGACAACGCATTAGGACGGCCGAGCGGTCTGCGTTGAGGTCGCAGTCTCTGCTGGAGGCGTGGGTTTGAATCCCATACCTGATATTGACTTTTCCTACACGAGGTTAAATTTCCCCCGCAATATTTCAACCTCAGGAAGATCCAATCCCTCCCATTCAATGGAAAAGTGTTGGTCTCAGGACATGCGATTCCTGCTTAAATACGCTCAGCAATACCCTCCAGGCAGAAGCCCATGTAACGACTCGATAATCTGCTTAATGACTCTGGTTGAGGAATTCAAATCAATCACAGGACTCCGGCTAAAATTAATCTTCTTTTGTTGTACATCGTCTGGCTGTTTGGGTTGTTCACATCCGTCCGAGACGGAAAGTTGGGAACACGGTATCTATTGTGATTTATTTCTAGTTAATGTTTTATTAACGTTTTGCCCCCCTGTGAGGTATTACTGGATATCGTTATATCTCTATATTGCCCCTCTGTGTGGTACTACTGGATGACGTTTGCAGTCCAGCTTTGACAAAGGTTCTCCTGGACTCGAAACATTAGCTATTTTCTCTCCCTACAGATGCTGGGAGACTTGCTGAGATTTTAAAGCATTTTCTCTGTGGTTCCCTATTTGTGACATTTACAATGTTGTAATTTGTCATGCTGTCTCCTTCATTCCTGGGACTAATGTCGGGATGAGACTACAATAGAGATTCTGACTACAATAGAAATTTGCTGCAAAGCAAACAGGATCGTGCGTTATGTTTACTTTTGGCGTGAGGAAGAATGTATATTTTGCTTTCGTGCTGCATGGTTGTTCTGTGAAGGTGATGTGATTTCTTCTGTGACGTTGTTCTGATGGGAAAGTGGGGAGTGACTGGCATCACTTTTACATAAAGAAGTTCGGGGCGGAAGTTTCACCTCCCTGGGAACGTTGATCAAGCTGTTACCGAATACTTCAAACTTTGCCTTATGTCCGACCGCGAATAGCTCAACCACGAGCGGACTGGCGCAGCGGGAGCGTGGTGGGCCCATAGCCCAGCAGTCGCTGGACCAAAACCATCGTCTGCTATTTGTATTCTCACTCACACCAAAAGCAAACAAGGCGCTATCTCCCAGCAGCACATCTGCCTTTTTCTTTATTAGTATCAACATTTTCCTTTCAGTCTGATCCGCTCTTTGACACCTGTTCTTCAGCTACCCACAGTATAGTCGAGGTGACTAAGTTGACTTCTCCCAGAACTCCCTTCTGCCGCCTCTACTGGATGAACTTTCACCTGTTTGGACACTGGAGGGGTTCTTCGGCTGTGAAAGCAGCACCGGAAGCAGCTGTGGAGAGAGATTCCAGTCGCCAGGATGCATCTCTCCAATTGGATACTTCACGTCGCTCAGATCTTCGTCTCTCAATACCTTCGTGTGAGGAACAGGTTATAATGAAAAAATATATAATTTGAACCATGAATGTGAACCTGGAAAAGACTGAGATTTGAAATGAAATGGAAAGGTCCCACAAAGGGTTAACAGCCGCAGATTGTTTAAAATACAGATAGCTTCGCAGGCGTTAAAGAAAACAGATATGGACAAATCAACCTGGTTTTAAAGTTAAAAAGACATTCAATCAATTTAAAATCTTAAGTTATATAAACGGGAACAGTATTTCACACTTCCTGAGAAGTGCATTATTTTACTGAACAATTAAAAAAGGAACAACCAGGATCTTAGGTTTAAATTGGGGGAGAAGGTTAAGCGGGAAACCTTGCTGACGCCACTTAAATATGAGACAACTGCTTTCCAGCTAAGAAACACATGAGGTGGTACGTTTCTACCATAATTTACACATTTTTGACGTTAAAAATCTTTTAGCAAATAATCAGGTCATAGGGTATAGGTCCAAGCCAGATAAGGTTAGAAATATAGGGGGCGACCTGCCGTTGACACCAGCTGACCAGTAGAAGTGCTGAGGCGAACTGCTTCGTTGAACACGAGTTCATATTTAGTATTGAGACTGAGAAAACACATCAGTAAAGACAGATATCAGAAAAGTTGCTGGCGAAGCAACAAATAAATGTATTACCTGCCAAACAAAAGTATTACATGTCAAGCAGAATAAGCTAGTTCAACGACAGGGAGCTTGCATTAGCTACAGTCAGCAAGCAACAGCTACATTTCAATAAATGCCATGTAGAAACTAAGTCTGCGCAAAGGGCTATATAATACCTAATAATTCAGCAGCCAGCTCTCATAGCTGCCCTCGGTCATGGGAAGGACTGAACACGGAAGCCGAGCAGAACAGCGAATCCATCAGGAAAAAAACAAAAGGTACAGGAGAAAATTGTCAAGGCAGACTTGAAGGTCTAACAACTGACCAGGAAGATGCAAAGAAAATATCTTATTACTTTTCTGTAAAAACAGTGATTACATCTTTTAATTTGAAATTAAAACGAACTTAAATTGATAACCTGAAAGAGTGTTTTTCGAAAGTTTACTTCACTCTACTTAGAAAAGCCGGACCCGTGAGTGAAGCACCTGAGTGGAAAGTAAACAGAATCTTCTCTGAAGACATGGGTTATGCCGTGGGATAACATGAAACACTGGTTTGACCCGAATAGCGCCCACCTAAGTCTGCATAGGAGCCAGGGAGTGAGAATCCCTGTTCATCATTGAGAATATCTTGACCCTTTTCTGGTACAGGGGGAATTCTAAGAATAGTGGTGAGATTTTAACTTCATGGCGCGCAACGTGGAGGGCTAGAATATTAGAAGTTTCTGGGTAAAGCGAGGCTAGAATATTAGAAGTTTCTAGTTAAGCAGGTGGAGGTTTGAATATTAGAAGTTTCTAACCTACACAGGGAATGGAATATGAGACGATTCTAGTTCCCAAATAATTGTTAGAATATTAGAAGTTTCTAACTGGCACAAAGGCTAGAATATGAGAAGTTTCTAGTATATGTGTGAGGCGAACTTTCCCTGCCGAGTTTAATGCGGAAAGTCATGTGTGATTGACTTTTGGAAGGATATTCTGTGGATCGGGGGGACCTAAAACTTAGTTGGGTGCGAGCGTCAGAATAGAAGATACTGACCCTGAGTAAAAGTCTGCAAGACATCTTAGTAAAGGTACTGGGATTCTTGCATCCATTACTGGTAGAAGGAGGACAAAAATAAATCTTCCTTGGAGTCAAGCAGATTGTGAGGGAAAGCCTAGAGAAATAGGGACGCCGAGAAAACTTTAGAGACCAAGATCAATCGACCTTTAACTAAAACAAGAAGACAGTGCCTCAGTACCCCTGGATAGGTCCCAGATAGGGTGCATATCCTGAATGTCGGAGTGCACCTGAAAGGGACAACCAGGAACAGAAATTTAGAATCCAGAAAATGGCAATTAGGGTAATCCTCTTGCTCTGAAACACGGTCAAGAGATGTGAAGCAACGGGGCGAGCGTACGGGGCGAGAGTGGAAGAGATTAAAAGAGGCAAAAAAAACTCCTTGATAAGGGAGGCTTATCAGAACGGAGGGGTCTCATTTTTGTTAGAGTACCTAAAACCCGATGGAATAGACATCCAAGGTCTCGGTGGATAAATGAGTGTGTGTGTGTTTAATAAGGATTTGTGAATTTCCCTTTGGTGTTTCAAGTTTTTAAAATGTTGTATTTTGCAAAACCGAGTTTCACATCAATTAGAAGGTATAAACGGCAGGTAGAAATGTGACCAATATTATGAGGTAGTAAATCAGTATGTTCAGAACTAAATTGGTCACAGCATAAACACAAAAAGAGGTTTTACTCGGGAGCAGTCAGAGCTCTGTGCAGGAAAGTACTTTGAAACTAACCCGTTGAAATTGACACGGCACAGCTCCAGCAGGTTCCTAGTGCCCGAAGACTCAAAAGATAGTCAGGAGCAGGAAAAATGATGTTTAGAATGTTAAATACATGGTAGAAGGAGATTTAGGGAATAAAGATATTAGACCAGAAGTTAGATTAGGAGAATTACTTTCAGTATCAGGAAATGAGAACCTGATGGCAGGGAAATATTTAATAAAATTCGATGCAGGAAAAATTAGGATATTAAATACCAATCGATAGCACAGAGGCAGTTTGGGTGAAGCTACCAACTAAAACTAGGTAAAAGGTAAAGAAAAGATCGTTCAGAATTTGGGTGAACATATAGTTGAATTAGAGAAGCATGGCGTCTGGAGCAAAAAGAATTATATCAGAACTGAAACATCTGACCCAGCTAAATAATAACCAAGGGATTATGATAATCCATAGGCAACCTTTCGGCAGCAACGAAGAAACGTAATCAGCAAGGATTGTATATGGGATGGTATGAAAGTGACAAAATGTCATTACTGCAGAGAAAACCTAGCTAACGATGATGTAATTCTGAAATGATGTGCAGGATTGTGGAGAAGTGACAAACTTATTATCCCAATTAGTGAGGGAGTATAAAGTTTAAAAGATGTTGGGATGACCCGGGGACATAAAATTAGCCTAACAGTGTTCAGAGACTGTATCACCGCAATGGTGCCGTGCCAGAGGGTAGGCCATACCCCCAAACCGGTTGGACAAGGAGAAAAGGAATGTTGTACGAAATTAATGATTGACCCGGGATATGGATTTGGAAAAAATATGAACCAAAACTTTCCCGATACAGGGAAGGGGTTTCTGTGGATAATTTGAAACCCCCAGACAATGGACAGGCTTTAGAGGAAAGGAATGTTTAGTTATGAGTGTCAGTGAATTACTGCACTCACTAGTATTATGTGATGAAGTAGAGTGGGATGACAGTGAATTAAAACCTGTTAGCAGCATTGAAAGGACAGATGATGAAGATAAAATGTCATGTTCAGAACTTACCTTTCATAAAAATCCTGTCATAATCAGAAATAAAGAAATTGGAGTTAAGTCAGTAGCAATATCCGAAATGTAGCAGGGTAAGTTTCAACCAGATCGGACCACTGAGCGAGCAAAAGAGGAGGAGTTTGAGATTCTTCGAATCTCACTCAGTGGTGCAATGATAGAAGGAGAAGGCTTAACCGGCCTTAATTGTATGATGTACATAATTGAGCAAAAACCAAGCCAGCAAAAAACCCAAAAAGAAACAAAAAGGACATCCGGAGGTCCTGGAGAGGGCACTTCTTGAGTATCCAAACAAGAATAGAACATACAAATGAACAAATAGGGCCCTCTCCAACCTTGGCCTGTTCGTTTGATTTTTCAGATAGATAGAATGATACAGACACATTTGTTTGGAAGGAGAAAAAGGACTACAATCAAGAGGGATACAAGGATCGGGTTTAAAGAAGGAATGGAAGAAGCTAGGACTAGGAGTAAGCTAGATTGGTTAAAATGGGGGGCAACAATGTTAATGGGGATTGCCGTGATTAGTTTCGGAATATTAGTTTAATTGCATTAGGGGAATCAGGTGAAGTAATGGGATCTGGAAAAATAGATACCAGCTTCAGTCAGATAAAACACATAATAAAAATAAGAATAAGCAAATGTTTAAATATAACGGAAGAAATCATTAATTTCCAAATCATCCAGGAGATAGGCTCAACTGCAGTCTGTTAGAATCAAGCAACAGTGTCAGTAACAACATATTCAGTAGAATGTTGGGAGCACTTGCAAGCAGCCTGGAATACGTACTAAAATTATCAGCTCGGTTAAAGATTTTTAGACAGTATTCGGGGAAAACTAATGATACTAACTAGGACCCCGAGAAAGGGCAAGTTAAGATAAGAAATGCGTTGCAAAACAAAACCACAAGTAGGAGTAATTTGGGAAACGATTTGATAGACGTGGGCTTAAAAATTAAAGAAACATTTAAAACAGCAATTAAAATTATAGCAAGTCCATTTAAATGGTTTTGGACTACGTTAACCTTGGTTCAAAACAATTGGTACTTGTTTGTATCAATTGCGGGAGGGGTAATTGCCGCAGCATTGCGGTGGAAATTGGGAAATTTTAAATTATGTCAAAACCTATGTTGCAAATGTTGAAATAAAATTGCTCAACGGAAAGAGAGAAAAATGACACAATTAGTTACATATTTGAGGAACGTAACTGACAAAGCCAGGAAGAAATCTTTTCGAGTTGGGAATAAACCGAAGTATCAAATGATTACTGAGCAGTGAAACCTTCGGTCACACTTCTCTGACTGGACGTGTGGCCTGGACACCAGCTGATGGATGATCTGAGTTCTCCACGGGACGTGTACTACATGATGGATTTTTTAAGGGTCGCGACAGACAGCAGCGACTGACGAGGAACCCCCACAGTTTACGAGACAATAGTATTAAGACATTTTTGTTTGTTTGAGCTTGATGTTGCAGTGGGAAATTTACAACCAATGTTTTAAACGAAGTTTCCTTGAGGCATTATGATAATTATTTTTTTAAAATGTCGTGCATCTTATTAAGAATTGTTATGTATGTATGAAAAATAATTTGACATGGCTTGAGATAACAGATGCCAACTGACAAGGAACAAATGCAGGACTTTGGTAGTTGATTTTAGTTAGAGGGAGCCTTACAGCACTAAACTACAATGGGCGGCAGATAGCTGGGCAATAGAACAATTGGAACTAGGATAGCATTGGATGCTGTCAAAAGCATGAATTATTCTAAAGAACACGTGCCATCTACAGATACAATTGACATGCTTAGAACTAAACGCAACAGCACAGAATCTGACAGAGTTAATTAGAACTTGAGACAGGAGCACAACTTGTGACAATAGCGAAAACCAGCAGGGAATCTCAGTCTGTCTGATAATGACGGAGCTAAAGCTGCTCAACGGTTTGAACAAATTTTGTTTACTCAACATCCACAAAGGGTGTGAGTTTTCTGTAAAATGGGACTGTTTTAATACAAAGGGGTTAAACAAGGGTTCACTTAAAGTGTAGTAAGGGTAATCTCGTGGGTAATTTACCAAAGTACCAGCACATATCATATCACGGGGAATATTGATGTTGTTAATAGCATGTGTGATTTATATACTCTCATTATTGGGCACAAGTTCTGGCTTAAAAATCACTCTGTTAAGACCAGGAAACGATGTGTTGATATTAAATTTTGTCTTACAGATTGTGATTGCTAAAAAATATGTGAAGATGTAACACACAAACTGTTTGTGTGATTAGTTGCATAGCAAAGTGTTAACATAAGGCTTACTTTTGTAACTTTGTACTTGACAACAGGGAGGAATAATGTTTATATGGAAGACGATAAAGTGATGATTCGATGTGAAGAAAGTGGGCTCAATTGAGTAGGACCCCCACCAGTTGGATGTATTAAATGTATTGCTCCTTGCAATAGAAACAGGGTTGTCAACCATTTTTGGTTGGTTATGTGGCGACTGTGAAAAGGGCAAATATACGCGTCATGTGTTTCAAGAGATGATAACGGAGGAAAGGGATCTTGAAGAGACATGGCAGTCAGTTACAATAGCATGGATATCAAATGGTTCCGGACGTACTTGGTTCAGGGACATGTTAGTTACCCATGAGAGAAAATCAGGGTTGGAAGTGGGGTCAAAGACACCTTTTAAATTGATGATGCACGGGAGTAAGTGGTTAATACATGATAAAGACGTTTACGATACCAATGAGGAACATAAGGCAATTTGGATGCAACAGGAATGGGACACTCGACTGCCAGTGACAGGTAAACAAACTTTTTGGTTACTGATGTATTGAGTGGCTTACTGATCCTAAGGGACACGAGGCAGCTTGTACGGTGCTGCTATCCCAAGGAGATAAAATGCTTTGGAGATAGTGGAACACACGAAAAATAGCTATTGGGTTACCTTTATGAACAGCTGCCACTATAGTCCACGGTGATTATAATTAAAGAATGACCTGTCTGTCACCTGTGGTATAAGCGATGGATAAAATCACACGATGGGGTTGGGACACGATTTGAAAACAGGAAAATTGAATATTGAAAGCACAGATATGGGATACGATGGTATAAAATGAGTAGGGGGATAAGAATTAAAAGAATGGGGCCATGTTTCAAATGCCAAGAGGGGGTGTAATGCAAAAGTTGAACAATATGTCATTTGAACCATGAAAGTAAGCCTGGAAAAGCCTGAGATTTTAAAAGAAAGCGAAAGGTCCCACAAAGGGTTAACAGCCGCAGCTTGTTTGAAATACAGATAGCTTCACAGGCATTAAAGAACAGAGCTAGAGTCAACTCATCCTGTTTTTCAAGTTAAAAAGACATTCAATCAATTTAAATGTTTAAGTTATATAAAAGGGAACAGTACTTCACACTTCTTTAGAAGTGCATTATTTTATAGAACAATTCAAAAAGGAACAGCCAGGATCTTAGGTTTAAATTGAGGGATAAAGGTTAGGCGTGAAACCCTGCTGACGCCAGTTAAATATGAGACAACTGCTTTCCAGCAAAAGAAACACATGAGGTGGCACGTTTATAACATAATTTACACATTTTTGACGCTAAAAACCTTTTAGAAAGTAATCAGCCCATAGGGTATAGGTCCAAGACAGATAAGGTTAGAATTACAGAGGGCTTCGACACCAGCTGAACCGTAAAAGTGCAGAGGCGAACTGCTTCGTTGAACACGAGTTCATATCCAGTATTGACACTGAGAAAAACATCACTTGAGGCAGATATCAGAAAAATTGCTGACCAAGCAACAAATGAATTTATTAGCTGCCAAACAAATGTATTACCTGTCAAGCAAAATAAGACTGGGAGCTTACATTAGCTACAGTCGGCAAGCAGCAGTTACATTTCAATAAAGGTCATGTAGAAAGTTAGGCTGCGCAACGGGCTCTATGAATGGTAATAATTTAGCATCCAGCGAGTCAGCTCTCATAGCTGCCCTCGGTCATGGAAAGGACTGAACACGGAAACCGAGCAGAACAGCGACTCCATCAGGAGAAAACCAAATGTTAAAGAAGAAAGATTGTCAAGGCAGTCCTGAAGGCCTAACAACTGACCAGGACGGTCCAAAGAAAAGGTCTTATTACTTTTCTGTAAAACAGTGATTTTATCTTTTAATTTGAAATTAAAACGAACTTAAATTGAGAACGTGAAAGAGTGGTTATTAGAAAGGTTACTTTACTCCACTTAGAAAAGCCGGACCCGTGAGTGAAGCTACTGAATGGAAAGTAAACAGAATCGTCTATGAAGACATGTGTTATACCGGCGGATGACTTGAAACACTAGTTTGACCCGAATAACACCCAGCTAAGTCTGCACAGGATTCAGAGAGTGAGAATCCCTGTTCACCTGTTAGACTATCTTGACCCTTTTCTGGTATAAGGGGAATTCTAAGAATAGTGATGAGGTTTTCAGATCGCTCAGATCTTAGACTCTCAATATCTTCGTGTGAGGAACAGGTAGATCGGGAATTCGGTCCTCCTTGATTGGAGCAAACGGATAAATGCAGCAACGAGAAGCTCCTTAACCCCCAGAGGCTTGGAGAGGGATAGCACTCAGGTACAGGACTCTGGCTGGGGTTTGAAAATAGGCAAAGCACATCTTGTTTGAAATGAAATGACGATCAAGATACAATTTAAGTCGATTTGTGCAGGGAGCTTTTTTTCCACGCCAACGCGTTAGGGTGGCTGAGCGGTCCAAGGTGCTGCGCTAAGCTTTGTAGTCTCCTCTGCAGGCGTGGGTTCGATTCCCACTCCTGATAGTAACTTTTCCTCCACGAGGTTAAATTTCTGCAGCAAGATTTTCAACCGGAGGAAGATCCAATATCTAATATTCAATGTAAAAGCGTTGGGCTCAAGGACAGGTGATTCCTGCTTATAAACGCACAGCAAGTCCCCACAGGCAAAAGCCCAGTTAATGACTCGATAATCTGCTTCAGTGACTCTGGTTGAGGAATTAATATTGATCCCAGGGCTCCGGGGAACATTCGTCTTATCTTGTTGTAAATAGTCTGGCTGGTTGGATGGTTCACATCCGGCCGAGAGGGGAAGTTGGGAACTCGGTTTCCATTGTGATTCATTGCTCGATAAAGCTTTATTTCCTTATTGGCCCCTGTGAGTTATTATGGATATCGTTATATACCTATATTGCCCCTCTGTGGGGTACTGCTGGATAACGTTTCCAGTCCAGCTTTGAGAAAGGCCATCTGGACTCGAAACTTTAGCTCTTTTCTCTCCCTACAGATGCTGTCACGCCTGTTGAGATTTTACAGCATTTTCTCTGTGGTTCCCTATGTGTGAGCTTTACAATGTTGTAATGTGTCATGCTGTCTCCTTCAATCCTGGGACAAATGTCGGGATGAGACTGCAAGAAAGATCCTGATAGGTATTTGCTGCAAAAACAGGAAGGTGCGTTATGTTTACTTTTGGTGTGTGGGAGAAAGTAAATAGCAGAGAATACCCTCGATTCCTCGACCTCGGGCTAATGGCCCAGCACGCTTCCGCTGCGGCATTCTGCTCCTTAAACCAGGAGCTACAACATTACTGCCCTGCGGTAGCCAGAAAACTATTCACTTCCTCGTTTTTTCTTTCAACAACAACACACGTTTGAGCACACTGATTCAGGTCAGCGTAGTTCAGATACTTTACTTTCGTGCTGAATGGTTGTTCTGTGAAGGTGATGTGATTTCTTCTGTGACGTTATTCTGATGGAAAAGTGGGGAGTGACTGGAATCACCTTTATAGAAGGAAGTTCGGGGCGGCAGTTTCACCTCTCTGGGGACATTGATCAACCTGTTACTGATTCCTTCAAACTTTGCCTCACATCCGACCCCGGAGGTCACTGAAAGCTTTGTGATGATTCTGATATGCAGACGTTTTAAACGAAACTGTGAAACAACATAATGATTTGATCCACTCAATAACAATAGCTGAGATTGGGGCATTGTATGTGTGTGTCAGTTGTCTGCCAGTGTCCGTTAAAATGTCTGCATGTCAGAATCAACACAAAGCTTTCAGTGGCATTGTGCATTGTCTGTGTGTGGAGGAGAGGGTGCATTTCGGCGTTTGGGTGTAAATAAATCTTTAACTGTCAGTCTCTGGTGTGACATGTGAATATTGGATCAATTCTCTATCTGCAGTCTCTGTTGCTGTGTGTGGCTGTGTTGTATCATTCTGTGAATCTCACCCTGGTGCTCTCTGTGAATTTAAGGTTGCTTTATTTGGTGTACGATAAATTCAGAGACACACGGCACGGTCAAACAATCTTTCAATCTCGTGTTCGTTTCGTTCACCGCAGCGGGAGCGGTGCGCAAGAGATTTCTGGGAGGTAAGTTTATCCTTTAAAAACACTTACCTTCACAGGACCAGGCCAGTCGATTTCAGCGGGAGCGGTGCACAAGTGATTTCTGGGAGGTAAGTTTATCCTTTAAAAACACTTACCTTCACAGGACCAGGCCAGTCGATTTCAGCGGGAGCGGTGCGCAAGTGATGTCTGGGAGGTAAGTTTATCCTTTAAAAACACTTACATTCACATGAACAGGCCAGTCGATTTCAGCGGGAGCGGTGCGCAAGTGATTTCTAGGAGGTAAGTTTATCCTTTAAAAACACTTACCTTCACAAGAGCAGGCCAGTCGATTTCAGCGGGAGCGGTGCGCAAGTGATTTCTGGGAGGTACGTTTATCCTTTAAAAACACTTACCTTCACAGGAGCAGGCCAGTCGTTTCAGCGGGAGCGGTGCGCAAGTGATTTCTGGGAGGTAAGTTTATCCTTTAAAAACACTTACCTTCACAGGAGCAGGCCAGTCGATTTCAGCGGGAGTGGTGCGCAAGTGATTTCTGGGAGGTACGTTTATCCTTTAAAAACACTTACCTTCACAGGAACAGGCCAGTCGATTTCAGCGGGAGCAGTGCGCAAGTGATTTCTGGGAGGTAAGTTTATCCTTTAAAAACACTTACCTTCACAGGAACAGACCAGTCGATTTCAGCGGGAGCGGTGCGCAAGTGATTTCTGGGAGGTAAGTTTATCCTTTAAAAACACTTCTTTCCTGTTTTATTTTTTTCGACCCGCGGACTTCTGGGAAGCCCCCCTCCACCCCCCCCCCCCCCCCCAGCCAATAAATCCTGGTGGAGAGGAAACCCGAGTAGTGTCCCCCACCCGCCCTTCTCCTCTAACCTAATAATAAGACCCATTGGTGTGAGGTAAGTGCCATATTATATTATTATTATATTATATTATTAGCATTATGCAGGTCAAGGTTCGGAGGTGGAGAGCAGTCTCTGTCAGGGAGAGAACCTGAGAACATCTAAGACACTCAGAAGGTAAGAAGGTAAGTAAGCGATTTTTACTCATTTTTACTTTTATACCTTTTTCAAATTGTGTGTGTCGGGGGGGGGGGGGGGGGGGGGGGGAACTGAAGTGACATCACAGAAAAGCTGTGGCCTGAGTGGCTGGTTGGGAATCTACACTAAATTAAAAAAAATTAAGCATTGGTAACTAACTAAACATAATTACTTAATTATAATTTAGAGGGGTATCTAAGCCAGAGATCGGAGAGTACTATATTTAGCTTTCGCCTTTCTATTAGAAATCTAGTGCTAGGAAACAGATAGTTAACAGTAACTTAGAAATTTAAAAAAATATATATTAAAAAATGTTTTTTTTTAAATTTTTATTTTTATTATATGACGCAATGTCAGTTAGAGGGGTGCAGTGCTCTGACTGTGAGATGTGGCAGGTCCGGGAGGCTTCCAGCGTCCCGGATGGCTTCATCTGCAGAAAGTGCACCCAACTGGAGCTCCTCACAGACTGCATGGTTCGGTTGGAGCAGCAATTGGATGCACTTAGGAGCATGCAGGTGGCGGAAAGCGTCATAGATCGCAGTTATGTAAATGTGGTCACACCCAAGGTGCAGGCAGAGAAATGGGTGACCACCAGAAAGGGCAGGCAGTCAGTGCAGGAATCCCTTATGGTTGTCCCCCTCTCGAACAGGTATACCCCTTTGGATACTGTCGGGGGGATAGCCTATCAGCGGAAAACAGCAGCAGCCAGAGCAGTGGCACCACGGCTGGCTCTGATGTTCAGAAGGGAGGGTCAAAGCGCAGAAGAGCAATAGTAATAGGGGACTCTATAGTCAGGGGCACAGATAGGCGCTTCTGTGGACGTGAAAGAGACTCCAGGATGGTATGTTGCCTCCCTGGTGCCAACGTACAAGATGTCTCCCAACGGGGAGAGGGCATCTTGAAGGGGGAGGGCAAACAGGCAGAGGTCGTTGTACATATTGGTACTAACGGCATAGGCAGGAAGGGGAATGAGGTCCTGCAGCAGGAGTTCAGGGAGCTAGGCAGAAAGTTAAAAGACAGGACCTCTAGGGTTGTAATCTCGGGATTACATGCCAGTGACTCTAGAAATAGGAAGATAGAGCAGCTAAACACGTGGCTAAACAGCTGGTGTAGGAGGGAGGGTTTCCATTATCTGGATCACTGGGAGCTCTTCCGGGGCAGGTGTGACCTATATAAGAAGGACGCGTTGCATCTAAACCGGAGAGGCATAAATATCCTGGCCGCGAGGTTTGCTAGTGTCACACGGGAGGGTTTAAACTAGTATGGCAGGTGGGTGGGCACGGGAGCAATAGGTCAGAAGGTGAGAGCATTGAGGGAGAACTAGGGAATAGGGACAGTGGGGCTCTGAGGCAGAGCAGACAGGGAGAATTTGCTGAACACAGCGGGTCTGGTGGCCTGAAGTGCATATGTTTTAATGCAAGAAGTATTACAGGTAAGGCAGATGAACTTAGAGCTTGGATTAGTACTTGGAACTATGATGTTGTTGCCATTACAGAGACCGGGTTGAGGGAAGGGCAGGATTGACAGCTAAACGTTCCAGGATTTAGATGTTTCAGGCAGGGTAGAGGGGGATGTAAAAGGGAAGGCGGAGTTGCGCTACTGGTTCGGGAGAATATCACAGCTGTACTGCGGGAGGACACCTCAGAGGGCAGTGAGGCTATCTGGGTAGAGATCAGGAATAAGAAGGGTGCAGTCACAATGTTGGGGGTTTACTACAGGCCTCCCAACAGCCAGCAGGAGATCGAGGAGCAGATAGGTAGACAGATTTTGGAAAAGAGTAAAAACAACAGGGTTGAGGTGATGGGAGACTTCAACTTCCCCAATATTGACTGGGACACACTTAGTGCCAGGGGCTTAGACGGGGCGGTGTTTGTAAGGAGCATCCAGGAAGGCTTCTTAAAACAATATGTAGACAGTCCAACTAGGGAAGGGGCGGTACTGGACCTGGTATTGGGGAATGGGCCCGGCCAGGTGGTAGATGTTTCAGTAGGGGAGCATTTCGGTAACAGTGACCACAATTCAGTAAGTTTTAAAGTACTGGTGGACAAGGATAAGAGTGGTCCTAGGATGAATGTGCTAAATTGGGGGAAGGCTAATTAAAACAATATTAGGCGGGAACTGAAGAACATAGGTTGGGGGCGGATGTTTGAGGGCAAATCAACATCTGACATGTGGGAGGCTTTCAAGTGTCAGTTGAAAGGAATTCAGGACCGGCATGTTCCTGTGAGGAAGAAGGATAAATATGGCAATTTTCGGGAACCTTGGATAACGAGAGATATTGTAGGCCTCGTCAAAAAGAAAAAGGAGGCATTTGTCTGGGCTAAAAGGCTGGGAACAGATGAAGCCTGCGTGGAATATAAGGAAAGTAGGAAGGAACTTAAGCAAGGAGTCAGGAGGGCTAGAAGGGGTCACGAAAAGTCATTGGCAAATAGGGTTAAGGAAAATCCCAAGGCTTTTTACACGTACATAAAAAGCAAGAGGATAGCCAGGGAAAGGGTTGGCCCACTGAAGGATAGGGAAGGGAATCTATGTGTGGAGCCAGAGGAAATGGGCGAGGTACTAAATGAATACTTTGCATCAGTATTCACCAAAGAGAAGAAATTGGTAGATGTTGAGTCTGGAGAAGGGTGTGTAGATAGCCTGGGTCACATTGAGATCCAAGAAGACGAGGTGTTGGGTGTCTTAAAAAATATTAAGGTAGATAAGTCCCCAGGGCCTGATGGGATCTACCCCAGAATACTGAAGGAGGCTGGAGAGGAAATTGCTGAGGCCTTGACAGAAATCTTTGGATCCTCACTGTCTTCAGGGGATGTCTCGGAGGACTGGAGAATAGCCAATGTTGTTCCTCTGTTTAAGAAGGGTAGCAAGGATAATCCAGGGAACTACAGGCCGGTGAGCCTTACTGCAGTGGTAGGGAAATTACTGGAGAGACTTCTTCGAGACAGGATCTACTCCTATTTGGAAGCAAATGGACGTATTAGTGCGAGGCAGCATGGTTTTGTGAAGGGGAGGTCGTGCCTCACTAACTTGATAGAGTTTTTCGAGGAGGTCACTAAGATGATTGATGCAGATAGGGCAGTGGATGTTGTCTATATGGACTTCAGTAAGGCCTTTGACGAGGTCCCTCATGGTAGACTAGTACAAAAGGTGAAGTCACACGGGATCAGGGGTGAGCTGGCAAGGTGGATACAGAACTGGCTAGGTCATAGCAGGCAGAGAGTAGCAATGGAAGGATGCTTTTCTAATTGGAGGGCTGTGACCAGTGGTGTTCCACAGGGATCAGTGCTGGGACCTTTGCTCTTTGTAGTATATATAAATGATTTGGAGGAAAATGTAACTGGTCTGATTAGTAAGTTTGCAGACGACACAAAGGTTGGTGGAATTGCGGATAGCGATGAGGACTGTCGGAGGATACAGCAGGATTTAGATTGTTTGGAGACTTGGGCGGAGAGATGGCAGGTGAAGTTTAATCCGGACAAATGTGAGGTAATGCATTTTGGATGGTCTAATGCAGGTAGGGAATATACAGTGAATGGTAGAACCCTCAAGAGTATTGAAAGTCAAAGAGATCTAGGAGTACAGGCCCACAGGTCATTGAAAGGGGCAACACAGGTGGAGAAGGTAGTCAAGAAGGCATACGGCATGCTTGCCTTCATTGGCCGGGGCATTGAGTATAAGTATTGGCAAGTCATGTTGCAGCTGTATAGAACCTTAGTTGGGCCACACTTGGGGTATAGTGTTCAATTCTGGTCGCCGCACTACCAGAAGGATGTGGAGGCTTTAGAGAGGGTGCAGAAGAGATTTACCAGAATGTTGCCTGGTATGGAGGGCATTAGCTATGAGGAGCGGTTGAATAAACTCGGATCGTTCTCACTGGAACGAAGGAGGTTGAGGGGAGACCTGATAGAGGTCTACAAAATTATGAGGGGCATAGACAGAGTGGATAGTCAGAGGCTTTTCCCCAGGGTAGAGGGGTCAATTACTAGGGGGCATATGTTTAAGGTGAGAGGGGCAAGGTTTAGATTAGATGTACGAGGCAAGTTTTTTACGCAGAGTGTAGTGGGTGCCTGGAACTCGCTACCGGAGGAGGTGGTGGAAGCAGGGACGATAGTGACATTTAAGGGGCATCTTGACACATACATGAATAGGATGGGAATAGAGGGATACGGACCCAGGAATTGTAGAACATAGAACATAGAAAATACAGCACAGAACAGGCCCTTCGGCCCACGATGTTGTGCCGAACCTTTGTCC
This sequence comes from Scyliorhinus torazame, assembly GCF_047496885.1. Lineage (NCBI taxonomy): Eukaryota > Metazoa > Chordata > Chondrichthyes > Carcharhiniformes > Scyliorhinidae > Scyliorhinus > Scyliorhinus torazame. Next base: position 48,796,131 of record NC_092730.1, read on the forward strand.
TAGATTAATCATAGATTATCATTGAATTTACAGTGCAGAAGGAGGCCACTCGGCCCCTCGAGTCTGCACCAGCTCCTGGAAAGAGCACCCTACCCAAACTCAACACCTCCACCCAACACCAAGGGCAATTTGGACATTAAGGGCAATTTATCATTGGCCAATTCACCTAACCCGCACATCTTTGGACTGTGGGAGGAAACCGGAGCACCCGGAGGAAACCCACGCAGACACGGGGAGGACGTGCAGACTCCGCACAGACAATGACCCAAGCTGGAATCGAACCTGGGACCATGGATCTGTGAAGCAATTGTGCTATCCACAATGCTACCGTGCTGCCCTTAAGAACAAATAAATCTACACTATATCATTTTACCGTAATCCATGTACCTATCCAATAGCTGCTTGAAGGTCCCTAATGTTTCCGACTCAACTACTTCCACAGGCAGTGCATTCCATGCCCCCACTACTCTCTGGGTAAAGAACCTACCTCTGATATCCCTCCTATATCTTCCACCTTTCACCTTAAATTTATGTCCCCTTGTAATGGTGTGTTCCACCTGGGGAAAAAGTCTCTGACTGTCTACTCTATCTATTCCCCTGATCATCTTATAAACCTCTATCAAGTCGCCCCTCATCCTTCTCCGCTCTAATGAGAAAAGGCCTAGCACCCTCAACCTTTCCTCGTTAGACCTACTCTCCATTCCAGGCAACATCCTGGTAAATCTTCTTTGCACCTTTTCCAGAGCTTCCACATCCTTCCTAAAATGAGGCGACCAGAACTGTACACAGTACTCCAAATGTGGCCTTACCAAGGTTTTGTACAGCTGCATCATTACCTCATGGCTCTTAAATTCAATCCCTCTGTTAATGAACGCGAGCACACCATAGGCCTTCTTCACAGCTCTATCCACTTGAGTGGCAACTTTCAAAGATATATGAACATAGACCCCAAGGTCTCTCTGCTCCTCCACAATGCCAAGAACTCTACCGTTAACCCTGTATTCCGCATTCATATTTGTTCTTCCAAAATGGACAACCTCACGCTTTTCAGGGTTAAACTCCATCTGCCACTTCTCAGCCCAGCTCTGCATCCTATCTATGTCTCTTTGCAGCCGACAACAGCCCTCCTTACTATCCACAACTCCACCAATCTTCGTATCGTCTGCAAATTTACTGACCCACCCTTCAACTCCCTCATCCAAGTCATTAATGAAAATCACAAACAGCAGAGGACCCAGAACTGATCCCTGCGGTACACCACTGGTAACTGGGATCCAGGCTGAATATTTGCCATCCACCACCACTCTCTGACTTCTATCGGTTAGCCAGTTCGTTATCCAACTGGCCAATTTTCCCACTATCCCATGCCTCCTTACTTTGTGCAGAAGCCTACCATGGGGAACTTTATCAAATGCCTTACTAAAATCCATGTACACTACATCCACTGCTTTACCTTCATCCACATGCTTGGTCACCTCCTCAAAGAATTCAATAAGATTTGTAAGGCAAGACCTACCCCTCACAAATCCGTGCTGACTATCCCTAATCAAGCAATGTCTTTCCAGATGCTCAGAAATCCTATCCTTCAGTACCCTTTCCATTACTTTGCCTACCACCGAAGTAAGACTAACTAGCCTGTAATTCCCAGGGTTATCCCTAGTTCCTTTTTTGAACAGGGGCACGACATTCGCCACTCTCCAATCCCCTGGTACCACCCCTGTTGACAGTGAGGACGAAAAGATAATTGCCAACGGCTCTGCAATTTCATCTCTTGCTTCCCATAGAATCCTTGGATATATCCCGTCAGGCCCGGGGGACTTGTCTATCCTCAAGTTTTTCAAAATGCCCAACACATCTTCCTTCCTAACAAGTATTTCCTCGAGCTTACCAATCTGTTTCACACTGTCCTCTCCAACAATATCGCCCCTCTCATTTGTAAATACAGAAGAAAAGTACACATTCAAGACCTCTCCTATCTCTTCAGACTCAATACACAATCTCCCGCTACCGTCCTTGATCGGACCTACCCTCGCTCTAGTCATTCTCATATTTCTCACATATGTGTAAAAGGCCTTGGGGTTTTCCTTGATCCTACCCGCCAAAGATTGTTCATGCCCTATCTTAGCTCTCCTAATCCCTTTCTTCAGTTCCCTCCTGGCTATCTTGTATCCCTCCAATGCCCTGTCTGAACCTTGTTTCCTCAGCCTTACATAAGTCACCTTTTTCCTCTTAACAAGACATTCAACCTCTCTTGTCAACCATGGTTCCCTCACTCGACCATCTCTTCCCTGCCTGACAGGGACATACATATCAAGGACACGTAGCACCTGTTCCTTGAACAAGTTCCACATTTCACTTGTGTCCTTCCCTGCCAGCCTATGTTCCCAACTTATGCACTTCAATTCTTGTCTGACAACATCGTATTTACCCTTCCCCCAATTGTAAACCTTGCCCTGTTGCACGTACCTACCCCTATCCATTACTAAAGTGAAAGTCACAGAATTGTGGTCACTATCTCCAAAATGCTCCCCCACTAACAAATCTATCACTTGTCCTGGTTCATTACCCAGTACTAAATCCAATATTGCCCCTCCTCTGGTTGGACAATCTACATACTGTGTTAGAAAAGCTTCCTGGACACACTGCACAAACACCACCCCATCCAAACTATTTGATCTAAAGAGTTTCCACTCAATATTTGGGAAGTTAAAGTCGCCCATGACTACTACCCTATGACTTCTGCACCTTTCCAAAATCTGTTTCCCAATCTGTTCCTCCACATCTCTGCTACTATTGGGGGGCCTATAGAAAACTCCTAACAAGGTGACTGCTCCTTTCCTATTTCTGACTTCAACCCATACTACCTCAATAGGGTGATACTCCTCAAACTGCCTTTCTGCAGCTGTTATACTATCTCTAATTAATAATGCCACCCCCCCACCTCTTTTACCACCCTCCCTAATCTTATTGAAACATCTATAACCAGGGACCTCCAACAACCATTTCTGCCCCTCTTCTATCCAAGTTTCCGTGATGGCCACCACATCGTAGTCCCAAGTACCGATCCATGCCTTAAGTTCACCCACCTTATTCCTGATGCTTCTTGCGTTGAAGTATACACACTTCAACCCATCTCCATGCCTGCAAATACTCTCCTTTGTCAGTGTTCCCTTCCCCACTGCCTCATTACAAGCTTTGGCGTCCTGAATATCGGCTACCTTAGTTGCTGGACTACAAATCCGGTTCCCATTCCCCTGCCAAATTAGTTTAAACCCTCCCGAAGAGTACTAGCAAACCTCCCTCCCAGGATATTGGTGCCCCTCTGGTTCAGGTGCAACCCGTCCTGCTTGTACAGGTCCCACCTTCCCCAGAATGCGCTCCAATTATCCAAATACCTGAAGCCCTCCCTCCTACACCATTCCTGCAGCCACGTGTTCAGCTGCACTCTCTCTCTATTCCTAGCCTCGCTATCACGTGGCACCGGCAACAAACCAGCGATGACAACTCTGTCTGTCCTGGCTTCCAACTTCCAGCCTAACTCCCTAAACTTGTTTATTACCTCCACATCCCTTTTCCTACCTATGTCGTTGGTACCAATGTGCACCACGACTTCTGGCTGCTCCCCCTCCCCCTTAAGGATCCTGAAGACACGATCCGAGACATCCCTGGCCCTGGCACCCGGGAGGCAACATACCTTCCGGGAGTCTCGCTCGCGACCACAGAATCTCCTATCTATTCCCCTAACCATTGAATCTCCTACAACTATTGCTTTTCTATTCTCCCCCCTTCCCTTCTGAGCCCCAGAGCCAGACTCAGTGCCAGAGACCTGGCCGCTAGGGCCTTCCCCCGGTAGGTCATCCCCCCCAACAGCATCCAAAACGGTATACTTGTTTTGAAGGGGAACGGCCACGAGGGATCCCTGCACTGTCTGCCTGTTTGTTTTTTTCCCCCTGACTGTAACCCAGCTATTCTTGTCCTGTACCTTGGGTGTGGTTACCTCCCTGTAACTCTTCTCAATCACCCCCTCTGCCTCCCGGATGATCCGAAGTTCATCCAGCTTCAGCTCCAGTTCCCTAACACGGTCTTTGAGGAGCTGAAGTTGGGTGCACTTCCCGCAGGTATAGTCAGTGGGGACACCGGTGGTATCCCTCACCACCCACATCCTACAGGAGGAGCATGTAACTGGCCTAGCCTCCATCCCCTCTTACCTTACAGAATATAGCTGCTGTGTGGACTAACTAGATCTCCGCCCTCCGACTCTGCTCCCAGTCAGCTACACTTCCTGTAAACTCCTGGCTCTCTTCGCACTCTTTGCGGAAATGTCGGAAACAAAATGAAAGGAGCACCTTACTCCCTCCTCACCTAACTCCCTCGGTCACCAAACTCTCACTATCGCACTCAAAAATCACCAAATTCAGCACTCAGTGCAAACAAGTAGAAGATTGTAGTTTGGTCGGGCAGCATGGTCGGCACGGGCTTGGAGGGCCGAAGGGCCTGTTCCTGTGCTGTACAATTCTTTGTTCTTTGTTCACGTGCGCTGTAGTGAGATAATCTCTGAAAGAATTTCTCTGGAGCTCCAAACGCCTCCCAATTTAAGTCAATGTCTCCATCTCGATCGCACAGATTTGTTAAATGGTGCTTTGCGAAGCTTGCCCGGGATTTGAATCCGGGACATCTCGCTCTTTAGAGAAATGAAATCTTCGACGCGGGAGTCACACCCCGAGACCAACGATCTACTCGGTGGTTGAATTTCACTCCATGCAAATTATCATTGCCTCCCAAAGGCTAACGCCCATATGTTCCCCACACAATTATAAATCAGAAATGTGAATGAACAATGTGACATTTATCTCTTTGTTCTGGAGCTGATCAGAAGCAGTGATGTCAGTTTGCACAACTCGACAAGTCGGCCTGTGGTTGCGCGTCGGCAATATCGTGTTTATGTAATTCTGCCAGTCAGTGGGTTCAGTTGTCATTTTAGGAGAAATTCGAAGTCATCATGACTTCACCAGTGGCCTCATGGTTAAGGTGTGAGTGATATTAATCATGATGTGATCAAATGAGAGTCTGTTTCAGTCTTTCCGCGGGGAGTTTTCATGCTGAGAAGAAACATGTTGGACATGGTCTGGGAATGTTTCACACCGGTCCATTCCCAACATTCCCTCGCCTGATGGGATGGGGTTTTCCTTCCAAACGTTGCGGCTCACCTTATTAATATTGATTAAATATCAGTTATCAATAATTCTTTTAGATATTTAATTTAGTTTATTTAAAAAATGATAATTCTAATACAGGAGAAATTTTTTCTTTCATTCCCCAAACAGCCAAATTGGGTGAAAACTATCAATGAGAGGCAAAAGGAGAACCGTGGTCAGTGGTTTGTTTATGGAACTGAGTTCATATTCTGGAACAGAGCAACTGCGAGGGGGGTTCGAAGCTGCACAGGGAAACCCGGTGCGACCTTGAGTGGAACACCTTACCCACTCGGCCGTCACCGTCTTTGTACCTCCTCCCTTCTCAATATCCAAGGCCCCAAACACTCTTCCCGAGTGAAACAGTAACACACTAGTTCTTTTTCAGTTTAATCCACTGTATTTGCTCCTACATTTTGGTCTCATCTACTTCAGCACACCAAATCGCACACTGGCTGCCCGCTTGGAGACATCTTAGTTTAGTCCGTCAGCCTGACTCCGAACTTCCTCCCACTTGTCATTTCAAATCTCCATTGCTCCTACTCTGACCTTTCTGTCCTTGATTTGTTACAGTGTTCCAATAGAGATCAACGTAACCTCGAGGAAGGTTACGTCATCTGTAACTCAGTACGCCAGAGAATTCGGGACACAACATCGAGTTCAATAGTTTATTGAATCATATTGCATTCCTTCCCTTTTCAGTTGGACGGCGGAGAGGGATTTGGAGATGTTTCGAAAATGAATTGAAGATCTATATGCTGAGACAACTTGAATCGTGGCCGCCATTGGCGGAGAAATGAAAGTGTAACTGAGCAAGAGGAGAGGGATGGATTCAGAAAGAGAAAGAGAAATGTCTGGGAATGGAACCGGAACTCCAGTCTGGGAAGCGAGAAATTTCCCCCTGAACTACTGACGTTCACACAGCCGCTCATTCCATGTGTCCAGTCGGAAACCTGTCTGAAGCAACATGCAGTTTAACATAGCGCCTGTGATAAACCTCCACTGTCATAAGCTGTTCATTACAGCTATGATAAACGTGTTGGTGTTAGCATTGAATGGTGAAGATTCACATCCTTGTTTGCAGCTGCCTATCAGAAACAGTCTGGAAACCTGACTGAACTGATGTGTGTGCCCAGTTTGCAATCTGTCAGGTCAACAGCTTTCAAAGATTTTATTTTGGTCCTGACTCTGCTTGTTCTGTGAAGGTGATGAGTTTTCTTCTGTGACGTCATTCTGATGGGAAAGTGAAAAGTGAATGGCGTCACGGTTGTGGAATGAATTTCGGGCGGCAGTTCCACTTTTCTGCGAACATTGATAAACGTTCTACTAATTGATTCATACTTTACTTAACACCCGACTCTGTCGAGATTCGAACCCTCAACCTTCGAACGTCTCATCATGACGAAAAGGACAAAGCGCTCTCTGTTGCGCCACAGAGCCACGCCTGCAGCAAAATCCCCATCCCTATTTGGGAATGTCTGAAGTTGTCCAACAGGCAGTTCAAAAGTTCAGTAATTTGGTCAGTGACTGCACCTGAGGAAGGAGCAGTGCTCAGAAAGCTGGCGATTTGAAACAAATCTGTTGGACTTTAACCTGGTGTTGTAAAACTTTTTACTGTGCATTGTAAACGTACTTTATTGTCTGTAAATGTTTGGGCCGTCCTGTGGTGAAAAGAGCGACAGACATTCCAGCCGAACCCCTTCTGTAAATGTGGCTCCAGTCACTTTTCACTATCCCATCAGAATGACGTCACAGAAGAAAACTCATCACCTTCGCGGAACACCCATTCAGGACAAAAATAAAATCTTTGAAAGCTGCTGACCAGAGTCAGGCTGCTCACTCCTAAAGCAGATTGCCAACTGGACATATACATCAGCGGCAACTGTTCAGTCAACGTTCCAGACTGTTTCTGACAGACAGTTCCCCGCATGGGAATGTCTGAAATTGTCCAACAGGCAGTTCAAAAGTTCAGTAATTTTGACAGTGGTTACATTTTAAAAGTACTTTATTGTCTGTAAAAGTTTGGGCCGTATTGCCGTTGTGCAATGATCGACAGAAATTCCAGTAGAACTCTGAAAGCACGCAGACAGGTTGGTGCAATGGGAGGACACGTGCATAAGGAGCACATCCGGCCTATCGAGTCTGCACCGGCCCTTGGAAAGAGAACCCCACCAAAGCTAACACCGCCGCTGTATACCCGGAACCCAGCAACCTCATCCAACCTGCAGGTCTTAGCACTGTGGGAGGCAACCCACGCAGACACGAGGAGAATGTGCAGACAATGGCCCAAGCACGGAATCGTACCTGGGACTCTGGACTTGTGACGCGACAGTGCTAACTACCGTGCTATCAATGAGATTGAGTGATCTTATGATAAAATCTCAACTCCACTTTGCTGCCTTACCCCCTAACCCTTGATTCCCTTCCTGACGGAGCACTACAGCTCGGCCCTATCCATGCTCTACCCCCAAAGCTCGAACTAATGTTTGGAAAATAAGAGTCAATTAAACATGGCCCATCCACCAAACCTGCAGATAGTTGGACTGTGGGAGGAATGCGGTGCAGTACCGAGGTCCCACTGCCTGATCGCTTCCCATTCTATTCATCCTTCAGCCTCTGATTTGAGCAATAAAGTAATATCCAGGCATTTTACTCATTAATTGTCTGCAGGACACACTCCAGGCACAGCTTTTCTGTGGTCTTCTCACAGACAAGTCCACTCTTCACTTTCTGACTCACATCTTGCTGCAGTTTCTTCAAACCAGCCCCTCCACCTGCCCACCAGAGTCTCAGGTAGTTTAAGTATTTCTCTGAAATTCGCAAGAAGAAGATCACAGTGTCTGTGAGGGCATATAAGGGTTTAATCCACACTCACATACAGACTGATAATGAGGGACTGACACACAAACACACACACACATCCCGCCACGGCAGATGGTGAAATATGAAATCAATAAAAACATCTGGAATTAAAAGTCTGATGACCATGAACCGATTGTCCGAAAGCCCAACTGGTTAACTTTAGGCAGAGAAATCTTACCTGGTCTGGCTGTACATGTGCCTCCCGACCCACAGCAATGTGGTTTTCCCTTACCTGCCTCCGGACGACTTACCAAGCCGCTCATTTCACGGCAGTTTGTGATGGGCAGTAATTTCTGGCCAAGCCAGCGGCGCCCACATCGCATGAATGAATTTAAAAGATCGGAAATTCAAAACGAGAGATTGATAAATACAAAATTAATTCCAAACTAATTTACAGTCCGGAATCTGGCAGTCAGAACAAATCGCTTGGACATGCACGGTTTCAACGACACAATTAGCAAGTGATCCAACCTTCACACAGCAGCGGGAAATGCAAAAACAGTCTGAATATTACACAGATATATTGAACCAGAGAATGACTGATACAGAGTGAATCATTTACACTCACACGAAGTATAATCCAGTCGTGCTTTCACTAGAGTTTCACATGGGTGCCACTGCTTCGGCAACAGGTATGTCTTGTCAATGAGAACAGTCTTTGCTGCCTGGCTACCGTATAGCAGTAACGACAATAGTAACTTGCTCCTGAGCAGAAGAGCGCAGCGGAGCGGACTGATCACATGATCCAAAAGTCAATGGATCGAAACTATCTTCTGCTATGCAACAGATCACCTGGATTTTCCTTGTGGTAAATGTTTATTAGTCTGCCCTCAATCGACAAGCAATCTCCAGAGTCGTTTTTATTCGCAAATTGACACGAGCAGTAAGTGCTTCAAAAGCACACCCGCCGAGGATTTCGCCTTGCTCTCAGCCCATTTCAGGCCATATTCAGAATTACATGGAACATAGAGTGCCGCAGGAGGCCACTCGGCTGATCGAGTCTGCACCCACCCAATCCCCGGAACCCAATAACCCGTCCTAACCTTTTTGGACACGAAGGGCAATTTATCATGGACAATCTATCTCACCTGCATGTCTTTGGACTGTGGGTGTAAACCGGAGCACCTGGACGAAACCAACGCAGACAGGGGGGGGGGGGACGTGCAGACTCCGCACAGACAGTGACCCAGCGGGGAATCGAACCTGGGACCCTGGCGCTGTGAAGCCACAGTGCAAGACACTTGTGTTACCGTGCACCCTTTTTTCTCAGCCCATTTCAGGCCATGCTGCGAATTACCTTCCCTTGTTCATTCATACACCTTGATCATCAGAACAGCAAAGAGAAAAAAATCCAATTACCCTCCATAAAAACAAGACAGAGAAGTGCATACATATTACTACAGTCTGTCTGATCTACAGGACACACTGCAGTAATTCTCCATGCTTATTTGGACAGCAGCGCCCTCCCTTTGTCATGCACTGGAATGCATTGCTTGGGAGTGTGATAGAGGCAGGTTGTAAATGTATCCGGATAAGCACTTGGCACGTCATAACCTTCAAGGCTATTGGCCAAGTGCTGGGAAATTGGATTCGGTCGCCAGGTCACGTGTTTTTCATGCGTCGGTGTAGATTCGATGTGCCAAAGAGCCTCTTCTGCATGTATAATTCTGTGATTCAGTGACATAGAGGAGGAGAAGAGGGTCAGCACAGCGGAAACAGCATCACTTTAAATACACAGTTAATAAGTATTTGACAGATCTGATCGTTCCTCTCAATCACTGATTTAAATTTGGAAATAAATCTCCAAGTTCACCATGAGCTGTTCAGGTGAATTTTCGTATCTTGAGGTTTACATGAGAAACATATTGTATTAAATCATTCTGTGAGTGTTTCTGGTTGATGAACTGATGATGCTCGGAGTTCCCAGCGTTTACTCATTGGTCTTTATAACAGTTAATCCAGTTTTAATTTTGACTTGTTCTCGGGCAGAGGATAATAACACATGTCAGTGAGCATCCACATTTATGGATGATGCCTCAAAACCCTTCACGGCTCACGGAGTGAAGAATATTATCGACATGGAAAATGACCAAGTTTGGCAGCTGGAGCTCTCCCTTGTATTTTCTGCGATCTGGGTGACAGCGGATCATGAAAACTGAAAAAGCGTTGCAGCCGTTGGCCGCGCGGCCGAATGGATAAGGCGTCTGACTTCGAAGATGTCAGAAGGTTGCAAATTCAAGTCTTGCCGCGGTTGCTTTGTACCGAAATCCAGTCCACCTTGCTGAGGTTTTTCCTCGTCAGCTCAAAGTTCCGCCTTTCCTTCCAAACATTGCAGGGCTTTTCTCAGAATGTATTTCCTTGTTATTTTGTGCATTAAATTCTCTTTACTCGTCGTACTTTGTTTGGCTCCGAACTAATCCACAATATATGTTTCACCCGGATAAAGTATTGATGCTGCCAACTAGAACAAAATGCTTTGTCTCAATCGATTTAATAAAATCCTGTGGAGGGAATTCCTTTCTCCTCAGGAATGAGCTGAATTACCTGTTTATTTGTTCACGGGGGTGAAAGCTTATGTCACCGCTTATCATCGTTGTTGCTTTTTGATTGTTATTTCACATGCAGCTGTTATTTTTTTAATAGTTTTAAATCCTGCTCTCGTGGCAGCGGCCTGTGGAGCAGGTGGCTGTGGCCCCAGCAGAATATTCAATCCCCAACTCATTGGTAAAGGTTTCACATGCACATTTCTCCCTAAAATTTTCGAGATTGCCAAACATGATTGTATTTTTTCATCTGTTCTTTGGTTTGTCAAGTGAAACACGTGTCTGTTGAGTTTTATATTCTTCACGGGAAGGCAAATATTTTCTTACTTTATTTCAATTACTTCTGGGGTCCACTTCCTCCGCCTCCATTTGAAAAACAAACCACCCAAACTTCTGGCTGCCATCAGAACCCGCTAAGTTTAGTAATGTGACAACTTGTATCTTTATTGACTTGTCAGAGACACCACAGTAAATACGCCACTCCTGCACGAACTGCACCCAACTATACCCAATGTGGTGGTCAGACACAAGTGAGTCCTGTGGGGAAGTCCTTGTGCCGTACATCCCACTCCTGACACCATGTAGATCAGCTAATTTCACAAAGACTGGCGACCAAGGACTTGTAAGAAACAACAATGCGCGGCAGGAGCACAGTGGTTAGCCCTGTTGCTTCACAGCGCCAGGGTCCCGGATTTGATTCGCCGCTGGGTCACTGTCTGTGCGGAGTCTGCACGTTCTCTCCGTGTTTGCGTGGGTTTCCTCCGGGTGCTCAGGTTCCCTCCCACAAGCCCAGAAAGATGTGCTTTTAGGTGAATTGGACATTCAGAATCGTCCTTTAGTGAACCCGAACAGGCGCCGGAGTGTGGCGACTAGTGGTTATTCGCACTAACATTTTAACAGTATTAATGTAAGCATGCTTGTGACACTCAAGAAGAGGAAGGAGCCTGAGGAAGGAGCAGCGCTCCGAAAGCTAGTGACATCGAAACAAACCTGTTGGACTTTAACCTGGTGTTGTAAGACTTCGTACTAAAGAAGACGGCAGCCCAGTAGCAGTGGGCTAGCTCTATTGCCTCACGGCGTTTGAGATGCCAGGTTCGGTCCCGGGTCTGGGATCCCGTCTGCGTGGAATATGCACAGTCTCCCCGTCTTTGCGTGGGTTTAGTCCCCACAACCTAAAGTGCTGCAGGGTAGGTGGATTGGACACGCTGAATTGCCCCTTAATATATATATTTTTAAAAATTGGGTACTCTAAATTTAAAAAAAGGAAAAGTGGCTGAAAGCGAGTTGTGCGAAAAGGCAACGATGTATTCATTACCCGTTTGAATTGCAGCGAAAAAACATCAACATAATAATCATCTTTATCAGTGTCGTAATCCCGATTACGTGATGATGCTGTGAAAATCCCCTAGTCGTCACACTCCGGCGCCTGTTCGGGATAACTGAGAGGAATTCAGAATGTCCAATTCGCCTAACAAGTACATCTTTTGGGAGGAAACCGAAGCAGCCAGAGGAACCCCACGCAGACACGGGGAGAACGTGCAGACCCGGCACAGTCAGGGGCCCAAGCCAGGAATCGAGCCCAGGTCCCTGGCACTGTGCAGGGACAATGCAAATCAATGTGGTACAGTGCCGCCCAACATGGCTTTTAGCGGTTAACATTATTGTAAAACACCAATTAGTCACTATTAAAGCCCCAGACATCTGCTTTCTGACTGAGCGAACCTGCTCATCCCGATCTATCGGAAAATGTAAGACTCCCATTCCAGCCATATTGTTGCAAAACAATCGAATCTCTGATTTAATCCATTATCCCGGTTCATTGCTTGTGTATTCGTTCGATAAATACAGAGGGGGCAGCACGGTAGCACAGTGGTTAGCACAATTGCTTCACAGCTCCAGGGTCCCTGTTTCGATTCCGGCTTGGGTCACTGTCTGTGCGGCGTCTGCACATTCTCCCCGTGGGTGCGTGGGTTTCCTCGGAGTGCTCCGGTTTCCTCCCACAGTCCAAAGATGTGCAGGTTAGGTGGATTGACCATGCTAAATTGCCCTTAGTGTCCAAAATTGCCCATAGTGTTGGGTGGGGTTGCTGGGTTATGGGGATAGGGTGGAGGTGTGGACCTTGGGTAGGTTGCTCTTTCCAAGAGCCGGTGCAGACTCGATGGGCCGAATGGCCTCCTTCTGCTCTGTAAATTCTATGAATCTGTGTGACCGAGCCCGGTAAGAGATGGTCGTAGAGTTACATCTGTCTGAACAATTGACACAGATTCAGCTCCTGGCCATCACAGTGGTGAATTATTTAATTAGATATCGCAGGTCAGGACAGAAAATGAAGGGACAGTCCTCAAATAAAATTCACAAAATATTCTCATCATCTAACTTCATCTCTCCCGTTTCAATTTGTTTTCCGTGGAAGGTTTAGGCAACAATAGTAAATAGTAAATAGAAACATTGGTAAAAAGGTGGGTTAATCGGGTCAAAAAAACGACACAATCAAAGTTCAATTTACAAACTGTGTTATGGATACTCCTGGGGCCAGATGAATTAGCAACTAAATTATTTACATAATAAACAATAATAAAAAATATATGATTGGTGGCTCGATGGAGCAAGTGATACAGTGTAGGACTTGTATTTCGTGTTCTGCTGAGACGTTCTGACGTTATTGGTTCGAAATCAGCCAGAGTCGCCTTTTTAAAATAAATTTAGAGTACTCAATTCATTTTTTCCAATTAAGGGGCAAATTAGCGTCGACAATCCACCTAGCTTACACATTTATTTTGGGTTGTGGGGGCGAAACACACGCAGTCACGGGGAGAATGTGCAAACTTCACACGGACAGTCACATAGAGCCACGATCGAACCTGGGACCGCGGCGCATGATACCACAGTGCTAACCACTGCGCCAGCGTGCTGCCCAGCGGAGTCGGCTTTTGGGTGGGACCAAGGCACAGTGGTTAGCACTGCTGCATCACAGAGCCAGGGATCCGGGTTCAATTCCAGCATTGGGTGACTGTGTGCGGAGTTTGCACGTTCTCCCCATGTCTGAACAAAGAACAAAAAACAAAGAAATGTACAGCACAGGAACAGGCCCTTCGGCCCTCCAAGCCCGTGCCGACCATGCTGCCCGACTAAACTACAATCTTCTACACTTCCTGGGTTCGTATCCCTCTATTCCCATCCTATTCATGTATTTGTCAAGATGCCCCTTAAATGTCACTATCGTCCCTGCTTCCACCACCTCCTCCGGTAGCGAGTTTCAGGCACCCACTACCCTCTGCGTAAAAAACTTGCCTCGTCCATCTACTCTAAACCTTGCCCCTCTCACCTTAAACCTATGCGCCCTAGTAATTGGCCCCTCTACCCTGGGGAAAAGCCTCTGACTATCCACTCTGTCTGTGCCACTCATAATTTTGTATACCTCTATCAGGTCTCCCCTCAACCTCCTTCGTTCCAGTGAGAACAAGCCGAGTTTATTCAACCGCTCCTCGTAGCTAAAGCCCTCCATACCAGGCAACATTCTGGTAAATCTCTTCTGCACCCTCTCTAAAGCCTCCACATCCTTCTGGTAGTGTGGCGACCAGAATTGAACACTATACTCCAAGTGTGGCCTAACTAAGGTTCTATACAGCTGCAACATGACTTGCCAATTCTTATACTCAATACCCGGCCAATGAAGGCAAGCATGCCGTATGCCTTCTTGACTACCTTCTCCACCTGTGTTGCCCCTTTCAATGACCTGTGGACCTGTACTCCTAGATCTCTTTGACTTTCAATACTCTTGAGGGTTCTACCATTCACTGTATATTCCCTACCTGCATTATACCTTCCAAAATGCATTATCTCACATTTGTCCGGATTAAACTCCACCTGCCATCTCTCCGCCCAAGTCTCCAAACAGTCTAAATCCTGCTGTATCCTCTGACAGTCCTCATCGCTATCCGCAATTCCACCAAACTTTGTGTCGTCTGCAAACTTACAAATCAGACCAGTTACATTTTCCTCCAAATCATTTATATATACTACAAGGGTGGCCGACACATAGCGACACCGCGACCTGGAGGCTCTCCTCCAGCCACTCACCATCCTGTATTAGAACTATATCTCTGTTACTTCACTATAGCTGGATTAATTTTATTTCTCTGATGTAATGTACCTGTCTCTGTGTATATCTCTGTCTGTGTGTACATGCGTGTTTCTATATATATGTGTGTATCTGAGAATATGTGTGAATGTTTATGTGCCTGTGTCTGTATACCTGTGTTTGCGGGTGTGTACAACTCTGTGTACTGTGTGTGTACACGTGTATATACCTGTGTGTGTATGTTTGTGTATCTGTGTAACTCTGTGTATAATGTGTGTGGGCCTGTACACTGTGTGTATACGTGTGATTGTATGTCACTATTGTTTCCTCTCTGAGAGTCTTTTAACCATTTCTAAATCTCTCAGAGGTACAATTGTTGAGTCTGATTGCTTTTTGTGATTGCTATTTATGAATGAGTACAGTGTATTTCAGCATCTTACTCTGAACAACCGTTTGAGAATAATCCTGAATCTGTCATGCTCCAGGACTCAGTGGCATGATGGATCTTAGTCTGAACATGTGTTTGAGGATTATCCTGTACCTGTCAGGCTCTGTGACTCAGTGTGAAGATGCGGTTCAGGATTTGACCTTTCAATCTCTGGGACAGTTTATAAGTTTGCCTTCATTCCACGTAATTTTCCAGCACAGAAAGAAACCATTGCTGTGGGAGGCTTGAAGCAAACAATGTGTGATAGTTTTGGACCAGCATTTAATATCAGAACACAATTGTGAAAGATAATGTAACCTTCAACCTGATACTGGATTGCTCTGGAAGTTTAACTCAGGTTGTACAGATTGATTTGATCTGTCACAATCAGTCTGATTCTGAGTCAGAATTTTGACATGAATGTAAAATGGACCACAGTCTGGAATTGCTGCAGTGTCTTCCATCCGGAACAGAGTGAGTGAGGATTTTGCAATAGTTTGCAAGTTACAGCTCAGTTCATAGTCAGCGAAATTATATTGCATCTTTTATTTTCATAAATTAGGTGAGTTTTAAACGAGAATCAGTGTTTGTATCTTTGTCGCTTTCAGCATATCTCAATCTGAGAAGGCACCTGATATTTGTGTTTGCTTCTAATGTATTTGTGAGGACGCACTCTGAGGATTAGTACAGCCACCCCTGATGTGAGTGATGTGGCTGGTATTTCACTCTATTCTCAGAGTACATTATTACGGTTAATTGTGTAATTCTAAACCGGAATCCATGTGTCAGTTTTCTCTGATATTGATTATTTCACTAAGCTGCTCCATTGTGGAACTGATACAGTGATGATGAGAATGGGTGAGAATTTGCACTGGGATTTATGGGGCCTCCTGTCAGTGGTACTGTGTTAGGGTGACATGGACACAGCGTCTGTCTCTCCTGCTGTTTGATTGATGGGTTGAAAATGTGTCACTGGAACTGTTTCTGCTGCCTGAGACTGTGGAACTGATGACCTGTCTGTGTCTCTTTGCTCTGTCAGTGACAATGTACGGATTGTGTGTGGGAAAGAGCTGGCGACACTCTTCCCTGTAACTTGTGTGGAGGAAACATCACCCCTGATCCCGTGTGACTTCACCTTTTGTACTAGTCTACCATGAGGGACCTTGTCAAAGGCCTTACTGAAGTCCATATTGACAACATCCACTGCCCTACCTGCATCAATCATCTTAGTGACCTCCTCGAAAAACTCTATCAAGTTAGTGAGACACGACCTCCCCTTCACAAAACCATGCTGCCTCTCACTAATACGTCCATTTGCTTCCAAATGGGAGTAGATCCTGTCTCGAAGAATTCTCTCCAGTAATTTCCCTACCACTGAAGTAAGGCTCACCGGCCTGTAGTTCCCGGGATTATCCTTGATACCCTTCTTAAACAGAGGAACAACATTGGCTATTCTCCAGTCCTCCGGGACATCCCCTGAAGACAGTGAGGATCCAAAGATTTCTGTCAAGGCCTCAGCAATTTCCTCTCCAGCCTCCTTCAGTATTCTGGGGTAGATCCCATCAGGCCCTGGGGACTTATCTACCTTAATATTTTTTAAGACACCCAACACCTCGTCTTCTTGGATCTGAATGTGACCCAGGCTATCTACACACCCTTCTCCAGACTCAACATCTACCAATTTCTTCTCTTTGGTGAATACTGATGCAAAGTATTCAATTAGTACCTCGCCCATTTCCTCTGGCTCCACACATAGATTCCCTTGCCTATCCTTCAGTGGGTCAACCCTTTCCCTGGCTACCCTCTTGCTTTTTATGTACGTGTAAAAAGCCTTGGGATTTTCCTTAACCCTATTTGCCAATGACTTTTCGTGACCCCTTCTAGCCCTCCTGACTCCTTGCTTAAGTTCCTTCCTACTTTCCTTATATTCCACACAGGCTTTGTCTGTTCCCAGCCTTTTAGCCCTGACAAATGCCTCCTTTTTCTTTTGACGAGGCCTACAATATCTCTCGTTATCCAAGGTTCCAGAAAATTGCCGTATTTATCCTTCTGCCTCACAGGAACATGCCGGTCCTGAATTCCTTTCAACTGCCACTTGAAAGCCTCCCACATGTCAGATGTTTATTTGCCCTCAAACATCCGCCCCCAATTTATGTTCTTCAGTTCCCGCCTAATATTGTTATAATTAGCCTTCCCCCAATTTAGCGCATTCATCCTCGGACCACTCTTATCCTTGTCCACCAGTACTTTGAAACTTACTGAATTGTGGGCAGTGTTCCCGAAATGCTCCCCTACTGAAACATCTAGCACCTGGCCGGGCTCATTCCACAATACCAGGTCCAGTACCGCCCCTTCCCTAGTTGGACTGTCTACATATTGTTTTAAGAAGCCCTCCTGGATGTTCCTTACAAACTCCGCCCTGTCTAAGCCCCTGGCACTAAGTGAGTCCCAGTCAACATTGGGGAAGTTGAAGTCTCCCATCACCACACCCTGTTGTTTTTACTCTTTTCCAAAATCTGTCTACCTATCTGCTCCTCTATCTCCCGCTGGCTGTTTGGAGGCCTATACTAAACCCCCAACTTTGTGACTGCGCCCTTCTTATTCCTGATCTCTACCCATATAGCCTCACTGCCCTCTGAGGTGTCCTCCCGTAGTACAGCTGTGATATTCTCCCGAACCAGTAGCGCAACTCCGCCTCCCCTTTTACATCCCCCTCTATCCCGCCTGAAACATCTAAATCCTGGAACATTTAGCTGCCAATCCTGCCCTTCCCTCAACCAGGTCTCTGTAATGGCAACAGCATCATAGTTCCAAGTACTAATCCAAGCTCTAAGTTCATCTGCCTTACCCGTAATACTTCTTGCACTAAAACATATGCACTTCAGGCCACCAGACCCGCTGTGTTCAGCAAATTCTCCCTGTCTGCTCTGCCTCAGAGCCCCACTGTCCCTATTCCCTAGCTTTTCCTCAATGCTCTCAACATCTGACCTATTGCTCCCGTGCCCACCCCCCTGCCATACTAGTTTAAACCCTCCCGTGTGACACTAGCAAACCTCGCGGCCAGGATATTTATGCCTCTCCAGTTTAGATGCAACGCGTCCTTCTTATATAGGTCACACCTGCCCCGGAAGAGCTCCCAGTGGTCCAGATAATGGAAACCCTCCCTCGTACACCAGCTGTTTAGCCACGTGTTTAGCTGCTCTATCTTCCCATTTCTAGCCTCACTGGCACGAGGCACAGAGAGTAATCCCGAGATTACAACCCTAGAGGTCCTGTCTTTTAACTTTCTGCCTAGCTCCCTGAACTCCTGCTGCAGGACCTCATGCCCCTTCCTGCCTATGTCGTTAGTACCAATATGTACAACGACCTCTGCCTGTTTGCCCTCCCCCTTCAGGATGCCCTCTACCCTTTCGGAGACATCCTGGACCCTGGCACCAGGGAGGCAACATACCATCCTGGAGTCTCTTTCACGTCCACAGAAGCGCCTATCTGTGCCCCTGACTATAGAGTCCCCTATTACTATTACGCTTCTGCGCTTTGACCCTCCCTTCTGAACATCAGAGTCAGCCGTGGTGCCACTGCTCTGGCTGCTGCAGTTTTCCGCTGATAGGCTATCCCCCCGACAGTATCCAAAGGGGTACACCTGTTCGAGAGGGGGACAACCATAAGGGATTCCTGCACTGACTGCCTGCCCTTTCTGGTGGTCACCCATTTCTCTGCCTGCACCTTGGGTGTGACCACATTTACATAACTGCGATCTATGACGCCGAGCTGTTTATGTTTATCCTATCTGTGTCTCTTTGCAGCCGACAACAGCCCTCCTTACTATCCACAACTCCACCAATCTTCGTATCGACTGCAAATTTACTGACCCACACTTCAACTCCCTCATCCAAGTCATTAAAGAAAATCACAAACAGCAGAGGACCCAGAACTGATCCCTCCGGTACGCCACTGGTAACTCGGATCCAGGCTGATTATTTGCCATCCACCACCACTCTCCGACTTCTATCGGTTAGCCAGTACGTTATACAACTGGCCAAATTTCCCACTATCCCATGCCTCCTTACTTTCTGCAGAAGCCTACCATGGGGAACCTTATCAATTCCTTACTAAAATCCATGTACACTACATACACTCTTTACCTTCATCCACATGCTTGGTCACCTCCTCAACGAATTCAATATGACTCGTAAGGCAAGACCTACCCCTCACAAATCCGTGCTGACTATCCCGAATCAAGAAGTGTCTTTCCAGATGCTCAGAAATCCTATCCTTCAGTACCCTTTCCATGACTTTGCCTACCACCGAAGTAAGACTAACTGGCCTGTAATTCCCAGGGTTATCCCTAGTCCCTTTTTTGAACAGGGGCACGACATTCGCCACTCTCCAATCCCCTGGTACCACCCCTGTTGACAGTGAGGACGAAAAGATCATTGCCAACGGCTCTGCAATTTCATCTCTTGCTTCCCATAGAATCCTTGGATATATCCCGTCAGGCCCGGGGGACTTGTCTATCCTCAAGTTTTTCAAAATGCCCAACACATCTTCCTTCCTAACAAGTATTTCCTCGAGCTTACCAGTCTGTTTCACACTGTCCTCTCCAACAATATGGCCCCTCTCATTTGTAAATACAGAAGAAAAGTACTCGTTCAAGACCTCTCCTATCTCTTCAGATTCAATACACAATCTCCCGCTACTGTCCTTGATCGGACCTACCCTCGCTCTAGTCATTCTCATATTTCTCACATATGTACAAAAGGCCTTGGGGTTTTCCTTGATCCTACCCGCCAAAGATTGTTCATGCCCTCTCTTTGCTCTCCTAATCCCTTTCTTCAGTTCCCTCCTGGCTACCTTGTATCCCTCCAACGCCCTGTCTCAACCTTGTTTACTCAGCCTTACATAAGTCTCCTTTTTCCTCTTAACAAGATATTCAACCTCTCTTGTCAACCATGGTTCCCTCACTCGACAATCTCTTCCCTGCCTGACAGGGACATACATATCAAGGACACGTAGTACCTGTTCCTTGAACAAGTTCCACATTTCACTTGTGTCCTTCCCTGACAACCTATGTTCCCAACTTATGCACTTGAATTCTTGTCTGACAACATCGTATTGACCCTTCCCCCAATTGTAAAACTTGCCCTGTTGCACGCACCTATCCCTCCCCATTACTAAAGTGAAAGTCACAGAATTGTGGTCACTATCTCCAAAATGCTCCCCCACTAACAAATCTATCACTTGCCCTGGTTCATTACCAAGTACTAAATCCAATATTGCCCCTCCTCTGGTCGGACAATCTACATATTGTGTTAGAAAAGCTTCCTGGACACACTGCACAAACACCACCCCATTCAAACTATTTTGATCTAAAGAGTTTCCACATAATGTTTGGGAAGTTGAAGTCACCCATGACTACTACCCTGTGACTTCTGCACCTTTCCAAAATCTGTTTCCCAATCTGTTCCTCCACATCTCTGCTACTATTGGGGGGCCTATAGAAAACTCCTAACAAGGTGACTGCTCCTTTCCTATTTCTGAATTCAACCCATGCTACCTCAGTAGGCTGATACTCCTCGAACTGCCTTTCTGCAGCTGTTATACTATCTCTAATTAACAATGCCACCCCCAACCCCACCTCTTTTACAACCCTCCCTAATCTTATTGAAACATCTATAACCAGGGACCTCCAACAACCATTTACGCCCCTCTTCTATCCAAGTTTCCGTTATGGCCACCACATCGTAGTCCCTAGTACCGATCCATGCCATAAGTTCACCCACCTTATTCCTGATGCTTCTTGCGTTGAAGTATACACACTTCAACCCATCTCCGTGCCTTCAAGTACTCTCCTTTGTCAGTGTTCCCTTCCCCACTGCCTCATTACACGCTTTGGCTTCCTGAATATCGGCTACCTTAGTTGCTGGACGACAAATCCGGTTCTCATTACCCTGCTAAATTAGTTTAAACCCTCCCGAAGAGTACTAGAAAATCTCCCTCCCAGGGTATTAGTGCCCCTCTGGTTCAGATGCAACCCGTCCTGCTTGTACAGATCCCACCTTCCCCAGAATGCGCTCCAATTATCCAAATACCTGAAGCCCTCCCTCCTACACCATTCCTGCAGCCACGTGTTCAGCTGCACCCTCTCCCTGTTCCTAGCCTCGCTATCACGTGGCACCGGCAACAAACCAGAGATGACAACTCTGTCTGTCCTGGCTTTTAACTTCCACCCTAACTCCCTAAACTCATTTATTGCCTCCACACCCCTTTTCCTACCTATGTCGTTGGTACCAATGTGCACCACGACTTCTGGCTGCTCCCCCTCCCCCTTCAGGATCCTGAAGACACGGTCCGAGACATCCCTGGCCCTGGTACCCGGGAGGCAACATACCTTCTGCGAGTCTCGCTCGCGACCACAGAATCTCCTATCTATTCCCCTAACCATTGAATCTCCTACAACTATTGCTTTTCTATTCTTCCCCCTTCCCTTCTGAGCCCCAGAGCCAGACTCAGTGCCAGAGACCTGGCCGCTAGGGCCTTCCCCCGGTTGGTCATCCCCGCCAACAGCGTCCAAAACGGTATACTTGTTTTGAAGGGGAACGGCCACGAGGGATCCCTGCACTGTCTGCTTTTTTTTTCTTTCCCCTGACTCTAACCCAGCTATTCTTGTCCTGTACATTGGGTGTGGTTACCTCCATGTAACTCTTCTCTATCACCCCCTCTGCCTCTCGGATGATCCGAAGTTCATCCAGCTTCAGCTCCAGTTCCCTAACACGGTCTTTGAGGAGCTGGAGTTGGGTGCACTTCCCGCAGGTATAGTCAGCAGGGACACCGGTGGTATCGCTCGCCACCCACATCCTACAGGAGGAGCATGCAACTGGCCTAGCCTCCATCCCCTCTTACCTTACAGAATATAGCTGCCCTGTGGACCAACTGGATCTCCGCCCTCCGACTCCCAGTCAGCTGCACTCTCTGTAAACTCCTGGCTCTCTTCCAACTCTTTGTGGAAATGTAGGAAAGAAAATGAAAGGAGCACCTTACTCCCTCCTCACCTAACTCCCTCAGTCACCAAACTCTCACTCTAGCACTCAAATGCACCAAATTCAGCACTCACTCAGTCACCAAACTCTCACTATAGCACTCAAATGCACCAAATTCAGCACTCAGTGCAAACAAAGTCTGCACTGTAGGGGATCACTTTTATACTGTGAATCTAGCCTCTAAAGGCTTGTGATTCTGTGGAATTCGCTACCCCAGAGTGCGGTGGATGCAGGTACAGTGAATAAATTTAAGGAGGAGGTCGAGAGATTTTTGTTGGTATTGAGTGGAAGGGTTATGGAGAACGGGTGGAGTTGCGGCCAGTATGGGATTAGCCAAGATCTCATGGAAGGTGTTAGGCTCAGGAGGCTAAATTGCCTTCTCCCGCTCCTAGGTGATGTGTTATAGTGAGGACGTATTCTAACTGAGATCAATCGCCCTCTTCATCTGTAACATTGTAGCTAACAGATGAGGAACACATCAACCATGATAGAATGGCGGGGCAGACTCGATGGGTCTAATGGCTTAATTCTGCTCCTATATTTTATGAACTTACGTTTTGCGCGACTTCGTGAGTTTCAAACTGAGGGGAAGGAACATTTTCCACTCCGAATTTATGCGCAATTAGGGCAGGGAGTGAAAAGTAACTTTCTCAGCTTTTTATTATTTGGTTTCACCATGGACAGTGTTCGACTATTCACCGCCCGCCAAGCCCTGAAACAAAAGCTAAAAATCACAGCCTTTTTTCTATATCCTCATGAAGTGGACGAAACAGAGATACAACAGACACGTTAGAGACAAGAATGGGATTTGAATCCACGTGTGCAGAGTACAATGGATTATTGTGCATCACCTTAACCACGTGGTACAACCCCTTTACTTCATGTAACTTTAATATCTGATCTTGTCACAGATAAGTAGCCGAAGCACCCCACCAATGTACAATCAGGAGGACGTTCATCCACGAGAGGTGGCAGAAGGTAATAATGGGAGAAGTGAATACGGTAACCTCGACTGCACAGTGGGTAGCCGAAGAAGAATTCGTGGCAATGTGGGGTTAAGCCCCAAACACGTCTGCCTCCGTTCGTCCCTCCTCTCACCCAACTCGATGCAAGTGGCCTGACAACTTGGAATAGTTTGTCACATCAGTGATTGCAGATCCATCGTGTAAAATGAATCCCACTTCCGAGAAACAACGGGCGAAAAATCGACGAGGATGGGATTCGAACCCACGTGTGCAGAACACAATGGATTAGCAGTCCATCGCCTTAACCACTCGGCCACCTCGTCGCACAAATTTTTGTGTCAATACGTCTTAATTCGTTTTGCACCCATGAACTGATGGAAATTATTTGCCTCTTTCTCTTCAACCAGGTGTTCAACAGGGGGAAATGGAGCGATGGTGGTCTCGTGTTGAGCATCACTGCTTTTGAGACCGTTGGCTCCGGTTCGATTCCCGGCCATCGCAGTAATAGTTGAATAGGATGTTTTTGCGCGACATCCTGAGTTTCAAATTGAGGAAGACTGGTCAACTGTTTCTCATTCAGAATTTATACGGATTATCTAAGTGAGGTGTTTAAGATGCGAAAAAGTGTAGATATTGTAGGCGTGGTGTTGATGTTACCTGTTGTGGGTCAGTCTAAAACGAGAGGTCATCATCTTAGAATATGAGGCTGCAAATTTACAAAAGATTTAAAGAAAAACTACTTCTCCCAAAGGGTTTTAATTCTGTGGAATTCACTTCCTGAGAGTGTGGTGGATGCAGGGACAGTGAGAAAGTAAAGGAGGACTTAGAGAGACTTTTATTGGTAATGAGTTGAAGGGTTCTGGAGAACGGGCAGGACGGTGGCGTTGAGGCCATTCTGTTTGATCAGGCAAGATCACATGGAAGGTTTTACGCCCAAGAGGCTAAATTGCATATCCCAGCTCCAATGTTATGTGTTCTCGGGAGGAGGTGTTCTGGCTGATATCTCAATCGATCTCTTGTTCCGTAACATTTCAGGTAGCAGATGATGAACACTTCAGTCATGATCGAATGGCGGGCAGACTCGATGGGTCGAATGGCGTAACACTGCTCACATATCTGAAGAATCTATCGTTTGCGCGGCTTCATGACTTTCTAACTGAGGGAAAGAAATTGTTTCCAACTCAGAATTTGTGCGCAATTATGGGGGGAAGTGAATTAAGTAACTTTCTCGTCATTTTCTAAAGTGGTTTCAATATGGAAAGTGTTCGATTATTCACAACCCCAAGTCCCAAACACTAAAAATCACAGCATTTTTCCGTCACCCTCATAAAGTGGATCAAACAGAGACACAACAGGTACGTTACAGACGAGGATTGGATTCGAACTCAAGTGCGCAGAGCACAAAGGTTTCTTGTGCATCCCCTTAACCACGTGGTACAACTCCTTACTTCATGGAACTTTAATGTCTGACCTTCTCACAGACAAGTGACCGAAGCAACCCTCCAGTGCACAAACAGGAGGATGTTCATCCAGGAGAGGTGGCAGAAGGTAATTATGGGAGAAGTCAACCCGGTATCCTCGACTGTACTGTGGATAGCCGAAGAAGAACTGGTGTCAAATAGCGGTTAAGCCCCAAACCCGTCTGCCTTCGTTCCTCCGTCCTCTAACCCAACTCGCTGCAATCTGGCCTGACAACTTGGAATAGATTGTCACATCAGTGATTGCAGATCCATCTCGGAAAAATAAGGCCCACGTCCGAGAAAAGTGGATTTAAAATCAACGAGAATGGAATTCGAACACATGTATGTAGAGTACAATGGATTAGTAGTCCATCGCCTTAACCACTCGGCCACCTCGTCCCACAACTGCACATGTCAACAGGTTTTAATTCGTTTTGCATCCATGAACTGATGGAATGTATCTGCTTCCTTCTATTCACCTGGTGTTCAACATTGGAAATGCAGCGATGGTGGGAGAGTGGTGAGCAAAGTTTTCTTCCAAGCAGTTGTTCCAGTTCGATTCCCGGTCATCGATCTAATAGTTGAATCGGATGTTATTGTGCGACATCGTGAGTTTTAAACTGAGGAAGACTGGTCCACAGTTTCTCACTCAGAATGTATGCGTAATTATCTAATTGAGATGTTCAAGGTACCAAAGGTATGTAAAAAGTTGACGTGGAGCTGTTGCTTCCTCTTGTGGGGCATTCTAAAACGAGAGGTCATGCTCTTAGAATAACAGATTGCAATTTTAAAAAAGAATTGAGGAAAAACTACTTATCCCAAAGGGTTTATGATTCCGTGGAATTCGGTACCCCAGATTGCGTTGGATGGAGGGAGAGTGAGTAAGTTTAAGGAGGAGGTAGAGAGATTGTATTGGTAAGGAGTTCAAGGGATACGGAGAACGGGAAGACGGTGGAGTTGAGGCCAGGGTGGGATCAGCCAACATCACATGGAAGGTGTTAGGCTCAGGAGGCTAAATTGCCTACCCCCGCTCCGAGGTCATGCGTTCTAGGGTGAAAGTGTTCCTGCTGATAACGCAATCGACCTCTTCGCCTGTAACATTGTAGGTCGCAGATGGGGAATATATCAGCCATAATAGAATGGCTGGGCAGACTCGATGGGTCTAATGGCTGAAGTCTGCTTCTTTATTTTATGAACTTACTTTTTGCGCGACTTTGTGAGTTTCAAACTGAGAGGACGGAACTGTTTCTAACTCAGAATTTATACGCAATTAGGTCAGGGAGTGAAATAAGTAGCTTTCTAACCTTTTTATAATGTGGTTTCAACATGGACAGTGTTCGTCGAATTCACCACCCGCCAAGCCCGTGAACCAAAGCAAAAAATCACAGCATTTGTACTTCATGCTCATGAAGTGGACCAAACAGAGACACAACAGACACATTACAGACGAGGATGGGATTTGAATCCACGTGTGCAGAGTACAATGGATTATTGTGCGTCTCCTTAACCACATGATACAACTCATTTACTTCAATGGAATTTTAATATGCGATCTTATTACAGGCAAGTAGCCAAAGAACCCCTCCAGTCTACAAACAGGAGGAGGTTCATCCTGGAGAGGTGGGTGAGGAGAATTATGGGAGACGTCATCCCGGTAACCTCAACTGTACTGTGGGTAGCCGAAGAACTCGTGTCACGGTGCGGTTCCATTGACAACGTATCCAGAGGCACATATAGTGACGAAGACTGACAGGTTCAGAATGTCTCTTACACTATCACACATTACCCGAGAGTGACAGGAATCCCCCATTTACAAACGGGACCAGAGAAGGGCAGAGAGAATGCACGTCACTCCCACATACAACATGTTGACGGATTCAACACAACCAAAATATAAGAAAAGATCATCACCACATATTATCTTCTTCGAAATCCCGCCGTACCAACTTTAATATAATAAAAACATTTTTTATCAGTTGTGTCTCACTCTAATCTGTGAACTTCGCTCTACCAGAGTGTGTTGACATCTACTGGCCACGACACAGAACCGCAACAGAGCGCGGGAGATTCACATGAACTGTCGGTGATAGAATGTGATCGGGTGGACGGAGAGGTGTTAGAAGTATGTAAAATTTAAACAATCTATATTCATGCATTTCCCAATGGAATTGGTGGAATTTGGAAGTGTTTATCTTGAGGATCAATTGAGCAGAGACTTTAAAGCATTTTATCTGTGGTTCCCTCTGTGTGAGCTATGCAACATTGTACTGTGTCATGCTGTCTCCTTCATTCCTGGGACGAGACTGCAAGAAGGATTCTGAAAGGTATTTGCTGCAAAGCAAACAGGAACGTGCGTGATGTTTACTTTTGCTGTGAGGTAGAATGTAAATAGCAGAGAATAGCCTCGATTCCTCGACCTCGGGCTAATGGCCCAGCACGCTTCCGCTGCGGCACTCTGCTCCTTAAACCAGGAGCTACAACATTACTGCCTGGCTGTAGCCACACATCTATTCACTTCCACATTTGTTCTTTCAACAAGAATACACGTTTGAGCACACTGATTCTGGTCAGCATAGTTCAGATAATTTACTTTCGTGCTGAACGGTTGTTCTGTGAAGGGGATGTGATTTATTCTGTGACGTTGTTCTGATGAGAAACTGGGGAATGACTGGAATCATCTTCATAGAAGGAAGTTCGGGACGGCAGTTTCACCTCTCTGGGAACATTGATCACGCTCTTACGCTTTGCTTCAAGTCCGACCCCAGAGAAGACAACTACGAGCAAAGTGGCGCAGCGGACGTGTGCTGGACCCCTAACCCAGAGGTCGATGGATCTAAACCAGCCTCTGCTATTTATATTCTCACTCACACGAAACGGAAACAAGTTGCTACATGTCAGCAGCACATCTGCCTTTTTCTTTATTAGTATCAAAGTTTTGCTTTCAGCCTGATCCGCTCTTTGGCACCGGTTCTTCAGCTACCCACAGTACAGTCGAGGAGACTAAGTTGAGTTCTCCCAGAACATTCTTCTGGCTCCTCAAGTGGATGAACGTTCACCTGATTGGACACTGGAGGGGTTCTTCGGCTACTTGTCCGTGAAAGCAGTACCGGAAGCAGCTGTGGAGAGAGATTGCAGTCGCCAGAATGCAACTCTCCATATGTACACTTCACGTCGCTCAGATCTTAGACTCTCAATAGCTTCGTGTGAGGAAGAGGTAGAGCGGGAATTCGGTTCTTGTTGATTGGAGCAAACTGTTCAATGCAGCGACGAGAAGCTCCTTCACCCCCAGCGGGTTGGATAAGGATGGCACTCAGATAAGGGCTCTGGCTAGGGATTAAAAGTAGGGAAAGCATCTATTGTTTGAAATGAAATGACGATGAAGATAGAATTTATGTCGATTTGCGAGTGGATCTTAGTTTGGACGACAGCCGAGTGGTCTAAGTTGCTGCGTTGAGATCGAAATCTCTACAAGAGGCGTGGGTTCGACCCCCACAACTGATATTGCCTTTTTTCTCCATGAGGTAAAATTTCTCCAGCAAGATTTTCAACATCAGGAAGATCCAATACCTCCCTTTCAGTGGAAAAGCGTTGGTCTCAGGACATGAGATTCTTGTTTAAATACGCACAGCAAGACCACACAGGCAAAAGCGCAGTTAATGCCTCGATAATCTGCTTCAGTGACTCTGGTTGAGGAATTAATATTGAGCACAGGACTCCGGGTAAAATTCGTCTTATCTTCTTGTAAATAGTCTGGCTGGTTGGAGTGATTACATCCGTCTGAGAGGGGAAGTTGGAAACTCGGTTTCTATTGTGATTTACTGCTGGATAAAACTTTATTTCCTTATTGGCCCCCTGTGAGGTATTACTGGATATCGTTATTTCTCTATATTGCCCCTCTGTTGGGTACTATTGGATAACGTTTCCAGTCCAGCTTTGACAAATGGTCACCTGGACTCGAAACGTTTGCTCTTTCCTCTCCCTACAGATGCTGTCAGATCTGCTGAGACTTTAAGGCATTTTCTCTGTGGTTCCCTATGTGTGAGCTTTACAATGTTGTACTGCGTCATGCTGTCTCCTTCATTCTTGGGACTAATGTCGGGATGAGACTGCAAGAATGTTTATGATAGGTATTTGCTGCAAAGCAAACAGGAACGTGTGTTATGTTTTCTTTTTGTGTCAGGGAGAATGTAAATAGCAGAGAACTACCTCGATTCCTCGACCTCGGGCTAATGGCCCAGCACGCTTCCGCTGCGGCACTCTGCTCCTTAAACCAGGAGCTACGATTTTACTGCCCTGCGGTAGCCACACAGCTATTCACTTCCTCATTTTTTTTCTTTCAACTAGAACACACGTTTGAGCACAGTAATTCTGGTCAGCATATTTCAGATAATTTACTTGCGTTCTGAATGTTGTTCTGTGAAGGTGATGTGATTTCTTGTGTGACGTTGTTCTGATGATAAAGTGGGGCGTGACTGGAATCACCTTCATAGAATGAAGTTCGGGGCGGCAGTTTCACCTCTCTGGGAACATTGATCACGCTGTTATTGATTTCTTCAAACATTGCCTCAAGTCCGACCCCGGACAGAGTCAACCACGAGCAGCGTGGAGCAGCGGCCCATAACCCAGTGGTCGATGGATCGAAACCACTCTCTGCTATATATATTCTCAATCACACCAAACGAAAACAAGTCGCTATTTGTCAGCAGCACATCTACCTTTTTCTTTATTAGTATCAACGTTTTGCTTACAGTCTGATCCGCTCTTTGACACCTGTTCTTCAGCTACCCACAGTATAGTCGAGGTGACAAAGTTGACTTCTCCCAGAACACTCTTCTGGCGCCTCTCCTGGATGAACGTTCTCCTGTTTGGAAAAAGGAGGGATTCTTCGGCTACTTGTCTGTGAAAGCAGCACCGGGAGCAGCTGTGGAGAGAGAATGCAGTCGTCAGGATGCAACTCTCCAATTGGATACTTCACGTCGCTCAGATCTTAGGCTTTCAATATCTTCGAGTGAGGAACAGGTAGAGCGGGAATTCGTTCCTGGTTGATTGGAGCAAACTGATCAATGCAGCAATGAGGAGCTCCTTAACCCTCAGCGGCCTGGACA
Organism: Scyliorhinus torazame; assembly: GCF_047496885.1. NCBI lineage: Eukaryota > Metazoa > Chordata > Chondrichthyes > Carcharhiniformes > Scyliorhinidae > Scyliorhinus > Scyliorhinus torazame. Next base: position 48,825,806 of record NC_092730.1, read on the forward strand.
AGGATGACACTCAGATACAGGACTCTGGCTGGTGTTCAAAAGGAGGATAAGCATATCTTGTTTGAAATGGAATGACGATGAAGATAGAATTGGAGACGATGTGTGCACGGATCTTAGTTTCGGCGACAACGCATCAGGGTGACCGAGCGGTCAAAGGTTCAGGTCGCAGTCTCTTCTGGAAGCGTGGGTGCGAATCCCACTCCTGATATTGACCTTTCCCCCACGAGGTTAATTTTCTCCAGCGAGATTTTCAACCTCACGAATGTCCAATACCTTCCTTTCAATGGAAAAGCGTTGGTCTCAGGACATGAGATTCCCGCTTAAATACGCACAGCAAGACCACACAGGCAAAAGCGCAGTTAATGACTCGATAATCTGCTTCAGTGACTTTGGTTGAGGAATTAATATTGATCCCAGGACTCCGGGTAAAATTCGTCTTCTCTTGGAAATAGTCAGGCAGGTTCGATTGTTCACATCCGCCCGAGAGGGGAAGATGGGAACTTAGTTTCTATTGTGATTTGTTGCTCGATAAAGCTTTAGTTCCTTATATGCCCCATGTGAGTTATTAATGGATATCGTTATATATCTATATTGCCCCTTTGTGGGGTACTACTGGATATCGTATCCGGTCCAGCTTTGACAAAGTGTCATCTGGACTCGAAACGTTAACTCTTTTCTCTCCCTACAGATCTGGTCAGTCTTGCTGAGACTTTAAAGCATTTTCTCTGTGGTTCCCTCTGTGTGAGCTTTACAATGTTGTAATGTGTCATGCTGTCTGCTTTATCCTGGGTTTAATGTCGGGATGAGACTGCAAGAAAGTTTCTGATAGGTATTTGCTGCAAAGCAAACAGGAACGTGCGTTATTTTTACTTTTCGTGTCAGGGAGGATGTAAATAGCAGAGAATAGCCTCGATTCCTCGACCTCGGGCTAATGACCCAACACGCATCCGCTGCGGTACTCTGCTCCTTAAACCAGGAGCGACAACATTACTGCCCTGCGGTAGCCACACAGCTATTCACTTCCTCATTTTTTCTTTCAACAAGAACACACGTTTGAGCACACTGATTCTGGTCAGCATAGTTCAGATAATTTACTTTCGTGCTGAATGGTTATTCTGTGAAGGGGATGTGATTTCTTCTGTGACGTTGTTCTGATGGGAAAGTGGGGAGTGACTGGAATCACCTTCATAAAATGAAGTTCGGGGCGGCAGTTTCATCTCTCCGGGAACATTGATTACTCTGTTACTGATTTCTTCAAGCTTTGCCTGTATTTATAGAACGAATACACAAACAATGAAGCGGGAGAATGTATTAAATCAGAGATTGGATATTCTTGTAACCAATACGGCTGTAATGGGAATCCTTCATTTTCCGATAAATCGGGATGAACAGATCGCTCAGTCAGAAATCAGATATCTGGGGATTTAAATGTGATTACTACAGTGATAATATTAACCATGTTAATGTTATTTTGCTCCAATTGAAACGTATCACGAATACCTCGTTAACTTGTTGCACAACTTGTTTCAGCCATGAGATGGCAGCAGTGCGCAATAGTTTCGGTCTCCTGATTGTGTCCACAGATCTCGATAGGAATGGAGCTGCTGCTTCCCGGGGAGCTGCCAAGCAAGAGGCACAGATACTGACCAACTGCACCCGCTCCAAATAGATTCCCCAAATTACTGAACAAAACAAAAACAAGCACAAATCATATTTTAAGAAACTATGACAGTGACTCTGAAAACAATACACCATCACCTCTGAAAGAATCGATTTGCTGGAACTAATTAAAGATGAACCGTTTCAATATCAGCCGTAGTTCCTTACCAGTTCTCAGACAGGCACCGACTAGTTAGAAGTTTGCTTCACTTTTCAAGGTCTGGCTCAATAAAATCAATCACAGGCCCATGATCTGCTTTCCTCCTGTTCTCAGACACATCCACTTTGTACAAGGGCGCACTAACTGGTTTTCAGAGTCAGACTGCAGTCACTTCCTTCTCCCTCGATCCCTTTATCCCAGAACCACCTCACAACCAGGAATGGAACTTCTCACAGAGCCAAGAATGGAATAGTTTGTCGATTCTTCCACTGATTCAGGACCGCCCATCGCCAGGATGTATTCGTCCAAAAGAGTTGGGATGAAATAGGGCTGTGTTTCACTGTATCCAATCAGTCCCCGGAGAAGCACAAAAACAGTGAGTGAGGGAGAGAGAAAGAAACAAAGAAACAGATAGAGAGATAAAATATGTTCCATTTCTAACACGATCTTTTTACCCAAAAAAACATTCAGCTGAATGAAACCGAACCACGTTTCCATTCGCTGCCGTTGCTGCTTCTCCTTCCAAACGTTGCAGGAAACGTTATTATTTATTGATTGTTGTTTTGAGTGCGAGGTTTTTTACATTTCGTTCAGTTTCCAAAACAGATGCTGAACATCTGACTGACTCAAACCGTTCATTTACAAACATTCCAATTCATTATCGAGTCAGTGGCTTGCGCGGGGAGTTTAGCAAACACTTCGAAACACAGTCGCTGCGAGCAGAGTTCGAACCAGCGTGGGGAAGCCCCACGGGATTTCAAGTCTAACGCCTTTACCACTCAGCCATCGCAGCTGTGTCTAGTGTGCCATTCATTAGTAATTTGGTCGATAGAATACATTCTAAAACCAGCCTGGAATCACTCCAGGAAGTTATTGCATTCAAACGATCAACAGGGCCCCGGTGTTTATGTGAGGAGGGGTTGAATCTTCGTGGAAAATGACCATTGGATTTGGAGAGAGGCCTTGAGAGACTCGAAAACCTCAGCTCCCTAAACGCACAATTCCACCGATTAAATAGATTGTGGAACAACATCAGTTACATTGGAAATATATTAGAAATTCAAATGGAACAGGACCACACTTTACAGTCTGGAAGAAAATTTAAATGATGAAATCTAGAAATTACAGCACAGAAGGAGGCCTCTGCAGGCCGAACGGTCACCTGATGACGCAACTAAAATGGTCACGTGTCGGGATTTCGGCAGTTCCCCGGATCGTGGTCAGAGCACAAGCCAGGAGGTGCTGCTCAATTATTAAGTCAGTTATTTTTTATTACATGTCATTGGTCGTCAGTCATTGAGAGACCAGCATTCCTACATGGTATCAGGAGTGGGCAGAACGTCTTCACCGCATCAACATGCTTGTATCACAGAATCGTAGAATATCCAGCTCAGAAGTAGGCCATTCGGCCCAACAAGTCAGCACTGACCTTCCGAATGAGCACCGCAGCAACTCTCTTCAAGAAGAGGTTTAATAGACAGTGCACCAGCAGCCCGGCTAGCTCAGTCGGTAGAGCATGGGACTCTTAATCCCAGGGTCGTGGGTTCGAGCCCCACGTTGGGCGCTTTCTTGTTATTATCTGAAAATATTGATGCTGAACGAACTGTCTTCATAACAGGAACACAAGGTTATGTCCCTTGACTGGGAATCCAGAGGTCTCAAGGAACCTCGTGACAAAATTTAATAAATATGTAATTAAAATTTCGTCTCAGAAACGGCGCAGAAAGGTTCTGCTTCCGACGGATCTTACTTCCACAACTGGGAACACATTACACAACAGATAATGATTTGACACAACTACAGTGAAGATCTGTCACCGGCAGTGTCACGGTTCCATGGCAGAGAGCACGGCTACACAGCAGAGAGCTCAGTTACACAGCAAGATATAATGTTACAAACAGGGTCTCTCTGTGTGCAGCAGAAAACACATTTTCCTAAAAAAAAACAGTTTCTCCATCTCGGCACCTTTTCTGTGTGTCATTGTATGTGTGTCCTGATAGTCTCTTCCTGATTTTTTGTGTATCTTTCTCTGTCTGTTACAGCAGTCCTGCTGTTACGTATTAATCTCACTTTTCCCAAACAGTAATTGTGATTGATAGATACAGAAACATTTCCAAACTGACATTCAGTACCAATGTCTGATAGAGACTGAAACCCACCCTCACATACAGTCCAGACATTGACTCATAATGAAGGAATCCTGCTCTCACAAACTATTGAGACTGAGGTGCAGAGTGTTCCCTCCACTCGCGAATACTACCTGTGATTTACAGAGACAGAACACATCTCAGTCAGGTGAGTAGCAGAGTTTGATGGGTACGACATGTATTCCACAATCACCTTCTCTGCGCCAGATAATCAGATGCAGACGACATGCGGCGTCTGTGTTGGTTTAACAAGGGTTTTACCCAAGAACAGAAACAGATTTACACAATATCAGGGTATAAGACGTAGGAGCAGAAGTAGGCCATTCAGCCCATCGAATATGCTCCGCATTTCAATGAGATCATGCTTGATCTGATATATGACGTGTTATGGCCTTATACGGTGGCATATTATCACAGTGGTTACCTCACAGAGCCAGCGATCCGGGTTCAATTCCAGCTTTTGGTCACTGACTGTGTGGAGTTTGCACTTTCTCCCCGTGTCTGTGTGGGTTCCCTCCGGGTGCTGCGATTTCCTCGCACAGTCCAAATGTGTGCGGGTTAGGTGGAGTGTCCATGCTAAATTGCCCCTTAGTGTTCAGAAGGTTGGGTGGTGTTACAGGGATGTGATGGGGACACAGAGGCTCTTTCAGAATATCGTTGCCGAGTCCATTGGAAGAATGGCCTCCTTTTACATTTTAATGATCTCATGATAATACTCATGTCCACTTTCCCGGCATTTTATCTCTAGATTTCACGATGAACCTTTAAAACCAGCAATCCCACCAAGCCTCAGGTAGCGGTAACTCCTCAATGGTCGTTAATTTCCCGGCTGTCAGTCATTTGGCCAGTCTTAGAACATAGAACATAGAACATAGAACAATACAGCGCAGTACAGGCCCTTCGGCCCACGATGTTGCACCGAAACAAAAGCCATCTAACCTACACTATGCCATTATCATCCATATGTTTATCCAATAAACTTTTAAATGCCCTCAATGTTGGCGAGTTCACTACTGTAGCAGGTAGGGCATTCCACGGCCTCACGACTCTTTGCGTAAAGAACCTACCTCTGACCTCTGTCCTATATCTATTACCCCTCAGTTTAAAGTTATGTCCCCTCGTGCCAGCCATATCCATCCGCGGGAGAAGGCTCTCACTGTCCACCCTATCCAACCCCCTGATCATTTTGTATGCCTCTATTAAGTCTCCTCTTAACCTTCTTCTCTCCAACGAAAACAACCTCAAGTCCATCAGCCTTTCCTCATAAGTATTTCCCTCCATACCAGGCAACATCCTGGTAAATCTCCTCTGCACCCGCTCCAAAGCCTCCACGTCCTTCCTATAATGCGGTGACCAGAACTGTACGCAATACTCCAAATGCGGCCGGACCAGAGTTCTGTACATCTGCAACATGACCTCCCGACTCCGGAACTCAATCCCTCGACCAATAAAGGCCAACACTCCATAGGCCTTCTTCATAACCCTATCAACCTGGGTGGCAACTTTCAGGGATCTATGTACATGGACACCTAGATCCCTCTGCTCAGCCACACTTTCAAGAACTTTACCATTCGCCAAATATTCCGCATTCCTGTTATTCCTTCCAAAGTGAATCACCTCACACTTCTCTACATTAAACTCCATTTGCCACCTCTCAGCCCAGCTCTGCAGCTTATCTATATCCCTCTGTAACCTGCTACATCCTTCCACACTATCGACAACACCACCGACTTTAGTATCATCTGCAAATTTACTCACCCACCCTTCTGTGCCTTCCTCTAGGTCATTGATAAAAATGACAAACAGCAACGGCCCCAGAACAGATCCCTGTGGTACTCCACTTGTGACTGTTCTCCATTCTGAACATTTCCCATCAACCACCACCCTCTGTCTTCTTTCAGCTAGCCAATTTCTGATCCACATCTCTAAATCACCCTCAATCCCCAGCCTCCGTATTTTTTGCAATAGCCTACCGTGGGGAACCTTATCAAACGCTTTGCTGAAATCCATATACACCACATCAACTGCTCTACCCTCGTCTACCTGTTCAGTCACCTTCTCAAAGAACTCAATAAGGTTTGTGAGGCATGACCTACCCTTCACAAAGCCATGCTGACTATCCCTGATCATATCATTCCTATCTAGATGATTAGAAATCTTGTCCCTTATAATCCCCTCCAAGACTTTACCCACTACAGACGTGAGGCTCACCGGTCTATAGTTGCCGGGGTTGTCTCTGCTCCCCTTTTTGAACAAAGGGACCACATTTGCTGTCCTCCAGTCCTCTGGCACTATTCCTGTAGCCAATGATGACATAAAAATCAAAGCCAAAGGTCCAGCAATCTCTTCCCTGGCCTCCCATAGAATCCTAGGATAAATCCCATCAGGTCCCGGGGACTTATCTATTTTCAGCCTGTCCAGAATTGCCAACACCTCTTCCCTACGTACCTCAATGCCATCTATTCTATTAGCCTGGGGCTCAGCATTCTCCTCCACAACATTATCTTTTTCCTGAGTGAATACTGACGAAAAATATTCATTTAGTATCTCGCCTATCTCTTCAGACTCCACACACAATTTCCCATCCCTGTCCTTGACTGGTCCTACTCTTTCCCTAGTCATTCGCTTATTCCTGACATACCTATAGAAAGCTTTTGGGTTTTCCTTGATCCTTCCTGCCAAATACTTCTCATGTCCCCTCCTTGCTCGTCTTAGCTCTCTCTTTAGATCCTTCCTCGCTACCTTGTAACTATCCATCGCCCCAACCGAAACTTCACACTTCATCTTCACATAGGCCTCCTTCTTCCTCTTAACAAGAGATTCCACTTCCCTGGTAAACCACGGTTCCCTCGCTCGACGCCTTCCTCCCTGTCTGACCGGTACATACTTATCAAGAACACGCAGTAGCTGATCCTTGAACAAGCCCCACTTATCCAGTGTGCCCAACACTTGCAGCCTACTTCTCCACCTTATCCCCCCCAAGTCACGTCTAATGGCATCATAATTGCCCTTCCCCCAGCTATAACTCTTGCCCTGCGGTGTATACTTATCCCTTTCCATCATTAACGTAAACGTCACCGAATTGTGGTCACTGTCCCCAAAGTGCTCTCCTACCTCCAAATCCAACACCTGGCCTGGTTCATTACCCAAAACCAAATCCAACGTGGCCTCGCCTCTTGTTGGCCTGTCAACATATTGTTTCAGGAAACCCTCCTGCACACACTGTACAAAAAACGACCCATCCTGGAAATGACATACATTGATCCAGTTCTAAAATAAATTAAGTCGCTCTAGTCCCTGATGACCATAGGCCCTTTGAGTCTAAGATCTGACTGGTGGTGATTTAACCTGAGGATCACCATACTTCAGGCGAGGATCAATAATAATAATACTAATAATCACTTATTGTCACAAGTAGGCTTCAATCAAGTTACTGTGAAAAGCCCGGAGTCGCCACATTCCAGCGCCGGTTCGGAGAGGCTGGAACGGGAATTGTGAGATGGCGGGGTTTTCATGTTTCAAGTCGAGTATAACCGTGTGATCTCTATCTAATTAATTTGGTTTTGCTTCTGCTAATCTTGTCTCACAGTGAGGCAAACCTCACTGATTTGATAGACGAGTAATCGTTCTTCAGTCTTGTCATTGTCGGACCCGCTGAATATGGAGGCATATCCTGTGTGGCAGGATTTAGCTCCAACTCAAGCTATAAGTTTGTGGATGATACCACTGCGGTAGGTCGTATCGCAAACAATGACGAATCAGATGCAGGAGGTAGATAAATCACATGGTTGCATAGTTCACTGTCATGTGAGTGTACATTTAAGACATGTAAGTTTAAGCAATGCACATTTAAGAAAACAGTGATGTCAGAGAGTGGGTGGAGCTGGGCTTTAGGTCAGCCATTTTGCAGATTTTTACTTTCAGTTTAAAAAGCAGTTTGTGTGTGTCTGTGTGTTTCCAGAGAGCTGCAAGTTTGAAAAGAGATTGGGAGTGTCTTCGTTTGCAGGGTGCTGGATCTCTGACATAAAAGACCATCTCTGGACCATTTGGGTGATTTAAACTGATAATTGTAAAGCCTTCAACCTGATGTGATTCTGTTTAAAGGTGTTAAGTATCTTGGAAGTTTGAAGGAACATTTTAAGGAATTGTTTCTGTTGCGATATTTTCTGAGTTATCTTTGAAGTAAGGGGCGTTAAGAGATCCAATGTTTATTTAAGATGTTAAGTTGAGTTCATGGAATAAACAGTGCTTTGTGTTTAAAAGCCCACGAGTCCATAATTGTATAATAATAATACACCAAGGGAAAAAGCCGTGTGCCAGGAAAAGCAACAAATCCATTAAAGGGAGAGGTTGGTTGAACTCCATGATACATTTTGGGGTTCTGAAAACGCCTCACCCATAGAAATTGGGGGCCCGTCCGGGATAAAAGTCTATCTATTGGATTGGCTTTTGTGAACTTAAAGACAGTGAAGGATTGTTCCTTTTCCGGTGTGGTATTTTAGTTTACGTGGGGAGAGTGTTGTGAACAATGGTTCTTTCAGAGGCTCAGAAGTTTTTGTGGGTGGAGAATGTCACACGAAGTACTTTACGGGCAGAAACGAACAGCAGACTGTTAGATTTGGCAAGAACATTGCAGTTAACCTTACCTGACAAAATGCGAAAAGATGAAGTAATTATGGCGGTGGTTAAGCATTTAAATTTGCATGCGATAGAGTTTGACTCATTGGAAATGGCAAAAATTCAGTTGCAAATTAAACAAATGGAACATGAGAAAGAATGAAAGCGGCTTGAATATGAGAGGGAGAGAGAGGAAAAAGAAAGAGAAAGAGAGAGAGAGAGGAAAAAGAAAAGGAGAGAGCAGAAAGGCGAAAAGAAAGAATAGTCCGAGCAGAACAAAAAGAAAAATAAATGGAAATACAGAGGAGGGAAAAAGATAAAGAGAGCGAGTTTGAACTTCAGAAAATGGCCATGAAACATGACAATCAGTTAACATTGGCAGACGTAAAGGGAAACGTACAGCTGGATGATAGTGATGAGGATAGTGTGAAAGCGCGTCATAGTCGAAGGCTTGGTGGGAAACTATTTAAATATGTCCAAGCACTGCCACGGTTTGACGAGAAGGAAGTGGAAGCCTTTTTCATTTCATTTCAGAAGGTAGCTAAACAAATGAAATGGCCACAGGACATGTGGGCGTTACTGATTCAAACAAAGCTGGTAGGTAGAGATAGTGAAGTGTTTGCATCACAACCGGAGGTGGAATCTGGAACGTATGAGCAGGTGAAGAAACCCATCTTAAGTGCATCTGAGCGAGTGCCTGAAGCTTACAGACTAAGGTTTAGAAATTTAAGGAAAGAATTTGGTCAAACATACATGGAGTTTGAAAGGCTGAAACAGAGTAATTTTGATAGGTGGATAAGGGCTTTGAAAATAGACCAAATGTATTAAGTTCTCAGAAAATTATACTTTTGGAGGAGTTTAAAAATTCAATTCCTGATGTAGTGAGAACTCATGTGGAAGAACAGAAGGTTAGAGCTGCGAAATTAGTATCGGAAATGGCAGATGATTATGAATACGTTCATAAATCAAAGATTGTTTTCCGACATCAGTTTCAGCCGATGAGGGATAGAAACTGGGGACATGAGAAATACTCAAGTGGTAAAGGTAAAGGTGATATGATGGGAGACAATAAAGGGAGTGTACCTCTGATTAAAAAAGAAATCCAGGAGGGTGGAAAAGAAATGAAAAGTTTCAAATGTTTTCACTGTAATAAACTAGGCCATTAAAGTCACAGTGTTGGTGGTTGAAGACAAGCACTGAGAAGGGTGATGTGGTAAAACAGGATAAGACGGTGGGGTTTGTAAGAGTGTTAAAGGAAATCCCAAGGGACGCGAAGGAGGTGCAAACAATTGTACAGCCTGTTCAAGAAATAATTGTTAAGAAGGTGCCAGATGTATTTAAAGAATTTACTTGTGTGGGTAGAATTTACTTATGTGTATCAAGAGGAGCAGGTGAAGAAGTCACAATGTTTTGAGATACAGTGGCTAGTCAATCTTTAATGGTAAAAATGAGGAATTATGTAGTTTGGGAAGAATGTTGCCAGAAAAGGTGGTGATATGTGGAATTCAGGGTGAGAGGAGTCGCGTTCCATTGTATAAGGTGAGGATGGAAAGTCCAGTGAAGAATGGTGAAGAGGTAGTAGGAGTAATAGATAAACTATCTTGTCCAGGAATACAGTTTATCTTGGGTAATGATATACCTGCATCGCAGGTGGGAGTGATGCCTACTGTGGTTGATAAGCCAGTGGAAAATCAGTCAACTGAAGTGTTGAAGGACGAATATCCTGGGATTTTTCCGGTTTGTGTAGGAACAAGGTCGCAAAGTTACAGGTTAAGACAAGAGGACAAATCAAAGAGTAAAGGTGAAGTTGAAGTGCAATTATCAGCAACAATTTTTGATCAGATGGTTGAAAAAGAACAAGAACAGGTGGAGGATGAGGCGGATATTTTTAGTTCAGGAATATTTGCGGAGTTATAACAGAAAGATGTGGAAATAAAACGGATATATCAGAAAGCATATACGGAAGAGGAATCTGAGAGTATACCAGTGTGTTATTACCGTAAACATGATGGCCTGATGAGAAAATGGAGACCTGTACATATGCAGGCGGATGAAAAGTGGGCAGAAGATCATCAAGTAGAATTGCCGGTAGGGTATAGAAAGGAGGTGTTGCGAGTTGCACATGAGGTACCAGTGGGAGGTCATTTGGGAATAAGGAAAACACAAGCTAAAATCCAGAATTGTTTTACTCGCCTGGACTACATAAAGATGTAGTTAAATTTTATAAATCATGTCGCACATGTCAAGTGATAGGGAAACCTCAAGCAATGATAAAACCAGCGCCCTTAATACCCATTCCAGCATTTAAGGAACCTTTTACAAGGGTCCGAATCGATTGTGTAGGACCGCTTTCTAAAAAAAAAAGTGGGAATCAATATCTTTTGACTGTAATGGATGTGTCTACTAGGTTTCCAGAGGCCATTCCAGTACGTAATATTACAGCTAAAAGGATTGTGGAGGATTTACTTCATTTCTTTACTAGATATGGACTACCACCAGAAATTCAATCCGATCAAGGAACTAATTTTACTTCAAAGTTATTCAAAGAAGTTATGGATAGCTTAGGAATAAAACAATTTAAATCAACTGCGTCCCATCCAGAATCGCAGGGAGCGTCAGAAAGTTTGCATCAGACATTAAAGCCAATGTTGAGGCCGTATTGTCAAGATTAACCAGAGGATTGGGACAAATAAATCCCATTCGTATTGTTTGCAATTAGGGATGCACCTAATGAGTCTATCAAATTTAGTCCTTTAGTCCGCCTAAATTGATTAAGGAAAAATTGGTAGGTGCGAAATCGGAAATTACACTATTGGATTACATGCCAAATTTTAGGAAACGATTAAATAGAGCAGGTGAATTGCCTAGAAAGTTGTACAAAATGGAATGAAATGGGTAGCGGACAAGAAATCCAAAGTTCGTAGTTTTGCCAGTGGGGATAAAGTTGTTACCAGTGGCAGGGGAGCCTTTAAAAGCTAGGTTTTGTGGACAGTATCAGATTGAAAGGAAATTAAATGAGGTGAATTAAGTGGTAAAAACACCAGATAGAAGGAAGACTCACCGAGTGTGTCATGTGAATATGCATAAAAGGTACTTTGAAAGGGAAGGAGAGAAAAAGGAGGTTTTAATGATTCTAATTCAAAGTGACGAACCAAATCCAGATGACTGTGAATTTGACATCCTCAAATTAAATTGGATAATGAGGATGTTCTTAAAATTTGGTATGAATTGTTAAGTTCCCTTCCAGAGGAAAAACGAACTGACCAGAAAGAGTTATTGAAATCACATGGGCAAGTTTGTAGTGATAAATTGGGTAGTATTAAAATGGCTATACATGATGTAGCTGTAGGAAATGCTGTTCCTATCAAACAACATTCATATAGACTTAATCCTTTAAAATTGGCACAGGTTAACAAAGAGATTGAGACTATGCTTAAAATGGCATAAATGAAGTGGGTAGCAGCCAATGGAGCTCACCCATAGTGATGGTACCTAAACCAGACGGTACCCAACGGTTGTATGTGGACGATAGAAAGGTGAATGCAGTTAAAAGAACTGACTCTTACCCTATCCCACGTTTGAATGATTGCATTGAGAAAGTAGGACAATCTGCTTTTATTTACAACTTCCAGGTATGGAAAGAACATTTAAAGCATCGTATGGAGTTCTTCGATCGACTTCAGGTGGCGGGGTTGGTAATGAAACTAGCCGAAAGTGAATTTGCAGGAGCCCGAATCACTTTCCTTGAGGAGTTTCTGATACCCTCAAGAGGAAGGGAAATAATGCGATTTCTTCGAATGAGTGGATTTAATCGAACTTTAGTGCAAACGTTTTGTGGCGTGATTACTCCACTGATGGAATTGCTGAAGAAACGTAAAAATATTCAATGGACAGCGTACTTTCAACAGGCATTTGGCTGCCTGAAAGCTGTGATCACCAATGTTCCTGTATTGGAGAATTGCAAGGGACTATGTGGTCAGATTGAACTAAAGTATCTGATTCTAAAGAGAAATTCAGAGGAGTAGAGGAATTGATGGATCATTATCATAGAATTTACAGAGCAGAAGGAGGCCATTCAGCCCATCGAGTCTGCACCGGTTCTTGGAAAGAGCACCCTACCCAAGGTCAACACCGCCACCCTATCCCCATAACCCAGTAACCCCACGGGCAATTTTGGACACGAAGGGCAATTTATCATGGCCAATCCACCTAACCCGCACATCTTTGGACTGTGGGAGGAAACCGGAGCACCCGGAGGAAACCCACGCACACACGGGGAGGATGTGCAGACTCCGCACAGACAGTGACTCAAGCCAGAATCGAACCTGGGATCCTGGAGCTGTGAAGCAATTGTGCTATCCACAAGGCTACCGTGCTGCCCCCGTGCAGAGATCTCGTGCAGAGATTTTGTTCAAAGAGACTGTCAATCGAGAAGGATTTCGGTTGGAGGAAGAAGAACAAAGAAAAAATGGACTATATTCTTATACCTGTTTGCATGTGTTGTTTTTTTTTAAGCGAAAGTGTATATTTACTGTGTATATTTCTTAGTGAATGGTGCAAAAGTGAAAAATGAAACCATCTTGAAATTGAAGTTTTTTTTTCTTGGGTGGAGGTGTCATGTAAGAGTACCTTTAAGACATGGATGTTTGAGCAATGTACCTTTAAGAAAACAGTGATGCCAGAGAGTGGGTGGAGCTGGGCTTTAGGTCAGCCATTTTTCAGGTTTTTACTTTCAGTTTAAAAAGCAGCTTGCGTTTGTCTGTGTGTTTCCAGGGAGCTGCAAGTTTGAAAAGAGCTTGGGAGTGTCTGTGTTAGCAGGGAGCTGGATCTCTGACATAAAAGACCATCTTTGGATCATTTGGGTGATTTAAACTGATGATTGTAAAGCCTTTAACCTGATGTGATTCTGTTTCAAGGTGTTAAGTCTCTTGGAAGTTTGAAGGAACAGTTTAAGGAATTATTTAATGTTCCAATATTTCCTGAGTTATCTTTGAAGTAAGCTGTGGTAAGAGATCCAATGTTTATTTAAGATGTTCAGTTGAGTTCATGGAATAAACAGTGTTTTGTGTTTAAAAACCCACGTGTCCATAATTGTAATCCCACACCTAGGGAAAAAGCCATGTGCTAGGAAAAGCAACAAATCCATGAAAGGGAGAGATCGGTAGAACTCTCTGATACATTTTGGGGTTCGGAAAACGCCTCGCCCATAACAGTACCTAAAACAGCCTGTCTCTAAATATCGGAAAGACCAAGGAACTGATCATCGACGCCATGAAGCGTTGCACAACACACACACCCGTCTGCATCAATGGGTGCGAAGTGGAGATGGTCGATAGCTTTACAACTCTGGGGGTCGCCATCACCAACAGTCTGTCCTGGTCCACTCACGTTGATGCAACAATCTAGAAAGCCCAACATCGTTTCTACCTCCGAAGGAAGGACAAGAAACTCGTCATGTCTGCTTCGACTCTCACAAACTTCTAAAGATGCGCCATAGAGAGCATCCTATCGGGCTGCATCTCAGCTTGGTATGGCAACTGCCCGGTCCAACTTCGCAAGAAACTGCAATGTGGTGAACTCAGCCCAACCCATCACACAAGCTTGCCACCCGCACAGTGATTCTGTCTACAACTCCCGCTGCCGCAGGACAGCAGACAACATTATCAGAGACCCTCCCACCCAGGTTTTGACTTTTTACAGACTATTTCAACAGCCAGAAGGCACTGAAGTCTGAAGACCCGCACATCCAGACATAGGAACAGCGTCTTCCCCACAGCTACTAGACTCCTCAACAACTCTCCCTCGGACTGATCTGTTCCCTGTAAGAACACTATTCACGACGCCCTATGCTGCTCTTGCTCATGGATTTACTTTGTTTGTCCACTTGTTCCGCACTGTAACCAATCACTGTTTGTCGATGTAACATTTGGCAATGCACTGTGTCGATTATTCTTTTTTTGCCCACTCTGTATGTAATGTGTATATGCCTTGGTAGCAGAAAAATACTTTTCACTGTACTTCAGTACACGTGACAGTAAGCCAAATCAAAGTGGTTCCTCTCTCCCTACCCGATCAATTCATCTCAATCAGAACAAGACTGAATTTTGAATTCTCGCTTTTCCAACACAGCTCGATGCAATCCGGCCTCACAACCTGGAATGGATTTGCACGTCAGTGATTGCAGATCCATCATCGAAAAATGAGTCCCACTTCCGAGAAAACAGCGTATGAAAAATCGACTAGGATGGGATTCGAACGCCGTTACAGAGCGCAAAGGACTAGCAGTTCATCGCCTTCACCACTCGGCCACCTCAACCGACAAGTGCATGCGTCGAAACGTCTTAATTCGTTTTGCATCCATGAACTGATGGAAAATATCCGCCCAGAGTCCAAAGATGTGCAGGTTAGGTGGATTGGCCATGATAAATTGCTCTTAGTGTCCAAAAGTGCCCTTAGTGGTGGGTGGAGTTAGTGGGTTATGGGGATAGGGTGGGGGTGTTGACGTTGGGTAGGATGCTCTTTCCAAGAGCCGGTGCAGACTCGAAGGGCCGAATGGCCTCCTTCTGCACTGTAAATTCTATGATCTTTGACTCCAGCCCCGTGTTCATGTTGGAAATGCAGTGTTTTTCAATAAAATGAATTCCCATCACATTCAGGGACCTTTATGAATGGACTGATGTGAAACACTTCAATATTATTTCCAAGAGGTTTCCACACAGTGTGAAAGGCCCCCGCTGAAAGACTGGAATCAACCAGCATTTGACAACCAAAACAAACGCTCCCGGCTTCACAGAGGAATCCGTCGATCATCGGAACACACATTTCACGATGGACATTTTCTGATCATTCAGTTACAGGTTTCTACTCCTGCCTGGCTTTATTCCCCAGGAAATAGGGATTATATTCTTTCAGCGAGTCGTGAAAGTATACTTGGAGCAGATTAATGATAAATTATTGTGGTACGATGAGACTATTGCTGGTTGAAAGGTAAACTTTCCAGAAAGTGCCTTCATATTGTGGTTGATAGCAAATCGGCACCACATTTAAAACAAAACACAGCTTAACTCGTAAACTTAAATTAAACTAATTAATTAATTAGTGATGGCTGGTCAGGTGATGTGCTTGAGCTGCTTGATGTGGGAGCTGGCAGACCGCATTGCGAGCTGCAGCGACCACATCTGCAGTAAGTGTTGGCTGCTCGAAGAGCTCCGGCTCAGAGTTGATGAGCTGGAGTCTGAGCTTCAAACAATGAAGCACATCCGGGAGGGGGAGACTTACCTGGACACTGTGTTTCAGGAGGCAGTCACACCTGTCAGAGTAACTAGTTTAAATCCTGCCAGTGGCCAGGGACAGCAGGGTGTGACTGCAGGTCAGGCAGTTAAAGGGAACCAGCAGTCAGGAACTCAAGAGCCTCAGCCCTTGACCCTGTCCAACAGGTATGAGGCACTTGCTCCCTGTGTGGATGGCGAACAGGGCTGCAGGAAGGATGAGTCAGCTGACCAAGGCACCATGGTTCAGCAGGCCATTCAAGGGGAGGGAGTAAATAGGCAAGTTGTAGTTGTAGGGGATTATATTATCAGGGGAATAGATAGTATCCTTTGTGAGGAGGATAAAGAGTCCCGCATGGTACGTTGCCTGGTATATCTGACCGGCTTGAAAGGATACTGAGAGGGAGGGGGAGGATCCAGTTTTTGTGGCCGATGTCGGTACCAACAACATAGGCACGTCTAGGAAAGAGGACCTGTTTCGAGATTATAAAGAGCTAGGATTCAAATTAAAAAATAGGTCCTCAAGGGTCATAATCTCCGGATTACTGCCCGAGCCACGTGCAAATTGGCATAGGGAGGCAAGAATAAGGGAAGTTAACACGTGGCTGAAAGAGTGGTGTGGGAAAGAGGGGTTCCTTTTCATGGGACACTGGCATCAGCTTTGGGACAGGGAGGACCTATACCGTTGGGATGGTCTCCACCTGAACCGAGCTGGGACCAGTGTTCTGGCGAAAAGAGTAAATAGGGTGGTCAATAGGACTTTAAACTAAAGATTGGGGGGGGGGGATGGAAAGTCAGGGAACCAAGAGGTGAAGTAATCAGTGGGAAGCATAGCTGCTTAGGAATACAGAAAAGCACGAAAAGACAAAACTCAAGAGAGGTTACGATAGTCCCCATCCCACAAAATATGACACAGTGTATGGAAAGGCTCAGTAAACCAAGGTACACCACACTCAGAAAACAAAAAGGGACGGTCAATAGAGAATTAAAGGTGCTATATTTAAATGTGCGCAGTGTACGGAACAAGGTAGATGAGCTTGTGGCCCAGATTATGACTGGCAGGTATGACGTGGTAGGCATCACAGAGACATGGTTGCAGGGGGTTCAGGACTGGCATTTAAACATCCAGGGATTCACAACCTATCGAAAAGACAGAGAGGTGGGCAGAGGGGGCGGGGTTGCCTTGTTAATTAGGAATGAAATTAAATCAATAGCACTAAACGACATAGGGTCAGATGATGTGGAGTCTCTGTGGGTAGAGTTGAGGAACCACAAAGGCATAAAAAACATAATGGGAGTTACGTACAGGCCTCCAAACAGAGGTCAGGACCGGGGGCACAAAATGCACCACGAAATAGAAAGTGCATGTCAGAAAGGCAAGGTCACAGTGATCATGGGGGACTTCAATATGCAGGTGGACTGGATAAATAATGCTGTCAGTGGACCCAAGGAAAGGGAATTCATTGAATGTTTACAGGAGGGCTTTTTGGAACAGCTTGTGATGGAGCCCACGAGGGAACATGCCATACTGGACTTAGTGTTATGTAATGAGCCAGACTTGATTAAAGATCTTAAAGTAAGGGAGCACTTAGGAGTTAGGATTAGTGATCATAATATGGTAGAATTCAATCTCCAATTTGAAAGAAAGAAGGTAGAATCAGATGTAAAGGTGTTACAGTTAAATAAAGGTAACTACAGGGGCATGAGGGAGGAACTGGGTGAGAGAGAGAGGGGTGAGAGAGAGAGGGGGGTGAGAGAGAGAGGGGGGGTGAGAGAGAGAGGGGTGAGAGAGAGAGGCGGTGGGTGAGAGAGAGGGGGTGGGTGAGAGAGGGTGTGGGTGAGAGAGAGAGGGGGTGGGTGACGAAAATCGACTTGGAGCAGAGCCTAGTGGGAATGACAGTAGAACAGCAATGGCAGGAATTTCTGGGTGTAATTGAGGACACAGTACAGAGGTTCATCCCAAAGAAAAGAAAGATTATCAGAGGGGGGATTCGGCAGCCATGACTGACAAAGGAAGTAAGGGAATGCATCAAAGCAAAAGAGAAAGCCTATAAATGTGGCAAAGAGTAGTGGGAAGTCAGAAGATTGGGAAGGCTACAAAAACAAACAGAGGATAACAAAGAGAGAAATAAGGAAAGAGAGGATCAAATATGAAGGTAGGCTAGCCAGTAACATTAGGAATGATAGTAAAAGTTTCTTTAAATACATTAAATACAAACGGAAGGCAAAAGTTGACATTGGGCCGCTCCAAAATGACACTGGTAATCTAGTGATGGGAGACAAGGAAATAGCTGAGGAACTAAATAAGTACTTTGCGTCAGTCTTCACTGTAGAAGACATGAGTAAAAGCCCAACAATTCCGGAGAGTCAGGGGGCAGAGTTGAATATGGTAGCCATCACAAAGGAGAAAGTGCTAGAGAAATTAAGAGGTCTAAAAATTGATAAATCTCCGGGCCCAGATGGGCTACATCCCAGAGTTCTAAAGGAGATTGCTGAAGAAATAGTGGAGGCGTTAGTTATGATCTTTCAAAAGTCACTGGAGTCAGGGAAAGTCCCAGAGGATTGGAAAATCGCTGTTGTAACCCCCTGTTCAAGAAGGGAACAAGGATAAAGAGGGAGAACTATAGGCCAATTAGCCTAACCTCGGTTGTTGGCAAGATTCTAGAATCCATTGTTAAGGATGAGATTTCTAAATTCTTGGAAGTGCAGGGTCGGATTAGGACAAGTCAGCATGGATTTAGTAAGTGGAGGTCGTGCCTGACAAACCTGTTAGAGTTCTTTGAAGAGATAATAAATAGGTTAGACCAAGGAGAGCCAATGGATTTTATCTATCTTGACTTCCAAAAGGCCTTTGATAAGGTGCCTCACGGGAGACTGCTGAGTAAAATAAGGGCCCATGGTATTCGAGGCAAGGTACTAACATGGATTGACGATTGGCTGTCAGCCAGAAGGCAGAGAGTTGGGATTAAAGGTTCTTTTTCGGAATTGCAACCGGTGATGAGTGGTCTCCCGCAGGGTTCAGTGTTGGGGCCACAGCTGTTCTCTTTATATATTAACGATCTAGATGACGGGACTGGGGGCATTCTGGCTAAGTTTGCCGGTGATACAAAGATAGGTGGAGGGACAGGTAGTATGGAGGAGGTGAGGAGGCTCCAGAAAGATTTAGACAGTTTAGGAGAGTGGTCCAAGAAATGGCTGATGAAATTCAACGTGGGCAAGCGCGAGGTCTTGAACTTTGGAAAAAAAGAATAGAGGCATGGACTATATTCTAAACGGTGACAAAATTCATAATGCTGAAGTGCAAAGGGACTTGTGGGTCCTAGTCCAGGATTCTCTAAAGGTAAACTTGCAGGTTGAGTCCGTAATTAAGAAAGCAAATGCAATGTTGTCATTCATCTCAAGAGGCTTGGAATATAAAAGCAGGGATGTACTTCCGAAGCTTTATAAAGCATTAGTTAGGCCCCATTTAGAATACTGTGAGCAATTTTGGGCACCACGCCTCAGGAAGGACATACTGGCACTGGAGCGGGTCCAGCGGAGTTTCACACGGATGATCCCAGGAATGGTAGGCCTAACATACGATGAACGTCTGAGGATCCTGGGATTATATTCATTGGAGCTTAGGAGGTTGAGGGGAGATCTAATAGAAACTTACAAGATAATGAATGGCTTAGATAGGGTGGATGTAGGGAAGTTGTTTCCATTAGCAGGGGAGACTAGGACAGGGGGGCACAGCCGTAGAATAAAAGGGAGTCACGTTAGAATAGAGATGAGGAGAAATTTCTTCTGCCAGAGAGTGGTGGGTCTGTGGAATTCATTGCCACAGAGGGCGGTGGAGGCCGGGACGTTGAGTGTCTTTAAGACAGAAGTTGATAAATTCTTGATTTCTCGAGGAATTAAGGGCTGTGGGGAGAGAGCGGGTAAATGGAGTTGAAATCAGCCATGATTGAATGGCGGAGTGGACTCGATGGGCCGAATGGCCTTACTTCGGCTCCTATTTCTTATGGTCTTATGGTCTTATATTTAGCGGATTCGTCCATGACAAGACTGAAGAACGATCACTCGTCTATCCAATCGGTGAGGTCTGCCTCAGCGTGAGACAATATTAACAGAGTGAGAACCAGGTTAATTAGATTCAGATCACACGGTTACAATAGAACTGAATCAGGAAAACCCCGCCGTCACAGCCTTGCCATTCGCCTGAGGTATCGTGATCCTCAGGTTAAATCACCATCAGTCAGATCTCACCGTCAACGGGGAAAGCAGCCTATGGTTATCAGGGACTGAAGCGACTTAATTTACTTTGGAACTGGATCAATTTATGATGTTTCCAGGATGCGACTTCCCTCAGACTGATCAAATGATTGGTAGCCGGAAAATTAGCGCCCATTGAGGAGTTACTGGTACCTGAGGCTTAGTTGGAGTATTGGTTTTAAAGGTTAATCATGAAATCTAGAGATGAAAAGCCGGGAAAGTGGGCATGAGGATCATCATGAAATCATTAAAATGTAAAAGGTGGCCATTCGGCCCATCGACTCTGCACCGACCCTCTGAAAGTGTCCCTATGCCCCAACCACATCCCTGTAACGCACTACCCAACTTTATAAACACAAAGGGGCAATTTAGCATGGGCATTCCACCTAACCCACACACATTTGGACGTGCGACGAAATCGCAGCACCCGGAGGAAACCCATAGACAAAGAAAAAAAGTGCAAACTCCATTCAGTCAGTGACCAAAGGCTGGAATTGAACCCGGATCGCGGGCGCTGTGAGGTAGCCACTGTGACAGCGTGCCACCGTATGAGGTCATAACACGTCATCTATCAGATCAAGCATTATCTCATTGAAATACAGAGCACATTCGATAGGCTGAATGGTCTACTTCTGCTCCTCCGTCTTATACCCTGATATTGTGTAAATGTGTTCCGGTTCTTGTGTAAAACTCTTGTTAAAACAACACAGACACCGTATGTCGACTGCGTCTAATTATCTGGCGCGGAGAAGGCGATTGTGGAATACATGTCGTACCCATCAAACTCTGCTACTCACCTGACTGAGATTTGTTCTGTATCTGTAAATCACAAGTAGTGTTCGCGAGTGGAGGGAACAGTCTGCACCTCAGTCTCTGGAACAGGTTGTGAGAGCAGGATGCCTTTATTATGAGTCAATGTCTGGTACTTTTTGTGAGAGTGGAATTCAGTCTCTATCAGACATTGGTACTGAATGTCAGTGTGGAAATATTTCTGTATCTGTCAATCACAATTACTGTTTGGGAAAAGTGAGATGAATCCGTAACATCATCACGGCTGTGACAGACAGAGAAAGACACAGAGAAATGCAGGAAGAGACTATCAGGACGCACACACAGAAAAGGTGCCGATATGAAGAGACTGTTTTTTTCGGAAAATGTGTTTTCTGCTGTGTAACCGTGCTCTCTGCTGTGTAACTGTGCTCTCTCTGTCGGAACCGTCACTCTGCTGGTGACAGATCTTCACTGTGGTTGTGTCAAATCGTTCCCTGTTGTGTTCAAATCGTTCCCAGTTGTGGAAATTGATCCGCCTGAAGCAGAACCTTTCTGCGCCATTACTGAGACGAAATTTCAATTCCAGATTTGTTAAATCTTGTCAAGGGTTAGTTCAGATCTCTGGATTCCCAGTCCAGCGACATAACCTGGCCTTCTTGTTGTGAAGACAGCTCATTCAGCATCAATCTTTACCGATAATAGTAAGGAAGCGCCCAACATGGGGCTCGAACCCACGACTCTGGGATTATAGAGTTCCGTGCTTTACCGACTGAGCTAGCCGAGCTGCTACATTGCCCATTAAACCTCTTCTTGTGGAGAGTGGCTGCGGTGCTCATTCGGAGGGTAAGTAATGACTTGTTGGGCCGAATGGCTTTCTGCGCTGGAGAATCTACGATTCTATGAAGCAAGGAGGTTGATGCGTTCAAATGCTTCTGCTATAATGTCCACTCCTGACACCATGTAGAAATGGTCGTCTTTGAATGACTGGAAACCAAGGAGTTGTAATAAAAAAATAATTGATTTAATAATTGAGCTGCTCCTCCTGGCTTGTGCTCTGACCGCGATCCGGGGAGAATTGCAGGAATCCAGACACGTGATCATTTTAGTTGCGTCATCACGTGACCATTCGGTCTCCACTGGTCTCCCTCTGTGCTCTATTTTCTAGATTCATCATTTTAATTTTCATCCAGACTGGGAAGTTTAGCGCTGCTGCATTTGAAAAGGAACATGAATTTCTTATATTTTTCCAATGTAACTGATGTTGTTACACAAACTATTTAATCAGTGGAATTGTGCGTTTAGGGAACTCAGATTTTCGAATATCTGAAGGCTTCTCTCCAAATCGAATGGTTATTTTCCACAAGATTCAACCCCTCCTCACATAAACCCCGGGGCCGCTTTGATCGCTTGAATGCAATGACTTCCTGGAGTGATTCCAGGCCGGCTTTAGAATGTATTCTATCGACCAAATTACTGTTGATTGATGCAGCTGTGATGGCCGAGTGGTCAAGTCGTTGGACCTCAAATCCAATAGCGTTTCCCCCCCGCAGATTCGAGTGTGATTCGAAATGTTTGTTCAACTCCCCGGAAAAGCTGCCGGCTCGACAATGAATCGGAATTTCGGTTGGTTGTCTGTCAACGGTACTAACATTTATCGAATTCAGTTTTTTAGAAAAACGTTCTTTTTGGAAACTAAACGAAACATAAAGATAAATAAGGAGTTCACACTCAAAGCAACAATCAATAAATAATAAAGTTTCCTGCAACGTTCGGAAGGAGAAGCAGCAACGGCAGCGAATGGAAACGTGGTTCGGTTTCATTCAGGTGAATGTATTTCTGTGTAAAAAGATCGTGGCAGAAATGGAACATTTCAAAAAAATATTTTCTTGTTCTCTTTCTGTTGTCTCTCTATATGTTTCTTTCTCTCTCCCTCCCTCACTGTTTTTGTGCTTCTCCGGGGACTGATTGGATACACAGTGAAACTCAGCCCCATCTCATCCCAACTCTTTTGGACCAATACGTCCTGGTGATGGACGGTCGTGAATCAGTAGAAGAATCGACAAACTATTCCATTCTTGCTCTGTAAGAAGTTCCATTCCTGGTTGTGAGGTGGCTCTGGGATAAAGGGATCGAGAGAGAACGAGTCTGACTCTTACTCTTCAAATCATTTCGTGCGCACTTGTAGAAAGTGGATGTGTCTGAGAACAGGAGAAAAGCAGATCATGGGGGTGTGATTGATTTTACTGAACCGGGCCTAGAAAAGTGACGGAAACTTCGAAACAGTCAGCTTCTGACTGAGAGATGGTAAGGAATTACGGCTGACATTGAGACAGTTCATAGTGAATTCTTACAGCAGATCGAATCTTGAAGCGGTGTTGGCATATTGTTTTCGAAGAGACTGACATAGTTTCTGAAAAGATCAGTTGTGTTTGTTTTTGTTTTGTCCAGTAGTTTGGGGAATCTATTTGGAGCGGGTGCAGTTGGTCAATATCTGTGTCTCTTGCTTGCCCAGCTCACCGGGCAGCAGCAGCTCCATTCCTCGCCAAATGTGTGGACACAAACGGCAAACCCACATTATTGTATCCCCGTGGAAGTTCGAACCCCGCTCGCAGCGGCTCTGCTCTGGAATATTTACTCAGCTCCATAAACAAACCACTGACCACACAAATGATCGGGGCTCCCTTTGCATCTCATTGATGGTTTTCACCCAATTTGGCTGTTTCGGGAATGAAAGTAAAAATTTATCGCGTCTGGTAATTAGTATTTTTAAATAAACTGCACTAAACGTATGAAACAATACTTAATAAATGATAATTAACGAATATTAATCAATATTTAAAAAGTGTTCTGCAACGATTGGAAGGAAAAGCCCATCCCATCAGGGCAGGATATGTTGGGAATGGACCGGAGTGAAACATTCCCAGACCATGTCCAACATGTTTCTCCTCAGCATGAAAACTCCCTGCGGAAAGACTGAAACAGACACACATTTGATCACATCATGATTAACATCACTCACACCTTAACCATGAGGCCACTGATGAAGTCATGATGACTTCGAATTTCTCCTAAAATGAGGGGCAAAGACAGAGTGGATAGTCAGAGGCTTTTCCCCAGGGTAGAGGGGTCAATTACTAGGGGGCATAGGTTTAAGGTGAGAGGGGCAAAGTTTAGAGTAGATGTACGAGGCAAGTTTTTTACGCAGAGGGTAGTGGGTGCCTGGAACTCACTACCGGAGGAGGTAGTGGAGGCAGGGACGATAGGGACATTTAAGGGGCATCTTGACAAATATATGAATAGGATGGGAATAGAAGGATACGGACCCAGGAAGTGTAGAAGATTGTAGTTTAGTCGGGCAGTATGGTCGGCACGGGCTTGGAGGGCCGAAGGGCCTGTTCCTGTGCTGTACATTTCTTTGTTCTTTGTTCTTTGTAAAATGCCAACTGAACCCACTGACTGACAGAAATACATTACCGACGTGATTGGCGAGGCGCATCCACAGACCGACTTGGCGAGTGGTGCAAACTGACATCACTGCTTCTGATCAGAGCCAGAACAGAGAGATAAATGTCACATTGTCCATTCATATTTCTGATTTATAATTGTGTGGGGAAACTGATGGGCTTTGGACGCAATTAAAAGTTGCTTCAAGTGAGATCAAATCAGCGGCTGGCTCGTTGGTCTGGGGAGACCTGTGCCACACAAAGCAACAGAGTCTGCAGATAGAGAATGAATCGAATATTTACATGTCACACCAGAGAACACGTCGGAGAACACTTCAGCAGTCAAGGGCATTGAGCCTCTGATCTCCGGGTAAGCGTTCTGCAAGGCGTCCTTCAGGACACGCGACAATGAAAATCGCCGAACAGAAACTTCTAGCCAAGTTCCGCATTCATGTGTACGGCCTCAACCGGGACCTTGGATTCATGTCGCATTTCATTTATCCCCCACCATCTGGCCTGGGCTTGCGAAATCCTACCAACTGTCCTGGTGTGAGCCAATTCACACCCCTTTAACGGGGGGGGGGGGGGTTATCCTATCTGGTTTAGCACAGGGCTAAATCGCTGGCTTTAAAAGCCGACCAAGTCAGATCAGAAGCACGGTTCAATTCTCGTACCAGCCTCCCCTAACAGGCGACGGAATGTCGCTTTTCACGGTAACTTAATTTGAAACCTACTTGTGACAATAAGCGATTTTCATTTTCATTTTCATTTCATCCCTGGACCTGTAAAGACTTAATTACCTGCAAATGCTGGCATTCAAAGCATTGTCTTGCATTTTTGACTTTGCCTATATATATGTTTCCGGAACATACCTCTTCATTCACCTGAGGAACGAGCAGTGCTCCGAAAGCTAGCGTTTGAAACACACCTGTTGGACTTTAACCTGGTGTTGTAAGACTTGTTACTGGGCACAGCAGGGACTGACAGATAAAGATTCATTCACCACCCAAATGTCTATATGCACCTCCCCCAACACACGCGCATGCCCACTGCCACTGAAAGTTTTGTCATGATTCTGATATGCAGACGTTTTAACGGAAACTAGCAAACAACATAATGATTTTGTCCACTCAATAACAATATCAGAGATTGATCATTACAGATTTAGTTCAACCTTCACAGAGATTTTCAGAGTATGAAAGATATTGAATGAATGACAGACTCTCATACAGTCCAAGAGACTCTCGCAAAGCGATTTAACTGAATCCCAAATACAGATAGTTGCAGAAGATATGTAACAAGCCGAAGAATGATTAGTATATTACAAATATGCAATGAATCTGACTCTGCCATATAGTGTCAGAGACTGAAAGATGCAGCAATTGTATTTCAAAATTGATCGCACTTAGCAGGGTGGTAGTGTCAAATAACCGGATGGTGCGAATCCTCAATGTGCAAATGGGACCTTGTCGCCACAATGACTGTGTAACGGTCACTCTGAACGTCAAGACTATGGGAGACAGAGCTCCACAGACTGACTCCTACTTTCCACAGACCACCACTGACTGAATCATGGTGAATACCAAGAGCTGAGTTATGTTGTCAACACTCACACAGAAATGGCACACAGAATAAAATGGCGAGATCGTGGAAAATGTGGACCGTTTTCCATGACCGGAAGCCACCACTGGAAAAAGGCAGATCCATCAGATAGGATTCGCCCTCACCTCCAATGTGTCAGCTCAGCCTTCAGCAGATTGAGAAAGAGAATACTTGAAGAGCAGCTTCATGACAGAATCGTTCGGAGTGACTATTGCACAGTGCTTACTCAGCAACGGCAAAGACTGGTCCCGTATGTGTTTTATTCTGTTTTCAGTGGAGGCCAACAAACCAAAAATACTCCAATTTACTCAATGATCCCAGTACGAAAAGCAAGGGACAAAAAATGTTTCTTTTGATTTTATTTCAACAACGAAACCAAATTGAAAAGGAATTAAAAAGCGCATTGAGCTGATACAATAGGCTTCGAGAAGCAATGGTTTGAGTGACGGCCGCTTGTCGGTTGGCTCGTTGGTCTAGGGGTATGATTCTCGCTTAGGGACTTCCGTTAACGGTAAAATGCGAGAGGTCCCGGGTTCAAATCTCGGACGAGCCCTGTTCATGTTTAATCAGTACGATCCATGTGGTGTCATTGACTGAATTCGGGAGCAGGTTTGAGCTCCAGAGAATGTGTCAGTACAGAACACGTGAAGAAACTAACGCGACATTTAAAGACCGTTTCACCATGGTGCAGGACTCTGAATTTATCCTCAGATATCAAGTAAAACAAACGAACGCTTGTGCATCCAGGTAGTTTGCTGAATGCAATGTTTGTCTGTAACCCCGATAAACCTTTGATTTATTTGCTGAATCTCTGCCTTTAAAATAATCAATGTCCCGCTTCCGCCGCCTTCTGAGGCAGAGTTCCAAAGTCGCACAACTCTCTGGGAGTGAGAAATTTCCACATCTCCATCCGAAAAGGGCGACATCCTTGTTTTTACCTGCCCAGTAGTTCTGGTCTCACCCACAAGCAGCGACATCCTTTCCACGTCCACCTTGCCAAGACCATTCAAAATCTGATGTACTTCAATCAAATCAACTGTCACTCTTCACATCTCCACTGGAAACAAGTGCAGTCTGTCTAACCTTTCCTCATTAGAAAACCCGCTCATTCCTGGACCAATCGAGGAAACTTCCTCTGAACCGTATTTACCTAAATAAGGAAACCAAAACTGCACAGAATTAGCGAAATGTGTAGCTCCTGGAATAAAAGGGACAGTAGCAATATGGATATAAATGTGGTTGAATAATCACAAACAGAATATAATGGCCAGTAGAGAATTTTCGGACTGGAAGAAGGTTTGTAGTGTTCGACATGGGTTCCTACTGGAATATTTGCTTTCCCTGGTATATAACAATGTGCTAGAACATGGTGTAGAGGGAACAGTTTCAACGTTTGATGATAGTACAAACTTGGACATTTTCTGAACTGATACGTGGACAGTCTAGAACTTCAAACGACGAAAGATGATTTTCAGTCTGGAGACGTGTGAGATGAATGGTTTAGACTAAAAACCAGACAGGGGTTGGTTTAGCACCCTGGGGTAAATCGCTGGCTTTTAAAGCAGACAAAAGCAGGCCAGCAGCACGGTTCAATTCCCGTACCAGCCTCCACGAACAGGCGCCGGAATGTGGCGACTATGGGCTTTTCACAGTAACTTCATTTGAAGCCTACTTGTGACAATAAGCGATTTTCATTCATTATGCATTTTCTAAGGGAATATAGAATCATAGAATTTACAGTGCAGAGGTGGCCATTCGTACCATGGAATCTGCACCGGCTCTTCAAATAGCACCCCACTGAAGCCCACGCGTCCACCCTTTCCCCGTATCCCAGCAACCCCATCTAACCTAAGGGTAATTTAGCATGGCCAATCCACCTATACTGCACATCTTTGGAGTGTGGTAGGAAACCGGAGACCCGGAGGAAACCCACGCAGACACAGGGAGAACACAGGCAGTGATCCAAGTGGGAATCGAACCTGCGACCCGGCGCTGTGAAGCCATAGTGCTAACCACTATTCTACCGTGCTGTCCCTGAATCTTGCTGAATACCAAGAGCTGAATTATGTTGTCAACACTCACATAGAAATGGCACACAGAATAAAATGGCGAGGTCGTGGAAAATGTGGACCGTTTTCCATGACCGGAAGCCACCACTGGAAAAAGGCAGATCCATCAGATAGGATTCGCCCTCACCTCCAATGTGTCAGCTCAGCCTTCAGCAGATTGAGAAAGAGAATACTTGAAAAGCAGCTTCATGACAGAATCGTTCGGAGTGACCATTGCACAGTGCTTACTCAGCACTCAGCAACGGCAAAGACTGGTCCCGTATGTGTTTTATTCTCTTCGCAGTGGAGGCCAACAAACCAAAAATAACCCAAGTTACCCATGGTCCCAGGACGAAAAGCAAGGGACAAAAATTGTTTATTTTGATTTCATTTCAACAACGAAACTGCGAGGGCAGCATGGCGGCACAGTGGTCAGCACGACTGCCTCACGGCGCCGAGGTCCCAGATTCGATCCCGGCTCTGGGTCACTGTCCGTGTGAAGTTTGCACATTCTCCCGTGTTTGCGTGGGTTTCGCCCCCAGAATCCAAAGATGTGCATGCTAGGTGGATTGGCCACGCTAAATTGCCCCTTAATTGGGAAAAAATAATTGGGTACTCTAAATTATTTTAAAACAAGGTGAAGACTGTGGATCCCGCTCCTGCTGTTTAATACAGATCACTCTAACTGGCACAGTGAGCAGAAAGAAATTCGTGTTGTTTGTGTGCATTTCACTCCAATTTAAAACGCTCCTGAATGAAAGTGTCCGTGTCACACGGCTCCCGTTCAGCCAGGAGATTGCACCAGTCCACAATAAATGTATTTATGCAATATGTTTCTGATGTTCTGTGTGTCATCACATTGGACTCTTACTCTGGTCTGAGACATTACCTTGTCCTTGTGCCCTGGATGCTGCCCTTTTCATCCTGTTTCATTAATAACTTTTTACTGGTAACAATTATGTAACTTACTTAGTGATTAAGTTATTCAGCCACTAGGAGTGTTTTAAGCTCATTTTGTAAACGGAACTTTGCGTGGCTCGTATTTTTGTCCCGTTTAACCCACCTACTTACTATTGTTTCAGACTGAGAACTTAGTTATTAATGTTGAAGATTGTCGTTTATTTAAACTAAGTTTCCACTCAAAACATATTGATGCTGGTTATTACATAAGGAACCCATGGGTGATGAAAACAATTGGTGAATTTTATTTGAGGAGTGTCCACTCCTTTTCTGCCCTGACCTGCGGTATCTAATTAAATAATTCACCACTGTGATGGGCAGGAACTGAATCTGGGTCAAATGCTGGGACAGTCACCACTATACCACCACCTGTCCCTGGGCAATGTTGCCCCCTCTGTATTTATAGAACGAATACACAAACAATGAAGCGGGTGAATGTATTAAATCAGGGATTCGATATTCTTGTAACCAATATGGCTGCAATGGGAATCTTTCATATTCCGATAGATCGGCTAAAGCTGGGTAGCTCAGTCAGAAATCAGATATCTGGGGATTTCAAGATGATTACTACAATGATAATATTTAACCATGTTAATGTTCTTTTGCTCCAATTGAAATGTGTTACGAATACAGAGTTACCGTGTTGTACAACTCGCGTTCAACCAGGGGATGGCAGCAGTGCGCAATAGTTTGGATATCATGTTTGTGTCCACAGATCTCGATAGGAATGGAGCTGCTGCTTCCCGGGGAGCTGCCAAGCAAGAGGCACAGATATTAACCAACTGCACCCGCTCCAAATAGATTCCCCAAAATATTGAACAAAACAAAAACAAGCACAAATCATATTTTAAGAAAGTATGACAGTGTCTCTGAAAACAAAATACCAACACCTCATAAAGAATCGGTTTGCCTCAACTAATTCAATATCAACCGTTTCAATATCAGCCTTAATTCCTTACCAGTTCTCAGACAGGCACCGACTGGTTAAAAGTCTCCTTAACTTTTCAAGGTCCGGCTCAATAAAATCAATCACAGGCCCATGATCTGCTTTCCTCCTGTTCTCAGACACATCCACTTTCTACAAGGGCGCACTAACTGGTTTTCAGAGTAAGAGTCAGACTGCAGTTACCTCGTTCTCTCTCGATCCCTTTACCTCAGAGCCACCTCACAACCAGGAATGGAACTTCTCACAGAGCCAAGAATGGAATAGTTGTCGATTCTTCCACTGATTCAGGACCGTCCATCACCAGGACGTGTTGGTCCAAAAGAGTTGGAATGAGATGGGGCTGAGTTTCGCTGTGTATCCAATCAGTCCCCGGAGAAGCACAAAAACAATGAGTGAGGGAGAGAGAAAGAAACAAAGAAACAGATAGAGAGACAAAGGAGAAACAAGAAAATATTTTTAAAATATGTTCCAGTTCTGGCACGATCTTTTTACCCCGAAATCCGTTCACCTGAATGAAACCAAACCACGTTTCCATTCGCTGCCGTTGCTGCTTCTCCTTCCGAACGTTGCAGGAAATGTTATTATTTACTGATTGTTGTTTTGGGTGTGAGTTCCTTATTCATCTGAATATTTCCTTCAGTCCCCCCCAAAAATGTTAAGTATCTGACAGAACTTGATTAACGTTCAAACCGCTTATTTACAAACAATCGGAAAAAGCATTAATTTTCGAGTCAGAGGCTTGTGCGGGGAGTTGAAGAAACAATTCGAATCACAGTCGCTGCGAGCAGGATTCGAACCTGCGCGGGGAAACCCCATTGGATTTCAAGTCCAACGCCTTAACCACTCGGCCATCGCAGCTGCGTTCAATGCGTCATTCATTAGTAATTTGGTCGATGGAATACATTCTAAAACCAGCCTGGAATCACTCCAGGAAGTTATTCCATTCAAGCGACCAATAGTCGGCCGGTGCAGACACGGTGGGCCGAATGGCCTCCTTCTGCACTGTAAATTCAATGATAATCTATGATTAATCTAGGACAAAGGTTCGGCACAACATCGTGGGCCGAAGGGCCTGTTCTGAATTTTCTATGTTCTAATCGTGTTTATGTGAGGAGGGGTTGAATCTTCGTGGAAAATGGCCATTGCATTTGGAGAGAAGCCTTGAGAGACTCGAAAATCTCAACTCCCGAAACGCACAATTCCACTGATTAAATAGTTTGTGTAACAATATTTACTCAGCTCCATAAACAAACCACTGACCACACAAATGATCGGGGCTCCCTTTGCATCTCATTGATGGTTTTCACCCAATTTGGCTGTTTCGGGAATGAAAGTAAAAATTTATCGCGTCTGGTAATTAGTATTTTTATATAAACTACACTAAACATATGAAACAATACTTAATAAATGATAATTAACGAATATTAATCAATATTTAAAAGTGTTCTGCAACGATTGGAAGTAAAAACCCATCCCATCAGGGCAGGATATGTTGGGAATGGACCGGAGTGAATCATTCCCAGACCATGTCCAACATGTTTCTCCTCAGCATGAAAACTCCCCGCGGAAAGACTGAAACAGACACTCATTTGATCACATCATGATAAACATCACTCACACCTTAACCATGAGGCCACTGATGAAGTCATGATGATTTCGAATTTCTCCTAAAATGCCAACTGAACCCACTGACTGGCAGAGTTACATTACCCACGTGATTGGCGAGGCGCATCCACAGACCGACTTGGCGAGTGGTGCAAACTGACATCACTGCTTCTGATCAGCTCCAGGACAGAGAGATAAATGTCACATTGTCCATTCATATTTCTGATTTATAATTGTGTGGGGAAACTGATGGGCTTTGGACGCAATTAAAAGTTGCTTCAAGTGAGATCAAATCAGCGGCTGGCTCGTTGGTCTGGGGAGACCTGTGCCACACAAAGCAACAGAGTCTGCAGATAGAGAATGAATCGAATATTTACATGACACACCAGAGAACACATAGGAGAACACTTCAGCAGTCAAGGGCATTGAGCCTCTGATCTGCGGGTAAGCGTTCTGCAAGGCGTCCTTCAGGACGCGCGACAATGAAAATCGCCGAACAGAAACTTCTAGCCAAGTTTGTGTACGGCCTCAACCGGGACCTTGGATTCATGTCGCATTTCATTTATCCCCCACCATCTGGCCTGGGCTTGCGAAATCCTACCAACTGTCCTGGTGTGAGCCAATTCACACCCCTTTAACGTGGGGTTACACCTATCTGGTTTAGCACAGGGCTAAATCGCTGGCTTTAAAAGCCGACCAAGTCAGATCAGAAGCACGGTTCAATTCTCGTACCAGCCTCCCCTAACAGGCGACGGAATGTGGCTTTTCACGGTAACTTAATTTGAAACCGACTTGTGACAATAAGCGATTTTCATTTCATCTCTGGACCTGTAAAGACTTAATTACCTGCAAATGCTGGTATTCAAAGCATTGTCTTGCATTTTTGACTTTGCCTATATATATATGTTTCCGGAACATACCTCTTCATTCACCTGAGGAACGAGCAGTGCTCCGAAAGCTAGCGTTTGAAACACACCTGTTGGACTTTAACCTGGTGTTGTAAGACTTGTTACTGGGCACAGCAGGGACTGACAGATAAAGATTCATTCACCACCCAAATGTCTATATGCACCTCCCCCAACACACGCGCATGCCCACTGCCACTGAAAGTCTTGTCATGATTCTGATATGCAGGCGTTTTAACGGAAACTAGCAAACAACATAATGATTTTATCCACTCAATAACGATATTAGAGATTGATCATTACAGATTTAGTTCAACCTTCACACAGATTTTCAGAGTATGAAAGATACTGAATGACAGACTCTCATACAGTCCCAGTGACTCTCGCAAAGCGACTTAACTGAATCCCAAAGACAGATTGTTGCAGAAGATATGTAACAATCCGAAGAATGATTGGTATATTACAAATATGGAATGAATCTGACTCTGCCATATAGTGTCAGGGACTGAAATGTGCAGCAATTGTATTTCAAAATTGATCGCACTTAGCAGGGTGGTAGTGTCAAATAACCGAATGGTGCGAATCCTCAATGTGCAAATGGGACCTTGTCGCCACAAGGACTGTGTAACGGTCACTCTGAACGTCAAGACTATGGGAGACAGAGCTCCACAGACTGACTCCTACTTTCCACAGACCACCACTGACTGAATCATGGTGAATACCAAGAGCTGAATTATGTTGTCAACACTCACATAGAAATGGCACACAGAATAAAATGGCGAGATCGTGGAAAATGTGGACCGTTTTCCATGACCGGAAGCCACCGCTGGAAAAAGGCAGATCCAGCAGATAGGATTTGCCCTCACCTCCAATGTGTCAGCTCAGCCTTCAGCAGATTGAGAAGGAGAATACTTGAAGAGTAGCTTCATGACAGAATCGTTCGGAGTGACTATTGCACAGTGTTTACTCAGCAACGGCAAAGACTGGTCCCGTATGTGTTTTATTCTCTTCGCAGTGGAGGCCAACAAACCAAAAATAACCCAAGTTACCCATGGTCCCAGTACGAAAAGCAAGGGACAAAAATTGTTAATTTTGATTTCATTTCAACAACGAAACTGCGAGGGCAGAGTAGCGGCACAGTGGTCAGCTCGACTGCCTCACGGCGCCGAGGTACCAGATTCGATCCCGGCTCTGGGTCACTGTCCGTGTGAAGTTTGCACATTCTCCCGTGTTTGCGTGGGTTTCGCCCCCAGAATCCAAAGATGTGCAAGCTAGGTGGATTGGCCACGCTAAATTGCCCCTTAATTGGGAAAAAATAATTGGGTACTCTAAATTATTTTAAAACAAGGCGAAGACTGCGGATCCCGCTCCTGCTGTTTAATACAGATCACTGTAACTGGCACAGTGAGCAGAAATAAATTCGTGTTGTTTGTGTGCATTTCACTCCAATTTAAAACGCTCCTGAATGAAAGTGTCTGTGTCACACGGCTCCCGATCAGCCAGGAGATGGCACCAGTCCACAATAAATGTATTTATGCAATATGTTTCTGATGTTCTGTGTGTCATTACATTGGACTCTAACACTGGTCTGAGACATTACCTTGTCCTTGTGCCCTGATGCTGCACTTTTCATCCTGTTTCAGTAATAACTTTTTACTGGTAACAATTATGTAACTTACTTAGTGATTAAGTTATTCAGGCACTAGGATTGTTTTAAGCTCATTTTGTAAACGGAAATTTGCGTGGCTCGTATTTTTGTCCCGTTTAACCCACCTATTTACTATTGTTGCAGACTGAGAACGTAGTTATTAATGTTGAAGATTGTCGTTTATTTAAACTAAGTTTCCACTCAAAACATATTGATGCTGGTTATTACTAAGGAACCCATGGGTGATGAAAACAATTGGTGAATTTTATTTGAGGAGTGTCCACTCCTTTTCTGCCCTGACCTGCGGTATCTAATTAAATAATTCACCACTGTGATGGGCAGGAACTGAATCTGGGTCAAATGCTGGGACAGTCACCACTATACCACCACCTGTCCCTGGGCAACGTTGCCCCCTCTGTATTTATAGAACGAATACACAAACAATGAAGCGGGTGAATGTATTAAATCAGGGATTCGATATTCTTGTAACCAATATGGCTGCAATGGGAATCTTTCATATTCCGATAGACCGGGTAGAGCTGGGTAGCTCAGTCAGAAATCAGATACCTGGGGATTTCAAGATGATTACTACAATGATAATATTTAACCATGTTAAGATATAGTTCGAGTACAATAGATGGGTCGTTTTTTGTACAGTGTGTGCAGGAGGGTTTCCTGAAACAATATGTTGACAGGCCAACAAGAGGCGAGGCCACGTTCGATTTGGTTTTGGGTAATGAACCAGGCCAGGTGTTGGATTTGGAGGTAGGAGAGCACTTTGGGAATGGACCGGAGTGAAACATTCCCAGACCATGTCCAACATGTTTCTCCTCAGTATGAAAACTCCCTGCGGAAAGACTGAAACAGACACTCATTTGATCACATCATGATTAATATCACTCACACCTTAACCATGAGGCCACTGATGAAGTCATGATGATTTCGAATTTCTCCTAAAATGCCAACTGAACCCACTGACTGGCAGAGTTACATTACCCACGTGATTGGCGAGGCGCATCCACAGACCGACTTGGCGAGTGGTGCAAACTGACATCACTGCTTCTGATCAGCTCCAGGACAGAGAGATAAATGTCACATTGTCCATTCATATTTCTGATTTATAATTGTGTGGGGAAACTGATGGGCTTTGGACGCAATTAAAAGTTGCTTCAAGTGAGATCAAATCAGCGGCTGGCTCGTTGGTCTGGGGAGACCTGTGCCACACAAAGCAACAGAGTCTGCAGATAGAGAATGAATCGAATATTTACATGACACACCAGAGAACACATAGGAGAACACTTCAGCAGTCAAGGGCATTGAGCCTCTGATCTGCGGGTAAGCGTTCTGCAAGGCGTCCTTCAGGACGCGCGACAAGGAAAATCGCCGAACAGAAACTTCTAGCCATGTTCCGCATACATGAGTACGGCCTCAACCGGGACCTTGGATTCATGTCGCATTTCATTTATCCCCCACCATCTGGCCTGGGCTTGCGAAATCCTACCAACTGTCCTGGTGTGAGCCAATTCACACCCCTTTAACGTGGGGTTACCCCTATCTGATTTAGCACAGGGCTAAATCGCTGGCTTTAAAAGCCGACCAAGTCAGATCAGAAGCACGGTTCAATTCTCGCACCAGCCTCCCCTAACAGGCGACGGAATGTGGCTTTTCACGGTAACTTAATTTGAAACCGACTTGTGACAATAAGCGATTTTCATTTCTTCTCTGGACCTGTAAAGACTTAATTACCTGCAAATGCTGGTATTCAAAGCATTGTCTTGCATTTTTGACTTTGCCTATATATATATGTTTCCGGAACATACCTCTTCATTCACCTGAGGAACGAGCAGTGCTCCGAAAGCTAGCGTTTGAAACACACCTGTTGGACTTTAACCTGGTGTTGTAAGACTTGTTACTGGGCACAGCAGGGACTGACAGATAAAGATTCATTCACCACCCAAATGTCTATATGCATCTCCCCCAACACACGCGCATGCCCACTGCCACTGAAAGTTTTGTCATGATTCTGATATGCAGACGTTTTAACGGAAACTAGCAAACAACATAATGATTTTGTCCACTCAATAACGATATTAGAGATTGATCATTACAGATTTAGTTCAACCTTCACACAGATTTTCAGAGTATGAAAGATACTGAATGACAGACTCTCATACAGTCCCAGAGACTCTCGCAAAGCGACTTAACTGAATCCCAAAGACAGATTGTTGCAGAAGATATGTAACAATCCGAAGAATGATTAGAATATTACAAATATGGAATGAATCTGACTCTGCCATATAGTGTCAGGGACTGAAATGTGCAGCAATTGTATTTCAAAATTGATCGCACTTAGCAGGGTGGTAGTGTCAAATAACCGAATGGTGCGAATCCTCAATGTGCAAATGGGACCTTGTCGCCACAATGACTGTGTAACGGTCACTCTGAACGTCAATACTATGGGAGACAGAGCTCCACAGACTGACTCCTACTTTCCACAGACCACCACTGACTGAATCATGGTGAATATCAAGAGCTGAGTTATGTTGTCAACACTCACATAGAAATGGTACACAGAATAAAATGGCGGGATCGTGGAAAATGTGGACCGTTTTCCATGACCGGAAGCCACCACTGGAAAAAGGCAGATCCATCAGATAGGATTCGCCCTCACCTCCAATGTGTCAGCTCAGCCTTCAGCAGATTGAGAAAGAGAATACTTGAAGAGCAGCTTCATGACAGAATCGTTCGGAGTGACGATTGCACAGTGCTTACTCAGCAACGGCAAAGACTGGTCCCGTATGTGTTTTATTCTGATTTCAGTGGAGGCCAACAAACCAAAAATACTCCAATTTACTCAATGATCCCAGTACGAAAAGCAAGGGACAAAAAATGTTTCTTTTGATTTTATTTCAACAACGAAACCAAATTGAAAAGGAATTAAAAAGCGCATTGAGCTGATACAATAGGCTTCGAGAAGCAATGGTTTGAGTGACGGCTGCTTGTCGGTTGGCTCGTTGGTCTAGGGGTATGATTCTCGCTTAGGGACTTCTGTTAACGGTAAAATGCGAGAGGTCCCGGGTTCAAATCCCGGACGAGCCCTGTTCATGTTTAATCAGTACGATCCATGTGGTGTCATTGACTGAATTCGGGAGCAGGTTTGAGCTCCAGAGAATGTGTCAGTACAGAACATGTGAAGAAACTAACGCGGCATTTAAAGACCGTTTCACCATGGTGCAGGACTCTGAATTTATCCTCAGATATCAAGTAAAACAAACGAACGCTTGTGCATCCAGGTAGTTTGCTGAATGCAATGTTTGTATGTAACCCCGATAAACCTTTGATTTATTTGCTGAATCTCTGCCTTTAAAATAATCAATGTCCCGCTTCCGCCGCCTTCTGAGGCAGAGTTCCAAAGTCGCACAACTCTCTGGGAGTGAGAAATTTCCACATCTCCATCCTTGTTTTTAACTGCCCAGTAGTTCTGGTCTCACCCTCAAGCAGAGACATCCTTTCCACGTCCACCTTGCCAAGACCATTCAAGATCTGATGTACTTCAATCAAATCAACTGTCACTCTTCACATCTCCATTGGAAACAAGTGCAGTCTGTCGAAACCTTCCTCATTAGAAAACCCGCTCATTCCTGGACCAATCGAGGAAACTTCCTCTGAACCGTATTTACCTAAATAAGGAAACCAAAACTGCACAGAATTAGCGAAATGTGTAGCTCCTGGAATAAAAGGGACAGTAGCAATATGGATATAAATGTGGTTGAATAATCAGAAACAGAATATAATGGCCATTATAGACTTTTCGGACTGGAAGAAGGTTTGTAGTGTTCGACATGGGTTCCTACTGGAATATTTGCTTTCCCTGGTATATAACAATGTGCTAGAACATGGTGTAGAGGGAACAGTTTCAAAGTTTGATGATGGTACAAACTTGGACATTTTCTGAACTGATACGTGGACAGTCTAGAACTTCAAACGACGAAAGATGATTTTCAGTCTGGAGACGTGTGAGATGAATGGTTTAGACTAAAAACCAGACAGGGGTTGGTTTAGCACCCTGGGGTAAATCGCTGGCTTTTAAAGCAGACAAAAGCAGGCCAGCAGCACGGTTCAATTCCCGTACCAGCCTCCACGAACAGGCGCCGGAATGTGGCGACTATGGGCTTTTCACAGTAACTTCATTTGAAGCCTACTTGTGACAATAAGCGATTTTCATTCATTATGCATTTTCTAAGGGAATATAGAATCATAGAATTTACAGTGCAGAGGTGGCCATTCGTACCATGGAATCTACACCGGCTCTTCAAATAGCACCCCACTGAAGCCCACGCGTCCACCCTTTCCACGTATCCCAGCAACCCCATCTAACCTAAGGGTAATTTAGCATGGCCAATCCACCTATACTGCACATCTTTGGAGTGTGGTAGGAAACCGGAGACCCGGAGGAAACCCACGCAGACACAGGGAGAACACAGGCAGTGATCCAAGTGGGAATCGAACCTGAGACCCGGCGCTGTGAAGCCATAGTGCTAACCACTATTCTACCGTGCTGTCCCTGAATCATGCTGAATACCAAGAGCTGAATTATGTTGTCAACACTCACATAGAAATGGCACACAGAATAAAATGGCGAGGTCGTGGAAAATGTGGACCGTTTTCCATGACCGGAAGCCACCACTGGAAAAAGGCAGATCCATCAGATAGGATTCGCCCTCACCTCCAATGTGTCAGCTCAGCCTTCAGCAGATTGAGAAAGAGAATACTTGAAAAGCAGCTTCATGACAGAATCGTTCGGAGTGACCATTGCACAGTGCTTACTCAGCACTCAG
This sequence comes from Scyliorhinus torazame, assembly GCF_047496885.1. NCBI lineage: Eukaryota > Metazoa > Chordata > Chondrichthyes > Carcharhiniformes > Scyliorhinidae > Scyliorhinus > Scyliorhinus torazame. The sequence goes on from NC_092730.1 coordinate 48,864,677, forward strand.
CAACGGCAAAGACTGGTCCCGTATGTATTTTATTCTCTTCGCAGTGGAGGCCAACAAACCAAAAATAACCCAAGTTACCCATGGTCCCAGGACGAAAAGCAAGGGACAAAAATTGTTTATTTTGATTTCATTTCAACAACGAAACTGCGAGGGCAGCATGGCGGCACAGTGGTCAGCACGACTGCCTCACGGCGCCGAGGTCCCAGATTCGATCCCGGCTCTGGGTCACTGTCCGTGTGAAGTTTGCACATTCTCCCGTGTTTGCGTGGGTTTCGCCCCCAGAATCCAAAGATGTGCATGCTAGGTGGATTGGCCACGCTAAATTGCCCCTTAATTGGGAAAAATTAATTGGGTACTCTAAATTATTTTAAAACAAGGTGAAGACTGTGGATCCCGCTCCTGCTGTTTAATACAGATCACTCTAACTGGCACAGTGAGCAGAAAGAAATTCGTGTTGTTTGTGTGCATTTCACTCCAATTTAAAACGCTCCTGAATGAAAGTGTCCGTGTCACACGGCTCCCGTTCAGCCAGGAGATTGCACCAGTCCACAATAAATGTATTTATGCAATATGTTTCTGATGTTCTGTGTGTCATCACATTGGACTCTTACTCTGGTCTGAGACATTACCTTGTCCTTGTGCCCTGGATGCTGCCCTTTTCATCCTGTTTCATTAATAACTTTTTACTGGTAACAATTATGTAACTTACTTAGTGATTAAGTTATTCAGCCACTAGGAGTGTTTTAAGCTCATTTTGTAAACGGAACTTTGCGTGGCTCGTATTTTTGTCCCGTTTAACCCACCTACTTACTATTGTTTCAGACTGAGAACTTAGTTATTAATGTTGAAGATTGTCGTTTATTTAAACTAAGTTTCCACTCAAAACATATTGATGCTGGTTATTACATAAGGAACCCATGGGTGATGAAAACAATTGGTGAATTTTATTTGAGGAGTGTCCACTCCTTTTCTGCCCTGACCTGCGGTATCTAATTAAATAATTCACCACTGTGATGGGCAGGAACTGAATCTGGGTCAAATGCTGGGACAGTCACCACTATACCACCACCTGTCCCTGGGCAATGTTGCCCCCTCTGTATTTATAGAACGAATACACAAACAATGAAGCGGGTGAATGTATTAAATCAGGGATTCGATATTCTTGTAACCAATATGGCTGCAATGGGAATCTTTCATATTCCGATAGATCGGCTAAAGCTGGGTAGCTCAGTCAGAAATCAGATATCTGGGGATTTCAAGATGATTACTACAATGATAATATTTAACCATGTTAATGTTCTTTTGCTCCAATTGAAATGTGTTACGAATACAGAGTTACCGTGTTGTACAACTCGCGTTCAACCAGGGGATGGCAGCAGTGCGCAATAGTTTGGATATCATGTTTGTGTCCACAGATCTCGATAGGAATGGAGCTGCTGCTTCCCGGGGAGCTGCCAAGCAAGAGGCACAGATATTAACCAACTGCACCCGCTCCAAATAGATTCCCCAAAATATTGAACAAAACAAAAACAAGCACAAATCATATTTTAAGAAAGTATGACAGTGTCTCTGAAAACAAAATACCAACACCTCATAAAGAATCGGTTTGCCTCAACTAATTCAATATCAACCGTTTCAATATCAGCCTTAATTACTTACCAGTTCTCAGACAGGCACCGACTGGTTAAAAGTCTCCTTAACTTTTCAAGGTCCGGCTCAATAAAATCAATCACAGGCCCATGATCTGCTTTCCTCCTGTTCTCAGACACATCCACTTTCTACAAGGGCGCACTAACTGGTTTTCAGAGTAAGAGTCAGACTGCAGTTACCTCGTTCTCTCTCGATCCCTTTACCTCAGAGCCACCTCACAACCAGGAATGGAACTTCTCACAGAGCCAAGAATGGAATAGTTGTCGATTCTTCCACTGATTCAGGACCGTCCATCACCAGGACGTGTTGGTCCAAAAGAGTTGGAATGAGATGGGGCTGAGTTTCGCTGTATCCAATCAGTCCCCGGAGAAGCACAAAAACAATGAGTGAGGGAGAGAGAAAGAAACAAAGAAACAGATAGAGAGACAAAGGAGAAACAAGAAAATATTTTTAAAATATGTTCCATTTCTGGCACGATCTTTTTACCCCGAAATCCGTTCACCTGAATGAAACCAAACCACGTTTCCATTCGCTGCCGTTGCTGCTTCTCCTTCCGAACGTTGCAGGAAATGTTATTATTTACTGATTGTTGTTTTGGGTGTGAGTTCCTTATTCATCTGAATATTTCCTTCAGTCCCCCCCAAAAATGTTAAGTATCTGACAGAACTTGATTAACGTTCAAACCGCTTATTTACAAACAATCGGAAAAAGCATTAATTTTCGAGTCAGAGGCTTGTGCGGGGAGTTGAAGAAACAATTCGAATCACAGTCGCTGCGAGCAGGATTCGAACCTGCGCGGGGAAACCCCATTGGATTTCAAGTCCAACGCCTTAACCACTCGGCCATCGCAGCTGCGTTCAATGCGTCATTCATTAGTAATTTGGTCGATGGAATACATTCTAAAACCAGCCTGGAATCACTCCAGGAAGTTATTCCATTCAAGCGACCAATAGTCGGCCGGTGCAGACACGGTGGGCCGAATGGCCTCCTTCTGCACTGTAAATTCAATGATAATCTATGATTAATCTAGGACAAAGGTTCGGCACAACATCGTGGGCCGAAGGGCCTGTTCTGAATTTTCTATGTTCTAATCGTGTTTATGTGAGGAGGGGTTGAATCTTCGTGGAAAATGGCCATTGCATTTGGAGAGAAGCCTTGAGAGACTCGAAAATCTCAACTCCCGAAACGCACAATTCCACTGATTAAATAGTTTGTGTAACAATATTTACTCAGCTCCATAAACAAACCACTGACCACACAAATGATCGGGGCTCCCTTTGCATCTCATTGATGGTTTTCACCCAATTTGGCTGTTTCGGGAATGAAAGTAAAAATTTATCGCGTCTGGTAATTAGTATTTTTATATAAACTACACTAAACATATGAAACAATACTTAATAAATGATAATTAACGAATATTAATCAATATTTAAAAGTGTTCTGCAACGATTGGAAGTAAAAACCCATCCCATCAGGGCAGGATATGTTGGGAATGGACCGGAGTGAATCATTCCCAGACCATGTCCAACATGTTTCTCCTCAGCATGAAAACTCCCCGCGGAAAGACTGAAACAGACACTCATTTGATCACATCATGATAAACATCACTCACACCTTAACCATGAGGCCACTGATGAAGTCATGATGATTTCGAATTTCTCCTAAAATGCCAACTGAACCCACTGACTGGCAGAGTTACATTACCCACGTGATTGGCGAGGCGCATCCACAGACCGACTTGGCGAGTGGTGCAAACTGACATCACTGCTTCTGATCAGCTCCAGGACAGAGAGATAAATGTCACATTGTCCATTCATATTTCTGATTTATAATTGTGTGGGGAAACTGATGGGCTTTGGACGCAATTAAAAGTTGCTTCAAGTGAGATCAAATCAGCGGCTGGCTCGTTGGTCTGGGGAGACCTGTGCCACACAAAGCAACAGAGTCTGCAGATAGAGAATGAATCGAATATTTACATGACACACCAGAGAACACATAGGAGAACACTTCAGCAGTCAAGGGCATTGAGCCTCTGATCTGCGGGTAAGCGTTCTGCAAGGCGTCCTTCAGGACGCGCGACAATGAAAATCGCCGAACAGAAACTTCTAGCCAAGTTTGTGTACGGCCTCAACCGGGACCTTGGATTCATGTCGCATTTCATTTATCCCCCACCATCTGGCCTGGGCTTGCGAAATCCTACCAACTGTCCTGGTGTGAGCCAATTCACACCCCTTTAACGTGGGGTTACCCCTATCTGGTTTAGCACAGGGCTAAATCGCTGGCTTTAAAAGCCGACCAAGTCAGATCAGAAGCACGGTTCAATTCTCGTACCAGCCTCCCCTAACAGGCGACGGAATGTGGCTTTTCACGGTAACTTAATTTGAAACCGACTTGTGACAATAAGCGATTTTCATTTCATCTCTGGACCTGTAAAGACTTAATTACCTGCAAATGCTGGTATTCAAAGCATTGTCTTGCATTTTTGACTTTGCCTATATATATATGTTTCCGGAACATACCTCTTCATTCACCTGAGGAACGAGCAGTGCTCCGAAAGCTAGCGTTTGAAACACACCTGTTGGACTTTAACCTGGTGTTGTAAGACTTGTTACTGGGCACAGCAGGGACTGACAGATAAAGATTCATTCACCACCCAAATGTCTATATGCACCTCCCCCAACACACGCGCATGCCCACTGCCACTGAAAGTCTTGTCATGATTCTGATATGCAGGCGTTTTAACGGAAACTAGCAAACAACATAATGATTTTATCCACTCAATAACGATATTAGAGATTGATCATTACAGATTTAGTTCAACCTTCACACAGATTTTCAGAGTATGAAAGATACTGAATGACAGACTCTCATACAGTCCCAGTGACTCTCGCAAAGCGACTTAACTGAATCCCAAAGACAGATTGTTGCAGAAGATATGTAACAATCCGAAGAATGATTGGTATATTACAAATATGGAATGAATCTGACTCTGCCATATAGTGTCAGGGACTGAAATGTGCAGCAATTGTATTTCAAAATTGATCGCACTTAGCAGGGTGGTAGTGTCAAATAACCGAATGGTGCGAATCCTCAATGTGCAAATGGGACCTTGTCGCCACAAGGACTGTGTAACGGTCACTCTGAACGTCAAGACTATGGGAGACAGAGCTCCACAGACTGACTCCTACTTTCCACAGACCACCACTGACTGAATCATGGTGAATACCAAGAGCTGAATTATGTTGTCAACACTCACATAGAAATGGCACACAGAATAAAATGGCGAGATCGTGGAAAATGTGGACCGTTTTCCATGACCGGAAGCCACCGCTGGAAAAAGGCAGATCCAGCAGATAGGATTTGCCCTCACCTCCAATGTGTCAGCTCAGCCTTCAGCAGATTGAGAAGGAGAATACTTGAAGAGTAGCTTCATGACAGAATCGTTCGGAGTGACTATTGCACAGTGTTTACTCAGCAACGGCAAAGACTGGTCCCGTATGAGTTTTATTCTCTTCGCAGTGGAGGCCAACAAACCAAAAATAACCCAAGTTACCCATGGTCCCAGTACGAAAAGCAAGGGACAAAAATTGTTAATTTTGATTTCATTTCAACAACGAAACTGCGAGGGCAGAGTAGCGGCACAGTGGTCAGCTCGACTGCCTCACGGCGCCGAGGTACCAGATTCGATCCCGGCTCTGGGTCACTGTCCGTGTGAAGTTTGCACATTCTCCCGTGTTTGCGTGGGTTTCGCCCCCAGAATCCAAAGATGTGCAAGCTAGGTGGATTGGCCACGCTAAATTGCCCCTTAATTGGGAAAAAATAATTGGGTACTCTAAATTATTTTAAAACAAGGCGAAGACTGCGGATCCCGCTCCTGCTGTTTAATACAGATCACTGTAACTGGCACAGTGAGCAGAAATAAATTCGTGTTGTTTGTGTGCATTTCACTCCAATTTAAAACGCTCCTGAATGAAAGTGTCTGTGTCACACGGCTCCCGATCAGCCAGGAGATGGCACCAGTCCACAATAAATGTATTTATGCAATATGTTTCTGATGTTCTGTGTGTCATTACATTGGACTCTAACACTGGTCTGAGACATTACCTTGTCCTTGTGCCCTGATGCTGCACTTTTCATCCTGTTTCAGTAATAACTTTTTACTGGTAACAATTATGTAACTTACTTAGTGATTAAGTTATTCAGGCACTAGGATTGTTTTAAGCTCATTTTGTAAACGGAAATTTGCGTGGCTCGTATTTTTGTCCCGTTTAACCCACCTATTTACTATTGTTGCAGACTGAGAACGTAGTTATTAATGTTGAAGATTGTCGTTTATTTAAACTAAGTTTCCACTCAAAACATATTGATGCTGGTTATTACTAAGGAACCCATGGGTGATGAAAACAATTGGTGAATTTTATTTGAGGAGTGTCCACTCCTTTTCTGCCCTGACCTGCGGTATCTAATTAAATAATTCACCACTGTGATGGGCAGGAACTGAATCTGGGTCAAATGCTGGGACAGTCACCACTATACCACCACCTGTCCCTGGGCAACGTTGCCCCCTCTGTATTTATAGAACGAATACACAAACAATGAAGCGGGTGAATGTATTAAATCAGGGATTCGATATTCTTGTAACCAATATGGCTGCAATGGGAATCTTTCATATTCCGATAGACCGGGTAGAGCTGGGTAGCTCAGTCAGAAATCAGATACCTGGGGATTTCAAGATGATTACTACAATGATAATATTTAACCATGTTAAGATATAGTTCGAGTACAATAGATGGGTCGTTTTTTGTACAGTGTGTGCAGGAGGGTTTCCTGAAACAATATGTTGACAGGCCAACAAGAGGCGAGGCCACGTTCGATTTGGTTTTGGGTAATGAACCAGGCCAGGTGTTGGATTTGGAGGTAGGAGAGCACTTTGGGGACAGTGACCACAATTCGGTGACGTTTACGTTAATGATGGAAAGGGATAAGTATACACCGCAGGGCAAGAGTTATTGCTGGGGGAAGGGCAATTATGATGCCATTAGACGTGACTTGGGGGGGATAAGGTGGAGAAGTAGGCTGCAAGTGTTGGGCACACTGGATAAGTGGGGCTTGTTCAAGGATCAGCTACTGCGTGTTCTTGATAAGTATGTACCGGTCAGACAGGGAGGAGGGCGTCGAGCGAGGGAACCGTGGTTTACCAAGGAAGTGGAATCCCTTGTTAAGAGGAAGAAGGAGGCCTATGTGAAGATGAAGTGTGAAGTTTCGGTTGGGGCGATGGATAGTTACAAGGTAGCGAGGAAGGATCTAAAGAGAGAGCTAAGACGAGCAAGGAGGGGACATGAGAAGTATTTGGCAGGAAGGATCAAGGAAAACCCAAAAGCTTTCTATAGGTATGTTAGGAATAAGCGAATGACTAGGGAAAGAGTAGGACCAGTCAAGGACAGGGATGGGAAATTGTGTGTGGAGTCTGAAGAGATAGGCGAGATACTAAATGAATATTTTTCGTCAGTATTCACTCAGGAAAAAGATAATGTTGTGGAGGAGAATGCTGAGCCCCAGGCTAATAGAATAGATGGCATTGAGGTACGTAGGGAAGAGGTGTTGGTAATTCTGGACAGGCTGACAATAGATAAGTCCCCGGGACCTGATGGGATTTATCCTAGGATTCTCTGGGAGGCCAGGGAAGAGATTGCTGGAGCTTTGGCTTTGATTTTTATGTCATCATTGGCTACAGGAATAGTGCCAGAGGACTGGAGGACAGCAAATGTGGTCCCTTTGTTCGAAAAGGGGAGCAGAGACAACCCCGGCAACTATAGACCGGTGAGCCTCACTTCTGTAGTGGGTAAAGTCTTGGAGGGGATTATAAGAGACAAGATTTATAATCATCTAGATAGGAATAATATGATCAGGGATAGTCAGCATGGCTTTGTGAAGGGTAGGTCATGCCTCACAAACCTTATTGAGTTCTTTGAGAAGGTGACTGAACAGGTAGACGAGGGTAGAGCAGTTGATGTGGTGTATATGGATTTCAGCAAAGCGTTTGATAAGGTTCCCCACGGTAGGCTATTGCAAAAAATACGGAGGCTGTGGATTGAGGGTGATTTAGAGATGTGGATCAGAAATTGGCTAGCTGAAAGAAGACAGAGGGTGGTGGTTGATGGGAAATGTTCAGAATGGAGTACAGTCACAAGTGGAGTACCACAAGGATCTGTTCTGGGGCCGTTGCTGTTTGTCATTTTTATCAATGACCTAGAGGAAGTCGCAGAAGGGTGGGTGAGTAAATTTGCAGACGATACTAAAGTCGGTGGTGTTGTCGATAGTGTGGAAGGATGTAGCAGGTTGCAGTGGGATATAGATAAGCTGCAGAGCTGGTCTGAGAGGTGGCAAATGGAGTTTAATGTAGAGACGTGTGAGGTGATTCACTTTGGAAGGAATAACAGGAATGCGGAATATTTGGCTAATGGTAAAGTTCTTGAAAGTGTGGATGAGCAGAGGGATCTAGGTGTCCATGTACATAGATCCCTGAAAGTTGCCACCCAGGTTGATAGGGTTGTGAAGAAGGCCTATGGAGTGTTGGCCTTTATTGGTAGAGGGATTGAGTTCCGGAGTCGGGAGGTCATGTTGCAGCTGTACAGAACTCTGGTACGGGCGCATTTGGAGTATTGCGTACAGTTCTGGTCACCGCATTATAGGAAGGACGTGGAGGCTTTGGAGCGGGTGCAGAGGAGATTTACCAGGATGTTGCCTGGTATGGAGGGAAAATCTTATGAGGAAAGGCTGATGGACTTGAGGTTGTTTTCGTTGTAGAGAAGAAGGTTAAGAGGAGACTTAATAGAGGCATACAAAATGATCAGGGGGTTGGATAGGGTGGACAGTGAGAGCCTTCTCCCGCGGGTGGATATGGCTGGCACGAGGGGACATAACTTTAAACTGAGGGGTAATAGATATAGGACAGAGGTCAGAGGTAGGTTCTTTACGCAAAGAGTAGTGAGGCCGTGGAATGCCCAACCTGCTACAGTAGTGAACTCGCCAACATTGAGGGCATTTAAAAGTTTATTGGATAAACATATGGATGATAATGGCATAATGTAGATGAGATGGCTTTTGTTTCGGTGCAACATCGTGGGCCGAAGGGCCTGTACTGCGCTGTATTGTTCCATGTTCTATGTTCTATGTTCTCATGTTCTTTTGCTCCAATTGAAATGTGTTACGAATACAGAGTTACCGTGTTGTACAACTCGCGTTCAACCAGGAGATGGCAGCAGTGCGCAATAGTTTGGATATCCTGTTTGTGTCCACAGATCTCGACCGGAATGGAGCTGCTGCTTCCCGGGGAGCTGCCAAGCAAGAGGCACAGATATTAACCAACTGCACCCGCTCCAAATACATTCCCCAAATTATTGAACAAAACAAAAACAAGGACAAATCATATTTTAAGAAAGTATGACAGTGTCTCTGAAAACAATATACCAACACCTCAAAAAAATCGATTTGCCTAAACTAATTCAAGGTCAACCGTTTCAATATCAGCCTTAATCCCTTGCCAGCTCTCAGACAGGCGCTGACTGGTTCGAAGTTTGCTTCACCTTTCAAGGTCCTGCTCAATAAAACCAATCACAGGCCCATGATCTGCTTTTCTCCTGTTCTCATACACATCCACTTTCTACAAGGGCGCACGAACTGGTTTTCAGAGTGAGAGTCAGACTGCAGTCACCTCGTTCTCTCTCGATCCCTTTATCTCAGAGCCACCTCACAACCAGGAATGGAACTTCTCACAGAGCCAAGAATGGAATAGGTTGTCGATTCTTCCACTGATTCAAGACCGTCCATCACCAGGACGTGTTGGTCCAAAAGAGTTGGAATGAGATGGGGCTGAGTTTCGCTGTGTATCCAATCAGTCCCCGGAGAAGCACAAAATCAATGAGTGAGGGAGAGAGAAAGAAACAAAGAAACAGATAGAGAGATAAAATATGTTCCATTTCTGCCACGATCTTTTTACCCAGAAATCCATTAAGCTGAATGAAACCAAACCACGTTTCCATTCGCTGCCGTTGCTGCTTCTCCTTCCGAACGTTGCAGGAAATGTTATTATTTACTGATTGTTGTTTTGGGTGTGAGTTCCTGATTCATCTGAATATTTCGTTCAGTCCCCCCCAAAAATGTTAAGTATCTGACAGAACTTGATTAACGTTCAAACCGCTTCTTTACAAACAATCGGAAAAAGCATTAATTTTCGAGTCAGCGGCTTGTGCGGGGAGTTGAAGAAACAATTCGAATCACAGTCGCTGCGAGCAGGATTCGAATCTGCGCGGGAAAACCCCATTGGATTTCAAGTCCAACGCCTTAACCACTCGGCCATCGCAGCTACGTTCAATGTGTCATTCATTAGTAATTTGGTCGATGGAATACATTCTAAAACCAGCCTGGAATCACTCCAGGAAGTTATTCCATTCAAGCGACCAATAGTCGGCCGGTGCAGACACGGTGGGCCGAATGGCCTCCTTCTGCACTGTAAATTCAATGATAATCTATGATTAATCTAGGACAAAGGTTCGGCACAACATTGTGGGCCGAAGGGCCTGTTCTGTGCCGTATTTTTCTATGTTGTAATAGTGTTTATGTGAGGAGGGGTTGAATCTTCGTGGAAAATGGCCATTGGATTTGGAGAGAAGCCTTGAGAGACTCGAAAATCTCAACTCCCTAAACGCACAATTCCACTGATTGAATTGTTTGTGTAACAACATCAGTTACATTGGAAATATATTAGAAATTCAAATGGAACAAGACCACACTTCCAGTCTGGAAGAAAATTAAAATGATGGAATCTAGAAATTACGGCACAGAAGGAGACCTGTGCAGGCCGAAAGGTCACGTGATGACCTGATGACGGAACTAACATGATCAGGTGTCTGGATTCGAGCAGTTCTCCCCGGATCGCGGTCAGAGCACAAGCCAGGAGGGGCTGGTCAATTATTAATTTAATTATTTTTTATTACAAGACCTTGGTCGCCAGTCATTGAGAGAGCAGCATTTCTACATGGTGTCAGGAGTGGGCGGTATGGCAGAAGGAGTCCACCGCATCAACCTCTTTGTATCATCGAATCGTAAAATCTCCAGCGCAGAAGGAGGCCATTCGACCCAACGAGTCAACACTGACCCTCCGAATGAGCACCGACGCTACTCTGCAAGAATAGGTTTAATAGATAGTGCAGCACCGTCCCGGATAGCTCAGTCGGTAGAGCATGGGACTCTTATTCTCAGGGTCGTGGGTTCGAGCCCACTTTGGGCGCTTCCATATTAGTATCTTAAAATATTCATACTGAATTAACTGTCTTCATAACAAAAACTCAAGGTTATGTCGCTTGACTGGGAATCCAGGTGTGTGAACTAACCCTTGGTGACAAGATTGAATAAATCTGGATTTGAGATTTTGTCTCCGTCATGGCGCAGAAAGGATCGATTTCCACAACCGGGAACACATTTACACAACAGGGAATGATTTGACACAACCTCAGTGCAGATCTGTCACCGGCAGAGTCACTGTTCCACGACAGACAGAACAGTCACACAGCAGAGAGCACGGTTACACAGCAGGATATACATTTACAAACAGGGCCTCTCTGTGTGCAGCAGAAAACACATTTTCCTAAATACCCAATTTCTCCATCTCAGTATCTTGCTGGTTTGCACTGCACCTTTTCTGTGTGTCACTGTGTGTATCCTGATAGTCTCTTTCTGTGTGTCTTTCTCTATCTGTTACAGCAGTGCTGATGTTACGTATTAACCTCACGTTTCCCAAACAAGAATTGTCATTGATAAATACAGAAAGATTTCCACACTGACATTCAGTACCAATGTCTGATAGAGACTGAATCCCACCCTCACATACAGTACCAGACATTGACTGAGAGGGAAACCGAGAATGGGAGGCAGTGTCATACTGGACTCGGAACTGTAACTTTCTCTCTCCACAGGCGTTGCCAGACCAGTCGAGTTATTCAACATTTTATATTTCTCTTTCAGGATTTTATGAAGAATCGCCATAGCGGCATTGCCCTTGTGCTCGACGCTTCTATTTATAAAGATTGGTCCCGGATGTCTATTGTTCTGTTCGCAGCGGAGGCCAACAAACCAGAAAGAACCAAATTGACCTAATGACCCCGATAAGAAAAGCAAGGGACAAAAAAGAGTTTCTTTCGTTTTACTTTAACAACCAAACCAAATTGAACAGGAATTAGGAAGCCCATTGAGTTGATAAAATAAATTTTGCTTGGGAGGTAATGGTAAAATGGTGTCAGCGGCACGCTGACCACCGGCTGGCTCGTTGGTCTAGTGGTATGATTCTCGCTTAGGATCTTCTGCTGCCATAAAATGAGAGAGATCCCGGGTTCAGGTTGCGGACTGTGTAAATAGCTTTTTAAAATCTGTACGATCGATATTGTGCCATTGATTGAACGCGGGAGTAGTTTGGAGGAAAGGGAGGGAGGGAGCGAGGGTCATGTTTAGAGCTTAACCACTTCTTCACGCCAGTTCTTCGGCTGCCAACAGTACAGTCGAGGTGATCCAGTTGACCTCTTCCAGAATCCTCCTCTGCCGCTTCCACTGGATGAATTTCCTCATGTTTGTCCACTGGAGGGGTTCTTCGGCTACTTGTCTGTGAAAGCAGCACCGGAAGCAACTGTGGAGACAGATTCCAATCTCCAGGATGCAACTCTCCAATTGGATACTTCACTTTGATCAGATCTTACACTCTCGTTTAGAGAATCATTGAATAGTTACAGATCAGGCGAAATCCATTCCGCCCACCGTATCCACGTTGGTCGCCGAGAGCTGGCGGTAGTCCCGTGATAAAAACAGAAAATGCTGGAAAATTCCAGCAGGCCTGGCAGCATCTGTAGAGAGGGAAACAGAGTATGAGAAGCAGGGTCATACTTGACTCGGAACTGTAACTCTCTTTCTCTCTCCACAGATGTTACCAAACCAGCCGAGTAATCCAACATTTTCCAATTCTCTTTCAGGATTTTATGAAGAATCTGCATTATGAAGAATGTGCTCGACGCTCCTATTTATAAAGACTGGTCCCGTGTGTCTATTGTTCTGTTCGCAGTGGAGGCCAACAAACCAGAAAGAACCAAATTGACCCAATGATCCCGATATGCAAGGGACAAAAAATCGTTTATTTGGATTTTACTTTAACAACCAAACCAAATTCATCAGGAATTAAGAAGCCCATGAGTTAATAAACTAAGCTTCGGTTGGGAAATAATGGTAAGATTGTTTCAGCGGGACGTTGATCACCAGGTGTTTGTCTAAGGGCATGATTCTCGCTTTGGCGATTCTCACGTAGGCAATTCTGCTGCGATAATATGCCGGAGGTCCCGGGTTCCAATCCCGGACGAGCCATGCAAAGCACTTTTTAACACCTGTGCGATCGATATGGTGCCATTGACTGAACGCTGGAGCAGTTTGGAGGAAAAGAAGGGAGGGACGTGTCTGGCGCTTAACCGCTCCTTGACACCTGTTCTTCGGCTGCCCACAGTACAGTCGAGGTGACTCAGTTGACCTCTTCCAGAATGCGACTCTGCCGCCTCCACTGAATGAAGTTCCTCCTGTTTGCCCACTGGAGGCGTTCTTCATTGAGTTCTGAATTTGGTGCATTTGCGTGCTATAGTGAGAGTTTCGTGACTGAGGGTGTATAAGCGTTAATTTTGATCTAAAGTCTAGTCTTTCTTTAATTTAGTTAATTAACTTAAAAGTTCCTGTTTGGTTGAGAAGGTGAATTTTCAACAAGCTTTAAACAAAGGTTCGACTTGTAGGTACTTGCAGCTGGAGCTTATTAATTAGCTAATTGGATTATGCCAGTCTCCAGAGGCTAGATTCACAGTATAAAAGTGATCCAGCTACAGTGCACACTTTGTTTGCTCTGAGTGATGAATTTGGTGCATTTGATTGCTACAGTGAGTGTTTGGTGACTGAGAGAGTTAGGTGAGGAGGGAGTAAGGTGCTCCTTTAATTTCATTTCAGCAAAGAGCGAGAACGGAACCAGGAGTTTATAGAGTCTGCAGCTGGCTGGGAGCAGAGTCAGAGGCCGGAAGTCCAGTTGATCCACAGGGCAGCTATATTCTGTAAGGTAAGAAGGGTTGGAGGCTAGGGCAGTTACATGCTCATCCTGTAGGATGTGGGTGGTGAGGGATACCACCGGTGTCCACGTTGACTGTACTTGAGGGAAGTGCACCCAACTCCAGCTACTCAGAGACCGTGTCAGGTAACTGGAGCTGGAGCTGGATGAACTTCGGATCATCCGCGAGGCAGAGGGGACTATAGAGAATAGTTACAGGGAGGTAAGCACACCCAAGGTACAGGAAAAGAGTAGCTGGATTACAGTCAGAAGAAAGAAAACAAACAGGCAGACAGTGCAGGGATCCCTCGTGGCCGTTCCTCTTCAAAACAAGTATACCGTTTTGGATGCTGTTGCGGGGGTGGGGGGGGGGGGGTGGGGGAGGGGGGGGTGGGGGGGGGGGGGGGAATGACCTACCGGGGAAGGCCTTATCGGCCAGCTCTCTGGCACTGAGTCTGGGTCTGGGGCTCAGAAGGGAAGGGGGAGAAGAGAAAAGCAATTGTAATAGGAGATTCAATGGTTAAGGGAATAGATAGGAGATTCTGTGGTCGCGAGCGAGACTCCCAGAAGGTATGTTGCCTTCCGGGTGCCTGTGCCAGGGATGTCTCGTATCGTGTCTTCAGGATCCTTAAGGGGGAGAGGGAACAGCCAGAAGTCGTGGTGCACATTGCTATCAACGACGTAGGTAGGAAAAAGGGTGTGGAGGTAATAAACGGAGTAAGGCTGGAAGTTAAAAGCCAGAACAGACAGAGTTGTCATCTCTGGTTTGTTGCCGGTGCCACGTGATCGCGAAGCTAGGAATAGGGAGAGAGTGCAGTTAAACAGTTGGCTGCAGGAATGGTGTAGGAGGGAGGGCTTCAGGTATTTGGATAATTCGAGTGCATTCTGGGGGAGGTGGGACCTGTACAAGCAGGATGGGTTGCATCTGAACCAAAGGGGCACCAATATCCTGGGAGGGAGGTTTTCTAGTAATCTTCGGGAGGGTATAAACTAATTTGGCAGGGGAATGGGAACCGGATTTGTAGTCCAGCAACTAAGGTAGCCGATACTCAGGACGCCAAAGCGTGTAGTGTGGCAGTGGGGAAGGGAACACTGACAAAGGAGAGTACTTGCAGGCACGGAGATGGGTTGAAGTGTGTATACCTCAACGCAAGAAGCATCAGGAATAAGGTGGGTGAACTTAAGGCATGGATCGGTACTTGGGACTACGATGTGGTGGCCATCACAGAAACTTGGATAGAAGAGGGGCAGAAATTGTTGTTGGAGGTCCCTGGTTATAGATGTTTCCATACGATTAAGGAGGGTGGTAAAAGAGGTGGGGGGTGGCATTGCTAATTAGAGATAGTATAACAGCTGCAGAAAGGCAGTCCGAGGAGGATCTGCCTACTGAGGTAGTATGGGTTGAAGTCAGAAATAGGAAAGGAGGGGTCACCTTGTTGGGAGTTTTCTGTAGGCCCCAAATAGTAGCAGAGATGTGGAGGAACAGATTGGGAAACAGATTTTGGAAAGGTGCAGAAATCACAGGGTAGTAGTCATGGGTGACTTCAACTTCCCAAACATTGAGTGGAAACTCTTTACAAAGAACAAAGAACAAAGAAAATTACAGCACAGGAACAAGCATTCGGCCCTCCCAGCCTGCGCCAATCCAGATCTTTCATCAAAACCTGTCGCCTATTTTCCAAGGATCTACTTCCCTCTGTTCCCCGCCCGTTCATATATCTGTCTAGATGCATCTAAAATGACGCTATCGTGCCCGCCTCTACCAGCTCCGCTGGCAAAGAGTTCCAGGCACCCACCACCCTCTGCGTAAAATACTTTCCACGCACACCTCCCTTAAACTTTCCTCCCCTCACCTTGAAATCGTGTCCCCTTGTAATTGACACCCCCACTCTTGGAAAAAGCTTGTTGCTATCCACCCTGTATATACCTCTCATAATTTTGTAGACCTCAATCAAGTCCCCCTTCAACCTCCGTCTTTCCAACGAAAACAATCCTAAACTACTCAACCTTTCTTCATAGCTAGCACCCTCCATACCAGGCAACATCCTGGTGAACCACCTCTGCACCCTCTCTAAATCATCCACATCCTTCTGGTAATGTGGCGACCAGAACTGCACGCAGTATTCCAACTGTGGCCTAACCAATGTTCTAGACAACTGTAACATGACCTGCCGACTCTTGTACTCAATACCCCGTCCGATGAAGGCAAGCATGCTGTATGCTTTTTTGACCACTCTATCGACCTGCGTTGCCACCTTCAGGGTACAGTGGACCTGAACTCCCAGATCTGTCTCTACATCAATTTTCCCCAGGACTCTTCCATTAACCGTATAGTCCGCTCTTGAATTAGATCTTCCAAAATGCATCACCTCGCATTTGCCTGGATTGAACTCCATCTGCCATTTCTCTGCCCAACTCTCCAATCTATTTATATTTTCCTGTATTCTCTGACAGTCCTCCACGCTATCTGCAACTCCAACAATCTTAATATCATCTGCAAACTTGCTAATCAAACCACCTATTACTTCGTCCAGATCATTTATGTATACCACAAACAACAGTGTTCCGAGCACGGATCCCTGTGGAACACCACTAGTCACCTTTCTCCGTTTTGAGACACTCCCTTCCACCACTACTCTCTGTCTCCTGTTGCCCAGCCAGTTCTTTATCCATCTAGCTAGTACACCCTGAACCCCATACGACGTTTTCCATCAACCTGCCATGGGAAACTTTATCAAACGCCTTACTGAAGTCCATGTATATGACATCTACAGCCCTTCCCTCATCAATTAACGTTGTCACTTCCTCAAAGAATTCTATTAGGTTTGTAAGTTATGACCTTCCCTGCACAAAACCATGCTGCCTTTCACAGATCAGACTATTTTCTTCCAAATGTGAATAGATCCTATCACGCAGTATCTTCTCCAACAGTTTGCCTACCACTGACGTCAAGCTCACAAGTCTATAATTCCCTCGATTATCTCTGCTACCCTGCTTAACCAAAAGGACAACATTAGCAATTCTCCAGTCCTCCGGGACCTCACCAGTGCTCAAGGATGCTGCAAAGATATCTGTTAAGGCCCCAGCTATTTCTTCCCTCGCTTCCCTCAGTAACCTGGGATAGATCCCATCCGGACCTGGGGACTTGTCCACCTTAATGCCTTTTAGAATACCCAAACTTCCCCCTTCCTTATGCCGACTTGACCTAGAGTATTTAAACATCCATCCTTAGCCTCAACATCCGTCATGTCCCTCTCCTTGGTGAATACCGATGCAAAGTACTCATTAGGAATCTCACCCATTTCCTCTGACTCCACGCATAAATTCCTTATTTTGTTTTTGAGTGGGCCAATCCTTTCTCTAGTTACCCTGTTGCTCCTTTCTACGAATAAAAGGCTTTGGGATTTTCTTTAACCCTGTTAGCCAAAGATATGTCATGACCACTTTTAGAACTCTTTATTGCGCGTTTGAGATGTGTCCTACTTTCCCGATATTCCTCCAAAGCTTCATCAGATTTAAGTCGCCTAGATCTTATGTATGCTTCCTTTTTCATCTTCGCAAGTCTCACAATTCAACCCGTCATCCATGGTTCCCTAATCTTGTCATTTCGATCCCTCAATTTCACAGGGACATGTCTGTCCTGCACTCGAATCAACCTTTCCTTAAAATACTCCCACATTTCAAATGTGGATTTACCCTGAAAGAGCTGCTCCCAATCCACATTCCCTAGTTCCTTCCGAATTTTGTTATACTTGGCCTTTCCCCAATTTAGCACTCTTTCTTTAGGACCACTCTCGTCTTTGTCCATGAGTAAACAAATAGTTTGGATGGGGTGGTGTTTATGCAGTGTGTCCAGGAAGCTTTTCTAACACAGTATGTAGATCGTCCGACCAGTGGGGAGGCCATATTGGATTTGGTACTTGGTAATGAACCAGGGCAAGTGATAGATTTGTCAGTGGGGGAGCATTTTGGAGATAGTGACCACAATTCTGTGACTTTCACTTCAGTAATATAGAGGAACAGGTGCGTGCAACAGGGCAAGGTTTACAATTGGGGGAAGGGTAAATACGATGTTGTCAGGCAAGCGTTGAAGTGCGGAAGTTGGGAACATAGGCTGTCAGGAAAGGACAGCGAAATGTGGAACTTGTTCAAGGAACAGGTACTACGTGTCCTTGATATGTATGTCCCTGTCAGGCAGGCAAGAGATGGTCGAGTGAGGATACCATGGTTGACAAGAGAGGTTGAATGTCTTGTTAAGAGGAAGAACGAGACTTATGTAAGGCTGAGGAAACAGGTTTCAGACAGGGAGCTGGAGGGATACAAGATAACCAGGAGGGAACTGAAGAAAGGGATTAGGAGAGCTAAGAGAGGGCATGGAAAATCTTTGGCGGGTAAGATCAAGGAAAGCCCCAAGGCCTTTTACACAGATATGAGAAATATGAGAATGACTAGAGCGAGGGTAGGTCCGATCAAGGACAAGAGCAGGAGATTGTGTATTGCGTCTGAAGAGATAGCAGATGTCTTGAACGAGTACTTTTCTTCAGTATTTACAAATGAGAGGGGCCATATTGTTGGAGAGGACAGTGTGAAACAGTAAGCTCGAGGAAATACTTGTTAGGAAGGAAGATGTGTTGGGCATTTTGAAAACGTTGAGGATAGACAAGTCCCCCGGGCCTGACAGAATATATCCAAGAATTCTATGGGAAGCAAGAGATGAAATTGCAGAGCCGTCTGCAATGATCTTTTCGTCCTCACTGTCAACAGGGGTAGTACCAGGGGATTGGGGAGTGGCGAATGCCGTGCCCCTGTTCAAAAAAGGGAATAGGGATAACCCTGGAAATTACAGGCCAGTTAGTCTTACTTCGGTGGTCGGCAAACGAATGGAAAGGGTACTGACGGATAGGATTTCTGAGTATCTGGAAAGACACTGCTTGATTAGGGATAGTCAGCACGGATTTGTGAGCGGTAGCTCTTGCCTTACAAGTCTCATTGAATTATTTGAGGAGGTGACCAAGCATGTGGATGAAGGTGAAGCAGTGGACGTAGTGTACATGGCTTTGACTAAGGCATTTGATGAGGTTCCCCATGGTAGGCTTCTGCAGAAAGTAAGGAGACATGGGATAGTGGGAAATTTGGCCAGTTGGATAACGCACTGGATAACCGATATAAGTCAGAGAGTGGTGGTGGATGGCAAATATTCAGCCTGGACCCCAGTTACCAGTGGCGTACCGCAGGGATCAGTTCTGGGTCCTCTGCTGTTTGTGATTTTCATTAATGACTTGGATGAGGAAATTGAAGGGTGGGTCAGTACATTTGCAGACGATACGAAGATTGGCGGAGTTGTGGATAGTGAGGAGGGCTATTGTCGGCTGCAAAGTGACATAGATAGGATGCAGAGCTGGGCTGGGGAGTGGCAGATGGAGTTTAACCCTGCAAAGTGTGAGGATGTCCATTTTGGAAGGACAAATATGAATGTGGGATATAGGGTTAACGTTATGGTTCTTGGCTATGTGGAGGAGCAGAAAGATCTTGGGGACTATTGTCATAGATCTTTGAAAGTTGCCACTCAAGTGGATAGAGCTGTGAAGAAGGCCTATGGTGTGCTAGCGTTCATTAACAGAGGGATTGAATTTAAGAGCCGTGTGGTGATGATGCAGCTGTACAAAACTTTGGTAAGGCCACATTTGGAGTACTGTGTACAGTTCTGGCCGCCTGATTTTAGGAAGGATGTGGGTGCTTTGGAAAAGGTGCAAAGGAGATTTAACAGGATGTTGCCTGGAATGGAGAGTAGGTCTTTCGAGGAAAAGTAAAGGGGGCTCGGCCTTTTCTCATCAGAACGGAGAAGGATGAGGCGCGACTTGATAGACGTTTATAAGATGATCAGGGGAATAGATAGAGTAGACAGTCAGAGACTTTTCCCCCGAATGGAACAAACCATTACAAGTGGACATAAATTTAAGGTGAACGGTGGAAGATAAAGGGGGGATGTCAGAGGTAGGTTCTTTACCCAGAGAGTAATGGGGGCATGGAAAGCATTACCTGTGGAAGTAGTTGAGTCGGAAACATGAGGGACCTTCAAGTGGCTATTGGATAGGTACATGGATTACGGTATAATTATATAGTGTAGATTAATTTGATTCTAAGGGCAGCATGGTAGTATTGTGGGCAGCACAATTGCTTCACAGCTCCAGGGTCTCAGGTTCGATTCCGGCTTGGGTCACTGTCTGTGAGGAGTCTGCACGTTCTCCCCGTGTCTGCGTGGGTTTCCTCTGGGTGCTCCGGTTTCCTCCCACAGTCCAAAGATGTGCAGGTTAAGACCATAAGACATAGGAGCGGAAGTAAGGCCATTCGGCCCATCGAGTCCACTCCACCATTCAATCACGTCTGATTTCAACTCCATTTACCCGCTCTCTCTCCATAGCCCTTAATTCCTCGAGAAATCAAGAATTTATCAACTTCTGTCTTAAAGACACTCAACGTCCCGGCCTCCACCGCCCTCTGTGGCAATGAATTCCACAGACCCACCACTCTCTGGCTGAAGTTAGGTGGATTGGCCATGATAAATTGCCCTTCGTGTCCAAAATTGCCTTTAGCGGTTAATGGGTTATGGGGATAGTGTGGAGGTGTTGACCTTGGGCAGGGTGCTCTTTTCGGGAGCCGGTGGGCCGGCTGGCCTCCTTCTGCACTGTTCTGCAAAATTCTATGATAATCCATGATCAATCTAGGATACAGGTTGGGCTACTTGGCTGTGAAAGCAGCACCGGACGCAGCAGGAGAGAGAGATTCCAGTCGCCGGGATGCAACTCTCCAATTGAGCACTTCACGTTGCTCTGATCTTACACACTCGTTTCGAGATTCGTAGAATGCTTACAGGTCAGGGTGCGTCCATTCCGCCCACCGTGTCCACGTCGGTCGCCTCGAACTGGCGTGTAGTCCCGTGTTAAAAACAGAAAATGCTGCAAAATCTCAACAGGCCACCACTTCCCCATTGACCCGGAAGTATTGGATCTTCCTGGGGTTGAACGTTTATTTGAAGAAACGTAACCTGGTGGAAGAAGAGTGAATGCCAGAAGTGAGATTCGAACCCACGCCTCCAGAGAAGGCTGCGACCGTATGGCAGCGCCTTCGACCGCTCGGTCATTCTAACGCTTTGTGGCAAAACACATGCTCCGTGCACAAATCGATTTAAATTCTATCTTCATCGTAATTTATTTTCAAACTTGATGTGCTTTTCCTATTTTTGTGCCCCAACCAGAGTCCTGTATCTGAGTGCCATTGTTCTCCAAGCCGCTGGGGTTTAACGAGCTTCTCATTGCTGCATTGATCAGTTTGCTCCAATCAACATTGACCGAACTGCCGCCTATCTGTTCCTCACGCGAAGGTATTGAGAGTCTAAAAGATCTGAGCGGGGTGAAGTATCCAATTCGACAGTTGCATCCTGGCGACTGGAATCTCTCTCCACAGATGCTTCTGGTGCTGCTTTCACAGACAAGTAGCCAAAGAACCCCTTCAGCGTCCAAGCAGGAGGACATTCATCCAGTAAAGGCGGCAGATGAGGATTCTGGGAGAGGTCAACTGAGTCACCTCGACAATCCAGCCAGACAGACTATTTACAACACGAGAAGAGGAATTTTACCTGGCGTCCCGGGATCAATATTAATTCCTCAACCAGACTCACAGAGCAGATTATCCAGCCATTAACTGGGTTTTTGCCTGTGGTGTTTTGCTGTGCCAACTTAAGCAGGAATATGACGTCCTGAGGCCACCACTTCACCATGGAATGGGAGATAATGGATATTCCTGGGGTTGAACATTTTGCTGGAGAAATGTAACCTCGTGAGGAAAAGCTAATGTCAGAAGCGTGATTCGAACCCACGCCTCCAGAGGAGCCGACAACTTTAAGGCAACGCGTTCGACCGCTCGGCCATCCTGACGCGCTACGGCAAACCATATGCTCCGTGCACAACTCGATTTAAATTCTACCTTAATCGTCTGCTATTTGCGATTTTTATCAATGACTTGGAGGAGGGAGCTGAAGGGTGGGTCAGTAAATTTGCTGATGACACCAAGATTGGTGGAGTAGTGGATGAGGAGGAGGGCTGTTGTACGCTGCGAAGAGACATTGATAGGATGCAGAGCTGGGCCAGAAAATGGCAGATGGAGTTTAACCTTGATAAGTGCGAGGTGATTCATTTTGGTAGAAAAAAATTGAATGCGGATTACAGGGTCAACGGCAGGGTTCTGAGGAATCTGGAGGAACAGAGAGATCTTGGGGTTCATGTCCACAGATCTCTGAAGGTTGCCACTCAAGTGGATAGGGCCGTGAAAAAGGCTGATAGTGTGTTAGCATTTATGATCAGGGGACTTGAGTTTAAGAGCCGCGGGATTATGCTGCAACTATACATGACCCTGGTGAGACCACATTTGGAGTATTGTGTGCAGTTCTGGTCACCTCAATATAGGAAGGATGTGGAAGCATTGGAAAGGGGGTAAAGGAGATTTACCAGGATGCTGCCTGGTTTGCAGGATAGGTCTTATGAGGAAAGGTTGAGGGAGTTAGGGCTTTTCTCTTTGGAGCGCAGGAGGATGAACATAATAACATAAGAACATACAAACTAGGAGCAGGAGTAGGCCATCTGGCTCCTCGAGCCTGCTCCACCATTCAATGAGATCATGGCTGATCTTTTGTGGACTCAGCTCCACTTTCCGGCCCTAACACCATAACCCTTAATCCCTTTATTCTTCAAAAAATTATCAATCTTTATCTTAAAATCATTTAATGAATGAGCCTCTACTGCTTCACTGGGCAAGGAATTCCATAGATTCACAACCCTTTGGGTGAAGAAGTTCCTCCTAAACTCAGTCCTAATTCTACTCACCCTTATTTTGAGGCTATGCACCCTAGTTCTGCTTTCACCCGCCAGTGGAAACAACCTGCCCGCATCTGTCCTATCTATTCCCTTCATAATCTTATATGTTTCTATCAGACCCCCCCTCATCCTTCTAAATTCCAACAAGTACAGTCCCAGTCTACTCAACCTCTCCTCGTAATCCAACCCCTTCAGCTCTGGGATTAACCTAGCGAATCTCCTCTGCACACCCTCCAGTGCCAGTACGTCCGTTCTCAAGTAAGGAGACCAAAACTGAACACAATACTCCAGGTGTGGCCTCACTAACACCTTATACAATTGCAGCAGAACCTCCCTAGTCTTAAACTCCATCCCTCTAGCAATGAAGGACAAAATTCCATTTGCCTTCTTAATCACCTGTTGCACCTGTAAACCAACTTTTTGCGACTCGTGCACTAGCACACCCAGGTCTCTCTGCAAAGCAGCATGTTTTAATATTTTATCATTTAAATAATAATGCCTTTTTCTGTTATTCCTACCAAAATGGATAACCTGACATTTGTCAACATTGTATTCCATCTGCCAGACACTAGCCCATTCACTTAGCCTATCCAAATCCCTCTGCAGACTTCCAGTATCCTCTGCACTTTTTGCTTTACCACTTATCTTAGTGTAGTCTGCAAACTTGGACACATTGCCCTTGGTCCCCAACTTCAAATCATGAGAGGTGACTTCATAGAAATTTATAAGATAATGAGGGGGATAGAGTGGACGTTCAGAGACTATTTCCTCGGGTAAATGTAGCTGTTACAAGGGGGCATAAATATAAGATTCAGGGTGGGAGATATAGGAGGGATGTCCGAGGTAGGTTCTTTACTCAGAGAGTGGTTAGGGTGTCGAATGGACTGCGTGCTGTGATAGTGGAGTCGGACAATTTAGGAAATTTCAAGCGGTTATTGGATAGGCACATGGAGCACATCAGGATGACAGGGAGTGGGATAGCCTGATCTTGGTTTCGGAAAATGCTCGGCAAAACATCGAGGGCCGAAGGGCCTGTTCTGTGCTGTACGGTTCTATGTTCTATGTCCTTTCATTTCAAACTAGATTTGCTTTTCCTATTTTTGAAGCCCAGCCAGAGTCGTGTATCTGAGTGCCATCCTTCTCCAGGCCGCCGGGGGTTAAGGAGTTTCTCATTGCTGCATAGATCAGTTTGCTCCAATCAACAAGGACCGAACTGCCGCCGACCTGTTCATCACACGAGGATATTGAGAGTGTAAGATCTGAGCGGCGTGAAGGATCCAATTAGTCAGTTGTATCCTGATGACTGGGATCTCTCTCCACAGCTGCTTCTGGTGCTGCTTTCACAGACAAGTAGCCGAAGAACCCTTCAGTGTCCACACAGGAGGAGGTACATCCAGGAAAAGCGTCAGAGAAGGATTCTGCGAGAGGTCAACTGAGTCACCTCGACAATCCAACCAGACATGCTTTTTGCAACAAGAGAGGGGGAATTTTATCCGGGGTCCTGGGTTCAATACTAATTCCTCAGCCAGTGTCACTGAGCAGGTCATCCAGTCATGAACTGGGCTTCGGCCTGTGGGGTCTTGATGTGCGAATTTAAGTAGAAATCTCTTGTCCGGAGACGACCGCTTCCCCATTGAATTGGCGTAATTGGAACTTCCTGGAGTTGAACATTTTGCTGGAGAACTGTAACCTCGTGGAGGGAAACTTAATGTCAGAAGTGGGATTCAAACCCACGCCTCCAGAGAAAACTGCGACCTTAACGCAGCGCCTTCGACTGATCAGCCATCCAGCCGCGTAGTGGCAAACGACACGCTTCTTGCACAAAACGATTTAAATTATATCTTCATCGTCATTTCTCTGCAAACTCGATGTGCTTTTCCTCTTTTTGAAACCCAGCCAGAGTCCTGTATCTGAGTGCCATACTTCTCCAAGCCGCTGGGGGTTAAGGAGCTTCCAATTGCTGCATTGATCCGTTTGCTCCAATCAACAATGACCGAACTGCCGCTCTACCTGTTCCCACACGAAGGTATTGAGAGTCTAATATCTGAGCGGCATGAAGGATCCAATGAGATAGTTGCATCCTGGCGACTATAATCTCTCTCCACAGCTGCTTCAGGTGCAGCTTTCACAGAACTGTCAGATGACTGCCTCTCAGCAAGTAGGGTGGGGGCAGCTTCAGCAAGTCATACACTAAGCTAAACACTGCACCTTTAACTGAGAAGCAGCAGAATTTGACTTCCCACTTACCTTTCCTGATTTCCTCACTGCACCAAATTACCAAGTTTCAATTCTCATTCTGGATGTGTCTCACTCACTCAGGATGTGTCTCCTTGAACTGGGCAAAATCAGATGTGCTTTTCCTATTTATCAACTCCAGCCAGAGTCCGGTATCTGAGTGCCATCCTTCTCCAAGCCGCTGGAGGTTAAGGAGCTTCTCATTGATACATTGATCCGTTTGCTGCAAACAACAAAGTCCGAACTGCCCCCTGCCTGTTCCTCACATGAAGGTATTGAGAGTCTAAAATCTGAGCGGCGTGAAGGATCCAATTAGACAGTTGCATCCTGGCGACTGGGATCTCTCTCCACAGCTTCCTCTGGTGCTGCTTTCACAGACAAGTAGCCGAAGAAGCCCTTCAGTGTCCACACAGGATGAGGTACATCCAGGAAAGGCGGCAGAAGAGGATTCTGGGAGACGTCAACTGAGTCACCTCGGCAATCCAACCAGACAGGCTATTTAAATAATGAGAATAGGAATTTTACACGGAGTCGTGGTATCAATATTAATTCCTCAAGCAGACTCACTGAGCAGGTCATCCAGTCATGAACTCGGCTTCTGCCTGTGGGGTCTTGCTGTGCGAATTTAAGTAGAAATCTCATGTCCTGAGGCCACCGCTTCCCCATTGAATGGGAGGTATTGGATCTTCTTTGGGCTGAACATTTTGCTGGAGAAACGTAACGACGTGGAGGAAATGTTAATGCCAGAAGTTGGATTCGAACCCACGCCAACAGACGAGATTGCGATTTTAACGCAGCGACTTCGACGGCTCCAACATCCTGACGCGTTGCGGCAAAGATATGCTCCGTGCACAGATCGATTTAAATTCTATTTTCATCGTCATTTCTTTTCAAACTTGATGTGATTTTCCTAATTTTGAACCCCAGCCAGAGTCCTGTATCTCAATGCCATCCTTCTCCAAGCCGCTGGGGGTTAAGCAGATTCTCATTGCTGCATTGATCAGTTTGCTCGAATCAACAAGGACCGAACTCCCGCTCGACCTGTTCCTCACACGAAGATATTGAGAGACTAAGATCTGAGCGACGTGAAGTATCCACTTCGGTTGGAGAGTTGCAACCTGGCGACTGGAATCTCTCTCCACAGCTGCTTCCGGTGCTGCTGTCACAGAGAAGTTGCCGAAGAACCCCTCCAGTGTCCAAACAGGAGGACGCTCATCCAGTCGAGGCGCCAGAAGAGTGTTCTGGGAGAAATCAACTTCGTCACCTCGACTGGTACTGTGGGTAGCTGAAGAACAGGTGTCAAAGAACGGATCAGACTGAAAGCAAAACTTTGATGCTAATAAAGAAAAAGGCAGATATGCTGCTGGCAAACAATGACTTGTTTCCGTTTGATGTGAGAGAGAATATAAATGGCAGATGATGGTTTCGATCCATGGGGTTATGGGCACAGCACGCTTCCGCTGCGCCACTCTGCTCGTGGTTGTGTTCTTTCGGGGTCGGACTTGAGGCAAAGTTTGAAGAAATCAGTGACAGCGTGATCCATGTTCCCGGAGAGGTGAAACTGCCGCCCGAAATTCATTCTATGACGGTGATTCCAGACACTCCCCACTTTCCCATCAGAACAACGTCACAGAAGAAATCACATCACCTTCACAGAACAACCATTGCACACGAAAGTTAATTATCTGACCTATGCTGACCAGAATCAGTTTGCTCAAACGTGTGTTCCTGTTGAAAGACTAAATGAGGAAGTGAATAGTTGAGTGGCTACCGCAGGGCAGTAATGTTGTAGCTCCTGGTTTAAGGAGCAGAGTGCCGCAGCGGAAGCGTGCTGGGTCATTACCCCGAGGTCGAGGAATCGAGGCAATTTTCTGCAATTTACATTCTCCCTAACACCAAAAGTAAACATAACGCACGCTCCTGTTTGCTGTGCACCAAATACCCGTCAGAATGTTTCTTGCAGTCTCATCCCGTCATTTGTCCCAGGAATGAATGAGACAAAATGACACATTACAACATTGTAATGCTCACAAATATGGAACCACGGAGAAAACGTTTTAAAATCTCTGCCGGTCTGACAGCATCTGTAGGGTGACAAATGAGCTAACGCTTCGAGTCCAGGTGACGCTTTGTCAAAGCTGGACTGGAAACGTTATCCAGGAGAACGCCACAGAGGGGCAACATAGATATATAACGATATCCAGTAATCCCTCACAGGGGGCAATAAGGAAATAAACCGAGTTCCCATCTTCCTCTCTCGGACGGATGTGAACAATCCAACCAGCACGACTTTTGAAAACCAATTTTACTCGGAGCCCTGGAATCAATGTTATTTCCTCAACTAGAGTCACTGAAGCAGATTATCGAGTAATTAACTGGGCTTTTGCCAGTGGCGTCTTGCTGTGCGTATTTAAGCAGGAATCTCCTGTCCTGCGACCGACGCTTATCCATTGAATGGGAGATATTGGATCTTCCTCAGGTTGAAAATCTAGCTGGAGAAATTTTACATGCGGGGGGAAAAGTCAATATCAGGAGTAGGATTCGGACCCAAGCCTCCAGAAGAGACTGCGACCTGAATGCAGAGCCTTAGAACGCTCGGCCTTCATAGAACATAGAACGATACAGTGCAGTACAGGCCCTTCGGCCCACGATATTGCACCGACATGGGAAGTCAAAAAACAAAAGCCATCTAACCTACACTATGCCATTATTATCCATATGCTTATCCAATAAACTTTTAAATGCCCTCAATGTTGGTGAGTTCACTACTGTTGCAGGTAGGGCATTCCACGGCCTCACCACTCTTTGCGTAAAGAACCTACCTCTGACCTCTGTCCTATATCTATTACCCCTCAGTTTAAGGCTATGTCCCCTCGTGCTAGCCATTCACATCCGCGGGAGAAGGCTCTCACTGTCCACCCTATCTAACCCCCTGATCATTTTGTATGCCTCTATTAAGTCTCCTCTTAACCTTCTTCTCTCTAACGAAAACAACCTCAAGTCCATCAGCCTGTCCTCATAAGATTTTCCCTCCATACCAGGCAACATCCTGGTAAATCTCCTCTGCACCCGTTCCAAAGCTTCCACGTCCTTCCTATAATGAGGTGACCAGAACTGTACGCAATACTCCAAATGCGGCCGTACCAGAGTTTTGTACAGCTGCAACATGACCTCATGACTCCGGAACTCAATCCCTCTACCAATAAAGGCCAACACTCCATAGGCCTTCTTCACAACCCTATCAACCTGGGTGGCCACTTTCAGGGATCTATGTACATGGACACCGAGATCCCTCTGCTCATCCACACTTCCAAGAATTTTACCATTAGCCAAATATTCCGCATTCCTGTTATTCCTTCCAAAGTGAATCACCACACACTTCTCCACATTAAACTCCATTTGCCACCTCTCAGCCCAGCTCTGCAGCTTATCTATGTCACTCTGTAACCTGCAACATCCTTCCGCACAGTCGACAACACCACCGACTTTAGTGTTGTCTGCAAATTTACTCACCCACCCTTCTGCGCCCTCCTCTAGGTCATTTATAAAAATGACAAACAGCAACGGCCCCAGAACAGATCCTTGTGGTACGCCACTTCTAACTGAACTCCATTCTGAACATTTCCCATCAACCACCACCATCTGGCTTCTTTCAGCGAGCTAATTTCTGATCCACATCTCTAAATCACCCTCAATCCCCAGCCTCCGTATTTTCTGCCATAGCCTACCGTGGGGAACCTTATCAAACACTTCCTGGCGCGTTGCCGTCGAAATGAAGATCCGTGCATGAATAGACTTAAATTCTGTCTTCATCGTCATTTCATTTCAAACAAGATACGCTTTTCCTACTTTTGAACCCCAGCCTGAGTCCTGTATCTGAGTGCCATCCTTGTCCAAGCCGCTGGGGTTAAGCAGCTTCTCATTGCTGCATTCATCAGTTTGCTCTAATCACAAGGACTGAATTCCCGCTCTACCTGTTCCTCACACGAAGTTATTGAGAGTCTGAGATCTGAGCGACGTGAAGTATCCAATTGGAGAGTTGCATTCTGGCGACTGCAATCTCTCCCCGCAGCTACTTCCGGTGCTGCTTTCACAGACAAGGAGCCGAAGAACCCCTCCAGTGTCCAAACAGGGGAACTTTCAGCAAGTAGAGGCGGCAGAAGAGTGTTCCGGGAAAAGTCAACTGAGTCACCTCGACTGTACTGAAGGTAGCTGAAGAACAGGTGTCAAAGAGCGGATCTGACTGAAAGCAAAACTTTAATACTAATAAAGAGAAAAGGCAGATGTGCTGCTGACGAATTGTCACTTGTTTCCGTTTGGTGTGAGTGAGAATATAAATAGCAGAAGATGGTATTGATCCATCGACCTTCGGGGTATGGGCCTAGCACGCTCCCACGGCGCCACTCTGCTCGTGATTGACTCGCTTCGGGGTCGGACTTGAGGCAAAGTTTGATGAAACCAGTAACAGGTTGATCAATGTTCCCAGAGAGGTGAAACTGCCGCCCCGAACTTCCTTCTATGAAGGTGATTCCAGTCACTCCCCACTTTCCCATCAGAACAACATCACAGAAGAAATCACATCACCTTCACAGAACAACCATTCATCACGAAAGTAAAATATCTGAACTGTGCTGACTAAAAGCAGTTGAGTCGGGTTCGATTCCTGGCCTTCACAGTAATAGTTGTATTGGATGTTCTTGCGCCACATCGTTAGTTTCAAACTGAGGAAGACTGGCCAACAGCTTTTCACTCAGAATTTATGCGCCATTATTTAATTGAGATGTATAAGATGTCGGAAGGTATGGATAAAGGAGACGTGGCGGTGATGCTTCCTCTTGTGGGTCATTCTAAAACCAGAGGTCATGATCTGAGTATAAGAGATCGCAAATTTAAAACCGATTTGAGGAAAAACTGCGTGTCCCAAATGCTTGTGATTCTGTGGAATTCGCAACCCCACAGTGCGTTGGATGCAGGGAGAGTGAGTAATTGTAAGGAGGAGTTAGAGAGATTTTTATTGGTAAGGAGTTGAAGGTTTAGGGAGAGCGTGCAGGACGGTGGAGTTGAGGCTTCGATGGGATTTGCTAAGATCACATGGAAGGTGTTAGACTCAGGAGGCTAAATTGCCTACTCCCGCTCCTAGGTCATGTATTCTTGGGAGAAGGTGTTCTGGCTGATATCATAAACGATCTCTTGGTCTGTAACATTCTAAGTAGCAGCTGAGGAACCTTTCAGCCATGATGGAATGACGGGCAGATTCGTTGGGTCGACTGGCTTAATTTTGATTCTATACCTGATGAACTTATCTTTTTGGCGCGACTTCATGCCTTTCAAACTGAGGGAAAGAAATCGTTTCCAACACAGAATTTATGCGCTATTAGGGCGGGCAGTGAATAAAGTCAATTCCTCGTCATTTTGTAATGTAGTTTGAATATGGAAAGTGTTCGAGTATTCACCACCTCCAAGCCCTGAAACAAAAGCTAAAAATCACAGCATTTTTACTTCACCCTCATGAAGTGGACCAGACAGAGACGCTACAGACACGTTACAGACGATGATGGGATACGGACCCACGAGCGCAGAGCACCAAGGGTTACGGTGCATCCCCTTAACCACGTGGTACAACTCCTTCACTTCATGGATCTTTAATATTTGATCTTCGCACAGACATGGAACCCCTCCAATGTACAAATAGAAGGAATTTCATCTGGGAGAGGTGGCAGAACTTAATTATAGGAGAGGTCAACACGGAAACATCGACTTTCCTGTGTTCGGCCGAAGACGAACAGGTGTCAACGGGCGGTTAAGCACCAACACGTCTGTCTTCGTTCCTCCCTCCACTAACCCAACTCGATGCAAAAGGCCTGAAAAATTGGAATAGATTGACACATCAGTTATTGCAGATCCATCATGGAAAAATTAGCCCCACTTCCGAGAAACACTAGATGAAAATTCGACGAGGATGGGATTCGAACCCTTGTTTTCATAGCACAATAGACCAGCAGTCCATCGCCTTCACCATTCGGCCACCACATTACAGGCACACATCCGCTAATACGTTTAAATTCGGTTCGCATCCATGAACTGATGGAAATTATCTGCCTCTTTCTATTCAACCTGGTATCCAAAATTTAAAATGGAGCGATGGTGGTACAGTGATGAGCGCAGCTGCCTTCCAAACAGTTTATCTGGGTTCGATTCCCAGCTACGGCAGTAATAGTTGTATTGGATGTTTTTCACGACATCGTGAGTTTCAAACTGAGGAGTACTGGCAGACAGTTTTTCATTCGGAATTTATGCGCCATTATCTAATTGAGATGCATAAGATGTCAGAAGGTACGGATAAAGTCGACGTGGAGTTGATGCTTCCTCTTATGGGGCATTCTAAAGCCAGAGGTCATGATCTCAGAATAAGAGATCGCAAATTTAAAACCGATTTGAGGAAAAACGACGTGTCCTAAATGCTTGTGATTATGTAGAATTCGCAACCCCACAGTGCGTTGGATGCAGGGAGAGTGAGTAAATGTAAGGCGGAGTTAGAGAGATTTTTATTGGTAAGGAGTTGAAGGTTTATGGAGAGCGTGCAGGACGCTAGAGTTGAGGCCACGATGGGATCAGCTAAGATCACATGGAAGGTGTTAGACTCAGGAGGCTAAATTGCCTACTCCCGCTCCGAGGTCATGGATCCTTGGGACTGGGTGTTCTGGCTGGTATCATAATCGATCTCTTGGTCTGTAATATTCTAAGTCGCAGCTGAGGAACTTTTCAGCCATGATGGAATGGCGGGCAGATTCGATGGGTCGAGTGGCTTAATTTTGCTTCTATACCTGATGAACTTATCTTTTTGGCGCGACTTCATGCCTTTCAAACTGAGGGAAAGAAATCGTTTCCAACACAGAATTTATGCGCTATTAGGGCGGGGAGTGAATAAAGTCAATTCCTCGTCATTTTTTAATGTGGTTTGAATATGGCAAGTGTTCGAGTATTCACCACCTCCAGCCCTTAATGAAAAGTTAAAAATCACAGCATTTTTACTTCACCCTCATGAAATAGACCAAACAGAGACGCAACAGACACGTTACAGAAGATGATGGGATGCGGACCCACGAGCGCAGAGCACCAAGGGTTATTGTGTATCCCTTAACCTCGTGGTACAACTCCTTCACTTCATGAAACTTTAATATTTGATCTTCTCACATACAAGGAACCGAGGCACCCCTCCAATGCACAATTTCACCTGGGAGAGGTGGGAGAACTTAATTATAGGTGAGTTCAACACGGAAACATCGACTATACTGTGTTCGACCGAAGAAGAACTGGTGTCAACCGGCGGTGAAGCCCCAACACGTCTGCATCCGTTCCTCCCTCCACTAACCCAACTCGATGCAATCTGGCCTGAAAACCTGGAATAGATTGTCATATCAGTGATTGCAGATCCATCTTGGAAAAATGAGCGACATTTCAGAGAACCAGTGGATGAAAATTCCACGAGGATGAGATTCGAACCCACGCGCACAAAGCACAATGGATCAGCAGTCCATCGCCGTAACCACTGGGCCACCACGTCCCACGCACTCAGCCGCAAATACGTCTAAATGCGGTTCGCATCCATGAACTGATGGAAATTATCTGCCTCATTCTATTCAACCTGGTGTCCAAAACTTAAAATGGAGCGATGGCGGTACAGTGTTGAGCATAGCTGCTTACCAAACAGTTGACCGGGGATCTGTTCCCGCCCATCGCAGTAATAGTTGTATTGGATGTTTTTGCGCCACATAGAACATAGAAAAATACAGCACAGAACAGGCCCTTCGGACGACGATGTTGTGCCGAACCTTTGTCCTAGATTCATCATAGATTATCATAGCATTTACAGTGCAGAAGGAGGCCATTCGGCCCATTGAGTCTGCACCGGCTCTTGGAAAGAACACCTCCACCCAACACTAAGGGCAATTTTGGACACGAAGGGCAATTTATCGTGAGTTTCCAACTGAGGAACACTGGCCAACAGTTTTTCACTCAGAATTTATGCGCCATTATCTAATTGAGAAGGAAAAGATGTCAGAAGGTATGGATAAAGTGCGGAGCACAATGGATTAGCAGTTCACCGCCTTAACCACTCGGCCACCCCGTCCCGCAAGCTCGCACGTCTATCCGTCTTCGTTCATTTTGCACCCATGAACTGATGGATTATATATGCCTCGTTCTATTCATCCTGGTGTTCAATATTGAAAATGCAGCGATAGTGGCATAGTGGTGAGCATAGCTTCCTTCTCAGCAGTTGAACAGTGATCGATTTACCGCCATCGCAGTAATAGTTGTATCGGATGTTTTTGCGTGACACCGTGAGTTTCAAACCGAGGAAGACTGGCCAACAGTTTTTCACTCAGAATCTATGCGCAATTATCTAATTGAGGGGTATAAGATGCCAAAAGGTCAGGATAAGGTAGACGTGGAGTTGATGCTTCCTCTAGTGGGGCATTCTAAAACGCAAGGTCATAATCTTAGAATAAGAGATCGCAAATTTAACAAAGATTTGAGGAAAAACTACTTCTCCCAAAGGCTTGTGGTACTTGTGGAATTCGCAACCCCACAGTGCGTTGGATGAAGTGAGAGTGAGTAAATGTAAGGAGAAGTTAGAGAGATTTTTATTGGTAAGGCGTTTCAACTCCTTACCAATAAGGAGAGCGGGCAGGACGGTGGAGTTGCGGCCACGATGGGATCAGCCAAGATCACATGGAAGGTGTTAGGCTCAGGAGGCTAAATTGCCTACTTCCGCTCCGAGGTCATGTGTTCTCGGGAGGAGGTGCTCTGGCTGATATCGCAATCGACCTCTTCACCTGTAACATTGTAGATAGCAGATGAGCAACATAACAGCGATGATAGAATGGCGGGGCAGACTCGAAAGGTCTCATGGCTTAATTCTGCTCCTATATTTTATGAACTTATCTTTTGCGCGAATTCGTGAGTTTCACACTGAGGGAAAGAAACGGTTTCCAACTCAGAATTTATGGGCAATTATGGTAGAGAGTGATTTAAGTAACTTCCTCATCGTTTTTGAATGTGGTTTCAATATGCAAGGTGTTCTACTATTCACCACCCGCCAAGCCCTTAAACAAAAGCTAAATATCACAGCATTTTTATTTTATCCTCATGAAGTTGACCACGTTACAGACGAGGATGGGATTGGAATCCACGTGCAATGGATTATTGTGCATCACCTTAACCACGTGGTCCAACTCCTTTACTTCGTGGAAATTTAATATGCGATCTTCTCACAGACAAGTAGCCGAAGAACCCCTCCAGTGTACAAACAGGAGAAGGTTCATCCAGGAGAGGTGGCTGAAGAGAATTCTGGGAGAAGTGAACCCGGCAACCTCGACTGTACTGTGGGGAACCGAAGAAGAACTGGTGGCATTGAGCGGTTAAACCACAAACACGCTTGCCTCCATTCGTCCCTCCTCTCACCCAACTCGATGCAATCCGGGATGACAACTTTGAATAGACTGTCACATCAGTGATTGCAGATCCATCTTTGAAAAATGAGTCCCACTTTCGAGAAACGGTGGATGAAAAATCGACGAGGATGGGATTCGAACCCAACCAATGGATTAGCAGTCCATCGCCTTAACCACTCGGCCACCCCGTCCCGCAGGCTCGCTTGTCTATACGTCTTAGTTCATTTTACACCCATGAACTGATGGATTATATCTGCCTCGTTCTATTCATCCTGGTGTTCAATATTGAAAATGCAGCGATAGTGGTATAGTGGTGAGCATCGCTTCCTTCTCAGCAGTTGAACAGTGATCGATTTACCGCCATCGCAGTAATAGTTGTATCGGATGTTTTTGTGCGACACCGTGAGTTTCAAACCGAGGAAGACTGGCCAACAGTTTTTCACTCAGAATCTATGCGCAATTATCTAATTGAGGGGTATAAGCTGCCAAAAGGTATGGATAAGGTAGACGTGGAGTTGATGCTTCCTCTGGTGGGGCATTCTAAAACGCGAGGTCATAACCTTAGAATAAGAGATTGCAAATTTAATAAAGACTTGAGGAAAAACGACTTCTCCCAAAGGCTTGTGATTCTGTGGAACTCGCGACCCCAGAGCTGGTTGGATGCAGGGAGAGTGAGTAAATGTAAGGAGGAGTTAGAGAGATTTTTAGTGGTAAGGAGCTTAAGGGTTATTGAGATCGGGTAGGACGGTGGAGTTGAGGCCAGGATGGGTTCAGCCAAGATCACATGGAAGATGTTAGGCTCAGGAGTCTAAATTGTCTACTCACGCTCCGAGGTCATGTGTTCTCGGGAGGAGGTGCTCTGGCTGATATCGCAATCGACCTCTTCATCTGTAACATTGTAGATAGCAGATAAGGAACATATCAGCGATGATAGAATGGCAGGGCAGACTCGAAAGGTCTAATGGCTTAATTCAGCTCCTATATTTAATGAACTTACCTTTTGCGCGAATTCGTGAGTTTCGAACTGAGGGAAAGAAACGGGTTCCGACTCAGCATGTATGCGCAATTAGGGCAGAGAGTGAATTAAGTAACTTCCTCATCGTTTTTGAATGTGGTTTCAATATGCAAGGTGTTCTACTATTCACCACCCGCCAAGCCCTTCAACAATTGCTACATATCACAGCATTTTTATTTTATCCTCATAAAGTTGACCACGTTACAGACGAGGGTGCGATTGGAATCCACGTGCAATGGATTATTGTGCATCATCTTAACCACGTGTTCCATCTCCTTTACTTCATGGAAATTTAATATGCGATCTTCTCACAGATAAGTAGCCGAAGGACCCCTCCAGAGTACTAACAGTAGAAGGTTCATCCAGGAGAGGTGGCTGAAGAGAATTATGGGAGAAGTGAGTACGGAAACCTGGACTGCGCAGTGGGTAACCGAAGAAGAACTGGTGGCATTGAGCGGTTAAACCCCAAACACTGGCAGATACAATCACACAGTCACAAAAAGTGACATACACTGACAGGTACTATGACACACTCACAGTTAGTGAAATATAGTGATACGCATAATCACACACTCAGAGACAGTCTCAGAAACAGATAGATGCAATCACACACTCAGACAGTAACAGATACTGACAGATACAATCACACACTCATAGACTGTAAGCAACGCTGACAGATACAATCACACACTCACAAATAGTATCAAACATTGATAGATACAATGACAACGCACAGACAGTGACACACGCTGATCGATCCAATCACACACTCACAGTCACAGACACTGACAGATACAACCACACACTTAGAGACAGCGACAGGCACTGAAAGATACAATCACACACTCACAGACACTGAAAGATGCAATCGCACTCTTACGGACAGTCACAGACACGGAAAGATGCAATTGCACACTTACAGACAGCCACAGACACTTATAGATGGAATGGCACACTTACATACTGTAAAAGACACTGATAGGTGCAATAGATCACCCACAGACTGTACCAGACGCTAATAGAGGCAATTACACACTCACAGACAGTAACAGACACTAGCAGATCCAATAGTACACTGACTGATTGTAACAGGCACTGATAGATAAAATCACAGACAGTAAGAGACACTGACAGATACAGTCGCGCACACACAGTCAGTAACACACACTGGCAGATATAATCACAACTCACAGACAGTAAGATACAGTGATCGATGCACTCACACACTCACAGACAGCAACGTAAACCGACAGATGAAATTACACATTCGTCGGCAACAGTGCACACTGATAGATGCAATCACACACTCAGACAGTAACATACACTGACAGACACAATCAGACACTCACAAACTGTAATAGACACTTATAGATACAACACAAACTCACAGACAGGAACGTCACGGATAGCTGCAATCGCGCCGGCACAGACAGTAGCAGACACTTATTGATACTGTCTCACACTTACAGATAGAACGAGGCTGACAGATTCATCCACATACTCATATACCGAAACAAAGAATTGCAGGCCTATCACACGGTAAATGACAGGCTCACGGATAGAATCAGGCACTCACAGAGAGTAACAGAGGCTGGCATGCACAATCACACAATCAGACACAGTAACAGACACTGACAGATACAATCACACACGCACAGAGAGAAACAGATTGGCAGCAACAGAGACTGACATATATAATCACACACAGACAGCAATAGAGACGGACAGATATAATAATCGAATAATAATCCACCTTTCTAGTACCACATAGGTTTCCATTAACACAGCCATGAAGTTACAAATAAAAATCACGAGTCGCTGCACTGCGGCGCCTGTTTCCTCCTCTAAGGGGGAGAGCTGACTGGTGTTGATTTAACCTGAGAACCGCTGCACCTCGGGAGAGGGGTGTGTTTGAGAAGGTGGCCCTTCCTGAACCAAATACCCAAGTTAGTCGCATTGGGGTAGTATTAAGTAAATTGGCACCACTCAATGGTCCACTCACACACTGTGACCTCATTGGCTGGGGGCCGGATAAAGTTCTGGAAAGGCAGGGGGGAGGGGTATAACAATCAAATCCCGGTCCCCCGAACAGCGAAGACTCCATTCAGCAGAGCCGGTAGGAAGCAGCGTGTGAGGCCCACCCTGGCAACGAAGACCGCGAGGAAATCGAGGCTCAGAGAATGAGAGGAACAGACACAGTTTCTAATTCGGGAGGTATGAGAAATTAAGTCAGGTAGTGAAATAGTTAACTTACTCAGCATTTTGTTTGAAGAGCGTAAACTTTGGATTCAATATGGAAGGAGTTCGATTATTCCAGGCACTCAAACATCATCTGCCATCTTGTTTCTGTGAATATATTAAACTCCATGAATTAAAAAGGAAAAATCACAGCATTTTCAGTTCACCCTCATGAACTGGACCAAACAGAGACACAACAGATATTTTACAGACGACGATGGGAGCTGAAACCACGTGTACAGAGCAGAATGGATTATTGAGTATCGTTTTAACCACGTGGTACAAACATTTGATCACATCATGATGAACATCGCTCAGGCGCCTGAAGGATCAGGTCATGTGGAACTCATGACAAATCTAATTTGTTATCCATAAAATCCCTCAAATTCCGAAGAAGGTCATTCGGCCCATTAAGTCTGCACCGACCCTCCGAAACAGCCCTCTGTCCAGAACCCCCCAATCCCCCGCCCGCCCTATTCCCCTAACACCACGCATTGCCCATGGCCTATCCACCTAGCCTGCATAGCTTTAAAATGAGGTACGAATCCGAAGCACCCGGAAGATCCTCCTTCCGCAGAGACGGGGAGAATGTGGAAACTCCACACGGATAGCCACGCAAGACCGGAATCCAACTATTACGAAACGCCAACTGACAGGCAGAATTGCTGTAACTCCACATGATTCGGACAAGTTGAGTGAGTGGGCAAATGAATGGCAGATGCAGTACAATTTGGATGAATGTTAGGTTCGCAACTTTGGTAGCAAAAACAAGAAGGTAGATTATTATGTGGATGGCAATAAATTAGGAAATGTGAATGTGCCACGAGACCTGGGTGTCCCTGTGCACCAGTCGCTGAAGATAAACGTGCAGGTGCAGCAGGCGGTAAAGAAGGCAAGTGGTACGTTGGCTTTCATCGCGACAGCATTTCAGTGCAGGAGCAAGGATGTCTTGTTACAATTAGATAAGATGTGGAGATGCCTGCGTTGGACTGCAGTGAGCACAGCAAGATATCTTACAACACCAGGTTAAAGTCCAACAGGTTTGTTTCAAATCACTAGCTTTCAGAGCATTGCTCCTTCCTCAGGTGAATGAAGAACTAGGTTCCAGGAACAGATATATCGACAAAGTCAAAGATGCAAAACGATACTTAGAATGCATGCACTTGCAGGGGTGATCCCAGATTTAAGAGGGGTGTGAATTGCCCAAGCCAGGATAGTTGGTAGGATGATTTTGCAAGCCCAGGCCAGATGGTGGGTGGGGGTGAATGTAATGCGACAAGGATCAAAGGTCCCGGTTGAGGCCATAGCAATGAGTGTGGAACTTGGCTACAAGTTTCTGCTCGGCCATTCTGCGTTGTCACGCGACCTGAATGCTGCCTTGGAGAACGCTTACCCAAAGATCAGAGCCTGAATGCCCTTGACAGCTGAAGTGTTCCCCGACTGGAAGGGAACATTCCTGCCTGACGATTGTCGCGCCATGTCCGATCATCCGTTGTCCAAGCTTCTACATGGTCTCGCCAATATACCACGCTTCGGGACAAACTTTCCTGCAGCGTATGAGGTAGACAACATTGGTCAACTCGAACGAGTATGTACCGCGTAAATGGTGGGTGGTGTTCTCATGTTTAATGGTGGTACCCATGTCGATGATCTGGCACATCATGACGAGATTGGCATGTCAGAGTAGTGTGGTGGCGTGGTCGTTGTTCTGAAGTCTGGGTAGTTTGCTGCAAACAATGGTTTGTTTGAGGTTGCGCGGTTGTTTGAAGGCAAGTTGTGAAGGTGTGGGGGTGTCCTTGGCAAGATGTTCGTCTTCATCGATGACGTGTTGTAGGCTGGAAAGAAGATTTCGTAGTTTCTCCGCTCCAGGGAAGTACTGGACGACGAACGGTACTCTGTCGGTTGTGTCCAGTTTTTGTCATCTGAGGAGGTCCGTGCGGTCTTTTGCTGTGGTGCGTTGGAACTGTTGATCGATGAGTCGAACGCCATATTCCGTTCGTACGAAGGCATTTTTCAGCGTCTCAACTCTCATTTTCTGCTTCACTCCATTGTTCTGGAGTGATGTTCCTCGGATGTCGGAAGAACCATCACCACGTGATACAGAAGGATCACATTTGAATTCAGAGCAGCAAACTGTGTGAATCACAGTCTGTACACGAATCCTATTATTTATTTGTGATAAAGAAGTAGGTTTAGTGAAATTAAAGTCACAATAAATGGATTGAAGGGCGGGTTGTTCATGGACAGATTGCAGAATTTGACGAATATTTATTGTCAGAGATCTCAGAACAATTGATATTTGACGCGATTAAGGAGATTAACATTGAACGAAGCATGTCCTTATCTATAATTCATCATTATCTAATTTTGTGAAATTTGCTCTGACAGACGGCATTCAAAGTCCTGAAGTCATCAGGATTCGAAACTGCGGAGAGAAATCCCGATGGATTATGAATCCATCGCTTTAACCACTAGGCCAGGGTTGCGTCCCCTGACGTATGCAAACCACACACACTGCTGGTGAAACCACATGTCAAAAATGTAATGCCGCATTTTGAATTCCGGTGCTGCATCTTAATGTATTTCGGCATTCTGATGATTATGTAGATCTGTACTCTGCATTTAGAGTGAATCGTATTTAATCGGGGTGGGTTTCAATCACACTTTGTAGCCATCTGGGATGGTCACTTACCACGAGGGAAAGAGAAACTCGCAAAGCCTTAAACGGACAAGGCAAGACTCAGCCAGTCACGGAGCTTGAGATGTATATTTGCAAGCAAGAAGTCCAGACGGTATCGAAACTCCGACCAATTAGTGTTTTGATGGGGCCGATTAGCATTTGATGGCCCATTTTCACGTAAACAAAGGACTGGTACTCCAGAGACCGTACAGTCCCAGACATTTCGGCGCCACTCCCTGTTCAGGGGAACCTAAAGCAATTCCGCTTGGCACACGTTCAGCCATCCAGGTCCCCGCCCACCTATTGGTTAGGAATCGAACAGCGTGATCAGGGATCACCCAATTAGTGGGGTCCAAACTGAAGGACCGCCCAAAAGAGCGCGAAAACCCCCAAGTATAAGATGAAGAGTTCGCCATGTGTTCGACCTCTTTGGGACCTGGCGCCCTGGCAACGACCATCTCCAATCGCAGCAACACCAGACGCAAGTCCAAGTTCAACGCTCGTTACCAGACGGATGAGCCTAGCTGAGCACCACTTACTTCTCCAGACTCGATAGATCCAGAGTCGGACAGCGGCCACTGTTCCTCTGACCAAAGCCGGGTGCCTTAAGTTAATTACAGGTGTAGTTAACTAGTAGTGTTTATATTGCATGACTAATTGTGTGTAAATAAAGTATCCTTGACTTTGAATGAACTGACTCGTGTTTGGCTCTTTGATCAATAGTCGGTTGAACCTTGTGGTGGTATCATTTGATACCTGGCGACTCTGAGCATTAGAACATAGATATCAAAAGAAAGGAGGGCAAACTAACTGATTGCCATAATTGGAACAGAGCCACAGAAAAAGACAGGGGAATAAAAGGCAACAGTCATTGGCGACACCTGACGGGAATTGACCCAAACGTGACCGTGTCACTCCAAGAGAACCCACAAAAGTGTTAAA
Source organism: Scyliorhinus torazame (assembly GCF_047496885.1). Lineage (NCBI taxonomy): Eukaryota > Metazoa > Chordata > Chondrichthyes > Carcharhiniformes > Scyliorhinidae > Scyliorhinus > Scyliorhinus torazame. The sequence continues at coordinate 48,905,880 of NC_092730.1, forward strand.
ATTAGAAATCCAAATTTTCAAAGTAAAAGAAACCACAAGCGAAACCAATATCGATCAAACCTCCAAAATTCAGGAGTGTGTAATCTGCATGCGTACTAACTAAGTGATATAAGGTAAACTCGATAGGTTTTCTTGCGTGAAACTCTCGGGAGTTGCGTAAACCGGAAAATAGCTTGAGCCTTACCCGTATTGGCATCACCGCTTTATTCCCCCTTGTTCCAAATTTCCGGTAGAGACAGAAGTAATTGTTGGGATTGCCATGAAGGCAATGGAATGCGCTATGCATCCACAGGCACCCGAGGGTGCAGCGAGCAACAGATCAGAACAGTGTCCCGTATGGGAAGAAGAGCTTAGGAGATACTTAAAGGGGAAAGGATGGCCCCAATGGTCGGAAATTTGCGCAAATGAGGCAAGTGTTCCTGGCAGCATAGGACAGACTTGGTGGGACAGCCTGACAGAGATCCACAAGAAAAGTTTAAGTAAGGTTCGTAAGCCAATGGCAATCGTGTCCTGTCTGGCAATTGCGTGTCACGGAGGAGGTCATGAGGGCACTCCGTAAGCCGCTTGAGGAGAAGGAGAGATGTAGATAGGGAGATATTAGTGCAAGCGAGAGATTAAATGTGCAGCTGCGGTACCAGCTAGCGGCGAAGGACAAGGAGATGGATGATGTCAAGAAGACACACCAATCCTGTCTCGCCCACCGTAGCAGCTTCCAAATTCACTATGATAAGGCCTACCAGGACACGCAACGTGATGTGATGGCAAGAGAAGAAACAGCGAACCAGTTAGAACAATTGAGGAAACAGTGCTGTGATTTGTAGGCAGCCCTCCGAGCACTCCATAGTTCCACCACGGGACAGAGGCAGAGTTTGGTGGGTCATGCCAAGTGCAGGCAGCAAATTGCAAAATTGCAATCCCTGCTATCTGTTCAAAATGGGTTCAGAGACACCTTTGGCCCACAGCTAGATGAGGAAGACGGCCCTGATTGGCAGGAACTCAGTGAAACGGCCCAACGGTACATGAGTGAGATCGAAAATCAAAATAGAGCCCCCCCTATCGCCCCCCCCCAGGCTCCGAAAAAAAAGCACCCGCACCACCGACTGCACAGGCAGCACCCAACACAATGAACCACATCACCATGCAGCGCAGGGTCAGCACGGAAGACCAACCCGATTTTCTTTATACAACCCCATTAACCATCACCCAGTTAAGAGATGCCGACGATAATATTGAGACTTTCCACCGCACATCAGACATACACCACCTTTTCGAGCTAGTGAAGCAACAGACACTAATGTACAGTTTAGATGAGAAGGAGGAGGTAACGCTCATAGTTATGTGCCTCGACCCGTCATTGAGTTCAGCCCTTCCCAACTCACAAACGGTAGGAGGTGGTTGCCTCCAAGGCATGAAAAGAGCCATTTTAGACGCCATTGACTATAATAGAGGAGATGCGTAGAAGGACTCAACCGGCGCAGACAGAAAAAGGGAGAGCATACAACAGCTTTTGCTGAACACCTTTGGATTCACTTTACTGCTGTATTTGGTGAGTTAGCCCGCGCCCGTTTATCAGCAGACGATACGGTCAAATGGACCCATACACTAGTATCCCATGCCACAGAAGCAGGACAGAAGATGTGCCAGTTACGACTCCTCAGACCCGGCACACAATGAAGTGTGGGGTCGGAAACGCTGATCGAGAGCTTGGGAACAATCTGTACAGAGAACGACAGAGCAGGAGAGAGTGGGCGCCACAATGAACCCAGTAAGGGCACACCAAGACCCCGCATGGGTAAATTAAGGTAGAAGAAGCGCGCAGCATGCTAAAGCATAGGAATGTTATAATTGTGGACACGAAGGACATTATGCCCGAGAATGCAATACCGCCCGAAGCAGCAAAGGAATAAGCATCCCCCCTCCCCCCCCCCCCCCCCCCGCCCAGAAACAATGCCAGACCCATCCACAGTGTTAGCACCCGACCAGATAATTCGGCCATGAATGGCACCGACTGACGGTCTTCGCGCTCCGCAACCTGGGTCCATGATACACTTTAGGATAACTCCGGAAGACCGGTAGTTGCATGCACCGTCCGGGGACGCCCCGTAGAGTTCCTTTGGGATACAGGAGGGTCCTGAACCACGGCAAACTCCTCCACCATGGACCAAAGAGAGATATGGCCCACTACGGACACCATTACCCTTCATCGCTTTACAGGTCAACTCCAGCACGGACACATCACAGCCCCTGTGGATGTAAAGATTGGCAATATTAAAACAAAACACTTGGTCATTTTTGTAGATTTACCCCAGACAGCAGAACACATCCTCGGCATAGATTTCATGAGTGCACCAACCTTTCATTGGACCCAGTCAACAGATGTATATGGGAAATGGCTAGAGCAGCGCGTGCCCCGCCAGGCTCACAGTAGTAGATTATGCCCATTGACTCAGCTCATTAGGAGAGTACTGGTTTGATGCACAAACCATTACCACAGGCAAAGCGGTTAGAGAGATCTTTAAGAGACATAAAGCAGCGTTTGCCCAGCACAAGCACGACTGCGGCAAATTCCCAAGAGTGGTTAACATTACAGGTCCCAATCCTCAGCCCCAGAAACAGTATGGCTTCCCCCAGCAAGCCGAGGGAGAGATAGTCAAGGTAATTGCTTATTAAAGCTTATTAAATCAAGGAGTGATTCGACCAGTAGCATCGACGAACAATGCCCCGATTTGGCCAGTAAGAAAACCAGACGGTTCATAGCGACTGACCATCGACTACAGGGAATTGAACAAAGTGACTCCCCTAGCAGCCCCAACTGTTGCCACGAGCTCCGAGACCATGTTAAAACAGGGACTCCAGTCGAAAGTTTTCACGGTATTGGACATTAGCAATGGTTTTTGGTCCATACCAGTGGACAAATGTTGCCAGTATAAATTTGCGTTCACGTTCCAAGGACAGCAGTACACGTGGACGTGCCTTCCACAACTTCTCCTCCATTTTTCACAGACAATTGGCGAATGGCTTATCTAAATTTTCCCGCCCTGAATGCCTTGTTCAGTATGTGGATGACTTGCTCCGACAGACGGACACCAAGGAAACGCACATCTTGCTTCTTTCAGAATTATTAGGACTACTCACCACAATTGAATGCAAAATTAACCCCATGAAAGCCCATGGAAATTTCACAAATGTAGGTACGGTCATCACGCATGGGAAGAGTAAAATAGAATACAAACGCATAGATTCCATTCGAAATTTGCCTTTGCCCCAGAATGTTACAGCACTCCGGTCATTTTTAGGAGTGGTTGGATCTTGTAGAAACCCCATAGACGGATTCGCCGCAAAAGCAGCCCCACTTTCCGAGCTCAGAAAGAAACAGGCCCCATGGAAATGGCTTCCACAGCACACGGATGCCATGAATGTTTTAAATCGCGCCCTGAGCACAATCCCCGCCTTGCAAGCCCCAGATCCACACTCCCCATATGCGATAGAGGTAGCGACCACCGACCGAACCCTTTCGGTCGTACTCCTGCAGGAAAGGCACGATCGTTTCGGACCCATATCCTATGCCTCGCGTGTTTTAGATGCAGTCGAGCAGGGATTTTCAGCCTGCGAAAGCTGTTAGCAGTTTTCTGGGCAGTACAGTGCTTCTCGTACATAACCGGGCTCAACCCAGTAACCATTTTGACCGAGCATACCCCGACACAGCTTTTACTGGACGCAGACTAAAAGACGGCACAGTAAGCGACATTCAAACAGCACGATGGATCCTACTCGTACAAGGAAGCGACATTACGGTAAAACGGACAAAAACGCACATGTTTCTGGCCGACCATTTGCACGATGCAGGAACCCCACGTGAGTGCGAGATCATAGCCCCCAAGCACAGTACAGGCCCCTTTGTTCCCAAGTCGGTACCAAAAAAGACAGGCATCCGACGATAGACGAACACAGACAAAGCATTGAGAATCTATGTAGATGGCTCCTCCACAGTCCTTGGTGGAAAAAGGATCACAGGATGTGGTATTTATGTCGAGGATGCGCAGGGACGCGCTTCAGAAGAAATTGCTTTAAAGTTGCCTGGACACTTAGGTTCGCAGGCAGCCGAGTTAGCAGCCATCGCTTACATTGTCCAGCACCCCGATTCGTTCCCGACCCCAGCAGACATATATTCAGACAGTTTGCATGTCTGCAACAGCCTAACAGAATTCCTATCCCTGTGGGAGTCTAAAGGATTAATTTCCGCCAACGGAAAACCTCTACCCTCAGCCCCATTGATCAAATATATCCTTCAGAATGCGAGAGGCAGAAAATATGGTGCGGTAAAAGTAAGAAGTCACCATCGTTCCTCCCCACCCGGCAACATGAAAGCTGATGCCCAAGCGAAGGCAGGCTCACGACATGGCCACTTTTGGCAACCCCCCGAGAGTGCCCCAGTACACGCAGTTCAGGTCTCACAGACCAACATCCAAGACTTAACCCAGGCCCAGAAGGAAGACGAGACATTGAAGGGAATTTTAAAAGGAAACTTCTCAGCTCCATGCGAAAATGTTAGGAATTCTTTAACGATCCATGATGGAATCGTTTTAAAAGATGGCATTTATGTAGTCCCCACCCAGGACAGGAACCAAATATTTTGTTATTTCCATGACGGATATGGACACCAAGGAATTGAATCCACCCTTGCCCACCTCAGACCTCTCTGCTGGTGGCCTGATTTTAAAACCGACGTATCCCATTACGTTGAAAATTGCTTGATTTATGCACAGAACAGCCCGGATAGATATGCGAAAAAAGCCCAGCTACGACACACCCGCCCTGTGAATGGCCCGTGGACAAACCTTCAGCTAGATTATATTGGTTCCCTCCACCCCCCACCCTGCAGAAATGGATACAAATATGTGTTGGTTGTAAGCGATACATTTACGAAATGTGTCGAAAATTTCCCCTCGAGAACAAATACAGCCAAGCCCATGGCAAATATCCTAACCAAGCAAATTGGCACCAGATGGGGACTCCCCTGTAGTACTGTGTCGGACCAAGGTTCGTACTTTACAGGCAGGGTTATGAAAAACGTTATGCCCATTTTTGGTATAAAGCAAAAGTTCCACATTGCCTATCACCCGCAGTCCAGCGGCATTGTGGAACACATGAATCGAACACTAAAGGCAACACTTAAGAAAACGGTGCAGCAGCACAACACGCCATGGCACACAGTTCTCCCATTCGCACTGATGTTTGTTCGGAACACAGTGTCGAGTTCAACAGGATATACCCTGAGAAAATCGCACGTCCACATATACTCTCATAACCGGACGACCCATGAAGTGTACCGAGTATTTATTTGGACTTGATTTGGCCAGCCCCGCAGTCCCCACCCTGACCCATGAGAAAGCAGTCCAGCACATGGTAGAAAATATTAAAGCAGCACAAGTCGCTGCAGCTGTTCGACTAGGTGCAAAATGAAAGCAGAGTAAAGCCTGCTTTGATAAGACGGTACACCCGACAGAGTATACAGTCGGACAGCAAGTAATGGTCACCTTATACAACCACAGCTCATTCCTCTCCCCTAAATTTGCAAGTCCCTATTCAACCTCGGAGAAAGTAAGCCCCCCAGTTTATGAAATCACGTATCCGAACGGAAAATCAGGATGGTTCCATGCAAATCAGCTTAAGGTTTATGGAACCCAGTGCAGCCACTCGCACCACCTCTCGTCGGCGATGGCAGACAATGAAGACCCGCCCACTGACAACCCAATCCCCCCTCCCCCAGCAGCAGCAGCACGTCCACACACACAACCTTGACCCGGCGCCTAGAATCAAATTTCACCCTGACGCTTGCTTCTGCTGACAGCGACAGCACAACTGAAGCCCATGAGAAAACCGAACAATGGACACACAGGCCAGACCCCAGTCTTTGCAGCCCCAGAGACACCGATCAGGATACATTCAGCCCCTTCGTGACGATTTATTTGCCCACACCGGAAACTGACACACCACCCGCCGATAGGGACAACCCCCTTGCCCAGACCGCCATATGGAACATGAAACACTGGCAAAGCGATCATTCCTGTCGTCTGACACGGAATGATGGAATGGACCCCACATCGGCAAACGCGGTGTTAGCACGGAAACTCTACACGCGAGTTTGGCACCTGGGAGATGCTGATGACTCCATGTCTGCCTCCCACCATGGTAACCCCTTTGAAACCCTTTTCAGAATGGAACCTTGAGGTGTCCAGATGATGGGAGACAGGAACCGATTGAGATTTACGGTGTCCTATACTCTGATGGAACCCGCCCGCTTTTGTTCTTTACTTTGTTTTTAAATGTTGTATATTCTCTCTTGTACGATTTTGTGTCAGCCTCACGAATACTTTCCTGATACAGTAATAACTGCTCTTCTGACGCCACATGGCAGTTAAGAAAACAAATTTCCAAATTCGTACCGCTCTTGGAAGGTCACCCAGGCAGTGGAATAACGGCATTCATCGCCGCCCTGCCTGAGGACCCCTTATACATTTGGTCAGCCAAGATCGGGGAGTGGTGTAAAGGCACTGGTCACCACCCTACCCGGGGATTCCACCCATTCTTGCCCTGCCGCGGATCATACGCACTCCATTCGGAGAATTATTTTCGAATCTCTTTGCTGTTCTTTTTCATTCCTGTGGTTTAAAGAATGCATTTTGCCACAACTTTGCCCCTTTCAGGCAATCCTTCGGTTGTTATCCCCCACCTACTATTTACATGTCAGAATCACTTCGTTGGAAAAACGAGTTTGCAAAGGACGGAGAAATTGTTCGTCCACTCAGCCCATCAAACACCAGCTGCGAGACTGCTCGCACTGTGACAGAATTTGTTTTTCGGATGTCTTGTCTCCGCAAATAGTTGGTATACAAATAAAATGAGGGAGTCACATATGGTGACGATTCTAACGGGAAATTGACGTTAAGGAGAAACAGACAGACAAACGAGATGTTAAGCAACAAGATAATAACAGACATTTTTCTTGCTCCCCGAAGAAGATACGAAGATACCTACAGACGGAGAAAAGTCTGAACAAGATGAAGACGACCCTGATGATCTGCATCATGACCGTAGCTGGAACAATACAGTTGCGCGAGTTACCTACCTCTACCTCCCTCACCACAAAGGCCCCGAACACGACTACCCAACACAACAACCCCAGCCTGGACACGACATCACACATAGACCCAGCCACCGATACCCCCACATGGTGTGAGAATCTGATTAAATGGTACTCCCTGTCAAAAACAGTAGAAGCCTTACTAGTGATAGCCATATTCTGCAGAGTCACCCAGACAATCAGATTGCGGAAATGGAGAAGGAGAGCCTCCCGCCCTCCAGTATACACAGTTAGAGTCCCTATCCTCGGACTCCAGCAAACCCCACACTCTTTCTGAACTTTTTTATTTCATAAATTCCGCAGTTGTTGCTTCGTTAATAAAGTTAATTTTCTGTATATGAATGTTAGTGATATGAAGAAATGTGATACTGCTATTGGATTTTTGTGCTGCAAGATAAGTTCTTTGATTGTTAAATAGCAGCATGAGGGTAGTTTACTGAGACACAGTTAGAGGTTCTCCTTTTATATTATTTATAAGGAGAATGGAATATAGGATTGAATGTTAAAAGGCCCCTTAGGAATATTTAGGTACGTGTTGTATCAGGGAGATTTAGGTAAATGCTTTCGACCCGTGGCACAGAGTAGGGTAGAACCTGTCCTTAATTGAGGGTACCCGGCATTTCAGAGATCAGGAGAAGACCCAGTATTGTGATCCTTCACGCTTCGCGATGAGGATCAAGAGGACGGAGTGTAGCCATCTGGAATGGCCACTTACAACTAGGGACAGAGAAACGCGCAAAGCCTAGCGGGTAAAACGGACAAGGCAAAGCTCAGGCAGGCTCAGAGCCTGAGATGTATATTTGCAAGCAAGAAATCCAGACGTTATCGAAACTCCGACCAATTAGCATTTTGATGCGGCCGATTAGCATTTGATGGCCCATCTTCACCAAAACAAAGGACTGGTACTCGAGCGACCGGTACAGTCCCAGACATTTCAGCGCCACTCCCTGTTCAGGGGAAGCGTAAGCAACCGGGTCAGTGACCGCTTGGAACACGGCCAGCCATCCAGGTCCTCGCCAACTTATTGGTTAGGAATTGAACACAGTGATCAGGGATCACCCAATTAGTGGGGCCCAAACTGAAGGACCGCCAAAAGAACACGAAGCCCCCCCCCCCAAGTATAAGTAGAAGAGTTTGCCAGATATTCGTCCTCTCTTGGACCTGGCGCCCCGGCCACGACCATTTCCAAGTGCAGTAACACCAGAAGTAAGTGCAAGTTTAACGCTCGCTACCAGACGGATGAGCCGAGCTGAGCAGCACTTATTTCTCCAGACTCGAGTGTTCCAGAATCGGACAGCAGCCACTGTTCCTCTGACCTAAACCGGGTGCCTGAAGTTAAGTACAGGTTGTCTTAGTCGATAGGTGTAGTTAACTAGCAGTGTTTATGTTGCATGACTAATTGTGTGTAAATAAAGTACCCTTGACCTTGAACTAACTAACTGGTGTTTGGCTCTTTGATCAATAGCCGGTTGAACCTTGTGGTGGTATCATTTGATACCTGGCGACTCTGAGCATTAGAACATAGATATCAAAAGAAAGGTGGGCAAACTTATTGATTGCCATAATTGGAACAGCGTCACAGAAAAGACAGGAAAAGAAAAGGCAACATCTTTCCTTCAGTTTTCAATCAGGTCAAAACACATTGATACACAAAGCAGCTCAACACAAACAGATTGAGAGATAACAGAAATAAATACACAATTATTCTATTATTCAACGCACTATCATGCTCCTACACATAAAATTCAAATGCAAACGTCGCAATAGTAATCATAAATATTGTTTTATTTAGAGCTTGATATTATCCAATACCTGCAACAGCTACGTTGAAGATGCCATCGGAGTGCGTTCTTCAGCGGGAGGAACTCGAAGATTTTATATTCTTCTGTCATTTGTCGCATCCATTCTGCAATTTAGATTTGCGGAGATATGAAAAAGGAATATGTGAATTCCTCGGCTAGAACGAAATAAACTGATATGTGCCAGTAGAATACAGGCTGGAAATGCAATGAATAGTAGACGCAGAGGCAGTCAGTAAAGATGTGCGGGGTTACACAACAGCCTCACATTGCAGGACCAGTGGGAAATTGGTGTACTTTGCAGATGGTGATAAACGATAGACCTTGGAGGAGCAAAGGGATTGGAGACCCTTGTTTCGGAGTCATTCACCGTCAGTGGAAATATCCGATTACTAGTTTCTCGTTCGCAACTTCCAGGCTGTCATATCAGAGGCGACATTCATTCCTCCAGTCCATTGTCTGGGCAAATCTCTCCAATGAGCTGCTGTAATTAATTGAAACATCGATTCCCTAGCGGGCAGAGTGGGGCTATTCGGTCCATTAAGTGGTGACCGACCCTCCGAACGAGCATCATACCGTTCCCGTACCAGCCTCCCCGAACAGGCGCCGGAATGTGGCCACTAGGGGTTTTTCACAGTAACTTCATTTGAAGCCTACTTGTGACAATCAGCGATTTTCATATTTCATATTTCATTTCATACCCTGTCCATGCCCTGCCCATAACTCCACCTAATGTCTGGAAAGTAAAGGCCTAGTAAACATGGCCCATCCAACTAAGCTGCAGATGGTTGAAGTGTGGAAGGTAGCCGGTGCAGTCCCACTGCCTGCTCGCTCCTCGTTCTATTCATCCATTAGCCTTTGATTTGAACAATAAAATGATATCCAGACATTTTGCTCATTTGTCGGCGAGATCAGCGGTCATTAAGAACGGCAGAGAAGTCTTGCCGTTCGACACATTTTCACGAAAGTTCCTTTGACATTTTTGTGTTTTACACCACCTCACAGCTTTCCATGTAAGGCATAACTTATGACAACGAAATTTGCGTGAATTTGTAAATTGCATGAGCAAAGGAAGACACGTTGTCATCAGGATTCGAACCTCCGCGGGGAAAGCCCAATGGATTTCGAGCCCATCGCCTGAACCGGCATAGTGGGGAGCACCGCCGTGTTCCCGGTGGTTAACCAGCGTTCGATTACCGGCCATTGTTGCGCCGATTTATTTAGAAATTTATGCGAGCTGGTCAATTTCAAAATAAGAGAACAAAAAGATCTAACAAATGACAGGCAAAAATAAATTTGAAGCTTTGTTACCATCGATTTTCACAATTCTGGTGCCCGGTGAAGTTAATATGAACGTGACTGAGGTTGTGAAACTATCCTGACAAATAAGAAAATTCAGAGCGAAAGCAGAATGAGAAAAAGGAAGGTTCTTCTGTCATGACACAGACATTTAATCCGAATACATTGAATGAACAAGAACTTCAAATTGATACTTAGACTGACATCGTGTTCTGCAAACAGATTGCTCCAAACGGAGTAAAGATTTCTGATCATAGCCCCTGCGAGTAGGATTCGAACCTACGCAGGGAAACCCCATTGGATTTCGAGTCCAACGCCTTAACCACTCGGCCATTGCAGCTGACCGCTCGCTTGTCGAAAGCATTGTAAAATGCACTCCAGGTATTCCAGTAATGCAATGAACGGTGTCCCAGTCTTTATCTGGGAAGGGTAGAATTAACATGGAAAAAGACCATGAGATTTGGGGCAACGCCTTGAGCTGCACGAAAATCTCACCTTCCATAACGCACTGTTCTACTTTTGTGTCACAATATCAGTTGCAAAGGAAATATGCGATAAATTCATGTTTTTTGAATGGACCAATACATAACTTCCCAGTCTCGGTCAAAATTAAAGTAATGGAATCGAAGAATCTTACAACACAGAAAGAGACCTGCGCAGACCGAGTGGTCACGTGATGACTGGGTTATCAGGAAGTTCCACCAGATTTCTGTGTGAAGTGACCGCAGCAGGTCTACCACATGGACTCAACGTTAAATTCCTCGACGTCAGACGCCGTTTCCATCCGCTGCAAAGAGGAAGCTGATGTTTTCACCCTGTCAATAATCACTGTCAATATTTCCATTTCAGTTCTGTTTTTGATGATACCCTTTTTCCCAGATCACAGAAAATACACGGAAAGCTCCAGCTGCCGGACATGGTCATTTTCGATGTCGCAAAAGTCCTTCACATTGCTAGCCGTGAAGATTCATGGAGCATCATCCTCAAATTTAGCTGCTCACGGGCATGTGTCACATCCTCTGCCTGTTCGGCATTCACATAGAGTCAGTGATCCTCACCAAGTGAATCAACACAAACCCGGCTCAATAAGAACTGCAGACAAACAAAGGGTGCGTCATAGCACCAATTTTCTTTTCCATTTTCCTCACTGCAATATTGTACCTGTCACCCAGCAACTTCCCGACAGGCCTGGAGATAATCAAAGGAACGACAGGAAATTGTTCAAACTACAATCGTTTTCATTAGAAAGTCAAACACTATCTTCAGACATTGAGCTCCAGGCTGGAGGCAAAGTTTGTGTGGGTGTTCAATCAGAATCTCAGAATCAAGCAGATTCAGCACGGCTTTATGAAGGGAACGTCATGGACGACAGATTAATTGGAATTCTTTGCGGCGTTAATCACCAGGATAAATAAAGGAGACCCAAAAGGTGTAATATACTTGGATATCCAATAACGCGTTCGACAAGATGCCACACATAAGTTAACTTAATGAGATAAGAGACCATGGTTTTCTGGCTAATATATTCGGACGGTCTCCTTGGATTTTATTTTGTATATTGTCACGTTCTCCAAGGTACAGTGATATGTATTCTTCTGCGAGCAGCTCAACAGATCATTAAGTACATGAAAAGGAAAGGAAATAAAAGAAAATACATAATAGGGCAACACATGTTACACAATGTAACTCCATAACACCGGCATCGGGTGAAGCATACAGGGGTGTAGTGTTCATGTGGTCAGTCCATAAGAGGATCGTTTAGGAGTCCGCTAACAGCGGAGAAGAAGCTGTTCATGCGTTATCTCAAACTTCGGTATCTCCTGCCCATTGGAAGAAGTTGGAACAGTGAGTAAGCCGGGTGGGAGGCGTCTTTGATTGTGCTGCCCGCTTTCCCCAGGCAGCAGAAGGTGTAGATGGAGTCAATGGAGGGGAGGCAGGTTCGCGTGATGGACTGGGCGGTGTTTACGACTCTCTGAATTTTCTTGCGGTCATGACCGAGCAGTTGCCATAACAGGCTGTGATGCAGCCAGATAGATTGCTTTCAATGGTGCATCTGTAAAAGTGGGTAAGAGATAATGTGGACATGCCGAATTTCCTTAGTTCCCTGAGGACTGGATAATATCCCAAACTTGTATCCTGCTATTGTCACCTTGCTCCACCACCTTGTTCTCTTCACAAAACATCAGGAATCTCAGACCAAATCTTCAGACATTTGATTCTCTCTTCAACCAACATCTTGTCCCTGATTAAGTCCACCTTGGGAAGAGGGGCTTGACATTCCGAGATCCCCTGCAGACAGCCGGCTGCTGTTGATGGATCAAAAGAGGCCTAACCCCTGAAAGAAAGCCTCTCTCACAGTCCTGTGAGCATGTCTCCATTAGACGGCGCAGTCACAACCTGCAGAATACCTAACGGCACAGAGGTCCCACTTTCGATCCCGGCCCTGGGTCACTGTCCGTGTGGAGTTTGCATATTCGCCCCGTATTTGTGTGCGTTTCATCCCCACAACCCAAAGATGTGCAGGGCAGGTGGATTGCCCCTTAATTGGAAAAATGAATTGGGTACTCTAAATTTATATTGAAACAAAACACTGAATAGATCCTCTGGGAGCTGGACTCAAATCAAATGGGGAATATCCGATGAATTTCTGGTCGAAAGATTTAACAACTGGATAACGTCAGCTGATATCAGCAATTGTGTTAAAATCCCTGTTGATATTCCACAGGAAAGGGAAGGAGAATTTGCAAAAGACAGATATCCCGCTGTTATGGAGGAAGTTCTCATTCTTACACATGGTCAAAGGGAATAAGGCTCGGCTGAGATTTGAATTTAGATTTTTCTTTAGGGAACAGACACTTTAACGTACTAAACTATAGTGTGTGAGTATGTTGAGCTAATCACAAGGGAATGCTGGAAATAATTTACGGATCTGTAGTATCTGTGAAAAGAGAAATAGTTACCATTTCAGATCCTGACCTTTCATTGGAACGACCTGTTCCTCTCTCCACAGAAGCTGCCGGATCAGCTGAATATTTGCAGCATTTTCTGTCTTTGTTTCGGGTTTGCAGCATCCACAGTATTTTGGTTTTGGGCCTAAGGACAATGAGTTGTCCTTCCTGCTCTGAGGGTTATTGCAGGTCTCTCTGGATGTGATTATCGCTGATTATCCATCTCTGGGATCTTTATGAATCATTGAACGATTTATCGTGAGCTAGTCCCATTTACTGCATTCAGGAGCAGCATTCCCTATCAGTGAGCAGGTCACACACGTTGCAGCCGCCTGCTGCCTGTGACCAGCAACAAAAGCAATTGCAGAGACAGACTTAGATTATCATCATGGGACAAATAACAAAAATAATAATCGCTTATTATCACAAGTCGGATTCATTGAAGTTACTGTGAAGTCGACACATTCCGGCACCTGTTCGGGGAGGCCAGAATGGGAATTGAATCCGCGCTGCTGACTTTGTTTTGCAGAACAAGCCAGCTGTTTCGACTACTGTGCTAACCCGGTCCCTCAATACAAAGCCCGAGAGACAGGATCAGAGGGAAGGTTGTTTTTCTGCAGTGTGGACTTCACTCCAGAACAATGAGAAAAGCAGAACATGAGAGTTGAATGTGGTAAAGAGACGTTTCTTCACACAAAAGGTAACGGAAATTAGGAACTCGCGCCGAACAAGCCAGTGAGACTCAGAGTCAATAATATAGTTTTGAATATTTCACATATTTTTAACCAGCTCTGGTCTGATTGTTTCTGAAATCCTGTAAGGGAGCTGGAGTGAAGATGCAGCCGAGCCCTAATTCAATTTAAATAAAGCGTGGAACAGTCTCGAGGGGCTGAATGGCCAGCACAGTTTGTTTGTTCCTGGGAATACAACAGAATATCAAGAGAAACAGTTGAAAACACACATTGCATTTCATTTACAGAGTCATAGAACCATACAGCACAGAAAAGGCCCTTCGGCCCATCACGTCTGTGCTGCTCAAAAACAACCACCTAACCATTCTCATCCCATTTTCCAGAACTTGGCCCAAAGCATTGTGTGCCCTGGGATGGCAAGTGCACATCTAAATACTTCAATATTATGAGGGTCTTTGCTCTACCATCCTTTCAGGCAGCGGAAAAACATGTTTTCACAATAAAATATTTCACAACAAACACTGCAATCAGAATCTGAAAAGGGAGAGAGGTCATCTGGCAGGAATGATCAAGGAAAACCCAAAAGCTTTCTATAGGTATGTCAGGAATAAGTGAATGACTAGGGAAAGAGTAGGACCAGTCAAGGACAGGGATGGGAAATTGTGTGTGGAGTCTGAAGAGATAGGCGAGATACTAAATGAATATTTTTCGTCAGTATTCACTCAGGAAAAAGATAATGTTGTGGAGGAGAATGCTGAGCCCCAGGCTAATAGAATAGATGGCATTGAGGTACGTAGGGAAGAGGTGTTGGCAATTCTGGACAGGCTGAAAATAGATAAGTCCCCGGGACCTGATGGGATTTATCCTAGGATTCTCTGGGAGGCCAGGGAAGAGATTGCTGGACCTTTGGCTTTGATTTTTATGTCATCATTGGCTACAGGAATAGTGCCAGAGGACTGGAGGACAGCAAATGTGGTCCCTTTGTTCAAAAAGGGGAGCAGAGACAACCCCGGCAACAATAGACCGGTGAGCCTCACGTCTGTAGTGGGTAAAGTCTTGGAGGGGATTATAAGAGACAAGATTTATAATCATCTAGATAGGAATAATATGATCAGGGATAGTCAGCATGGCTTTGTGAAGGGTAGGTCATGTCTCACAAACCTTATTGAGTTCTTTGAGAAGGTGACTGAACAGGTAGACGAGGGTAGAGCAGTTGATGTGGTGTATATGGATTTCAGCAAAGCGTTTGATAAGGTTCCCCACGGTAGGCTATTGCAAAAAATACGGAGGCTGGGGATTGAGGGTGATTGAGAGATGTGGATCAGAAATTGGCGAGCTGAAAGAAGACAGAGGGTGGTGGTTGATGGGATATGTTCGGAATGGAGTACAGTCACAAGTGGAGTACCACAAGGATCTGTTCTGGGGCCGTTGCTGTTTGTCATTTTTATCAATGACCTAGAGGAAGGCGCAGCAGGGTGGGTGAGTAAATTTGCAGACGATACTAAAGTCGGTGGTGTTGTCGATAGTGTGGAAGGATGTAGCAGGATACAGAGGGGTATAGATAAGCTGCAGAGCTGGGCTGAGAGGTGGCAAATGGAGTTTAATGTAGAGAAGTGTGAGGTGATTCACTTTGGAAGGAATAACAGGAATGCGGAATATTTGGCTAATGGTAAAGTTCTTGAAAGTGTGGATGAGCAGAGGGATCTAGGTGTCCATGTACATAGATCCCTGAAAGTTGCCACCCAGGTTGATAGGGTTGTGAAGAAGGCCTATGGAGTGTTGGCCTTTATTGGTAGAGGGATTGAGTTCCGGAGTCGGGAGGTCATGGTGCAGCTGTACAGAACTCTGGTACGGCCGCATTTGGAGTATTGCGTACAGTTCTGGTCACCGCATTATAGAAAGGACGTGGAGGCTTTGGAGCGGGTGCAGAGGAGATTTACCAGGATGTTGCCTGGTATGGAGGGAAAATCTTATGAGGAAAGGCCGATGGACTTGAGGTTGTTTTCGTTGGAGAGAAGCAGGTTAAGAGGAGACTTAATAGAGGCATACAAAATGATCAGGGGGTTGGATAGGGTGGACAGTGAGAGCCTTCTCCCGCGGATGGATATGGCTGGCACGAGGGGACATAACTTTAAACTGAGGGGTAATAGATATAGGACAGAGGTCAGAGGTAGGTTCTTTACGCAAAGAGTAGTGAGGCCGTGGAACGCCCTACCTGCTACAGTAGTGAACTCGCCAACATTGAGGGCATTTAAAAGTTTATTGGATAAACATATGGATGATAATGGCATAGTGTAGGTTAGATGGTTTTTGTTTCGGTGCAACATCGTGGGCCGAAGGGCCTGTACTGCGCTGTATTGTTCTATGTTCTATATGTTCTATCGTGTCCTCTGTGCCCCTATTAATAAAGCAGAGGATACCGTCTGCTTTATTAACGGCTCTTTCAACCTTTTCTACCTGCTTCAATGATTTATACACTTGTCCATCCATTTCCCGCTGTTCCTGCACACACTTTTGGAATTATATCCTTTATTTTATATTGCCTACTTGTGTTCTTCGTACAGAAATTAATCACTTCATTTCTTGTCTGCCATATGTTCTCCTGTTGCACCAACAAGTCTATGTCCTTTCAGTGTTCGACGGTGTTCAGAATTCCTGGAGCTCTTTTCACAACCACAGGCCGGCCCAAAATATTTCAGACAATAATGTTCTCTTGAAATGTACTCTTTGAACTGTGCAAATTGCTGAACTTTTGAACTGCCTGTTGGACAACATCGGAAATTCCCATGTCGGGATGGGCGGTTACTGCAAGTGTGGCTCTATGGCGCAACGGATAGCGCGTTAGACTTCTGATTGCTGTCGTGGTGAGACGTTCAATGGTCGTGGGTTCGACTCCCATGAGAGTCACGTTTTAAATAATGTTTTACGAAATCAGTCACGGGTTGATCAATGTTCCCAGAGGACTGCCGCCCGGAACTTCCTTCCAGAAAGGTTCCTCCAGTCACTCCCCCACTTTCTCATCAGAACAACGTCACAGAAGAAACCACACCACCTTCACAGAACGACCATTTAGCAAGAAAGTAAAATATGTGAACTATGCTGACCCGAATCAGTCTGCTCAAACGTGAGTTCTTGTTGAAAGAAAAATTGAGGAAGTGAATAGTTGACTGGCAACCGCAGGTCAGTAATGTCGTAGCTCCTGGTTTAAGGAGCAGAGTGCTGCAGCGGAATGATGGGCCATTACCCCGAGTACGAAGAATCGAGGGTATTCCCTGCTATTTACAATCGCCCTCACAAGAAAGCAAACAGAAACAACGTTCCTGTTTGCTTTACAGCAAATACCTATCAGAATCCTGCTTGCAGTCGCATCCCGACAGTTGTCCCAGGAATGAAGCAGACAGTATTACAATATTGTAAAGGTAAAAAATGGGGAACCACAGAGAAAATGCTGTAAAAAGGGATGGGTGAGTAAATTTGCAGATGACACTAAAGTCGGTGGAGTTGTGGATAGTGCGGAAGGATGTTACAAGTTACAGAGGGACCATAAGACCATAAGACATAGGAGCGGAAGTAAGGCCATTCGGCCCATCGAGTCCACTCCACCATTCAATCATGGCTGATTTCAACTCCATTTGCCCGCTCTCTCTCCATAGCCCTTAATTCCTCGAGAAATCAAGAATTTATCAACTTCTGTCTTAAAGACACTCAACGTCCCGGCCTCCACCGCCCTCTGTGGCAATGAATTCCACAGACCCACCACTCTCTGGCTGAAGAAATTTCTCCTAATCTCTGTTCTAAAGTGACTCCCTTTTATTCTAAGGCTGTGCCCCCGGGTCCTAGTCTCCCCTGCTAAAGGAAACTACTTCCCTACGTCCACCCCATCTAAGCCATTCATTATCTTGTAAGTTTCTATTAGATCTCCCCTCAACCTCCTAAACTCCAATTAATATAATCCCAGGATCCTCAGACGTTCATCGTATGTTAGGCCTACCATTCTTGGGATCATCCGTGTGAATCTCCGCTGGAACCGCTCCAGTGCCAGTATGTCCTTCCTGAGGTGTGGGGCCCAAAATTGCTCACAGTATTCTAAATGGGGCCTAACTAATGCTTTATAAAGCTTCAGAAGTAAATCCCTGCTTTTATATTCCAAGCCTCTTGAGATAAATGACAACATTGCAATTGCTTTCTTAATTACGGACTCAACCTGCAAGTTTACCTTTAGAGTATCGTGGACTAGGACTCCCAAGTCCCTTTCCACTTCAGCATTATGAATTTGGTCACCGTTTAGAAAATAGTCCATGCCTCTATTCTGTTTTCCAAAGTGCAAGACCTCGCACTTGCCCACGTTGAATTTGATCAGCCATTTCTTGGACCACTCCCCTAAACTGTCTAAATCTTTCTGCAGCCTCCCCACCTCCTCCATACTACCTGCCCCTCCACCTATCTTTGTATCATCGGCAAACTTAGCCAGAATGCCCCCAGTCCCATCCTCTAGATCGTTAATATATAAAGAGAACAGCTGTGGTCCCAACACTGAACCCTGCGGGACACCACTCGTCACTGGTTGCCATTCCGAAAAAGAACCTTTTATCCCAACTCTCTGCCTTGTGCCTGACAGCCAATCGTCAATCCATGTTAGTACCTTGCCTCGAATACCATGGGCCCTTATTTTACTCAGCAGTCTCCCGTGAGGCACCGTATCAAAGGCCTTTTGGGAGTCAAGATAGAGAACATCCATTGGCTCTCCTTGGTCTAACCTATTTGTTATCTCTTCAAAGAACTCTAACACGTTTGTCAGGCACGACCTCCCCTTACTAAATCCATGCTGACTTGTCCTAATCCGACCCTGCACTTCCAAGAATTTAGAAATCTCATCCTTAACAATGGATTCTAGAATCTTGCCAACAACCGAGGTTAGGCTAATTGGCCTATAATTTTCCATCTTTTTCCTTGTTCCCTTCTTGAACACGGGGGTTACAACAGCGATTTTCCAATCCTCTGGGACTTTCCCTGACTCCAGTGACTTTTGAAAGATCATAACTAATGCCGCCACTATTTCTTCAGCTATCTCCTTTAGAACTCTCGGATGTCGCCCATCTGGGCCCGGAGATTTATCAATTTTTAGACCTCTTAGTTTCTCTCGCAATTTCTCCTTTGTGATGGTTACCATATTCAACTCTGCCCCCTGACTCTCCTGAATTGTTGGGATATTGCTCATGTCTTCTACTGTGAAGACTGACGCAAAGTACTTATTTAGTTCCTCAGCTATTTCCTTGTCTCCCATCACCAGATTACCAGCGTCATTTTGGAGCGGCCCAATGTCTACTTTTGCCACCCGTTTGTTTTAATGTATTTAAAGAAACGTTTACTATCATTCCTAATGTTACTGGCTAGCCTACCTTCATATTTGATCCTCTCTTTCTTTATTTTTCTCTTTGTTATCCTTTGTTTGTTGTTGTAGCCTTCCCAATCTTCTGACTTCCCACTACTCTTTGCCACATTATAGGCTTTCTCTTTTGCTTTGATGCATTCCCTAACTTCCTTTGTCAGCCATGGCTGCCTAATCCCCCCCCCCCCCCCCCCTCTGATAACCTTTCTTTTCTTTAGGATGAACCTCTGTACTGTGTCCTCAATTACTCCCAGAAACTCCTGTTATTGCTGTTCTACTGTCTTTCCCACTAGGCTCTGCTCCCAGTCGATTTTAGTCAGTTCCTCCCTCATGCCCCTGTAGTTAGCTTTTTTTTAACTGTAACACCTTTACATGTACATAGATGACTGCAGCTCTGGGCGGAGAGGTTGCAAATGGAGTTTAATGCAGAAAAGTGTAAGGTGATTCATTTTGGAAGGAATAACAGGAAGACAGAGTACTGGGCTAATGGTAAGATTCTTGGCAGTGTGGATGAGCAGAGAGATCTCGGTGTCCATGTACATAGATCACTGAAAGTTGCCACTCAGGTTGAGAGGGTTGTTAAGAAGGCGTACGGTGTGTTAGTTTTTATTGGTAGAGGGATTGAGTTTCGGAGCTATGAGGTCATGTTGCAGCTGAACAAAACTCTGGTGCGGCTGCATTTAGAGTACTGCGTGCAATTCTGGTCACCGCTTTATAGGAAGGATGTGGAAGCATTGGAAAGGGTACAGAGGAGATTTACCAGAATGTTGACTGGTATGGAGGGAAGATCTTATGAGGAAAGGCTGAGGGACTTGAGGCTGTTTTCGTTCGAGAGAAGAAGGTTAAGAGGTGACTTAATTGAGGCATGCAAGATGATCAGAGGATTGGATAGGGTGGACAGTGAGAGCCTTTTTCCTCGGATGGTGATGTCTAGCACGAGGGGACATAGCTTTAAATTCAGGGGAGATTGATATAAGACAGACGTCAGAGGTAGGTTCTTTACTCAGAGAGTAGTAAGCGTGTGGAATGCCCTGCCTGCAACAGCATTGGACTCGCCAACACTAAGGGTATTCAAATGGTCATTGGATAGACATACGGACGATAAGGGAATAGTGTAAATGGGCTTTAGAGTGGTTTCACTGGTCGGCGCAACATCGAGGGCTGAAGGGCTGTACTGCGCTCTAATGTTCTATGTTCTAAATCTCAGCTGCTTTGGCAGCATCTATGGGGAGAGAAAAGAGCTAACGTTTGGAGTCCAGGTGACACTTTGTCAAAGCTGGACACGAAACATTATCCAGTAGTACCACACAGAGGGGCAATATAGATATATAACGATAACCAGCAATACGTCACAAGGGAGCAATAAAGAAATAAAACATTATCGAGGAATAAGTCACAATAGAAACTGAGTGCCCAGCTTCCCCTCTCGGACGGATGCGGACAATCCAACCAGCCAGACTATATGCAACAAGGGAAGAAGGATTTTACCCGGAGTCCTGGGATCATTATTAATTCCTCAACCAGAGTCACTGAACAGGCTATCCAGTCATTCACTGGGCTTTTACCTGTGGGATCATTCTGTGCGAATTTAAGAAGGAATGTCTTGTGCTGAGATCGCCGCTTCCCCATTGAATGGGAGGCATTTGATCTTCGTGGGTTGAACATTTTGCTGGAGAAATGTAACCTCGTGGAGGAAAAGTCAATATCAGGAGGCGGATTCGGATCCACGCCACCAGAGAAGACTGTGACCTTCGACCGCTCGGCCATCCTGACGCGTTGTGGCAAAAGATATGCTCCGTGCAGAAATCGATTTAAATTCCACCTTCATCGTCATTTCATTTCAAACTAGATGTACTTTTACGATTTTTGAACCCCAGCCAGAGGCCTGTATCTGAGTGCCATCCTATTCCGAGCCGCTGGTGGTTAAGGAGCTTCTCATTGCTGCAGTCATCAGTTTGCCCCAATCAACAAGGTCCGAATTCCCGCTCTACCTGTTCCTCACACGAAGGTATTGAGAGTCTAAGATCTAAGCGGCGTGAAGGATCCAATAGGAAAGTTGCATCCTGGCGACAGGAATCTCTCTGCACAGCTGATTTCACAGACAAGTAGCCGAAGGCGCCCTCCAGTGTCCAAACAGGAGAAATTCCATCCAGTAGATGCGGCAGCAGACGATTCTGGGAGAAGTCAACTGAGTCACCACGACTGTACTGTGGGTAGCTGAAAAACAGGTGTCAAGGAGCGGATCAGACTGAAAGCAAAACTTTGATACTAATAAAGGTATAGTCAGAAGTACAGCTGGGTGACACCAAACTGTTGGCTTTTCGTATGAGTGAACGTATAAATAGCAGAGAATGGTTTCAATCCATCGACCTCTGGGATATGGGCCCAGCACGCTTCCGCTGCGCCACTCTGCACCTCGTTGAATGCCTCTGGGCTTGGACTTGAGGCAAAGTTTAAAGAAATTAGTAACAGGTTGATCAATATTCCCAGAGAGGCGAAACTGCCGCCACGAACTTCCTTCCATGAAGGTGTTTCCAGTCACTCCCCACTTCCGCATCAGAACTACGTCACATAAGAAATCACATCCCCTTCACAGAACAACCATTCAGCACGAAAGTAAAATATCTGAACGATGCTGACCAGAGTCAGTGTGCTCAAACGCGTGTTCTTGGTGAAAGAAAAAATGAGAAAGTGAATAGTTGTGTGGCTACTGCAGGGCAGTAATGTTGTAGCTCCTGGTTTAAGGAGCAGAGTGCCGCAGCGGAAGCGTGCTGGGCCATTAGACCGAGGTCGAGGAATCGAGGCCATTCTCTGCAGTTACATTCACACTGACAAAAACGTAAACATAGCGCACGTTTCTGTTAACTTTGCAACAAATACCTATCAGAATCTTGCTTGCAGTCTCATCCCGACATTTGTCCCAGGAATTAAGGAGACAGCATTACAACACTGTAAAGTTCACAAACAAAGATCCACAGAGAACATGATGTAAAATCTCCAAGCAGGAGGAAGTTGGTCCAGCATTGACCCTTTGTCAATGCTGGACTCGAAGCGCTTTCCAGTAGTACCCCACAGAGGGGCAATATAGATATACAACGATTTTCAGTAATAACTCACAGGGGGCCAATAAGGAAATACATCTTTATCGAGCAATGAATCACAATAGAAACCGAGTCACCCAACTTCCCCTCTTGGACGGATGTGAACACTCCAACCAGCCAGACATTTTCCCACAAGAGAAGACGATTTTTCCCCGGAGTCGAGGAATCAATATTTATTCCTCAATCAGAGTTTATGTGCAGATTATGCAGTCATTAACTGGGCTTTTGCCTGTTGCGTCTTGCTGTGCGAATGTAAGCAGGAATCTCATGTCCTGAGGTCACCACTTCCCCATTGAATGGGAGGTACTGGATCTTCCTTGAGTTGAACATTTTGCAGGAGAAATGTAATCTCTTGGAGGAAAAGTCAATCTCTGGAATGGTATCCGAAGCCACGCCTCCAGAGGTGACGGCGACCTTAACGCAGCGCCTTAGATCGCTCGGCCATCCTGACACTTTGCGGCCGAAGAATTTCTCCGTGCACAAATCGATTTAAATTCTATCTTCATCGTCATTTGATTTGAAACTAAATGTTCTTTTACTATTTTTGTACCATAGCCAGAGTCCTGTATCTGAGTGCCATGCACCTCCAAGCCGCAGCGGCTTAAGGAGCATTTTATCGCTGCATTGATCAGTTTGCTCCAATCAACAAGGACCGAATTCCTGCTCTACCTGTTCATCCCACGAAGGCATTGAGAGTCAAAGATCTGAGCAACGTGCGGTATCCAATTGGACAGTTGAAACCTGGCGACTGGAATCTCTCTCCACAGCTGCTCCTGATGCTGATTTTACAGACGAGTAGACGGAGAACCCCTCCAGTGTCCAACCAGGAGGAATTTCATCCAGCAGATGCCGCAGAAGATCATTCTGGGAGAAGTCAACTGAGTCACCTTGACTGTACTGTGGGTAGCTGAAGAACAGGTGTCAAGGAGCGGATCGGACTGAAAGCAAAACTTTGATACTAATAAACAAAACGGCAGATGTGCTGCTGGGTGACAGCGACTTGTTTGCTTTTGGTGTGAGTGAGAATGCACTGGGCCCAGCACGCTTCCGCTGCGCCACTCTCCTCGTGGTTGAGTCTGTCTGTGATCGGACTTGAGGCAAAGTTTGATGAAATCGGTAACAGGTTGATCAATGTTCCCAGAGAGGTGAAACTGCCGCCACGAACTTCCTCCTGTGAAGGTGTTTCCAGTCGCTCCCACTTTCCCATCAGAACAACGGCACAGAAGAAATCACAGATCCTTCACAGACCAACCATTCAGCACGAAACTAAAATATCTGAACGATGCTGACCAGAGTCAGTGTGCTCAAACGTGTGTTCTTGGTGAAAGAAAAAATGAGGAAGTGCATAGTTGTCTGGCTACCGCAGGGCAGTAATGCCGTAGCTCCTGGTTTAAGGAGCAGAGGACCGCAGCGGAACCGTGCTGGGCCATTAGCCCTAGTTCGAGGTTGTTCTCTGCTGTATACATTCTCACTCACACCAAAAGTAAACATAACGCACGTTCCTGTTGGCTTTGCAGCAAATACCTACCATCCCGACATTTGTCCCAGGAATGAAGGAGACAGCATTACAACATAGGGAACCACGGAGAAAATGCTGTAAAATCTCAACAGGTTAGGCATGTCCTGAGACCTAGGATTTCCCTTGAATGGGAGGTATTAGATCTTCCCAGGTTTGAAAATCTTGCTCGAGAAATGTAACCTCGTGGAACACAAGTCCATATCAGGAGTGGAATTCGAACCCAGAGCACCAGAGTAGGCTTCGACTTTAACACAGCGCCTTTGGCCGCCCAACCATCAGAACACGTTGCGATAGAAGATACAAATCGATTTAAATTATATTTTCAACGCCATTTCATTTCAAGTTAGATCTGCTTTTCCCATTTATTTATTTTTAAAATAAATTTAGAGCACCTAATTCATTTTTTCCAACTAAGCGGCAATTTAGCGTGTTCAATCCACCTACTTGGCACATCTTTGGGTGATAGAACATAGAAAATAGAACATAGAACAATACAGCGCAGTACAGGCCCTTCGGCCCACGATGTTGCACCGAAACAAAAGCCATCTAACCTACACTATACCATTATCATCCATATGTTTATCCAATAAATTTTTAAATGCCCTCAATGTTGGCGAGTTCACTACTGTAGCTGGTAGGGCATTCCACGGCCTCACTACTCTTTGCGTAAAGAACCTACCTCTGACCTCTGTCCTATATCTCTTACTCCTCAGTTTAAAGTTATGTCCCCTCGTGCCAGCCATTTCCATCCGCGGGAGAAGGCTCTCACTGTCCACCCTATCCAACCCCCTAATCATTTTGTATGCCTCTATTAAGTCTCCTCTTAACCTTCTTCTCTCCAGCGAAAACAACCTCAAGTCCATCAGCCTTTCCTCATAAGATTTTCCCTCCATACCAGGCAACATCCTGGTAAATCTCCTCTGCACCCGCTCCAAAGCCTCCACGTCCTTCCTATAATGCGGTGACCAGAACTGTATGCAATACTCCAAATGCCAACACACCAACACGGGGCGAATGTGTAAGCTCTACGCGGACAACTACCCAGAACAGGATCGAACTTGGGACCTCGACGCAGTGACGCTTTTCCTATTTCTCAACCCCCGCCAGAGTCCTGTATCTGAGTGCCACCCTTCTCCAAGCCGCAGGGCATAAAGGAGCTGCTCAAAGCTGCATTGGTCAGTTTTCACCAATCAGCACGGAGCGAATTCCCACTCTACCTGTTCCTCACACCAAGGTATTGAGAGTCTAAGATCTGAGCGACGTGACGCATCCAAATGGAGCGTTGCAACCTGGCGACTGAAATCTCTCTCCACAGCTGCTTCCGGTGCTACTTTCACATACTAGTAGCCGAAGAACCCCTCCAGTGTCCAAACAGGAGGGAGTTCATCCAGTCGAATCGTCAGAAGGGAATTATGGGAGAAGTCAATCCGATCACCTCGACTGCACTGTGGGTAGCCGAAGAACTGGTGGCAATGAGCGGCTAAGCCCCAAACACGTCTGCCTCCATTCCTCCCTTGAATCCAACTCGATGCAATCTGGCCTGACAAACTGGAAAGGATTGTCACATCAGTGATTGCAGATCGATCGTGGAAAACTGAATTCCACTTCCGAAAAATGTGTGGATGAAAAATCGACGAGGACGGGATTCGAACCCACGTGTACACAGCACAAAAGATAAACAGTCCATCGCTTTAATCACTCAGCCACTTCGTCCCACAGGTTCAGACGCCAATACGTCTCAATTTGTTTTGCATCCATGAACTGATGGAAATTATCTGCCTCGTTCGTTTCAAACTGGTGTTCAACGATGGAAATGAAGCGATGGTGGTATAGTGGTGAGCACAGTTGCCTTCCAAGCAGTTGATTCGGGTTCGATTCCCGGCCATCGCAGTAATTGTTAGCTCGGATGTCTTGACATCGTGAGTTTCAAACTGAGAAAAACTGGTCAACAGTTTCTCACTTGAATGTATGTGTAATTATCTAACTGAGGTGTATCAGATGCCAAAAGGTCCAGAAAGGTAGACATGGAGCTGATGCCTCCTCTTGTGGCGCATTCTAAAACGAGAGGTCGTGACCTTAGAATAAAAGATCGCAAATTAAAAAAGAGTGGAGGAAAAACTACTTCTCGCAAAGGGTGTGAGTCTGTGGAATTCGGTACCCCAGAGTGTGTTGGATGCAAGGAGACTGAGTAAATTTCATGACGTGTTAGAGAGATTTTTATTGGTGAGGAGTTGAAGGGTTGTGGAGAACGGGCCAGACGGTGGAGTTGAGGCCAGGATGGGATCAGCCAAGATCACATGAAATGTGTTCGGCTCACGAAGCTAAATTGCCTACTCCAGCTCCGAAGTCTTGTTTTCCAGAGAGGATGTGTTCTGGCTAAAGCGCAATCGACCTCTTCATCTGAAACATTGTCGGTAGCAGATGAGGAACATATCAGCACGATAGAATGGCGGGGCAGACTCGATGTGTCTAATGGCTTAATTCTGCTCCTGATATTTTATGAACGTATCTTTTGCGCGACTTCGTGAGTTTCAAACTGAGGAGAAGAAACAGTTTCCAAATCAGAATTTATGCGCAATTAGAGCAGTGAGTTAAATAAGTAACTTTCTCACCTATTTGTAATGTGATTTCAACATGAATAGTGTTCGACTATTAACCACCCCCAAGCCCTTAAACAAAAGCTAAACATCACAGCATTTTTACTTTATGCTCGTGACACGGACCAAACAGAGACACAGCAGACACGTTTCAGCCGAGGATGGGATTCGAACCCACGTGCGCAGAGCGTAAAGGATTATTGTGCAGCCCCTTAACCACGTGGTACAACTACTTTACTTCATGAAACATTAATGTCCGATCTTCTCACAGACAAGCAGCCGACGCACTCCTCCAGTGGACAAATAGAATGAAATTAATCCAGGAGAGGTAGCAGAAGGTAATTGTGGGAGAAGTCAACCCGGTCACCTCGCCGAGACTGTGGGTAGCCGAAGAAGAACTGGTGTCAATGAGCTGTTCAGCCCCAAACACGTCTGCCTCCGTTCCTCCCTCCTCTAACCCAACTGGATGCATTCTGGCCTGACAACTTGTAATAGACTGTCACATCAGTGAGTGTGGATCCACCTTGGAAAAATGAGTCACATTTCGCGGAAACAGTGGATACAATTTCGAGGAGTATGGGATTCGAACCCACGTGTGCAGAGCACAATAGATTATCCGTCGATCACCTTTACCGCGGCCCACAAGCGCGCAAGTTAATGTGTCTTCACTCGTTTTGCATCCATGAACAGATGGAAAGTATCGGCCTCCATCTATTCCACCTGGTGTTCAAATTTGGAAATACAGCGATGGTGGTGCAGTGGTCAGCACAGCTTTCTTCCAAGCAGTTGTACCGGGTTCGGATCCCGGCCATCGAAGTAATAGTTGTATCGGATGATTTTGCGCGACACCATGAGTTTCAAACTGAGGAAGACTGGCCAACAGTTTCTCACTCAGAATCTATGCGCAATTATCTAATTGAGGTGTATAAGATGCCAAAAGGTATGGATAAAGTAGACGTGGGGCTGATGCTTCCTCTTATGGGGCATTCTAAAACGAGAGGTCATAGTTTAAGAATAAGAGATTGCAAATTTAAAAATGATTTGAGGAAAAACTACTTCTCCCAAAGGGTTGTGATTCTGTGGAATTCGTTACCCCAGGGTGCGTTGCATACAGGGAGAGTGAGTAAAGTTAAGGAGGGGTTAGAGAGATGTTTATTGGTAATGAGTTGATGGGTTATGGAGAACGGGCAGGATGGTGGAGTTGAGGCCAGGGTGGCATAAGCCAGGATCACATGGAAGGTGTTAGGCTCAGTAGGCTAAATTGCCTACTCCCGCTCCGAAGACGTGTGTTCTCGGGAGGAGGTGCTCTGGCTGATATTGCAATCGACCACTTCATCTGTAACTTTGTAGGTAGCAGATGAGGAACAACTCAGCCATGATAGAATGGCGTGCAGACTCGATCGGTCTAATGGCTTAATTCTGCTCCTATACCTTATGAACTTACCTTTTGCGCGACTTTGTGAGTTTCAAATTGAGAGGAAGAAGCAATTTCGAACTCAGGATTTATGCGCAATAAGGGCAGGGAGTGAAATAAGTAACTTTCTCACCTTTTTATAACGTGGTATCAACATGGACAGTGTTGGACGAATTCACCACCCTCCAAGCCCTTGAACAAATGCTAAAAATCACAGCATTTTTACTTTTTGCTCATGAAGTGGACCAAACAGAGACACAACAGACACATTACAGACGAGGATGGGATTTCATTCCACGTGTGTAGAGTACAATGGATTATTGTGCATCTCATTAACCACATGATACAACTCCTTTACTTTATTGAATTTTAATACGCGATCTTCTTACAGGCAAGTAGCTAAAGAACCCCTCCCGTCTACAAACAGGAGGAGGTTCATCCTGGAGAGCTGGCTGAAGAGAATTAGGGGAGAAGTCATCCCGGTAACCTCAACTGTACTGTGGGTAGCCGAAGAACTGGTGTCAAGGAGCGGTTCCACTGACAACGTATCCACAGGCACATATAGTGACGAAGACTGTCAGGTTGAGATTGTCTCTTTCACTCTCACTCATTACCTGAGAGTGACAGGAATCCCCCATTTACAAACGGGACCAGAGAAGGGCAGAGCGAATGCACCTCACTCCCACATACAACATGTTGACGGATTCAACACAACCAAAATATAAGAAAAGATCATCACCAAATATTATGTTCTCATAAATCCCGCCGTCCCAAGTTCAATATAATATAAACAATTGTTATCAGTTGTGTGTCACTCTGACCTGCGAACTTCGTTCCACCAGAGTGTGCTGACATCGATTGGCCACGACACAGAACCGCAACAGAGCGGGGGAGATTCACATGAACTGTCGGTGTTGCAGAAACAGGTCAACATGAAGAACCGGTGATAGAATGTGATCGGCAGGACTGAGAGGTGTTAGAAGTAAGTAAAATTTAAACAATCTATATTCATGTATTTCCCAATGGAGTTGGTAGAATTTGGAAGTGTTTATCTTGAGGATCAATTAAGACGAATAGCAGAAATGTTTTTAAGTGAAATCTGGACGAGTACAGGAGTGAGAATGGATTTCAGAGACAAACAAATAATGTTGCATGAAGTAGTCCATAGAATCCACCAATTCTATAGTCTGGGTGTCGGATCTCCTGGAGCACTGTAACAATTAGAAAAGTGTCTGTTTTCAATTATGAGCATTGTGGAGAGGACGAATAACAATTTGCAGTATTTTCAGACACTGACAGATACTGACAGCAACAGAGACTGACAGAAAGTAACAATCTGTCAGGTAAATCACACTCACAGATAAGAACTGAGACTGACAGATACAATCAGACACTTACAGACAGTAACCCACACTGACAGATACAATTGTACCTTCACACACAGTATCAAACACTGAAAGATACAATCACAACTCACATACACTGAAATACACTGATAGCTACAATCACACACTAACAGGCATTAACAGATACTAACAGTTACAATCACAACTCACAGACATTTACACACGCTGATACATCCAATCAGCGTTTGGCTGTTTAGCACAGGGCTAAATCGCTGGCTTTGAAAGTACACCAAGGCAGGCCAGCAGCACAGTTCAATTCACGTGACAGCCTCCCCGAACAGGCGCCGGAATGTGGCGACTAGGGGCTTTTCACAGTAACTTCATTTGAAGCTTACTTGTGACAATACGCGATTTTCATTTCATTTCATTTTCATACACTCACAGTCACAGACACTGACTGGTACAATTGCACACTTACAGACAGTGACAGGCACTGATGCACTCGCCCAGAACCCTCCTCTGCCGCTTCCACTGGGTGAATTTCCTCCTGTTTGTCCACTGGAGGGATTCTTCTGCTAAGTATCTGTGAAGGCTGCACCGTAAACAGCGGGGGAGAGAGATCCCAGTCGCCAGGATGCAACTCTCCAATTGGATACTTCACGTTGCTCACACTCGTTTAGAGAATCATTAAATGGTAACAGATCAGGGTGAGTCCATTCCGCCCACCGTGTCCATGACAATCGCCTAGAGCTGGCGTATAGTACCATGATACAAACAGAAAATGTTGGAAAATCCCAACATGCCTGGCAGCAGCTGTGTTGAGCGAAACAGAGAATGGGAAACAGGGTCATTCTGAATTCGGAATGGTAACTCTCTTCCTCTCTCCACAGATGTTACCATACCAGACGATTTGTCCAGCAATTTCTATTTGTCTTTCAGGATTTTATGGAGAATCTCCAGAGCAGTATTGCCCTCGTGCCCGGCGCTTCTATTTACAAAGACTTGTCCCTTCTGTCTATTGTTCTGTTCACTGTGGAGGCCAACAAACCAGAAAAAAACAAATTTACCCAATAATCCCGATAAGGAAAGCAAGGGGCAAAAGGGAGTTCCTTTTGATTTTACTTTAACAACCAAACCAAATTCAACAGGAATTAAGAAGTCAGTTGATTTGATAAAATAAGCTTTGCTTGGGAGGTAATGGTAAGATGGTTTCAGCGGAATACTGATCTCCGGCTTGTTCGTTGATCTAGGGGTATGATTCTCGCTTAAGGTCTTCTGATCGGCAAAATGCGATTGGTCCCGGGTTCAAACCCCCGCCGAGCCCTGCAAAGACTTTATAACATCTGTGCGATCGATATGGTCCCATTGACTGAACTCAGGAGCAGTTTGGAGGAAAAGGAGGGAGGGGCGAAGGTCATGTTTGGAGCTTAACCGCTCCTTGACATCAGTTCTTCGGCTGTCCACAGTACAGTCGAGGTGACTCAGTTGACCTCTTCCACAATCCTTCTCTGTCGCCTCCACTGGATGAATTTCCTTCTGTTTTGTCCACTGGAGGTGTTCTTCGGCTACATGTCTGTGAAAGTAGCACCGGTAGCATCTGTGGAGGGAGATTACATACGCCAGGGTGCAACTCTCCAATTGGATACTTCCCGTTGCTAACTCTTGTTTAGAGAATCATAAAATGGTTACAGATCAGGATGAGTCCATTCCGCCCACCGTGCCCATGACAGCCGCCTAGAGCTGGCGTGTAATCCCGTGATAAAAACAGAAAATGCTGGAAATCCTTAACAGGCCTGGCAGCAGCTATGGAGATGGAAACAGAGAATGGGAGGGAGTTTCATACTGGATTCGGAACTGTAACTGTCTTTCTCTCTCCACAGATGTTGCCATACCAGTCGAGTTATCCAACATTTTCTATTTCTCTTTCAGGATTTTATGAAGAATCTGCATAGCGGCATTGCTCTTGTGCTCGACTCTTCTATTTGTAAAGACTGCTCACTTATGTCTATTGTTCTGTTCGCAGTGGACGCCACCAAACCAGAAAGAACCAAATTGACCCAGTGATCCCGATATAAAACCAAGGGACAAAAAGTCTTTCTTTTGATTTTACATCAGCAAGGAAACAAAATTTAACAGGAATTAAGAAGCACATTGACTTGATAAAATAAGCTTTGCTTCGGAGGAAATGGTAAATTGTTTCAGTGGAATGCACAAAGCGATTTAAATTCTATATTCATCGTCATTTCATTTCAAACTTGATGTGCTTTTACTATTTTTGAACCCTGTATCTGAGTGCCAGAGTCACAGATCTGATTATCCAGTCAGTAACTGATCTTTTCCTGTTGGGTTTTGCTGTGCCAATTTAAGCAGGATTCTCACGTCCTGAGGCCGCCTCTTCCCCGGTGAATGGGAGGCATTGGATCTTCCTGGGGTGAACATTTTGCTGGAGAAATGTAACCTCGTGGAGGAAAAGTTAATATCAGCAGTGGGATTCGGACCCATGCCTCCAGAGGAGACTGTGACCTGAACGCAGTGACTTCGAACGCTCGACCATCCTGACGCGCTGTCGCAAAAGATATGCTGCGTGCACAAATGGATTAAAATTCTATCTTCGTCGTCATTTAATTTCAAGCTAGAAACAAGTAGCAGGTGGAAGGTACTGAGGGAGATAGTAAATGGGTGACCAAAAAACAGAGCAAGAGTAGGAAGGCAGTGCAGGTGTCCTCTGCGGTCATCTCCCTGCACAACAGATATACTGCATTGGATACTGTTGAGGGAGATGGCTCACCAGGGGAAGGCAGCAGCAGCCAGGTTCATGGCACCGTGGCTGGCTCTGCTGCGCAGCTGGGCAGGAAGAAGAATGGCAGGGCTATAGTGATAGGGGACTCAATTGTAAGGGGAATAGACAGGCGGCTCTGCGGACGCAATCGAGACTCCAGGATGGTATGTTGCCTCCCTGGTGCAAGGGTCAAGGATGTCTCGGAGCGGCTGCAGGACATTCTGGGGGGGAGGGGGGGGGAGGGTGAACAGCCAGCTGTCGTGGTGCACATATGCACCAACGATATAGGTAAAAAACGGGACAAGGTCCTACAAGCTGAATTTAGGGAGCTAGGAGGAAAACTAAAAAGTAGGACCTCAAAGGTAGTAATCTCAGGATTGCTACCAGTGCCACGAGCTAGTCAGAGTAGGAGTGTCAGGATAGAGAGGATGAATACGTGGCTCGAGAGATGGTGCAAGAGGGAGGGATTCAAATTCCTGGGACATTGGAACCGGTTCTGGGGTAGGTGGGACCAGTACAAACCGGACGGTCTGCACCTGGGCAGGACTGGAACTGATGCCCGAGGGGGGAGGGGGGGGTGTTTGCTAGAGCTGTTGGGGAGAGTTTAAACGAATGTGGCAGGGGGGTGGGAACCGATGCAGGAAGTTGGAAGGTTGTAAAACAGGGACAGAAATAAAAGGCAGTAATGGGGAAAGTGTAAGGCAGAGAATCCATAGTCAAAAATCAAAAAGGGCGACAGTACAAGGTACAGTGACTGAGGGGAGCTCAGTGAATAGGACCACGAATACTAAAAGAAATAAAACGGGAAGTGAAAACATTAATGTTAAGTGACGCGGCAGGTTGTTACAGGAAGATATGGGTTCGATGACAAGGACAATTAGGAGAAAGGTTAAGAGGAAATATAACTTAGGAGAGGTTACTGATCGAGGTGTTAAGATTCAGAACAGAGGTAAAAAAGCCAACATAAGTGTACTTTACCTGAATGCTCGTATTATTCAGAATAAGGTAAATGAGTTGATGGCGCAAATCGTCGTGAATGACTATGATTTAGTGGCCATTACTGAAACATGGTTAAAGGATGGTCACGACTGGGAGTTAAATATCCGAGGGTATCAAACCTTTCGGAAGGACAGAGTGGATGGTAAGGGAGGTGGTGTAGCTCTGTTATTTAAGGATGACATCCGGGCAACAGTAAGGGGTGACACCTGTGCTATGGAGGATAAGGTTGAATACATTTGGGTGGAAATCAGGAATAGTAAGGCGAAAAAGTCACTGATAGGAGTAATCTATAGGCCACCAAATAGTAACATTATGGTGGGGCAGGCAATAAACAATGAAATAACAGATGCATGTAGAAATGGTACAGCAGTTATCATGGGGGATTTTAATCTACATGTTGATTGGTTTAACCAGGTCAGTCAAGGCAGCCTTGAGGAGGAGTTTATAGAATGTATCCGCGATAGTTTCCTAGGTGGAACCTACGAGGGAACAAGCGGTCCTAGATCTGGTCCTGTGTAATGAGACAGGATTGATTCAGGATCTCATAGTTAGGGAACCTCTCGGAAGGAGCGATCACAATATGATGGAATTTAAAATACAGATGGAGGGTGAGAAGGTAAAATCAAGCACTAGTGTTTTGCGCTTAAACAAAGGAGATTACAATGGGATGAGAGAAGAACTAGCTAAGGTAGACTGGGAGCAAATATTTTATTGTGAAACAGTTGAGAAACAGTGGAGAACCTTCCAAGTGATTTTTCACAGTGCTCAGCAAAGGTAGATACCAACAAAAAGGAAGGGCGGTAAAAAGAGGGAAAATCGACCGTCGATATCAAAGGAAATAAGGGAGAGTATCAAATTGAAGGATAAAACATACAAAGTAGCAAAGATCAGTGGGAGACTAGAGGACTGGGAAATCTTTAGGGGGCAACTGAAAGCTACTTAAAAAGCTATACAGAAGAGTAAGATAGATTATGAGAGTAAACTTGCTCAGAATATAAAAACAGATAGTAAAGGTTTCTACAAATACATAAAACAAAAAAGAGTGGCTAAGGTAAATATTTGTCCTTTAGAGGATGAGAAGGGAGATTTAGTAATGGGAGATGAGGAAATGGCTGAGGAACTGAACAGGTTTTTTGGGTCGGTCTTCACAGTGGAAGACACAAATAACATGCCAGTGACTGATGGAAATGAGGCTATGACAGGTGAGGACCTTGAGAGGATTGTTATCACCAAGGAGGTAGTGATGGACAAGCTCACGGGGCTAAAGGTAGACAAGTCTCCTGGACCTGATGGAATGCATCCCAGAGTGCGAAAAGGGATGGCTAGGGAAATTGCAAATGCACTAGTGATAATTTACCAAAATTATCTGGGGCCGTCCCGGCGGATTGGAAATTAGCAAACGTGACACCACTGTTTAAAAAAGGAGGGAGACAGAAAGCGGGTAATTATAGGCCAGTGAGCTTAACTTCGGTAGTAGGGAAGATGCTGGTATCTATCATCAAGGAAGAAATAGCGAGGCATCTGGATGGAAATTGTCCCACTGGACAGACGCAGCATGGGTTCATAAAGGGCAGGTCGTGCCTAACTAATTTAGTGGAATATTTTGAGGACATTAACAGTGCGGTAGATAACGGGGAGCCAATGGATGTGGTATATCTGGTATATCTGGATTTCCAGAAAGCCTTTGACAAGGTGCCACACAAAAGGTTGTTGCATCAGATAAAGATGCATGGCATTAAGGGGAAAGTAGTAGCATGGATAGAGGATTGGTTAATTAATAGAAAGCACAGAGTGGGGATTAATGGGTGTTTCTCTGGTTGGCAATCAGTAGCTAGTGGTGTCCCTCAGTGATCAGTGTTGGGCCCACAACTGTTCACAATTTACATCGATGATTTGGAGTTGGGGACCAAGGGCAATGTGTCCAAGTTTGCATACGACACTAAGATAAGTGGTAAAGCAAAAAGTGCAGAGGATATTGGAAGTCTGCAGAGGGATTTGGATAGGCTAAGTGAATGGGCTAGGGTCTGGCAGATGGAATACAATGTTGACAAATGTGAGGTTATCCATTTTGGTAGGAATAACAGCAAAAGAGGTTATTATTTAAATGATAAAATATTAAAACATGCTGCTGTGCAGAGAGACCTGGGTGTTCTAGTGCATGAGTCTCAAAAGGTTGGTTTTCAGGTGCAACAGGTGATTAAGAAGGCAAATGGAATTTTGTCCTTCATTGCTAGAGGGATGGAGTTTAAGACTGGGGAGGTGCTGCTGCAATTGTATAAAGTGTTAGTGAGGCCACACCTAGAGTATTGTGTTCAGTTTTGGTCTCCTTACTTGAGAAAGGACGTACTGGCACTGGAGGGTGTGCAGAGGAGATTCACTCGGTTAATCCCAGAGCTGAAGGGGTTGGATTACGAGGAGAGGTTGAGTAGACTGGGACTGTACTCATTGGAATTTAGAAGGATGAGGGGGGGATCTTATAGAAACATATGAGATTATGAAGGGAATAGAAAGGATAGATGCGGGCAGGTTGTTTCCACTGGCGGGTGAAAACAGAACCTGGGGGCATAGCCTCAAAATAAGGGGAAGTAGATTTAGGACTGAGTTTAGAAGGAACTTCTTCACCCAAAGCGTTGTGAATCTATGGAATTCCTTGCCCAGTGAAGCAGTAGAGGCTTCTTCATTAAATGTTTTTAAGATAAGGATAGGTAGTATTTTGAAGAATAAAGGGATTAAGGGTTATGGTGTTCGGGCCGGAAAGTGGAGCTGAATCCACAAAAGATCAGCCATGACCTCCTTGAATGGTGGAGCAGGCTCGAGGGGCCAGATGGCCTACTCCTGCTCCTAGTTCTTATATTATCCAGTTATGAACTGGGCTTCTCCCTGTGAGGTCTTGCTGTGCGAATGTAAGCAGGAATCTCATTCCCGGAGGCCACCGCTTACCCAAAATTTCGAAATAAATTTCTTCTGCGATGGCCGAGAATCGAACACGGGTCAACTGCTTGGAAGGCAACTATGCTCACCACTGTACCACCATCGCTCACAGACCCGCTTTAAATTATATCTTCATTCGCATTTTATTTCTAATCAGTTGTGCTTTTCCTATTTTTGAACACCAGCCATAATCCTGAATCTGAGTACCGTCCTTCTCCAAGCCGCTGGGCGTTAAGGAGCTTCGCATTGATGCATTGATCAGTTTGCTGCAATCAACAAGGACCGAACTCCCGCCGACCTGTTCCTCACACGAAGGTATTGAGAGTCTAATATCTGAGCGGCGTGAAGGATCCAATTATACAGTTGCATCCTTGCGACTGGAAACTCTCTCCACAGCTGATTCTGGTGCTGCTTTCACAAACAAGTAGCCAGAGAACCCTTCAGTGCCATCTCGCTGTGCGAATATACGCAGGAATCTCATTCCAGGAGGCCACCGCTTACCCATTGAATGGGAGGTATTGGATCGTCCTGGTGTTGCAAATTTTGCTGGAGAAACGTAACCACGTGGAGGAAAAGGGAATGTCAGAAGTGGGATTCGAACCCACGCCTCCAGAGGAGACTGCGACCTTAACGCAGCGCCTTCGACCGCTCGTCCATCCTGACGCACTGTGGCCAAAGATATGCTCCATGCGCAAATCGATTTAAATTTAATTTTCATCTACATTTCATTTCAAACGAGATGTGGTTTTACTATTTTTGAACGCCAGCCAGACTCTTGCATCTGAGTGCGATCGTTCTCCAACGCGCTGTGTGTTAAGGAGCTCTCATTTCTGCATTGATCAGTTTGCTCCAATCAACAAAGTCCGTACTGCCGTCTAACTTTTCCTTACACGAAGGTATTAAGAGTCTAAGATCTGGGTGGCGGGAAGGATCCAATGAGACAGTTGCATCCTGGCGACTGGAATCTCTCTGCACAGCTGCATCTGGTGCTGCTTTCACAGACAAGTAGCCGAATAACGCCTCCAGTGCCAAACACGAGGATGTTCATGCTGTAAAGGCGGCAGAAGAACTTTCTGGAAGAAGCCAGCTGATTCACGTCCGACAATCCAACCAGCCAGACTATTTACAACAAGGGAAGTAGAAATTTAACCGGAGTCCTGGGATCAGTATTAATTCCTCAACCAGAGTCACTGAGCAGATCATCCAGTCATGAACTGGGCTTCTGACTGTGGGGTCTTGCTGTGCGAATTTCAGTACGAATCTCGCGTCCCGAGGCCACCGCTTCCCCATTGAATGGGAGGTATGAGATCTTCCTGGGGTTGAACAATTTTTGAGTAATGTAACCTCGTGGAAAAAAGCAATGTCAGAAGTCGGATTCTAACCCACGCCTCCACAGGAGACTGCGTCCTTAACGCCGCGCCTTCGACCGCTCGGCCACCCTGACGAGCTGCAGAAACTGTTATGCTCGGTGCACAAATAGACATAGAACATACAGTGCAGAAGGAGTCCATTCGGCCCATCGAGTCTGCACCGATCCACTTAAGACCTCAATTCCATCCTATCACCCTCACCCCGCAACCCAATAATCCTTCCTACCTTTTTGGACACTAAGGGCAATTACGCATGACCCATTCCCCTAGCCAGCTCGTCTTTGTGCCGTGGGAGGAAACCGGAGCTCCCGGGGTGAAATTCACGCAGACATGGGGAGAACGTGCAGACTCCGCACAGACAGTGACCCAAGCCGGGAATCGAACCCGGAACCCTGGAGCTGTGAAACAACTGTGCTACCTTGCTGCCCAAAATTTCGAAATATGGTTTTTATGCGATGGCTGGGAATCGAACCCAGGTCAGCTGCTTGGAAGGCAGCTATGCTCACCATTATTCCACCATCGCTCACTGAACAACTTTAAATTATATCTTCATTGTCATTTCATTTCTAATCAGTTGTGCTTTTCCTATTTTTGAACACCAGCCAGAGTCCTGTATCTGAGTGCCGTCCTTCTCCAAGCCGCTGGGGGTTAAGGAGCTTCGCGTCGTTGCATTGATCAGTTTGCTGCAATCAACAAAGACCGAACTCCCGCCGACCTGTTCCTCACATGAAGAGATTGAGAGTCTAAGATCTGAGCGGCGTGAAGGATCCAATTATACAGTTGCATCCTTGCGACTGGAATCTCTCTCCACAGCTGCTTCTGGTGCTGCTTTCACAAACAAGTAGCCAGAAAACCTTTCAGTGTCCAAACAGGAGGACATTCATCCAGTAAAGGCGGCAGAAGAGTTTTCTGGGAGATGTCGACTGAGACACCTCGACAATCCAACCAGCCAGACTATTTACAACAAGGGACGAGACATTTACCCGGAATCCTGGGATCATTATTAATTCCTCAAATAGAGTCATGAGCAGATTATCCAGTGATGAACTGGGCTTCTGCCTGTGGGGTCTTGCTGTGCGAATATCAGCAGGAATCTCATTCCAGGAGGCCACCGCTTACCCATTGAATGGGAGGTATTGGATCGTCCTGGTGTTGCAAATTTTGCTGGAGAAACGTAACCACGTGGAGGAAAAGGGAATGTCAGAAGTGGGATTCGAACCCACGCCTCCAGAGGAGACTGCGACCTTAACGCAGCGCCTTCGACCGCTCGGCCATCCTGACGCACTGTGGCCAAATATATGCTCCATGTGCAAATCAATTTAAATTTAATTTTCATCTTCATTTCATTTCAAACTAGATGTGGTTTTACTATTTTTGAACGCCAGCCAGACTCTTGCATCTGAGTGCGATCGTTCTCCAACGCGCTGTGTGTTAAGGAGCTCTCATTTCTGCATTGATCAGTTTGCTCCAATCAACAAAGTCCGTACTGCCGTCTAACTGTTCCTTACACGAAGGTATTAAGAGTCTAAGATCTGGGTGGCGGGAAGGATCCAATGAGACAGTTGCATCCTGGCGACTGGAATCTCTCTGCACAGCTGCATCTGGTGCTGCTTTCACAGACAAGTAGCCGAATAACGCCTCCAGTGCCAAACACGAGGATGTTCATGCTGTAAAGGCGGCAGGAGAACTTTCTGGAAGAAGCCAGCTGATTCACGTCCGACAATCCAACCAGCCAGACTATTTACAACAAGGGAAGTGGAAATTTAACCGGAGTCCTGGGATCAGTATTGATTCCTCAACCAGAGTCACTGAGCAGATCATCCCGTCATGAACTGGGCTTCTGACTGTGGGGTCTTGCTGTGCGAATTTAAGTGCCAATCTCACGTCCCGAGGGCACCGCTTCACCCTTGAATGGGAGGTATTAGATCTTCCTGGGGTTGAACATTTGTTGGAGAAATGTAACCTCGTGGAAAAAAAGGCAATGTCCGAAGTAGGATTCGAACCCACGACTCCAGAGAAGACTGCGACCTTAACGCAGCGCCTTCGACCGCTCGGCCAGCCTGACGTGCTTTTCCTATTTTTGAACACCAGCCAGAGTCCTGTATCTAAGTGCCGTCCTTCTCCAAGCCGCTGGGCGTTAAGGAGCTTCGCATTGTTGCATTGATCAGTTTGCTACAATCAACAAAGACCGAACTCCCGCCGACCTGTTCCTCACACGAAGGTATTGAGAGTCTAAGATCTGAGCGGCGTGAAGGATCCAATTATACAGTTGCATCCTTGCGACTGGAATCTCTCTCCACAGCTGGTTCTGCTGCTGCTTTCACAAACAAGTAGCCAGAGAACCCTTC
Source organism: Scyliorhinus torazame (assembly GCF_047496885.1). Classification (NCBI taxonomy): domain Eukaryota; kingdom Metazoa; phylum Chordata; class Chondrichthyes; order Carcharhiniformes; family Scyliorhinidae; genus Scyliorhinus; species Scyliorhinus torazame. The sequence goes on from NC_092730.1 coordinate 48,945,555, forward strand.
AGTGTCCAAACAGGAGGACGTTCATCCAGTAAAGGCGGCAGTAGAGTTTTCTGGGAGATGTCGACTGAGACACCTCAATAATCCAACCAGCCAGACTATTTACAACAAGAGACGAGACATTTACCCGGAATCCTGGGATCATTATTAATTCCTCAAATAGAGTCACTGAGCAGATTATCCAGTTGCGAACTGGGCTTCTGCCTGTGGGGTCTTGCTGTGGGAATATCAGCAGGAATCTCATTCCCGGAGTCCACCGCTTCCGCATTGAATGGGAAGTATTGGATCTTCCTGGGGTTGAACAATTTTTGGAGAAATGTATCCTCGTGGAAAAAAAGGCAATGTCAGAAGTAGGATTCTAACCCACGCCTCCAGAGGAGAGAGCGTCTTTCAATCGCTCGGCCCTCCTGACGAGCTGCAGAAAATGTTATGCTCCGTGCACAAATAGACATAGAACATACAGTGCTGAAGGAGTCTATTCGGCCCATCGTGTCTGCACCGATCCACTTAAGACCTCAATTCCATCCTGTCACCCTCACCCTGCAACCCAATGATCCTTCCTACCTTTTTGGACACTAAGGGCAATTACGCATGACCAATTCCCCGAGCCAGCTCGTCTTTATGCTGTGGGAGGAAACCGGAGCACCCGGGCTGAAATTCACGCAGACATGGGGAGAAAGTGCAGACTCCGTACAGACAGTGACCCAAGCCGGGAATCGAACCTGGAACGCTGGAGCTGTGAAACAACTGTGCTAACCACGGTACTACCTTGCTGTCCAAAATTTCGAAATATGTATTTTCTGCGATGCCGGGGAATAGAACCCAGGTCAACTGCTTGGAAGGCAGCTATGCTCACCATTATACCACCATCGCTCACTGAAGAACTTTAAATTCCATCTTCATTGTCATTTCATTTCTAATCAGTTGTGCTTTTCCTATTTTTGAACACCAGCCAGAGTCCTGTATCTGAGTGCCGTCCTTCTCCAAGCCGCTGGGCGTTAAGGAGCTTCGCATTGTTTCATTGATCAGTTTGCTGCAATCAACAAAGACCGAACTCCCGCCGACCTGTTCCTCACACGAAGGTATTGAGAGTCTAAGATCTGAGCGGCGTGAAGGATCCAATTATACAGTTGCATCCTTGCGACTGGAATCTCTCTCCACAGCTGCTTCTGGTGCTGCTTTCACAAACAAGTAGCCAGAAAACCCTTCAGTGTCCAAACAGGAGGACGTTCATCCAGTAAAGGCGGCAGAAGAGTTTTCTGGGAGATGTCGACTGAGACACCTCGACAATCCAACCAGCCAGACTATTTACAACAAGAGACGAGACATTTACCCGGAATCCTGGGATCATTATTAATTCCTCAAATAGAGTCATGAGCAGATTATCCAGTGATGAACTGGACTTCTGCCTCTGGGGTCTTGCTGTGCGAATATCAGCAGGAATCTCATTCCAGGAGGCCACCGCTTACCCATTGAATGAGAGGTATTGGATCGTCCTGGTGTTGCAAATTTTGCTGGAGAAACGTAACCACGTGGAGGAAAAGGGAATGTCAGAAGTGGGATTCGAACCCAAGCCTCCAGAGAAGACTGCGACCTTAACGCAGCGCCTTCGACCGCTCGGCCATCCTGACGCACTGTGGCCAAAGACATGCTCCATGCGCAAATCGATTTAAATTTAATTTTCATCTTCATTTCATTTCAAACTAGATGTGGTGTTACTATTTTTGAACGCCAGCCAGACTCTTGCATCTGAGTGCGATCGTTCTCCTACGCGCTGTGTGTTAAGGAGCTCTCATTTCTGCATTGATCAGTTTGCTCCCATCAACAAAGTCCGTACTGTCGTCTAACTGTTCCTTACACGAAGGTATTACGAGTCTAAGATCTGGGTGGCGGGAAGGATCCAATGAGACAGTTGCATCCTGGCGACTGGAATCTCTCTGCACAGCTGCATCTGGTGCTGCTTTCACAGACAAGGAGCCGAATAACGCCTCCAGTGCCAAACACGAGGATGTTCATGCTGTAAAGGCGGCAGAAGAACTTTCTGGAAGAAGCCAGCTGATTCACGTCCGGCAATCCAACCAGCCAGACTATTTACAACAATGGAAGTGGAAATTTACCCGGAGTCCTGGCATCAGTATTTATTCCTCAACCAGAGTCACTGAGCAGATCATCCAGTCATGAACTGGGCTTCTGACTGTGGGGTCTTGCTGTGCGAATTTAAGTACGAATCTCGCGTCCCGAGGCCACCGCTTCCCCATTGAATGGGAGGTATGAGATCTTCCTGGGGTTGAACAATTTTTGGAGAAATGTAACCTCGTGGAAAAAAAGGCAATATCAGAAGTAGGATTCTAACCCACGCCTCCAGAGGAGACTGCGTCCTTAACGCCGCGCCTTCGACCGCTCGGTCACCCTGACGAGCTGCAGAAACTGTTATGCTCGGTGCACAAATAGACATAGAACATACAGTGCAGAAGGAGTCCATTCGGCCCATCGAGTCTGCACCGATCCACTTAAGACCTCAATTCCATCCTATCACCCTCACCCCGCAACCCAATAATCCTTCCTACCTTTTTGGACACTAAGGGCAATTACGCATGACCAATTCCCCGAGCCAGCTCGTCTTTATGCCGTGGGAGGAAACCGGAGCACCCGGGCTGAAATTCACGCAGACATGGGGAGAACGTGCAGACTCCGCACAGACAGTGACCCAAGCCGGGAATCGAACCTGGAACCCTGGAGCTGTGAAACAACTGTGCTACCTTGCTGCCCAAAATTTCGAAATAAGCTTTTTCTGCGATGGCTGGGAATTGAACCCAGGTCAACTGCTTGGAAGGCAGCTATGCTCACCATTATACCACCATCGCTCACTGAAGAACTTTAAATTCTATCTTCATTGTCATTTCATTTCTAATCAGTTGTGCTTTTCCTATTTTTGAACACCAGCCAGAGTCCTGTATCTGAGTGCCGTCCTTCTCCAAGCCGCTGGGAGTTAAGGAACTTCGCGTCGTTGCATTGATCAGTTTGCTGCAATCAACAAAGACCGAACTCCCGCCGACCTGTTCCTCACATGAAGATATTGAGAGTCTAAGATCTGAGCGGCGTGAAGGATCCAATTATACAGTTGCATCCTTGCGACTGGAATCTCTCTCCACAGCTGCTTCTGGTGCTGCTTTCAGAAACAAGTAGCCAGAAAACCCTTCAGGGTCCAAGCAGGAGGACATTCATCCAGTAAAGGCGGCAGATGAGTTTTCTGGGAGATGTCGACTGAGACACCTCGACAATCCAACCAGCCAGACAAATTTCAACAAGAGACGAGACATTTACCCGGAATCCTGGGATCATTATTAATTCCTCAAATAGAGTCATGAGCAAATTATCCAGTGATGAACTGGTCTTCTGCCTGTGGGGTCTTGCTGTGCGAATATCAGCAGGAATCTCATTCCAGGAGGCCACCGCTTACCCATTGAATGGGAGGTATTGGATCGTCCTGGTGTTGCAAATTTTGCTGGAGAAACGTAACCACGTGGAGGAAAAGGGAATGTCAGAAGTAGGATTCTAACTCACGCCTCCAGAGGAGACTGCGTCCTGAACGCCGTGCCTTCGACCGCTCGGCCACCCTGACGAGCTGCAGAAACTGTTATGCTCGGTGCACAAATAGACATATTCAGCCCATCGAGTCTGCACCGATCCACTTAAGACCTCAATTCCATCCTATCACCCTGACCCCGCAACCCAATAATCCTTCCTACCTTTTTGGACACTAAAGGCAATTACGCATGACCAATTCCCCTAGCCAGCTCGTCTTTATGCTGTGGGAGGAAACCGGAGCACCCGGGGTGAAATTCACGCAGACATGGGGAGAACGTGCAGACTCCGCACAGACAGTGACCCAAGCCGGTAATCGAACCTGGAACCCTGGAGCTGTGAAACAACTGTGCTACCTTGCTGCCCAAATTTTCGAAATATGGTTTTTCTGCGACGGCCGGGAATCGAACCTAGATCAACTGATTGGAAGGCAGCTATGCTCACCACTAGACCACCATCGCTCACCTAAGGACGTTAAATTCGATCTTCATTGTCATTTCATTTTTAATCAGTTGTGCTTTTCCTATTTTTGAACACCAGCCAGAGTCCTGTATCTGAGTGCCGTCCTTCTCCAAGCCGCTGGGGGTTAAGGAGCTTCGCATTGCTGCATTGATCAGTTTGCTGCAATTAACAAAGACCGAACTCCCGCCGACCTGTTCCTCACACGAAGGTATTGAGAGTCTAAGATCTGAGCGGCGTGAAGGATCCAATTATACAGTTGCATCCTTGCGACTGGAATCTCTCTCCACAGCTGCTTCTGGTGTTGCTTTCACAAACAAGTAGCCAGAAAACCCTTCAGTGTCCAAACAGGAGGACGTTCATCCAGTAAAGGCGGCAGAAAAGTATTCTGCGAGAGGTCAACTGAGACACCTCAATAATCCAACCAGCCAGACTATTTACAACAAGAGAAGAGAAATTTACCCGGAATCCTGGGATCATTATTAATAGCTCAAACAGAGTCACTGAGCAGATAATCCAGTCATGAACTGGGCATCTGCCTGTGGGGTCTCGCTGTGCGAATATACGCAGGAATCTCATTCCAGGAGGCCACCGCTTACCCATTGAATGGGAGGTATTGGATCGTCCTGGTGTTGCAAATTTTGCTGGAGAAAGGTAACCACGTGGAGGAAAAGGGAATGTCAGAAGTGGGATTCGAACCCATGCCTCCAGAGGAGACTGCGACCTTAACGCAGCGCCTTCGACCGCTCGGCCATCTAGACGCACTGTAGCCAAAGATATGCTCCATGCGCAAATCGATTTAAATTTAATTTTCATCTACATTTCATTTCAAACTAGATGTGGTTTTACTATTTTTGAACGCCAGCCAGACTCTTGCATCTGAGTGCGATCGTTCTCCAACGCGCTGTGTGTTAAGGAGCTCTCATTTCTGCATTGATCAGTTTGCTCCAATCAACAAAGTCCGTACTGCCGTCTAACTGTTCCTTACACGAAGGTATTAAGAGTCTAAGATCTGGGTGGCGGGAAGGATCCAATGAGACAGTTGCATCCTGGCGACTGGAATCTCTCTGCACAGCTGCATCTGGTGCTGCTTTCACAGACAAGTAGCCGAATAACGCCTCCAGTGCCAAACACGAGGATATTCATGCTGTAAAGGCGGCAGAAGAACTTTCTGGAAGAAGCCAGCTGATTCACGTCCGACAATCCAACCAGCCAGACTATTTACAACAATGGAAGTGGAAATTTACCCGGAGTCCTGGCATCAGTATTAATTCCTCAACCAGAGTCACTGAGCAGATCATCCAGTCATGAACTGGGCTTCTGACTGTGGGGTCTTGCTGTGCGAATTTACGTACGAATCTCGCGTCCCGAGGCCACCGCTTCCCCATTGAATGGGAGGTATGAGATCTTCCTGGTGTTGAACAATTTTTAAGTAATGTAACCTCGTTGAAAAAAAGGGAATGTCAGAAGTAGGATTCTAACCCACGCCTCCACAGGAGACTGCGTCCTTAACGCCGCGCCTTCGACCGCTCGGCCACCCTGACGAGCTGCAGAAACTGTTATGCTCGGTGCACAAATAGACATAGAACATACAGTGCAGAAGGAGTCCATTCGGCCCATCGAGTCTGCACCGATCCACTTAAGACCTCAATTCCATCCTATCACCCTCACCCCGCAACCCAATGATCCTTCCGACCTTTTTGGACACGAAGGGCAATTACGCATGACCAATTCTCCGAGCCAGCTCGTCTTTATGCCGTGGGAGGAAACCGGAGCACCCGGGGTGAAATTCACGCAGACATGGGGAGAACGTGCAGACTCCGTACAGACAGTGACCCAAGCCGGGAATCGAACCTGGAACGCTGGAGCTGTGAAACAACTGTGCTACCTTGCTGCCCAAAATTTCGAAATAATTTTTTTCTGCGATGGCTGGGAATCGAACCCAGGTGAACTGCTTGGAAGGCAGCTAGCTCACCATTATACCACCATCGCACACTGAAGAACTTTAAATTCTATCTTCATTGTCATTTCATTTCTAATCAGTTGTGCTTTTCCTATTTTTGAACACCAGCCAGAGTCCTGTATCTGAGTGCCGTCCTTCTCCAAGCCGCTAGGGGTTAAGGAGCTTCGCGTCGTTGCATTGATCAGTTTGCTGCAATCAACAAAGACCGAACTCCCGCCGACCTGTTCCTCACACGAAGATATTGAGAGTCTAAGATCTGAGCGGCGTGAAGGATCCAATTATACAGTTGCATCCTTGCGACTGGAATCTCTCTCCACAGCTGCTTCTGGTGCTGCTTTCACAAACAAGTAGCCAGAAAACCCTTCAGTGTCCAAACAGGAGGACGTTCATCCAGTAAAGGCAGCAGAAAAGCATTCTGCGAGAGGTCGACTGAGACACCTCAATAATCCAACCAGCCAGACTATTTACAACAAGAGAAGAGAAATTTACCCGGAATCCTGGGATCATTATTAATAGCTCAAACAGAGTCACTGAGCAGATTATCCAGTCATGAACTGGGCATCTGCCTGTGGGGTCTCGCTGTGCGATTATACGCAGTAATCTCATTCCCGGAGGACAACGCTTCCCCATTGAATGGGAGGTATTGGATCTTCCTGGCGTTGCAAATTTTGCTGGAGAAATGTAACCACGTGGAGGAAAGGTTAATGTCAGAAGTGGGATTCGAACCCACACCTCCAAAGGAGACTGCGATATTAACGCAGCGACTTCGACCGCTCGGCCATCCTGACGCACTGTGGCCAAAGATATGCTCCATGCGCAAATCGATTTAAATTTAATTTTCATCTTCATTTCATTTCAAACTAGATGTGGTTTTACTATTTTTGAACGCCAGCCAGACTCTTGCATCTGAGTGCGATCGTTCTCCAACACGCTGTGTGTTAAGGAGCTCTCATTTCTGCATTGATCAGTTTGCTCCAATCAACAAAGTCCGTACTGCCGCCTACCTGTTCCTCACACGAAGGTATTAAGAGTCTAAGATCTGAGCGGCGGAAAGGATCCAATTAGACAGTTGCATTCTGGCGACTGTAATCTCTCTCCACAGCTGCATCTGGTGCTGCTTTCACAGACAAGTAGCCGAATAACGCCTCCAGTGTCCAAACACGAGGAAGTTCATGCTGTCAAGGCGGCAGAAGAACTTTCTGGGAGAAGCCAACGGATTCACCTGTGACGAATGTGATATAAAATAGTTACTTTAGAGTTACTAGTTAATGTAATGTAGAAATAAGCCACTTTGATTCTTGCAGTTAGGGACAAAGGAATTTGAGACCACATGGAAAAAGCAGGAAGATGTGTGTCTATGAGAGTGATGCTGCATTGATAGGGGCCAGAGAAAGGGATTGGAAGTGAGCCAATCAGAATAGATCGAACAGGTCAGGAGGGACATAGGCTGACCTATGTCCGTCGAGTATGTGAAACTTGATACCATTTGAATTGATTTTGCAGAGATCCCTTTGTCTTTTAGTTCAGTCGTTTTCTGGGATGTAAGAAGCTGGATGTCTCTTACATTTCTGTAAGATGATTCAAGCTTGCAAGCTAAATAAATAACTTCTGTTTACGTGCGAATCCGTCTCAACTTTTATTGAGGCCAGACTGACAGAGAAAGAAATTTGGAGATTTACATTTGGTGGCGAAAACCGGGATTTCTCTGGGCGATCCTGATCCAACTGCGAAATCAGAATTAGACTGATTATGAACAGGAAGATGGGGAACAAAGGGCCCTCAATGTAGAACTGGAAAACGACCGCGCATTGATTGTTCCCCTCTTCTTATCGTCTGATTAGTCTGGTCACTCGCGGTTGGCACAGAAAGACCGCCTCGACGAAATCACAGGTCAGTCTGGGGATTAGCACTTTAATTGATGGGATTTCATATTGTTGTTTCTGCTTGGGTTAGGGTTTTGGGCTGATGGGACTTTAATAATGAAGGTTCAGTCTATTATCAGGGTTCAGAGGCTGATGGGACTTTAATAATGAAGGTTCAGTCTATTATCAGGGTTCAGAGGCTGATGGGACTTAAATAATGAAGGTTCAGTCTATTATCAGGGTTCAGAGGCTGATGGGACTTAAATAATGAAGGTTCAGTCTATTATCAGGGTTCAGAGGCTGATGGGACTTAATTAATGAAGGTTCAGTCCAGTATAACTGTTTTGTAATCTGAAGATGGTTCAACTCTATGTGTGAGTGTTTTAAATATATAGTTGATTAAGCTAAAATTGTCTCCTTGGACTGTAAAGTTCCGAGGGCTAGTTGAGATTGTGAGGAATGCTGCATATTGGTTGAAGCAGAAGTCTCTCAAAGGGTTAACAGCAGCAGGCGGAGTTGAAAACAGACAGTGCTTCTCACTCAGGCTTTGAGATAACAGCAGCAGCCGTAGTGTAATCGGATACCTTTCCTTTGAGTCAGTGAACACCAGCAAATTTACGTTTTGAATTAATTAAAGGAAACCAGTGGGTTTCTCCACCTCTTTGATAAAAGTTATTATTTTCGAAAGCAATTGATTGAAATTGCCAGAATCTTAAATTTTACTTACTTGAAATAAGGTTTATCTCATTTTATCTGGAGATTAATAGAAACTTAAAGAAGATCATGGACACCATTTTAAAAAGTGTCAATCTGGAGATGATAGTTGATTTTGCTAATACTTATGTGTATGTAACAGAAAAAAAACTTGTTAAAAGAAAAATTGTTAAGATAAAGAAATAATTAAGTTGTAAATGTTATACAAGTTTGTGTTAAGCAAATTGTAAATTTAGTTCTGAGTTGAGATCAGAGCTAAGCTTGCAAGTTGCAGTAATTTAATTTGAATTTTCAAACATTTTTAAGTTCTGAGCCAAGAAGGAGGCTCAGTTACAAAGGTTAAGACTGAGTATGTAATGAAAAAGGATGATCTGCGATCCCAACAAGCGGCAGAAATGGTAGTTTACCAGCAGGAGCTCCAATATAGTGACTTTGGGTGGGTGGATCAGCGAAGAGGAGGATGAGACAACAGTGCTATATTTCTATCACCCCCCAGTGGTGGACGTTAGACATTGAACAGTCACTGCATCACGTTACCCTGGCCTATGACAGAACTGGACGAAACAGGGAGTTGGAGGACAAATACCGGCCATTACTTGAGACCGAATGGCCAGTCAAGGTTACAGCCACAGTCACGGGAAAAGAAGGTACAGCCGATTTTGTTACAATATCACCACATTTATGGCCACAGTCAGCTTCGGTAAGCCCTCATATTACACGTCAGGTCCATGACCAGTACCATGCCAGGGATATGGGGCGAATGGTCAGCATCTTACCGCAGCTCGTCAGAATAGGTATGAGATATACCTTTTGAACAATCCACGTCTGACATTTAAATACTGTACCACTATCAATCCAGCCTGTTTTCTTAGTGGTCCCCCTGTCCATGAAGACGCACCTGGCCACGACTGTTTAGCCTTGATTCAGGAAACTACCACAATAAGGGGCGATTTGAGTGACATTTCGTCAGAACAACCTGACATGATTATGTGTGGTCAAATATCCCACCGGGGTTTAGTTAATGACCTACTGCAGGCCCTCCTTCTGCCAGCGCAGATTTCCGTTATTAAATGCGCTGCCCACACGAATGGTACAACCCCAGTTGACGTTGGTAATGAACGAGCAGATTGTGCAGCGCGCACAGCCGCACAAATTCAGCAAGTGATGGTGCCTAAAATGTTAAGTCAGACTAAACGATCTACTATGAATGTGTCTGCTTCTGACAAGCCAATGCCAGACGTCATAAGGTTACAGGAGGACGCTCCTGAGAGTGATAAACAAATGTGGAAACGGTTAGGTTGTACATATGATTCTGTTTCCTCTTTATGGACCACGCCTGCACATCAGACTTGTATGTCTGATGTACTGGCTTTATGGGTCATCGAATGTGTACACTTTGCAACTCATTGTGGGGCTCGAGGGACTAGTGATTTGTTGCTGGACACTTGGTGGCACCCTAAAATGCAGGGGTTGGCCCAAAGTATCAGTAATCGATACTGGGCAGCACGGTAGCATTGTGGATAGCACAAATGCTTCACAGCTCCAGGGTCCCAGGTTCGATTCCGGCTTGGGTCACTGTCTGTGCGGAGTCTGCACATCCTCCCCGTGTGTGCGTGGGTTTCCTCCGGGTGCTCCGGTTTCCTCCCACAGTCCAAAGATGTGCAGGTTAGGTGGATTGGCCATGCTAAATTGCCCATAGTGTCCAAAAATTGCCCTTAGTGTTGGGTGGGGTTACTGGGTTACTGGGTTATGGGGTTAGGGTGGAGGTGTTGACCTTGGGTAGGGTGCTCTTTCCAAGAGCCGGTGCAGACTCGATGGGCCGAATGGCCTCCTTCTGCACTGTAAATTCTATAATTCTATAATAATCGGTGTTTGATTTGTCAGCAATATAACACCGGAAAAGGTATCCCTTGTGGGAAGGGGCAAACCCCGTTGCCCAGTGGTCCCTTTGAGACGCTCCAAATGGATTACATTGAGTTGGAAAGGTGTCAATGTTACAAATATGTTTTGGTCATTGTGGATGTGTTCAGCAGATGGGTCGAGGCGTATCCGACTATCTATAGTAAAGCTGCTACTGTGGTTAAAGTCTTGATGAGGGAAATCATTCCCCGGTACGGTATACCAGCTCAGTTAAGTTCTGATAATGGGCCTCATTTTATTGGACAAATTAACAAGGAGTTTTGCTCCCAGTTGGGCATACGCCAGCAGTTACACTGTGCTTACAGACCGCAGGCAGCCGGGGTGGTTGAGAGACACAATCAGACCCTCAAAACTAAATTGGCTAAATTAAGAGCAGACACGGGACTGACATGGCTTAAGTTGCTCCCCGTTGCCCTCTTCCAGCTGCGGGTTACACCTGCAGGACCAGCCCGGCTCTCTCCCGCCGAGATTCTTTATGGCAGGCCTCTTAGAACTCCTTGGAGCCTGCAGGTTCCCAGACGGGTTCAGTTTCATCAGATGACTGAAGAAATGACCACCTATGTTCTAGCCCTTACGCAAGTGCTCAAGGAACTCCATGGCCCAGTCCGTGCGGCTCACCAGCCATTGCCCCAGTACCTAGCTCACTTTCAGTCCAGCCCGGTAGTTATGTCATGGTCAAAAATTGGACTAGGAAGGGGTCGGAGCCGCGATGGGACGAGCCCTTCCAAGTTCTCCTTACCACCCCCACAGCAGTTAAAGTGGAGGGGCGAAGTGCTTGGGTCCACCTACATCACTGTAAATTGAGTCCATCTCCACTACTGTAAAAGGTCGGATACTAACCTGCCTCCCTTCTCCAGTGCTATTTTACAGGTGTGGAGCATGATGGAGTGGCTACGCATCGTCTGTCTGATATTTGGCCTCACTTCGCTTGGCGTGTTATTGGCGATGGACATGGAAAAGGGGAATATTATGTATCTGTGTAGCCCCAACCAATCTACAAGGATACATCACCTATGCAAAGGTGATGTTCTTCACTGCCCCCATATACGAGGACAAGGTATCGACTCATGGAAGGTCATCAAAGTTAAGGAGAATGCGGGAGTCATGAAGCAGCTGCACCGGTCCCGGCGATGGGAAGGGAACATTATATGGACATTGCCTTGTTTTTGGAATACATGTAAATTTGATTTTTCATGTGTTAAAAGTGGTACAATAAAGGTAACATCAGGCTGTCAGAAGAGTGTAGGAAGAGACCATGAGAAAGAGAAAGGGACTAGAGAGAGGACGGGGCGTGTGAGAAGGGAAGTACAGCTAGAACGTAGGTTACCGGGAGATGCACTTAAGTTAATTAAAGGCCAAACTGAGGAAAACCCGGGTAGTATGAATCTCTTCTACCAGATTTACCACCGTCTGTATGGCCAGGGACGGGTTGTCTGCTACCCAAACCCCGCAGCGGTGTCTAGGTTATTTTCTGTTTCACCGCTTTGGGGCACTCCCCAAACGGTGGTTTATTGTCAGCGTTCCGAGCCATTGCCCGAGCACGTCACTCTTCCTTACGATCCGGATTCAGCACCACCAGCTATTTGCCTTCCCCTCCCTCGGGATAATTCCCATTCACAGTACGATAGGCTGCGACGGTGGAGGGCGTACATACCTAGCCACTTCACTCCCAATAGGGATTCCCGGTCGTACGAGAATTGCTTCAGCAGTGAAGGATATGGCTGTTTGATGGTAGAGGTGGACACAAATATAACATGTCTGTTTCCCACCTGTACGGACAGGAGGTGCCATATCACCCAGGCGTCTGGCCAATGCGTTTGTTATAACACCACTTGCGTTCCATTGAACGCTGGCCTCCAGCTCCTTTGTGGCTGGGCGAATGTCTCTCATATCACTGTTGGGAATAGGGCTTTCTGCATTGCTGGACGGCCCGAATGGGCATTTCAAAATTGGATAAACTGGGCTACTGGGAGGTCCTTACGCAACCGATATGCTGATTGTGATGCTAGTCTCCACACGGAACAAGGATAATACTTTTTATTTAATGGTACGGCGACCAACGTTTTGTCACCCCATTTCCCCGCCGAATTGCTATAGGGACTCGAGTCCCTACCACAGTCCCCTGCCCTTCGGCGTGGAACCTGCATAATCAGTTAGCACGCCGGGCAGTCTCTGCTGAATTTTGCGAGAACTGGAAAAAACCTCAGGTTCTTGCACCCAACCGGGGCCACTCAGCCGGGTGGGGCATTCTGAGCGTATTGACACTGGGAGGTGTGGGGGGTTCCTTGGCTGTTAGTGATCGGAATTATTTTATTTGCGGCCTTACCATCTTGGGAAATGAAACCTTGGGAGCCCTCGGGGCAATAACTAAGGAGTTGTCAAAGCTACGGTTGTTTGCAATGCAGAACCGGTATGCTCTTGACTATCTTCTGGCCCGTGAGGGTGGGGTATGCGCCATAGTACAGGGCAAGTGTATCATGGGTGTTCAGGACTTGACCGCTAACATTACTACATTTATGGATCGCATACGGGATCACTTGGACGGGATGCAGGATCCTGACTCTTGGGGTAACTGGGGATCTGGAGGATGGAAGGACTGGTTGATAAATCTGGCCATGTATCTAGTGGTAGCTATCGGCTGCATCTTTGTGGGCCTGGCCATCCTTAAATGTGTGATGGGTAGAATGCGGGGTGCACGAGATCAGATCACCGCCCCAATCACCAAAAAAAAATTTAACAGTTAAAATCCATGAGGGTGAGGCAGATGAAGGGGGGCTAAGACAGGAATTGGAAATGCAGCGACGGATCTTTTTAGATGAGGGACCGTAGCTATAGATTGGATAGTTCGGTTATCATGGAATGATAAAAGGAGGGAATGACGAATGTGATATAAAATAGTTACTTTAGAGTTACTAGTTAATGTAATGTAGAAATAAGCCACTTTGATTCTTGCAGTTAGGGACAAAGGAATTTGAGACCGCATGGAAAAAGCAGGAAGAGGTGTGTCTATGAGAGTGATGCTGCATTGATAGGGGCCAGAGAAAGGGATTGGAAGTGAGCCAATCAGAATAGATCGAACAGGTCAGGAGGGACATAGGCTGACCTATGTCCGTCGAGTATGTGAAACTTGATACCATTTGAATTGATTTTGCAGAGATCCCTTTGTCTTTTAGTTCAGTCGTTTTCTGGGATGTAAGAAGCTGGATGTCTCTTACATTTCTGTAAGATGATTCAAGCTTGCAAGCTAAATAAATAACTTCTGTTTACGTGCGAATCCGTCTCAACTTTTATTGAGGCCAGACTGACAGAGAAAGAAATTTGGAGATTTACACCTGCGCCAATCCAAGCAGCCAGACTATTTCCAACAAGGGAAGTGAAAATTTACCAGGAGTCCTGTGATCATTATTAATTCCTCAACCAGAGTCACTGAGCAGATCATCCCGTCATGAACTTGGCTTCTGCCTGCGCGGTCTTGCTGTGCGTATTTAAGCAAGAATCTCACGTCCTGAGGCCACCGCTTCCCCATTGAATCGGAGGTATTGGATTATCCTCGGGTTCAACACTTCGCTGGAGAAATGGATCCTCGCGGATGAAAGTTGAATGTCTGAAGTGAGATTCGAACACACGTCTCCAGAGGAGAAATCAGTAACAGCGTGATTAATGTTCCCAGAGAGTGAAACTTCCGTCACGAACTTCATTCTATGAAGGTGATTCCAGTCACTCCCCACTTTCCCATCAGAATAACGTCACAGAATCAATCACATCACCTTCACAGAACAACCATTCAGCACGAAAATAAATTATCTGAACTATGCTGACCAGTATTAGTGTGTTCAAAAGTGTGTTCCTGTTGAAAGAAAAAATAAGGAAGTGAATAGTTGTGTGGCTACCGCAAGGCAGTAATGTTGTAGCTCCTGGTTTAAGGAGCAGAGTGCGCAGTGGAAGCGTGCTGGGCCATTAGCCCGAGGTAGAGGAATCGAGGCTATTCTCTGCTATTTACATTCTCCCTCACACCAAAAGTTAACATAACGCAGATTCATGTTTGCTTTGCAGCAAATACCTATCAGAAACTTTTTGCAGTCTCATCCTGACATTAGTCCCAGGAATGAAGGAGGCAGCATGGCACATTACAACATTGTAAAGCTCACACATAGGGAACCACAGAGAAAATTCTTTAAAGTCTCAGACGGTCTGACAGCATCTGAAGGGAGAGAAAAGAGCTAACGTTTCGAGTCCAGGTGGCCCTTTGTCAAAGCTGGACGGAAACGTTATCGAGCAGTACCCCACAGAGGGGCAATATAGATATAGAACGATATCCAGTAATAACTCACAGGGGGCCAACAAGGAAATAAAGCTTTATCGAGCAATGAATCACAATAGAAACAGATTTCCCATTTTCCCTCTCGGACGGATGTGAACAATCCAACCAGCCAGACTACTTACAAGAAATGAAGACGAATTTGTCCCGGAGTCCTGGGATCAATATTCATTCCTCAACCAGTTTACTAAAGCAGGTTATAGAGTCATTAACTGCGCTTTTGCCTGTGGAGTCTTGCTGTGCGTATTTAAGCGGAATCTGATGCCCTGAGACCAATGTTTTTCCACTGAAAGGGAGCTATTGGATCTTCCTGGAAAAATTTAACCTCGTGGAGGAAAAGTCAAAATCAGGGGTGTGAGTGGAACCCACGCCTCCAGAAGAGACTGCGACCTGAACGTAGCTCCTTAGCCGCTCGGCCATCCTGATGCGCTCGCGTCAAATTTAAGATCCGTGCACAAATCGACTTAAATTCTATCTTCATCGTCATTTCCTTTCAAACAAGATATGCTTTTCCTAATTTTGAACCCCAGGCAGTCCTGTATCTGAGTGCCATCGTTGTCCAAACTGCTGGGGGTTAAGGAGCTTCTCATTGCTGCATTCATCAGTTTGCTCCAATCAACAAGGACCAAATTCCCGCTCAACCTGTTCCTCGCACGACGGTATTGAATGTCTAAGATCTGAGAGACGTGAAGTATCCAATTGGAGAGGTGCATTCTGGCGACTGCAATATCTCTCCACAGCTGCTCCCTGTGCTGGTTTCAGAGACATGGAGCCGAACAACCCCTCCAGTGTCCAAACAGGTGAACGGTCACCCAGGAGAGGCGCCAGAAGAGTGTTCTGGGAGAAGTCAACTTAGTCACATCGACTGCAGTGTGGGTAGCTGAAGAACAGGTGTCCAAGACCGGAACAGACTGAAAGCAAAACTTTGATACCAATAAAGAAAATCGCAGATGTGCTGCTGACAAATAGCAACTTGTTTCCGTTTGGTGTGAGTGAGAATATAAATAGCAGAGGATGGTTTCGATCCATCGACCTCTGGATTATGGGCCCAGCACGCTTCCGCTGCGCCACTCTGCTCGTGGTTGACGCTCTTCGGCGTCGGTCTTGAGGCAAAGTTTGAAGAAATCAGTAACAACGTGAACAACGTTCCCAAAGAGGTGAAACTTTCTTCCCGAACTTCATTCTTTGAAGGTGATTCCAGTCACTCCCACTTTCCCATCAGAACAACGTCACAGAAGAAATCACATCACCTACACAGAACAACCACTGAGCACGAAGGTAAATTAACTGAAATATGCTGACCAGAATCAGTGTGCTAAAAAGTGTGTTCTTGTTGAAAGAATAAATGAGGAAGTGAATAGTTGTGTGGCTACCGCAGGGCAGTAATGTTGTGTCTCCTGGTTTAAGGAGCAGAGTGCCGCAGCGGAAGCGTGCTGGGTTATTAGCCTGAGGTCGAGGATTCGAGGCTGTTCTCTGCTATTTACATTCTCCCTCACACCAAAAGTAAACATAACACACGTTCCTGTTTGCTTTGAAGCAAATACCTATCAGAATGTTTCTTGCAGTCTCATCCCGACATTAGTCCCATGAATGAAGAAGACATAAGAACATAAGAACTAGGAACAGGAGCAGGCCATCTGGCCCCTCGAGCCGGCTCCGCCATTTCATGAGATCATGGCTGATCTTTGTGGACTCAGCTCCACTCTCCGGCCCGTTCACCATATCCCCGAATCCCTTTATTCTTTAGAAAGGCATTAATCTTTTTCTTAAAAACGTTTAAAGAAGGAGCCTCAACTGCTTCACTGGGCAAGGAATTCCAGAGATTCACAACCCTTTGGGTGAAGAAGTTCCTCCTACACTCCGTCCTAAATCTACCTCCCCTTATTTTGAGGCTATGCCCCCTGATTCTGCTTTCCCCGACCAGTGGAAACAACCTGCCCGCATCTATCCTATCTATTCCCTTCATAATTTTATATGTCTCAATAAGATCCCCCCCGCATCCTTCTAAACTCCAATGAGTACAGTCCCAGTCTGCTCAACCTCGCGTCATAATCTAATCGCCTCAACTCTGGGATCAACCTAGTGAATCTCCTCTGCAGTCCCTCCAGTGCCAATATGTCCTTTCTCAGGTAAGGAGACCAAAACTGAACACAATACTCCAGATGCGGCCTCACCAACACCCTATACAATTGCAGCATAAACTCACTAGTCTTGAACTCCATCCCTCTAGCAATGAAAGACAAAACTCGATTAGCCTTCTTAATCACCTGTTGCACCTGCACACCAACTTTTTGCGACTCGTGCACCAGCACACCCAGGTCCCTCTGCACAGCAGCATGTTTTAACATCTTACCGTTTAAATAATAATCCATTCTGCTGTTATTCCTCCCAAAATGGATAGCCTCAGACTTGGCAACATTGAACTCCATCTGCCAGACCCTATCCCATTCACCTAACGTATCCAAATCCTTCTACAGACTTCCGGTATCCTCTGCACTTTTTGCTTTACCACTCATCTTAGTGTCGTCTGCAGATTTTGACACATTGCACTTGGTCCCCAACTCCAAATAGTCTATGTAAATTGTGAATAACTGCGGGCCCAACGCTGATCCTTGAGGGGCCCCACTAGTTACAGGTTGCCAACCAGAGAAGCACCCCTTTGATCCCCACTCTCTGCTTTCTGTTAGTATACCAATCCTCTACCCATGCTACCACTTTACCCTCAATGCCATGCATCTTTAGTTTATGCAGCAACCTTTTGTGCGGCACCTTGTCAAAAGCTTTCTGGAAATCCAGATATATCACATCCATTGGCTCCCCGTTATCTACTGCACTGGTAACGTCCTCAAAAAATTCTACCAAATTAGTCAGACACGAACTATCCTTTGCGAACCCATGCTGCGTCTGCCCAATGGGACAATTTCCCTCCAGGTGCCCCGCTATTTCATCCTTAATGATAGATTCCACCATTTTCCCTACAACCGAAGTTAAGCTTACCGGCCTATAATTACCCGCTTCCTGCCGACCTCCTTTTTTAACCAGTGGTGTCACGTTTGCTACTTTCCAATCCTCTGGGACCACCCCAGAGTCTAGTGAATTTTGGTAAATTAGCACTAGTGCGTTTACAATTTCCCTAGCCATCGCTTTTAACACTCTGGGATGCAGCCCATCAGGGCCAGGAGACTTGTCCACCTTTAGCCCCATTTGCTTGCCCAATACTGCCTCCTTAGTGATTACAATCATCTCAAAGGTCCTCACCAATCATATCTTTATTTCCATCAGTCACTGGCATGTTATTTGTGTCCTCCACTGTGAGGATTGACCCAAAAAACCTGTTCAGCTCCTCAGCCATTTCCCCGTCTCCTATTAGTAAATCTCCCTTCTCGTCTTCCAAAGGACCAATATTTACCTTAGCCACTCTTTTTTGTCTTATATATTTGTAGAAGCTGTTACTATCTGCTTTTATGTTCTCAGCCAGTTTACTTTCATAGTCTACCTTACTCTTCTTTATGCCTTTTTTTAGTAGTTTTCTGTTGTCCCCTAAAGACTTCCCAGTCCTCTAGTCTCCCACTAATTTTTGACACTTTGTATGTTTTTCCTTCAATTTGATACTCTCCCTCACCTCCTTAGATATCCACGGTCGATTTTTCCCCTTTCTACCGTCTTTCTTTTTTGTCGGTATGAACCTTTTCGAAACACTGTGAAAGATCGCTCGGAAGGTTCTCCACTGTTCCTCAACTGCTTCACCATGAAGTCTTTGCTCCCAGTCTACCTTAGCTAGTTCTTCTCTCATCCCATTGTAATCGCCTTTGTTTAAGCACAAAACACTAGTGTTTGATTTTACCTTGTCATCCTCCAACTGTATTTTAATTTCCACCATATTCTGGTCGCTCCTTCCAAGAGGATCCCGAACTATGAGATCATTAATCAATCCTGCCTCATTACACAGGACCAGATCTAGGACCGCTTGTTCCCTTGTAGGTTCTATTACATACTGTTCCAGGAAATTATCCCGGGCACATTCTATAAACTCCTCCTCAAGGCTGCCTTTACCAACCTGGTTAAACCAATCGATATGCAGATTAAAATCTCCCATGATAACCGCTGTACCATTTCTACATGCATCTGTTATTTCTTTGCTTATTGCCTTCCCTACCATCCTGTTACTATTTGGTGGCCTATAGACTACTCCTATCAGTGCCCTTTTCGCCTTACTATTCCTGATTTCCACCCAAATTGATTCAACCTTGTCCTCCATAGCACCAATATCATCTCTTACTATTGCCCGGACGCCATCCTTAAACAACAACGCTACACCACCGCCCTTACCGTCCATTCTATCCTTTCGTATAGTCTGAATCCCTTGAATATTTAACTCCCAGTCGTCACCATCTTTTAACCATGTTTCAGGAAAGGCCACTAAATCATAGTCATTCACGATGATTGGCGCCATCAACTCATTTACCTTATTTCGTATACTCCGAGCATTCAGGTAAAGTACACTTATGCTGTTTCTTACGTCTTTGTTCTGAATCCTAACACCTTGATCAGTAACTTTTCGCAATTTATTTTTCCTCTTACCATTTCTCCCATGTTTCCTTGTCTTTGAACCCATATCTCTACATAATAACCTGTCACGTAACCTGCTGCCTTAATCTCCATTAACCATCATACTGTCCAGAGCTTTACATTTCCCTTCCCCCCAACTTGCTAGTTGAAAGTCCTTGTGACCAACCTATTTATCCTATTCGCTAGAACACTGGTCCCAGAATGGTTCAGGTGAAGTCCGTCCCAACTTTACAGGTCCCTCCTGCCCTATTACTGATGCCAATGCCCCATGAAATGGAATCCCTCTTTACCGCACCACTCCTTCAGTGCGGGAAACTTCTCTAATTTTCTCAACCCTATGCCAATTGGCACGTGGCTCGGGTAGTAATCCAGAGATTATAACCCTGGAAGACCTGTTCTTTAATTTAGTCCCTCGTGTTTGATAATCCCCAAACAGGTGCTCTTTCCTAGTCTTACCTACGTTGTTAGTCCCCACGTGGACCACAACAACTGGATCCTCCCCCTCTCCAAAATCATTTCAAGCCGATCAGAGATGTCCCTCACCCTGGCATCGGGCAGGCAACATACCATATGGGACTCTCGATCTGGCTTACAAAGGATGACATCAATCCCCCTAATTATAGAATCCCCTACAACTACCACTTGTCTTTTTGCTCGCCACTCTTGAATGGCTTCCTGTACCACGGTGTAGTGGTCAGTCAACGCATCCTCCCTACAGCCCTCTTCCTCATCCACACAGGGAGTAAGTACCTCCTGCCTGTTGGACAAGGTCAAGGGCAGAGGCTCCTCAACTCCTAAACTCAGGATCCTCCTACATGACTCCCTTGCAGTCACACCACTCTGTCCCTGTCCACTGTCCGAATTAACAGTACTTATTCTACCGGGTGTGACTGCCTCCTGAAACAAAGCGTCCAGCATGAAACATTGCAACATTGTAAAGCTCACACAGAGGGAACCACGGAGAAAATGTTTTGAAGTCTCAGCAGGTCTGAAAGCATCTGCAGGGAGAGAAAAGAGCTAACGTTTCGAGTCCACGTGACAATTTGTCAAAGCTGCACGGGAAACGTTATCCAGTAGTACCCCATAGAGGGGCAATATCGGTATATAACGATATCCAGTAATACCTCACAGTGGGGCAATAAGAAAATAAAGCTTATCGAGCAATAAATCACAATAGAAACCGAGTTCCCAGCTTCCCCTCTCGGACGCATGTGAACAATCCAACCAGCCACACTATTTATAAGTTGAGAAGACGAATTTTACCCGGGGTCCTGAGATCAATATGAATTCCTCAACCAGAGTCACTGAAGCAGGTTATCGAGTCATTAACTGGGCTTTTGCCTGTGGGGTCTTGCTGTGCATATTTAAGCAGCAATCTCATGACCTCAGGCCAACGCTTTTCCAATGAAATTCCTGAGGTTGAAAATCTTGCTGGAGAAATTAAATCTCGTGGAGGAAAAGTCAATATCAGGAGTGGGATTCTAACCCACGTCTCCAAAAGCGACTGCGAGCTCAACGCAGCATTCTAGACCGCCTGGCCATCCTGATGCGTCGTCGTCAAAACTAAACCGCCAAAACCGTGCACAAATCGACTTAAATTCAATCTTCATCGTCGTTTCATTTCAAACAAGACATACGTTTCCTCCTTTTGAACCCCAGCCAGAGTACTGTATCTGAGTGCCATCCTTCCCCAAGCCGCTGGGGGTTAAGCAGCTTCTCATTGCTGCATTGATCAGTTGCTCCGATCAACAAGGACCGAATTCCGGCTCTATCCGTTCCTCAAACGAAGGCACTGAGAGTCTATGATCGGAGCGACGTGAAGTATCCAACTGGAGAGTTGCATCCTGACGACTGGAATTTCTCTCCACAGCTGCTTCCGGTGCTGCTTGCACAGACAAGTCGCCGAGAGAAATCCTCCAGTGTCCAAACAGGTGAACGTTCATCCAGTAGAGGGAGAAGAGTTCTGGGAGAAGTCAACTTAGTCACCTCGCTGCACTGTGGGTCGCTGAAGAACAGGAATCAAGGAGCGGATCAGACTGAAAGCAAAACTTTGATACGAATAAACAAAAAGGCAGATGTGTTGCTGACAAATCGCGACTTGTTTGCTTTTGGTGTGAATTAGAAAATAAATAGCAGAGAATGGTTTCGATCCATTGACCTCTGGGTTATGGGCCCAGCACGCTGCCGCTGCGCCACTCTGCTCGTGGTTGATTCTCTGCGGGGTCGGACTTGAGGTAAAGTTTGAAGAAATCAGTAACAACGTGATCAATGTTCCCAGAGCGGTGAATCTGTCGCGCCGAACGTCATTCTATGAAGGTGATTGCAGTCATTCCCCACTTTCCCATCAGAACAACGTCACAGAAGAAATTACGTCACCTTCACAGAACAACCATTCAGCACGAAACTGAATTATCTGAACTGTGCTGACCAGAATCAGTGAGCTCAAACGTGTATTCTTGTTTAAAGAAAAAATGAGGAAGTGAATAGTTGTGTGGCTGCCGCAGGGCAGTAATGACGTACCTCCTGGTTTAAGGAGCAGAGTGCGGTAGGGAAACCGTGCTGGGCCATTACCCTGAGGACGAGGAATCGAGGCTGTTCTCTTCTATTCACATTCTCCCTCGCACCAAAAGTAAACATAACACACGTTCCTGTTTGCTTTGCAGCAAATACCTATCAGAAATTTCTTGCAGTCTCATCCCGACATTAGTCCCAAGAATGAAGGAGACAGCATGACACATTACAACATTGTAAAGCTCACACATAGGGAACCACAGAGAAAATGCTTTAAAGTCTCAGCAGGCCTGGCAGCATCTGGAGGGAGAGAAATGAGCTGACGTTTCTAGTCCACGTGACAATTTGTCAAAGCTGCACGGGAAACGTTATCCAGTAGTACTCCACAGAGGGGCAATATTGATATATAACGATATCCAGTAATACCTCACAGTGAGGCAATAAGGAAATAAGGTTTATCGAGCAATAAATCACAATAGAAACCGAGTTCCCAACTTCCCCTCTCGGACGCATGTGAACAATCCAACCAGCCACACTATTTATAAGTTGAGAAGACGAATTTTACACGGGGTCCTGGGATCAATATGAATTCCTAAACCAGAGTCACTGAAGCAGATTATCGAGTCATTAACTGGGCTTTTGCCTGTGGGGTCTTGCTGTGCGTATTTAAGCAGCAATCCCATGACCTCAGGCCAACGCTTGTCCAATGATCTTCCTGAGGTTGAAAATCTGTCTGGAGAAATTAAATCTCGTGGAGGAAAAGTGAATATCAGGAGAGAGATTCTAACCCACGTCTCCAAAAGAGACAGCGAGCTGAACGCAGCATCTTAGACCGCCTGGCCATCCTGATGCGTCGTCGTCAAAACTAAGCTCCGTGCACAAATCGACTTAAATTCAATCTCCATCGTCGTTTCATTTCAAACAAGACATGCGTTTCCTCCTTTTGAACCCCAGCCAGAGTCCTGTATCCGAGTGCTCCAAATATGGCCTTACCAAAGTTTTGTACAGCTGCATCATCACCACACGGCTCTTAAATGCAACCCCTCTGTTAATGAACGCTAGCACACCATTGGCCTTCTCCACAGCTCTATCCACTTGAGTGGCAACTTTCAAACATCTATGAACATAGCCCCCAAGATCTCTCTGCTCCTCCACATTGCCAAGAACACTACCGTTAATCCATTATTCCGCATTCATATTTGTCCTTCCAAAATGGACAACCTCACACTTTTCAGGATTAAACTCCATCTGCCACTTCTCAGCCCAGCTCTGCATCCTATCTATGTCTATTTGCAACCGACAATAGCCCTCCTCACTATCCACAGCTCCACCAATCTTCGTATCGTCTGCAAATTTACTGACCCACCCTTCAATTCCCTCATCCAAGTCATTATTGAAAATCACAAACAGCAGAGGACCCAGAACTGATCCCTGCGGTACGCCACTGGTAACTGGGATCCAGGCTGAATATTTGCTATCCTTCACCACTCTCTGACTTCTATCGGTTAGCCAGTTCGTTATCTAACAGGCCAAATGTCCCACTATCCCATGCCTCCTTACTTTCTGCATAAGCCTACCATGGGGATCATTATCAAATGCCTTAGTAAAATCCATGTACACTACATCCACTTCTTTACCTTCATCCACATGCTTCATCACCTCCTCAAAGAATTCAATAAGACTTGTTAGGCAAGACCTACCTCTCACAAATCCATGCTGATTATCCCTAATCAAGCAATGTCTTTCTAGATACTCAGAAATCCTATCGCTCAGTGCCCTTTCCATTACTTTGCCTACCACCGAAGTAAGACTAACTGGACTGTAATTTCCAGGGTTATCCCTATTCCCTTTTTTGAACAGGAGAACGACATTCGCCACTCCCCAATCCCCTGGTACCACCCCTGCTGACAGTAAGGACGAAAAGATCATTGCCGACGGCTCTGCAATTTCATCTCTTGCTTCCCATAGAATCCTTGGATATATCCCGTCAGGCCCGGGGGACTTGTCTATCCTCAAGTTTTTCAAAATGCCCAACACATCTTCCTTCCTAACAAGTATTTCCTCGAGCTTACCAATCTGTTTCACACTGTCCTCTCCAACAATATCGCCCCTCTCATTTGTAAATACTGAAGAAAAGAACTCGTTCAAGACCTCTCCTATCTCTTCAGACTCAATACACAATCTCCCGCTACTGTCTTTGATCGGACCTACCCTCGCTCTAGTCATTCTCATATTTCTCACATATGTGTAAAAGGCCTTGGGATTTACCTGGATCCTACCCGCCAAAGATTTTCCTTGCCCTCTCTTAGCTCTCCGAATCCCTTTCTTCAGTTCCCTCCTGGTTATCTTGTATCCCTCCAGCGCCCTGACTGAAACTTGTTTCCTCATCCTTACAGATGTCTCCTTCTTCCTCTTAACAAGACATTCAACCTCTCTTGTCAACCATGGTTCCCTCACTCGACCATCTCTTCCCTGCCTGACAGGGACATACATATCAAGGACACGTAGTACCTATTCCTTGAACAAGTTTCACATTTCACTTGTGTCCTTCCCTGCCAGCCTATGTTCCCAACTTATGCACTTCAATGCTTGCCTGACAACATCGTATTTACCCTTCCCCCAATTGTAAACCTTGCCCTGTTGCACGCACCTATCCCTCTCCATTACTAAAGGGAAAGTCACAGAATTGTGGTCACTATCTCCAAAATGCTCCCCCACTAACAAATCTATCGCTTGCCTTGGTTCATTACCAAGTACCAAATCCAATATGGCCTCCCCACTGGTCGGACAATCTACATACTGTGTTGGAAAAGCTTCCTGGACACACTGCACAAACACCACCCCATCCAAACTATTTGATTACTCCTGGACAAAGACGAGAGTGGTCCTAAAGAAAGAGTGCTAAATTGGGGAAAGGCCACGTATACTGCGAGAGGACACCTCAGAGGGCAGTGAGGCTATATGGGTAGAGATCAGGAATAAGAAGGGTGCAGTCACAATGTTGGGGGTATACTACAGGCCTCCCAACAGCCAGCGGGAGATAGAGGAGCAGATAGGTAGACAGATTTTGGAAAAGAGTAAAAACAACAGGGTTGTGGTGATGGGAGACTTCAACTTCCCCAATATTGACTGGGACTCACTTAGCGCCAGGGGCTTAGACGGGGCGGAGTTTGTAAGGAGCATCCAGGAGGGCTTCTTAAAACAATATGTAAACAGTCCAACTAGGGAAGGGGCAGTACTGAACCTGGTATTGGGGAATGAGCCCGGCCAGGTGGTAGATGTTTCAGTAGGGGAGCATTTCGGTAACAGTGACCACAATTCAGTCCGTTTTAAAGTACTGGTGGACAAGGATAAGAGTGGTCCGAGGATGAATGTGGTAAATTGGGGGAAGGCTAATTATGACAATATTAGGCGGGAACTGAAGAACATAGATTGGGGGCGGATGTTTGAGGGCAAATCAACATCTGACATGTGGGAGGCTTTCAAGTGTCAGTTGAAAGGAATACAGGACAGGCATGTTCCTGTGAGGAAGAAAGATAAATACGGCAATTTTCGGGAACCTTGGATGACGAGTGATATTGTAGGCCTCGTCAAAAAGAAAAAGGAGGCATTTGTCAGGGCTAAAAGGCTGGGAACAGACGAAGCCTGTGTGGCATATAAGGAAAGTAGGAAGGAACTTAAGCAAGGAGTCAGGAGGGCTAGAAGGGGTCATGAAAAGTCATTGGCAAATAGGGTTAAGGAAAATCCCAAGGCTTTTTACACGTACATAAACAGCAAGAGGGTAGCCAGGGAAAGGGTTGGCCCACTGAAGGATAGGCAAGGGAATCTATGTGTGGAGCCAGAGGAAATGGGCGAGGTACTAAATGAATACTTTGCCACAGTATTCACCAAAGAGAAGGAATTGGTAGATGTTGAGTCTGGAGAAGGGGGTGTAGATAGCCTGGGTCACATTGTCATCCAAAAAGACGAGGTGTTGGGTGTCTTAAAAAATATTAAGGTAGATAAGTCCCCAGGGCCTGATGGGATCTACCCCAGAATACTGAAGGAGGCTGGAGAGGAAATTGCTGAGGCCTTGACAGAAATCTTTGGATCCTCGCTGTCTTCAGGGGATGTCCCGGAGGACTGGAGAATAGCCAATGTTGTTCCTCTGTTTAAGAAGGGTAGCAAGGATAATCTCGGGAACTACAGACCGGTGAGCCTTACTTCAGTGGTAGGGAAATTACTGGAGAGAATTCTTCGAGACAGGATCTACTCCCATTTGGAAGCAAATGGACGTATTAGTGAGAGGCAGCACGGTTTTGTGAAGGGGAGGTCGTGTCTCACTAACTTGATAGAGTTTTTCGAGGAGGTCACTAAGATGATTGATGCAGGTAGGGCAGTAGATGTTGTCTATATGGACTTCAGTAAGGCCTTTGACAAGGTCCCTCATGGTAGACTAGTACAAAAGGTGAAGTCACACGGGATCAGGGGTGAACTGGCAAGGTGGATACAGAACTGGCTAGGCCAGAGAAGGCAGAGGGTAGCAATTGAGGGATGCTTTTCTAATTGGAGGGCTGTGACCAGTGGTGTTCCACAGGGATCAGTTCTGGGACCTTTGCTCTTTGTAGTATATATAAATGATTTGGAGGAAAATGTAACTGGTCTGATTAGTAAGTTTGCAGACGACACAAAGGTTGGTGGAATTGCGGATAGCGATGAGGACTGTCTGAGGATACAGCAGGATTTAGACTGTCTGGAGACTTGGGCGGAGAGATGGCAGATGGAGTTTAATCCGGACAAATGTGAGGTAATGCATTTTGGAAGGGCTAATGCAGGTAGGGAATATACAGTGAATGGTAGAACCCTCAAGAGTATTGAAAGTCAAAGAGATCTAGTAGTACAGGTCCACAGGTCATTGAAAGGGGCAACACAGGTGGAGAAGGTAGTCAAGAAGGCATACGGCATGCTTGCCTTCATTGGCCGGGGCATTGAGTATAAGAATTGGCAAGTCATGTTGCAGCTGTATAGAACCTTAGTTAGGCCACACTTGGAGTATAGTGTTCAATTCTGGTCGCCACACTACCAGAAGGATGTGGAGGCTTTAGAGAGGGTGCAGAAGAGATTTACCAGAATGTTGCCTGGTATTGAGGGCATAAGCTATGAGGAGTGATTGAATAAACTCGGTTTGTTCTCACTGGAACGAAGGAGGTTCAGGGGCGACCTGATAGAGGTATACAAAATTATGAGGGGCATAGACAGAGTGGATAGTCAGAGGCTTTTCCCCAGGGTAGAGGGGTCAATTACTAGGGGGCATAGGTTTAAGGTGAGAGGGGCAAGGTTTAGAGTAGATGTACGAGGCAAGTTTTTTACGCAGAGGGTAGTGGGTGCCTGGAACTCACTACCGGAGGAGGTAGTGGAAGCAGGGACGATAGGGACATTTAAGGGGCATCTTGACAAATATATGAATAGGATGGGAATAGAAGGATACGGACCCAGGAAGTGTAGAAGATTGTAGTTTAGTCGGGCAGGATGGTCGGCACGGGCTTGGAGGGCCGAAGGGCCTGTTCCTGTGCTGTACATTTCTTTGTTCTTTGTTCTTTGTATAACAAAATTCGGAAGGAACTAGGGAATGTGGATTGGGAGCAGCTCTTTCAGGGTAAATCCACATTTGAAATGGGGGAGTATTTTAAGGAAAGGTTGATTCGAGTGCAGGACAGACATGTCCCTGTGAAATTGTGGGATCGAAATGGCAAGATTAGGGAACCATGGATGACGGGTGGAATTGTGAGTCTTGCGAAGATGAAAAAGGAAGCATACATAAGATCTAGGCGACTTAAATCTGATGAAGCTTTGGAGGAATATCGGGAAAGTAGGACACATCTCAAACGCGCAATAAAGAGTTCTAAAAGGGGTCATGACATATCTTTGGCTAACAGGGTTAAGGAAAATCCCAAAGCCTTTTATTCGTAGAAAGGAGCAAGAGGGTAACTAGAGAATGGATTGGCCCACTCAAAGACAAAAGAAGGAATTTATGCGTGGAGTCAGAGGAAATGGGTGAGATTCTTAATGAGTACTTTGCATCGGTATTCACCAAAGAGAGAGACATGACGGATGTTGAGGCTAAGGATGGATGTTTAAATATTCTAGGTCAAGTCGGCATAAGGAAGGGGGAAGTTTGGGTATTCTAAAAGGCATTAAGGTGGACAAGTCCCCAGGTCCGGATGGGATCTATCCCAGGCTACTGAGGGAAGCAAGGGAAGGAATAGCTGGGGCCTTAACAGATATCGTTGCAGCATCCTTGAGCACTGTTGAGGTCCCGGAGGACTGGAGGTTTGCTAATGTTGTCCTTTTGTTTAAGCAGGGTAGCAGAGATAATCGTGGGAATTATAGACTTGTGAGCTTGACTTCAGTGGTAGGCAAACTGTGGAGAAGATACTGCGTGATAGGATCTATTCACATTTGGAAGAAAATAGACTTATTAGTGATAGGCAGCATGGTTTTGTGCAGGGAAGGTCATAACTTAGAAACCTAATAGAATTCTTTGAGGAAGTGACAACGTTAATTAATGAGGGAAGGGCTGTAGATGTCATATACATGGACTTCAGTAAGGCGTTTGATAAAGTTTCCCATGGCAGGTTGCTGGAAAAAGTGAAGTCGTATGGGGTTCAGGCTGTACTAGCTAGATGGATAAAGAACTGGCTGGGCAACAGGAGACAGAGAGTAGTGGTGGAAGGGAGTGTCTCAAAACGGAGAAAGGTGTCTAGTGGTGTTCCACAGGGATCCGTGCTCGGAGCACTGTTGTTTGTGATATACAGAAATGATCTGGACGAAGGAATAGGTGGTTTGATTAGCAAGTTTGCAAATGATAGTAAGATTGGTGGAGTTGCAGATACCGTGGAGGACTGTCAGAGAATACCGGGAAACATAAATAGATTGGAGAGTTGGGCAGAGAAATGGCAGGTGGAGTTCAATCCAGGCAAATGCGAGGTGATGCATTTTGGAAGATCTAATTCAAGAGCGGACTTTACGGTCAATGGAAGAGTCCTGGGGAAAATTGATGTACAGAGAGATCTGGGCGTTCAGGTCCATTGTACCCTGAAGGTGGAAACGCAGGTCGATAGAGTGGTCAAAAAAGCATACAGCATGCTTGCCTTCATCGGACGGGGTATTGAGTACAAGAGTCGGCAGGTCATGTTACAGTTGTCTAGAACTTTGGTCAGGCCACAGTTGGAATACTGCGTGCAGTTCTGGTCGCCACATTACCAGAAGGATGTGGATGATTTAGAGATGGTGCAGAGGAGGTTCACCAGGATGTTGCCTGGTATGGAGGGTGCTAGCTATGAAGGAAGGTTGAGTAGATTAGGATTGTTTTCATTGGAAAGATGGAGGTTGAAGGGGGACCTGATTGAGGTCTACAAAATTATGAGAGGTATATACAGGGTGGATAGCAACAAGCTTTTTCCAAGAGTGGGGGTGTCAATTACAAGGGGTCACGATTTCAAGGTGAGAGGTGGAAAGTTTAAGGGAGGTGTGCGTGGAAAGTATTTTACGCAGAGGGTGGTGGGTGCCTGGAACGCTTTGCCAGCGGAGCTGGTAGAGGCGGGCACGATAGTGTCATTTAAGATGCATCTAGACAGATATATTAATGGGCGGGGAACAGAGGGAAGTAGATCCTTGGAAAATAGGCGACAGGTTTTGGTGAAGGATCTGGATCGGCGCAGGCTGGGAGGGCCGAACGGCCTGTTCCTGTGCTGTAATTTTCTTTGCTCTTTGTTCTTTGTAAAGAGTTTCCACTCAATGTTTGGGAAGTTGAAGTCACCCATGACTACTACCCTGTGATTTCTGCACCTTTCCAAAATCTGTTTCCCAATCTGTTCCTCCACATCTCTGCTAATATTTGGGCCCACAGAAAACTCCCAACAAGGTGACCGCTCCTTTCGTATTTCTGACTTCAACCCATACTACCTCAGTAGGCAGATCCTCCTCGAATTGTCTGTCTGCAGCTGTTATACTCTCTCTAATTAGCAATGCCACCCCCCCCCCCACCACCTCTTTTACCACCCTCCCTAATCGTATTGAAACATCTATAACCAGGGACCTCCAACAACCATTTCTGCCCCTCTTCTATCCAAGTTTCTGTGATGGCCACCACATCGTAGTCCCACGTACCGATCCATGCCTTAAGTTCACCCACCTTATTCCTGATGCTTCTTGCGTTGAGGTATACACACTTCAACCCATCTCCGTGCCTGCAAGTACTCTCCTTTGTCAGTGTTACCTCCCCCACTGCATCATTACACGCTTTGGCGTTCTGAATATCGGCTACCTTAGTTGCTGGACTACAAATCCGGTTCCCATTCCCCTGCCAAATTAGTTTATACCCTCCCGAAGATTACTAGAAAACCTCCCTCCCAGGATATTGGTGCCCCTCTGGTTCAGATGCAACCCATCCTGCTTGTACAGGTCCCACCTCCCCCAGAATGCACTCCAATTATCCAAATACCTGAAGCCCTCCCTCCTACACCATTCCTGCAGCCACGTGTTCAACTGCACTCTCTCCCTTTTCCGAGACTCGCTATCACGTGGCACCGGCAACAAACCAGAGATGACAACTCTGTCTGTTCTGGCTTTTAACTTCCAGCCTAACTCCGTTTATTACCTCCACACCCTTTTTCCTACCTACCTCGTTGATAGCAATGTGCACCACGACTTCTGGCTGCTCACGCTCCCCCTTAAGGATCCTGAAGACACGATACGAGACATCCCTGGCACAGGCACCCGGAAAGCAACATACCTTCTGGGAGTCTCGCTCGCGACCACAGAATCTCCTATCTATTCCCTTAACCATTGAATTTCCTATTACGATTACTTTTCTCTTCTCCCCCTTCCCTTCTGAGCCCCAGACCCAGACTCAGTGCCAGAGAGCTGGCCGCTAAGGCCTTCCCCCGGTAGGTCACCCCCCCCCCCCCCCCCCCAACAGCATCCAAAACGGTATACTTGTTTTGAAGAGGAACGTCCACGAGGGATCCCTGCACTGTCTGCCTGTTTGTTTTCTTTCCCCTGACTGTAATCCAGCTACTCTTGTCCTGTACCTTGGGTGTGCTTACCTCCCTGTAACTATTCTCTATAACCCGCTCTGCCTCGCGGATGATCCGAAGTTCATCCAGCTCCAGCTCCAGTTCCCTAACACGGTCTCTGAGGAGCTGAAGTTGGGTGCACTTCCCTCAGGTACAGTCAGCGTGGACACCGTATCCCTCACCACCCACATCCTACAGGATGAGCATGTAACTGCCCTAGCCTCCAAGCCTTCTTATCTTACAGAATATAGCTGCCCTGTGGATCAACTGGACTTCCGGCCTCTGACTCTGCTCCCAGTCAGCTGCACACTCTATAAACTCCTGGTTCCGTTCTCGCTCTTTGCTGAAATGAAATTAAAGGAGCACCTTACTAACTCCTCGTCTAACTCCCTCAGTCACCAAACACTCACTGTAGCAGTCAAATGCACCAAATTCATCATTCAGAGCAAACAAAGTGTGCACTGTAGCTGGATCACTTTTATACTGTGAATCTAGCCTCTGGAGACTGGCCTAATCCAATTAGCTAATTAATAAGCTCCAGCTGCAAGTACCTACAAATAGAACCTTTGTTTAAAGCTTGATGAAAATTCACCTTCTCAACCAAACAGGAACTTTTAAGTTAATTAACTAAATAAAAGAAAGACTAGACTTTAGATCAAAATTAACCCTTATACACCCTCAGTCACGAAACTCTCACTATAGCACGCAAATGCACCAAATTCAGAACTCAGTGAAGAACGCCTCCAGTGGACAAACAGGAGGAACTTCATTCAGTGGAGGCAGCAGAGGAGGATTCTGGAAGAGGTCAACTGAGTCACCTCGACTGTACTGTGGGCAACCGAAGAACAGGTGTCAAGGAGCGGTTAAGCGCCAAACACGTCCCTCCCTACTTTTCCTCAGAACTGCTCCCGCGTTCAGTCAATGGCACCATATCGATCGCACAGATGTTAAAAAGTGCTTTGCAGAGTTCGTCCGGGATTGGAACCCGGGACCTCTGGTATTTTATCGCAGCAGAATTTCCTACGTGAGAATCGCCAAAGCGAGAATCATACCCTTAGACAAACGAGCCACCTTCTGATCAACGTCCCGCTGAAACAATCTTACCATTACTTCCCAACCGAAGCTTATTTTATTAACTCAATGGGCTTCTTAATTCCTGTTGAATTTGGTTTGGCTGTTAAAGTAAAATCGAAAGAAACTCTTTTTTGTCCCTTGCTTTTCGTATCGGGGTCATTGGGTCAATTTGGTTCTTTCTGGTTTGTTGGCCTCCGCTGCGAACAGAACAATAGACATCCGGGACCAATCTTTATAAATAGAAGCGTCGAGCACAAGGGCAATGCCGCTATGGAGATTCTTCATAAAATCCTGAAAGAGAAATATAACATGTTGGATAACTCGGCTGGTCTGGCAACATCTGTGGAGAGAGAAAGTTACAGTTCCGAGTCCAGTATGACACTGCCTCCCATTCTCGGTTTCCCTCTCAGTCAAAGTCTGGTACTGTATGTGAGGGTGGGATTCAGTCTCTATCAGACATTGGTACTGAATGTCAGTGTGGAAATCTTTCTGTATTTATCAATCACAATTCTTGTTTGGGAAACGTGAGATGAATACGTAACATCCGCATGGCTGTAAGAGATAGAGAAAGTCACACAGAAAGAGACTATCAGGATACACACAGTGACACACAGAAAAGGTTCAGTGCAAACCAGCAAGATACTGAGATGGAGAAATTGGGTATTTAGGAAAATGTGTTTTCTGCTGCACACAGAGAGGCCCTGTTTGTAAATGTATATCCTGCGGTGTAACCGTGCTCTCTGATGTGTAACTGAGCTCTCAGCCGTGTAACTGAGCTCTCTGCTGTGTGACTGTTCTCTCTGTCGTGGAACAATGACTCTGCCGGTGACAGAACTGCACTGCACTGCACTAATTGGAGGGCTGTGACCAGTGGTGTTCCACAGGGATCAGTGCTGGGACCTTTGCTCTTTGTAGTATATATAAATGATTTGGAGGAAAATGTTACTGGTCTGTTGAGTAAGTTTGCAGACGACACAAAGGTTGGTGGAATTGCGGATAGCGATGAGGACTGTCAGAGGATACAGCAGGATTTAGATTGTTTGGAGACTTGGGCGGAGAGATTGCAGATGGAGTTTAATCCGGACAAATGTGAGGTAATGCATTTTGGAAGGTCTAATGCAGGTAGGGAATATACAGTGAATGGTAGAACCCTCAAGAGTATTGAAAGTCAAAGAGATCTAGGAGTACAGGTCTACAGGTCATTGAAAGGGGCAACACAGGTGGAGAAGGTAGTCAAGAAGGCATACGGCATGCTTGCCTTCATTGGCCGGGGCATTGAGTATAAGAATTGGCAAGTCATGTTGCAGCTGTATAGAACCTTAGTTAGGCCACACTTGGAGTATAGTGTTCAATTCTGGTCGCCACACTACCAGAAGGATGTGGAGGTTTTAGAGAGGGTGCAGAAGAGATTTACCAGAATGTTGCCTGGTATGGAGGGCATTAGCTATGAGGAGCGGTTGAATAAACTCGGTTTGTTCTCACTGGAACGAAGGTGGTTGAGGGGAGACCTGATAGAGGTCTATGAAATTATGAGGGGCACAGACAGAGTGGATAGTCAGAGGCTTTTCCCCAGGGTAGAGGGGTCAATTACTAGGTTTAAGGTGAGAGGGGCAACGTTTAGAGTAGATGCACGAGGCAAGTTTTTTACGCAGAGAGTAGTGGGTGCCTGGAACTCGCTATTGGAGGAGGTGGTGGAAGCAGGGACGATAGTGACATTTAAGGGGCATCTTGACAAATACATGAATAGGATGGGAATAGAGGGATACGGACCCAGGAAGTGTAGAAGATTGTAGTTTAGTCGGGCAGCATGGTCGGCACAGGCTTGGAGGGCCGGTTCCTGTGCTGTACATTTCTTTGTTCTTTGGTTGTGTCAAATCATTCCCTGTTGTGTAAATGTGTTCCCGGTTGTGGAAATCGATCCGTCTGAAGCAGAACCTTTCTGCGCCATTACGGAGACGAAATTTCAATTCCAGATTTATTCAATCTTGTCACCAAGGGTTAGTTCACACCCCTGGATTCCCAGTCAAGCGACATAATATTATGAAGACAGTTAATTCAGCATGAATATTTGAAGATACTAATATGGAAGCGCCCAACGTGGGGCTGGAACCCACGATCCTGAAATTAAAAGTACCATGCTCTACCGACTGAGCTAGCCGGGATGGTGCTGCCCTATTGATTAAACCTCTTCTTGCAGAGTAGCGGCGGTGCTCATTCGGAGGGTCAGTGTTGACTCGTTGGGTCGAATGGCCTCATTCTGCGCTGGAGATTTTACGATTGGATGATACAAGGAGGTTGATGCGGTGGAGTCCTTCTGCCATACTGCCCACTCCTGACACCATGCAAAAATGCTGGTCTCTCAATGACTGGCGACCAAGGTCGTGTAATAAAAAATAATTAAATTAATAATTGAGCAGCCCCTCCTGGATTGTGCTCTGGCCGCGATCCGGGGAGAACTGCTCGAATCCAGACACGTGATCATGTTAGTTGCGTCATCAGGTCATCACGTGACTATTCGGCCTGCACAGGTCTCCTTCTGTGCCGTAATTTCTAGATTCCATCATTTTAATTTTCTCCCAGACTGGGAAGTGTGGTCCTGTTCCATTTGAATTTCTAATATATTTCCAATGTAACTGATGTTGTTACACAAACTATTTAATCAGTGGAATTGTGCGTTTAGGGAGTTGAGATTTTCGAGTCTCTCAAGGCTTCTCTCCAAATCCAATGGCCATTTTCCACGAAGTTTCAACCCCACCTCACATAAACACTATTAGAACATAGAAAAATACAGCACAGAACAGGCCCTTCGGCCCACGATGTTGTGCCGAACCTTTTTCCTAGATTAATCATAGATTATCATTGAATTTACAGTGCATAAGGAGGCCATTCGGCCCACCGTGTCTGCACCGGCCGACTATTGGTCGCTCGAATGGAATAACTTCCTGGAGTGATTCCAGGCTGGTTTTAGAATGTATTCCATCGACCAAATAACTAATGAATGACACAATGAACGCAGCTGCGATGGCCGAGTGGTTAAGGCGTTGGACTTGAAATCCAATGGGGTTCGAATCCTGCTCGCAGCGACTGTGATTCGAAATGTTTGTTCTACTCCCCGCACAAGCCGCTGACTCGAAAATTAATACGTTTTCCGATTGTTTGTAAATAAGCGGTTTCAACGTTAATCAAGTTCAGTCAGATATTTAACATTTTCGGGGGGGGGGGACACTGAACGAAATATTCAGATGAATAAGGAACTCACACCCAAAACAGCAATCAGGAAATAATAAGGGAAGGGAAAGTCAGGGAACCAAGAGGTGAAGTAATCAG
Source organism: Scyliorhinus torazame (assembly GCF_047496885.1). Classification (NCBI taxonomy): domain Eukaryota; kingdom Metazoa; phylum Chordata; class Chondrichthyes; order Carcharhiniformes; family Scyliorhinidae; genus Scyliorhinus; species Scyliorhinus torazame. The sequence continues at coordinate 48,980,910 of NC_092730.1, forward strand.
TGGGAAGCGTAGCTGCTTCGGAATACAAAAAAGCATGAAAAGACAAAACTCAGGAGAGGTTACGATAGTCCCCATCCCACAAAATATGACACAGTGTATGGAAAGGCTCAGTAATCCAAGGTCCACCACACTAAGAAAACAAAAAGGGACGGTCAATAGAGAATTAAAGGTGCTATATTTAAATGCGCGCAGTGTACGGAACAAGGTAGATGAGCTTGTGGCCCAGATTGTGACTGGCAGGTATGATGTGGTAGGCATCACAGAGACATGGTTGCAGGGGGTTCAGGACTGGCATTTAAACATCCAGGGATTCACAACCTATCGAAAAGACAGAGAGGTGGGCAGAGGGGGCGGGGTTGCCTTCTTAATTAGGAATGAAATTAAATCAATAGCACTAAATGACATAATGTGGAGTCTGTGTGGGTAGAGTTGAGGAACCACAAAGGCTAAAAAACCATAATGGGATTATGTCCAGGCCTCCTAACAGTGGTCAGGACCGGGTGCACAAAATGCACCACGAAATAGAAAGTGCATGTCAGAAAGGCAAGGTCACAGTGATCATGGGGGACTTCAATATGCAGGTGGACTGGGTAAATAATGCTGCCAGTGGACCCAAGGAAAGGGAATTCATTGAATGTTTACAGGAGGGCTTTTTGGAACAGCTTGTGATGGAGTCCACGAGGGAACAGGCCATTCTGGACTGAGTGTTATGTAATGAGCCAGACTTGATTAAAGATCTTAAAGTAAGGGAGCACTTAGGAGGCAGTGATCATAATATGGTAGAATTCAATCTCCAATTTGAAAGAAAGAAGGTAGAATCAGATGTAAAGGTGTTACAGTTAAAAAAAGGTAACTACAGGGGCATGAGGGAGGAACTGACGAAAATCGACTGGGAGCAGAGCCTAGTGGGAAAGACAGTAGAACAGCAATGGCAGGAGTTTCTGGGAGCAATTGAGGACACAGTGCAGAGGTTCATTCCAAAGAAAAGAAAGGTTATCAGAGAGGGGATTAGGCAGCCATGGCTGATAAAGGAAGTTAGGGAATGCATCAAAGCAAAAGAGAAAGCCTATAAATGTGGCAAAGAGTAGTGGGAAGACAGAAGATTGGGAAGGCTAAAAAAACAAACAGAGGATAACAAAGAGAGAAATAAGGAAAGAGAGGATCAAATATGAAGGTAGGCTAGCCAGTAACATTAGGAATGGTAGTGAAAGTTTCTTTAAATACGTTAAAAACAAACGGGAGGCAAAAGTTGACATTGGGCCGCTCCAAAATGACGCTTGTAATTTTGTGATGGGAGACAAGGAAATAGCTGAGCAACTAAATAAGTACTTTGCGTCAGTCTTCACAGTAGAAGACATGAGTAATATCCCACCAATTCCGGAGAGTCAGGGGGCAGAGTTGAATATGGTAGCCATCACAAAGGAGAAAGTGCTAGAGAAACTAAGAGGTCTAAAAATTGATAAATCTCCGGGCCCAGATGGACTACATCCTAGAGTTCTAAAGGAGACAGCTGAAGAAATAGTGGAGGCGTTAATTATGATCTTTCAAAAGTCACTGGAGTCCGGGAAAGTCCCAGAGGATTGGAAAATCGCTGTTGTAACCCCCCTGTTCAAGAAGGGAACAAGGAAAAAGATGGAAACTTTAGGCCAATTAGCCTAACCTCGCTTGTTGGCAAGATTCTAGAATCCATTGTTAAGGATGAGATTTCTAAATTCTTGGAAGTGCAGGGTCAGATTAGGACAAGTCAGCATGGATTTAGTAAGGGGAGGTCGTGCCTGACAAACCTGTTAGAGTTCTTTGAAGAGATAATAAATAGGTTAGACCAAGGAGAGCCAATGGATGTTATCTATCTTGACTTCCAAAAGGCCTTTGATAAGGTGCCTCACGGGAGACTGCTGAGTAAAATAAGGGCCCATGGTATTCGAGGCAAGGTACTAACATGGATTGACGATTGGCTGTCAGGCAGAAGGCAGAGAGTTGGGATAAAAGGTTATTTTTCGGAATGGCAACCGGTGACGAGTGGTGTCCCACAGGGTTCAGTGTTGGGGCCACAGCTGTTCTCTTTATATATTAACGATCTAGATGACGGGACTGGGGGCATTCTGGCTACGTTTGCCGGTGATACAAAGATAGGTGGAGGGGCAGGTAGTATGGAGGAGGTGGGGAGGCTGCAGAAAGATTTAGACAGTTTAGGAGAGTGGTCCAAGAAATGGCTGATGAAATTCAACGTGGGCAAGTGCGAGGTCTTGCACTTTGGAAAAAACAATAGAGGCATGGACTATTTTCTAATACTGACATTGGAGCGGGTCCAGCGGATATTCAAACGGATGATCCCAGGAATGGTAGGCCGAACATACGATGAACGTCTGAGGACCCTGGGATTACATTCATTGGAGTTTAGGAGGTTGAGGGGAGATCTAATAGAAACTTGCTAGATAATGAATGGCTTAGATAGGGTGGATGCAGGGAAGTAGTTTCCATTAGCAGAGGAGACTAGGACCCGGGGGCACAGCCTTAGAATAAAAGGGAGTCACTTTAGAACAGAGATGAGGAGAAATTTCTTCAGCCAGAGAGTGGTGGGTCTGTGGAATTCATTGCCACAGAGGGCGGTGGAGGCCGGGACGTTGAATGTCTTTAAGACAGAAGTTGATAAATTCTTGATTTCTCGAGGAATTAAGGGCTATGGAGAGAGAGTGGGTAAATGGAGTTGAAATCAGCCATGATTGAATGGCGGAGTGGACTCGATGGGCCGAATGGCCTTACTTCCGCTCCTATGTCTTATGGTCTGATGGTCTTAATATTTCCTGCAACGTTTGGAAGGAGAAGCAGCAACGGCAGCGAATGGAAACGTGGTTTGGTTTCATTCAGCTGAATGTATTTCTGGGTAAAAAATCGTGGCAGAAATCGAACATATTTTTTAAATATTTTCTTGTTCTCTTTCCTTTGCGTCTCTATCTGTTTCTTTGTTTCTTTCTCTCTCCCTCGCTCATTGTTTTTGTGCTTCTCCGAGGACTGATTGGATACAGCGAAACTCAGCCCCATCTCATTCCAACTCTTTTGGACCAACACGTCCTGGTGATGGGCGGTCCTGAATCAGTGGAAGAATCGACAACCTATTCCATTCTTGGCTCTGTGAGAAGTCCCATTCCTGGTTGTGACGTGGCTCTGAGATAAAGAGCCACGTCACAATGATCTCGCCATTTTATTCTGTGTGCCATTTCTATGTGAGTGTTGACAACATAATTCAGCTCTTGGTATTCACCATGATTCAGTCAGTGGTGGTCTGTGGAAAGTAGGAGTCAGTCTGTGGCGCTCTGTCTCCCATAGTCTTGACGTTCAGAGTGACCGTTACACAGTCCTTGTGGCGACAAGGTCCCATTTGCACATTGAGGATTCGCACCATCCGGTTATTTGACACTACCACCCTGCTAAGTGCGATCAATTTTGAAATACAATTGCTGCATATTTCAGTCCCTGACACTATATGGCAGAGTCAGATTCATTCCATATTTGTAATATACCAATCATTCTTCGGATTGTTACATATCTTCTGCAACAATCTGTCTTTGTATTCAGTTAAATCGCTTTGCGAGAGTCTCTGGGACTGTATGAGAGTCTGTCATTCATTCAATATCTTTCATACTCTGAAAATCTGTGTTAAGGTTGAACTAAATCTGTAATGATCAATCTCTGATATTGTTATTGAGTGAATAAAATCATTATGTTGTTTGCTAGTTTCCGTTAAAACGTCTGCATATCAGAATCAGGACAAAACTTTCAGTGGCAGTGGGCATGCGCGTGTGTTGGGGGAGGTGCATTCCGACATTTGGGTGGTGAATGACTCTTTATCTGTCAGCCCCTGCTGTGCACAGTAACAAGTCTGACAACACAAGGTTAAAGTCCAACAGGTGTGTTTCAAACACTAGCTTTCGGAGCACTGCTCGTTCCTCAGGTGAATGAAGAGGTATGTTTCGGATACATATATAGAGGCAATGTCAAAAATGCAAGACAATGCTTTGAATGCCAGCATTTGCAGGTAATTAAGTCTTTACAGGTCCAGAGATTAAATGAAAATGAAAAAGAAAATCGCTTATTGTCACAAGTAGGTTTCAAATTAAGCTATCGTGAAAAGCCACATTCCGTCGCCTGTTCGGGGATGCTGATCCGGGAATTGAACCACGCTTCTGACCTGACTCGGTCGGCTTTTAAAGCCAGCGATTTAGCCCTGTGCTAAACCTGATAGGGGTAACCCCAGGTTAAAGAGGTGTGAATTGGCTCACACCAGGGCAGTTGGTAGGATTTCGCAAGCCCAGGCCAGATGGTGGGGGATAAATGTAATGCGACATGAATCCAAGGTCCCGGTTGAGGCCGTACTCATGTATGCGGAACTTGGCTAGAAGTTTCTGTTCGGCGATTTTCCTTGTCGCGCGTCCTGAAGGCCGCCTTGCAGAACGCTTACCCGGAGATCAGAGGCTCAATGCCCTTGACTGCTGAATTGTTCTCCTACCTGTTCTCTGGTGTGACATGTGAATATTCGATTCATTCTCTATCTGCAGACTCTGTTGCTTTGTGTGGCACAGGTCTCCCCAGACCAACGAGCCAGCCGCTGATTTGAGCTCACTTGAAGCAACTTTTAATTGCGTCCAAAGCCCATCAGTTTCCCCACACAATTATAAATTAGAAATATGAAAGGACAATGTGACATTTATCTCTCTGTTCTGGAGCTGATCAGAAGCAGTGATGTCAGTTTGCACCACTCACCAAGTCGGTCTGTGGATGCGCTTCGCCAATCACGTCGGTAATGTAATTCTGCCAGTCAGTGGGTTCAGTTGGCATTTTAGGAGAAATTCGAAGCCATCATGACTTTATCAGTGGCCTCATGGTTAAGGTGTGAGTGATGTTTATCATGATGTGATCAAATGAGTATCTGTTTCAGTGTTTCCGCGGGGAGTTTTCATACTGAGGAGAAACATGTTGGACATGGTCTGGGAATGTTTCACTCCGGTCCATTCCCAATATATCCTGCCCTGATGGGATGGGCTTTTCCTTCCAATCGTTGCAGAACACTTTTTAAATATTGATTAATATTCGTTAATTATCATTTATTAAGTATTGTTTCATATGTTTAGTGTAGTTTATTTAAAAATACTAATTACCAGACGCGATAAATTTTTACTTTCATTCCCGAAACAGCCAAATTGGGTGAAAACCATCAATAAGATGCAAAGGGAGCCCCGGTCATTTGTGTTGCCAGTGGTTTGTTTATGGAGCTGAGTAAATATCCCGGAGCAGAGCGGCTGCGAGCGGGGTTCGAACCTCCGCGGGGATACAATAATGTGCGTTTGCCGTTTGTGTCCACACATTTGGCGAGGAATGGAGCTGCTGCTGCCCGGTGAGCTGGGCAAGCAAGAAGCACAGATATTGACCAACTGCACCCGCTCCAAATAGATTCCCCAAACTACTGGACAAAACAAAAACAAGCACAACTGATCTTTTCAGAAACTATGTCAGTCTCTACGAAAACAATATGCCAACACCGCTTCAAGATTCGATCTGCTGTAAGAATTCACTATGAACTGCCTCAATGTCAGCCGTAATTCCTTACCAGCTCTCAGATAGAAGCTGGCTGTTTAGAAGTTTCCTTCACTTTTCTAGGTCCGGCTCAGTAAGAATCAATCACACCCCCATGATCTGCTTTTCTCCTGTTCTCAGACACATCCACTTTGTACAAGTGCGCACGAAATGATTTGCAGAGTAAGAGTCAGACTCGTTCTCTCTCGATCCCTTTATCCCAGAGCCGCCTCACAACCAGGAATGGAACTTCTTACAGAGCAAGAATGGAATAGTTTGTCGATTCTTCTACTGATTCACGGCCGTCCATCACCAGGACGTATTGGTCCAAAAGAGTTGGGATGAGATGGGGCTGAGTTTCACTGTGTATCCAATCAGTCCCCGGAGAAGCACAAAAACAGTGAGGGAGGGAGAGAGAAAGAAACATATAGAGAGACAACAGAAAGAGAACAAGAAAATATTTTTTAAAAATGTTCCATTTCTGCCACGATCTTTTTACACAGAAATACATTCACCTGAATGAAACCGAACCACGTTTCCATTCGCTGCCGTTGCTGCTTCTCCTTCCGAACGTTGCAGGAAACTTTATTATTTATTGATTGTTGCTTTGAGGGTGAACTCCTTATTTATCTTTATGTTTCGTTTAGTTTCCAAAAAGAACGTTTTTCTAAAAAACTGAATTCGATAAATGTTCATACCGTTAACAGACAACCAACCGAAATTCCGATTCATTGTCGAGCCGGCAGCTTTTCCGGGGAGTTGAACAAACATTTCGAATCACACTCGAATCTGCGGGGGGAGGGGGGGGGGGGAACGCTATTGGATTTGAAGTCCAACGACTTGACAACTCGGCCATCACAGCTGCATCATTCAACAGTAATTTGGTCGATAGAATACATTCGAAAGCCGGCCTTGGATCACTCCAGGAAGTCATTGCATTCAAGCGATCAAAGCGTCCCCGGGGTTTATGTGAGGAGGGGTTGAATCTTGTGGAAAATAACCATTCGATTTGGAAAGAAGCCTTCAGATATTCGAAAATCTGAGTTCCCTAAACGCACAATTCCACTGATTAAATAGTTTGTGTAACAACATCAGTTACATTGGAAAAATATAAGAAATTCATGTTCCTTTTCAAATGCAGCAGCACTAAACTTCCCAGTCTGGATGAAAATTAAAATGATGAATCTAGAAATTAGAGCACAGGGGGAGACCAGTGGAGACCGAATGGTCACGTGATGACGCAACTAAAATGATCACGTGTCTGGATTCCTGCAATTCTCCCCGGATCGCGGTCAGAGCACAAGCCAGGAGGAGCAGCTCAATTATTAAATCAATTATTTTTTTATTACAACTCCTTGGTTTCCAGTGATTCAAAGACAACCATTTCTACATGGTGTCAGGAGTGGACATTATAGCAGAAGCATTTGAACGCATCGACCTCCTTGCTTCATAGAATCGTAGATTCTCCAGCGCAGAAAGCCATTCGGCCCAACAAGTCATTACTTACCCTCCGAATGAGCACCGCAGCCACTCTCCACAAGAAGATGTTTAATGGGCAATGCAGCACCAGCTCGGCTAGCTCAGTCGGTAGAGCATGGAACTCTTAATCCCAGAGTCGCGGGTTCAAGTCCCATGTTGGGCGCTTCCTTACTATTATCGGAAAAGATTGATGCTGAATGATCTGTCTTCACAACAAGAAGGCAAGGTTATGTCGCTGGACTGGGAATCCAGAGGTCTGAACTAACCCTTGGTGACAAGATTTAACAAATCTGGAATTGAAATTTCGTCTCAGTAATGGCGCAGAAAGGTTCTGCTTCAGGCGGATCAATTTCCACAACTGGGAACACATTTACACAACAGGGAACGATTTGACACAACCACAGCGAAGATCTGTCACCAGCAGAGTGACGGTTCCGACAGAGAGAGCACAGTTACACAGCAGAGAGCACGGTCACACAGCAGAGAGCACAGTTACACAGCAGAAAACACATTTTCCGAAAAAAACAGTTTCTTCATATCGGCACCTTTACTGTGTGTCATTGTGTGTGTGTCCTGATAGTCTCTTCCTGCATTTCTCTGTGTCTTTCTCTGTCTGTCACAACCGTGATGATGTTACGGATTCATCTCACTTTTCCGAAACAGTAATTGTGATTGACAGATGCAGAAATATTTCCACACTCACATTCAGTACCAATGTCTGATAGAGACTGAATTCCACTCTCACAAAAAGTACCAGACATTGACTCATAATGAAGGCATCCTGCTCTCACAACCTGTTCCAGAGACTGAGGTGCAGACTGTTCCCTCCACTCGCGAACACTACCTGTGATTTACAGATACAGAACAAATCCCAGTCAGGTGAGTAGCAGAGTTTGATGGGTACGACATGTATTCCACAATCGCCTTCTCTGCGCCAGATAATCAGACGCAGTCGACATACGGTGTCTGTGTTGTTTTAACAAGAGTTTTACACAAGAACCGGAACACATTTACACAATATCAGGGTATAAGACGGAGGAGCAGAAGTAGACCATTCAGCCTATCGAATGTGCTCTGTATTTCAATGAGATCATGCTTGATCTGATATATGACGTGTTATGACCTCATACGGTGGCACGTTGTCACAGTGGCTACCTCACAGCGCCCGCGATCCGGGTTCAATTCCAGCCTTTGGTCACTGACTGCGTGGAGTTTGCACTTTTTTTCTGTGTCTATGGGTTTCCTCCGGGTGCTGCGATTTCCTCGCACGTCCAAATGTGTGTGGGCTAGGTGGACTGTCCATGCTAAATTGCCCCTTTGTGTTTATAAAGTTGGGTAGTGCGTTACAGGGATGTGGTTGGGGCATAGGGACTCTTTCAGAGGGTCGGTGCAGAGTTGATGGGCCGAATGGCCACCTTTTACATTTTAATGATTTCATGATGATCCTCATGCCCACTTTCCCGGCTTTTCATCTCTAGATTTCATGATTAACCTTTTTAACCAATACTCCAACTAAGCCTCAGGTACCAGTAACTCCTCAATGGGCGCTAATTTTCCGGCTGCCAATCATTTGATCAGTCTGAGGGAAGTCGCATCCTGGAAACATCATAAATTGATCCAGTTCCAAAGTAAATTAAGTCGCTTCAGTCCCTGATAACCAAAGGCTGCTTTCCCCGTTGACGGTGAGACCTGACTGATGGTGATTTAACCTCAGGATCGCGATAACTCAGGTGAGTGGGAAGGCTGCGAAGGCGGGGTTTTCCTGATTCAGTTCTATTGTAACCGTGTGATCTGAATCTAAATAACCTGGTTCTCACTCTGTTAATATTGTCTCACGCTGAGGCAGACCTCACCGATTGGATAGACGAGTGATCGTTCTTCAGTCTCGTCATGGACGAATCCGCTAAATATTAGACCATAAGACCATAAGAAATAGGAGCGGAAGTAAGGCCATTCGGCCCATCGAGTCCACTCCACCATTCAATCATGGCTGATTTCAACTCCATTTACCCTCTCGCTCTCTCCACAGCCCTTAATTCCTCGAGAAATCAAGAATTTATCAACTTCTGTCTTAAAGACACTCAACGTCCCGGCCTCCACCGCCCTCTGTGGCAATGAATTCCACAGACCCACCACTCTCTGGCTGAAGAAATTTCTCCTCATCTCTGTTCTAAAGTGACTCCCTTTTATTCTACGGCTGTGCCCCCGTGTCCTAGTCCCCCCCTGCTAATGGAAACAACTGCCCTACATCCACCCTATCTAAGCCATTCATTATCTTGTAAGTTTCTATTAGATCTCCCCATAACCTCCTAAACTACAATGAATATAATCCCAGGATCCTCAGACGTTCATCGTATGTTAGGCCGACCATTCCTGGGATCATCCGTGTGAATCTCCGCTGGACCCGCTCCAGTGCCAGTATGTCCTTCCTGAGGCGTGGTTCCCAAAATTGCTCGCAGTATTCTAAATGGGGCCTAACTAATGCTTTATAAAGCTTCGGAAGTACATCCCTGCTTTTATATTCCAAGCCTCTTGAGATGAATGACAACTTTGCATTTGCTTTCTTAATTACGGACTCAACCTGCAAGTTTACCTTTAGAGAATCCTGGACTAGGACTCCCAAGTCCCTTTGCACTTCAGCATTATGAATTTTGTCACCGTTTAGAAAATAGTCCATGCCTCTATTCTTTTTTCAAAAGTTCAAGACCTCGCACTTGCCCACGTTGAATTTCATCAGCCATTTCTTGGACCACTCTCCTAAACTGTCTAAATCTTTCTGCAGCCTCCCCACCTCCTCCATACTACCTGCCCCTCCACCTATCTTTGTATCATCGGCAAGCTTAGCCAGAATGCCCCCAGTCCCGTCATCTAGATCGTTAATATATAAAGAGAACAGCTGTGGCCCCAACACTGAACCCTGCGGGACACCACTCGTCACCGGTTGCCATTCCGAAAAAGAACCTTTAATCCCAACTCTCTGCCTTCTGCCTGACAGCCAATCGTCAATCCATGTTAGTACCTTGCCTCGAATACCATGGGCCCTTATTTTACTCAGCAGTCTCCCGTGAGGCAACTTATCAAATGCCTTTTGGAAGTCAAGATAGATAACATCCATTGGCTCTCCTTGGTCTAACCTATTTATTATCTCTTCAAAGAGCTCTAACAGGTTTGTCAGGCACGACCTCCCCTTACTAAATCCATGCTGACTTCTCCTACTCCGACCCTGCACTTCCAAGAATTTAGAAATCTCATCCTTAACAATGGATTCTAGAATCTTGCCAACAACCGAGGTTAGGCTAATTAGCCTATAGTTCTCCATCTTTAGCCTTGTTCCCTTCTTGAACAGGGGGTTACAACAGCGATTTTCCAATCCTCTGGGACTTTCCCTGACTCCAGTGACTTTTGAAAGATCATAACTAACGCCTCCACTTTTTCTTCACTATCTCCTTTAGAACTCTGGGATGTAGCCCATCTGGGCCCGGAGATTTATCAATTTTTAGACCTCTTAATTTCTCTAGCACTTTCTCCTTCGTGATGGCTACCATATTCAACTCTGCCCCCTGACTCTCCGGAATTGTTGGGCTTTTACTCATGTCTTCTACAGTGAAGACTGACGCAAAGTACTTATTTAATTCCTCAGCTATTTCCTTGTCCCCCATCACTAGATTACCAGTGTCATTTTGGAGCGGCCCAATGTCAACTTTTGCCTCCCGTATGTTTTTAATCTATTTAAAGAAACTTTTACTATCATTCGTAATGTTACTGGCTAGCCGACCTTCATATTTGATCCTCTCTTTCCTTATTTCTCTCTTTGTTATCCTCTGTTTGTTTTTGTAGCCTTCCCAATCTTCTGACTTCCCACTACTCTTTGCCACATTTATAGGCTTTCTCTTTTGCTTTGATGCATTCCCTAACTTCCTTTGTCAGTCATGGCTGCCGAATCCCCCCTCTGATAATCGTTCTTTTCTTTGGGATGAACCTCTGTACTGTGTCCTCAATTACTCCCAGAAACTCCTGCCATTGCTGTTCTACTGTCATTCCCACTAGGCTCTGCTCCAAGTCGATTTTATCAGTTCCTCCCTCATGCCCCTGTAGTTACCTTTATTTAACTGTAAAACCTTTACATCTGATTCTACCTTCTTTCTTTCAAATTGGAGATTGAATTCTACCATATTATGATCACTGCCTCCTAAGTGCTCCCTTACTTTAAGATCTTTAATCAAGTCATGCTCATTACAGAACACTAAGTCCAGTATGGCCTGTTCCCTCGCGGGCTCCATCACAAGCTGTTCCAAAAAGCCCTCCTGTAAACATTCAATGAATTCCCTTTCCTTGGGTCCACTGGCAGCATTATTTACCCAGTCCACCTGCATATTGAAGTCCCCCATGATCACTGTGACCTTGCCTTTCTGACATGCACTTTCGATTTCGTGGTGCATTTTGTGCCCCCGGTCCTGACCACTGTTTGGAGGCCTGTACATAACTCCCATTATGTTTTTTTGCCTTTGTGGTTCCTCAACTCTACCCACACAGACTCCACATCATCTGACCCTATGTCGTTTAGTGCTATTGATTTAATTTCATTCCTAATTAACAAGGCAACCCCGCCCCCTCTGCCCACCTCTCTGTCTTTTCGATAGGTTGTGAATCCCTGGATGTTTAAATGCCAGTCCTGAACCCCCTGCAACCATGTCTCTGTGATGCCTACCACATCATACCTGTCAGTCATAACCTGGGCCACAAGCTCATCTACCTTGTTCCGTACACTGCGCGCATTTAAATATAGCACCTTTAATTCTCTATTGACCGTCCCTTTTTGTTTTCTTAGTGTGGTGGATCTTGGTTTACTGAGCCTTTCCATACACTGTGTCATATTTTGTGGGATGGGGACTATCGTAACCTCTCCTGAGTTTTGTCTTTTCGTGCTTTTTTGTATTCCTAAGCAGCTACGCTTCCCACTGATTACTTCACCTCTTGTTTCCCTGACTTTCCCTTGCCCCCCAATCTTTAGTTTAAAGTCCTATTGACCACCCTATTTACTCTTTTCGCCAGAACACTGGTCCCAGCTCGGTTCAGGTGGAGACCATCCCAACGGTATAGGTCCCCCCTGTCCCAAAACTGATGCCAGTGTCCCATGAAAAGGAACCCCTCTTTCCCACACCACTCTTTCAGTCACGTGTTAACTTCCCTTATTCTTGCCTCCCTATGCCAATTTGCACGTGGCTCGGGCAGTAATCCGGAGATTATAACCCTTGAGGACCTGTTTTTTAATTTGAATCCTAGCTCTTTATAATCTCTAAACAGGTCCTGTTTCCTAGACTTGCCTATGTTGTTGGTACCGACATGGGCCACAACAACTGGATCCTCCCCCTCCCTCTCCAGTATCCTTTCAAGCCGGTCAGAAATACCAGGCAACGTACAATGCGGGACTCTTTATCCTCCTCACAAAGGATACTATCTATCCCCCTGATAATAGAATCCCCTACAACTACAACTTGCCTCTTTACTCCCTCCCCTTGAATGGCCTGCTGAACCACGGTGCCTTGGTCAGATGACTCATCCTTCCTGCAGCCCTGTTCGCCATCCACACAGGGAGCAAGTGCCTCACACCTGTTGGACAGGGTCAAGGGCTGAGACTCCTGAGATCCTGACTGCTGGTTCCCTTTAACTGCCTGACCTGCAGTCACACCCTGCTGTCCCTGGCCACTGGCAGGATTTAAACTAGTTACTCTGACAGGTGTGACTGCCTCCTGAAACACAGTGTCCAGATAAGTCTCCCCCTCCCGGATGTGCCTCAGTGTTTGAAGCTCAGACTCCAGCTCATCAACTCTGAGCCGGAGCTCTTCGAGCAGCCAACACTTACTGCAGATGTGGTCGCTGCAGCTCGCAATGCGATCTGCCAGCTCCCACATCAAGCAGCTCAAGCACATCACCTGACCAGCCATCACTGATTAATTAATTAGTTTAATTTAAGTTTACGAGTTAAGCTGTGTTTTGTTTTAAATGTGGTGCCGATTTGCGATCAACCACAATATGAAGGCACGTTCTGGAAAGTTTACCTTTCAACCAGCAATAGTCTCATCGTACCACAATAATTTACCATTAATCTGCTCCAAGTATACTTTCACGTCTCGCTGAAAGAATATAATCCCTATTTCCTGGGGAATAAAGCCAGGCAGGAGTAGAAACCTGTAACTCAATGATCAGAAAATGTCCATCGTGAAATGTGTGTTCCGATGATCGACGGATTCCTCTGTGAAGCCGGGAACGTTTGTTTTTGCTGTCAAATGATGGTTAATTCCAGTCTTTCAGCGGGGGCCTTTCTCACTGTGTGGAAACATCTTGGAAATAATATTGAAGTGTTTCACATCAGTCCATTCATAAAAGTCCCTGAATGTGATGGGAATTCATTTTATTGAAAAACACTGCATTTCCAACATTGAACACGGGGCTGGAGTCAAAGATCATAGAATTTACAGTGCAGAAGGAGGCCATTCTGCCCTTCGAGTCTGCACCGGCTCTTGGAAAGAGCATCCTACCCAACGTCAACACCCCCACCCTATCCCCATAACCCACTAACCCCACCCAACACTAAGGGCAATATTGGACACTAAGAGCAATTTATCATGGCCAATCCACCTAACCTGCACATCTTTGGACTCTGGGCGGATATTTTCCATCAGTTCATGGATGCAGAACGAATTAAGACGTTTCGACGCATGCACTTGTCGGTTGAGGTGGCCGAGTGGTTAAGGCGCTGTGCTGCTAATCTATTGTGCTCTACGGATGTGTGTTCGAATTCCATGCTCGTAGATTTTAAATCCACTTTTCTCGGAAGTAGGCCTCCTTTTTCCAAGATGGATATGCAATCACTGATGTGACAATCTATTCCAAGATGTCAGGCCAGATTGCATCGAGTTGGGTTAGAGGACGGTGGAACGGAGGCAGACGTGTTTGGGGTTTAACCGCTCTTTGACACCAGTTCTTCTTCGGCTACCCACAGTACAGTCGAGGGTACCGGGTTGACTTCTCCCATAATTACCTTCTGCCACCTCTCCTGGATGAACATCCTCCTGTTTGTGTACTGGAGGGTTGCTTCGGTCACTTGTCTGTGAGAAGGTCAGATATTAAAGTTCCATGAAGTAAAGGAGTTGTACCACGTGTTTAAGGGGATGCACAAGAAACCTTTGTGCTCTGCGCACGTGAGTTCGAATCCAATCCTCTTCTGTAACGTATCTGTTGTGTCTCTGTTTGATCCACTTCATGAGGGTGACGGAAAAATGCTGTGATTTTTAGTGTTTGGGGCTTGGGGTTGTGAATAATCGAAAACTTTCCATATTGAAACCACTTTAGAAAATGACGAGAAAGTTACTTAATTCACTCCCCCCATAATTGCGCACACATTCTGAGTTGGAAACTATTTCTTTCCCTCAGTTTGAAAGCCATGAAGCCGCGCAAACGATAGATTCATCAGATAGATGAGCAGTATTACGCCATTCGACCCATCGAGTCTGCCCGCCATTCGATCATGACTGAAATGTTCATCATCTGCTACCTGAAATGTTACGGAACAAGAGATCGATTGAGATATCAGCCAGAACACCTCCTCCCGAGAACACATAACATTGGAGCTGGGATATGCAATTTAGCCTCTTGGGCGTAAAACGTTCCATGTGATCTTGCCTGATCAAACATAATGGCCTCAACACCACCGTCCTGCCCGTTCTCCAGAACCATTCAACTCATTACCAATAAAAGTCTCTCTAAGTCCTCCTTAACTTTCTCACTGTCCCTGCATCCACCACACTCTCAGGAAGTGAATTCCACAGAATTACAACCCTTTGGGAGAAGTAGTTTTTCTTTTTTAAATTTGCCTCCTCATATTTTAAGATGATGACCTCTCGTTTTAGACTGCCCCACAACAGGTAACATCAACTCCACGTCTACAATATCTACACCTTTTCGCATCTTAAACACCTCACTTAGATAATCCGCATAAATTCTGAATGAGAAACAGTTGACCAGTCTTCCTCAGTTTGAAACTCAGGATGTCGCGCAAAAACATCCGATTCAACTATTACCGCGCTGGCCGGGGATCGAACCGGAGTCAACCGTTTCAAAAGCAGCGATGCTCACCACTATACCACCATCGCTGCATTTCCCCCATCGAATACCTGGTTGAATAGAAAGAGGCAAATAATTTCCATCAGTTCATGGATGCAAAACGAATTAAGACGTATTGACGCAAAGATTTGTGCGACGAGGTGGCCGAGTGGTTAAGGCGATGGACTGCTAATCCATTGTGCTCTGCACACGTGGGTTCGAATCCCATCCCCGTCGATTTTTCGCCCATTGTTTCACGGAAGTGGGATTCATTTTTCCACGATGGATCTGCAATCACTGATGTGACAAACTATTCCAAGTTGTCAGGCCACTTGCATCGAGTTGGGTTACAGGAGGGACGAACGGAGGCAGACGTGTTTGGGGCTTAACCCCACATTGCCACCACTTCTTCTGCGGCTCCCTACTGTGCAATCGAGGTTACCGGGTTCACTTCTCCCATTATTAACTTCTGCCACCTCTCGTGGATGAACGTCCTCCTGATTGTACATTGGTGGGGTGCTTCGGCTACTTGTCTGTGACAAGATCAGATATTAAAGTTCCATGAACTAAAGGGGTTGTATCACGTGGTTAAGGTAAGGCACAATAATCCATTGTACTCTGCACACGTGGTTTCAAATCCCATTCTTGTCTCTAACGTGTCTGTTGTATCTCTGTTTCGTCCACTTCATGAGGATATAGAAAAAAGGCTGTGATTTTTAGCTTTTGTTTAAGGGCTTGGCGGGCGGTGAATAGTCGAACACTGTCCATGGTGAAGCCAAATAATAAAAAGCTGAGAAAGTTACTTTTCACTCTCTGCCCTAATTGCGCATAGATTCTGAGTTGGAAAATGTTCCTTCCCCTCAATTTGAAACTCACGAAGTCGCACAAAATATAAGTTCATAAAATATAGGAGCAGAATTAAGCCATTAGACCCATCGAGTCTGCCCCGCCATTCTATCACGGATGATGTGTTCCTCATCTGTTACCTGCAATGTTACAGATGAAGAGGGCGATTGATCTCAGCAAGAACACGTCCTCACTATAACACATGACCTAGGAGCGGGAGAAGACAATTTAGCCTCCTGAGCATAACACGTTCCATGAGATCTTGGCTGATCCCATACTGGCCTCAACTCCACCCGTTCTCCATAACCCTTCCACTCATTACCAACAAAAATCTCTCTAACTCCTCCTTAAATGTATTCACTGTCCCTGCATCCATCGCAATCTGGGGTAGCGAATTCCACAGAATCATAGATCATAGAATTTACAGTGCAGAAGGAGGCCATTCGGCCCATCGACTCTGCACCGGCGCTTGGAAAGAGCACCCTACCGAGGCCCACACCACCCAATCCCCATAACCCAGTAACCCCATTCAACCAACCCTAAGGCCAATTTTTGGACACTAAGGGCAATTTAACATGGACAACCCGTCTAACCTGCACATCTTTGGACTGTGGGAGGAAACCGGAGCACCCGGTGGAATCCCACGCACACACGGGGAGAACGTGCAGACTCCGCACAGACAGTGAGCCAAGCCGGGAATCAAACCTGGGACCCTGGAGCTGTGGAGCAATTATGCTAACCACTATGCTACCGTGCTGCCCGAATCACAAGTCTTTAGAGGCTAGATTCACAGTATAAAAGTGATCCCCTACAGTGCAGGCTGTGTTTGCACTGAGTGCTGAATTTGGTGCATTTGAGTGCTATAGTGAGAGCTTGGTGACTGAGAGAGTGCTGAATTTCCTGCATTTGAGTGCTATAGTGAGAGTTTGGTGACTGAGGGAGTGCTTAATTTGGTGCATTTGAGTGCTATAGTGAGAGTTTGGTGACTGGCGGAGTAAAGTGAGGAGGGAGTAAGGTGCTGCTTGCATTTTGTTTCCTCCATTTCCGCAAAGAGTGAGAAGAGAGCCAGGAGTTTACAGAGAGTGCAGCTGACTGGGAGCAGTGTCGGAGGGCGGAGATCCAGTTGGTCCACAGGGCAGCTATATTCTGCAAGGTAAGAGGGGATGGAGGCTAGGCCAGTTGCATGCTCCTCCTGTAGGATGTGGGTGGTGAGGGATACCACCGCTGTCCGCGCTGACTAGACCAGCGGGAAGTGCACCCAACTCCAGCTCCTCAAAGACCGTGTTAGGGAACTGGAAATGAAGCTGGATGAACTTCGGATCATCCGGGAGGCAGAGGGGGCGATAAAGCAGAGTTACAGGGAGGTAACCACACCCAAGGTACAAGACAAGAATAGCTGGGTTAGAGTCAGGTGCGGGGGTGGGGGAGGGAGGAGGCAGACAGTGCAGGGATCCCTCGTGGCCGTTCCCCTTCAAAATACGTATCCCGTTTTCGACGCTGTTGTGGGGGATGACCTACCGGGGGAAGGCCCTAGCGGCCAGGTCTCTGGCACTGAGTCTAGCTCTGGGGCTCAGAAGGGAAGGGGGGAGAATAGAAAAGCAATAGTTGTAGGAGATTCAATGGTTAGGGGAATAGATAGGAGATTCTGAGGTCGCGAGCGAGACTCCCGGAAGGTATGTTGCCTCCCGGGTGACAGGGGCAAGGATGTCTCGGATCGTGTCTTCAGGATCCTTAAGGGGGAGGGGGAGCAGCCAGAAGTCGTGGTAAACATTGGTACCAACGACGTAGGTAGGAAAAGGGGTGTGGAGGTAATAAATGAGTTTAGGGAGATAGGCTGGAAGTTAAAAACCAGGACAGACAGAGTTGCCATCTCGGGTTTGTTGCCGGTGCCACGTGATAGCGAGGCTAGGAATAGGGAGAGAGTGCAGCTGAACATGTGGCTGCAGGAATGCTGTAGGAGGGAGGGCTTCAGGTACATGGATAATTGGAGTGCATTCTGGGGAAGGTGGGACCTGTACAAGCAGGACGGGTTGCATCTGAACCAGAGGGGCACCAATATCCTGGGAGGGAGGTTTTCTAGTACTCTTCGGGAGGGTTTAAACTAATTTGGCAGGGGAATGGGAACTGGATTTGTAGTCCAGCAAATAAAGTAGCCGATATTCAGGACGCCAAAGCGTGTAATGAGACAGTGGGGAAGGGAACACTGACAAAGGAGATTACTTGCAGGCATGGAGATGGCTTGAAGTGTGTATACTTCAACGCAAGAAGCATCAGGAATAAGGCGGGTGAACATATGGCATGGATCGGAACTTGGGACTACGATGTGGTGGCCATCACGGAGACTTGGATAGAACAGGGACAGAAATGGTTGTTGGAGGTCCCTGGTTATAGATGTTTCAATAAGATTAGGGAGGGTGGTAAAAGAGGTGGGGGGGGGGGTGGCATTGTCAATTAGAGATAATATAACAGCTGCAGAAAGGCAGTCCGAGGAGTATCAGCCTACTGAGGTAGTATGGGTTGAAGTCAGAAATAGGAAAGGAGCAGTCACCTTGTTAGGAGTTTTCTACAGGCCCCTCCAATAGTCGCAGATATGTGGAGGAACAGATTGGGAAACAGATTTTGGAAAGGTGCAGAAGTCACAGGGTAGAAGTCATGGGTGACTTTAACTTCCCAAACATTGAGTGGAAACTCTTTAGATCAAAATAGTTTGGATGGGGTGGTGTTTGTGCAGCGTGTCCAGGAAGCTTTTCTAACACAGTATGTAGATCGTCCGATTAGAGGAGGGGCAATATTGGATTTAGTACTTGGTAGTGAACCAGGGCAAGTGATAGATTTGTTAGTGGGGGAGAATTTTGGAGATAGTGGCCACAATTCTGTGACTTTCACTTTAGTAATGGAGAGGGATAGGTGCGTGCAACAGGGCAAGGTTTACAATTGGGGGAAGGGTAAATACGATGTTGTCAGACAAGAATTGAAGTGCATAAGTTGGGAACATAGGCTGTCAGGGAAGGACACAAGTGAAATGTGGAACTTGTTCAAGGAACAGGTATTACGTGTCCTTGATATGTATGTCCATGTCAGACAGGGAAGAGATGGTCGAGTGAGGGAACCATGGTTGACAAGAGAGATTGAATGTCTTGTTAAGAGGAAAAAGGAGACTTATGTAAGGCTGAGGAAACAAGGTACAGACAGGGCGTTGGAGGGATACAAGATAGCCAGGAGGGAACCGAAGAAAGGGATTAGGAGAGCTAAGAGAGGGCATGAACAATCTTTGGTGGGTAGGATCAAGGAAAACCCCAAGGCCTTTTACACATATGTGAGAAATATGAGAATGACTAGAGCGAGGGTAGGTTCGATCAAGGACAGGAGCGGGAGATTGTGTATTGAGTCTGAAGAGATAGGGGAGGTCTTGAACGAGTACTTTTCTTCTGTCTTTACAAATGAGAGGGGCCATATTGTTGGAGAGGACAGTGTGAAACAGACTGGGAAGCTCGAGGAAATACTTGTTAGGAAGGAAGATGTGTTGGGCATTTTGAAAAACTTGAGGATAGACAAGTCCCCCGGGCCTGACGGAATATATCCAAGGATTCTATGGGAAGCAAGAGATGAAATTGCAGAGCCGTTGGCAATGATCTTTTCGTCCTCACTGTCAACAGGGATGGTACCAGGGGATTGGAGAGTGGCGAATGTCGTGCCCCTGTTCAAAAAAGATACTAGGGAAAGCCCTTTGAATTACAGGCCAGTTAGTCTTACTTTGGTGTTAGGGAAAGTCATGGAAAGGGTACTGAAGGATAGGATTTCTGAGCACCTGGAAAGACACTGCTTGATTAGCGATAGTCAGCACGGATTTGTAGGTCTTGCCTTAAAAGTCTTATTGAATTCTTTGAGGAGGTGACCAATCATGTCCATGAAGGTAAAGCAGTGGATGTAGTGTACGTGGATTTGAGGAAGGCATTTGATAAGGTTCCCCATGGTAGGCGTATGCAGAAAGTAAGGAGGCATGGGATAGTGGGAAATTTGGCCAGTTGGATAACAAACTGGCTAAGCGATAGAAGTCAGAGAGTGGTGGTCGATGGCACATATTCAGCCTGGACCCCAGTTACCAGTGGCGTACCGCAGGGATCAGTTCTGGGTCCTCTGCTGCTGGCGATTTTCATTAATGAATTGGATGAGGGAGTTGAAGGGTGGGTCAGTAAACTTGCCGACGATACGAAGGTTCGTGGAGTTGTGGATAGTAAGGAGGGCTGTTGTCGGCTGCAACGAGACATAGATAGGATGCAGAGCTGGGCTGAGAAGTGGCAGATGGAGCTTAATCCTGAAAAGTGTGAGGTTGTCCATTTTGGAAGGACAAATATGAATGCGGAATACAGGGTTAACGGTAGAGTTCTTGGCAATGTGGAGGAGAAGAGAGATCTTGGGGTCTATGTTCATACATCTTTGAAAGTTGCCACTCAAGTGGATAGAGCTGTGAAGAAGGTCTATTGTGCGCTAGCGTTCATTACCAGAGGGATTGAATTTAAAGCCGTGAGGTGATGATGCAGCTGTACAGAACTTTGGTAAGGCCACATTGGGAGTGCTGTGTACAGTTCTGGTCGCCTCATTTTAGGAAGGATGTGGAAGCTTTGGAAAAGGTGCAAAGGAGATTTACCAGGATGTTGCCTGGAATAGAGAGTCGGTCTTACGAGGAAAGTTTGAGGGTGCTAGGCCTTTTCCCATGAGAACGGAGAAGGATGAGGGGCAACTTGATAGAGGTTTATAAGATGATCAGGGGAATAGATAGAGTAGACCGTCAGAGATAGTTTTCCCGGGTGGAACAAACCATTACAAGGGGACATAAATTTCAGGTGAATGGTGGAAGATATGGGGGGGGGGGGGGGATGTCAGAGGTAGGTTCTTTACCCAGAGAGTAGTGGGGGCATGGAATGCAGTGCCTGTGGAAGTAGTTGAGTCGGAAACATTAGGGACCTTCAAGCAGCTATTGGATAGGTACATGGATTACGGTAAAATGATATAGTGTAGATTTATTTGTTCTTAAGGGCAGCACGGTAGCATTGTGGAGAGCGCAATTGCTTCACAGCTCCAGGGTTCCAGGTTCGATTCCGGCTTCGTTTACTGTTTGTGTGGAGTCTACACATCCTCCCGGTGTGTGCGTGGGTTTCCTCCGGGTGCTCCGGTTTCCTCCCACAGTCCAAAGATGTGCAGGTTAGGTGGATTGGCCATGGTAAATTGCACTTAGTGTCCAAAATTGCCCTGAATGTTGGGTGGAGGTGTTGACTTTGGGTAGGGTGCTCTTTCCAAGAGCCGGTGCAGACTCAATGGGCCGAATGGCCTCCTTCTACGCTGTAAATTCTATGATTAATTTAGGACAAAGGTTCGGTACAACATCGTGGGCCGAAGGTCCTGTTCTGTGCTGTATTGTTCTATGTTTTGGGAAAAGCATATTTTTCCTCAAATCTTTTTTAAATTTGAGATCTCTTATTGTAAGATTATGACCTCGCAATTTAGAATGCCCCACAAGAGGAAGCACCAACTCCACGTTTACTTTATCCATACCGTTTGACATCTTATACACCTCAATTACAGAATTGCGCATAAATTCTGAATGAGAAACTGTTGGCCAGTCTTCCTCAGTTTGAAACTCACAATGTCGCGCAAACACATCCGTTACAACTATTACTGCGATCGGACAAGTAGTTTTTCCTCAAATGTTTTTTAAATTTGCTATCTCTTATTCTAAGCTTAAGAACTCTGGTTTGAGAATGCCGCAAAAGTGGAAGCATTATCGCCACATATACTTGATCCTGACCGTTTTGCAGTTTATACACCTCAAGTAGATATCAGCGTAAAACGCCACAGTTAGAAACTGTTTCTCTTCTTCACTTTGAAACCCACAATGTCGCGCAAAAGCTTACGGTTACATTTTTACTGCGATGGCCGGCATTCAATCTCGGTTGAACTGCTTAGAAGGCAGCTATGCTCACCACTGTACCACCGCCGCTCACTGCCTGAGTCCTTTTGGTACCTGGCATTTGTTTGATAAACTGTTTGTAAAAAAAGTCGTACTAAGCTTCTGTTATTTTACTCCAATTTAATATGCTTCTGAATGAAAGTGTCCTTGTCGCACGGCTCCCGCTCAGCCAGAAGAATTGCCGAGTCCGCAATAAATATATTTATGCAATTGAATTCCGATGTTCTGTGTGTCAAGTTGTGCTCCTGTCTCAAGTTCAAATTAACTCTGTCAGATTCTGTGCTGTTGCGTTTAGTTCTAAGCATGTCAATTGTATCTGTAGATGTCACTTGTTCTTTAGAATAATTCATGCTTTTGACAGCATCCAATGCTATCCTAGTTCCAATTCTTCTATTGCCCAGCTATCTGCCGCCTGTTGTAGTTTAGTGCTGTTAGTCTCCCTCTAACTAAAATCAACTACCAAAGTCCAGCATTTGTTCCTTGTCATTTGGCATCTGTTATCTCAAGCCATGTCAAATTATTTTTCATACATACATAACAATTCTTAATAAGATGCACGACATTTCTTTTTAATAACTATCATAATGCCTCAAGGGAACTTCGTTTAATACATTGGTTGTAAATTTCCCACCGCAACATCAAGCTCAAACAAACAAAAATGTCTTAATACTATTGTCTCGTAAACTGTGGGGGTTCCTCGTCAGTCGCTGCTGTCTGTCGCGACCCTTAAAAAATCCATCATGTAGTACACGTCCCGTGGAGAACTCAGATCATCCATCAGCTGGTCTCCAGGCCACATGTCCAGTCAGAGATGTGTGACCGAAGGTTTCACTGCTCAGTAATCATTTGATACTTCGGTTTATTCCTAACTCGAAAAGATTTCTTCCTGGCTTTGGCATTTACGTTCCTCAAATATGTAACCAATTGTATCATTTTTCTCTCTTTCCGTTGAGCAATTTTATTTCAACATTTGCAACATAGGTTTTGACATAATTTAAAATTTCCCAATTTCCACAGCACTGCTGCGGCAATTACCCCTCCCGCAATTGATAGAAACAAGTACCAATTGTTTTGAACAAAGGTTAACATAGTCCAAAACCATTTAAATGGACTTGCTATAATTTTAATTGCTGTTTGAAATGTTTCTTTAATTTTTAAGCCCACGTCTATGAAATCGTTTCCCAAATTATTCCTACTTGTGGTTTTGTTTTGCAACGCATTACTTATCTTAACTTGCCCTTTCTCGGGGTCCCCGTTAGTATCATTAGTTTTCCCGAATACTGTCTAAAAATCTTTCACAGATCTGATAATTTTAGTACGTATTCCAGGCTGCTTGGAAGTGCTCCCAACATTCTACTGAACATTTTGTTACTGACACTGTTGCTTGATTCTAAAATACTGCTGTTGAGCCCTATCTCCTGGATGTCTTGGAAATTAATGATTTCTTCTGTTATATTTAAACATTTGCTTATTCTTATTTTTATTCTGTGTTTTATCTGATTGAAGCTGGTATCTATTTTTCCATGTCCCATTACTTCACCTGATTTCCCTCATGCAATTAGAATACTAATATTCCGAAACTAATCACGGTCATCCCCATTAACATTGTTGCCCCCCATTTTAAGCAATCTAGCTTACTTCTAATCCTAGCTTCTTCCATTCCTTCTTTGAACCTGATCCTTATTTTCCTCTTGATTGTAGTCCTATTTCTCCTTCCAAACAAATGTGTCTGTATCATTCTATCCATCTGAAAAATCAAACGAACAGGCCAAGGTTGGAGAGGGCCCTATTTGTTCATTTGTATCTTCTATTCTTGTTCGGATACTCCAGAAGTGCCCTCTCCAGGACTTTCGGATGTCCTTTGCTACCATAAGTTTCTTTTTGTTTTTTTTGCTGGCTGGGTTTTTGCTCATATATGTACATCATACAATTAAGGCCGGTTAAGCCTTCTCCTTCTATCATTGCATCCCTGAGAGAGATTCGAAGCATCTCAAACTCCTCCTCTTTTGCTCGCTCAGTGGTCCAATCTGGTTGAAACTTACCCTGATACATTTCGGATATTGCTACTGCCTTCATTTCAATTTCTTTATTTCTGATTATGACAGGAGTTTTATGAAAGGTAAGTTCTGAACATGACATTTTAACTTCATCATCTGTCCTATCAATGCTGCTAACAGGTTCACTGTCATCCCACTCTACTTCATCACATAATACTAGTGAGTGCAGTATTTCCCTGACACTCATAACCAAACATTCCTTTCCTCTAAAGCCTGTCCATTGTCTGGGGTTTTCAATTTATCCACAGAACTCCCTTCACTGTATCGGGAAAGTTTTGGTTCATATTTTTTCCAAATCCATAGCCCGGGTCAATCATTAATTTCGTACAACATTCCTTTTTTCCTTGTCCAACCGGTTTGGGGGGGTATGGTCTGCCTACTGGCATGGCACCATTGCGGTGATACAGTCTCTGAACACTGTTATGCTAATTTTATGTCCCCGGGTCATCCCAACATCTTTTGAACTATATAATCCCTCACTAATTGGGACAATTAGTTTGTCACTTCTCCACAATCCTGCACATCCTTTCAGAATTACATCGTCGTTAGCTAGGTTTTCTCTGCAGTCATGCCATTTTGTCATTATCATACCATCCCACATACAATCCTTGCTGATTACGTTTCTTCGTTACTGCCGAAAGGTTGCCTATGGATTATCATAATCCCTTGGTTATTATTTAGCTGGGTCAGATGTTTTAGTTCTGATACAATTCTTTTTGCTCCAGACGCCATGCTCCTCTAATTCAACTATATGTTCACCCAAATTCTGAACGATCTTTTCTTTACCTTTTACCTGGTTTTAGTTGGTAGCTTCACCCAAACTGCCTCTGTGCTATCGATTGGTATTTGATATCGCAATTTTTCCTGCATCGAATTTTATTAAATATTTCCCTGCCATCAGATTCTCATTTCCTGATACTGAAAGTACTTCTCCTAATCTAACTTCTGGTCTAATATCTTTATTCCCTAAAGCTCCTTCTACCATGTATTTAACATTCTAAACATAATTTTTCCTGCTCCTGACTATCTTTTGAGTCTTCGGGCACTAGGAACCTGCTGGAGCTGTGCCGTGTCAATTTCAACGGGTTAGTTTCAAAGTACTTTCCTGCACAGAGCTCTGTCTGCTCCCGAGTAAAACTTCTTTTTGTGTTTATGCTGTGACCAATTTAGTTCTGAACATACTGATTTACTACCTCATAATATTGGTCACATTTCTACCTGCCGTTTATAACTTCTAATTGATGTGAAACTCGGTTTTGCAAAATACAACATTTAAAAAACTTGAAACACCAAAGGGAAATTCACAAATCCTTATTAAACACACACACACGCTCATTTATCCACCGAGACCTTGGATGTCTATTCAATCGGGTTTTAGGTACTCTAACAAAAATTGAGAGCCCTCCGTTCTGATAAGACTCTCTTATCCAGGAGTTTTTTTTTGCGTATTTTAATCTCTTCCACTCTCGCCCCCTACTCTCGCCCCGTTGCTTCATCTCTCTTGACCGTGTTTCAGAGCAAGAGGATTACCCTAATTGCCATTTTCTCGACTTCTAAATTTCTGTTCCTGGTTGTCCCTTTCAGGTGCACTCCGACATTCAGGATATGCACCCTATCTGGGACCTAGCCAGGGGTACGGAGGCACTATCTTCTTGTTTTAGTTAAAGGTCGATTGATCTTGGTCTCTAAAGTTTTCTCGGCGTCCCTATTTCTCTCGGCTTTCCCTCACAATCTGCTTGACTCCAAGGAAGATTTATGTTTGTCCTCCTTCTACCAGTAATGGATGCAAGAATCCCAGGACCTTTACTAAGATGTCTTGCAGACTTTTACTCAGGGTCAGTATCTTCTAGTCTTCTGACGCTCGCACCCAACTGAGTTTTATGTGTCGTCGTGCGCCCCCCCCCCCCCCCCCCCATGCACAGAATATCCTTCCAAAAGTCAATCACACATGACTTTCCGCATTAAACTCGGCAGGTAAAGTTCGCCTTACACATAGACTAGAAACGTCTAATATTCTAGCCTTTGTGCCGGTTAGAAACTTTTAATATTCTAACAATTATTTGGGAACTAGAAACGTCTAATATTCCATTCCCTTTTAGGTTAGAAACTTCTAATATTCAAACCTCCACCTGCTTAACTAGAAACTTCTAATATTCTAGCCTCGCTTTACCCAGAAACTTCTAATATTCTCGGCCTCCAATTTGCGCGCCATGAAGTTAAAACCTCACCACTATTCTTAGAATTCCCCCTGTACCAGAAAAGGGTCAAGATGTTCTAAATGATGAACAGGGATTCTCACTCCCTGACTCCTATACAGACTTAGGTGGGCGCTATTCGGGTCAAACCAGTGTTTCATGTTATCCCACGGCATAACCCATGTCTTCAGAGAAGATTCTGTTTACTTTCCACTCAGGTGCTTCACTCACGGGTCCGGCTTTTCTAAGTAGATGAAGAAAACTTTCTAATAAACACTCTTTCAGGTTATCAATTTAAGTTAGTTTTAATTTCAAATTAAAAGATGTAATCACTGTTTTTACAGAAAAGTAATAAGATCTTTTCTTTGCATCTTCCTGGTCAGTTGTTAGACCTTCAAGTCTGCCTTGACAATTTTCTCCTGTAACTTTTGTTTTTTTCCTGATGGATTCGCTGTTCTGCTCGGCTTCCGTGTTCAGTCCTTCCCATGACCGAGGGCAGCTATGAGAGCTGGCTGCTGAATTATTAGGTATTATATAACCCTTTGCGCAGCCTTAGTTTCTACATGGCATTTATTGAAATGTAACTGTTGCTTGCTGACTGGAGCTAATGCAATCTCCCTGTCGTTGAACTAGCTTATTCTGCTTGACATGTAATACTTTTGTTTGGCAGGTAATACATTTATTTGTTGCTTCGACAGCAACTTTCCTGATATCTGTCTTTCGTGATGTTTTTTCTCAGTCTCAATACTGGATATGAACTCGTGTCCAACGAAGCAGTTCGCCTCTGCACTTCCACTGGTCAGCTGGTGTCAACGGCAGGTCGCCCCCTATATTTCTAACCTTATCTGGCTTGGACCTATACTCTATGACCTGATTATTTGCTAAAAGATTTTTAACGTCAAAAATGTGTAAATTATGGGATTAACGTGCACCTCATGTGTTTCTTAGCTGGAAAGCAGTTGTCTCATATTTAAGTGGCGTCAGCAAGGTTTCCCGCTTAACCTTCTCCCCCAATTTAAACCTAAGATCCTGGTTGTTCCTTTTTTAATTGCTCAGTAAAATAATGCACCTCTCAGGAAGTGTGAAATACTGTTCCCGTTTATATAACTTAAGATTTTAAATTGATTGAATGTCTTTTAACTTTAAAACCAGGTTGATTTGTCCATATCTGTTTTCTTTAACGCCTGCGAAGCTATCTGTGTTTTAAACAAGCTGCGACTGTTAACCCTTTGTGGGACCTTTCCATTTCATTTCAAATCTCAGTCTTTTCCAGGTTCACATTCATGGTTCAAATGATATATTTTTTCATTATAAACTGTTCCTCACACGAAGGTATTG
Source organism: Scyliorhinus torazame (assembly GCF_047496885.1). NCBI lineage: Eukaryota > Metazoa > Chordata > Chondrichthyes > Carcharhiniformes > Scyliorhinidae > Scyliorhinus > Scyliorhinus torazame. The sequence goes on from NC_092730.1 coordinate 49,008,467, forward strand.
AGAGACGAAGATCTGAGCGACGTGAAGTATCCAATCGGAGAGATGCATCCTGGCGACTGGAATCTCTCTCCACAGCTGCTTCCGGTGCTGCTTTCACAGCCGAAGAACCCCTCCAGTGTCAAAACAGGTGAAAGTTAATCCAGTAGAGGCGGCAGAAGGGAATTCTGGGAGAAGTCAACTTAGTCACCTCGACTATACTGTGGGTAGCTGAAGAACAGGTGTCAAGGAGCAGATCATACTGAAAGGAAAATGTTGATACTAATAAAGAAAAAGGCAGATGTGCTGCTGGGTGATAGCGACTTGTTTGCTTTTGGTGTGAGTGAGAATACAAATAGCAGACGATGGTTTTGGTCCATCGACTGCTGGGCTATGGGCCCACCACGCTCCCGCTGCGCCAGTCCGCTCGTGGTTGAGCTATTCGCGGTCGGACTTAAGGCAAAGTTTGAAGTATTCGGTAACAGCTTGATCAACGTTCCCAGGGAGGTGAAACTTCCGCCCCGAACTTCTTTCTGTAAAAGTGATGCCAGTCACTCCCCACTTTCCCATCAGAACAACGTCACAGAAGAAATCACATTACCTTCACAGAACAACCATGCAGCACGAAAGCAAAATATACATTCTTCCTCACGCCAAAAGTAAACATAACGCACGATCCTGTTTGCTTTGCAGCAAATTTCTATTGTAGTCAGAATCTCTATTGTAGTCTCATCCCGACATTAGTCCCAGGAATGAAGGAGACAGCATGACAAATTACAACATTGTAAATGTCACAAATAGGGAACCACAGAGAAAATGCTTTAAAATCTCAGCAAGTCTCCCAGCATCTGTAGGGAGAGAAAAGAGCTAATGTTTCGAGTCCAGGAGACCCTTTGTCAAAGCTGGACTGCGAACGTCATCCAGTTGTACCACACAGAGGGGCAATGTAGAGATATAACGATATCCAGTAATACCTCACAGCTGGGGCAAAACGTTAAGAAAGTATTAACGAGAAATACATCACAATAGAAACCTTGTTCCCAACTTCCCGTCTCGGACGGATGTGAACAACCCAACCAGCCAGACGATGTACAACAAAAGAAGATTAATTTTAGCCGGAGTACTGTGATCCATTTGAATTCCTCAACCAGAGTCATGAAGCAGATTATCGAGTCGTTACATGGGCTTCTGCCTGAAGGGTATTGCTGAGCGTACTTAAGCAGGAATCGCATGTCCTGAGACCAACACTTTTCCATTGAATGGGAGGTATTGGATCTTCCTGAGGTTGAAAATCTTGCTGGAGAAATTTAACCTTGTGGAGTATAAGGCAATATCAGGAGTGGGATTCGAACCCACGCCTCCAGAAGAGACTGCGACCTGAACGCAGCGCATTAGACCGCTCGGCCATCCTGATGCATTGACGCCAAAACTAAGATCCGTGCACAAATCGACTTAAAGTCTGTCTTAATCGTTATTTCATTTCAAACAAGATATGCTTTTCCTACTTTTCAACCCCAGCCAGAGTCCTGCAGCTGAGTGCCATCCTTGTCCAAACCGCTGGTGGTTAAGGAGCATCTCATTGCTGCATTGCTCAGTTTGCTCGAATCAGCAAGGTCCGATATCCCGCTCTACCTGTTCCTCAGACGAAGGTATTTTTGTGGTCGGACTTGAGGCAAAGTTTGAGGAAGTCTGTAACTGCGTGATCAATGTTCCCAGAGAGATGAAACTGCTGCCCCGAACTTCATTTTATAAAGGTGATTCCAGTCACTCCCCACTTTCCCATCAGAACAACGTCACAGAAGAAATCACATCACCTTCACAGAACAACCATCCCGCAGGAAAGTAAAGTATCTGAACTGTGCTGACCAGAATCAGTGTGCTCAAACGTCTGTTCTGGTTGAAAGAAAAAAATGAGGAAGTGAATAATTGTGTGGTTACCGCAGGGCAGTAATGTTGTAGCTCCTGGTTTAAGGAGCAGAGTGCGCAGCGGAAGCGTGCAGGGCTATTAGTCCGAGGTCGCGGAATCGAGGGTATTCTCTGCTATTTACATTCTCCCTCAAACCAAAAGTAAACATAACGCACGTTCCTGTTTGCTTTGCAGCAAATAGCTATCAGAAACTTTCTTGCAGTCTCATCCCGACATTAGTCCCAAGAATGAAAGAGACAGCATGACACATTACAACATTGTAATGCTCACACTTAGGGAACCACAGAGAAAATGCTTTAAAGTCTCAGCCGATCTGACAGCATCTGGAGGGAGAGAAATGTGCTGACGTTTCGTGTCCAGGTGACCCTTAGTCAAAACTGCACGGGAAGCATTATCCAGTAGTACCCCACAGAGGGGCAATATAGATATATAGCGATATCCAGTAATAACTCACAGGGGGCCAATAAGGAAATGAAGCTTTATCGAGCAATGAATCACAATAGAAGCCGAGTTCCCAACGTCCCCTTTTGGACGGATGTGAACAATCCAACCTGCCAGACTATTTACAAGAGAAGATGAATTTTACCCTTCTCTTTGGATCAATATGAATTCCTCAACCAGACTCACCGAAGCAGATTGTCGAGTCATGAGCTGGGCTTTTGCCGGTGGGGTCTTGCTGTGCGTATTTAAGCGGGAATCTCATGGACTGAGACCAACGCTTTTCCATTGAAAGGGAGGTATTGGATTTACCTGAGGTTGAAAATCTTGCTGGAGAAATTTAACCTCGTGGAGGAAAAGACAATATCAGGAGTGGGATTCGAACCCACGCCTCCAGAAGAGACTGCGACCTGAACGCAGTGCCATAGACCGCTCGGCCATCCTGATGCGCTGACGCAGAAAATAAGATCCGTGCACAAATCGACTTAAAGTCTGTCTTCATCTTTATTACATTTCAAACAAGACATGCTTTCCCTACTTTTGAACCCCAGCCAGAGTCCTGTATCTGAGTGCCATCCTTGTCCAAACCACTGGTGGTCAAGGAGCTTCTCATTGCTGCATTGATCAGTTTGCTCGAATCAACAAGGTCTGAATTCCCGCTCTACCTGTTCCTCAGACGAAGGTATTGAAAGTCTAAGATCTGAGGACGTGAATTATCCAATTGGAGAGTTGCATTCTGGCAACTGCAATATCTCTCCACAGCTGCTTCCGGTGCTGCTTTCACAGACAAGTAGCCGAAGAACCCCTCCAGTGTCCAATCAGGTGAACGTTCATCCAGTAGAGGCGGCAGAAGAGTGTTCTGGAAGAAATCAACTTAGTCACCTCGACTGTACTGTGGTTAGCTGAAGAACAGGTGTGAACGAGTGGATAAGACTGAAAGCAAAACTTTGATACTAATAAAGAAAAAGGCAGATGTGCTGCTGACAAATAGCAACTTGTTTCCGTTTGGTATGATTGAGAATATGAATAGCAGAGGATAGTTTCGATCCATCGATCTCTGGGTTATGGTCACAGAACACTCCCGCTTCTCCACACGGATCGTGGCTCATTCTTTCCGTGGTCGGACTCGAGGCAAAGTTTGAAGAAATCTCTAACAGCGTGATCAATGTTCCCAGAGAGGCGGATCTGCCGCCCCGAACTTCATTCTATGAAGATTATTCCAGTCACTCCCCACTTTCCCATCAGAACAACGTCACAGAAGAAATCACATCACCTTCACAGAACAACCATTCCGCAGGAAAGTAAAGTATCTGAACTATGCTGACCAGAATCAGTGTGCTCAAACGTCTGTTCTTGTTGAAAGAAAAAAATGAGGAAGTGAATAGTTGTGTGGCTACCGCAGGGCAGTAATGTTGTAGCTCCTGGTTTAAGGAGCAGAGTGCCGCAGCGGAAGCGTGCTGGGCTATTAGCCCGGGGTCGAGGAATCGAGGGTATTCTCTGCTATTTGCATTCTCCCTCACACCAAAAGTAAACATAACGCACGTTCCTGTTTGCTTTGCAGCAAATAGCTATCAGAAACCTTCTTGCAGTCTCATCCCGACATTGTCCCAAGAATGAAAGAGACAGCATGACACATTACAACATTGTAAAGCTCACACATAGGGAACCACAGCGAAAATGCTTTAAAGTCTCAGCAGATCTGACAGCATCTGGAGGGAGAGAAATGAGCTGACGTTTCGTGTCCAGATGACCCTTAGTCAAAACTGCTCGGGAAACGTTATCCAGCAGTACTCCACAGAGGGGCAATATAGATATAGAACGATATCCAGTAATAACTCACAGGGGGAAATAAGGAAATAAAGCTTTATCGAGCAATGAATCACAATAGAAACCGAGTCCCAACTTCCCCTCTTGGACGGATGTGAACAATCCAACCTGCCAGACTGTTTACAAGAGAAGACGAATTTTACCCTTCTCTTGGGATCAATATTAATTCCTCAACCAGACTCACCGAAGCAGATTGTCGAGTCATGAGCTGGGCTTTTGCCGGTGGGGTCTTCCTGTGCGTATTTAAGCGGGAATCCCATGTCCTGAGACCAACGCTTTTCCATTGAAAGGGGGTTATTGGATCTTCCTGAAGTTGAAAATCTTCCTGGAGAAATTTAACCTCATGGAGGAAAAGGCAATATCAGGAGTGGGATTCGAATACATGCCTCCAGAAGAGTCTGCAACCTGAACGCAGCGCCTTAGACCACTCGGCCATTCTGATGCGTTGACGGCGAAGTTAAGATCCGTGCACAAATCGACTTAGAGTCTGTCTTCATCTTTATTTCATTTCAAACAAGATATGCTTTTCCTCATTTAGAACCCCAGCAAGAGTCCTGTATCTGAGTGCCATTCTTGGCCAAACCGCTGGTGGTTAATGAGCTTTTCATTGCTGCATTGATCAGTGTGCTCTAATCAACAAGGTCCGATTTCCCGCTCTCCATGTTCATCAGACGAAGGTATTGAAAGTCTACGAACTGAGCGACGTGAAGTATCCAATTGGAGAGTTGCATTCTGGAAACTGCAATCTCTTTCCACAGCTGCTTCCGGTGATGCTTTCTCAGACAAGTAGCCGAAGAACCCCTCCACTGTCCAATCAGGTGAACGTTCATCCAGTAGAGGCGGCAGAAGAGTGTTCTGGGAGAAGTCAACTGAGTCACTTCGACTGTACGGTGAATAACCTGAATAACCTGAATAACAGGTGTCAAAGAGCGGATCAGACTGAAAGCAAAACTTTGATCCGAATAAAGAGAAAGGCAGATGTGATGCTGACAAATAGCAACTCGTTTTCGTTTGGTGTGATTGAGAATATGGATAGCAGAGGATGGTTTCGATCCATCCACCTCTGGGTTATGGGCCCAGCACGCTTCCGCTGCGCCACTCTGCTCATAGCTCATTATTTTTGTGGTCGGACTTGAGGCAAAGTTTGAGGAAGTCTGTAACAGCGTGATCAATGTTCCCAGAGAGATGAAACTGCCGCCCCGAACTTCATTTTATAAAGGTGATTCCAGACACTCCACACTTTCCCATCAGAACAACGTCAGAGAAGAAATCACATCACCTTCACAGAACAACCATTCAGCACGAAAGTAAAGTATCTAAACTATGCCTCCAGTATCAGTGTGCTCAAACGTCTGTTCTGGTTGAAAGAAAAAAATGAGGAAGTGAATAATTGTGTGGTTACCGCAGGGCAGTAATGTTGTAGCTCCTGGTTTAAGGAGCAGAGTGCGCAGCGGAAGCGTGCAGGGCTCTTAGCCCGAGGTCGAGGAATCGAGGGTATTCTCTGCTATTTACATTCTCCCTCACGCCAAAAGTAAACATAACACACGTTCCTGTTTGCTTTGCAGCAAATACCTATCAGAAACTTCCTTGCAGTCTCATCCCGACATTAGTCCCAAGAATGAAAGAGACAGCATGACACATTACAACATTGTAAAGCTCACACATAGGAACCACAGATAAAATGCTTTAAGGTCTCAGCAGATCTGACAGCATCTGGAGGGAGAGAAATGAGCTGACGTTTCGTGTCCAGGTGACCCTTAGTCAAAGCTGCTCGGGAAACGTTATCCAGCAGTACCCCACTGAGTGGCAATATAGATATATAACGATATCCAGTAATAACTCACAGGGGGACAATAAGGAAATAAAGCTTTATCGAGCAATGAATCACAATAGAAACCGAGTTCCCAACTTCCCCTCTTGGACGGATGTGAACAATCCAACCTGCCAGACTATTTACAAGAGAAGACGAATTTTACCCTTCTCTTGGGATCAATATTAATTCCTCAACCAGAGTCACTGAAGCAGATTATCGAGTCATGAACTGGGCTTCTGCCGGTGGTGTCTTGCTGTGCATATTTAAGCAGGAATCTCAGGTCCTGAGACCAGCGCTTTTCCACTGAAAGGGAGGTATTGGATCTTCCTGAGGTTGAAAATCTTGCTGGAGAAATTTAACCTCGTGGAGTAAAAGGCAATATCAGGAGTGGGATTCGAACTCACGCCCCCAGAAGAGACTGCGACCTGAACGCAGCGCCTTAGACCGCTCGGCCATCCTGATGCGTTGACACCAAAGCTAATATCCGTGCACAAATCGACTTAAAGTCTGTCTTCATCTTTATTTCATTTCAAACAAGATATGCTTTTCCTACTTTTGAACCCCAGAGTCCTGTGTCTGAGTGCCATCCTTGTCCAAACCGCTGGTGCTTAAGGAGCTTCTCATTACTGCATTGAGCAGTTTGCTCTAACCAACAAGGTCCGAATTCCCGCTCTACCTGTTCCTCACACGAAAGTTTTGAAAGTCTAAGATCTGAACGACGTGATGTATCCATTTGGAGAGTTGCATTCTGGCGACTGCCATCTCTCTCCACAGTTGCTTCCCGTGCTGCTCTCACAGACAAGTTCACAGACTGTACTGTGGTTAGCTGAAAAACAAGGAGCGGATCAGACAGAAAGCAAAACTTTGCTACGAATAAAGAAGAAGGCAGGTGTGCTGCTCACAAATAGCGACTTGTTTCCGTTTGGTGTGAGTGAGAATAGAAATAGGCTTGCAAGTTTCCATCAGGCTAGGCCGCCGCCGGTGATGATGACGTGGTGTGGACTCGCTGAACCAGGTTCAGGAGCTTGCCGGCTCGAGCACCGAGCAGGGACGCTCTGTCAGGCCCGACGATTTCAAACCACAGTGTTGCCTTGATCGCCTTGTTGGATACCCCTAGTTGACAGGAACCACTGGCAGCTATGGCATTGCCATTGTAGTCAAGGAACTGGCAGGCCGGTGGAAGAATGCTGCGGATGGTGTCGAGGCCGGATTTTGAGATGAGGTTGGCTGATGCGCCTGTGTGAAGTTTAAATCGGATGCAAGCCTTGTCTCATTTCATTTCATTTCGTTTTCATTTCATTAATTGTGCGGACAGCACAGCACTCGTCGATCCACACCGAGGATTGAAAGGCCTTTCGCCGTTGTGGTGGAAGGCAGCGCATGTGTAGTTATGATGCCCACCCGGTATGGGGACCTGACGCACTCAGCATCAGGGTCTGTTGGGCTGTCGGGATCGGAATCTGGCATGCCTTGTTGTATTGAGCGGACACTTCTGCGCCGCAGCTGGGATCGCTGGCTGCTGAGCGGTGGAGCAGACCTGCAAAGGGCTGCACAGTGGCCAAGCTTGCCACACTGCAGACACCGGCGTCCTTTTGCCGGACATTTCTGCTTTAAGTGGGTGGAGCCACAATTCGGAGATGTCATGACGCCGACGACAGGGCATTCCGTGCGCCATCGCGCATTCGCAGTACAGTCGGTCGACGTACGCACCTGTGCAGTCGTGTTTTCGGCCTCGTCGTCCACTCGAACATGGCGCACATGCGCAGGGACCTGGGAAAAGCGCACAAAGCGACATCTCTCCTCGATGCTCAGGTCCTGCATTTGAACAATGGCCTGCACTCGTTCCGCCTTGTGGGAGGCCAGTTTTGCAGTTTCTGCCGCCCTGATGTGGGAGTAACGATTCTTAGCATGCTCATGGATAACGCATGTCTCGATAGCAACTGAGAGGATCAACTGTTTGACTTTCAGGAGCTGCTGCCGAAGGGAGTCGGAGTGGACACCGAAAACGATCTGATCCCGCTTCATGGAATCAACCGTCGAGTCATAGTTACATGACTGCGCTAGGATGCGGAGATGGGTCGCGAAGGACTGAAAAGGTTCATTCTTACCCTGAAGCCTCTGCTGGAAAAAGTACCATTCAAAGCTCTCATTCACCTCAGTGTCGAGGTGGCTGTCAAACTTCAGCAGGACTGTTTTGAATTTTGTTTTGTCTTCGCCGGCAGCGAACGTAAGGGAGTTGTAGATGTGGATGACATGGTCCCCCGCGGTGGAGAGAAATAATGTGATCTTCCTGGCATCCGATGCTGCTTCGAGGTCGGAGGCCTCGATGTACAGGAGGAACTTTTGCTTGAAGATTTTCCAATTGGTGCCAAGGTTGCCGGAGATGCGGAGCTGCGGAGGAGGCTGGTGTTTTCCATTTCACCGGATGGCTGCTTCCTGGTCAATGCGGATTCACTCGAGGTAGGTCCGTAAAGATCAGTTTCACTCTGGTACCATGATGTGTTAGGCAGGTAGGCTCAACGTGGACTGCACTCGATGCAGGGAAGCTAAAAACAGACGTCGAACACTGGAGAAAATCCAACACTGTTTTATTCAACGATAGAACTGATACACATATTCAGCTGTGGGTCGACTTTATACTGAACTGACTGGAGACCTTGTAGTAGCCTGATCAGACTTACTAGCTACCGCATGATGTTTGCACTTGCTAGCTCGTGGACTCTGACTGTCTCAGTGGCTGGGTCCAGAGAGAGCGGGAAACCTAGTGCCCTCTGGCTTTATAGTGGTAGTGTCCTGTTTGGTGATTGGCTGCACTGTGTTGTCCTTACTGGTCATCCTGTGTGTCCATCACTGACTGTCTGCATCTCATTAAATACATGAGTGGATATTATGACAGACTCCAAATCCAATGGTCTTTTTCCACGGAGATTCTATCCCTTCTCACAGACAGACTGGGAGACCCGCCATCGCATGAAAGCAATAACTTCCTGGAGTGATTCCAGGTTGGGTTTATATCGCATAAATTGTCAATGAATGTCTTGTTAAACGTGGTTCAGTTAGCGGAGTGGCTGTGGCTTGGTACTTGCAATCAAATGGGGTTCCCCCGCACAGTTTCGAAACCTACTCGCACTGCAGGCAGCCCGGTAGCACAGTGGTTAGCACAGTTGTTTCACAGCTCCAGGGAGCTGCGTATGCGGAGTCTGCGCGTTCACCCGGTGTCTGCGTGGGTTTCCTCCGGGTGCCTCCGGTTTCTTTCGGACGTTCGGTGCAGACTCAAGAGGCCGAATGTCCTGCAGGGATTCTCTGGATAACAAATTAGAATCGTCAGAACTCCGACATTGACGGGATGTTTAAGGCGTCTGACTGATCTTCATCATGATGCGATCAAATGTTTGTATCTTTCAGTCTTTCCGCGGTGTTTTATTTACAATGTGCAGAAAAATGTTTAACATGGTGTTGAATGTTTCCCATCAGTTCATTCAGAACAATCCTTCAGCTGATATGATGGAAATGTAATTTGCTGACAGAAACAACATTCCCATCACTTCACATCTGGCTGCACATCTGGACCAATGCACAAAGACGACCTTCTTCCGTTAGTTATTGTGGATATTAAACATCCATGAGGGGGTTTGGTGAAGTCAGGTCATATGGCGAGTTGGCCGAGGGGTGATGGCGATGCCCTGCTAATCCATTGTGCTTTGCATCTGCGGGTCTGAATCCATCTTCGTCGATGATCCATTTCCTGCGTCTCCGCGTTGGTCCACTTATTGAGGGTGACCTGATGATTTATTCAGTGTGTCCGGAACAAGGATGGAGTTTAGATTCGGAGTTCAACAGGCCTGAGGAGTGAATCTTCTTGCACCAATCTCTATACCGATATTTCTGGCTTAACTGGGCGGTCCCTTACCCTGAGATTAATCCCTCAGGTCCCAGACTCTCCCACATGGAAAAACAACCTCTCAGCATCCACCCTGTCAACCCCCCTGAAAATCTATTAAATCAGTGAATTTGAATGGTGAGAATTATACCCTGTCCCAAAGATTAGTTCAGGCCTCTGGATTCCCAATCTAGTGACATAATCTTTCATCCCTTTGAACAACAGTTGATTCGGGTCATTATTAAACATCTTGGGCCAGTGGGCCGATGAATGGCAGATGGAGTTTAATTTGGATAAATGTGAGGTGAGGCATTTTGGTAGCTCAAATCAGTGATTGACCTACTCAGTTAATGGTAGGGAGTTGGGGAGAATTACAGAACAAACAGATCGAGGAGAACAGGTTCACACATCCTTGAAGGTGATGTCGCAGGTGGACAGGGTGGTGAAGAAGGTATTCAGCATGCTCGGTTTTAAGGTCAAAATATTGAATCCAAGAGTTGTGATGTCTTGTTCAAGTTGTACAAGACATGCTCGTAAGACCACACGGGAATACTGTGTTCAATTCTGGTCACCCTATTTTCGGAAGGATATTGTTAAACTAGAAAGGGTGCATAAGTGATTTACAAGGATGCTACCAGGACTTGATGGTGTGAGTGAAAATTCGAGGCTGGATAGGCTGGGACTTTTTTTTCCTGGAGCGTAGGAGGCTTATGGGTGATGTCATAGAGGTCTATGAAATAATGATGAGCATAAATAAGGTAATGAGGAGCATCTGGAACGGGCTGCCAGAGGCAGTGGTAGAGGCAGTTATCATTTTGTCTTTTAATAATCAGTTAGACAGTTACATGCGCAGGATGGGTGGAGATGGATATGGGCCAAATGCGGGCAAGTGGGACGAGCTTAGTGATAGAAACTGGGCGGCATTGACAAGCTGGGACGAAGGGCTGTTTCCATGCTGCCAACATCCACGACTCTTTGACTCTGTCTGTCTTCCTGATGATATTAGAATTTCCTCCACAGAATTGTATTGAACCGATTGATACATAATATTTTATTCTATGTTTTATCCAAGTCAAACAGGTACTGTGGATTCATCAGGGGATAAAGAAAATACTAGGATGAGAGCGAATTGAATGAACAATGTTCCCAAAAATTATATTCCAAAAAGAGCCCTGCAACGTTTGGATGGAAAGGTGAAACTTTGAGCGGAGGAAGGAAAACTCAGCTGACAGCAAGCTCCACCGGATTTCTATATCAAACGATCGCGGTGGGACTCGAGCTTCCAATCATCTGGTATCTTCATTATGTTCACCGAAATCAGACGCCTTAGCCATTAGGCCACGCGACCACTGCATGGGACATACGAGCCGATGTTTATCGCATGTGAATAAATACTGTGATTCTCTCTGTTTCCCTAGAAACCAGTACAATGCAGAAGGAGGCCATTCGGCCCATCGACTCTGCACCGACCCTCCAATCCTGCACCCCACTCATGCTTTAATTTGGATCGAGACTGGGACGTTTGGTGCTGTTCTATGTAAAGCAAAAATGAACTTCTAGGATATTTCCAATGTAACTGTTTTTCTTCCGCAAACAATTGAATCAGTGAAATTGTGCGTTTCGGGAGCTGGGATTTTCGAGTCTCTCAAGGCTTCTCTCCAAATCCAATGGTCATTTTAAGGTAGATTCAACCGCTCCTCACATAAACACCGGGGCACCGTTCATCGCAGGAATGCAAGAACTTCCTGGAGTGATTCCAGGCCGGTTTTATAATGTTTTGTATGTTTTATAATGTTGAAATGAATGACCTATTGAACACAGCTGCGATGGTCGAGTGGTTAAGGTGTTGGACTTCCCCAGCAGGTTCGAGCCCTGCTTCCCAACGACTGTGACTGAAGAATTAATCGATTTTTAGTCAACGGTTTGACACAACGTTCGCGACTTAGCAAATTCTAATATCCTCAGGAAGAGGGTTAATGGTATTTTGGACATCAGCCCGGCTAGTTTAGTCGGTAGAGCATCATAGAATTGCATCGAGTCTGTACCGGCTCTTGGAAAGAGCACCCTACCCAAGGTCAACACCTCCGCCCTATTCCCATAACCCAGTAACCCCACCCAACACTAAGGGCAATTTTGGAGACTAAGGGCAATTTACCATGGCCAATCCACCTAACCTGCACATCTTTGGACTGTGGGAGGAAACCGGAGCACCCGGAGGAAACCCACGCACACACGGGGAGGATGTGCAGACTCCGCACAGACAGTGACCCAAGCCGGAATCGAACCTGGGACCCTGGAGCTGTGAAGCAATTGTGCTATCCACAATGGTACCGTGCTGCCCTCATGCTTGGGACTCTTAATCCCAGGGTCGTGGGTTCCAGACCCACGTTGGGCGCTTCCATATTGTAATCTGAGAGTGTTGAGCTGAATGAACTGATTTGATAACAGGAACACAAGGTTATGTTCCTGGACTGGGAATCCAGAGGCCTGAACTAATCTTTCGTGACAAGATTTAATTAATCTGGAATTGAAATTTCATCTCAGTAATGACGCAGGAAGGTTCTGCTGCAGACGGATCATATTTCCACAACTGGGAACACATTTCCACAACAGGGAATGATTAGCACAACCACAGTGAAGTTCTGTCACCGGCAGAGTCACAGTTCCAACAGAGAGAACAGTTACACAGCAGAGAGCTCAGTTACACAGCAGAGAGCTCAGTTACACAGCAGAGAGCACAGTTGCACAGCAGAGAGCTCAGTTACACAGCAGAGAGAACAGTTACACAGCAGAGAGCTCAGTTACACAGCAGAGAGCACAGTTACACAGCAGAGAGCTCAGTTACACAGCAGAGAGCTCAGTTACACAGCAGGAAAACATTTAATTGCCTATCTTTGTGGAACCGAAAATCCCTTTTTGCTAAATAACCAGTTTTTCCATCTCAGTATCTTGCTGGTTTGCTCGGCACCTTTTCTGTGTGTCATTGTGTGTGTGTGTCCTGATAGTCTCTTCCTGCTTTACTGTGTGCCTTTCTCTGTCTGTCACAGCCGTGCTGATGTTCCGTGTTATTGTCCAGCCAAGGTGAGCTTCACAACACGTGGTTCTCGTTTAAGAAAAAAATAGTTACGTGGCTGCCGCAGAACAGCAATTGCGAACACGGCGGATCTAAAAAGCAGAGTGGCGCAGCGGAAGCGTGCTGGACCCATAACCCAGAGGTCAATGGATCGAAACCATCATCTGCTATTGATATTCTCGGTCACCCCAAAATTAAACATGACGCTATCACCCTGCGGCACATCCGCCTTTTCTTTTCAGTAGATTAGTATCAAAGTGTTGCATCCAGTGTGATCCGGACATTTGCGCCAGGAATGAAGCAGACAGCATTACATCACTGTGAAGCTCAAAGTAACAAAATAGGGAAGCTCTTCAATTCACTCTCACTGAGGAAAACAGACAACATCTGCTGAGTTGTGTGAGTATTATTGGTGCCAATATCACATCTCCACTGACTGGAATGAATTATGTTTTGTTAACACAGTCATGTCATTTGGTAAAGACCGAACCGGGAGTTTTTCAGTGTTTTCAAACCCTATAACAGCGAGAACGTGAAAAGTTTATATAATAACTTCCAGGAATACCCCACAGAGGGGCAATAAGCATATATAACAATATCCAATAATAAACCACTATAGAAACCGAGATCACAGTTTCGCCACTCGGACGGATGTGAACAATCCAACCAGACTATTTAGAACAAGCGAAGATTCCTGCCTCCAGCCACCTCACTTTCTCCAGCTCTCTTCCTCAGCTCGAAACACACGGAATGACGCAAACGCCTCCAATCAAATTATTATTGCGATGGCCGGGAATCGTACCCGGATCAACTGCTTGGAAGGCAGCGATGCTCCCCAGTATCCCCCCATCCCTTACTGCCGAATTTGAGTCATTTTGATGCTTTGCATTAGTTTGATAAATTGTTTCGTAAACAACGTCTCACTATGTTTGTGTTATTTCACTCCAATTTAAAATGCTCCTGAATGAAAGTGTCCGTGTCGCACGGCTCCCGGTCAGCCAGGAGATGGCACCAGTCCACAATAAAAATATTTATTTCTGATGTTCTGTGTGCCATTACATGGGACTCTTGCTCTGGCCTGAGACCTCACCTTGTCCTTGTGTCCTGATGCTGCCGTTTGCACCCTGGTTAAGTAATCATAGAATCCCTCCAGTGCAGAAGGAGACCATTCAGCCCATCCAGTCTGCACTGACCCTCGGAAAGAGCACCCCAACACGGCCCAATCGTCTCCGAACCGTTTGGATACGTCAGGTGTTAGTCTCCTCTGGAGACGAGGGTTCAATCCCACTCCTGACATTGCCATTGATTCTCAGCTGCGATAAAATGCCAGAGGTCCCGGGTTCAAAAATCCGGACGAGCCCGGATGGTGTCATTGACTGAAATCGGGAGGAGGTTTGAGCTCCCGGGAAGTTATTGCAGCGAATATATCAGTGCAGAACACGTGAAGAAACGGACAGGGTATTTAAAGGTCGTTTGATCATGGTGTGGGATTCTGAATTGATCCTCAAGTAAAAACAGACGCAAGCTTGTGCATCCGCGCAGCTGGCTGAATACAATGGTTATTTGTACCTGATAAACCTTTGATTTGACAAACGCGCTTGCGGGATGAGGTGGCCGAGTGGTTAAGGGGACGGGTTGATAATCCATTGGGCTCTCCGTGCGTGGGTTCGAAACCCATCATTGTCGATTTTCCATCCTGCTTTCTCCCAGTGGGACTCATTTTTCCAAAGTATCTGCAATCACTGATGTGACAATCCAGTCCAAGTTGTGAGGCCGGATTGCATCGAGTTGTGTTGGAAGCGCGAGAATTAAAATTCAGTCAGGTTCCGATTGAGATGCATTGATCGGGTAGTGAGGTCGGAACCACTCTGTCTATTGGGTAGTGTCAAAGCCAAGCGACATTTCATTGTTCGAGAGAATGAGGAGTTTCGGGAATCAGGATATTTACAGCAAAAATCTGCTGGAGGAGGGAATGAGGGGAGTCCAAAAATGTATTCAGAACTTTAATGTAGCGGCGGCAATGCAGATTCACCAGAATGATACAGACATAGAAGGTTTCAATTACGAGAACAGATTAGAATTATAGAATCATAGTATGGTTCCAGCACAGGGTGCGGCCATTCCGCCCACCGTGTCCATGTCAGTCGCCCAGAGCTGGAAAATCTCAGCAGACCTGGCAGCATCTGTGGAGCGGGACACAGAGAATGGGAAGCAGGGTCAGACTGGACTGGAAACTGTAACTCTGTTTCTCTCTCCACAGATGCTGCCAGACCAGCCGAGTTATCCAACATTGTCTATTTCTGTTGCAGCATTTTATGAAGAATCTCCATAGCGGCCTTGCCTTTGTGCTTGGCGTTTCTATTTATTTATTTCGTTCTGTATAAATTTAGAGTACCCAATTATTTTTTTTCTCCAATTAAGGGCCAATTTAGCGTGACCAATCCACGTACCTTGCACATCTTTGGGTTGCGGGGGTGAAACCCACGCACACATGGGAAGAATTAGCAAACTCCAGGCGGGCAGTGGCCCAGGGCCGTGATGACGCTACTATTTATAAAGACTGGTCCCGTATGGGCACTAAGGGCAATTTATCCAATCCAACTAATGCACGACTTTGAACTGTGGGAGGAATCCGGAGCACCCGGAGGAAACACACGCAGACACGGGCAGAAGGTGCAGACTCCGCACAGGCAGTGAATCGAACCTGGTACCCTAGCACTGTGAAGCCACTGTGCTAGCCACTTGTGCTACCGTGCTTTGTGCCCAGATAAATTATTGCAGCGAATATATCAGTGGAGAACAAGTAAAGAAATGAAAACGACATTTTTTAAAAACCGCACGCTTCTGCACCCAGGTAACTGGCTGAATGCAATGGTTGTATGCAACCCCGATAAACCTTTGATTTATTTGCTGAACAAGAATTTCCCCATCTGCGCCTTACAAATAATCAATGTCCCGCTTCCGCGGCCTTCTGAGGCAGAGTTCCAAAGTCGCACAACTCTCTGAGAGGGAGAAATCTCATCATCTCCGTTCGAAAAGAGCGACGTCCTTGTTTTTAACTGCCCAGTTGTTCTGGTGTCATCCACGAGCAGTGAGATTGAACCAACTATTTGGACAGCACGGTAGCACAATGTTAGCACTGTTGGTTCAATATTCCCAGATAATAATATGGACGCGGCCAACTGGGAGGTAGAGTCACATGCTCTACTGACTGAGCTATCCAAGTCTCCGCATGTTTGATTAAACTGCTCAAAAATATAAACTGAGCGGGTCAATCTGAAATATCCGCATTTACCAGCATTGTGGCTTTGAACGGAGTCATTTCGGGAACATTCCCACAGAGAAAAATTCCTGGAACCAGCGGCAGAAAATCCTCCTGAGCTTGACGTGATTTGAACACGCAACCTTCCGATCTGGAGTCAGACGCGCTACCGTTGCGCCACAAGCCCAAGTGCGGACCATTGCGGGTTTCTCCTCATAAATTTATGTTTTATTTATACCCAACTGTGCGAAAGAAACGCAAAGAAGTTCGATTGAGGGGTATTAAAGGGCCCTGAAGTAAAGCAGCTGTACCACGTGGTTAAGGGGATGCACAATAATCCATTGTGCTCTGTACACGTGGCTTCAAATCCAATCCTGGTCTGTGACGTGTCTGTTGTGTCTCTGTTTGGTCCCCTCATGGGGGTTGTGGTGATCCACTGCAATAGGAGATGTAATGTAGGGCCTGCACTACAGGTTCGCCGGTAGCTCCTGCCTGCTGGCTCCGCCCAGGGAGAACTGTATAAATATGCATGCCCTCCAGTGCCCTGCCATTTCGCCAGATGCAGCAGGAGGCCTCGCATCTGACTGTAATAAAGCCGCAGCTGTCCACAACTTTAGTCTTTGTGCAATTGATCGTGCATCAAAGATGAAGTAAAAATGCTGTTATTTTTAACTTTTGTTTGAGGGCTGGCGCGGGGGGCGGGGGTGGGGGTGGGGGGGTGGGATAGTCGAACACTGTCCACATTGAAACCAAGTTAAAGAACGATAAGTACTTATTTCATTCCCCGCTGTATTTGCGTCTAAATTCAGAGTGAGAAACTTTCCCTTCTCAGTTTGAAACTCACGAAGAGGCGCAAAAATTCCCAATTTATTATTGCGATGGCTGGGAATCGATCCCGAGTCAATTGCTTAGAAGGCAGCTATGCTCACCACTATACCACCATCGCTCACTGCTCAGAGACGTGTCCTTTTGGTTCTTTAGATTAGTTTGATTAACTGTTTCGTATCAAGTACTTACTTTGCGTAAGTTGTTTCACTCCAATTTAAAATGCTCCTGAATGAAAGTGTCCGTGTCGCACGGCTCCTGTTCAGCCAGGAGATGGCACCAGTCCACAATAAATGTACATTCCATGTGTCATTACATAGGACACTTACTCTGGCCTGAGACCTTAACTCGTCCCTGTGTCCTGATGCTGCCATTTTCACCCTGTTTAAGTAATCATAGATTGCCTCCAGTGCAGAAGGAGGCCATTCGGCCCATGGAACCGGTACCGACCCTCGGAAAGAGCACCAGATTTTGGCCGAAACGCACCTAACCTTTCGAATACGTCAGGATGGCCGAGCGCAGGTCGCAGTCCCCTCTGGAGGTCAGGGCCCGAATCCCACTCCTGAAATTGACTTTTCCTCCGCGAGGCACCATCCAAACCTGGAACCCCTCCCTAACAGCACTGTGTGTGTACATACACCATATGGACTTGCAGCGGTTCCAGAATCCCCTCACCGCCCATTCTCGCGGTCAATTAATGATAGATTGTAAATGTTTGGCCGAATCAGCGACAATCACAGCCAGAGAGACCTGCAATAACCCTCAGAGCAGGAAAGGCAACTCATTGTCCTTTGGCCCAAAAGCAAAATACTGCGGATGCTGCAAATCTGAAACAAAGACAGAAAATGCTGGAAATATTCAGCTGATCCGGCAGCTTCTGTGGAGAGAGAAACAGGTCGTTCCAACGCAAGGTCAGGTTGTGAAATGTTAACTATTTCTCTTTTCACAGATACTACAGATCCGTACAGTATTTCCAGCATTCCCTTGTGATTAGCTGAACATCCTCAGACTCTGTAGCTTCGTCCGGAAAAGTGTCTGTTCACTGAAGAAAAATCTGGACTCAAATCCCAGCCCAGCCTTATTCCGTTTGACCACCTGTGCGATTGAGAACTTCCTCCACAACAGGGGGAAATGTGTTGGATTTCTAGTCGGAAAATATGCCTTTTGCAGGTTTCAATTCAGTAGAATATCTACAGAGATTGTAACGCAAGTATTGATTTTAGCTGCCATCATCCAGTTGTTAAATCTTTCCACTAGAAACCCACTGGATTTTCCCCTTTGACTTGAGTCCTGCTCCCAGAGGATCAGTTCAGTATTTTCAATAATATTATATTTTGAATGCTCTGTGTCCAGAGAATTGTGACGCTGAAATTGCTCACACTTCTCTCCATTGTTATCTACTCTGCAGGTATTGGCGACACCGTCTAATGGAGACATGCTCGCAGGGCTGTGAGAGAGGCTTTCTTTCAGGCGTGAGGCCTCTTTTGGTCCATCAACAGCAACCGGATGCCTGCAGAGAAACTCGGAATACCGAGCCCCTCTTCCCAGGATGGACTTAATCAGGGACAAGATGTTGTTTGAAGAGAGAATCAAAGGTCTGAAGAATTGGTCTGAGATTCCTGGCGTTTTGTGAAGAGAACAAGGTGGTGGAGCAATGTGACAATAGCAGGATACGAGTTTGGGATATTATCCAGTCTGTGCTGGGGGGCCTGCGGGAAGGACGTTGTCTTGTCTGCCCACCCAAGCTGAATGTTGGGATTGAGGTGGTGATCAGATTCCGAGAGGAGGTTGAAATCCTTTCACTGAGTTTCAAGCTCACAGTGCGGTTGAGTGTCTTGAGTTACAGGAAGATACAGACGGGATGGTCAAATGGGCAGAAAAGTGGCTGATGGAATTTAACGCTGAAAAATTAGATGTGATCATTTGGTAGGGGGTTTTCGCAGTAACTTCATTGCAGTGTTAATATAATCCTATTTGTGACAATAAAGAATATTATATTATTATTATAGGATTAATGTTAATGGCCTGACACTGGGAAGTCCTGAGGAACAAAGGGACCTTGGAGTGTTTGTCCAGAGATCTCTGAAGGCAGAAGGGCACGTTAATAGGGTGGTGGAAAAGGCATTTGAGATATTTGTCTTTATCATTCGGGGCATGGATTACAAAGCAGAGAGGTCATGGTGGAGTTGTATAGAATGTTGGGGTACCGTGTGCAATTCTGGTCACCACATTCTAGGAAATATGTGACTGCACTGGATGGGGTGCAGAGGTGATTCAGCAGGATGTTGCTTGGGATGGAACATTTAGGATATGAAGAGAGGTTGGATAGACTTGTTTTCTCTCTCACGCAGGAACAGAGATGACTGAGGGGTGATCTCATCGAGGTGTACAAGATTATGATAGGTATAGACAGGGCGGATAAGGAGCACCTGTTCCCCTCAGTCACAAGGGGACACTATTGTTCTGTGATTCTGTTGCAGATCAGATCTTGGAGGTATCGCTGCTGTATTCCCAGGAGGCGGTGGTCTGATTCGGTGAGCAAAAGCTTCCATCGAGGACGGGGTTCTCAATAAGAACAAACTGAACATAGAACATAGAAAATACAGCACAGAACAGGCCCGTCGGCCCACGATGTTGTGCCGAACCTTTGTCCTAGATTAATCATAGATTATCATTGAATCTACAGTGCAGAAGGAGGCCATTCGGCCCCCTGAGTCTGCACCAGCTCTTGGAAAGAGCACCCTACCCAAACTCAACACCTCCACCCAACACCAAGGGCAATTTAAACATTAGGGGCAATTTATCATTGGCCAATTCACCTAACCCGCACATCTTTGGACTGTGGGAGGAAACCGGAGCACCCGGAGGAAACCCACGCAGACACGGGGAGGACGTGCAGACTCCGCACAGACAATGACCCAAGCCGAAATCGAACCTGGGACCATGGATCTGTGAAGCAATTGTGCTATCCACAATGCTACCGTGCTGCCCTTAAGAACAAATAAATCTACACTATATCATTTTCCCGTAATCCATGTACCTATCCAACAGCTGCTTGAAGGTCACTCATGTTTCCGACTCAACTACTTCCACAGGCAGTGCATTCCATGCCCCCACTACTCTCTGGGTAAAGAACCTACCTCTGATATCCCTCCTATATCTTCCACCTTTCACCTTAAATTTATGTCCCCTTGTAATGGTGTGTTCCACCTGGGGAAAAAGTCTCTGACTGTCTACTCTATCTATTCCCCTGATCATCTTATAAACCTCTATCAAGTCGCCCCTCATCCTTCTCCGCTCTAATGAGAAAAGGCCTAGCACCCTCAACCTTTCCTCGTAAGACCTACTCTCCATTCCAGGCAACATCCTGGTAAATCTTCTTTGCACCTTTTCCAGAGCTTCCACATCCTTCCTAAAATGAGGCGACCAGAACTGTACACAGTACTCCAAATGTGGCCTTACCAAAGTTTTGTACAGCTGCATCATCACCTCACGGCTCTTAAATTCAATCCCTCTGTTAATGAACGCGAGCACACCATAGGCCTTCTTCACAGCTCTATCCACTTGAGTGGCAACTTTCAAAGATGTATGAACATAGACCCCAAGGTCTCTCTGCTCCTCCACAATGCCAAGAACTCTACCGTTAACCCTGTATTCCGCATTCATATTTGTCCTTCCAAAATGGACAACCTCACACTTTTCAGGGTTAAACTCCATCTGCCACTTCTCAGCCCAGCTCTGCATCCTATCTATGTCTCTTTGCAGCCGACAACAGCCCTCCTTACTATCCACAACTCCACCAATCTTCGTATCGTCTGCAAATTTACTGACCCACCCTTCAACTCCCTCATCCAAGTCATTAATGAAAATCACAAACAGCAGAGGACCCAGAACTGATCCCTGCGGTACACCACTCGTAACTGGGATCCAGGCTGAATATTTGCCATCCACCACCACTCTCTGACTTCTATCGGTTAGCCAGTTCGTTATCCAACTGGCCAAATTTCCCACTATCCCATGCCTCCTTACTTTGTGCAGAAGCCTACCATGGGGAACTTTATCAAATGCCTTACTAAAATCCATGTACACTACATCCACTGCTTTACCTTCATCCACATGCTTGGTCACCTCCTCAAAGAATTCAATAAGATTTGTAAGGCAAGACCTACCCCTCACAAATCCGTGCTGACTATCCCTAATCAAGCAGTGTCTTTCCAGATGCTCAGAAATCCTATCCTTCAGTACCCTTTCCATTACTTTGCCTACCACCGAAGTAAGACTAACTGGCCTGTAATTCCCAGGGTTATCCCTAGTTCCTTTTTTGAACAGGGGCACGACATTCGCCACTCTCCAATCCCCTGGTACCACCCCTGTTGACAGTGAGGACGAAAAGATAATTGCCAACGGCTCTGCAATTTCATCTCTTGCTTCCCATAGAATCCTTGGATATATCCCGTCAGGCCCGGGGGACTTGTCTATCCTCAAGTTTTTCAAAATGCCCAACACATCTTACTTCCTAACAAGTATTTCCTCGAGCTTACCAATCTGTTTCACACTGTCCTCTCCAACAATATCGCCCCTCTCATTTGTAAATACAGAAGAAAAGTACTCATTCAAGACCTCGCCTATCTCTTCAGACTCAATACACAATCTCCCGCTACTGTCCTTGATCGGACCTACCCTCGCTCTAGTCATTCTCATATTTCTCACATATGTGTAAAAGGCCTTGGGGTTTTCCTTGATCCTACCCGCCAAAGATTGTTCATGCCCTCTCTTAGCTCTCCTAATCCCTTTCTTCAGTTCCCTCCTGGCTATCTTGTATCCCTCCAATGCCCTGTCTGAACCTTGTTTCCTCAGCCTTACATAAGTCACCTTTTTCCTCTTAACAAGACATTCAACCTCTCTTGTCAACCATGGTTCCCTCACTCGACCATCTCTTCCCTGCCTGACAGGGACATACATATCAAGGACACGTAGCACCTGTTCCTTGAACAAGTTCCACATTTCACTTGTGTCCTTCCCTGCCAGCCTATGTTCCCAACTTATGCACGTCAATTCTTGTCTGACAGCATCGTATTTACCCTTCCCCCAATTGTAAACCTTGCCCTGTTGCACGTACCTATCCCTCTCCATTACTAAAGTGAAAGTCACAGAATTGTGGCCACTATCTCCAAAATTCTCCCCCACTAACAAATCTATCACTTGCCCTGGTTCATTACCCAGTACTAAATCCAATATTGCCCCTCCTCTGGTTGGACAATCTACATACTGTGTTAGAAAATCTTCCTGGACACACTGCACAAACACCACCCCATCCAAACTATTTGATCTAAAGAGTTTCCACTCAATATTTGGGAAGTTAAAGTCGCCCATGACTACTACCCTATGACTTCTGCACCTTTCCAAAATCTGTTTCCCAATCTGTTCCTCCACATCTCTGCTACTATTGGGGGGCCTATAGAAAACTCCTAACAAGGTGACTGCTCCTTTCCTATTTCTGACTTCAACCCATACTACCTCAATAGGGTGATACTCCTCGAACTGCCTTTCTGCAGCTGTTATACTATCTCTAATTAATAATGCCACCCCCCACCTCTTTTACCACCCTCCCTAATCTTATTGAAACATCTATAACCAGGGACCTCCAACAACCATTTCTGCCCCTCTTCTATCCAAGTTTCCGTGATGGCCACCACATCGTAGTCCCAAGTACCGATCCATGCCTTAAGTTCACCCACCTTATTCCTGATGCTTCTTGCGTTGAAGTATACACACTTCAACCCATCTCCGTGCCTGCAAATACTCTCCTTTGTCAGTGTTCCCTTCCCCACTGCCTCATTACATGCTTTGGCGTCCTGAATATCGGCTACCTTAGTTGCTGGACTACAAATCCGGTTCCCATTCCCCTGCCAAATTAGTTTAAACCCTCCCGAAGAGTACTAGCAAACCTCCCTCCCAGGATATTGGTGCCCCTCTGGTTCAGATGCAACCCGTCCTGCTTGTACAGGTCCCACCTTCCCCAGAATGCGCTCCAATTATCCAAATACCTGAAGCCCTCCCTCCTACACCATTCCTGCAGCCTCGTGTTCAACTACACTCTCTCCCTATTCCTAGCCTCGCTATCACGTGGCACCGGCAACAAACCAGAGATGACAACTCTGTCTGTCCTGGCTTTCAACTTCCAGCCTAACTCCCTAAACTTGTTTATTACCTCCACACCCCTTTTCCTACCTATGTCGTTGGTACCAATGTGTACCACGACTTCTGGCTGCTCCCCCTCCCCCTTAAGGATCCTGAAGACACGATCCGAGACATCCCTGACCCTGGCACCCGGGAGGCAACATATTTTCCAGGAGTCTCGCTCGCGACCACAGAATCGCCTATCTATTCCCGTAACCATTGAATCTCCTACAACTATTGCTTTTCTATTCTCCCCCCTTCCCTTCTGAGCCCCAGAGCCAGACTCAGTGCCAGAGACCTGGCCGCGAGGGCCTTCCCCCGGTAGGTCATCCCCCCCAACAGCATCCAAAACGGTATACTTGTTTTGAAGGGGAACGGCCACGAGGGATCCCTGCACTGTCTGCCTGTTTGTTTTTTTCCCCCTGACTGTAACCCAGCTATTCTTGTCCTGTACCTTGGGTGTGGTTACCTCCCTGTAACTCTTCTCAATCACCCCCTCTGCCTCCCGGATGATCCGAAGTTCATCCAGCTTCAGCTCCAGTTCCCTAACACGGTCTTTGAGGAGCTGAAGTTGGGTGCACTTCCTGCAGGTATAGTCAGTGGGGACACCGGTGGTATCCCTCACCACCCACATCCTACAGGAGGAGCATGTAACTGGCCTAGCCTCCATCCCCTCTTACCTTACAGAATATAGCTGCTGTGTGGACTAACTAGATCTCCGCCCTCCGACTCTGCTCCCAGTCAGCTACACTTCCTGTAAACTCCTGGCTCTCTTCGCACTCTTTGCGGAAATGTCGGAAACAAAATGAAAGGAGCACCTTACTCCCTCCTCACCTAACTCCCTCGGTCACCAAACTCTCACTATCGCACTCAAAAAGCACCAAATTCAGCACTCAGTGCAAACAAAGTCTGCACTGTCGGGGATCACTTTTATACTGTCAATCTAGCCTCTGAAAAACTGGCCTAATCCAATTAACTAATTAACAAGCTCCAGCTGCAAGTGCCTAGAAGTAGAAGCCTGTTTAAAGCTGATTGAAAATTCACCTTCTTCTAAACCAAACAGCAACTTTTAAGTTAATTAACTAAATAAAAGAAAGACTAAACTTTAGATAAAAATGAAGCCTTATACTCCCTCGGTCACCAAACTCTCACTATCGCACTCAAAAAGCACCAAATTCAGCACTCAGTGCAAACAAAGTCTGCACTGTAGGGGATCACTTTTATACTGTGAATCAGTGCGCAAAGAAGCTCGCACTCAAAACAACAATCAATAAATAATAACGTTTCCTGCAACGTTTGGAAGGAGAAGCAGCAACGGCAGCGAATGGAAACGTGGTTCGGTTTCATTCAGCTGAATGTATTACTGTGTAAAAAGATCGTGGTCGAAATGGAACATATTTTGTCTCTCTATCTGTTTCTTTATTTCCTTCCCTCTCCCTCACTCACTGTTTTTGTGCTTCTCCGGGGACTGATTGGATACAGTGAAACTCAGCCCCATCTCATCCAAACTCTTTTGGACGAATACATCCTGGTGATGGACGGTCCTGAATCAGTGGAAGAATCGACAAACTATTCCATTCTTGGCTCTGTGAGAAGTTCCATTCCTGGTTGTGAGGTGGCTCTGGGATAAAGGGATCGAGAGAGAACGAGGTGACTGCAATCTGACTCTTACTCTGAAAACCAGTTAGTGCGCCCTTGTACAAACTGGATGTGTCTGAGAACAGGAGGAAAGCAGATCATGGGCCTGTGATTGATTTTATTGAACCGGACCTTGAAAAGTGAAGCAAACTTCTAACCATTCAGCGCCTGTCTGAGAACTGCTAAGGAATTACGGCCGATATTGAAACGGTTCATCTTGAATTAGTTACAGCAAATCGATTCTTTCAGAGGTGTTGGTGTATTGTTTTCAGAGTCACTGTCATAGTTTCTTTAAATATGATTTCTGCTTGTTTTTGTTTTGTTCAGTAAATTGGGAAATCTATTTGGAGCGGGTGCAGTTGGTCAATATCTGTGCCTCTTGCTTGGCAGCTCCCCGGGAAGCAGCAGCTCCATTCCTATCGAGATCTGTGGACACAATCAGGAGACCGAAACTATTGCGCACTGCTGCCATCTCCTGGCTGAAAGCAAGTTGTGCAACAAGGTAACGTTGTATTCGTGACACGCTTCAATTGGAGCAAAATAACATGAACATGGTTAAATATTATCATTGTAGTAATCACATTTAAATCCCCAGATATCTGATTTCTGACTGAGCGACCCAGCTCATCCCGATCTATCGGAAAATAAAAGATTCCCATTACAGACATATTGGTTACAAGAATATCCAATCTCTGATTTAATACATTCCCCCGCTTCATTGTTTGTGTATTCGTTCTATAAATACACAGCGGGTGGCATAGCCCGGGGACAGGTGGTGGTATAGTGGTGACTGTCCCAGCATGTCCCAGGTTCAGTTCCTGGCCATCACAGTGGTCAATTATTTAATTAGATATCGCAGGTCAGGACAGAAAAGGAGTGGACACTCCTCAAATAAAATTCACCAATTGTTCTCATCACCCATGTGTTTCATATCTAACAACCAGCATCAATTTGTTTTGAGTGGAAACATAGTTTAAATTAACGACAATCTTCAACATTAATAACTAAGTTCTCAGTCTGAAGCAACAGTAAATAGGTGGGTTACACGGGCCAGAAATACGAACCACGCAAAGTTCCGTCTACAAAATGAGCTTAAAAAACTCCTAGTGGCTGAATAAATTAATCACTAAGTACGTTACATAATTATTACCAGTAAAACGTTATTACTGAAACAGGATGGAAAAGGCAGCATCAGAACACAAGGACAAGGTAAGGTCTCAGATCAGAGTAAGTGTCCTATGTAATTACACACAGAACATAAGAAATAAATTGCATAACTACATTTATTGTGGACTGGTGCAATCTCCTGGCTGAACGGGAGCCGTGTGACACAGACACTTTCATTCAGGGGCGTTTCAAATTGGAGTGAAATTTACACAAACAACACGAATTTCTTTCTGCTCACTGTGCCCAGTTATAGTGATCTGTATTAAACAGCAGGAGCGGGACCCGCAGTCTTCACCTTGTTTTAAAATAATTTAGAGTACCCCATTCATTTTTCCCAATTAAGGGGCAATTTAGCCTGGCCAATCCACCGAGCTTGCACCTCTTAGGATTCAGGGGACGAAACTCACGCAAACACGGGAGAATGTGCAAACTCCACACGGAGAGTAACCCATTGCCGGGATCGAACCTGGCACCTCGGCGCAGTGAGGCAGCAGTGCTAACCACTGTGCCGCCATGCCGCCCTCGCAGTCTTCACCTTCACGGTGAGACTGAATTTCAGTTTGGGGGTTTCCGAGAGAGCGGATGATATTGTGCAAACTGAAGTCACTTTTCCTGTGAATGGAGCCGGTTAAAGAGCACTGGCCGGCCTGAGAGTCCCCGAGCCCGGGGTCAGTGGGGGCCTGGAGACAAGGCAGATTCCAGAGAAAGGGAAATGGATTAGAGATAGAGGGCGGATAGGAAAAGCGAGGAGTAGTGAGAGGGGGGAAAGGAGGTGAGTGACACAATGGGTGATATTGTGAGAGGGACAGATGGAGGGAACTGGAGGTAGGGAGGCAGCTGGAGGCAGGATTCCCCTTTATTTATCCTGAAGATTACCACTTCAAATAATTCGAACAGATTGTCATGCATGATGTGCCCTTCTTGAAGCCATGCTGAATCGGTTTCATTTTGTTATATATTGCTAAATGTTCTGCTATTATATCCTTTAGAATGGACTCTAACAGTTTCCACATGACAGATATTATGCTAACTAGCATTTAGTTATCTGTTTCTGTCTCCCTCCCTTTTCGAATAAGGGTGTTATGTTGGCAGTTTTCCAAAAAGAACAGTACAGCACAGGAACAGGCTCTCCGGCACTACCAGCCTGCGCTCATTATGATGCCTGTCTGAAGTAAACACGCTGCGATTTTCCAGAATTTAAGGATTCATGGAAGATTTTCACCAGTGCATCCTTTTCATCGATGAGAAGTTGGTAAGAAGGTTCTGAATCTGCAGCCTGGTTTGCAATATTGGACATACATCTTCCGGAAGCACACTCTTCACCAGTGATACCACTCCAGTCAATCTCCACTGCACAATCACCTCGGTCTTGGCGGTTTTCCAAAGGATTTGTTTGAACCCTGGCTAGGATCTAACAATCCACACAAATGCCATATGACTCCAATTCTTTGAATCCCATCTATCACAGCAATTTTGACCAAAGGAGGTAATGACACATTATAGACAATGACATGCTTCCTTCAATGTTAATCTCCTTAATGACATCAAATACAATTGGCCTGAAATCTGTATTGAATAAATAATCATCAAATTCTGCAGTCAGTCCATGAACAACCCGCGCCTTCATTCCACTTATTGTAACTTTAATTTCCCTTATCACACTTCTTTATCACAAAGGTTTCTTTAAACTCCCTTCAATAAAAGTGCTCACTTTCCTCATCGACCATTCGTAAATGTTTTGTTTTGTATAAAACTTTTGTTAAAGTAGAGGTAAGAGAAAGACTGGCTGTAGGTAATGATCACATGTCATGTGGACCAGATGTGATGCAGCTGAGGATGCTGAGTGATGTAATAGTGGACATTGTGAAGTTACTGGCCAGAAACGTCCGAATTCTATTTGTGTTTTTAATGGGCAGCTACAATCCGCTTGTTTATTCCAGGACACAACAATGAATAAAGTGAATCAGTGCTGAACAGGTTCTAACATCCCAATCCTCCAGCTTGTTCTTATTGGCAAACCGGTCCTGGATTGAAGTTTTTTGCTTTAAGAATGAGACCACTGCCTCCTGGGAATATAGGAACGATTTCTCGAGCACCTGAGCTGTAAACGTGAAATTCAGTGAAAGGATTTCACCCTCCGCACGGAATCTGATCACCTCCTAAACCCCAACATTCAGCTTGGGTGGGCAGGCAAGACAATTTCCTTCCCCCCGCCCCCCACACAGACTGGATAATATCCCAAACTCGTATCCTGCTATTATCACAATGCTCCACAACATCGCTCTCTTCCCAAACCTCCAGGAATCTCACCCCAAATCCTCAAACCTTTTATTCTGTATTCAACTAACATTTTGTCCACTGATTAAGTTCATCCTGGGAAGAGAGGTTTGGTATTCCGAGTTCCTCTGCAGATATCCGGTTATTGTTTAATCACCGAAAGAGGCCTAAAACCTGAAAGAAAGCCTCTCTCACAGCCCTGTGAGCGTGTCTCCATTAGACGGTGTAGTCAATATCTGCAGAGTAGATAACAATGGAGAGAAGTGTGAGGAATTTCACCGTCAACATTCGGTGGAAATAAATGATTCAAAAGAAGACATTATTTTAAATACTGAACAGGTTCTCTGGGAGCAGGGCTGAGGTCAAAGGGAAATATCCAGCTGATTTCTAGTCGAAAGTTTTAACCATTGGACTGCATTCAGTCCTTCTGTTAAAATGTCTGTAAATTATCCAGTGGAAAGTGAAGGACAATTTAAACCTGCAATTCTGGAACAAAGACTGATTTTGCGCTGTTATGTTCTTGGGGAGAATTACAGACAAAGAGATCTAGGGGTACAAGTTCGGAGCTCCTTGTAGGTAGAGTCGCAGGTGGACAGGGCGGTGAAGAAGCCATTCAGCATGCTCGCTTTTATTGGTCAGGATATTGAATACAGGAGTCGGGACGTCTTATTGAAGTTGCACAAGACATTGGGAAGAGCACACATGAAATACTATGTTCAGTTCTAGTCACCCTCTTATGGAAAGTATATTGGTAAACTAGAAAGAGTGCCGAAGAGATTTACGAGGATGCTACCAGAACTTGGTCCTCTGGGTTATAAGGAGAGACTGGATAGGTTTGGACTTTTTTCGCTGAAGCGTCGGAGACTTCGAGGTGAACTGATAGAGGTCTATAAAACAATGAGGAGCATAGATCAGGCAGACAGTCAATATATTTACCCAAAGGTAGAGGAGCCTAAAAGGCATAGGTTTAAGGTGAGAGGGGAGAGATGGCAAAGAGACCAGAGAGGATTTGTTTTCACACAGAGGGTGGTGAGCATCCGAAATGGGCTGCCAGAGGCTGTGTGGAGTCGGTACAATGTTTTCCTTTAAAACACAGTGAGATATTTACCTGGGCAGGGTGGATATAGAGGGATATAGATCAAATGTGGGCAAGTGGGACTAACTTGGTGATAGAAACTGGGCAACATGGACAAGCTGGGCCGGAGGGCCTGTTTCCATGCTGTAAACATCTATGACTCTGTGACTCTATGGAGGAAGTGTTCAATCACACAGATCAGGTCAAACGCAATAACACTCTGCTGGTATTGATCTGAGCTACAGAGTGTGAGGATGTTTAGCTGAACAAAACGAAATGCTTGAAATATTTTACGGATCCGTGGTATCTCTGACAAGAGAACTAGTTACCATTTCAGATCCTGACCTTTCATTGGAACGACCTGTTCCTCTCTCCACAGAAGCCGCCGGATCAGCTGAATATTTGCAGCATTTTCTGTTTTTGTCTCGGGTTTGCAGCATCCGCAGTATTTTGCTGTTGGGCCAAAGGACAATGAGTTGTCTTTCCAGCTCTGAGGGTTATTACAGGTCTCTCTGGCTGTGATTATCGCTGATTATCCATCTCTGGGACCTGTATTGTTCAATAAGACTGCCATTTGTGGAGGGTTTCTGAAATCCTGTCAGGGAGCTGGAGTTAAAATACACGGAGCCCTTACTCAATCGAAATGTAGGGCAGAACAGTCTCGAGGTGCTCAACGGCCAGCCCAGTTTGTTTGTTCCTGTGAATACAACAGGATATAAACAGAGACAGCTGCAAACACATGTTGCATTTCATTCATAAATCAGACAGCAGTGAAATGGCCCTTCAGCCAATCGCATCTGTGCCGGTCAAAAACAACCACCGAACCAATCTCATCCCATTTCCCAGCACTTGGCACATAGCCTCGTGGACCCTGGGATCGCAAGTGCCCATCTAAACACTTCTTAGATATTATGAGGGGCTCTGCTCCACCAGCCATTCAGGCAGCGAGTTTCAAACTCCCGCCTCCCTCCAGGTAAAGAGGTTTTCCAATAAACGGTTTCACAAGAAAAGCCTCTGCAGTCAGGAGTTGAAGAGGGAGAGATGACCCATCTGTCATCTTGTACTCTGTGCCGCTATTAATAAAGTCATGACACTGTTTGATTTATAAACGACTCTTACAGACTGCCCTGTCACCTTCAATGATTTGTACACATGTCCATCCATTTCCCGCTGAACCTGCACTCTTTTTTGTAAATAGACACTTTATTTTATATTGTCTACTTCTGTTCTTCCTCCAAAAATAAATCACTTCATTCCTTGTCTGCTACAGGTCCTCCCATTGCACCAACCTGGCTGCGTCCTTCCGGAGTTCTACTATAATTTCTGTAGCGCTTTTCACTGCCACAGTGCGGCCCAAAACATTCCCAGGCAATGAAGTAGTTTTGAGATGTCGTCACTGTGCGAATTACTGAACTTTTGAACTGCCTGTTGGACAACTACAGAAATCCTCATATGGGGATGTGAAAGCGCTGCAGATGTGGCTCTGTGGCGCAACGGATAGCGCGCTGGACTTCTAGTCGCTGTCGTGATGAGACATTCAAAGGTTGTGGGTTCGAATCCCACCCGCTTTGGATTTTCGGTTTGAATAAATCAGTAACATTTATTAATGTTCCCAGATAAGTGAAACTACCGTCCCGAGATTCCTTCTGAAAGGCGACTCCAGTCACTCTCCCCTTTCCCATCTGAGCAACGTCACAGAAGAAAACCCATTCTGGACAAAAATAAAATCTTTGAAAGCTGCTGACCAGAGTCAGTCTGTTCCCTCCTCAGACAGATGGCAAACCGTGCAGATATATCAGCGGGCAGTTTGTTCCTCACAGGCAGCTCCAAACAAGGATGATGTGAATCGACACTGAATGCTCACACTAACAAGTTTATCACAGCTGGAATGAACAGCTCATGTTGCAGCTTTAGATCAGACAGTGGAGGATTATCACAGGCGCTCTGTCAGACTGCATGGTCCTTCAGACAGGTTTCCGACTGGACACGTGGAATGAGCGGCCGTGTGAACATTAGCGGTTCAGGGGGAGATTTCTCACTGGAGTCCCGGTTCCATTCCCAGACCTTTCTCTTTCCTTGTCCTCTTGTCATTTGCACTTTTCATTGTTCCATCAATGGCGGCCGTGTCTTCAGCTGTCTGAGCCTTGAGCTCTACAATTCATTCAAGAAAAATCTCCAGCTGTCTCTCCGCTGTCCAAGTGCAAAATGAATGAATGCAATTAGAAGCAAAAGACAAACAAACGGACGGGCAAGAAACACACCAAACAAAATGGAGAGAGATTGTATCATCTAAAATTACTGAGCTCGATGTTGAGGACGGAATTCTGTGGGTGGCTACTTAAATGTTGAGGTGGTTTTACTCGAGTTTCCGTTAATCTCTATTGGAACACGGATGACCAACGACAGAAAGGTCAGAGTGGGAGAGGTGGAGAATTGAAATGACAAGTGGCAGGAAGCTCGAAGTCAGGATTGTGGATTGACAGAGATTTCTCAAAGCGGTCACACAGACTGTTATTTGGCCTGTTCAAGTAGATGAGACCAAATTGTGGCAGCAGATACAGGAGCTTAAACTGAAAAGCACAAGTGTCTCACTGGTTCACTTGGAAGGAGTGTTTTGGGCACTTGGATAATGAGGAGGGAGGAGGTAAAAAGTCAGGAGTTGCATCTCCTGCACTTGCAAAGAAAGGTGCAGATAGAAAGAGAAGGATATTGGCGGTGGAGCAGCGGTCGCGGAGGGGATTGTCCCTTCAGTCTGGTGAATGGGGAGAGCAGGGGAGGGTGTTTTTCAAGATGTCATAAATGGTCCCTGGAATACGGAGACTGACGGGCTCCAAGGTGAGAACAAGCGGCACCAAATCAGTTCAGCTCGACTTACACAGGACACAACACTGTCAGTAACGGAAAGATCTTTTGGGATAAGAGCAAGAGTTTTGCAACATTGTTCACTTTTATTTCCATTTCCCACCTTAGCCGCTTTTCCTACAAATGTTGGCAGCGGTTGGATTTCCACCCGCATCCTCGAAGAGACTGAAACCTAAACCCATCTCCTCAGACCGCTCGGCCTCGCTATCCTAAAGGTTCATTGTTTCTGATACTGATGACTGGTGATTGGCATCTTGCTGTTTATCAGCTGAGTCCAGGATTTCACATTGAGAGAGAAGGAAATGATCCAATCACAGAGCTGGAACGCTGCTTCTAGTTTTCTCCCCACAGATGCTGTTTAATTCTGAGCATTTCCAGCATTTCCTGTGTTTATTATTTATGATGATCAACATTTGAAGTAATTTGCTTTGTGATTAGTGAACCTTCTGAGCTGGGTTCAGGGGACTCGGTTTCCAAAATATTTTAAAAGTTATTTGACGGGACGTGGGTGTCGCTGAATCCGTCAACAATTATTGTCCAAAATTAATTTCACTTGAGAATTTGGCGGTGACGTGATTCTTGAACCGCTGCAGGTCCATGTGGTGTATGTACACATGGTGCTGTTAGGGAGGGAGTTCCGGGATTGTGAGCCAGCCACAGAAAGGGTGATATATTTCCCAGGATGGTGTGTGTCTCGGAGTGGAACTTGCAGGTGGCCGCTGTTTCTCTGTATCTGCTCCCCTTGTGTTTCCAGGTGAGAGATCCCGCGGGTTTGGATGGAACGTCGCGGAGGAAAAGTCAATGTCAGGAGTGGGATTCGAACCCACGCCTTCAGAAAAGTCTGCGACCTGATCACTCGGCCACACTGGGAAAAACATGGGTAACAGCAAATTCCTGCGGATGCTGGAATCTGAAACGAAAGAGAAAATTCTGGAAAATCTCAGCAAGTCGAGCAGCATCTGTAGGGAGAGAAAAGAGCTAACGTTTCGAGTCCAATGACTCGGCTTTGACAAAGGGTCATTAGACTCGAAACGTTAGGTCTTTCCCCTCCCTACAGATGCTGCCGGACCTACTGAGATTTTCCAGCATTTTCTCTTCCGGCCACGCTGACACACTGATGTGATCAACCGGTGAAGTGGGGATTGGGCCAAGGGTCGGAGCCGACTCGATGAGCCTCCTCTTGCACTGGAGGGGCTCTGTGATAACTTAAACATGTTGAAAGCGGCAGCATCCGGACACAAGGACAAGGTAAGGTCTCAGCCCAGAGTAAGTGTCCTATGTGATGACACACAGAACATCAGAATTAAATTGGTGAAATACATTTATGGTGGACTGGTGCCATCTGGTGGCTGAACGGGAGCAGTGCGACACGCATACATTCATTCAGGAGCATTTTAAATTGGAGGGAAATAAGCTACGAAGAGCAGGATTTTTTCAAGGAACACTTCATAAACTAATGTGAAGTACTAACATGACTGAGATTTTGCCAGTGAGCGATGGTGGTATAGTGGTGAGCATAGCTGCCTTCCAAGCAATTGACCCGGGTTCGATTCCCGGCCATCGCAGTTGTAATTTGGAAGTGAACTTTTCCGCGACTTCGTGAGTTTCAAACCGAGAAAGAAAAACAGTTTCTAACTCAGAATTTACGCGCAATTAGGGAGGGGAGTGAAATAAGTAACTTTCTGATCATTTTTAATATGGTTTCAATATGGACAGTGTTCCACTATTCACCCACAAGCAGTCAAACAACAGCTAAAAGCCGCAGCTTTTTCACTTCATCCTCAAGTTTGTCAAATAGCAGGAGATTCAAAGTCGTCCTCTTAATGCAGAATGACAGTGAGTTCAGTAAGAAATGTTTACAAACAACAACAATTTCTTTCTGCTCAATGTACACAGTTATAGTGATCTGTATTAAACAGCAGGAGCGGGAACCGCAGTCCGCAGTCTTCACCTTCACGGTGACTCTGAATTTCAGTTTGGGGGTTTCAGAGAGAGCGGATGTTATTGCGGAAACTGAAGTCACTTTTCCTGTGAATGGAGCCGGATAAAGAGCCCTGGCCAGCCTGAGAGTCCCCGAGCCTCCATGAATCTTCACAGCTCACAGAGTGAAGGGCTTTTCCACTTTGAAAATGACCATGTCCGGCAGCTGGAGCTTTCCCTTGTATTTTCTGGGATCTGGGAAACAGCGGATCACAAAAAACAGAAATGAAATATAAATAATCGCAGTATTTTTTCACGTGGGCTAAACATCAGCTCAAATGTTACAGCCGGTGGCCGCGTGGCCTAATGGATAAGACGTCTGACTTCGGTAATTCAATTAATGATATCAGGCGATTGCAGGTTCGAGTCCTGCCGTGGCCTTTGTATACAGAAATCCGGTGGAACTTTTGCTGACAATGCAGTTTTCCCTCCTCTCTCTCATCTTAGTCTTTCGTTTACCCCCGAATGAATCCACAATATCTGATTGATTTCGATGAAGATTTGAATAAAATATTATGGATCAATCGGTTCAATACAATTCTGTGGAGGGAATTATAATGTCCTCAGGAAGATGGTTACAGTCATAGATGTTTCAGCATGGAAACAGGCCCTTCGGCCCAGCTTGACCATGCCGCCCAATTTGTATCACGAAGCTAGTCCCACTTGCCCGCATTTAGCCCACATCCATGTATATCCACCGGGGGGGGGGGGGGGGGGGGGGGCGGGGCTTGACAGGATAAATGCTGAGAAGCTGGTTCACCATGTGGGAGAGTCTAGGACCAGAAGGAATAATCTCAGAGGAGGTGGCCGCCCATTTCAACCAGAAATGATGAGTAGTTTCTTCTCTCGGAGTATAGAGCATCTGTAGCAATGTTTGTATGAACCGAATGTAGAGGGTGGGTCAGTTAATTTGTTGAAGGCTGCCACAGACAGATTTTTTAAAAATTTAGAGTACCCAAACATTGTTTCCAACTAAGGGGCAATTTTGCAACCAATCCACCGACTCTGCACATCTTTTGGTGTGGGAGCGCACCCAAACACAGGGAGAATGTGCAATCTCGACGCAGATAGTGACCCAGAGCCGGTATCGAACATGGGCCTTCGGTGCCGTGAGGCACCTGCATAACCTACTGAACCACCGTGCTGCCCTTGAGACAGATTTTTAATCAGTAAAGGAAAGCAAGGATTATGGGGATAAGGCGGGAAACTGGGTTTGAGGATTATATCAGAACAGACATAACCTCTTTGAATGGTGGAGCAGACACGATGGGCCGAATGGCCTACTTCTGCTCCTCCGTCTTACAGTGTAATGAGATCTTCTGATGGACTTGTTTTCACGGCTGGGCGGCCGGTTCTGGAAAGACAAAATCTGCCAGCAGTGCCCCAGATGAAGCTGGCGTCTGTTTTGGAGCTTCTGAAACCGCATGTTTTCATGGTGCCAAACTCCTGCCCAAAACTGGTGTCGTGAATTAAATCGATTATCAGACAGAGGATTAGGAATATCGGTATAGAGAATGGTGCAAGAAGATTCAATCCTCAGTGCATTCCAGACCCGAAACACTCGTTGTGCAAAAGTGCTTCTTTTTCAAACATCACAGCTGCTTCCTTTGCAAATCAACGGAAATCTGTGCCCTCTCATTCTTGCTCTTTTTTCTCGGGGGAACAGTTTCTCTCTAGTTACTCCGCCTAGCCCCCTCATGATTTTGAACATCTCCATCATATCTCCTCTCAGCCTTATCCTCTCCAAGGAGAACGTTCCCAACATCTCCAATCTAGCCTCCTAAATGGAATCAATCCTGTAAACCTCTTCTGCACGCTGCCCAATACGTCCACAGCCTTCCAATATTGTGGCTCCCAGAGCTGTACAAAATATTCCATCTGATGTCTAACTGGTGCCTTGTACAGATTCAGCATAACCTCCTTCCTCTTGTTCTCTTTTCCATTCGTAAATAAGCCCAGAATAAGATCTGCTTTATTACCTGCTCTCTCCACCTGTCCACCTTCAATGATCTATCCACATATACACCCAGCTCTGTCTGCTCCTACATCCCATAAATAGTTGAGGGGCAGCACGGTAGCATAGTGGTTAGCACTATGGCTTCACAGCGCCGGGTCTCAGGTTCGATACCCGCTTCGGGTTCTCTGTCGGTTTCGGCCGGGTGCTCCGGTTTCCTCCCACGCTCCAAAGATGTGCAGGTTAGGTGGATTGGCCATGCTAAATTGCCCTTAGGTTAGATGGGGTAGCTGGGATGCGGGGATAGGGTGGAGGTGTTGGCTTCATGGGGGTTCTCTTTGAAGAGCCGGTGCAGATTCTATGGTCCGAATGGCCACCTTCTGCACTGTAAAATCTGTGATTCTACACTTCCCTACCAAAATGCATCATCTCACACGTCTCCAGATTGAAAATCATCTTTCGTCGTTTGAAGTACTCGACTGTCCGCGTCTCAGTTTTCAAAATTTCCAAGTTTGTACCATCCCTAAACTTTGAAACTGTTCCCTGTACACCATGATCTAGCACATTGTTATACATCAGGGAAAGCAAATATTCCAGTAGGAACCCATGTGAAACACTCAAACCTTCTTCCAGTCCGAAAAGTCTCGATTGACCATTACATTCTGTTTCTGATTATTCAACCACATTTATATCCATATTGCTGCTGTCCCTTTTATTCCAGGAGCTACACATTTCGCTAATTCTGTGCAGTTTTGGTTTCCTTATTTAGGGAAAGATGTAAATACGTTGGAAACGGTTCAGAGAAGGTTTCCTCGATTGGTGCCAGGAATGAGCCTTTTGTCAGTTGTAGGGAAATTACTGGAGAGAATCCTTCGAGACAGAATCTACTCCCATTTGGAAGCAAATGGACGTATTAGTGAGAGGCAGGATGGTTTTGTGTCTCACTAACTTGATCGAGTTTTTCGAAGAGGTCACAAAGATGATTGATGCAGGTAGAGCAGTGGATGTTGTCTATATGGACTTCAGTAAGGCCTTGTCAAAGGTCCCTCATGGTAGGTTGGTACAAAAGGTGAAGTCACACGGGATCAGTGGTGAGCTGGCAAGATGGATACAGAACTGGCTAGGTCATCGAAGGCAGAGAGTAGCAATGGAAGGGTGCTTTTCTAATTGGAGAGCTGGGACTAGTGGCGTTCCGCAGTGATCAGTGCTGGCAGCTTTGCTGTTCGTAGTGTATACAAATGATTTGGAGGAAAATGTAACAGGTCTGATAAGTAAGATTGCAGATGACACAAAAGGTTCGTGGAATTGCGGATAGCGATGAGATCTGTCAGAGGATACAGCAGGATTTAGATCTTTTAGAGGCTTGGGCGGAGAGATGGCAAATGGAGTTTAATCTGGACAAATGCGAGGTAATGCATTTTGGGAGGTCTAATGCAGGTAGGGAATACACAGTGAATGGTAGAACCCTCAAGAGTATTGAAAGTCAGAGAGATCTATGTCTACAGATCCACAGGTCACTGAAAGGGGCAACATAGGTGGAGAAGGTAATCAAGACGGCATACGGCATGCTTGCCTTCATTGGCCGGGGCATTGAGGACAAGAATTGGCAAGTCATGTTGCAGCTGTATAGAACCTTAGTTGGGCCACACTTGGAGAATAGTGTTCAACTCTGGTCGCCACACTACCAGAAGGATGTGGAGGGTTTAGAGAGGGTGCAGAAGAGATTTTACCAGGATGCTACCTGTTATGGAGGGCATTAGCTATGAGGAGCGGTTGAATAAACTCGGTTTGTTCTCACTGGAACGACGGAAGTCTTGGAATTCACTATCATTCATCATTAAGCGCAACACCTCCATACTCCCAGAACGCCTTGATCCACTGCAATTCGCATACCGCTGCAACCGGTCCACATCAGACGCCATTTCCTGGCCCGACACTCATCCCTATAGCATCTCGAAAACAAAGACCCCTAAATCAGACTCCTATTTATTGACTACAGCTCCGCCTTCAACACCATAGTCCCAGCCAAGCTCATATCAAAGCTCCAAAACCTAGGACTTGACTCCCCACTCTGCAACTGGATCCTCGATTTTCTGATCAACACAACACAATCAGTAAGAATGAACAACAACACCTCCTCCACAATAGTGCTCAACACCGCCGCCCCGCAAGGCTGCGTACTTAGCCCCACTACTCTGCACCCTGTTCACACACGAATGCGTGGCAATACTTGGTTCCAACTCCATCTACAAGTTTGCTGATGATACGACCATAGTGGGCCGGATCTCGAATAACGCCGAGTCAGAATACAGGTGGGAGACAGAGAACCTAGTGGAGTGGTGTAGCGACAACAATCTCTCCCTCAATGCCAGCAAAACTAAAGAGCTGGCCATTGACTTCAGGAAGCAAAGCACTGTACACACCCCTGTCAGCATCAACGGGGTCGAGGTGGAGATGGTTAGCAGTTTCAATTTCCAAGGGGTGCACATCTCCAAAAATCTGTCCTGGTGCAGCCACGTCGACGCTACCAGCAAGAAAGCACAACAGCGCCTATACTTCCTCAGGAAACTAAGGAAATTCGGCATGTCCACATTAACCTCACCAACTTTTACAGATGCACCTTAGAAAGCATGCTATCGGGCTGCATCACAGCCTGGTATGGCAACTGCTTGGCCCAGGACCGCAAGAAACTTCAGAGAGTCGTGAGCACTGCCCAGTCCATCACACGAACCTGCCTCCCATCCATTGACTGCATCTACACAACCCGCTGCCTGGGGAAAACGGGCAGCATAATCAAAGATCCCTCCCACCCAGCTTCTTCCATCCAGCAGCAGGTACAGAAGTCTGAGAACACGCACGAACAGACTCAAAAACAGCTTCTTCCCCACTGTCACTAGACTCCTAAATGACCCTCTTATGGACTGACCTCATTAACACTACACCCTGTATGCTTCATCCGATGCCAGTGCTTATGTAGTTACATTGTATATGTTGTGTTGCCCTATTATGTATTTTCTTTTCTTCCCTTTTCTTCCCATGTATTTAATGATATGTTGAGCTGCTCGCTGAAAAATACTTTTCACTGTACCTCGGTACACATGACAATAAACAAATCCAATCCAATCCAATCCAGTCAGTGGTGTTGTGTGGAAAGTAGGATTCAGTCTGTGGAGCTCCGTGTCCCATACTCTATATGTTCAGAGTGACCATTGCACAGTCCTTGTGGAGACAAGGCACCATCTTCACATTGAGGATTCGCTCCATCGGGTTCTTTGACACTACCACCCTGCTAAACGCGATCAATTTTGAAATATAATTCATGTATATTTCAGTCTCTGACACTGTATGACAGAGTCAGATTCATTCCATATTTGTAATATTCCGGTAATTCATCGGATTGTTGCATATCTTCTGTAACACTCTGTCTTTGGGATTCAGTTAAATCGCTTTGCGAGAGTCTCTGGGACTGTATGAGAGTCTGTCATTCATTCAGTATCCTTCATTCTCTGAAAATCTGTGTGAAAGTCGAAGGAAATCTGTAATGATCAATCTCTGATATTGTTATTGAGTGGATAAAATCATTATGTTGTTTGTCAGTTTCCGTTAACACGTCTGCATATCAGAATCATTACAAAACTTTCAGTGGCATTGCGCTTGCGTGTCCGTTGGGGGAGGGGCATATAGGCATTTGGGTGGTGAATGAATCTTTACCTCTCAGTCTCTGATGTGCACAGTACGAAGTCTGACAACACTAGGTTAAAGTCCAACAGGTGTGTTTCAAACACTAGCTTTCGGAGCACTGCTCCTTCCTCAGGTCCTGTTTTATTCTGTTCGCAGAGGAGGCCAACAAAACAAAAATACCCCAATTTACCCAATGATCCCAGTACGAAAAGCAAGGGACAAAAATTGTTTCTTTTCATTTTATTTGAACAACGAAACCAAATTGAACAGGAATAAAGAAGCGCATTGAGCTGATACAATAAGCTTCGGGAGATAATGAGAAGCTGGTTTGATTGAGTCCTGGTTGTCGGTTGGATCGTTGGTCGAGCGGTATTGATTCCCGCTGACAAAACATCCATTTGCGATGAAATGCGAGAACTCCCGCGTTCAAATCCCGGACGAGCCCTGTTTTTTTAATCAAGACGATGGATATGGTGTCATTGACTTCAATCGGGGGCAGGTTTGAGCTCCAGAGAATATATCAGTGCAGAACATGTGATGAAACGAACACGACATTTCAAGACCGTTTCACCATGGTGTAGGACTCTGAATTTTTCCTCATATATCAAGTAAAACTAACGACCGCTTGTGCATCCAGGTAGTTGGCTGAATGTAATGGTTGTATGTAACCCCGATAAACCTTTGATTTATTTGCTGAACAAGAATCTTTCAATCTCCGCCTTAAAAATAATCAATGTCCCGCTTCCGCCGCATTCAGAGGCAGAGTTCCAGAGTCGCACAACTCGCTGAGAGGGAGAAATTTCCCCATCTACGTCCGAAAAGGGCGACATCCTTGTTTTTAACTGCCCAGTAGTTCTGCTCTTACCCACAAGCAGAGACATCCTTTCCAAGTCCACCTTGTCAAGACCATTCAAAATCTGATGTTCTTCAATCAAAACAACTGTCACTCTTCACCTCTCCTTTCCTCAATAGAAAACCCGCTCATTCCTGGGACCAATCGAGGAAATCTCCAAATTCACTTTCGGCTAGGTTTATCACCAAACCTGCCTCCTGAAGTCGATCGAAGAACTCCATACGATGCTTTAAATGTTCTTTCCATGTCTGGAAGTTGGAAGTAAAAGCAGATTGTACCACTTTCTCAATGCAATCCCTCAATGGTGGGATAGGATAAGAGTCCATTCTTGTAACTGCATTCACCTTTCTGTAGACCACACGCAACCATTGGGTACCGTCTGGTTTAGGTACCATCACTATGGGTGAGCTCCATTGGCTGCAATCCACTTCAATTATGCCATTCTTCAGCATACCCTCAATCTCTCTGTTAACCTGTGCCAATTTTAAAGGATTAAGTCTATATGGATGTTGTTTGATAGGGACAGCATTTCCCACATCTACATCATGTATAGCCATTTTCGTACTTCCCAATTTATCCCTACAAACGTGCCCATGTGATATCAATAGCTCTTTCAGGTCAGTTCGTTTTTCCTCTGGCAGGTAACTTCACAATTCATCCCAATTTTTAAGAACATCCTCATTTTCCAATTTAATTTGAGGTATGTCAAATTCACAGTCATCTGAATTTGGTTCATCACTTTGAGTTAGAATCATTAAAATCTCCTTTGTCTCTCCTTCCCTTTCAAAGTACCTTTTAAGCATATTCACATGACACACTCGCTGAGTCTTCCTCCTATTTCGTGTTTTTACCACATAATTCACCTCACTTAATTTCCTTTCAATCTGATACGGTCCACAAAACCTAGCTTTTAAAGGCTCCCCTACCACTGGTAACAACACTAAAACTTTATCCCCACTGGCAAAACTACGAACTTTGGTTTCTTGTCTACTACCCGTTTCATCGCATTTTGTGCAACTTTCAAATGTTGTCTAGCCAATTCACCTGCTCTATTTAATCGTTCCCTAAAATTTGACACGTAATCCAATAGTGTAATTTCCGATTTCTCACCCACCAATTTTTCGTTTTGCAATTTAAGTTGTCCTCTTACCTCATGACCAAAAATTAGTTCAAAAGGACTAAATTTGGTAGACTCATTAGGTGCATCCCTAATTGCAAATAATACGAGTGGGATTCAGGCACTAGCTCATATTCACTCAAGGTGGGTTTCTTCACCTCCTCATACGTTGCAGAAACCTCCTCCGGAAGTGATGCAAACACTTCACTAACTCTACCGACCAGCTTTGTTTGAATCAGTAACACGCACATGTCCTGCGGCCATTTCATTTGTTTAATTACCTTCTCAAATGAAATGAAAAAGGCTTCCACTTCCTTCTCGTCAACCCTTGGACATATTTAAATAGATTCCCACCAAGCCTTCGACTATGACGCTCTTTCTCACTATCCTCATCGCTATCACCCAACTGTACGTTTCCCTTTACATCTGCCAATTTTAATTGATTGTCATGTTTCAAGGCCATTTTCTGAAGTTCAAACTCCCTCTCTTCATCTTTTTCACTGATCTGCATCTCCCTTTCTTTTTCGTTTTATTCCGCTAGGGCTATTCTTGCTTTTCTCCTTTCTTCTCTCTCCTTTTCATTTTCCTCTCTCTCTCTTTCTCTTTCGACTCTCTCACTCTCGTATTCAAGCCGCTTTAATTCTTTCTCATGTTCCATTTGTTTAATTTGCAACTGAATTTTTGTCATTTGCAATGAGCCAAACTCTATCTCAGGCAACTTTTAATGCTTAACCACCGCCATAATTATCTCATCTTTTCGCATTTGTCAGGTAATGTTAACTGCAATGTTCTTGCAAAATCCAACAGTCTGCTTTTCGTTTCTGTCCGTAAAGTACTACGTGTGACATTCTCCACCCCCAAAAACTTCTGAGCCTCTGAAAGAGACATTGTTCGCAACACTCTCCCCACTTAAACTAAAATACCACACCGGAAAAGCAACAATCGTTCACTGTGTTTAAGTTCACAAAAGCCAATCCAATAGATAGACTATTATCGCGGACGGGCCCCCAATTGTTATGGGCGAGGCGTTTTCCGAACCCCAAAATGTATCATGGAGTTCAACCAATCTCTCCCTTTAATGGATTTGTTGCTTTTCCTAGCACATGGCTTTTTCCCTAGGTGTGGGATTACAATTATGGACACGTGGGTTTTTAAACACAAAACACCGTTTATTCCATGAACTCAACTTAACATCTTAAATAAACATTCGATCTCTTAACACCCCTTACTTAAAAGATAACTCAGAAAATATTGCAACAGTAACTAAATACTTAAAATGTTCCTTCAAACTTCCAAGCGACTTAATGCCTTTGAACAGAATCACATCAGGTTAACGGGTTTACAATTATGAATTTAAATCACCCAAATGATCCAGAGATGGTATTTTATGTCAGAGATCCAGTTCCCGTCAAACACAGACACTCCCAAGCTCTTTTCAAACTTGCAGCTCCCTGGAAACACACACACACAAGCTTGAATGCAATAACTTCCCGGAGTGATTCCAGGCTGGTTTTAGAATATATTCTCTCGACCAAGTTACTAATGAATGACATAGTGAACACCGCTGCGATGGCCGAGTGCTTAAGGCGTTGGACTTGAAATCTAGTGGGGTTACCCCGCGCAGGTTCGAATCCTGCTCACAGCGATTGAGTTTCGAAACGTTTGTTCGACTCCCCGCACAAGCTGCTGAATCGGAATGTTTGTAAATGAACGGTTTGAACCTATATCGAGTTCAGTCAGATATTTAACATTTTTTGGGGGAAACTGAGCGAAATATAAAGAAACTCGCACTGAAATCAACAAAGGGGTGTTAAGGGGCAGGACGGTAGCCTTGTGGATAGCACAATTGTTTCACAGCTCCAGGGTCCCAGGTTCGATTCCAGCTTGGGTCACTGTCTGTGCGGAGTCTGCACATCCTCCCCGTGTGTGCGTGGGTTTCCTCCGGGTGCTCCGGTTTCCTCCCACAGTCCAAAGATGTGCAGGTTAGGTGGATTGGCCATGATAAATTGCCCTTCGTGTCCAAATTTGCCCTTAGTGTTGGGTGGGGTTACTGGGTTATT
Organism: Scyliorhinus torazame; assembly: GCF_047496885.1. NCBI lineage: Eukaryota > Metazoa > Chordata > Chondrichthyes > Carcharhiniformes > Scyliorhinidae > Scyliorhinus > Scyliorhinus torazame. The sequence goes on from NC_092730.1 coordinate 49,052,332, forward strand.
GGGATAGGGTGGCGGTGTTGACTTTGGGTAGGGTGCTCTTTCCAAGAGCCGGTGCAGACTCGATGGGCCGAATGGCCTCCTTCTGCACTGTAAATTCTACGAATCAATAAATAATAACGTTTCCTGCAACGTTTGGAAGGAGAAGCAGGAACGGCAGCGAATGGAAACGTGGTTTGCTTTCATTCAGGTGAACGGCTTTCTGTGTAAAAAGACCGTGCCAGAAATGGAACATATTTGAAAAATATTTTCTTGTTTTCTTTCCTTTGTCTCTCTATCTGTTTCTTTGTTTCTTTTTCTCTCCTTACTCCTTTTTGTGTGCTTCTCCGGGGACTGATTGGATACACAGTGAAACTCAGCCCCATCTCACCCCAACTCTTTTGGACGAATACGTCCTGGTGATGGACGGTCCTGAATCATTGGAAGAATCGACAAACTATTCCATTCTTGTCCTTGTGAGAAGTTCCATTCCTGGTTGTGAGGTGGTTCTGAGATAAAGGCATCGAGAGAGAATGAGGTGACTGCAGTCTGACTCTTACTCTGAAAACCAGTTAGTGCGCCCTTGTAGAAAGTGGATGTGTCTGAGAACAGGAGGAAAGCAGATCATGGGCCTGTGATTGATTTTATTGAGCCGGACCTTGAAAAGTGAAGCAAACTTCTAACTAGTCGGTGCCTGTCTGAGAACTGGTAAGGAATTACGGCTGATATTGAAACGGTTCATCTTTAATTAGTTTCAGCAAATCGATTCTTTCAGAGGTGTTGGTGTATTGTTTTCAGAGTCACTGTCATAGTTTCTTAAAATATGATTTGTGCTTGTTTTTGTTTTGTTCAGTAATTTGGGGAATCTATTTGGAGCGGGTGCAGTTGGTCAATATCTGTGCCCCGTGCTTGGCAGCTCCCCGCGAAGCAGCAGCTCCATTCCTATCGAGATCTGTGGGCACAAACAGGAGGCCCAAACTATGGAGCACTGCTGCCATCTCCTGGTTGAAAGCAAGTTGTGCAACAAGTTGATGATGTATTCGTGATACGTTTCAGTTGGAGCAAAATAACATTAACATGGTTAAATATTATCATTGTAGTAATCACATTTAAATCCCCAGATATCTGATTTCTGACTGAGCGACCCAGCTCATCCCGATCTATCGGAAAATGAAAGATTCCCATTACAGCCATATTGGTTACAAGAATATCCAGTCTCTGGTGACACACGATCACTCGAACGATCACTCGTCTATCCAATCAGTGAGGTTGGCCTCACTGTGAGACAAGATTAGCAGAAGGAAAACTAAATTAATTAGATTCAGATCACACGGTTATACTAGACCTGAAACATGAAAACCCCGCCATCTTACAATTCCCGTTCCAGCCTCCCCGAACCGGGGCCGGGAGGTGGCGACTCGGGGCTTTTCACAGAACCTCGATTGAAGCCTACTTGTGACAATAAGAGATTATTAGTATTATTATTATTGCTCCTCGCCTGCGGTATGGTGATCCTCAGGTTAAATCACCACCAGTCAGATCTTACCCTCAAAGGGCCTATGGTCATCAGGGACTAGAGTGACTTAATTTATTTTAGAACTGGATCAATGTATGACATTTCCAGGATGTGACTTCACTCTAGACTGGCCAAATGACTGACAGCCGGGACATTAACGACCATTGAGGAGTTACCGCTACCTGAGGCTTGGTGGGATTGCTGGTTTTAAAGGTTCATCATGACATCTAGAGATAAAAAGCCGGGAAAGTGGACATGAGTATTATCATGAGATCATTAAAATGTAAAAGGAGGCCATTCTGCCAATGGACTCTGCAACGATATTCTGAAAGAGCCTCTGTGTCCCCACCACATCCCTGTAACACCACCCAACTTTCTGAACACTAAGGGTCAATTTAGCATGGACAGCCCACCTAACCCGCACATATTTGGACTGTGCGAGGAAATCGGAGCATCCGGAGGAAACCCACACAGACACGGAGAGAAAGTGCAAACTCCACACAGTCAGTGACCAAAGGCTGGAATTGAACCCGGATCGCTGGCTCTGTGAGGTAACCACTGTGATAACGTGCCACCGTATGAGGTCATAACACGTCATATATCAGATCAAGCATGATCTCATTGAAATGCGGAGCATATTCGATGGGCTGAATGGCCTGCTTCTGCTCCTACGTCTTATACCCTGATATTGTGTAAATGTGTTCCTGTTCTTGGGTAAAACCCTTGTTAAACCAACACAGACACCGCATGTCGTCTGCATCTGATTATCTGGCGCAGAGAAGGTGATTGTGGAATACATGTCGTACCCATCAAACTCTGCTACTCACCTGACTGAGATTTGTTCTGTATCTGTAAATCACAGGTAGTGTTCGCGAGTGGAGGGAACACTCTGCACCTCAGTCTCTGGGACAGGTTGTGAGAGCAGAATTCCTTCATTATGAGTCAATGTCTGGGACTGTATGTGAGGGTGGGATTCAGTCTCTATTAGACATTGGTACTGAATATCAGTGTGGAAATCTGTCTGTATCTATCAATCACAATTACCGTTTGGGAAAAGTGAGATTAATACACAACAGCAGCACTGCTGTAACAGACAGAGAAAGAGACACAAAAAATCAGAAAGAGACTATCAGGACACACACAATGACACACAGAAAAGGTGCCGAGATGGAGAAACTTTTTTTAGGAAAATGTTGTTTTCTGCTGCACACAGTTTGTAAAATTATATCTTGCTGTGCAACTGAGCTCTCTGTAACCGTGACACTGCCGGTGACAGATCTTTACTGTGTTTGTGCCAAATCATTACTTGTTGTGTAATGTGGTCCCAGTTGTGGAAATAAGATCCATCGGAAGCAGAATCGTTACTGAGACGACATTTTAATTCCATATTCATTAAATTTTGTCACGAAATGTTCGTTTAGACCTCTGGATTCCCAGTCATAACCTTGCGTTCCTGTTACGAAGAAAGTTCATTCAGCATCAATATTTTCAGATAATAACACGGAAGCGCCCAACGTGGGGCTCGAACCCACGACCCTGGGATTAAGAGTCCCATACTCTACCGACTGAGCTAGCCGGGCTGCTGGTGCACAATTTATTAAGCGTCTTCTTGAAGAGAGCTGATGCGGTTAAGTCCTTCTGCCATACTTCCCACTCCTGACACCATGGAGAAATGCTCGTCTCTCAATGACTGGCGACCAATGACATGTAATAAAAAATAACTGACTTAATAATTGAGCAGGTCCTCCTGGCTTGTGCTCTGACTGCGATCCGGGGAACTGCCGGAATCCCGACACGTGACCATTTTAGTTGCGTCATCAGGTCATCAGGCGACCGTTCGGCCTGCACAGGTCTCCTTCTGTGCTGTAATTTCTAGATTTCATCATTTAAATTTTCCTCCAGACTGTAAAGTGTGGTCCTGTTCCATTTGAATTTCTAATATATTTCCCATGTAACTGATGTTGTTCCACAATCTATTTAATCGGTGGAATTGTGCGTTTAGGGAGCTGAGGTTTTCGAGTCTCTCAAGGCCTCTCTCCAAATCCAATGGTCATTTTCCACGAAGATTCAACCCCTCCTCACATAAACACCGGGGCCCCGTTGATCGTTTGAATGCAATAACTTCCTGGAGTGATTCCAGGCTGGTTTTAGAATGTATTCTATCGAACAAATTACTAATGAATGACACCCTGGGCACAGCTGCGATGGCCGAGTGGTTAAGGCGTCGGGCTTGAAATCCAATGGCGTTTCCCCGCGCAGGTTCTAGTCCTGCTCGCACCGACTGCGATTCGAAGTGTTTACTGAACTCCCCGCGCAAGCCACTGACTCGAGAATGAATCGGAATGTTTGTAAATGAACCTATATCGAGCTCAGTCAGATATTTAATGTTTTTTGGGGAAACTGAACGAAATATAAAGAAGCTCGCACTCAAAACAACAATCAATATATAATAACGTTTCCTGCAACGTTTGGAAGGAGAAGCAGCAACGGCAGCGAATGGAAACGTGGTTTGGTTTCATTCAGGTGACCGGTTTTCTGGGTAAAAAGATCGTGGTAGAAATGGAACATATTTTATCTCTCTATCTGTTTCTTTGTTTCTTTCTCTCTCCCTCACTCACTGTTTTTGTGCTTCTCCGGGGACTGATTGGATACACAGTGAAACTCAGCCCTATTTCATCCCAACTCTTTTGGACGAATACGTCCTGGTGATGGACGGTCCTGAATCAGTGGAAGAATCGACAAACTATTCCATTCTTGGCTCTGTGAGAAGTTCCACCCCTGGTTGTGAGGTGGCTCTGGGATAAAGGGATCGAGAGAGAACGAGGTGACTGCAGTCTGGCTCTTACTCTGAAAACCAGCTTTGTACAGCGCCCTTGTAGAAAGTGGATGTGTCTGAGAACAGGAGGAAAGCAGATCATGGGCCTGTGATTGATTTTATTGAGCCGGACCTTGAAAAGTGAAGCAAACTTCTAACCAGTCGGTGCCTGTCTGAGAACTGGTAAGGAATTACGGCTGATATTGAAACGGTTTATCTTTAATTAGTTACAGCAAATCGATTCTTTCAGAGGTGTTGGTGTGTTGTTTTCAGAGTCACTGTCATAGTTTCTTAAAATATGATTTGTGCTTGTTTTTGTTTTGTTCAGTAATTTGGGGAATCTATTTGGAGCGGGTGCAGTTGGTCAATATCTGTGCCTCTTGCTTGGCAGCTCCCCGGGAAGCAGCAGCTCCATTCCTATCCAGATCTGTGGGCACAAACAGGAGATCCAAACTATTGCGCACTGCTGCCATCTCCTGGCTGAAAGCAAGTTGTGCAACAAGGTAACGATGTATTCGTGACACGTTTCAATTGGAGCAAAATAACATTAACATGGTTAAATATTATCATTGTAGTAATCACATTTAAATCCCCAGATATCTGATTTTTGACTGAGCGATCAGTTCATCCCGATTTATCGGAAAATGAAGGATTCCCATTACAGCCATATTGGTTACAAGAATATCCAATCTCTGATTTAATACATTCTCTCGCTTCATTGTTTGTGTATTCGTTCTATATATGGAGGCAATGTTTGAAGAACTCAGTAACAGGTTGATCAATGTACCCGGAGAGGTGAAACTGCCGCCACGAACTTCCTTCTATAAAGGTGATTCCAGTCACTCCCCACTTTCCCATCAGAACAACGTCACAGAAGAAATCACACCAGCTTCACAGAACAACCATTCAGCACGAAAGTAAATTATCTGAACTATGCTAACCAGAATCAGTGTGCTCAAACATGTGTTCTTGTTGAAAGAAAAAATGAGGAAGTGAATAGTGTGGCTACCGCAGGGCAGTAATGTTATAGCTCCTGGTTTAAGGAGCAGAGTGCCGCAGCGGAAGCGTGTTGGGTCATTAGCCCGAGGTCGAGGAATCGAGGCTATTCTCTGCTATTTACATCCTCCCTGACACGAAAAGTAAACATAACGCACGTTCCTGTTTGCTTTGCAGCAAATACCTATCAGAAAATTTCTTGCAGTCTCATCCCGACATTAAACCCAGGATAAAGCAGACAGCATGACACATTACAACATTGTAAAGCTCACACAGAGGGAACCACAGAGAAAATGCTTTAAAGTCTCAGCAGGTCTGACCAGATCTGTAGGGAGAGAAAAGAGTTAACGTTTCGAGTCCAGATGACACTTTGTCAAAGCTGGACCGGATACGATATCCAGTAGTACCCCACAAAGGGGCAATATAGGTATATAACGATATCCAGTAATACCTCACAGGGGGCACATAAGGAAATAAAGCTTTATCGAGCAACAAATCACAAGAGAAACTAAGTTCCCATCTTCCCCTCTCGGACGGATGTGAACAATCGAACCTGCCGGACTATTTACAAGAGAAGACGAATTTTACCCGGAGTCCTGGGATCAATATTAATTCCTCAACCAAAGTCACTGAAGCAGATTATCGAGTCATTAACTGCGCTTTTGCCTGTGTGGTCTCGCTGTGCGTATCTGAGCAGGAATCTCATGTCCTGAGACCAACGCTTTTCCATTGAAAGGAAGGTATTGGACAATCGTGAGGTTGAAAATCTCCTTGGAGAAATTTAACCTCGTGGGGGAAAGGTCAATATCAGGAGTGGGATTCGTATCCACGCTTCCATAAGAGACTGCGACCTGAACTTCAGCGCCTTTGACCGCTCGGTCACCCTGATGCGTTGTCGCCGAAACTAAGATCCGTGCACAAATCGACTCAAATTCTATGTTCATCATCATTTCATTTCAAACAAGATATGCTTATCCTACTTTTGAACACCAGCCATAATCCTGTATCTGAGTGCCATCCTTGTCCAAGCCGCTGGGGGTTAAGGAGCTCCTCATTGCTGCACTGATCAGTTTGCTCCAATCAACCAGGACCGAATTCCCGCTCTACCTGTTCCTCACTCGAAGATATTGAGAGCCTAAGTCCTGAGCGACGTGAAGTATCCAATTGGAGAGTTGCATTCCGGCGAATGGAATCTCTCTCCACAGCTGCTTCCGGTGCTGTTTTCACCGACAAGTAGCCGAAGAATGCCTCCTGTGTCCAAACAGGAGAACGTTCGTCCAGGAGAGGCGCCAGAAGAGTGTTCTGGGAGAAGTCAACTTAGTCACCTCGACTATACTGTGGGTAGCTGAAGAACAGGTGTCAAAGAGCGGATCAGACTGTAAGCTAAACGTTGATACTGATAAAGAAAAAGGTAGATGTGCTGCTGACAAACAGCGACTTGTTTGCGTTTGGTGTGAGTGAGAATATTAATAGCAGAGAATGGTTTCGATCCATCGACTTCTGTGTTAGGGGTCCAGCATACGTCCGCTGCGCCACTTTGCTCGTAGTTGATTTGCTCTGGGGTCGGACTTGAAGCAAAGCTTGAAGAAATCAGTAAGAGCGTGATCAATGTTCCCAGAGAGGTGAAACTGCCGTCCCGAACTTCATTCTATGAAGGTGATTCCAGTCATTCCCCACTTTCTCATCAGAACAACGTCACATAATAAATCACATCCCCTTCACAGAACAACCATTCAGCACGAAAGTAAATTATCTGAAATTTGCTGACCAGAATCAGTGAGCTCAAACGTTTGTTCTTGTTGAAACAAAAAAATGAGGAAGTGAATAGTTGTGTGGCTACCGCAGGGCAGTAATGTTGTAGCTCCTGGTTTAAGGAGCAGAGTGCCGCAGCGGAAGCGTGCTGGGCCATTAGCCCGACGTCAGGGAATCCTGGCTATTCTCTGCTATTTACATTCTCCCTGACACGAAAAGAAAACATAACTCACGTTCCTGTTTGTTTTGCAGCAAATACCTTTCAGAATCCTTCTTGCAGTCTCGTCCCAGGAATGAAGGAGACAGCATGACACAGTACAACGTTGCAAAGCTCACACAGAGGGAAGCACAGATAAAATGCTTTAAAGTCTCTGCTCAATTGATCCTCAAGATAAACACTTCCAAATTCCACCAATTCCATTGGGAAATGCATGAATATCGATTGTTTAAATTTTACATACATCTAACACCTCTCCGTCCACCCGGTCACATTCTATCACCGACAGTTCATGTGAATCTCCCCCGCTCTGTTGCGGTTCTGTGTCGTGGCCAGTAGATGTCAACACACTGTGGTAGAGAGAGGTTCACAGATTCGAGTGAGACACAACTGATAAAAATTGTTTTTATTATATTAAAGTTGGGACGGCGGGATCTCGAAGAAGATAATATGTGGTGATGGTCTATTCTTATATTTTGGTTGTGTTGAAGCCGTCAACATGTTGTATGTGGGAGTGAGGTGCATTCTCTCTGCACTTCTCTGGTCCCGTTTGTAAATGGGGGATTCCTGTTACTCTCAGGTAATGTGTGAGAGTGTAAGAGACATTCTGAACCTGTCAGTCTTCGTCACTATATGTGCCTGTGGATACGTTGTCAGTGGAACCGCACCGTGACACCAGTTCTTCAGCGACCCACAGTACAGTTGAGGTTACCGGGATGACGTTTCCCATAATTCTCTTCAGCCACCTCTCCAGGATGAACCTCCTCCTGTTTGTAGACTGGAGGGGTTCTTTGGCTACTTGCCTGTAATAAGATCGCATATAAAAATTCCATTGAAGTAAATGAGTTGTATCATGTGGTTAAGGAGACGCACAATAACCCATTGTACTCTGCACACGTGGGTTCAAATCCCATCCTCGTCTGTCATGTGTCTGTTGTGTCTCTGGTCCACTTCATGAGCATGAAGTACAAATGCTGTGATTTTTTGCTTTGGTTCACGGGCTTGGCGGGTGGTGAATTCGGCGAACACTGTCTGTGTTGAAACCACATTATAAAAAGGTGAGAAAGTTACTTATTTCACTCCCTGACTTAATTGCGCATACATTCTGAGTTGGAAACTGTTTCTTCGTCTCAGTTTGAAACTCACAAAGTCGCGCAAAAGGTAAGTTCATAAAATAAAGAAGCAGACTTCAGCCATTAGACCCATCGAGTCTGCCCAGCCATTCTATCGTGGCTGATATCTTCCCCATCTGCGACCTACAATGTTACAGATGAAGAGGTCGATTGCGATATCAGCAGGAACACCTTCTCCCTAGAACGCATGATCTCGGAGCGGGAGTAGGCAATTTAGCCTCCTGAGCCTAACACCTTCCATGTGATGTTGGTTGATCCCATCCTGGCCTCAACTCCACCGTCTTCCCGTTCTCCGTATCCCTTCAACTCCTTACCAATAAAACTCTCTCTACCACCTCCTTAAATTTACTCACTCTCCCTGCATCCAACGCAATCTGGGGTACCGAATTCCACAGAATCATAAACCCTTTGGAATAAGTAGTTTTCCCTCAAATCTTTTTTCACATTGCAATCTCTTATTCTAAGATCATGACCTCCTCTTTTAGAATGCCCCACAAGAGGAAGCAACAGCTCCACGTCAACTTTTTCCATACCTTTTGGCATCTGATACACCTCAATTAGATAATGACGCATACATTCTGAGTGTGAAACTGTTGGCCAGTCTTCCTCAGTTTGAAACTCACGATGTTGCACGATAACATCCGATTCAATGGCCGGGAATCGAACAGGGACAACTGCTTGGAAGAAAACTTTGCTCACCACTCTCCCACCGTCGCTGCATTTCCAATTTTGAACACCAGGTGGAATAGAAGGAGGCAGATACATTCAATCAGTTCATGGATGCAAAACGAATTAAGGCATATTGCCATGCGTACTTGTGGGACGAAGTGGCCGAGTGGTTAAGGCGATGGACTACCAATCCATTGTGCCCTACACACGTGTGTTCGCGTTCCATGCTCGTTGATTTTAAATCCACTTTTCTCGGAAGTAGGCCTCCTTTTTCCAAGATGGATATGCAATCACTGATCTGACAATCTATTCCAAGTTATCAGGCCAGATTGCATCGAGTTGGGTTAGAGGACGGTGGAACGGAGGCAGACGTGTTTGGGGCTTAACCGCTCTTTGACACCAGTTCTTCTTCGGCTACCCACAGTACAGTCGAGGATACCGGGTTGACTTCTCCCATAATTACCTTCTGCCACCTCTCCTGGATGAACATCCTCCTGTTTGTGTACTGGAGGGTTGCTTCGGTCACTTGTCTGTGAGAAGGTCAGGTATTAAAGTTCCATGAAGTAAAGGAGTTGTACCACGTGGTTAAGGGGGTGCACAAGAAACCTTTGTGCTCTGCGCACTTGCGTTCGAATCCAATCCTCGTCTGTAACGTATCTGTTGTGTCTCTGTTTGATCCACTTCATGAGGGTGATGGAAAAATGCTGTGATTTTTAGTGTTTGGGGCTTGGAGTTGTGAATAATCGAACACTTTCCATATTGAAACCACTTTAGAAAATGACGAGAAAGTTACTTAATTCACTCCCCCCCATAATTGCGCACACATTCTGAGTGGGAAACTATTTCTTTCCCTCAGTTTGAAAGCCATGAAGCCGCGCAAACGATAGATTCATCAGATAGATGAGCAGTATTACGCCATTCGACCCATCGAGTCTGCCCGCCATTCGATCATGACTGAAATGTTCATCATCTGCTACCTGAAATGTTACGGAACAAGAGATGGATTGAGATATCAGCCAGAACACCTCCTCCCGAGAACACATAACATTGGAGCTGGGATATGCAATTTAGCCACTTGGGCGTAAAACCTTCCATGTGATCTTGCCTGATCAAACATAATGGCCTCAACACCACCGTCCTGCCCGTTCTCCAGAACCTTTCAACTCATTACCAATAAAAGTCTCTCTAAATCCTCCTTAACTTTCTCACTGTCCCTGCATCCACCACACTCTGAGGAAGTGAATTCCACAGAATTACAACCCTTTGGGAGAAGTCGTTTTTCTTTTTTAAATTTGCAGCCTCATATTCTAAGATGATGACCTCTCGTTTTAGACTACCCCACAACAGGTAACATCAACTCCATGTCTACAATATCTACACCTTTTCGCATCTTAAACGCCTCACTTAGATAATCCGTATAAATTCTGAATGAGAAACAGTTGACCAGTCTTCCTCACTTTGAAACTCAGGATGTCGCGCAAAAAAATCCGATTCAACTATTACTGCGCTGGCCGGGAATCGAACCGGAGTCAATGGTTTCAAAAGCAGCGATGCTCACCACTATACCACCACCACTGCATTTCACCCGTCGAATACCTGGTTGAATAGAAAGAGGCAAATAATTGCCATCAGTTCATGGATGCAAAACGAATTAAGACGTATTGACGCGCCAAGTTGTGCGACGAGGTGGCCGAGTGGTTAAGGCGATGGACTGCTAATCCATTGTGCTCTGCACACGTGGGTTCGAATCCCATCCTCGTCGATTTTTCGCCCATTGTTTCTCGGAAGTGGAATTCATTTTTACACGATGGATCTGCAATCACTGATGTGACAAACTATTCCAAGTTGTCAGGCCACTTGCATCGAGTTACGTTAGAGGAGGGACGAACGGAGGCACGAACGGCGGCAGACGTGTTTGGGGCTTAACTCCACATTGCCACAATTCTTCTTCGGCTACCAACTGTGCAGTCGAGGTTACCGGGTTCACTTCTCCCATTATTACCTTCTGCCACCTCTCGTGGATGAACGTCCTCCTGATTGTACATTGGTGGGGTGCTTCGGCTACTTGTCTGTGACAAGATCAGATATTAAAATTCCATGAAGTAAAGGGGTTGTTCCACATGGTTAAGGTGATGCACAATAATCCATTGTACTCTGCACACGTTGATTCAAATCCCATTCTTGTCTGTAACGTGTCTGTTGTGTCTCTGTTTTGTCCACTTCATGAGGATATAGAAAAAAGGCTGTGATTTTTAGCTTTTGATTAAGGGCTTGGCGGGCGGTGAATAGACGAACGCTGTCCATGGTGAAGCCAAATAATAAAAAGCTGAGAAAGTTACTTTTCACTCCCTGCCCTAATTGCGCATAAATTCTGAGTTGGAAACTGTTCCTTCCCCTCAGTTTGAAACTCAGACTCGATGGGTCTAATGGCTTAATTCTGCTCCTATATTTTATGAACTTATCTTTTGCGCGACTTCGTGAGTTTCAAACTGAGGAGAAGGAACAGTTTCCAACTCACGAAGTCGCGCAAAAGATAAGTTCATAAAATATAGGAGCAGAATTAAGCCATTAGACCCATCGAGTCTGCCCCGCCATTCTATCGCGGTTGATTGTGCCAGTTAGAAACTTCTAATATTCTAACAATTATTTGGGAACTAGAATCGTCTAATATTCCATTCCCTGTGTAGGTTAGAAACTTCTAATATTCAAACCTCCACCTGCTTAACTAGAAACTTCTAATATTCTAGCATCGCTTTACCCAGAAACTTCTAATATTCTAGCCCTCCACGTTGCGCGCCATGAAGTTAAAACCTCACCACTATTCTTAGAATTCCCCCTGTACCAGAAAAGGGTCAAGATATTCTAAATGATGAACAGGGATTCTCACTCCCTGACTTCTATGCAGACTTAGGTGGGCGCTATTCGGGTCAAACCAGTGTTTCATGTTATCCCACGGCATAACCCATGTCTTCAGAGAAGATTCTGTTTACTTTCCACTCAGGTGCTTCACTCACGGGTCCGGCTTTTCTAAGTAGAGTAAAGTAAACTTTCTAATAAGCACTCTTTCAGGTTATCAATTTAAGTTCGTTTTAATTTCAAATTAAAAGATGTAATCACTGTTTTTACAGAAAAGTAATAAGATCTTTTCTTTGCATCTTCCTGGTCAGTTGTTAGACCTTCAAGTCTGCCTTGACAATTTTCTCCTGTAACTTTTGTTTTTTTCCTGATGGATTCGCTGTTCTGCTCGGCTTCCGTGTTCAGTCCTTCCCATGACCGAGGGCAGCTATGAGAGCTGGCTGCTGAATTATTAGGTATTATATAGCCCTTTGCGCAGCCTTAGTTTCTACATGGCATTTATTGAAATGTAGCTGTTGCTTGCCGACTGTAGCTATTGCAAGCTCCCTGTCGTTGAACTAGCTTATTCTGCTTGACATGTAATACTTTTGTTTGGCAGGTAATATATTTATTTGTTGCTGCGTCAGCAACTTTCTTGATATCTGTCTTTAGTGATGTTTTTTCTCAGTCTAAATACTGGATATGAACTCGTGTTCAACGAAGCAGTTCGCCTCTGCACTTCCACTGGTCAGCTGGTGTCAACGGCAGGTCGCCCCCTATATTTCTAACCTTATCTGGCTTGGACCTATACCCTACGACCTGATTATTTGCTAAAAGATTTTTAACGTCAAAAATGTGTAAATTATGGGATAAACGTGCCACCTCATGTGTTTCGTAGCTGGAAAGCAGTTGTCTCATATTTAAGTGGCGTCAGCAAGGTTTCCCGCTTAACCTTCTCCCCCAATTTAAACCTAAGATCCTGGTTGTTCCTTTTTTAATTGTTCAGTAAAATAATGCACTTCTCGGGAAGTGTGAAATACTGTTCCCGTTTATATAACTTAAGATTTTAAATTGATTGAATGTCTTTTTAACTTTAAAACCATGTTGAGTTGTCCATATCTGTTTTCTCTAACGCCTGCGAAGCTATCTGTATTTTAAACAACCTGCGGCTGTTAACCCTTTGTGGGACCTTTCCCTTTCATTTCAAATCTCTGTCTTTTCCAGGTTCACATTCATGGTTCAAATGATATATTTTTTCATTATAACCTGTTCCTCACACGAAGGTATTGAGAGACGAAGATCTGAGCGACGTGAAGTATCCAATTGGAGAGATGCATCATGGCGACTGGAATCTCTCTCCACAGCTGCTTCCGGTGCTGCTTTCACAGCCGACGAACCCCTCCAGTGTCCAAACAGGTGAAAGTTCATCCAGTAGAGGCGGCAGAAGGGAGTTCTGGGAGAAGGCAACTTAGTCACCTCGACTATACTGTGGGTAGCTGAAGAACAGGTGTCAAGGAGCAGATCATACTGAAAGGAAAATGTTGATACTAATAAAGAAAAAGGCAGATGTGCTGCTGGGTGATAGCGACTTGTTTGCTTTTGGTGTGAGTGCGAATACAAATAGCAGACGATGGTTTTGGTCCATCGACTGCTGGGCTATGGGCCCACCACGCTTCCGCTGCGCCACTCCGCACGTGGTTGAGCTATTCGCGGTCGAGGTCGAGGAATCGACTCACAGGGGGCCAATAAGGAAATAAAGCTTTATCGAGCAATGAATCACAATAGAAACCGAGTCCCCAACTTCCCCTCTTGGACGGATGTGAACAATCCAACCTGCCAGACTATTTACAAGAGAAGACGAATTATCTTCTATGTGGCATATAAGGAAAGTAGGAAGGAACTTAAGCAAGGAGTCAGGAGGGCTAGAAGGGGTCACGAAAAGTCATTGGCAAATAGGGTTAAGGAAAATCCCAAGGCTTTTTAAAAAGCAAGAGGGTAGACAGGGAAAGGGTTGGCCCACTGAAGGATAGGCAAGGGAATCTATCTGTGGAGCCAGAGGAAATGGGCGAGGTACTAAATGAATACTTTGCATCAGTATTCACCAAAGAGAAGGAATTGGTAGATGTTGAGTCTGGAGAAGGGGGTGTAGATAGCCTGGGTCACATTGTGATCCAAAAAGACGAGGTGTTGGGTGTCTTAAAAAATATTAAGGTAGATAAGTCCCCAGGGCTAGATGGGATCTACCCCAGAATGCTGAAGGAGGCTGGAGAGGAAATTGCTGAGGCCTTGACAGAAATCTTTGGATCCTCGCTGTCTTCAGGGGATTTCCCGGAGGATAGGAGAATAGCCAATGTTGTTCCTCTGTTTAAGAAGGGTAGCAAGGATAATCCCGGGAACTACAGGCCGGTGAGCCTTACTTCAGTGGTAGGGAAATTACTGGAGAGAATTCTTCGAGACAGGATCTACTCCCATTTGGAAGCAAATGGACGTATTAGTGAGAGGCAGCACGGTTTTGTGAAGGGGAGGTCGTGTCTCACTAACTTGATAGAGTTTTTCGAGGAGGTCACTAAGATGATTGATGCAGGTAGGGCAGTAGATGTTGTCTATATGGACTTCAGTAAGGCCTTTGACAAGGTCCCTCATGGTAGACTAGTACAAAAGGTGAAGTCACACGGGATCAGGGGTGAGCTGGCAAGGTGGACACAGAACTGGCTAGGCCACAGAAGGCAGAGAGTAGCAATGGAGGGATTCTTTTCTAATTGGAGGGCTGTGACCAGTGGTGTTCCACAGGGATCACTGCTGGCACCTTTGCTCTTTGTAGTATATATAAATGATTTGGAGGAAAATGTAACTGGTCTGATTAGTAAGTTTGCAGACGACACAAAGGTTGGTGGAATTGCGGATAGCGATGAGGACTGTCTGAGGATACAGCAGGATTTAGATTGTCTGGAGACTTGGGCGGAGAGATGGCAGATGGAGTTTAATCCGGACAAATGTGAGGTAATGCATTTTGGAAGGTCTAATGCAGGTAGGGAATATACAGTGAATGGTAGAACCCTCAAGAGTATTGAAAGTCAAAGAGATCTAGGAGTACAGGTCCACAGGTCATTGAAAGGGGCAACACAGGTGGAGAAGGTAGTCAAGAAGGCATACGGCATGCTTGCCTTCATTGGCCGGGGCATTGAGTATAAGAATTGGCAAGTCATGTTGCAGCTGTATAGAACCTTAGTTAGGCCACACTTGGAGTATAGTGTTCAATTCTGGTCGCCACACTACCAGAAGGATGTGGAGGCTTTAGAGAGGATGCAGAAGAGGTTTACCAGAATGTTGCCTGGTATGGAGGGCATTAGCTATGAGGAGCGATTGAATAAACTCGGTTTGTTCTCACTGGAACGAAGGAGGTTGAGGGGCGACCTGATAGAGGTATACAAAATTATGAGGGGCATAGACAGAGTGGATAGTCAGAGGCTTTTCTCCAGGGTACAGGGGTCAATTACTAGGGGGCATAGGTTTACGGTGAGAGAGGCAAGGTTTAGAGTAGATGTACGAGGCAAGTTTTTTACGCAGAGGGTAGTGGGTGCCTGGAACTCGCTACCGGAGGAGGTGGTGGAAGCAGGGACGATAGGGACATTTAAGGGGCATCTTGACAAATATATGAATAGGATGGGAATAGAAGGATACGGACCCAGGAAGTGTAGAAGATTGTAGTTTAGTCGGGCAGCATGGTCGGCACGGGCTTGGAGGGCCGAAAGGCCTGTTCCTGTGCTGTACATTTCTTTGTTCTTTGTTCTTTGTTGAATTTTACCCTTCTCTTGGCATCAATATTAATTCCTCAACCAGAGTCACTGAAGCAGATTATCCAGTCATGAACTGGGCTTTTGCCGGTGGGGTTTGCTGTGCATATTTAAGCAGAAATCTCATGTCCTGAGACCAACGCTTTTCCATTGATAGGGAGGTATTGGATCTTCCTGAGGTTGAAAATCTGGCTGGAGAAATTTAACCTCGTGGAGTAAAAGGCAACATCAGGAGTGAGATTCGAACCCACGCCTCCAGAAAAGACTGCGTTTTGAACGCAGCGCCTTAGACCGCTCGGCCATCCTGATGCGTCGTCGTCGAATCTAAGATCCGTGCACAAATCGACTTAAAGTCTATCTTCATCGTTATTTCATTTCAAACAAGATATGCTCTTCCTACTTTTGAACCCCAGCCAGAGTCCTGTATCTGAGTGCCATCTTTGTCCAAACCGCTGGTGGTTCAGGAGCTTCTCATTGCTGCATTGATCAGTTTGCTCTAATCAACAAGGTCCGATTTCCCGCTCCACCTGTTCCTCAGACGAAGGTATTGAAAGTCTAAGATCTGAACGGCGTGATGTGTCCATTTGGAGAGTTGCATTCTGGCGACTGCAATCTCTCTCCACAGTTGCTTCCCGTACTGCTTTCACAGACAAGTTCACAGACTGTACTGTGGTTAGCTGAAAAACAAGGAGCGGATCAGACAGAAAGCAAAACTTTGCTACTAATAAAGAAGAAGGCAGGTGTGCTGCTGACAAATAGCGACTTGTTTCCGTTTGGTGTGAGTGAGAATATAAATAGGCTTGTAACTTGCTGGCGAGGCCGTCGCCGGTGATGATGACGTGGCGTGGACTCGCTGAACCAGGTTCAGGAGCTCGAGCACCGAGCAGAGACGCTCTGTCAGGCCCGACGATTTCAAACCACAGTGTTGCCTTGATCGCCTTGTTGGATACCCCTAGTTGACAGGAACCAGTGGCAGCTATGGCATTGCCATTGTAGTCATTGAACTGGCAGGCCGGTGGAAGAATGCTTGGTCTGGCACGCATGGTGTCGAGGCCGGATTTTGAGATGAGGTTCGCTGATGCGCCGGTGTGAAGTTTGAATCGGATGCAAGCCTTGTCTCATTTCATTTCATTTCGTTTTCATTTAATTAATTGTGTGGACATCACACCACCCGTCGATCCACACTGAGGATCGAGAGGCGTTTCTCGTTGTGGTGGAAGGCAGCGCATGTGTAGTTATGATGTCCACCCGGTATGGGGACCTGACGCACTCAGCATCAGGGTCTGTTGGGCTGTCGGGATCGGAATCTGGCATGCCTTGTTGTATCGAGCGGACACTTCTGCGCCGCAGCTGGGATCGCTGGCTGCTGAGCGGTGGAGCAGATCTGCAAAGGGCTGCATAGTGGCCAAGCTTGCCACACTGTAGACACCGGCGTCCTTTTGCCGGACATTTCCGCTTTAAGTGGGTGGAGCCACAATTCGGAGATGTCATGACGCTGATGGCAGGGCATTCCGTGCGCCATCGCGCATGCGCAGTACGGTCGGTCGACGTACGCACCTGTGCAGTCGTGTTTTCGGCCTCGCCGTCCACTCGGTCATGGCGCACCTGCGCAGGGACCTGGGAAAAGCGCACAAAGTGACCACTCTCCTCGATGCTCAGGCCCTGCATTTGAACAATGGCCTGCACCCGTTCCGCCTCGTGGGAGGCCGGTTTTGCAGTTTCTGCCGCCCTGATGTGGGAGTAACGATTCTTAGCATGCTCATGGATAACGCATGTCTCGATAGCAACTGAGAGGGTCAACTGTTTGACTTTCAGGAGCTGCTGCCGAATGGAATCGGAGTGGACCCCGAAAACGATCTGATCCCGGATCATGGAATCAACCATCGAGTCATAGTTACATGACTGCGCTAGGATGCAGAGATGGGTCACGAAGGACTGAAAAGGTTCATTCTTACCCTGAAGCCTCTGCTGGAAAAAGTACCATTCAAAGCTCTCATTCACCTCAGTGTCGCAGTGGCTGTCAAACTTCAGCAGGACTGTTTTGAATTTTGTTTTGTCTTCGCCGGCAGCGAACGTAAGGGAGTTGTAGATGTGGATGACATGGTCCCCCGCGGTGGAGACAAATAATGTGATCTTCCTGGCATCCGATGCTGCTTCGAGGTCGGATGCCTCGATGTACAGGAGGAACTTTTGCTTGAAGATTTTCCAATTGGCGCCAAGGTTGCCGGAGATGCGGAGCTGCGGAGGAGGCTGGTGTTTTTCATTTCACCGGATGGCTGCTTCCTACAGCTCCCCACCTGGAAGTCGGACCGGCCATACACTGCCCTCGAGGGGGACAGTCGCCTCAACCACTTCCTTAGGGTTCAGTATCACAAATGGGATCTCGGTCTTCCAAAAAGAGATGGACCAAGTGGTCGACCAGTACGGTTTGTGGGCCACCTTTCCGTACTTATAAAATGTCACCATCTGCGTCCATGACCAGCAGGACTACGATGCCAACCTCGATAAATTCCTCCGCACTGCCACCCTTCTCAACCTGACCTATAACAAAGAGAAGTGTGTGTTCAGCATGACCCGGTTAGCCATTCTCGGCTATGTAGTCCAAAATGGTCTTCTCTGACCCGACCCCGAGCGCATGCGCCCCTTCATGGAACTTCCCCAAGGCCCTCAAACACTGCCAGGGCTTCTTTTCCTACCACGCTCAGTGGGTCCCAAACTATGCCGACAAGGCCCGCCCACTCATTCAGTCCATCCAATTCCCCGTTGCGGCCGAGACACAACATGCTTTCGTCCGCATCAGAGCAGACATCGCCAAGGCTGGGTTGCGCGCAGTGGATGAGTCACTGCTTTTCCAAGTAGAAAGCGACGCTTCAGACGTCGCCCTGGCTGCCACCCTTAACCAGGCAGGCAGACCCGTGGCATTCTTTCCCCGCACCCTTCATGTCTCTGAAATTCGACACTCATCCGTCGAGAAGGAGGCTCAAGCTATCGTTGAAGCTGTTTGAAGCGGCATTGGAGGCATTACCTGGCAGGTAAGAGATTCACTCTCCTTACGGACCAACGGTCGGTAGCCTTATTGTTCAATAACACACAGCGGGGCAAGATCAAAAATGATAAAATCTTGCGGTGGAGAATCGAGCTCTCCACCTATAATTACGAGATCTTGTATCGCCCCGGTAAACTCAACGAGCCTCCAGACGCCCTCTCCCGAGGTACATGTGCCAGCGCACATGAGGACCAACTCTGGGCCCTACACAACAGCCTTTGTCACCCGGAGGTCACCCGATTGTACCATCTGGTCAAAGCTCACAATCTGCCCTACTCCGTCGAGGAAGTAAGGACAGTGACCAGGGTCTGCCAGGTCTGTGCGGATTGCAAGCTGCACTTCTACCGGCCAGACCATGCACGCCTGGTGAAGGCTTCCCACTCATTTGAACGCCTCAGGGTGGATTTCAAAGGGCCCCTCCCCTCCACCGACCATAACACCATATTCTCAGTGTGGTCGATGCGTACTCCAGATTCCCCTTCACCATCCCATGCCCCGATATGACGTCTGCCACCGTCATCAAGGCCCTCAGCACCATCTTCGCTGTTCGGTTTCCCTGCCTACATCCACAGTGACAGGGGATCCTCATTCATGAGCGATGAGCTGCGTCACGTCCTGCTCAGCAGGGGTATAGCCTCCGGTAGGATGACCAGCTACAACCCCCGGGGAAACGGGCAAGTAGAACGGGTGAATGGGACAGTTTGAGGGCCGTCCCGCTGGCCCTATGGTCCAGGAACCTCCCAGCCTCTCGCTGGCAGGAGGTCCTCTTTGACACTCTGCACTCCATCCGGTCACTATTGTGCACCACCACTAATAACACACCCCATGAACGTGTTTTTACCTTCCCCAGGAAGTCCACATCTGGTGTGTCGCACCCTACTTGGCTCGCTGCTCCAGGACCGGTCCTTCTCCGTAGGCACCTCCGACTCCACAAGGCGGACCCCTTGGTGGACAGGGTTCACCTGCTTCACGCCAACCCTCAATATGCCGACGTTGAGTTTCCCGACGGCCGCCAAGATACTGTCTCACTCAGGGACCTGGCACCGTCAAGTTCCACCCCAACACCCCCCCCCCCCCACCAATGCGCCTCCCCGCCCCCCCCCCCCACCTCTCACCGCGCCGCCAATATTGACCCACCAGACCCCCTCACCTTTTCCGCACAAGAGGACGAAGAGGACTTCTGCACGCTCCCGGAGTTCCCCGATGACTGGCCAGCATCAGCACCGCCATCGGCGCCACCTTTACCTCCGCCAGCACCGACTTCGTCGCCACCATTACGCCGATCCGAACGAAGCACCAAAGCACCGGACCGGCTGAACCTTTGACGGCCTCCGGACCGTCAACATGGACTTTTCTTTCCCTACCACTGTACATAATTCCAATAATTGTAAAAAGTTTCATGTCACCCCCGCCGGACTCATTTTTAACAGAGGGTGAATGTGGTGATCCACTGTAATAGGAGATGTAAGATAGGACCTGCCGACTGGCTCCGCCCAGTGAGAACTGTATAAATATGCATGCCCTCCAGTGCCCTGCCATTTCGCCAGATGCAGCAGGAGGCCTCGCATCTGACTGTAATAAAGCCACAGTTGTCCACAACTTTAGTATTTGTGCAATTGATCGTGCATCAAAGATGAAGTAAAAATGCTGTTATTTTTAACTTTTGTTTGAAGGCTGGCGCGGGGACGGGGGGGGGGGGGGGCGGGGGGAAAGTCAAACAGTGTCGACATTGAAACCACGTTAAAAAACGATAAGTACTTATTTCATTCCCCGCTGTATTTGCGTATAAATTCTGAGTGAGAAACTTTCTCTTCCTCAGTTTGAAACTCAGCAAGAGGCGCAAAAATTCCCAATTTATTATTGCGATGGCCGGGAATCAAACCCGGGTCAACTGCTTGGAAGGCAACTATGCTCACAACTATACCACCATCGCTCACTGACTGGAGACGTGTCCTTTTGGTTCTTTAGATCAGTTTGATTAACTGTTTGGTATCAAGTACTTACTTTGCGTAAGTTATTTCACTCCAATTTAAAATGCTCCTGAATGAAAGTGTCCGTGTCGCACGGCTCCTGGTCAGCCAGGAGATGGCACCAGTCCACAATAAATGTACATTCTATGTGTCATTACATAGGACACTTACTCTGGCCTGAGACCTTAACTCGTACCTGTGTCCTGATGCTGTCATTTTCACCCTGTTTAAGTAATCATAGATTGCCTCCAGTGCAGAAGGAGGCCATTCGGCCCATGGAACCGGTACCGACCCTCGGAAAGAGCACCCGATTTCGGCCCAAACGCACCTAACCTTTCAAATACGTCAGGATGGCCGAGTTCAGGTCGCAGTCTCCTCTGGAGGCCAGGGCTCGAATCCCACTCCTGAAAGTGACTTTTCCTCCGCGAGGCACCATCCAAACCTGGAACCCCTCCCTA
Source organism: Scyliorhinus torazame (assembly GCF_047496885.1). Taxonomy (NCBI): domain Eukaryota; kingdom Metazoa; phylum Chordata; class Chondrichthyes; order Carcharhiniformes; family Scyliorhinidae; genus Scyliorhinus; species Scyliorhinus torazame. Next base: position 49,073,509 of record NC_092730.1, read on the forward strand.
ACAGCACTGTGTGTGTACATACACCATATGGACTTCCAGCGGTTCCAGAATCCCCTCACCGCCCATTCTCACGGTCAATTAATGATAGATTGTAAATGTTTTGCCGAATCAGCGATAATCACAGCCAGAGAAACCTTCAATAACCCTCAGAGCAGGAAAGGCAACTCATTGTCCTTTGGCCCAAAAGCAAAATACTGCGGATGCTGCAAATCTGAAACAAAAACAGAAAATGCTGGAAATATTCAGTTGATCCGGCAGCTTCTGTGGAGAGAGGAACAGGTCGTTCCAATGAAAGGTCAGGATCTGAAATGGTAACTATTTCTCTTTTCACAGATACTACAGATCCGTAAAGTATTTCCAGCATTCCCTTGTGATTAGCTGAACATCCTCAGACTCTGTAGCTTAATCCGTTAAAGTGTCTGTTCCCTAAAGAAAAATCTGGACTCAAATCCCAGCCCAGCCTTATTCCGTTTGACCACCTGTGCGATTGAGAACTTCCTCCACAACAGGGGGAAATGTGTTGGATTTCTAGTCGGAAAAAATGCCTTTTGCAGGTTTAAATTCAGTAGAATATCTACAGAGATTGTAACGCAAGTACTGATTTCAGCTGCCATCATCCAGTTGTTAAATCTTTCCACTAGAAACCCACTGGATTTTCCCCTTTGACTTGAGTCCTGCTCCCAGAGGATCAGTTCAGTATTTTCAATAATATAATATTTTGAATGCTCTGTGTCCAGAGAATTGTGACGCTGAAATTGCTCACACTTCTCTCCATTGTTATCTACCCTGCAGGTATTGACTGCACCGTCGAATGGAGACATGCTCACAGGGCTGTGAGAGAGGCTTTCTTTCAGGCGTGAGGCCTCTTTTGGTTCATCAACAGCAACCGGATGCTGCAGAGAAACTCGGAATACCGAGCACCTCTTCCCAGGATGAACTTAATCAGGGACAAGATGTTGTTTGAAGAGCGAATCAAAGGTCTGAAGAATTGGTCTGAGATTCCTGGCGTTTTGTGAAGAGAACAAGGTGGTGGAGCAATGTGACACTAGCAGGATACGAGTTTGGGATATTATCCAGTCTGTGCTGGGAGAGCTGCGGGAAGGACGTTGTCTTGTCTGCCCACCCAAGCTGAATGTTGGGATTGAGGTGGTGATCAGATTCCGAGAGGAGGGTGAAATCCTTTCACTGAGTTTCAAGCTCAGAGTGCGGTTGAGTGTCTTGAGTTACAGGAAGATACATACGGGATGGTCAAATGGGCAGAAAAGTGGCTGATGGAATTTAACGCTGAAAACTTAGATGTGATCATTTGGTAGGGGGGTTTCACAGTAACTTCATTGCAGTGTTAATATAATCCTACTTGTGACAATAAAGAATATAATATTATTATTATAGGATTAATGTCAATGGCCTGACACTGGGAAGTCCTGAGGAACAAAGGGACCTTGGAGTGTTTGTCCATAGATCTCTGAAGGCAGACGGGCAGGTTAATAGGGTGGTGGAAAAGACATTTGAGATATTTGTCTTTATCAATCGGGGCATGGATTACAAAAGCAGAGAGGTCATGGTGGAGTTGCATAGAATGTTGGTGAGGCCACAGCTGGAGTACCGTGTGCAATTCTGGTCACCACATTATAGGAAATATGTGACTGCACTGGATGGGGTGCAGAGGTGATTCAGCAGGATGTTGCTTGGGATGGAACAGTTAGGATATGAAGAGAGGTTGGATAGGCTTGTTTTCTCTCTCACGCAGGGACAGAGATGACTGAGGGGTGATCTCATCGAGGTGTACAAGATTATGATAGGTATAGGCAGGGCGGATAGGGAGCACCTGTTCCCCTCAGTCACAAGGGGACACTGTATTATTCTGTGATTCTGTTACTGATCAGATCTTGGAGGTATCGCTGCTGTATTCCCAGGAGGCGGTGGTCTGATTCGGAGAGCAAAAGCTTCCATCGAGGACGGGGTTCTCAATAAGAACAAACTGGAGGTGTGGGATGTTAGAATCTGCTCAGCACTGATTCATTTTTATTCATTGTTGTGTCCGAGAATAAACACGTGGATTGTAGCGGTCCATTAAAAGCAAAAATAGAATTCGGAAATTTCTGGCCAGTAACTTCACCATGTCCACGTTACATCACTCAGCATCCTCAGCTGCGTCACATCTGATCCACGTTTCCTCAGCAGAGAGCAGTTTCACAGCAGAGAGTACATTTCCACTGGAGAGATCGCAGTTTCTCAGCAGAGCGCACAGTTCACGGCAGAGAACACAGTCCCACAGCAGAGAACACAGTCCCACAGCAGAGAGCACAGTCCCACAGCAGAGAGCACAGTTTCACAGCAGAGAACACAGTAACACAGCAGAGAACACATTTCCACAGGAGAGGTCTCTCTCTGATACAGTCTGTGAGTTCTCCCTCAATGCTCTCACCTTCTGACCTATTGCTCACGTGCCCACTCCAATGGTGTTGAAGTGTTTCCCATCAGTCCGTTCAGAACAATCCTTCAGCTGATATGTTGGAAATGTAATTTGCTGACAGAGACTATATTTCCAACATTTCACAACTGGCTGCACATCTGGACCAATGGACAAATACAACCTTCTTCCGTTAGTTGTTGCAGATGTTAAAGGTCCATGAGGTGGTTTGGTGAAGTCAGGTCATTTGGCGAGTTGGCCGAGAGGTGACGGTGATGCGCTGCTAATCCATTGTGCTTTGCATCTGCGGGTTTGTATCCATCCTCCTCGATGATCAATTTCCTGCGTCTCCGCGTTGGGCCACTTATTGAGGGTGACCTGATGATTCATTCAGTGTATCCGGAACTAGGATGGAGTTTAGATTCGGAGTTCAACAGGCCTGAGGAGTGAATCTTCTTGCACCAATCTCTATACCGATATTCCTAATCCTCTGTCTGATAATCGATTTAAATCACGACACCAGCTTTGGGCAGGAGTTTGGCACCATGAAAACTTGCGGCTTCAGAAGCTCCAAAACAGACGCCAGCTTCATCTGGGGCACTGCTGGCAGATTTTGTCTTTCCGGAACCGGCCGCCCAGCCGTAAAAACAAGTCCATCAGGTGACCTCATTACACTGTAAGACGGAGGAGCAGAAGTGGCCCATTCGGCCCATCCTGTCTGCTCCACCATTCAAAGAGATTATGATTGACCTGATATAATCTTCAAACCCACTTTCCCGCCTTATCCCCATAATCCTTGATTCCCTTACTGATTTAATCTTGCGCATATTAACTTCCCCAGCCTCGACAAGTATTCGCTTAGAAACAATGTTTCCACAGATACACTATACTCTGAGAGAACAAATTACTCATCATTTCTGATTTAATTGGGCGGCCCCTTACTCTGAGATCATTCCCTCTGGTCCTAGACTCTCCCACATGGAGAAACAACCTCTCAGCATCCACCCTTTCAACGCCTCTGAAAATCTATTGAATCAGTGAATTTGAATGGTGAGATTTATTCCCTGTCCCAAAGGGTATTTCAGGCCTCTGGATTCCCAATCCAGTGAGATAATCTTTCATCCCTCTGAACAAAAAAACAGTTGATTCAGCTCATTATTAAACATCTTGGGCCAGTGGGCCGATGAATGGCAGATGGAGTTCAATTTGGATAAATGTGAGGTGATGTATTTTGGTAGCTCAAATCAGGGATTGACCTAATCAGTTACTAGTAGCGAGTTGGGGAGAATTACAGAACAAACAGATCTAGGAGTACAGGTTCACAGCTCCTTGAAGGTAGTGTCGCAGGTGGATAGGGTGGTGAAGAAGGCATTCGGAATGCGAGGTTTTAAGCTCAAAATGTTGAATACAAGAGTTGGGACGTCTTGTTCAAGTTGCACAAGACATTGGTAAGACCACACATGGAATATTGTGTTCAGTTCTGGTCACCCTATTTTCCGAAGGATACTGTTAAACTAGAAAGAGTGCAGAAGTGGTTTACAAGGGTGCTACCAGGACTTGATGGTCTGAGTGAAAGGTAGAGGCTGGATAGGCTGGGACTTTTTTTCCTGGAGCGTAGGAGGCGTATGGGTAATGTCATAGAGGTCTATGAAATAATTAGGAGCATAAATAAGGTACTGAGGAGCATCTGGAACGGGCTGCCAGAGGCAGTGGTGGAGGCGGGTATCATTTTGTCTTTTAAAAATCAGTTAGACAGTTACATGGGCAGGGTGGGTATAGAGGGATATGGGCCAAATGCGGACAAGTTTGTCTCGCTTAGTGAAAGAAACTGGGCGGCATTGACAAGCTGGGCCGAAGGGCTTTTTCCATGCTGCCAACTTCTATGACTCAATCACTCTGTCTGTCTTCGTGACGACATTAGAATTTCCTCCACAGAATTGTATTGAACCGATTGATACATAATATTTTATTCTATACTTGATCCAAGTCAAACAGATACTGTGGATTCATCAGGGGATAAACAAAATACTAGGATGAGAGCGAATTGAATGAAAACAATGTTAGAAGGAATTATATACCATAAAAAGCCCTGCAATGCTTGGATGGAAAGGTGGAACTATGAGCTGAGGAGGGAAAACTCGGCTGTCAGCAAGTTCCACCGGATTTCTGTATAAAACGACCGCGATAGGACACGAACCTGCAATCTTCTGATATCATCATTAGATTCATCGAAGTCAGACGCCTTATCCATTAGGCCACGCGGCCACCGCCAGTGACGTGCGAGCCAATGCTTATCCCATGTGAATAAATACTGTGATCATATCTGTTTCCGTAGAAACCAGTAAAATGCAGAAGGACGCTATTCGGCCCATCGAGTCTGCACTGACCCTCCAATCCTGCACCCACTCATGAGAGGGGATGGACGGATTTCAGGGGTTGGAATGGGGGCCAGAGTTGCTCCATCGGACCCAATATTCCAGTAGAGGGCAGGTGAGTGAGCTTTCGGAGGGTCAGTACATACTCGTTGTGCCGAATGGTCTTCATTTGCACAATAGGGATTCTCTGATTCTATGACAGCAGCGGGTTTAGGTGGCGAAGCCCTTGTGCCATACTGCCCACTCCTGACACCATGGAGAAATTCTGATCTCTCAAAGACTGGCGACCAAGGACGTGTAACAAAAAATAATTTATTTACTGTTTGAGCAGCTGCTCCAGGCTTGTGCTCTGAGCGCGATCCGGGGAGAACACCTGATCATTTTAGATGCGGGACACGTAATCACGTGACCATTCGGTCTGCACAGGCCTCCTTCTGTGCTGCCAGTTTCTGTGATTGAATTGCTTTAATTTGGAGCTGGACTGGGAAGTTCGGTGCTGTTCCATGTAAAGCAAAAATGAACTTCTAGGATATTTCCAATGTAACTGATTTTCTTCCGCAAACAATTGAATCAGTGGAATTGTGCGTTTCGGGAACTGGGAGTTTCGAGTCTCTCAAGGCTTCTCTCCAAATCCAATGGTCAATTGTAAGGTAGATTCAACCGCTCCTCACATAAACACCGGGGCACCGTTCATCGCAGGAATGCAAGAACTTCGTGGAGTTATTCCTGGCCGGTTTTATAATGTTTTGTACGTTTTATAATGTTTAATGAATGACCTATTGAACCGAGCTGCGATGGTCGAGTGGTTAAGGTGTTGGACTTCCCCAGCAGGTTCGAGCCCTGCTCCCAGCGACTGTGGCCGAAGAATTAATCGGAATTTTAGTAAACGGTTTGACACAAGGTTCGCTGCTTAGCAAATTCTAATCTCCTCAGGAAGAGGGTTAATAATATTTTTGACAGCAGCCCGGTTAGCTCAGTCGGCAGAGCATCGGACATTTAATCCCACGGTCGTGGATTCAAGCCCTATATTGTTTCTTATTGGGTTCCAGTCCCATATTGGGCGTTTCCATCTGAGAATGTTGAGCTGACCGAACTGTTTTGATAACAGGAATACAGTTCTGTCCCGGGACTGGGAATCCACAGGCCTGAACTAATCTTTCATGACAAGATTTGATAAATCTGGAATTGAAATTTCGTCTCAGTAATGGCGGAGAAAGGTTCTGATTCAGACGGATCACATTTCCACAACTGGGAACATATTTACACAACAGGGAATGTTTAGACCCAAACACAGTGAAGATCTGTCACCGGCACAGTCACGGTTCCAGGACAGAGAAAACAGTTACACAGCAGAGAGCACAGTTATACAGCAGGGAGCTCAGTTACACAGCAGAAAGCTCAGTTACACAGCAGAGAGCACAATTATACAGCAGAGAGCGCAGTTACTCAGCAGAGAGCTCAGTTACACAGCAGGGAGCACGGTTACACAGCAGAGAGCACAGTTACAGAGTAGAGAGCTCAGTTACACAGCAGAGAGCACCATTATACAGCAGAGAGCGCAGTTACTCAGCAGAGAGCAAGGTTACACAGCAGAGAGCACAATTATACAGCAGAGAGCGCAGTTACTCAGCAGAGAGCACAGTTACACAGCAGAGAGCTCAGTTACTCAGCAGAAATAGATTTAATTGCCTATCTTTGTACAACAGAAAACCCTGTTTTCCTAAATAACCAGTTTGTCCATCTCAGTATCTTGCTGGTTTGCACTGCACCTCTTCTGTGTGTCATTGTGTGTGTGTGTCCTGATAGTCTCTTCCTGCTTTTCTGTGTGTCTTCCTCTGTCTGTTACAGCCGTGCTGAAGTTCCATGTTATTGTCCAGCCAAAGTGAGCTTCACAACACTTGGGTTCTCGTTTAAAAAAAAAGTTATCTGGCTGCCTCAGAGCAGTAATTGCGAACACGGCGGACCTAAGGAGCGGAGTGGCGCAGCGGAAGCGTGCTGGGCCCATAACCCATAAACCAACCTCTGCTATTTATATTCTCACTCACACCAAAAGTAAACATGTCGCTATCACCGTGCATCCGCCTTTTCTTTTCAGTAAATTAGTATCAAAGTGTTGCTTCCAGTGTGATCCGGACATTTATCATTTCACATCACTGTGAAGCTCAAAGTAACGAAATCGGGAAGCTCTTCAATTGACTCTCTCTGAGGGAAACAGACAACATCTGCTGTGGTGTGTGAGTTTTACTGGTGCCAATACCACATCTCCACTGACTGGAATGGGTTATGTTTTATTAACACAGTCATATCATTTGATAAAGATAGAACCAGGAGTTTTTCAATGTTTCCAATTCCTTTAACAGAGCGAAGGGGAAAAGTTTATATAATAACTTCCAGGAATACCCCACAGTGGGGTAATAAGGACAAGGTAAGGGCAGCACGGTAGCATAGTGGAATTGCTTTGACAAAACATTGAATTCTATACCCGTCAGTCTGCCCTCAATAAAACTCGAGATGGATTTTTAGGCATAGTATTATTTATTTTTAACCAACTTGCAAGTCTAACTCGCTTCACAAGAACCCAGAACAGAAGCTGCCTCCTGGGTTTCCCGCATCGAGTGTCATTGGAGACAAAGGTATCTCTACAAATACATTCAAATGGCATCAAGTTTCACATACACGATTCCCGTAGGCCATCCTATACACCTCCTGACCTGGCCATACATCCTAATTGGCTCACTTCTCATTCCTTAACCCTGGGCCTCTTGTTACCTAGCATCCTTTTCTCTTCCTCCACCAGATACCCCTCCCCCCCTTCCTTGCCATGCTGTCTGAAATCCTTTGTCTGTGGACTCACTAGAATTGGACTGGCCTACACATCTACATTACTGTAACTAATATATTTAAACTAACTATTTTATATCACATTCATCAGCTTCACAGTTCCAGGGTCCCTGTTCGATTCCCGGCTGGGTCACTGTCTGTGCGGAGTCTGCACATTCTCCCCGTGTGTGAGTGGGTTTCCTCCGGGTGATCCGGTTTCCTCCCAAAGTTCAAAGATGGGCAGGTTAGGTGGATTGGCCATGCTAAATTGCCCTTAGTGTTGGTTGAGTGGGGTTATTGGGTTATGGGGATAGAATTTCAAGTGCAGAAGGAGGCCGTTCGGCCCATCGAGTCTGCAGCGGCTCTTGGAAAGAAGTGCAGGAAAGGGGAGTTGTGAAGCTGTTGGTGCATACGGTGGGCCATAAAGAGGAGCTGAGGGTCCATTTGGGTGGGTTTGATATCCTACCCCATGTTGATCCACCCACCCAAGGTCACAATATTGGGGTTCCAGCTGCTCAGCCACCGTATCTGCCGCTGGTTGGGGCCTCAGATCATCCTTTTTCATTACATACTCAGTCTTAATCTTTGTAACTGAGCCTCCTTCCTGGCCTACACACTCCTTCCAATAAAATCTGACTGCCCTGGCCATCAGAGAAGGGTCGTTCTCTGACTAATTCATGTTATTACAGTTCACGGCAGCAGCCACGGAAGGTGCTAGGCAATGCATTAACATAGCACAATATTGAAGGGAACTCTGACCATTTTGGTACTGCAAGTCGCCTGACTGCCCACGGTAGATTTCATTAAAACGTTCCAGAAATTCCTCTGGCACTTCAGTCTTTTTAGGTTTGAGGTCTAAGATAGCAGAAATGTTTATGGGCTTTTGTAATGTGACATTCACCGCATTCAGGATTTGTGCCCGTCTATCATCGTCCAAAGCATGGGCTTGCTGAAGTGCGGCGTGCCTAGCATAATGCAAGTGATTGAGATGATTGCTGTACTCTGCTGGGGTTAAAACCTGCTGGACTAGGGCCCAGATGTCCCTAGAATCAGCTTGATAAACTGAGATTGTAGTTCTCAGGTAATCCACGAAAGCAGCAGGAGATTTCTTCCTGTCTGGGATTGCAGCCAGAATAGCCATCATCTCACTGGGTCTCCATGGGAAATAAACGTCTATCGTGGGCTGGGCGGCCGCCGTTACAGCATCAGGGTTTGGTATTTTCCTAATCGGCAACTGTCTCAGAGTCTCACTAGGGGGCGCTCTAGCGTATTCCCCTGGCTCTTCAAAGACTTCGACGCCCTTCCCTGCGACTAGGGGGAGCTCCAGCTTCTCAGAACCATTCCCATCCTCTTTCTTTGTTCTCATACTTTTCTGTCCTACCATATCGGTCTGAAGGGATCTAGGTGGTATGCGTGATTGTTTCTGGATATGATCAGGCCCCTCTCTCATTGTCCGAGATCGGGTCCTAGAGCTAACTGGGTTTGTTGAACAGAGCTCCCCTTCTCTAACAGACGGTGAAGATGCTGAATTAGGACGCAAGCTATCAACCGAAGGGGCTGGAGAGGCTGGCATGATTTGAATCTGGGGTGCAGTGACTGGATATAAATTATCATACCCTGCTGGTTCCTGAATTAGTGCAGACAATGCTACTGGTGCAGTCGGGACTCTACCCGACATGGTCCGATTTTCTAGGTGCTCATCTGCTTCTGACAATGCAAGGTCAGTTATTGAACTACGTTGCTCTTTTTTTTTCTCGAGTCCACCCTCTCTTTACTTGCGCGTCTTTTGAATGCACACACCTTTTTCAAGACCTCCAGAGTTTTCTGGTTCCCCCTTTCACTTATTGGAATCCCCATTTTAAGGGCATTTTCTTGCCAATTTAATAACATGATCTTATCCCTCTCATGTTGACAATTTTGTCTCCATAATCTAATTAACTCTTTAGCTTTCATACTTTGGCTATCTTTTTTAAAAAATGTATTTGCCTATTTATGACCAATGGCAATTTCTGCTACTTGGCAAAATTATTTAAAAGGTTTTAACAGTGTTCTTTTAAAACTTAAAATGTTTGAAAATTCAAATTGAATTACTGCAACCTGCAAGCTTAGCTCTGATCTCAACTCAGAACTGAATTTACGATTTGCTTAACACAAACTTGTATAACTTTTACAACTTAATTAATTCTTTATCTTAACAATTTTTCTTTCAACAAGTTTTTCTTACATTCACAAAAATGTTGGCTGCTATCAATGAGGGAGCAGTTAGCTGTGGTGATTTATATCGGAGCAAAATCAACTGTCATCTCCAGATTTACACTTTTTAAAATGGTGTCAGTGAGTTTCTTTAAGTTTCTATTAATTCACAAATAAAATGAGATAAACATTATTTCAAGTAATTCAAACTTAAGATTCTGGCAATTTCAATCAATTGCTTGCTAAAATAATTAACTTTTATCAAAGAGGTGGAGAAATCCACTGGTTTCCTTTACCTTTTACTTACTTCAAAACGTAACTTTGCTGGAGTTTCACTGACTCGAAAGAAAGGTATCCAATTCCACCACAAGCTGCAACTTTGCTGGAGTTTCACTGACTCGAAAGAAAGGTATCCAATTCCACCACAAGCTGCAACTTTGCTGGGGTTTCAGTGACTCGAATGAAAGGTATTCAATTACACCACAAGCTGCCTGCTATCTCAAGCTGCTGTTAAACCTTTGAGAGGCTTCTGCTTTAACTAACATGCAGCATCCAGTTTCTCTTAAAATGTATCTTTTCTCGCCACTACAGTCTAAGGATACAATTTTCGCTTAATCAACAATAGTTTCCAAAACACTCTCGTGGAACTAAACCATCTTGCCAGATGTCCCATCAGATCAATTTTCTAATCCCCAGACTGACCTTTGATTTCATCGAGACGATCTTTCCGTACCAACCGCGAGTGACCAGACCAATCAGACCATGAGAAGAGGGGAAAACCAATGTGGGTCATTTTACAGCTACACACATTGTGGGCCCGTTTCCACTTTCCTTGTCAAAAATCAGTCTAATTCTGATTTCGCAGTTGGTCGCTAACCGTCTGGAGAAATCCCTGGTTTCCAGCACCAAATGACAAAACATTGAATTCTTTACCCGTTAGTCTGGCCTCAATAAAACTCGAGATGCATTTGCAGGCATTGCATTATTTATTTTTAACCAACTTGCAAGTCTGAATCGCATCACACAAACCCAGAACACAAGCTGCCTCCTGGGTCTTCCGAATCGAGTGCCATTGGAGACAAAGGAATCTCTACAAATACATTCAAATGACATCAAGTTTCACATACAGATTCCCATAGGTCATCCTATACCCCTCCTGACCTGGCCATACATCCTAATTGGCTCACTTCTCATTCCTTAACCCTGGACCTCTTGTTACCCAGCATCCTTTTCTCCTCCTCCACCAGACACACCTCCCCCTTTCGTGCCATGTTTTCTGAAATCCTTTGTCTGTGAACTCACTAGAATTAGACTGGCCTACATCTACATTACTGTAACTAATACATTTAAACTAACTATTTTATATCACATTCATCAGCTTCACAGTTCCAGGGTCCCAGGTTCGATTCCCGGCTGGGTCACTGTCTGTGCGGAGTCTGCACATTCTCCCCGTGTGTGAGTGCATTTCCTCCGGGTGCTCCGGTTTCCTCCCACAGTCCAAAGATGTGCAGGTTAGGTGGATTGGCCATGCTAAATTGCCCTTCGTGTTGGTTGAGTGGGGTTATTGGGTTATGGGGATAGGGTGGTGAGGGCTTGGGTAGGGTGCTCTTTCCAAGAGCCGGTGCAGACTCGATGGTCCGAATGGCCTCCATTTGCATTGTCAATTCTATATATAACAAAATCCAATAATAAATCACTACAGAAACCGAGATCCCAGTTTCGCCACTCGGACGGATGTGAACATTCCAACCAGACTATTTCGAACAAGCGGAGATTCCTGCCTCCAGCCACCTCACTTTCTCCAGCTCTCTTCCTCAGTTCGAAACACACAAAATCACGCAAACGCCTCCGACCAAATTATTATTGCGATGGCCGGGAATCGACCCCGGATCAACTGCTTGGAAGGCAGCGATGCTCCCCAGTATCCCCCCATCACTTACTGCCGAATGTTGAGTCCTTTTGATGCTTTGCTTTGTTTCGTAAACAACGTCTTACTATGTTTCTGTTATTTCACTCCAATTTAAAATGCTCCTGAATGAAAGTGTCCGTGTCGCACTGCTCCCGTTCAGCCAGGAGATGGCACCAGTCCACAATAAATGTTTTTACTTCTGATGTTCTGTGTGTTATTACATAGGACTCTTGCTCTGGCCTGAGACCTCACCTTGTCCTTAGAATTTACTGAATTTACGATGCAGAAGGAGGCCATTCAGCCCATCGAGTCTGCACCGGCTCTTAGAAAGAGCACCCTACCCAAGGTCCACACCTCCACCCTATCCCAGTAACCCAACCCAACACTAAGGGCAATTTTGGACACTAAGGGCAATTTATCATGGCCAATCCACCTAACCTGCACATCTTTGGACTGTGGGAGGAAACCGGAGCACCTGGAGGAAACCCACGCAGACACGGGGAGAATGTGCAGACTCCGCACAGACAGTGACCCAAGCCGGAATCGAACCTGGGACCCTGGAGCTGTGAAGCAATTGTGCTACCCACAATGCTGCCGTGCTGCCCTTGTGGCCTGATGCTGCCGTTTGCACCCTGGTTAAGTAACCATAGAATCCCTCCAGTACAGAAGGAGACCATTCGGCCCATCCTGTCTGCACTGACCCTCGTAAAGAGCACCCCAACACGTCCCAATCCCCTAGAACCGTTTGGATTCATCAGGTGTCAGTCTCCTCTGGAGACGAGGGTTCAATCCCACTCCTGACATTGCCACTGATTCTCAGCTGCGATAAAATGCCAGAGGTCCCGGGTTCAAAAATACGGACGAGACCGGATGGTGTCATTGACTGAAATCGGGAGGAGGTTTGAGCTCCAGGGAAGTTATTGCAGCGAATATATCAGTGCAGACCACGTGAAAAAAACGGAAAGGGTATTTAAAGGTCGTTTGATCATGGTGTGGGATTCTGAATTTATCCTCAAGTAAAAACAGCATCCACGCAGCTGGCTGAATACAATGGTTGTTTGTACCTGATAAGCCTTTGATTTGACCAACGCGTTTACGGGATGAGGTGGCCGAGTGGTTAAGGGGCCGGACTGCTAATCCATTGAGCTCTCCGTGCTTGGGTTCGAAACCCATCATTGTCGATTTTCCATCCTGCTTTCTCCCAAGTGGGCATTTTTCCAAGATGGATCTGCAATCACTGATGTGACAATCCAGTCCAAGTTGTGAGGCCGGATTGCATCGAGTTGTGTTGGAAGAGCGAGAATTGAAAATTCAGTCTTGTTCCGATTGAGATGCATTGATCGGGTAGTGAGTTCGGAACCACTCTGTCTGTTGGGTCGTGTCAAAGCCAAGCGACATTTCATTGTCCGAGAGAATGAGGAGTTTAGGGAATCAGGATATTTACCCGGCAAAAATCTGCTGGAGGAGGGAATGAGGGGAGTCCAAAAATGTATTCAGAACTTTAATGTAGTGGCGGCAATGAAGCACCCATGGACCAGTTGAACTAAGAACATTCCTCGTCACAATGGATGTCTCGGCACTGTATACCAGCATCCCCCATGACGACGGCATTGCTGCAACAGCCTCAGTACTCAACACCGACAACTGCCAATCTCCAGATGCAATTCTGCAACTCATCCGCTTCATTCTGGATCACAACGTCTTCACCTTCGACAACAAGTTCTTCATCCAGCCATGGGGACCAAATTCGCACCCAATACGCCAACATCTTCAGGCAGAGGTTTGAACAGGACCTACTAACCGCACAGGACCTTCAACCAACGTTATACATCGATGACATTTTTTTTCCTTTGGACCCACGGCGAAGAATCACTGAAACGACTACACGATGACATCCATAAGTTCCATCCAACCATCAGACTCACCATGGACTACTCTCCAAAATCAGTTGCATTCTTGGACACACTCGTCTCCATCGAGGACGGTCACCTCAGCACTTCGCTTTACCGCAAACCCACGGATAACCTCACACTTCTCCAGCTTCCACCCTAAACACATTATAGAAGCCATCCCCAATGGACAAGCTCTCCGTATACACAGGATCTGCTCAGATGAGGAGGAGCGTAACAGGCATCTACAGACGTTGAAAGATGCCTTCGTATGAACGGGATATGGCGCTCGACTCATCGATCGACAGTTCCAACGCGCCACAGCAAAAAAACGCACTGACCTCCTCAGAAGACAAACATGGGACACAACCGACAGAATACCCTTCGTCGTCCAGTACTTTCCCGGAGCGGAGAAACTACGACATCTTCTTCACAGCCTTCAACACATCATCGATGAAGATGAACATCTTGCCAAGGTCATCCCCACACCCCCACTACTTGCCTTCAAACAACCGCGCAACCTCAAACAAACCATTGTTTGCAGCAAACTACCCAGCCTTCAGAACAGTGACCACGACACCACACAACCCTGTCATGGCAATCTCTGCAAGATGTGTCAGATCATCAACATGGATACCACCATTACACATGAGAACACCACCCACCAGGTACGCGGTACATACTCGTGCGACTCGGCCAATGATGTCTACCTCATACGCTGCAGGAAACGGTGTCCCGAAGCGTGATACATTGGCGAGACCATGCAGACGCTGCGACAACGAATGAACGGACATCGTGCGACAATCACCAGGCAGGTATGTTCCCTTCCAGTCGGGAACACTTCAGCAGTCAAGGGCATTCAGCCTCTGATCTCCGGGTAAGCGTTCTCCAAGGCAGCCTTCAGGATGCGCAACAACGCAGAATCGCTGAGCAGAAGCTTATAGCCAAGTTCCACACACATGAGTGCGGCCTCAACCGGGACCTGGGATTCATGTCGCATTACATTCATCCCCCACCATCTGGCCTGCGAAATCCTACCAACTGTCCTGGCTTGACACAATTCACACCTCTTTAACCTCAGTCCAACGCCGGCATGTCCACATCAGAATGGTACAGTACGAAGTCTTACAACACCAGGTTAAAGTCCAACAGGTTTGTTTCGATGTCACTAGCTTTCGGAGCGCTGCTCCTTCCTCAGGTGAATGAAGAGGTCTGTTCCAGAAACACATATATAGACAAATTCAAAGATACCAAACAATGCTAGGAATGCGAGCATTAGCAGGTGATTAAATCTTTACAGATCCAGAGATGGGGTAACCCCAGGTTAAACTCCACAGAATGATACAGGCATAGAAGGTTTCAATTACGAGGACAGTTTAGAATTATAGATGATGGCTTGACACAATTCACACCTCTTTAACATGGGGTTACCCCATCTCTGGATCTGTAAAGATTTAATCACCTGCTAATGCTCGCATTCCAAGCATTGTCGGGCATCTTTGAATCTGTCTACATATATGTTTGTGGACCATACCTCTTCATTCACCTGAGGAAGGAGCAGCTCTCCGAAAGCTCGTGAAATCGAAACAAACCTGTTGGACTTTAACCTGGTGTTGTAAGACTTCTTACTAGAATTATAGAATCATAGAATGGTTCCAGCACAGGGTGCGGCCATTCCGCCCACCGTGTCCCGGTCAGTCGCCCAGAGCTGGAAAATCTCAGCAGACCTGGCAGCATCTGTGGAGCGGGAAACAGAGAATGGGAAGCAGGGTCAGACTGGACTGGAAACTGTAACTCTGTTTCTCTCTCCACAGATGCTGCCAGACCAGCCGAGTTATCCAACATTGTCTATTTCTGTTGCAGCATTTTATGAAGAATCTCCACAGCGGCCTTGCCTTTGTGCTCGGCGTTTCTATTTATTTATATAGTTCTGTGTAAATTTAGAGTACCCAATTTTTTTTTTTTCCGATTAAGGGCCAATTTTGCGTGGCCAATCCACATACCTTGCACATCTTGGGTTGTGGGGGGTGAAACCCACGCACACATGGGAAGAATGAGCAAACTCCAGAGGGGCAGTGACCCAGGGCCCGGATGACGCTTCTATTTATGAAGACTTGTCCCGTATGTAACGTATGGGCACTTAGTGCAATTTAGGACGGCCAATACACCTAATCCACGACTTTGCACTGTGGGAGATATCCGGAGCACCCGGAGGAAACCCACGCAGACAGGGGCAGAACGTGAGGACTCCGCGGACAGGCAGTGAATCGAACCTGGTACCCTGGCGCTGTGAAGCCACAGTGCTAGCCACTTGTGCTACTGTGCTTTGTGCCCAGAGAAGTTATTGCAGCGAATATATCAGTGGAGAACACGTGAAGAAATGAAAACGACATTTTAACACCGTTTCACCATGGTGTGGAACTGATATATCAAATAAAAAACCGCACGCTCGTGCACCCAGGTAACTGGCTGAATGCAATGGTTGTATGCAACCCCGATAAACCTTTGATTTATTTGCTGAACAAGAATTTCCCCATCTCCACCTTGAACATAATCAATGTCCCGCTTCCGCGGCCTTCTGAGGCAGAGTTCCAAAGTCGCACAACTCTCTGAGAGGGAGAAATCTCCTCATCTCCGTCCGAAAAACAGCGACATCCTTGTTTTTAACTGCCCAGTAGTTCTGGTCTCACCCACGAGCAGTGAGATTGAACCAACTGGTTGGGCAGCACGGTAGCACAACGGTTAGCACAGTTGGTTCAATATTCTCAGATAATAATATGGAAGCGGCCAACGTGCGGCTCGAACCCTCGACCCTGGGAGGTAGACTCCCATGCTCTACCGACTGAGCTATCCGAATGTTTGATGAAACTGCTCAAAAATATAAACTGAGCGGGTAAATCTGAAATATCCGGAAAGATTTACCAGCATTGCGGCTTTGAACGGAGTCATTTCGGGAACATTCCCACAGAGAGAAATTCCTGGAACCAGCGGCAGAAAAACATCCTGAGCCTGACGTGATTTGAACACGCAACCTTCTGATCTGGAGTCAGACGCGCTACCGTTGCGCCACAAGCCCAAGTGCGGACCGCTATGTGTTTCTCCTCATAGATTTATGTTTTATTTACACCCAACTGTGCGAAATAAACGCAGAGAAGTCAGATTGAGGGATATGAAAGGACCCTGAAGTAAAGCAGCTGTACCACGTGGTTAAGGTGATGCACAATAATCCATTGTGCTCTGTACACGTAGCTTCATATCCCATCCTGGTCTGTAACGTGTCTGTTGTGTCCCCTTCGTGAGGCCGAAGTGAAATTGGTGTGATTTTTAGTTTTGTCGGAGGGCTTGGGCAGTGAATAGTGGAACACTGTCCATATTGAAACCACATTAAAAATGATGAGAAAGTTACTTATTTCACTCCTCGCTGTACTTGCCACTAAATTCTGACTGCGAAACTTTCTCTTCCTCAGTTTGAAACTCACAAAGAGCTGCAAAGATTCCAATTTATTATTGCGATGGCCGGGAATCGAACACAGGTCAACTGCTTGGAAGGCAGCTATGCTCACCACTATACCACCATCGCTCACTGATTGGAGACGTGTCCTTTTGGTTCTTTAGATCAGTTTGATTAACTGTTTCGTAACAAATACTTAATTTGCGTAAGTTATTTCACTCCAATTTAAAATGCTCCTGAATGAAAGTGTCCGTGTCGCACGGCTCCGGTACAGCCAGGAGATGCCACCAGTCCACAATAAATGTACATTCTATGTGTCATTACACAGGACACTTACTCTGGCCTGAGACCTTAACTTGTCCTTGTGTCCTGGATGCTGCCATTTTCATCCTATTTCAGTAATCATAGAATACCTCCAGTGCAGAAGGAGGCCATTCGGCCCATCGAGTCGGCACCGACCCTCGGAAAGAGCACCCGATTTCGGCCCAAACGCACCTAACCTTTCGACTACGTCAGGTTGGCCGAGCGCAGGTCGCAGTCTCCTCTGGAGGTCAGGGCTCGAATCCCACTCCAGAAATTGACTTTTCCTCCGCGAGGCACCATCCAAACCTGGAACCCCTCCCGAACAGCACTGTGTGTGTACATACACCATATGGACTTGCAGCGGTTCCAGAATCACCTCACCGCCCATTCTCGCGGTCAATTAATGATAGATTGTAAATGTTTGGCCGAATCAGCGATAATCACAGCCAGAGGGACCTGCAATAACCCTCAGAGCAGGAAAGGCAACTCATTGTCCTTTGACCCAAAAGCAAAATACTGTGGATGCTGCAAATCTGAAACAAAGACAGAAAATGCTGGAAATATTCAGTTGATCCGGCAGCTTCTGTGGAGAGAGAAACAGATCGTTCCAATGAAAGGTCAGGTTGTGAAATGTTAACTATTTCACTTTTCACAGATACTACAGATCCGTACCGTATTTCCAGCATTCCCTTGTGATTAGCTGAACATCATCAGACTCTGTAGCTTCGTCCGGTAAAGTGTCTGTTCCCTAAAGACAAATCTGGACTCAAATCCCAGCCCAGCCTTATTCCGTTTGACCACCTGTGCGATTGAGAACTTCCTCCACAACAGGGGGAAATGTGTTGGATTTCTAGTCGGAAAATATGCCTTTTGCAGGTTTAAATTCAGTAGAATATCTACAGAGATTGTAACGCAATGACTGATTTCAGCTGCCATCATCCAGTTGTTAAATCTTTCCACTAAAAATCCACTGGATTTTCCCCTTTGACTTGAGTCCTGCTCCCAGAGGATCAGTTCAGTATTTTCAGTAATATTATATTTTGAATTCTATGTCCAGAGAATTGTGACGCTGAAATTGCTCACACTTCTCTCCATTGTTATCTACTCTGCAGGTGTTGACTGCACCGTCTAATGGAGACATGCTGACAGGGCTGTGAGAGAGGCTTTCTTTCAGGCGCGAGGCCTCTTTTGGTCCATCAACAGCAGCCGGATGTCTGCAGAGAAACTCAGAATACCGAGCCCCTCTTCTCAAGATGGACTTAATCAGGGACAAGATGTTGTTTGAAGAGAGAATCAAAGGTCTGGAGAATTGGTCTGAGATTCCTGGCGTTTTGTGAAGAGAACAAGGTGGTGGAGCAATGTGACAATAGCAGGATACGAGTTTGGGATATTATCCAGTTTGTGCTGGGGAGCTGCGTGAAGGACGTTGTCTTGTCTGCCCACCCAAGCTGAATGTTGGGATTGAGGTGGTGATCAGATTCCGAGAGGAGGGTGAAATCCTTTCACTGAGTTTCAAGCTCACAGTTCGGTTGAGTGTCTTGAGTTACAGGAAGATACAGACGGAATGGTCAAATGGGCAGAAAAGTGGCTGATGGAATTTCACGCTGCAAAATTAGATGTGATCCTTTTGGTAGGGATTTTCGCAGTAACTTCATTGCAGTGTTAATATAAGCCTATTTGTGACAATAAAGAATATAATATTATTATTATTGGATTAATGTGAATGGCCTGACACTGGGAAGTCCTGAGGAACAAACGGACCTTGGAGTGTTTGTCCAGAGATCTCTGAAGGCAGAAGGGCAGGTTAATAGGGTGGTGGAAAAGACATTTGAGATATTTGTCTTTATCAATCGGGGCATGGATTACAAATGCAGAGAGGTCATGGTGGAGTTGTATAGAATGTTGGGGAGGTCACAGCTGGAGTACCGTGTGCAATTCTGGTCACCACATTCTAGCAAATATGTGACTGCACTGGATGGGTTGCAGAGGTGATTCAGCAGGATGGTGCTTGGGATGGAACATTTAGGATATGAAGAGAGGTGGATAGGCTTGTTTTCTCTATCACGCAGGAAAAGAGATGACTGAGGGGTGAACTCATCGAGGTGTACAAGATTATGATAAGTATAGACAGGGCGGATAGGGAGCACCTGTTCCCCTCAGTCACGAGGGGACACTATTATTCTGTGATTCTGTTACAGATCAGATCTTGGAGGTATCGCTGCTGTATTCCCATGAGGTGGTGGTCTGATTCGGAGAGCAAAAGCTTCCATCGAGGACGGGGTTCTCAATAAGAACAAACTGGAGGTGTGGGATGTTAGAATCTGCTCAGCACTGATTCATTTTTATTCATTGTTGTGTCCTAGAATAAACACGTGGATTGTAGCTGTCCATTCAAAACAAAAATAGAATTCGGAAATGTCTGGCCAGTAACTTCACCATGTCCACGTTACATTACTCAGCATCCTCAGCTGCATCACATCTGGTCCACGTTTCCCTAGCAGAGCGCACAGTTTCACAGCAGAGAGTACATTTCCACTGGAGAGATCGTAGTTTCTCAGCAGAGCGCACAGTTCACGGCAGAGAACACAGTCCCACAGCAGAGAACACAGTTTCACAGCAGAGAGCACAGTTTCACGGCAGAGCGCACAGTTCACGGCAGAGAGCACATTTCCACAGGAGAGGTCGCCGTTTCCCAGCAGAGGCACAGTTCACAGCAGAGATCACATTCCACAGCAGAGAGCAGTTACACAGTAGAGATCTCGGTTGCACAGTAGAAATCACAGTTCAGCGGGAGAGAATATACTTAAATATCGGAAAGCAGTTTAATTAACATCAGGGAAGACCTTTCAATAACAGAGTGAAGATGCAGATAACACAGTTACACAAGAGGAAAGAGGGGAGATTTTACAACAAAGAACAAAGACAAAGAAAAGTACAGCAGAGGAACAGGCCCTTCGGCCCTCCAAGCCTGAGCCGACCATGCTGTCCATCTGAGCTAAAATCTTGTCGTCTTCCTGGGTCCGTATCCCTATATTCCCATCCTATTCATGTATTTGTCAAGATGCCCTTAAATGTCACTATCGTCCCTGCTTCCACCACCTCATCTGGCAGCGAGTTCCAGGCACCCACTACCCTCTGTGTAAAAAAACTTGCCTCACACATCTCCTGTAAACCTTGCCCCTCACACCTTGAACCTATGCCCCCCCAGTAATTGACCCCTCTACCCTGGGAAAAAGCCTCTGACTATCCACTCTGTCTATGCCCCTCATAATTTTGTAGACCACTTTCAGGTCACCCCTCAACCTCCGTCGTTCCAGTGAGAACAAACCAAATTTATTGAACTGCTCCTCATAGCTAATGCCCTCCATACCAGGCAACATCCTGGCAAACCCACGACCGTGGGATTAAATGTCCGATGCTCTGCCGACTGAGCTAACCGGGCTGCTGTTAAAAATATTATTAACCCTCTTCCTGAGGAGATTAGAATTTGCTAAGCAGCGAACCTTGTGTCAAACCGTTTACTAAAATTCCGATTAATTCTTCGGCCACAGTCGCTGGGAGCAGGGCTCGAACCTGCTGGGGAAGTCCAACACCTTAACCACTCGACCATCGCAGCTCGGTTCAATAGGTCATTCATTAAACATTATAAAACGTACAAAACATTATAAAACCGGCCAGGAATCACTCCAGGAAGTTCTTCCATTCCTGCGATGAACGGTGCCCCGGTGTTTATGTGAGGAGCGGTTGAATCTACCTTACAATTGACCATTGGATTTGGAGAGAAGCCTTGAGAGACTCGAAACTCCCAGTTCCCGAAACGCACAATTCCACTGATTCAATTGTTTGCGGAAGAAAATCAGTTACATTGGAAATATCCTAGAAGTTCATTTTTGCTTTACATGGAACAGCACCGAACTTCCCAGTCCAGCTCCAAATTAAAGCAATTCAATCACAGAAACTGGCAGCACAGAAGGAGGCCTGTGCAGACCGAATGGTCACGTGATTACGTGTCCCGCATCTAAAATGATCAGGTGTTCTCCCCGGATCGCGCTCAGAGCACAAGCCTGGAGCAGCTGCTCAAACAGTAAATAAATTATTTTTTGTTACACGTCCTTGGTCGCCAGTCTTTGAGAGATCAGAATTTCTCCATGGTGTCAGGAGTGGGCAGTATGGCACAAGGGCTTCGCCACCTAAACCCGCTGCTGTCATAGAATCAGAGAATCCCTATTGTGCAAATGAAGACCATTCGGCACAACGAGTATGTACTGACCCTCCGAAAGCTCACTCACCTGCCCTCTACTGGAATATTGGGTCCGATGGAGCAACTCTGGCCCCCATTCCAACCCCTGAAATCCGTCCATCCCCTCTCATGAGTGGGTGCAGGATTGGAGGGTCAGTGCAGACTCGATGGGCCGAATAGCGTCCTTCTGCATTTTACTGGTTTCTACGGAAACAGATATGATCACAGTATTTATTCACATGGGATAAGCATTGGCTCGCACGTCACTGGCGGTGGCCGCGTGGCCTAATGGATAAGGCGGCTGACTTCGATGAATCTAATGATGATATCAGAAGATTGCAGGTTCGTGTCCTATCGCGGTCGTTTTATACAGAAATCCGGTGGAACTTGCTGACAGCCGAGTTTTCCCTCCTCAGCTCATAGTTCCACCTTTCCATCCAAGCATTGCAGGGCTTTTTATGGTATATAATTCCTTCTAACATTGTTTTCATTCAATTCGCTCTCATCCTAGTATTTTGTTTATCCCCTGATGAATCCACAGTATCTGTTTGACTTGGATCAAGTATAGAATAAAATATTATGTATCAATCGGTTCAATACAATTCTGTGGAGGAAATTCTAATGTCGTCACGAAGACAGACAGAGTGATTGAGTCATAGAAGTTGGCAGCATGGAAAAAGCCCTTCGGCCCAGCTTGTCAATGCCGCCCAGTTTCTTTCACTAAGCGAGACAAACTTGTCCGCATTTGGCCCATATCCCTCTATACCCACCCTGCCCATGTAACTGTCTAACTGATTTTTAAAAGACAAAATGATACCCGCCTCCACCACTGCCTCTGGCAGCCCGTTCCAGATGCTCCTCAGTACCTTATTTATGCTCCTAATTATTTCATAGACCTCTATGACATTACCCATACGCCTCCTACGCTCCAGGAAAAAAAGTCCCAGCCTATCCAGCCTCTACCTTTCACTCAGACCATCAAGTCCTGGTAGCACCCTTGTAAACCACTTCTGCACTCTTTCTAGTTTAACAATATCCTTCGGAAAACAGGGTGACCAGAACTGAACACAATATTCCATGTGTGGTCTTACCAATGTCTTGTGCAACTTGAACAAGACGTCCCAACTCTTGTATTCAACATTTTGAGCTTAAAACCTCGCATTCCGAATGCCTTCTTCACCACCCTATCCACCTGCGACACTACCTTCAAGGAGCTGTGAACCTGTACTCCTAGATCTGTTTGTTCTGTAATTCTCCCCAACTCGCTACTAGTGACTGATTAGGTCAATCACTGATTTGAGCTACCAAAATACATCACCTCACATTTATCCAAATTAAACTCCATCTGCCATTCATCGGCCCACTGGCCCAAGATGTTTAATAATGAGCTGAATCAACTGTTTTTTGTTCAGAGGGATGAAAGATTATCTCACTGGATTGGGAATCCAGAGGCCTGAAATACTCTTTGGGACAGGGAATAAATCTCACCATTCAAATTCACTGATTCAATAGATTTTCAGAGGCGTTGAAAGGGTGGATGCTGAGAGGTTGTTTCTCCATGTGGGAGAGCCTAGGACCAGAGGGAATGATCTCAGAGTAAGGGGCCGCCCAATTAAATCAGAAATGATGAGTAATTTGTTCTCTCAGAGTATAGTGTATCTGTGGAAACATTGTTTCTAAGCGAATACTTGTCGAGGCTGGGGAAGTTAATATGCGCAAGATTAAATCAGTAAGGGAATCAAGGATTATGGGGATAAGGCGGGAAAGTGGGTTTGAAGATTATATCAGGTCAATCATAACCTCTTTGAATGGTGGAGCAGACAGGATGGGCCGAATGGGCCACTTCTGCTCCTCCGTCTTACAGTGTAATGAGGTCACCTGATGGACTTGTTTTCACGGCTGGGCGGCCGGTTCCGGAAAGACAAAATCTGCCAGCAGTGCCCCAGATGAAGCTGGCGTCTGTTTTGGAGCTTCTGAAGCCGCAAGTTTTCATGGTGCCAAACTCCTGCCCAAAGCTGGTGTCGTGATTTAAATCGATTATCAGACAGAGGATTAGGAATATCGGTATAGAGATTGGTGCAAAAAGATTCACTCCTCAGGCCTGTTGAACTCCGAATCTAAACTCCATCCTAGTTCCGGATACACTGAATGAATCATCAGGTCACCCTCAATAAGTGGCCCAACGCGGAGACGCAGGACATTGATCATCGAGGAGGATGGATAGAAACCCGCAGATGCAAAGCACAATGGATTAGCAGCGCATCACCGTCACCTCTCGGCCAACTCGCCAAATGACCTGACTTCACCAAACCACCTCATGGACCTTTAACATCTGCAACAACTAACGGAAGAAGGTTGTATTTGTCCATTGGTCCAGATGTGCAGCCAGTTGTGAAATATTGGAAATATAGTCTCTGTCAGCAAATTACATTTCCAACATATCAGCTGAAGGATTGTTCTGAACGGACTGATGGGAAACACTTCAACACCATGGGAGTGGGCACGTGAGCAATAGGTCAGAAGGTGAGAGCATTGAGGGAGAACTCACAGACTGTATCAGAGAGAGACCTCTCCTGTGGAAATGTGTTCTCTGCTGTGTTACTGTGTTCTCTGCTGTGAAACTGTGCTCTCTGCTGTGGGACTGTGCTCTCTGCTGTGGGACTGTGTTCTCTGCTGTGGGACTGTGTTCTCTGCCGTGAACTGTGCGCTCTGCTGAGAAACTGCAATCTCTCCAGTCGAAATGTACTCTCTGCTGTGAAACTGCTCTCTGCTGAGGAAACGTGGACCAGATGTGATGCAGCTGCGGGTGCTGAGTGATGTAACGTGGACATGGTGAAGTTACTGGCCAGAAATTTCCGAATTCTATTTTTGCTTTTAATGGACAGCTACAATCCACGTGTTTATTCTCGGACACAACAATGAATAAAAATGAATCAGTGCTGAGCAGATTCTAACATCCCACACCTCCAGTTTGTTCTTATTGAGAACCCCGTCCTCGATGGAAGCTTTTGCTCTCCGAATCAGACCACCGCCTCCTGGGAATACAGCAGCGATACCTCCAAGATCTGATCAGTAACAGAATCACAGAATAATACAGTGTCCCCTTGTGACTGAGGGGAACAGGTGCTCCCTATCCGCCCTGCCTATACCTATCATAATCTTGTACACCTCGAAGTGATCACCCCTCAGTCATCTCTGTCCCTGCGTGAGAGAGAAAACAAGCCTATCCAACCTCTCTTCATATCCTAACTTTTCCATCCCAAGCAACATCCTGCTGAATCACCTCTGCACCACATCCAGTGCAGTCACATATTTCCTATAATGTGGTGACCAGAATTGCACACGGTACTCCAGCTGTGGCCTCACCAACATTCTATACAACTCCACCATGACCTCTCTGCATTTGTAATCCATGCCCCGATTGATAAAGACAAATATATCAAATGTCTTTCCCACCACCCTATTAATCTGCCCGTCTGCCTTCAGAGATCTATGGACAAACACTCCAAGGTCCCTTTGTTCCTCAGGACTTCCCAGTGTCAGGCCATTGACATTAATCCTTTAATAATAATATTATATTCTTTATTGTCAAAAGTAGGATTATATTAACACTGCAATGAAGTTACTGTGAAAACCCCCTACCAAATGATCACATCTAAGTTTGCAGCGTTAAATTCCATCAGCCACTTTTCTGCCCATTTGACCATCCCGTCTGTATCTTCCTGTAACTCAAGACACTCAACCGCACTCTGAGCTTGAAACTCAGTGAAAGGATTTCACCCTCCTCTCGGAATCTGATCACCACCTCAATCCCAACATTCAGCTTGGGTGGGCAGACAAGACAACGTCCTTCCCGCAGCTCTCCCAGCACAGACTGGATAATATCCCAAACTCGTATCCTGCTAGTGTCACATTGCTCCACCACCTTGTTCTCTTCACAAAACGCCAGGAATCTCAGACCAATTCTTCAGACCTTTGATTCCCTCTTCAAACAACATCTTGTCCCTGATTAAGTTCATCCTGAGAAGAGGTGCTCGGTATTCCGAGTTTCTCTGCAGCATCCGGTTGCTGTTGGTGAACCAAAAGAGGCCTCACGCCTGAAAGAAAGCCCCTCTCACAGCCCTGTGAGCATGTCTCCATTAGACGGTGCAGTCAATACCTGCAGGGTAGATAACAATGGAGAGAAGTGTGAGCAATTTCAGCGTCACAATTCTCTGGACACAGAGCATTCAAAATATTATATTATTGAAAATACTGAACTGATCCTCTGGGAGCAGGACTCAAGTCAAAGGGGAAAATCCAGTGGGTTTCTAGTGGAAAGATTTAACAACTGGATGATGGCAGCTGAAATCAGTCATTGCGTTACAATCTCTGTAGATATTCTACTGAATTTAACCCTGCAAAAGGCATATTTTCCGACTAGAAATCCAACACATTTCCCCCTGTTGTGGAGGAAGTTCTCAATCGCCCAGGTGGTCAAACGGAATAAGGCTGGGCTGGGATTTGAGTCCAGATTTTTCTTTAGGGAACAGACACTTTAACGGATTAAGCTACAGAGTCTGAGGATGTTCAGCTAATCACAAGGGAATGCTGGAAATACTGTACGGATCTGTAGTATCTGTGAAAAGCGAAATAGTTACCATTTTAGATCCTGACATTTCGTTGGAACGACCTGTTTCTCTCTCCACAGAAGCTGCCGGATCAACTGAATATTTGCAGCATTTTCTGTCTTTGTTTCAGATTTGCAGCATCCGCAGTATTTTGCTTTTGGGCCAAAGGACATTGAGTTGCCTTTCCTGCTCTGAGGGTTATTGACGGTTTCTCTGGCTTTGATTGTCGCTGATTCGGCAAAACATTTACAATCTATCATTAATTGACCGTGAGAATGGGCGGTGAGGGGATTCTGGAACCGCTGGAAGTCCATCTGGTGTATGTACACACACAGTGCTGTTCGGGAGGGGTTCCAGGTTTGGATGGTGCCTCGCGGAGGAAAAGTCACTTTCAGGAGTGGGATTCGAGCCCTGGCCCCTGGAGACTGCGACCTGAACTCGGCCATCCTGACGTATTTGAAAGGTTAGGTGCGTTTGGGCCGAAATCGGGTGCTCTTTCCGAGGGTCGGTACCGGTTCCATGGGCCGAATGCCCTCCTTCTGCACTGGAGGCATTCTATGATTACTTAAACAGGGTGAAAATGACAGCATCAGGACACAGGTACGAGTTAAGGTCTCAGGCCAGAGTAAGTGTCCTATGTAATGACACATAGAATGTACATTTATTGTGGACTGGTGCCATCTCCTGGCTGAACAGGAGCCGTGCGACACGGACACTTTCATTCAGGAGCATTTTAAATTGGAGTGAAATAACTTACGCAAAGTAAGTACTTGATACCAAACAGTTAATCAAACTGATCTAAAGAACCAAAAGGACACGTCTCCAGTCAGTGAGCGATGGTGGTATAGTGGTGAGCATAGTTGCCTTCCAAGCAGTTGACCCGGGTTCGATTCCCGGCCATCGCAATAATAAATTGGGAATTTTTGCGCCTCTTGCTGAGTTTCAAACTGAGGAAGAGAAAGTTTCTCACTCAGAATTTAGACGCAAATACAGCGGGGAATGAAATAAGTACTTATCGTTTTTTAACGTGGTTTCAATGTCGACAGTGTTCGACTATTCACCTCCCCCCCCCGCCAGCCCTCAAACAAAAGTTAAAAATAACCGCATTTTTACTTCATCTTTGATGCACGATCAATTGCACAAATACTAAAGTTGTGGACAACTGTGGCTTTATTACAGTCAGATGCGAGGCCTCCTGCTGCATCTGGCGAAATGGCAGGGCACTGGAGGGCATGCATATTTATACAGTTCTCACTGGGCGGAGCCAGACGGCAGGTCCTATCTTACATCTCCCATTACAGTGGATCACCACATTCACCCTCTGTTAAAAATGAGTCCAGCGGGGGTGACATGAAACTTTTTACAATTATTGGAATTGTGTACAGTGGTAGGGAAAGAAAAGTCCATGTTGACGGTCCGGAGTCCGTCAAAGGTTCAGCCGGTCCGGTGCTTTGGTGCTTCGTTGGGATCGGCGTAATGGTGGCGACGAAGTCGGTGCTGGCGGAGGTAAAGGTGGCGCCGATGGCGGTGCTGATGCTGGCCAGTCATCGGGGAACTCCAGGAGCGTGCAGAAGTCCTCATCGTCCTCTTGTGCGGAAAAGGTGAGGGGGTCTGGTGGGTCAATATTGGCGGCGCGGTGAGAGGTGGGGGGGCGGCGGGGAGGCGCATTGGTGGGGGGGGGAGTGTTGGGGTGGAACTTGACGGTGCCAGGTCCCTGAGTGAGACAGTATCTTGGCGGCCGTCGGGAAACTCAACGTCGGCATATTGAGGGTTGGCGTGAAGCAGGTGAACCCTGTCCACCAAGGGGTCCGCCTTGTGGAGTCGGAGGTGCCTACGGAGAAGGACCGGTCCTGGAGCAGCGAGCCAAGTAGGGTGCGACACACCAGATGTGGACTTCCTGGGGAAGGTAAAAACACGTTCATGGGGTGTGTTATTAGTGGTGGTGCACAATAGTGACCGGATGGAGTGCAGAGTGTCAAAGAGGACCTCCTGCCAGCGAGAGGCTGGGAGGTTCCTGGACCATAGGGCCAGCGGGACGGCCCTCAAACTGTCCCATTCACCCGTTCTACTTGCCCGTTTCCCCGGGGGTTGTAGCTGGTCATCCTACCGGAGGCTATACCCCTGCTGAGCAGGACGTGACGCAGCTCATCGCTCATGAATGAGGATCCCCTGTCACTGTGGATGTAGGCAGGGAAACCGAACAGCGAAGATGGTGCTGAGGGCCTTGATGACGGTGGCAGACGTCATATCGGGGCATGGGATGGTGAAGGGGAATCTGGAGTACGCATCGACCACACTGAGAATATGGTGTTATAGTCGGTGGAGGGGAGGGGCCCTTTGAACTCCACCCTGAGGTGTTCAAATGAGTGGGAAGCCTTCACCAGGCGTGCACGGTCTGGCCGGTAGAAGTGTGGCTTGCACTCCGCACAGACCTGGCAGACCCTGGTCACAGTCCTTACTTCCTCGACGGAGTAGGGCAGATTGTGAGCTTTGACCAGATGGTACAATCGGGTGACCTCCGGGTGACAAAGGCTGTTGTGTAGGGCCCAGAGTTGGTCCTCATGTGCGCTGGCACATGTACCTCGGGAGAGGGCGTCTGGAGGCTCGTTGAGTTTACCGGGGCGATACAAGATCTCGTAATTATAGGTGGAGAGCTCGATTCTCCACCGCAAGATTTTATCATTTTTGATCTTGCCCCGCTGTGTGTTATTGAACAATAAGGCTACCGACCGTTGGTCCGTAAGGAGAGTGAATCTCTTACCTGCCAGGTAATGCCTCCAATGCCGCTTCAAACAGCTTCAACGATAGCTTGAGCCTCCTTCTCGACGGATGAGTGTCGAATTTCAGAGACATGAAGGGTGCGGGGAAAGAATGCCACGGGTCTGCCTGCCTGGTTAAGGGTGGCAGCCAGGGCGACGTCTGAAGCGTCGCTTTCTACTTGGAAAAGCAGTGACTCATCCACTGCGCGCAACCCAGCCTTGGCGATGTCTGCTCTGATGCGGACGAAAGCATGTTGAATCTCGGCCGCAACGGGGAATTGGATGGACTGAATGAGTGGGCGGGCCTTGTCGGCATAGTTTGGGACCCACTGAGCGTGGTAGGAAAAGAAGCCCTGGCAGTGTTTGAGGGCCTTGGGGAAGTTCCATGAAGGGGCGCATGCGCTCGGGGTCGGGCCAGAGAAGACCATTTTGGACTACATAGCCGAGAATGGCTAACCGGGTCATGCTGAACACACACTTCTCTTTGTTGTAGGTCAGGTTGAGAAGGGTGGCAGTGCGGAGGAATTTATCGAGGTTGGCATCGTGGTCCTGCTGGTCATGGCCGCAGATGGTGACATTTTATTAGTACGGAAAGGTGGCCCACAAACCGTACTGGTCGACCACTTGGTCCATCTCTTTTTGGAAGACCGAGATCCCATTTGTGATACTGAACCCTAAGGAAGTGGTTGAGGCGACTGTCCCCCTCGAGGGCAGTGTATGGCCGGTCCGACTTCCAGGTGGGGAGCTGTAGGAAGCAGCCATCCGGTGAAATGGAAAACACCAGCCTCCTCCGCAGCTCCGCATCTCCGGCAACCTTGGCGCCAATTGGAAAATCTTCAAGCAAAAGTTCCTCCTGTACATCGAGGCATCCGACCTCGAAGCAGCATCGGATGCCTGGAAGATCACATTATTTGTCTCCACCGCGGGGGACCATGTCATCCACATCTACAACTCCCTTACGTTCGCTGCTGGCGAAGACAAAACAAAATTCAAAACAGTCCTGCTGAAGTTTGACAGCCACTGCGACACTGAGGTGAATGAGAGCTTTGAATGGTACTTTTTCCAGCAGAGGCTTCAGGGTAAGAATGAACCTTTTCAGTCCTTCGTGACCCATCTCTGCATCCTAGCGCAGTCATGTAACTATGACTCGACGGTTGATTCCATGATCCGGGATCAGATCGTTTTCGGGGTCCACTCCGATTCCCTTCGGCAGCAGCTCCTGAAATTCAAACAGTTGACCCTCTCAGTTGCTATCGAGACATGCGTTATCCATGAGCATGCTAAGAATCGTTACCCCCGCATCAGGGCGGCAGAAACTGCAAAACTGGCCTCCCACGAGGCGGAACGGGTGCAGGCCATTGTTCAAATGCAGGGCCTGAGCATCGAGGAGAGTGGTCACTTTGTGCGCTTTTCCCAGGTCCCTGCACAGGTGCGCCATGACCGAGTGGACGACGAGGCCGAAAACACGACTGCACAGGTGCGTACGTCGACCGACCGTACTGCGCATGCGCGATGGCGCACGGAATGCCCTGCCATCGGCGTCATGACATCTCCGAATTGTGGCTCCACCCACTTAAAGCGGAAATGTCCGGCAAAAGGACGCCGGTGTCTACAGTGTGGCAAGCTTGGCCACTATGCAGCCCTTTGCAGATCTGCTCCACCGCTCAGCAGCCAGCGATCCCAGCTGCGGCGCAGAAGTGTCCGCTCAATACAACAAGGCATGCCAGATTCCGATCCCGACAGCCCAACAGACCCTGATGCTGAGTGCGTCAGGTCCCCATACCGGGTGGGCATCATAACTACACATGCGCTGCCTTCCACCACAACGAGACACGCCTCTCGAACCTCAGTGTGGATCGACGAGTGGTGTGCTGTCCACACAATTAATGAAATGAAAACGAAATGAAATGAAATGAGACAAGACTTGCATCCGATTCAAACTTCACACCGGCGCATCAGCGAACCTCATCTCAAAATCCGGCCTCGACACCATGCGCGCCAGACCAAGCATTCTTCCACCGGCCTGCCAGTTCCTTGACTACAATGGCAATGCCATAGCTGCCACTGGTTCCTGTCAACGAGGGGTATCCAACAAGGCGATCAAGGCAACACTGTGGTTTGAAATCGTCGGGCCTGACAGAGCGTCCCTGCTCGGTGCTCGAGCTCCTGAACCTGGTTCAGCGATTCCACGCCACGTCATCATCACCGGCGACGGCCTCGCCAGCAAGTTGCAAGCCTATTTATATTCTCACTCACACCAAACGGAAACAAGTCGCTATGTGTCAGCAGCACACCTGCCTTCTTCTTTATTAGTAGCAAAGTTTTGCTTTCTGTCTGAACCGCTCCTTGTTTTTCAGCTAACCACAGTACAGTCTGTGAACTTGTCTGTGAAAGCAGTACGGGAAGCAACTGTGGAGAGAGATTGCAGTCGCCAGAATGCAACTCTCCAAATTGACACATCACGCCGTTCAGATCTGAGACTTTCAATACCTTCGTCTGAGGAACAGGTGGAGCGGGAAATCGGACCTTGTTGATTAGAGCAAACTGATCAATGCAGCAATGAGAAGCTCCTGAACCACCAGCGGTTTGGACAAAGATGGCACTCAGATACAGGACTCTGGCTGGGGTTCAAAAGTAGGAAGAGCATATCTTGTTTGAAATGAAATAACGATGAAGATAGACTTTAAGTCGATTTGTGCACGGATCTTAGATTCGACGACGACGCATCAGGATGGCCGAGCGGTCTAAGGCGCTGCGTTCAAAACGCAGTCTTTCCTGGAGGCGTGGGTTCGAATCTCATTCCTGATGTTGCCTTTTCCTCCACGAGGTTAAATTTCTCCAGCCAGATTTTCAACCTCAGGAAGATCCAATACCTCCCTATCAATGGAAAAGCGTTGGTCTCAGGACATGAGATTTCTGCTTAAATATGCACAGCAAGACCCCACCGGCAAAAGCCCAGTTCATGACTCGATAATCTGCTTCAGTGACTCTGGTTGAGGAATTAATATTGATGCCAAGAGAAGGGTAAAATTCAACAAAGAACAAAGAACAAGAAATGTACAGCACAGGAACAGGCCTTTCGGCCCTCCAAGCCCGTGCCGACCATGCTGCCCGACTAACCTACAATCTTCTACACTTCCTGGGTCCGTATCCTTCTATTCCCATCCTATTCATATATTTGTCAAGATGCCCCTTAAATGTCCCTATCGTCCCTGCTTCCACCACCTCCTCCGGTAGCGAGTTCCAGGCACCCACTACCCTCTGCGTAAAAAACTTGCCTCGTACATCTACTCTAAACATTGCCCCTCTCATCGTAAACCTATGCCCCCTAGTAATTGACCGCTCTACCCTGGAGAAAAGCCTCTGACTATCCACTCTGTCTATGCCCCTCATAATTTTGTATACCTCTATCAGGTCGCCCCTCAACCTACTTCGTTCCAGTGAGAACAAACCGAGTTTATTCAATCGCTCCTCATAGCTAATGCCCTCCATACCAGGCAACATTCTGGTAAACCTCTTCTGCATCCTCTCTAAAGCCTCCACATCCTTCTGGTAGTGTGGCGACCAGAATTGAACACTATACTCCAAGTGTGGCCTAACTAAGGTTCTATACAGCTGCAACATGACTTGCAAATTCTTATACTCAATGCCCCGGCCAATGAAGGCAAGCATGCCGTATGCCTTCTTGACTACCTTCTCCACCTGTGTTGCCGCTTTCAATGACCTGTGGACTCCTAGATCTCTTTGACTCTCTTGAGGGTTCTACCATTCACTGTATATTCCCTACCTGCATTAGACCTTCCAAAATGCATTACCTCACATTTGTCCGGATTAAACTCCATCTGCCATCTCTCCGCCCAAGTCTCCAGACAATCTAAATCCTGCTGTATCCTCAGACAGTCCTCATCACTATCCGCAATTCCACCAACCTTTGTGTCGTCTGCAAACTTACTAATCAGACCAGTTACATTTTCCTCCAAATCATTTATATATACTACAAAGAGCAAAGGTACCAGCAGTGATCCCTGTGGAACACCACTGGTCACAGCCCTCCAATTAGAAAAGAATCCCTCCATTGCTACTCTCTGCCTTCTATGGCCTAGCCAGTTCTGTGTCCACCTTGCCAGCTCACCCCTGATCCCGTGTGACTTCACCTTTTGTACTAGTCTACCATGAGGGACCTTGTCAAAGGCCTTACTGAAGTCCATATAGACAACATCTACTGCCCTACCTGCATCAATCATCTTAGTGACCTCCTCGAAAAACTCTATCAAGTTAGTGAGACACGACCTCCCCTTCACAAAACCGTGCTGCCTCTCACGAATACGTCCATTTGCTTCCAAATGGGAGTAGATCCTGTCTCGAAGAATTCTCTCCAGTAATTTCCCTACCACTGATGTAAGGCTCACCGGCCTGTAGTTCCCGGGATTATCCTTGCTACCCTTCTTAAACAGAGGAACAACATTGGCTATTCTGCAGTCCTCCGGGACATCCCCTGAAGACAGCGAGGATCCAAAGATTTCTGTCAAGGCCTCAGCAATTTCCTCTCCAGCCTCCTTCAGCATTCTGGGGTAGATCCCATCTAGCCCTGGGGACTTATCTACCTTAATATTTTTTAAGACACCCAACACCTCGTCTTTTTGGATCACAATGTGACCCAGGCTATCTACACCCCCTTCTCCAGACTCAACATCTACCAATTCCTTCTCTTTGGTGAATACTGATGCAAAATATTCATTTAGTACCTCGTCCATTTCCTCTGGCTCCACAGATAGATTCCCTTGCCTATCCTTCAGTGGGCCAACCCTTTCCCTGGCTACCCTCTTGCTTTTTATGTACGTGTAAAAAGCCTTGGGATTTTCCTTAACCCTATTTGCCAATGACTTTTCGTGACCCCTTCTAGCCCTCCTGACTCCTTGCTTAAGTTCCTTCCTACTTTCCTTATATGCCACATGGAAGATAATTCGTCTTCTCTTGTAAATAGTCTGGCAGGTTGGATTGTTCACATCCGTCCAAGTGGGGAAGTTGGGGACTCGGTTTCTATTGTGATTCATTGCTCGATAAAGCTTTATTTCCTTATTGGCCCCCTGTGAGTTATTACTGGATATCGTTATATATCTATATTGCCCCTCTATGGGGTACTGCTGGATAACGTTTCCCGAGCAGCTTTGACTAAGGGTCATCTGGACTCGAAACGTAAGCTCATTTCTCTCCCTCCAGATGCTGTCAGATATGCTGAGACTTTGAAGCATTTTCTCTATGGTTCCCTGTGTGTGAGCTTTACAATGTTGTAATGTGTCATGCTGTCTCTTTCATTCTTGGGACTAATGTCGGGATGAGACTGCAAGAAGGTTTCTGATAGGTATTTGCTGCAAAGCAAACAGGAACGTGTGTTATGTTTATTTTTGGCGTGAGGGAGAATGTAAATAGCAGAGAATACCCTCGATTCCTCGACCTCGGTCTAATGGCCCAGCACGCTTCCGCTGCGGCACTCTGCTCCTTAAACCAGGAGCTACAACATTACTGCCCTGCGGTAACCACACAACTATTCACTGCCTCATTTTTTTCTTTCAACAAGAACACACGTTTGAGCACACTGATTCTGGTCAGCATAGTTCAGATAATTCAGTTTCGTGCTGAATGGTTGTTCTGTGAAGGTGATGTGATTTCTTCTGTGACGTTGTTCTGATGGGAAAGTGGGGAGTGACTGGAATCACCTTTAAAAAATGAAGTTCGGGGCGGCAGTTTCATCTCTCTGGGAACATTGATCACGCAGTTACAGACTTCCTCAAACTTTGCCTCAAATCCGACCACAAAAATGATGAGCACCGAGCAGAGTGGCGCAGCTGAAGCGTGCTGGGCCGATAACGCAGATGTCGATGGATCGAAACCATTCTCTGCTATTCATATTCTCAATCACAACAAACGGAAACAAGTTGCTATTTGTCAGCAGCACATCTGCCTTTTTCTTTATTGGTACCAAAGTTTTGCTTTCAGTCTTATCCGCTCTTTGACACCTGTTCTTCAGCTAGCCACAGTACAGTCGAGGTGACTGAGTTGAATTCTCCCAGAACACTCTTCTGCCGCCTCCACTGGATGAACGTTCACCTGATTGGACACTGGAGGGGTTCTTCGGCTACTTGTCTGTGAAAGCAGCACCGGAAGCAGCTGTGGAGAGAGATTGCAGTTTCCAGAACGCAACTCTCCAATTGGGTACTTCACGTCCTCAGATCTTAGACTTTCAATACCTTCGTCTGAGGAACAGAGAGAGCGGAAAATCGGGCCTTGTTGATTAGAGAAAACTGATCAATGCAGCAATGAGAAGCTCCTTAAACACCAGCAGTTTGGACAAGAATGGCACTCAGATACAGGACTCTGGCTGGGGTTCAAAAGTAGGAAAAGCATATCTTGTTTGAAATGAAATAAAGATGAAAACAGACTTTATTCGATTTGTGCACGGATCTTAATTCCTGCGTCAATGCATCTGGATGGCCGAGCGGTCTGTGGCGCTGCGTTCAGTTCGCAGTCTCTTCTGGAAGCGTGGGTTTAAATCCCACTCCTGATATTGCCTTTTACTCCACGAGGTTAAATTTCTCCAGCAAGATTTTCATCTCAGGAAGATCCAATACCTCCCTTTCAATGGAAAAGCGTTGGTCTCAGGACATGAGATTCCCGCTTAAATACGCACAGCAAGACCCCACCGGCAATTTCATGTCTCGATAATCTGCTTCAGTGACCCAGGTTGAGGAATTAATATTGATCCCCAGAGAAGGGTAAAATTCGTCTTCTCTTCTAAATAGTCTGGCAGGTTGGATTGTTCACATCCGTCCAAGAGGGGAAGTTGGGGACTCGGTTTCTATTGTGATTCATTGCTCGATAAAGCTTTATTTCCTTATTGGCCCCCTGTGAGTTATTACTGGATACCGTTATATATCTATATTGCCCCTCTGTGGGGTACTACTGGATAACGTTTCCCGAGCAGCTTTGACTAAGGGTGACCTGGACACGAAACGTCAGCTCATTTCTCTCCCTCCAGATGCTGTCAGATCTGCTGAGACTTTAAAGCATTTTCTCTGTGGTTCCCTATGTGTGAGCTTTACAATGTTGTAATGTGTCATGCTGTCTCCTTCATTCTTGGGACTAATGTCGGGATGAGACTGCAAGAAGGTTTCTGATAGCTATTTGCTGCAAAGCAAATAGGAACGTGTGTTATGTTTACTTTTGGCGTGAGAGAGAATGTAAATAGCAGAGAATACCCTCGATTCCTCGACCTCGGGCTAATAGCCCTGCACGCTTCCGCTGCGCACTCTGCTCCTTAAACCAGGAGCTACAACATTACTGCCCTGCGGTAGCCACACAACTATTCACTGCCTCATTTTTTTCTTTCAACAAGAACAGACGTTTGAGCTCACTGATTCTGGTCAGCATAGTTCAGATACTTTACTTTCGTGCTGAATGGTTGTTCTGTGAAGGCGATGTGATTTCTTCTGTGACGTTGTTCTGATGGGAAAGTGGGGAGTGACTGGAATCACCTTTATAAAATGAAGTTCGGGGCGGCAGTTTCATCTCTCTGGAAACATTGATCACGCTGTTACAGACTTCTTCATACTTTGCCTCAAGTCCGACCACGGAAATAAAGAGCACCGAGCAGAGTGGCGCAGCGGAAGCGTGCTGGGCCCATAACCCAGAAGTCGATGGATCGAAACCATTCTCTGCTATTCGTATTCTCACTCACACCAAACTGAAACAAGTTGCTGTTTGTCAGCAGCACATCTGCTTTATTCGTATCAAAGTTTTGCTTTCAGTCTGATCCGCTCTTTCACACCTGTTCTTCAGCTAACCACAGTACAGTCGCGGTGACTAAGTTGACTTCTCCCAGAACACTCTTCTGCCGCCTCTACTGGATTAACGTTCACCTGATTGGACACTGGAGGGGTTCTTCAGCTACTTGTCTGTGAAAGCAGCACCGGAAGCAGCTGTGGAGAGATATTGCAGTCGCCAGAATGCAACTCTCCAATTAGATACTTCACGTCGCTCAGATCGTAGACTTTCAATACCTTCGTGTGAGGAACAGGTAGAGCGGGAATTCGGACCTTGTTGATTAGAGCAAACTGATCAATGCAGCAATGAGAAGCTCCTTAAACACCAGCGGTTTGGACAAGGATGGCACTCAGACACAGGACTCTGGAAGGGGTTCAAAAGTAGGAAAAGCATATCTTGTTTGAAATGAAATAACGATGAAGATAGTCTTTAAGTCGATTTGTGCACGGATCTTAGTTTCGGCGACAACGCATCAGGATGGCCGAGCGGTCTGAGGCGCTGCGTTCAGGTCGCAGTTTCTTCTGGAGGCGATGGCTCGAATCCGACTCCTGATATTGCCTTTTCCTCCACGAGGTTAAATTTCTCCAGCAAGATTTTCAACCTCAGGAAGATCCATTACCTCCCTTTCAATAGAAAAGCGTTGGTCTCAGGACATGAAATTCCAGCTTAAATACGCACAGCAAGACCCCACCGGCAAACGCCCAGCTCATGACTCGATAATCTGCTTCGGTGAGTCTGGTTGAGGAATTAATATTGATCCCAAGAGAAGGGTAAAATTCGTCTTCTCTTGTAAATAGTCTGGCAGGTTGGATTGTTCACATCCGTCCAAGAGGGGAAGTTGGGGACTCGGTTTCTATTGTGATTCATTGCTCGATAAAGCTTTATTTCCTTATTGGCCCCCTGTGAGTCGATTCCTCGACCTCGACCGCGAGTAGCTCAACCACGTGCGGAGTGGCGCAGCGGAAGCGTGGTGGGCCCATAGCCCAGCAGTCGATGGACCAAAACCATCGTCTGCTATTTGTATTCGCACTCACACCAAAAGCAAACAAGTCGCTATCACCCAGCAGCACATCTGCCTTTTTCTTTATTAGTATCAACATTTTCCTTTCAGTATGATCTGCTCCTTGACACCTGTTCTTCAGCTACCCACAGTATAGTCGAGGTGACTAAGTTGCCTTCTCCCAGAACTCCCTTCTGCCGCCTCTACTGGATGAACTTTCACCTGTTTGGACACTGGAGGGGTTCGTCGGCTGTGAAAGCAGCACCGGAAGCAGCTGTGGAGAGAGATTCCAGTCGCCATGATGCATCTCTCCAATTGGATACTTCACGTCGCTCAGATCTTCGTCTCTCAATACCTTCGTGTGAGGAACAGGTTATAATGAAAAAATATATCATTTGAACCATGAATGTGAACCTGGAAAAGACAGAGATTTTAAATGAAAGGGAAAGGTCCCACAAAGGGTTAACAGCCGCTGGTTGTTTAAAATACAGATAGCTTCGCAGGCGTTAAAGAAAACAGATATGGACAACTCAACATGGTTTTAAAGTTAAAAAGACATTCAATCAATTTAAAATCTTAAGTTATATAAACGGGAACAGTATTTCACACTTCCCGAGAAGTGCATTATTTTACTGAACAATTAAAAAAGGAACAACCAGAATCTTAGGTTTAAATTGGGGGAGAAGGTTAAGCGGGAAACCTTGCTGACGCCACTTAAATATGAGACAACTGCTTTCCAGCTAAGAAACACATGAGGTGGCACGTTTATCCCATAATTTACACATTTTTGACGTTAAAAATCTTTTAGCAAATAATCAGGTCATAGGGTATAGATCCAAGCCAGATAAGGTTAGAAATATAGGGGGCGACCTGCCGTTGACACCAGCTGACCAGTAGAAGTGCAGAGGCGAACTGCTTCGTTGAACACGAGTTCATATCCAGTATTTAGACTGAGAAAAAACATCACTAAAGACAGATATCAGGAAAGTTGCTGACGAAGCAACAAATAAATGTATTACCTGCCAAACAAAAGTATTACATGTCAAGCAGAATCAGCTCGTTCAACGACAGGGAGCTTGCATTAGCTACAGTCAGCAAGCAACAGTTACATTTCAATAAATGCCATGTAGAAACTAAGGCTGCGCAAAGGGCTATATAATACCTAATAATTCAGCAGCCAGCTCTCATAGCTGCCCTCGGTCATGGGAAGGACTGAACACGGAAGCCGAGCAGAACAGCGAATCCATCAGGAAAAAAACAAAAGTTACAGGAGAAAATTGTCAAGGCAGACTTGAAGGTCTAACAACTGACCAGGAAGATGCAAAGAAAATATCTTATTACTTTTCTGTAAAAACAGTGATTACATCTTTTAATTTGAAATTAAAACGAACTTAAATTGATAACCTGAAAGAGTGTTTATTAGAAAGTTTACTTTACTCTACTTAGAAAAGCCGGACCCGTGAGTGAAGCACCTGAGTGGAAAGTAAACAGAATCTTCTCTGAAGACATGGGTTATGCCGTGGGATAACATGAAACACTGGTTTGACCCGAATAGCGCCCACCTAAGTCTGCATAGGAGTCAGGGAGTGAGAATCCCTGTTCATCATTTAGAATATCTTGACCCTTTTCTGGTACAGGGGGAAT
Source organism: Scyliorhinus torazame (assembly GCF_047496885.1). Classification (NCBI taxonomy): domain Eukaryota; kingdom Metazoa; phylum Chordata; class Chondrichthyes; order Carcharhiniformes; family Scyliorhinidae; genus Scyliorhinus; species Scyliorhinus torazame. The sequence goes on from NC_092730.1 coordinate 49,112,936, forward strand.
TCTAAGAATAGTGGTGAGGTTTTAACTTCATGGCGCGCAACGTGGAGGGCTAGAATATTAGAAGTTTCTGGGTAAAGCGATGCTAGAATATTAGAAGTTTCTAGTTAAGCAGGTGGAGGTTTGAATATTAGAAGTTTCTAACCTACACAGGGAATGGAATATTAGACGATTCTAGTTCCCAAATAATTGTTAGAATATTAGAAGTTTCTAACTGGCACAATCAACCGCGATAGAATGGCGGGGCAGACTCGATGGGTCTAATGGCTTAATTCTGCTCCTATATTTTATGAACTTATCTTTTGCGCGACTTCGTGAATTGGAAACTGTTCCTTCTCCTCAGTTTGAAACTCACGAAGTCGCACAAAAGATAAGTTCATAAAATATAGGAGAAGAATTAAGCCATTAGACCCATCGAGTCTGAGTTTCAAACTGAGGGGAAGGAACAGTTTCCAACTCAGAATTTATGCGCAATTAGGGCAGGGAGTGAAAAGTAACTTTCTCAGCTTTTTATTATTTGGTTTCACCATGGACAGTGTTCGTCTATTCACCGCCCGCCAAGCCCTTAATCAAAAGCTAAAAATCACAGCCTTTTTTCTGTATCCTCATGAAGTGGACGAAACAGAGACACAACAGACACGTTACAGACAAGAATGGGATTTGAATCAACGTGTGCAGAGTACAATGGATTATTGTGCATCACCTTAACCATGTGGAACAACCCCTTTACTTCATGGAATTTTAATATCTGATCTTGTCACAGACAAGTAGCCGAAGCACCCCACCAATGTACAATCAGGAGGACGTTCATCCACGAGAGGTGGCAGAAGGTAATAATGGGAGAAGTGAACCCGGTAACCTCGACTGCACAGTTGGTAGCCGAAGAAGAATTGTGCAATGTGGAGTTAAGCCCAAAACACGTCTGCCGCCGTTCGTGCCTCCGTTCGTCCCTCCTCTAACGCAACTCGATGCAAGTGGCCTGACAACTTGGAATATTTTGTCACATCAGTCATTGCAGATCCATCGTGTAAAAATGAATTCCACTTCCGAGAAACAATGGGCGAAAAATCGACGAGGATGGGATTCGAACCCACGTGTGCAGAGCACAATGGATTAGCAGTCCATCGCCTTAACCACTCGGCCACCTCGTCGCACTACTTGGCGCAACAATACGTCTTAATTCGTTTTGCATCCATGAACTGATGGCAATTATTTGCCTCTTTCTATTCAACCAGGTATTCGACGGGGGAAATGCAGTGCTGGTGGTATAGTGGTGAATAACGCTGCTTTTGAGACCGTTGACTCCGGTTCGATTCCCGGCCATCGCAGTAATAGTTGATTCGGATGTTTTTGCGCGACATCCTGAGTTTCAAACTGAGGAAGACTGGTCAACTGTTTCTCATTCAGAATTTATGCGGATTATCTAAGTGAGGTGTTTAAGATGCGAAAAGGTGTAGATATTGTAGACGTGGAGTTGATGTTACCTGTTGTGGGGGAGTCTAAAACGAGAGGTCATCATCTTAGAATATGAGGCAAATTTAAAAAAGAAAAACTACTTCTCCCAAAGGGTTGTAATTCTGTGGAATTCACTTCCTCAGAGTGCGGTGGATGCAGGGACAGTGAGAAAGTTAAGGAGGACTTAGAGAGACTTTTATTGGTAATGAGTTGAATGGTTCTGGAGAACGGGCAGGACGGTGGTGTTGAGGCCATTATGTTTGATCAGGCAAGATCACATGGAAGGTTTTACGCCCAAGAGGCTAAATTGCATATCCCAGCTCCAATGTTATGAGTTCTCGGGAGTAGGTGTTCTGGCTGATATCTCAATCGATCTCTTGTTCCGTAACATTTCAGGTAGCAGATGATGAACATTTCAGTCATGATCGAATGGCGGGCAGACTCGATGGGTAGAATGGCGTAATACTGCTCATCTATCTGATGAATCTATCGTTTGCGCGGCTTCATGACTTTCAAACTGAGGGAAAGAAATAGTTTCCAACTCAGAATGTGTGCGCAATTATGGGGGGGGGGGGGGGGTGAATTAAGTAACTTTCTCGTCATTTTCTAAAGTGGTTTCAATATGGAAAGTGTTCGATTATTCACAACTCCAAGCCCCAAACACTAAAAATCACAGCATTTTTCCATCACCCTCATGAAGTGGATCAAACAGAGACACAACAGATACGTTACAGACGAGGATTGGATTCGAACGCAAGTGCGCAGAGCACAAAGGTTTCTTGTGCATCCCCTTAACCACGTGGTACAACTCCTTTACTTCATGGAACTTTAATATCTGACCTTCTCACAGACAAGTGACCGAAGCAACCCTCCAGTACACAAACAGGAGGATGTTCATCCAGGAGAGGTGGCAGAAGGTAATTATGAGAGAAGTCAACCCGGTATCCTCGACTGTACTGTGGGTAGCCGAAGAAGAACTGGTGTCAAAGAGCGGTTAAGCCCCAAACACGTCTGCCTCCGTTCCACCGTCCTCTAACCCAACTCGATGCAATCTGGCCTGATAACGTGGAATAGATTGTCACATCAGTGATTGCATATCCATCTTGGAAAAAGGAGGCCTACTTCCGAGAAAAGTGGATTTAAAATCAACGAGCATGGAACTCGAACACACGTGTGTAGGGCACAATGGATTGGTAGTCCATCGCCTTAACCACTCGGCCACTTCGTCCCACAAATACGCACGGCAATATGCCTTAATTCGTTTTGCATCCATGAACTGATTGAATGTATCTGCCTCCTTCTATTCCACCTGGTGTTCAAAATTGGAAATGCAGCGACGGTGGGAGAGTGGTGAGCAAAGTTTTCTTCCAAGCAGTTGTCCCTGTTCGATTCCCGGCCATTGAATCGGATGTTATCGTGCAACATCGTGAGTTTCAAACTGAGGAAGACTGGCCAACAGTTTCACACTCAGAATGTATGCGTCATTATCTAATTGAGGTGTATCAGATGCCAAAAGGTATGGAAAAAGTTGACGTGGAGCTGTTGCTTCCTCTTGTGGGGCATTCTAAAAGAGGAGGTCATGATCTTAGAATAAGAGATTGCAATGTGAAAAAAGATTTGAGGGAAAACTACTTATTCCAAAGGGTTTATGATTCTGTGGAATTCGGTACCCCAGATTGCGTTGGATGCAGGGAGAGTGAGTAAATTTAAGGAGGTGGTAGAGAGAGTTTTATTGGTAAGGAGTTGAAGGGATACGGAGAACGGGAAGACGGTGGAGTTGAGGCCAGGATGGGATCAGCCAACATCACATGGAAGGTGTTAGGCTCAGGAGGCTAAATTGCCTACTCCCGCTCCGAGATCATGCGTTCTAGGGAGAAGGTGTTCCTGCTGATATCGCAATCGACCTCTTCATCTGTAACATTGTAGTTCGCAGATGGGGAAGATATCAGCCATGATAGAATGGCGGGCAGACTCGATGGGTCTAATGGCTGAAGTCTGCTTCTTTATTTTATGAACTTACCTTTTGCGCGACTTTGTGAGTTTCAAACTGAGACGAAGAAACAGTTTCCAACTCAGAATGTATGCGCAATTAGGTCAGGGAGTGAAATAAGTAACTTTCTCACCTTTTTATAATGTGGTTTCAACATAGACAGTGTTCGCCGAATTCACCACCCGCCAAGCCCGTGAACCAAAGCAAAAAATCACAGCATTTGTACTTCATGCTCATGAAGTGGACCAGAGACACAACAGACACATGACAGACGAGGATGGGATTTGAACCCACGTGTGCAGAGTACAATGGGTTATTGTGCGTCTCCTTAACCACATGATACAACTCATTTACTTCAATGGAATTTTTATATGCGATCTTATTACAGGCAAGTAGCCAAAGAACCCCTCCAGTCTACAAACAGGAGGAGGTTCATCCTGGAGAGGTGGCTGAAGAGAATTATGGGAGACGTCATCCCGGTAACCTCAACTGTACTGTGGGTCGCTGAAGAACTGGTGTCACGGTGCGGTTCCACTGACAACGTATCCACAGGCACATATAGTGACGAAGACTGACAGGTTCAGAATGTCTCTTACACTCTCACACATTACCCGAGAGCGACAGGAATCCCCCATTTACAAACGGGACCAGAGAAGTGCAGAGAGAATGCACCTCACTCCCACATACAACATGTTGACGGCTTCAACACAACCAAAATATAAGAATAGATCATCACCACATATTATCTTCTTCGAAATCCCGCCGTCCCAACTTTAATATAATAAAACAATTTTTATCAGTTGTGTCTCACTCTAATCTGTGAACTACGCTCTACCAGAGTGTGTTGACATCTACTGGCCACGACACAGAACCGCAACAGAGCGGGGGAGATTCACATGAACTGTCGGTGATAGAATGTGACCGGGTGGACGGAGAGGTGTTAGATGTATGTAAAATTTAAACAATCGATATTCATGCATTTCCCAATGGAATTGGTGGAATTTGGAAGTGTTTATCTTGAGGATCAATTGAGCAGAGACTTTAAAGCATTTTATCTGTGGTTCCCTCTGTGTGAGCTTTGCAACGTTGTACTGTGTCATGCTGTCTCCTTCATTCCTGGGACGAGACTGCAAGAAGGATTCTGAAAGGTATTTGCTGCAAAGCAAACAGGAACGTGAGTTATGTTTTCTTTTCGTGTCAGGGAGAATGTAAATAGCAGAGAATAGCCAGGATTCCCTGACGTCGGGCTAATGGCCCAGCACGCTTCCGCTGCGGCTCTCTGATCCTTAAACCAGGAGCTACGATTTTACTGTCCTGCGGTAGCCACACAGCTATTCACTTCCTCATTTTTTTGTTTCAACTTGAACAAACGTTTGAGCACACTGATTCTGGTCAGCATAGTTCAGATAATTTACTTTCGTGCTGAATGGTTGTTCTGTGAAGGTGGTGTGATTTCTTCTGTGACGTTGTTCTGATGGGAAAGTGGGGAGTGACTGGAATCACCTTTATAGAAGGAAGTTCGGGGCGGCAGTTTCACCTCTCCGGGTACATTGATCAACCTGTTACTGAGTTATTCAAACTTTGCCTCCATATATAGAACAAATACACAAACAATGAAGCGGGGGAATGTATTAAATCAGAGATTGGATATTCTTGTAACCAATATGGCTGTAATGGGAATCCTTCATTTTCCGATAAATCGGGATGAACTGATCGCTCAGTCAAAAATCAGATATCTGGGGATTTAAATGTGATTACTACAATGATAATATTTAACCATGTTAATGTTATTTTGCTCCAATTGAAACGTGTCACGAATACATCGTTACCTTGTTGCACAACTTGCTTTCAGCCAGGAGATGGGAGCAGTGCGCAATAGTTTGGATCTCCTGATTGTGTCCACAGATCTCGATAGGAATGGAGCTGCTGCTTCCCGGGAGCTGCCAAGCAAGAGGCACAGATACTGACCAACTGCACCCGCTCCAAATAGATTCCCCAAATTACTGAACAAAACAAAAACAAGCACAAATCATATTTTAAGAAACTATGACAGTGACTCTGAAAACAATACACCATCACCTCTGAAAGAATCGATTTGCTGTAACTAATTCAAGATGAACCGTTTCAATATCAGCCGTAGTTCCTTACCAGTTCTCAGACAGGAACCGACTGGTTAGAAGTTTGCTTCACTTTTCAAGGTCCGGCTCAATAAAATCAATCACAGGCCCATGATCTGCTTTCCTCCTGTTCTCAGACACATCCACTTTGTACAAGGGCGCACTAACTGGTTTTCAGAGTAAGAGTCAGACTGCAGTCACCTCGTTCTCTCTCGATCCCTTTATCCCAGAGCCACCTCACAACCAGGGGTGGAACTTCTCACAGAGCCAAGAATGGAATAGTTTGTCGATTCTTCCACCGATTCAGGACCGTCCATCACCAGGACGTATTCGTCCAAAAGAGTTGGGATGAAATAGGGCTGAGCTTCACCGTGTATCCAATCAGTCCCCGGAGAAGCACAAAAACAGTGAGTGAGGGAGAGAGAAAGAAACAAAGAAACAGATAGAGAGATAAAATATGTTCCATTTCTACCACGATCTTTTTACCCAGAAATCCGTTCACCTGAATGAAACCGAACCACGTTTCCATTCGCTGCCGTTGCTGCTTCTCCTTCCAAACGTTGCAGGAAACGTTATTATTTATTGATTGTTGTTTTGAGTTCGAGCTTCTTTATATTTCGTTCAGTTTCCCCAAAAAAACATTAAATTTCTGACTGAGCTCGATATAGGTTCATTTACAAACATTTCGATTTATTCTCGAGTCAGTGGCTTGCGCGGGTAGTTCAGCAAACACTTCGAATCGCAGTCGGTGCGAGCAGGACTGGAACCTGCGCGGGGAAGCCCCATTGGATTTCAAGCCCGACGCCTTAACCACTCGGCCATCGCAGCTGTGCCCAGGGTGTCATTCATTAGTAATTTGTTCGATAGAATACATTCTAAAACCAGCCTGGAATCACTCCAGGAAGTTATTGCATTCAAACGATCAACGGGGCCCCGGTGTTTATGTGAGGAGGGGTTGAATCTTCGTGGAAAATGACCATTGGATTTGGAGAGAGGCCTTGAGAGACTCGAAAACCTCAGCTCCCGAAACGCACAATTCCACCGATTAAATAGATTGTGGAACAACATCAGTTACATTGGAAATATATTAGAAATTCAAATGGGACAGGACCACACTTTACAGTCTGGAGGAAAATTTAAATGATGAAATCTAGAAATTACAGCACAGAGGGAGACCTGTGCAGGCCGAACGGTCACCTGATGACCTGATGACGCAACTAAAATGGTCACGTGTCGGGATTCCGGCAGTTCCCCGGATCGCAGTCAGAGCACAAGCCAGGAGGAGCTGCTTTATTATTAAGTCAGTTATTTTTTATTACATGTCATTGGTCGCCAGTCATTGAGAGACGAGCATTTCTACATGGTGTCAGGAGTGGGGAGTATGGCAGAAGGACTTAACCGCATCAGCTCTCTTCAAGAAGACGCTTAATAAAGAGTGCACCAGCAGCCCGGCTAGCTCAGTCGGTAGAACATGGGATTCTTAATCCCAGGGTCGTGGGTTCGAGCCCCACGTTGGGCACTTCCGTGTTATTATCTGAAAATATTGATGCTGAATGAACTTTCTTCGTAACAGGAACGCAAGGTTATGACTGGGAATCCAGAGGTCTAAACGAACATTTCGTGACAAAATTTAATAAATATGGAATTAAAATGTCGTCTCAGTCACGGTTCTGCTTCCGATGGATCTTATTTCCACAACTGGGACCACATCCACAACGAGAAATGATTTGGCACAAACACAGTAAAGATCTGTCACCGGCAGTGTCACGGTTACAGAGAGCTCAGTTACACAGCAAGATATAATTTTACAAACAGGGCCTCTCTGTGTGCAGCAGAAAACAACATTTTCCGAAAAAAACAGTTTCTCCATCTCGGCACCTTTTCTGTGTGTCATTGTATGTGTGTCCTGATAGTCTCTTCCTGATTTTTTTGTGTCTCTTTCTCTGTCTGTTACAGCAGTGCTGCTGTTGTGTATTAATCTCACTTTTCCCAAACGGTAATTGTGATTGATAGATACAGACAGATTTCCACACTGACATTCAGTACCAATGTCTAATAGAGACTGAATCCCACCCTCACATACAGTCCCAGACATTGACTCATAATGAAGGAATTCTGCTCTCACAACCTGTCCCAGAGACTGAGGTGCAGAGTGTTCCCTCCACTCCCGAACACTACCTGTGATTTACAGATACAGAACAAATCTCAGTCAGGTGAGTAGCAGAGTTTGATGGGTACGACATGTATTCCACAATCACCTTCTCTGCGCCAGATAATCAGATGCAGACGACATGCGGTGTCTGTGTTGGTTTAACAAGGGTTTTACCCAAGAACAGGAACACATTTACACAATATCAGGGTATAAGACGTAGGAGCAGAAGCAGGCCATTCAGCCCATCGAATATGCTCCGCATTTCAATGAGATCATGCTTGATCTGATATATGGCGTGTTATGACCTCATACGGTGGCACGTTGTCACCTCAGAGAGCCAGCGATCCGGTTCAATTCCAGCCTTTGGTCACTGACAGTGTGGAGTTTGCACTTTCTCTCCGTGTCTGTGTGGGTTTCTTCCGGGTGCTCCGATTTCCTCGCACAGTCCAAATGTGTGCGGGTTAGGTGGACTGTCCATGCTAAATTGACCCTTAGTGTTCAGAAAGTTGGGTGGTGTTACAGGGATGTGGTGGGGACACAGAGGCTATTTCAGAATATCGTTGCAGAGTCCATTGGCAGAATGGCCTCCTTTTACATTTTAATGATCTCATGATAATACTCATGTCCACTTTCCCGGCTTTTTATCTCTAGATTTCATGATGAACCTTTAAAACCAGCAATCCCACCAAGCCTCAGGTAGCGGTAACTCCTCAATGGTCGTTAATGTCCCGGCTGTCAGTCATTTGGCCAGTCTTGAGTGAAGTCACATCCTGGAAATGTCATACATTGATCCAGTTCTAAAGTAAATTAAGCCACTCTAGTCCCTGATGACCATAGGCCCTTTGAGGGTAAGATCTGACTGGTGGTGATTTAACCTGAGGATCACCATACCTCAGGCGAGGAGCAATAATAATAATACTAATAATCTCTTATTGTCACAAGTAGGCTTCAATCGAGGTTCTGTGAAAAGCCCCGAGTCGCCACATCCCGGCCCCGGTTCGGGGAGGCTGGAACGGGAATTGTGAGATGGCGGGGTTTTCATGTTTCAGGTCTAGTATAACCGTGTGATCTGAATCTAATTAATTTGGTTTTCCTTCTGCTAATCTTGTCTCACAGTGAGGCCAACCTCACTGATTGGATAGACGAGTGATCGTTCTTCAGTCTTGTCATTGTCGGACCCGCTGAATATGGAGGCATACCCTGTGTGGCAGGATTTAGCTCCAACTCAATCTATAAGTTTGTGGATGATACCACTGCGGTAGGTCGTATCGCAAACAATGACGAATCAGATACAGAAGGTAGATAAATCACATGGTTGCATAGTGCACTGTCATGTGATTGTACCTTTAAGACCTAGCTGTTTAAGAAAACAGTGAGGTCAGAGAGTGGGTGGAGCTCGGCTTTAGGTCAGCCATTTTGCAGATTTTTACTTTCAGTTTAAAAAGCACCTTGTGTGTGTCTGTGTGTTTCCAGAGAGCTGCAAGTTTGAAAAGAGATTGGGAGTGTCTTCGTTTGCAGGGAGCTGGATCTCTGGCATAAAAGACCATCTCTGGATCATTTGGGTGATTTAAACTGATAATTATAAAACCTTTAACCTGATGTGATTCTGTTTAAAGGTGTTAAGTCTCTTGGAAGTTTGAAGGAACATTTTAAGGAATTATTTACTGTTGCAATATTTTCTGAGTTATCTTTGAAGTAAGGGGTGTTAAGAGATCCTATGTTTATTTAAGATGTGAAGTTGAGTTCATGGAATAAACAGTGTTTTGTGTTTAAAAGCCCACGTGTCCATAATTGTATAATAACAATACACCTAGGGAAAAAGCCGTGTGCTAGGAAAAGCAACAAATCCATTAAAGGGAGAGGTTGGTTGAACTCCATGATACATTTTGGGGTTCTGAAAACGCCTCACCCATAAAAATTGGGGGCTCATCCGGGATAAAAGTCTATCTATTGGATTGGCTTTTGTGAACTGAAAGACAGTGAGGGATTGTTGTTTTTCCGGTGTGGTATTTTAGTTTACGTGGGGAGAGTGTTGTGAACAATGTCTCTTTCAGAGGCTCAGAAGTTTTTGGGGGTGGAGAATGTCACACGTAGTACTTTACGGGCAGAAACGAAAAGCAGACTGTTAGATTTGGCAAGAACATTGCAGTTAACCTTACCTGACAAAATGCGAAAAGATGAAGTAATTATGGCGGTGGTTAAGCATTTAAAGTTGCATGCGATAGAGTTTGACTCATTGGAAATGGCAAAAATTCAGTTGCAAATTAAACAAATGGAACATGAGAAAGAATTAAAGCGGCTTGAATACGAGAGGGAGAGAGAGGAAAAAGAAAGAGAAAGAGAGAGAGAGGAAAAAGAAAAGGAGAGAGCAGAAAGGAGAAAAGAAAGAATAGTCCTAGCAGAAAAAAAGAAAAAGAAAGGGAAACACAGATTAGGGAAAAAGATAAAGAGAGCGAGTTTGAACTTCAGAAAATGGCCATGAAACATGACAATCAGTTAAAATTGGCAGACGTAAAGGGAAACGTACAGTTGGATGATAGTGATGAGGATAGTGAGAAAGCGCGTCATAGTCGAAGGCTTGGTGGGAATCTATTTAAATATGTCCAAGCATTGCCACGGTTTGACGAGAAGGAAGTGGAAGCATTTTTCATTTCATTTCAGAAGGTAGCTAAACAAATGAAATGGCCACAGGACTTGTGGGCGTTACTGATTCAAACAAAGCTGGTAGGTAGGGCTAGTGAAGTGTTTGCATCACGACCGGAGGTGGAATCTGGAACGTATGAGGAGGTGAAGAAACCCATCTGAAGTGCATCTGAGCGAGTGCCTGAAGCTTACAGACTAAGGTTTAGACATTTAAGGAAAGAATTTGGTCAAACATACATGGAGTTTGAAAGGCTCAAACAGAGTAATTTTGATAGGTGGATAAGGGCTTTGAAAATAGACCAAACGTATGACGTTCTCAGAAAATTATACTTTTGGAGGAGTTTAAAAATTCATTTCCTGATGTAGTGTGAACTCATAGAATCATAGAAGTTTACAGCATGGAAACAGGCCCTTCGGCCCAACCAGTCCATGCCGCCCAGTTTTTACCATTAAGCTAGTCCCAGTTGCCCTCACTTGGCCCATAACCCTCTATACCCATCTTACCCATGTAACTATCAAAATGCTTTTTAAAAGACACAATTGTACCCGCCTCTACTACTACCTCTGGCAGCCCATTCCAGACATTCACTACCCTCTGAGTGAAGAAATTGCCCCTCTGGGCCCTTCTGAATCTCTCCCCTCTCTCCTTAAACCTATGCCCTCTAGTTTTAGACTCCCCTACCTTTGGGAAAAGATGTTGACTATCTACCTTATCTATGCCCCTCATTATTTTATATACCTCTATAAGATCACCCCTAAGCCTCCTACGCTCCAGGGAAAAAAGTCCCAGTCTATCCAGCCTCTCCTTATAACTCAAACCATCAAGTCCCGGCAACATCCTAGTAAATCTTTTCTGCACTCTTTCTAGTTTAATAATATCCTTTCTATAATAGGGTGACCAGAATTGCACACAGTATTCCAAGTGTGGCCGTACCAATGTCTTGTACAACTTCAACAAGGTGTCCCAACTCCTGTATTCAATGTTCTGACCAATGAAACCAAGCATGCCGAATGCCTTCTTCACCACCCTGTCCACCTGCGACTCCACCTTCAAGGAGCTATGAACCTGTACTCCTAGATCTCTTTGTTCTATAACTCTCCCCAACGCCATACCATTAACTGAGTAGGTCCTGGCCTGATTCGATCTGCCAAAAGGCCATTCGTCGGCCCACTGGCCTAATTGATCAAGATCCCGTTGCAATCCTAGATAACCTTCTTCACTATCCACTGTGCCACCAATCTTGGTGTCATCTGCAAACTTACTAACCATGCCTCCTAAATTCTCATCCAAATCATTAATATAAATCACAAATAACAGTGGACCCAGCACCGATCCCTGAGGCACACCACTGGTCACAGGCCTCCAGTTTGAAAAACAACCTTCTACAACCACTCTCTGCCTTCTGTCGTCCAGCCAATTTTGAATCCAATTGGCAACCTCACCCTGGATCCCGTGAGCTTTAACCTTCTGCAACAACCTACCATGCGGTACCTTGTCAAAGGCTTTGCTAAAGTCCATGTAGACAACGTCTACTGCACTGCCCTCATCCACCTTCTTGGTCACCCCCTCAAAAAACTCAATCAAATTTGTGAGACATGATTTTCCACGCACAAAGCCATGCTGACTGCCCCGAATCAGTCCTTGCCTCTCTAAATGCTTGTAGATCCTGTCTCTCAGAATACCTTCTAGCAACTTACCTACTACAGACGTTAGGCTCACCGGTCTGTAGTTCGCAGGCTTTTCCCTGCTGCCCTTCTTAAACAAGGGCACAACATTCGCCACTCTCCAATCTTCAGGCACCTCACCTGTGGCTGCCGATGATTCAAATATCTCTGTTAGGGGACCCGCAATTTCCTCCCTAGCCGCCCACAACATCCTGGGATACATTTCATCAGGTCCCGGGGATTTATCTACCTTGATGCGCTTTAAGACTTCCAGCTCCTCCTCCTCTGTAATATGCACACTTCTCAAGACATCACTATTTATTTCCCTTAGTTTCCTAACATCCATGCCTTTCTCCACCGTGAATACCGATGAGAAATATTCATTCAGGATCTCACCCAACTCTTGTGGCTCTGCACATAGATGTCCTTGTTGATCCGGAAGAGGCCCTACTCTGTCCCTAGTTACTCTTTTCCCCTTTATGTATCTGTAGAATCTCTTTGGATTCTCCCTTGCATTATTTGCCAAAGCAATTTCATGTCCCCTTTTTGCCCTCCTGATTTCCCTCTTAACTCTATTTCGACAATCTCTATAATCTTCAAGGGATCCACTTGATCCCAGTTGCTTATGTACGTCATATGCCTCCTTCTTCTTTTTGACCAGAGTCTCAATATCTCGAGTCATCCAGGGTTCCCTACTTCTACCAGCCTTGCCCTTCACTCTAAAGGGAATGTGCGTACCCTGCACCCTGGTTAACACATTTTTAAAAGCCTCCCATTTACCAGCCGTCCCTTTGCCTGCCAACAGTCTCCCCCAATCTACCTCTGCAAGTTCTTGTCTGATACCATCAAAATTGGCCTTGCCCCAATTAAGAATTTTAACTCTTGGGCAGACCTATCATTCTCCATAGCTATCTTAAAACTAATGGAGTTATGGTCACTTGTCCCAAAGTGATCCCTCACTAGCACTTCTGTCACTTGCCCTTCCTTATTTCCCAAGACGAGGTCAAGTTTTGCCCCCTCTCTAGTCGGTCCATCCACATACTGAATGAGAAATTCCTCCTGAATACACTCAACGAATTTCCCTCCATCCAAGCCCCTAATGCTATGGCTGTCCCAGTCAATGTTGGGAAAGTTAAAGTCCCCTACTACTACCACCCTATTATTCTTGCAGCTATCTGTAATCGCCTTACATACTTGCTCCTCAATTTCCCGCTGACTATTTGGGGGCCTGTAGTACAGTCCTACCAAGGTGATCTCTCCATTCTTATTTTTCAGTTCCACCCATATAGACTCAGTGGGCGAACCCTCGGACATATCCCCTCTAAGTACTGCCGTGATGTTCTCCCTAATCAAAAACGCCACTCCCCCTCCTCTCTTACCTCCTGTTCTATCCTTTCTATAGCATCTGTACCCCGGAACATTGAGCTGCCAGTCCTGCCCCTCCCTTAGCCATGTTTCAGTCATAGCTATAATATCCCAGTCCCATGTGCCCATCCATGCCCTAAGTTCATTCGCTTTGCCCGTCAGGCCCCTTGCATTGAAATAAATGCAGTTTAATGTAAACTTTCCTTGCTCTCTGCCCTGCTTTCTCTGGTCATGCTTTACACACTCTCCCTTCCTGCCTTTTGTTTCTGTCCCCACTGACTTCCTACATCGGTTCCCATCCCCCTGCCACATTAGTTTAAACCCTCCCCAACTGCACTAGCAAACACACCCCCGAGAACATTGGTTCCGGTCCCACCCAGATGCAGACCGTCCGATTTGTACAGGTCCCACCTCCCCCAGAACCGGTCCCAATGTCCCAGGAATTTGAAACCCTCCCTCTTGCATCATCTCTCAAGCCACGTATTCATCCTAGCTATCCTGTCATTCCTACTCTGACTATCACGTGGCACTGGTAGCAATCCTGAGATTACTACCTTTGAGGTCCTACTTTTTAGTTTAACTCCTAACTCCCTAAATTCAGCTTGTAGGACCTCATCCCGTTTTTTACCTATATCGTTGGTGCCTATATGCACCACGACAGCTGGCTGTTCACCCTCCCCCTCCAGAATGCCCTGCAGCCGCTCCGAGACATTCTTGACCCTTGCACCAGGGAGGCAACATACCAACCTGGATTCTCGTTTGCGTCCGCAGAAACGCCTGTCTATTCCACTTACAATTGAATCCCCTATCACTATAGCTCTGCCACTCTTTTTCCCGCCCTTCTGTGCAGCAGAGCCAGCCACGGTGCCATGTACCTGGCTGCTGCCACCTTCCCCTGGTGAGCCATCTCCCCCAACAGTTTCCAAAACGGTAAATCTGTTTTGGAGGGAGATGACCGTAGGGGATCCCTGCACTGCCTTCCTACTCTTCCTCTGTCTGTTGGTCACCCATTCCCTATCTGCCTCAGTAATTTTAATCTGCGGTGTGACCAACTCACTGAATGTGCTTTCCACAACTTCCTCAGCATCGCGGATGCTCCAAAGTGAGTCCATCCGCAGCTCCAGAGCCGTCAAGCGGTCTAACAGGAGCTGCAGTTGGACACACTTCTTTTTTTTTTTAATAAATATTTTATTGAAAATTTTTGGTCAACCAACACAGTACATTGTGCATCCTTTACACAACATTATAACAATACAGATAATAATGACCTTTTTTATATAAACAAAAAACAACAAATAAATAAATATTAAATAACAAAAATGAAAACTAGCCCTAATTGGCAACTGCCTTGTCACAGGCTATACCCCCCCCCCACCCACCCCCCCCATCCCTCCCCCCCCCCCCCCCAAGTCCTGGGCTGCTGCTGCTGCCTTCTTTTTCCCCCCATCTATCTTTCCGCAAGATATTCGACGAACGGTTGCCACCGCCTGGTGAACCCTTGAGCCGACCCCCTTAGGACGAACTTAATCCGCTCTAGCTTTATGAACCCCGCCATATCATTTATCCAGGTCTCCACCCCCGGGGGCTTGGCTTCTTTTCACATTAGCAATATCCTGCGCCGGGCTACTAGGGACGCAAAGGCCAAAACATCGGCCTCTCTCGCCTCCTGCACTCCCGGCTCTTGTGCAGCCCCAAATATAGCCAACCCCCAGCTTGGTTCGACCCGGACTCCTACTACTTTTGAAAGCGCCTTTGTCACCCCCACCCAAAACCCCTGTAGTGCCGGGCATGACCAAAACATATGGGTATGATTCGCTGGGCTTCTCGAGCACCTCGCACACCTATCCTCCACCCCAAAAAATTTACTGAGCCGTGTTCCAGTCATATGTGCCCTGTGTAATACCTTAAACTGAATCAGGCTTAGCCTGGCGCACGAGGACGACGAGTTTACCCTGTTTAGGGCATCTGCCCACAGCCCCTCCTCGATCTCCTCCCCTAGCTCTTCTTCCCATTTCCCTTTTAGTTCGTCCACCATAGTCTCCCCTTCGTCCCTCATTTCCCTATATATATCCGACACCTTACCATCCCCCACCCATTTCTTTGAGATGACTCTGTCCTGCACCTCTTGTGTCGGGAGCTGCGGGAATTCCCTCACCTGTTGCCTCGCAAAAGCCCTCAATTGCATGTACCTGAATGCATTCCCTTGGGACAACCCATATTTCTCGGTCAGCGCTCCCAGACTTGCGAACTTCCCGTCCACAAATAGATCTTTCAGTTGCGTTATTCCTGCTCTTTGCCACATTCCATATCCCCCATCCATTCCCCCCGGGGCAAACCTATGGTTGTTTCTTATCGGGGACCCCCCCAATGCTCCGGTCTTTCCCCTATGTCGTCTCCACTGTCCCCAAATCTTCAGTGTAGCTACCACCACCGGGCTCGTGGTGTAGTTCCTCGGTGAGAACGGCAATGGGGCTGTCACCATAGCCTGCAGGCTGGTCCCCCTACAGGACGCCCTCTCTAATCTCTTCCACGCCGCTCCCTCCTCCTCTCCCATCCACTTACTCACCATTGAAATATTAGCGGCCCAATAATACTCACTTAGGCTCGGTAATGCCAGCCCCCCCTATCCCTACTACGCTGTAAGAATCCCTTCCTCACTCTCGGAGTCTTCCCGGCCCAAACAAAACCCATGATGCTCTTTTCTATCCTTTTAAAAAAAGCCTTCGTGATCACCACCGGGAGGCACTGAAACACAAAGAGGAATCTCGGGAGGACCACCATCTTAACCGCCTGCACCCTCCCTGCCATTGACAGTGCTACCATATCCCATCTCTTGAAATCTTCCTCCATCTGTTCCACCAACCACGTTAAATTTAGCCTGTGTAATGTGCCCCAATTCTTAGCTAGCTGGATCCCCAGGTAACGAAAGTCTCTTGTTACCTTCCTCAACGGTAGGTCTTCTATTTCTCTACTCTGCTCCCCTGGATGCACCACAAACAGCTCACTCTTCCCCATGTTCAATTTATACCCTGAAAAATCCCCAAACTCCCCAAGTATCCGCATTATTTCTGGCATCCCCTCCACCGGATCCGCCACATATAGTAGCAGATCATCCGCATATAAAGATACCCGGTGTTCTTCTCCTCCCCTAAGTATTCCCCTCCATCTCTTGGAACCTCTCAGCGCTATCGCCAGGGGCTCAATCACCAGTGCAAACAGTAATGGGGACAGAGGACATCCCTGCCTTGTCCCTCTATGGAGCCGAAAATATGCCGATCCCCGTCCATTCGTGACCACACTCGCCACTGGGGCCCTATACAACAGCTGCACCCATCTAACATACCCCTCTCCAAAACCAAATCTCCTCAACACCTCCCACAGATAATGCCATTCCACTCTATCAAATGCTTTCTCGGCATCCATCGCCACTACTATCTCCGTTTCACCCTCTGGTGGGGCCATCATCATTACCCCTAACAGCCTCCGTATATTCGTGTTCAGCTGTCTCCCCTTCACAAACCCAGTTTGGTCCTCGTGAACCACCCCCGGGACACATTCCTCTATTCTCATTGCCATTACCTTGGCCAGGACCTTGGCATCCACATTTAGGAGGGAAATTGGTCTGTAGGACCCGCATTGTAGCGGATCCTTTTCCTTCTTTAAGAGAAGCGATATCGTTGCTTCAGACATAGTCGGGGGCAGTTGTCCCCTTTCCTTTGCCTCGTTAAAGGTCCTCGTCAGTACCGGGGCGAGCAAGTCCAAATACTTTCTGTAAAATTCAACTGGGAATCCGTCCGGTCCCGGGGCCTTTCCCGTCTGCATGTTCCTAATTCCTTTCACCACTTCTTCTACCGTGATCTGTGCTCCCAGTCCCATCCTTTCCTGCTCTTCCACCTTGGGAATTTCCAGCCGATCCAAAAAATCCATCATTCTCTCCCTCCCATCCGGGGGTTGAGCTTCATACAATTTTTTATTAAATGTCTTGAACACTTCATTCACTCTCTCCGCCCCCCGCTCCATCTCTCCTTCCTCATCCCTCACTCCCCCTATTTCCCTCGCTGCTCCCCTTTTCCTCAATTGGTGTGCCAGCAATCTGCTCGCCTTCTCCCCATATTCATACTGTACACCCTGCGCCTTCCTCCATTGTGCCTCTGCAGTGCCTGTAGTCAGCAAGTCAAATTCCACATGCAGCCTTTGCCTTTCCCTGTACAGTCCCTCCTCCGGTGCTTCCGCATATTGTCTGTCCACCCTCAAAAGTTCTTGCAGCAACCGCTCCCGTTCCTTACTCTCCTGCTTCCCTTTATGTGCCCTTATTGATATCAGCTCCCCCCTAACCACCGCGTTCAACGCCTCCCAGACCACTCCCACCTGAACCTCCCCATTGTCATTGAGTTCCAAGTACTTTTCAATACATCCCCTCACCCTTAGGCACACCCCCTCATCCGCCATTAGTCCCATGTCCATTCTCCAGGGTGGGCGCCCTCCTGTTTCCTCCCCTATCTCCAAGTCTACCCAGTGTGGGGCATGATCCGAAATGGCTATAGCCGTATATTCCGTTCCCCTCACCTTCGGGATCAATGCCCTACCCAACACAAAAAAGTCTATGCGCGAATAGACTTTATGGACATAGGAGAAAAACGAGAACTCCTTACTCCTAGATCTACTGAATCTCCACGGGTCCACACCTCCCATCTGCTCCATAAAATCCTTAAGCACCTTGGCTGCTGCCGGCCTCCTACCAGTCCTGGACTTCGACCTATCCAGCCTTGGTTCCAACACCGTGTTAAAGTCTCCCCCCATTATCAGCTTTCCCGTCTCTAGGTCCGGGATGCGTCCTAGCATTCACCTCATAAAGTTGGCATCATCCCAGTTCGGGGCATACACGTTTACCAAAACCATCATCTCTCCCTGTAATTTGCCACTCACCATCACGTATCTGCCCCCGTTATCCACCACTATAGTCTTTGCCTCGAACATTACCCGCTTCCCCACTAATATAGCCACCCCCCTGTTTTTCGCATCCAGCCCCGAATGGAACACCTGCCCCACCCATCCTTTACGCAGCCTAACCTGGTCTATCAGTTTCAGGTGCGTTTCCTGTAACATAACCACATCTGCTTTAAGTTTCTTAAGGTGTGCGAGTACTCGTGCCCTCTTTATCGGCCCGTTGAGCCCTCTCACGTTCCACGTGATCAGCCGAGTTGGGGGGCTTCCCACCCCCCCCCCCCCTTGCCGGTTATCCATCATCTTTTTCCAGCTTCTCACCCAGTTCCCACGCAGCTGTATCTCCCCCAGGTGGTGCCCCCCTGCCCATCCTCTCCCGTACCCACTCCCCTCTTTCCCCAGCAGCAGCAACCCAGTAATTCCCCCCTCCCACCCCCCCCCCCGCTAGACCCCCCGCTAGCGTGATTACTCCCCCCATGTTGCTCCCAGAAGTCAGCAAACTCTGGCTGACCTCGGCTTCCCCCCGTGACCACGGCTCGCACCGTACGACGCCCCCTCCTTCCTGCTTCTCTATTCCCGCCATAATTATCATAGCGCGGGAACCAAGCCCGCGCCTCTCCCTCGGCCCCGCCTCCCATGGCCAACGCCCCATCTCCTCTCCCTCCCCACCTCCCCCATCACCACCTGTGGGAGAAAGAAAAGTTACCATACCGCAGGATTAGAACATAAAACCCCTCTTCGTCCCCCCCATTCGCCCCGCCACTTTGTCCAAACGTTCTTTTTCATAATCCACTCATTCCAGTTTTTCTTCTACAATAAAAGTCCACGCTTCATCCGCCGTCTCAAAGTAGTGGTGCCTCCCTTGATATGTGACCCACAGTCTTGCCGGTTGCAGCATTCCAAATTTTATCTTCCTTTTGTGAAGTACCGCCTTGGCCCGATTAAAGCTCGCCCTCCTTCTCGCCACCTCCGCACTCCAGTCTTGATAAACGCGGATCACCGCGTTCTCCCATTTACTGCACCGAGTTTTCTTCGCCCATCTAAGGACCATTTCTCTATCCTTAAAACGGAGGAATCTCACCACTATGGCTCTGGGAGTTTCTCCTGCTCTCGATCCTCGCACCATAACTCGGTACGCTCCCTCCACCTCCAACGGACCCGTCGGGGCCTCCGCTCCCATTAACGAATGCAGCATCGTGCTCACATATGCCCCGACGTCCGCCCCCTCCACACCTTCAGGAAGGCCAAGAATCCTCAGGTTGTTCCTCCTTGCGTTGTTTTCCAGTGCCTCCAACCTCTCCACACATCGTTTCTGGTGTGCCTCCTGTATCTCCGACTTCACCACCAGGCCCTGTATATCGTTCTCATTCTCGGCTGCTTTCGCCTTCACGACCCGAAGCTCCTGCTCCTGGGTCTTTTGTTCCTCCTTTAGCCCTTCGATCGCCTGTAGTATCGGGGCCAACAACTCTTTCTTCATTTCCTTTTTTATCTCCTCCACGCAGCATTTCAAGAACTCTTGTTGTTCAGGGCCCCATATGAAACTGCCACCTTCCGACGCCATCTTGGTTTTTGCTTGCCTTCCTTGCCGTTGTTCCAAAGGATCCGCTGCAATCCGGCCACTTTCCTCTCCTTTTTCCATCCGTGTCCAGGGGGAACACCCTCCTGGTTTACCGCACGGTGTTTTTAGCCGTTAAAATTGCCGTTGGGGCTCCTATCAAGAGCCCAAAAGTCCGTTTCACAGGGAGCTGCCGAAACGTGCGACTCAGCTGGTCATCGCCGCACCCGGAAGTCGTTGGACACACTTCTTGCAGATGAAGGAGTCAGGGACACCAGAAGGGTCCCTGACTTGCCACATCTCACAAGAGGAGCATGACACGGGTCTGAGCTCTCCTGCCATGACTTAAACCTGAAGTTAAATTTGAACTACACTACACAGCTAAGAGAAAGTCAAAGAGAGAGAAATCACTTACCAGTCACAAGCCAATCACTTACCTGCTGGCTGTGATGTAATTGCTCCCGAGACTCCCTCACAGGTCTGCTTCTCTGCACCTCCTTAAGATGAGCACAAAATTCCCTTAACTAGTTAATTAATTTACTTAATTAATTGGATTTTTTTTTTTTGAAACTCAACCCCAAACACCAAACTCCAAAAAACACAGCCCTCACTCACCTCTTACCCGAACTCAGCCTTACCCAAACTCAGATACACTCTGTTTGCCTCCAGCACTCTGTTTCTATAGGCACTCCAGCCACACCCTTTGTATCCTTCCTGATTTAGTCAGCCAATAGGCCTGCTCCCGAAACTGATCTCCCGAAACTAACAGCTGACCTGCAAGGTAAGGAAGTTGTTAAGCGGTACTTACCAAATTCTCACTCGGTCTGTATCTCTCTCACTCAGGCTGTGTCTCCTTGACCTGCGCAATGCTTACTAAGTTCACTTTCTGTCTGTCTTTTATACAGACTTTAGGATGACTCACTCTAAAACTTCAAAGAGAAGAATACAATGTGTACCTTTGTGCCCCTCAACAGGCCTCAGGTGACTGCCAGATAACTGCCTCTCAGCAATTAGGGTGGGGGCAGCTTCAGCCAATCAGACACTAATCTACACTGCACTTTTAACTGAAAAACAGCAAAATTAGATGAACCACTTACTTTTCCTGGTTACCTCACTGCACCAAATTACCAAATTCTCACTCTGTCTGTGTCTCACTAACTCTGGCTGTGTCTCCTTGACCTGCGCAATGCTTACTAATGTGCGCTTTCTGTCTGACTTTTATACAGACTTTAGGATGACTCACACTAAAACTGTATCTCATGTGGAAGAACAGGGGGTTAAAACTGCGAGATTAGTAGCAGAAATGGCAGATGATTATGAATTAGTTCATAATTCAAAGATTGTTTTCCGACATCAGTTTCAGCCGATGAGGGATAGAAACTGGGGACATGAGAAATACTCAAGTGGTAAAGGTAAAGGTGATATGATGGGAGACAATAAAGGGAGTGTACCTCTGATTGAAAAAGATATCCAGGAGGGTGGAAAAGAAATGAAAAGTTTCAAATGTTTTCACTGTAATAAACTAGGCCATGTAAAGTCACAGTGTTGGTGGTTGAAAACAAGCACTGAGAAGGGTGATGTGGTAAAACAGGATAAGACGGTGGGGTTTGTAAGAGTGGTAAAGGAAATCCCAAGGGACGCGAAGGAGGTGCAAACAATTGTACAGCCTGTTCAAGAAGCAATTGTTAAGAAGGTGCCAGATGTCTTTAAAGAATTTACTTGTGTGGGTAAAATTTACTTATGTGTATCAGGAGGCGCAGGTGAAGAAGTCACAATGTTTTGAGATACAGTGGCTAGTCAATCTTTAATGGTAAGAGATGAGGAATTATGTAGTTTGGGAAGAATGTTGCCAGAAAAGGTGGTGATGTGTGGAATTCAGGATGAAAGGAGTCGCGTTCCCTTGTATAAGGTGAGGTTGGAAAGTCCAGTGAAGAATGGTGAAGAGGTAGTAGGAGTAATAGATAAACTATCTTGTCCAGGAATACAGTTTATCTTGGGTAATGATATAGCTGCATCGCAGGTGGGAGTGATGCCTACTGTGGTTGATAAGACAGTGGAAAATCAGTCAACTGAAGTGTTGAAGGACGAATATCCTGGGATTTGTCCGGATTTTGTAGTAACAAGGTCGCAAAGTCACAGGTTAAGGCAAGAGGAGAAATCAAAGAGTAAAGATGAAGTTGAAGTGCAATTATCAGCAACAATGTTTGATCAGATGGTTGAAAAAGAACAGGAACAGGTGGAGGATGAGGCGGATATTTTTAGTTCAGGAAAATTGGCGGAGTTATAACAGAAAGATGTAGAAATAAAACGGATATATTAGAAAGCAGATACAGAAGAGGAATCTGAGAGTATACCAGTGTGTTATTACCGTAAAAATGATGTCCTGATGAGAAAATGGAGACCTGTACATATGCAGGCAGATGAAAAGTGGGCAGAAGATCATCAAGTAGTATTGCCGGTAGGGTATAGAAAGGAGGTGTTGCAAGTTGCACATGAGGTACCAGTGGGAGGTCATTTGGGAATAGGGAAAACACCAGCTAAAATACAGAATTTTTTTATTGGCCTGGACTACATTCAGATGTAGTTAAATTTTGTAAATCATGTCGCACATGTCAAGTGATAGGGAACTCTCAAGCAGTGACAAAACCAGCGCCCTTAATACCCATTCCAGCATTTAAGGAACCTTTTACAAGGACCCTAATCCATTGTGTAGGACCTCTTCCTAAACAAAAAGTGGGAATCAATATCTTTTGACTGTAATGGATGTGTCTACTAGGTTTCCAGAGGCCATTCCAGTACGTAATATTACAGCTAAAAGGATTGTGGAGGAGTTACTTCAATTCTTTACTAGATATAGACTACCACCAGAAATTCAATCCGATCAAGGAACTAATTTTACTTCAAAGTTATTCAAAGAAGTTATGGATAGCTTAGGAATAAAGCAATTTAAATCAACTGCGTCCCATCCAGAATCGCAGAGAGCGTCAGAATAGTTGCAACAGACATTAACGCCAATGTTGAGGCCGTACTGTCAAGGTTATCCAGAGGATTGGGATAAATGAATCCCATTCGTATTGTTTGCAATTAGGGATGCACCTAATGAGTCTACCAAATTTAGTCCTTTTGAACTAGTTTTTGGTCATGAGGTAAGAGGACCGCTGAAATTGATTAAGGAAAAATTGGTGGGTGCGAAATCGGAAGTTACACTATTGGATTACGTGTCAAATTTTAGGAAACGATTAAATACAGCAGGTGAATTGGCTAGACAACATTTGAAAGTTGCACAAAATGGAATGAAACGGGTAGCGGACAAGAAATCCAAAGTTCGTAGTTTTGCCAGTGGGGATAAAGTTGTTACCAGTGGCAGGGGAGCCTTTAAAAGCTATGTTTTGTAGGCCGTATCAGATTGAAAGGAAATTAAATGAGGTGAATTAAGTGGTAAAAGCACCAGATAGAAGGAAGACTCACCGAGTGTGTCATGTGAATATACTTAAAAGGTACTTTGAAAGGGAAGGAGAGAAAAATGAGATTTTAATGATTCTAACTCAAAGTGACGAACCAAATCCAGATGACTGTGAACTTGACATACCTCAAATCAAATTGAAAAATGAGGATGTTCTTAAAATTTGGTATGAATTGTTAAGTTACCTTCCAGAGGAAAAACGAACTGACCAGAAAGAGTTATTGAAATCACATGGGAAAGTTTGTAGAGATAAATTGCGTAGTATTAAAATGGCTATACATGATGTAGATGTAGGAAATGCTGTTCCTATCAAACAACATCCATATAGACTTCATCCGTTAAAATTGGCACAGGTTAGCAAAGAGATTGAGAGTATGCTTAAAAATGGCATAATTGAAGTGGGTCGCAGCCAATGGAGCTCACCCATATTGATGGTACCTAAACCAGACGGTATCCAACGGTTGTATGTGGACTATAGAAAGGTGAATGCAGTTACAAGAACTGACTCTTATCCTATCCCACGTTTGAATGATTGCATTGAGAAAGTGGAACAATCTGCTTTTATTTCCAACTTCCAGATATGGAAAGAACATTTAAAACATCGTATGGAGTTCTTCGATCGACTTCAGGTGGCGGGTTTGGTGATGAACCTAGCCGAAAGTGAATTTGGAGAAGCCCGAATCACTTTCCTTGAGGAGTTTCTGATACCCTCAAGAGGAAGGGAAATAATGTGATTTCTTAGCATGAGTGGATTTAATCGAACGTTAGTGCAAACGTTTTGTGGCGTGATTACTCCACTGATGGAATTGCAGAAGAAACGTTAAAATATTCAATGGACTGCGGACTTTCAACAGGCATTTGACTGCCTGAAAGCTGTGATCACCAATGTCCCTGTATTGGAGAATTGCAAGGGACTCTGTGGTCAGATTGAACTGAAGAGTCTGATTCTAAAGAGAAATGCCGAGGAGTAGAGAAATGGATGGATCGTGCAGAGACTTTGTTCAAAGATACTGTCAATCGAGAAGGATTTCGGTCGGAGGAAGAAGAACAAAGAAAAATGGACTATATTCTTATACCTGTTTGCATGTGTTGTTATTTTTTTTAAACGAAAGTGTATATTTACTGTGTATATTTCTTAGTGAATGGTGCAAAAGTGAAAAATGAAACCATCTTGAAGTTGAAGTTTTTTTTTGCTTGGGTGGAGGTATCATGGAAGAGATCCTTTAAGACATGGATGTTTGAGCGATGTCCCTTTAAGAAAACAGTAATGCCAGAGAGTGGGTGGAGCTGGGCTTTAGGTCAGCCATTTTTCAAATTTTTAGTTTCAGTTTAAAAAGCAGCTTGTGTGTGTCTGTGTGTTTCCAGAGAGCTGCAAGTTTGAAAAGAGCTTGGGAGTGCCTGTGTTAGCAGGGAGCTGGATCTCTGATATAAAAGACAATCACTGGATCATTTGGGTGATTTAAACTGATAATTGTAAAGCCTTTAACCAGATGTGATTCTGTTTCAAGATGTTAAGTCTCTTGGAAGTTTGAAGGAACAGTTTAAGGATTTATTTACTGTGGCAATATTTTCTGAGTTATCTTTGAAGTAAGAGGTGGTAAGAGATCCAATGTTTATTTAAGATCTTCAGTTGAGTTCATGGAATAAACAGTGTTTTGTGTTTAAAAACCCACGTGCCCATAATTGTAATCCCACATCTAGGGAAAATGCCATGTGCTAGGAAAAGCAACAAATCCATTAAAGGGAGAGATTGGTTGAACTCTCTGATACATTTTGGGGTTCGGAAAACGCCTCGCTCATAACAGTACCTAAAACAGCCTGTCTCCAAATATCGGAAAGACCAAGGAACTGATCATCGACGCCATGAAGCGTTGCACAACACACACACCCGTCTGCATCAATGGGTGCGAAGTGGAGATGGTCGATAGCTTTACATCTCTGGTGGTCGCCGTCATCAACAGTCTGTCCTGGTCCACTCATGTTGATGCAACAATCTAGAAGCCCAACATCGTTTCTACCTCCTAAGGAAGGACAAGAAATTCGTCATGTCTGCTTCGACTCTCACAAACTTCTACAGATGCGCCATAGAGAGCATCCTATCGGGCTGCATCATAGCTTGGTATGGCAACTGCCCGGTCCAACTTCGCAAAAAACTGCAATGTGGTGAACTCAGCCCAACCCATCACACAAGCATGCCACACGCACAGTGATTCTGTCTCCAATCCCGCTGCCGCAGGACAGCAGACAACATTATCAGAGACCCTCCCACCCAGGTTTTACCTTTTTACAGACGATTTCATCAGGCAGAAGGTACAGAAGTCTGAAGACCCGCACATCCAGACATAGGAACAGCTTCTTCCCCACAGCTACTAGACTCCTCAACAACTCTCCCTCGGACTGATCTGTTCCCTGTAAGAACACTATTCACGACGCCCTATGCTGCTCTTGCTCATGGATTTACTTTGTTTGTCCACTTGTTCCGCACTGTAACCAATCACTGTTTGTCGATGTACCATTTGGCAATGCACTGTGTCGATTATTCTTTCTTTGCCGACTATGTAGGTAATGTGGATGTTCCTTGGTAACAGAAAAATACTGTTCACTGTACTTCAGTACATGTGACAGTAAGTCAAATCAAAGTGGTTCCTCTCTCCCTACCCGATCAATTCATCTCAATCAGAACAAGACTGAATTTTGAATTCTCGCTTTTCCAACACAGCTCGATGCAATCCGGCCTCACAACCTGGAATGGATTTGCACGTCAGTGATTGCAGATCCATCATCGAAACATGAGTCCCACTTCCGAGAAAACAGCATATGAAAAATCGACGAGGATGGGATTCGAACGCCGTTACAGAGCGCAATGGACGAGCAGTACATCGCCTTCACCACTCGGCCACCTCAACCCACAGATGCAGGCGTCAAAAAGTGTTAATTCGTTTTGCATTCATGAACTGATGGAAAATATCCGCCTCTTTGTCTTCAGCCCCGTGTTCAATGTTGGGAATGCAGTTTTCTTCAGTAAAATGAATTCCCATCACAATCAGGGACTTTTATGAATGGACTGATGTGAAACACTTCAATATCATGTCCAAGATATTTCCACACAGTGTGAAAGCCCCCCGCTGAAAGACTGGAATGAACCAGCATTTGACAGCAAAAACAAACGCTCCCGGCTTCACCGAGGAATCCGTCGATCATCGGAACACACATTTCACGATGGACATTTTCTGATCATTCAGTTGCAGGTTTCTACACCTGCCTGGCTTCATTCCCCAGGAAATAGGGATTATATTCTTTCAGCGAGTCGTGAAAGTATACTTGGAGCAGATTAATGATAAATTATTGTGGTACGATGAGACTATTCCTGGTTGAAAGGTAAACTGTCCAGAAAGTGCCTTCATATGAAATGAAAATCGCTTATTGTCACGAGTAGGCTTCAATGAAGTTACTGTGAAAAGCCCTTAGTCGCCACATTCCGGCGCCTGTTCGGGGAGGCTGGTACGGGAATTGAACCGTGCTGCTGGCCTGCCTTAAAAGCCAGCGATTTAGCCCAGTGAGCTCGGATTCGTCCATGACAAGACTGAAGAACGATCACTCGTCTATCCAATCGGTGAGGTTTGCCTCAGCGTGAGACAATATTAACAGAGTGAGAACCAGGTTAATTAGATTCAGATCACACGGTTACAATAGAACTGAATCAGGAAAACCCCGCCTTCACCGCCTTGCCACTCGCCTGAGGTATCGTGAACCTGAGGTTAAATCACCATCAGTCAGATCTCACCGTCAACGGGGAAAGCAGCCTATGGTTATCAGGGACTGAAGCGACTTAATTTACTTTGGAACTGGATCAATTTCTGATGTTTCCAGGATGCGACTTCCCTCAGACTGATCAAATGATTGGCAGCCGGAAAATTAGCGCCCATTGAGGAGTTACTGGTACCTGAGGCTTGGTTGGAGTATTGGTTTTAAAGGTTAATCATGAAATCTAGAGATGAAAAGCCGGGAAAGTGGGCATGAGGATCATCATGAAATCATTAAAATGTAAAAGGTGTCCATTCGGCCCATCGGCTCTGCACCGACCCTCTGAAAGAGTCCCAATGCCCCAACCACATCCCTGTAACGCACTACCCAACTTTATAAACACAAAGGGGCAATTTAGCATGGGCATTCCACCTAGCCCACACACATTTGGACGTGCGAGGAAATCGCAGCACCCGGAGGAAACCCATAGACACAGAAAAAAAGTGCAAACTCCATACAGTCAGTGACCAAAGGCTGGAATTGAACCCGGATCGCGGGCGCTGTGAGGTAGGCATTGTGACAACGTGCCACCATACCAGATCATAGCACGTCGTATCATATCAGATGAATCATGATCTCATTGAAATACAGAGCACATTCGATAGGCTGAATGGTCTACTTCTGCTCCTCCGTCTTATACCCTGATATTGTGTAAATGTGGTCCGGTTCTTGTGTAAAACTCTTGTTAAAACAACACAGACACCGCATGTCGATTGCATCTGATTATCTGGCGCAGAGAAGGCGATTGTGGAATACATGTCGTACCCATCAAACTCTGCCACTCACCTGACTGAGATTTGTTCTGTATCTGTAAATCACAGGTAGTGTTCGCGAGTGGAGGGAACAGACTGCACCTCAGTCTCTGGAACAGGTTGTGAGAGCAGGATTCCTTCATTATGTGTCAATGTCTGGTACTGTATGTGAGTGTGGGTTTCAGTCTCTATCAGACATTGGTACTGAATGTCAGTGTGAAAATCTTTCTGTATCTGTCAATCACAATTACCGTTTGGGAAAAGTGAGATTAATCCGTAACATCATCACGGCTGTGACAGACAGAGAAAGACACACAGAAATGCAGGTAGAGACTATCAGGACACACACACAATGCCACACAGAAAAGGTGCCGAGATGGTGAAACTGTTTTTTTCGTAAAATGTGTTTTCTGCTGCACACAGAGAGGCCCTGTTTGTAAATGTATACCCTGCTGTGTAACTGTTCTCTCTGCTGTGTAACTGTGCTCTCTGCTGTGTAACTGTGCTCTCTGCTGTGTAACTGAGCTCTCTGCTGTGTAACTGAGCTCTCTGTCATGGAACCGTGACTCTGCCGGGGACAGATCTTCATTGTGGTTGTGTCAAATCATTCCCTGTTGTGTAAATGTGTTCCCGGTTGTGGAAATATGATCCGTCTGAAGCAGAACCTTTCTGCGCCGTTACTGAGACGAAATCTCAATTCCAGATTTATCAAATCTTGTCACGAAAGGTGAGTTCAGGCCTCTGGATTCCCAGTCCAGCGACATAATCTTGTGTTCCTGTTATCAAAACAGTTCGTTCTTCTTAACATTCTCAATACTGTGAAGGTTCATCTAATGTTTTTTTCCCCACGCAGATTCAATCCCTACTCAAAGAAAGACTGGGACACCGTTCATCGCATTACTGCAATCCCGCGTGTCTGATATCACAATGCTTTCTATAGAACGAATTGGCTGCGTAGCTGTCAGCTGCGATGGCCGAGTGGTTAAGGCGTTGGACTCGAAATCCAATGGGTTTCCCCGCGTAGGTTCGAACCCTGCTCGCAGCGAAATAACGGCCATGTTGGAGCTATTTGTTCGAAAAATGCAGTTTTGTGTCATCATTCAATGTATTCTGATGAAATGTCATTACATTAGAATCTTCTTGTGCCCTGAAGCTGTTTTTCTTATTCTGCTTTCGCTCTGAATTTTCTTATTTGTCAGGACAAGATCATCACCTCAGTAACGTTCATATTAACTTCATCAGGAACCAGAATTGTGAAAATGTCTGATCACAAAGCAATGTGAAATTTATTTTTGTCACATCTTTTGCCAGAATTCATCATATGTCAGAATTTTTAATGTCTCTCATTGTGAAACTGACCAGCCGAACTGAAAGTTCTAGATAAAGCAGCGCAACAAATTGAAGGCTGGTTAACAGCCGGGAAGGCAGCAATGCTCCCCATATACCGTCACTGCCGACTTACCATGGCCCAACTATTGTTTATCTTCACTTTGCATTTGCTTGAGAGACTGTTTTTAATCATTCTTACAATGTTTATGCTATTTCACTCCAATTTAAAAATGTTCCTGAAAGTGTCAGGAACCATCCAGGAGATGGCACCAGTC
The DNA here is from genome assembly GCF_047496885.1 of Scyliorhinus torazame. Taxonomy (NCBI): domain Eukaryota; kingdom Metazoa; phylum Chordata; class Chondrichthyes; order Carcharhiniformes; family Scyliorhinidae; genus Scyliorhinus; species Scyliorhinus torazame. The sequence goes on from NC_092730.1 coordinate 49,142,442, forward strand.
CACAATACATTTATTTATGCAATTTATTTCTGATGTTCTGTGTGTAATAACAATCGCTTATTGTCACAAGTAGGCTTCAATGAACTTACTGTGAAAAGCCACATTCCGGCGCCTGTTCAGGGAGGCCGTACGGTACCATTACATAGGACTCTTACTCCGGCCTGAGACCTCAACTTGTCCTTGTGTCCCGATGCTGCCGTTTGTAACCTGCTTTGTAACCATCACTTTTATGAATTAGTCATCATTTTGTAAGTAACTTAGGTGCTAATTTCACCAGGTACCAGGTGTGTCCATAACACAGTTTGTAAACTGAAATGTACTTGTCTCATTTTTCTGGCCCGGATAACCCAGCTGTTTACTATTGTTTCTAACTGAGAACTCATGTGTTCAAAAAACATTTGTACTGAAAAATAATGAAGCTGGATTTTAAGAAAGAAGCGCACGAATGAAGGTTATTTTGTTTATTGAATTTGAGGAGTGTCCAAATTTAAAATGCTCATGAATGAAAGTGTCTTTGCCGAACGCCTCCCGTTCAGCCAGGAGATGGCACCAGTGCACAATAAATGTATTTATGCAGTTTATTTCCAATGTTAGGAATCATTACATAGGGCTCTTACTCTGGCCTGAGAGCTTACCTTGTCTCTGTGTCCTGAGGCTGCCATCTTCACCCTGTTTAAGCAATCATAGAATACTTCTTGTGCAGAAGGAGGACATTCGGCCCATCGAGTCTGCACTGATCATCCGAAGGAGCACCCAACCTACGGCCCATACCCACGTAAACGTTTGGACTCTAAGGGCTAATTTAACATGGCCAATCCACCTAAACTGGACATCTTTGGACAGTGGAGGAAACTCACGCAGACACGGGAAGAACGTGCAAGACTGTAACCCAAGGCTGGAATTGACCCCGGGTCCCTGAGTGTTAACCACGGTGACACCCAAAAGCCGACTCTGGTGGGATTTGAATCTACCGCCTCATGGCCACGAATTGCATGTTTTTGTATTAGTCATCATAATGTAAGCCATGATGTGGCGATGCCGGTGTTGGACTTGGGTGGGCTCAGTAAGAAGTCTTACAGCACCAGGATTAAGTCCAACAGGTTTATTTCGATTCACCTGAGGAAGGAGCTGCGCTCCAAAAGCTAGTGATTCGAAAGAAACCTGTTGGACTTTAACCTAGTGTTGTAAGACTTCTTATCACAATGCAAATACATCAGTTGCTGATCTCATCAGGCTCCAGGAGTGTCCGTAAACTGAATGTTGCTTGTGTCATTTTACTGACGCGATTAACCCAACTTTTCACTCTTGTCTCTATTTACGATTTGTTATTGTTTACTAATATTACTTACATTTATTATTACTGTTATTATTATTTACATTGTGTATTTATGCATGTCTTATGTTTTACATGTATGAACCGATCTGTCTGGACTGTATGTAGAACAATACTTCTCACTGTACCTCGGTCCACGTATTATGGGCCAGGGTTTAGAGAACCCCAAAGTATATCACGGAGTTCACCTGACCCACAACTTTAAATACATTTTGGTTATGGGGAGCACAAGGGCCCATTTTACAGGTGTGATGCAACAGAGATCTAAAGTATGTTTAAAACAAAAGTATTTTTATTACATGAATCCAGTTAACATTTTATAAACACACAGTAAACAGTATATCAACTACAAATCCTGACCACTCCCCAAAAGATACAGGACTCTATAGACAACCCTTGATAACGATCCAAACACCATCTGGTCTTTGCTTGCGAAATCCGACCAACTGTCCTGGCTTGAAACAATTCACACCTCTTTAACCTGGGGTTACCCCTCTCTCTGGCTCTGTAAAGACTTAATTACCTGCAAATTCTCGCATTTAAAGTCTTGCATCTTTGACTTTGTCTATATAAATGTTTCTGGAACCTACCTCTCCATTCAGCTGGGGAAGGAGCAGCGCTCCGAGAGCTAGTGATTTGAAACAAACCTGTTGGACTTTAATTTGGTGTTGTAAGACTTCTTACTGTATGTGAGAAGGGATAGAATCTCCGTGGAAAAAGACCATTGGATTTGGAGTCCAACCCTTGAACTATTCGAAAATCTCAGCTCCCTAAACGCACTGTTCGACTGATTAAATTGTTGGTGTAACAATATCAGTTACAGATATTCCAGAAATTCATGTTTTTTTAAAAAACATTGCGGTCAGTTGGGCGCAGTTGGTGAAGAAGTGCAGTATTGACTGCGGTGCATTATCTAACCAATCAGAAAAGGTACCAGCTTACACCTGACTAAAGTTAACCAGCTCCGATTCCTTTCAATTCCAGATTTATTAAATCAGTGAAGTTAACTGTCACCAGAGGCCGTGTTGGGATTTATTCTCTGTCCCAAAGATTAGTTCGGGCCGCTGGTTTCCCAATCCAGTGTCATAACCTTTCACCCCAGTTAACAAAACCCGCACATTCAGCTCATGACTAAACATCTTCCTGAGGAGATTAGAATTCCTGCCGCAGAATCTTATTGAACAGATTGACACAAAACATTTTGTTCTGGATGGAGCTTCGATTGTTTATCCAGATCAAACAGAAATTGTGGATTCCTTAGGATCTAAGCAGAGTACCAAGATGAGAGACAATTGAATGAACAAAATAGCAAGAAAATAGATTCTGAGACAAGTCGGGAAATGTTTAGACGGAAACGCGGAACTTTGAGCTGAGGAAGGAAAACCAGCAATGTGATTTCTGTTTGAAACGGCCGTGGCAGGACCCGAACCTGCAGTTTTCTGATATCGTCACTAGATTCACCTTATCCGTTAGGCCACGCAGCCACCTGCTGCGCTGAGGTAACTGATGTTAACATCATGTGAGAAAATACTGTGACTAGACGTGTTTCATTTCTGTGTTTTGATGATCCGCTGATTCCCAGATTCCATAAAATACAAGGGAAAGCTCCAGCTGCCGGACATGGTCATTTTCGACGTCGAAAACTCCTTTCACCCTGTGAGCCGTGAAGATTCATGGAGCAACATCCACAAACTCGGCTGCTTCCGGACATGTGTCACATCCTCTGCCTGCTCCACAATCACATACAGTCAGTGACCCTCACCAAGTGAACGAACATAAACTCCCCTCAATAAAAACTGCAGAGAAACAAAGGGAGCGTCATTGCACCAATTCACTTTTCCATTTTCCTCACTTCAATATTGTACCTGTCACCCAGCAACTTCCCCACAGGCCTGGAGAAAATCAAAGGAAGGACAGGAAATTGTTCACACTCCAACCATCTTCATTGGAAAGACAAACTCGATCTTCAGTCATTGAGCTCTAGGCTGTAGGTCATGTTTGTGTGGGTGCTGACTCAGAAACTTAGCCCAGGTCACTGCAGTTATGGATTTGATATCATTTGCGCTGGGAGTTTCTGATAGTGCATCCTGTGTCAGGATGGCCGAGCGGGTCTAAGGCCAGTTCGTAGTTCAGGTCGCAGTCTCCTCTGGAGGCGAGGATTGAAATCCCACCCCTGACATTGACTGTTCCTCCGCGAGGGTCCATCCAACCCCGCGGGATCTCTCACCTGGAAACACAAGGGGAGCAGATACAGAGAAACAGCGACCACCTGCAAGTTCCACTCCGAGACACACACCATCCTGGGAAATATATCACCCTTTCTGTGGCTGGCTCACAATCCCGGAGCTCCCTAACAGCACTGTGTGTGTACATACACCACATGGACTTGCAGCGGCTCAAGAATCACGTCACCGCCAAATTCTTAAGGGTAATTAATTTTGGACAATAATTGTTTACGGATTCAGCGACACTCACACCCCGTCAAATATTTAAAAAAATATTTTGGAAACCGAGTCCCCTGAACTCAGCTCAGAAAGTTCACAAATCACAAAGCAAATTACTTCAAATATTGATCATCATAAATAATAAACACAGGAAATGCTGGAAATACTCAGAATTAAACAGCATCTGTGGGGAGAAAACTAGAAGCAGCGTTTCAGCTCTGTGATTGGATCATTTCCTTCTCCCTCAGTGTGAAATCCTGGACTCAGCTGATAAACAGCAAGATGCCAATCACCAGTCATCAGTATCAGAAACAATGAACCTTTAGGATAGCGAGGCCGAGCGGTCTGAGGAGATGGGTTTAGGTTTCAGTCTCTTCGAGAATGCGGGTGGAAATCCAACCGCTGCCAACATTTGTAGGAAAAGCGGCTAAGGTGGGAAATGGAAATAAAAGTGAACGATGTTGCAAATCACTTGCTCTTATCCCAAAAGATCTTTCCGTTACTGACATTGTTGTGTCCTGTGTAAGTCGAGCTGAACTGATTTGGTGCCGCTTGTTCTCACCTTGCAGCCCGTCAGTCTCCGTATTCCAGGGACCATTTATGACATCATCAAAAACGCCCTCCCCTGCTCTCCCCATTCACCAGACTGAAGGGACAATCCCCTCCGCGACCGCTGCTCCACCGCCAATATCCGCTCACTTTCTATCTGCACCTTTCTTTGCAAGTGCAGGAGATGCAACTCCTGCCTTTTTACCCCCTCCCTCCTCATTATCCAAGGGCCCAAAACACTCATCCCAAGTGAACCAGTGCGACACTTGTGCTTTTCAGTTTAATCTCCTGTATCATAGATTATCATCGAATTTACAGTGCAGAAGGAGGCCATTCGCCCCCATCGGTATTTGCTGCCACAATTTGGTCTCATCTACTTCAACAGGTCAGATAACAGACTGTGACCGCTTTGATAAATCTCTGTTCAATCCACAATCATGACTTTGAGTTTCCTGCCACTTGTCATTTCAATTCTCCACCTCTCCCACTCTGACCTTTCTGCCGTTGGTCATCCGTGTTCCAATGGAGATTAACGGAAACTCGAGTAAAACCACCTCAACATTTAAGTAGCCACCCACAGAACTCCGTCCTCAACATCGAGCTCAGTAATTTTAGATTATGTTTTGTTTGGTGTGTTTCTTGCCCGTCCCTTTTTTTTTGCTTCTAATTGCATTCATTCATTTTGTACTTGGACGGCGGAGAGACAGCTGGAGATTTTTCAAGAATGAATTGTAGAGCTCAAGGCTCAGACAGCTGAAGACGCGGCCGCCATTGATGGAACAATGAAAAGTGCAAATGAGCAAGAGGACAGGGATGGATTCAGAAAGAGAAAGGGAAATGTCTGGGAATGGAACCGGAACTCCAGTCTGGTCAGTGAGAAATCTCCCCCTGAACCGCTAATGTTCACACGGCCGCTCATTCCAAGTGTCCAGTCGGAAACCTGCCTGAAGGAACATGCAGTCTGACAGAGCGCCTGTGATAATCCTCCACTGTCTGATCTAAAGCTGCAACATGAGCTGTTCATCACAGCTGTGATAACCGTGTTGGTGTTCGCATTCAGTGGTGTCGATTCACATCATCCTTGTTTGGAGCTGCCTGTGAGGAACAAACTGCCCGCTGATATATCTGCCCGGTTTGCAATCTGTCTGAGGAGGGAACAGACTGACTCTGGTCAGCAGCTTTCAAAGATTTTATTTTTGTCCAGAATGGGATTTCTTCTGTGACGTTGTTCTGATGGGAAAGGGGAGAGTGACTGGAGTCGCCTTTCAGAAGGAAGTTCGGGGCGGCAGTTTCACTCACCTGGGGACATTGATAAACCTGTTGCTATTCAAACCTTGCCTAAAAACCGACTCTGGTGGGACTCGAACCCACAACCTTTGAATGTCTCATCACGACAGCGACTAGAAGTCCAACGCGCTATCCGTTGCGCCACAGAGCCACACCTGCAGCGCTTTCACATCCCCATATGAGGATTTCTGTAGTTTTCCAACAGGCAGTTCAAAAGTTCAGTAATTCGCACAGTGACGACATTTCAAAACTACTTCATTGTCTGGGAATGTTTTGGGCAGCCCTGTGGTTGTGAAAAGCGCTACAGAAATTCTAGTAAAACTCCGAAAGGACACAGCCAGGTTGGTGCAAAGGGAGGACATGTAGCAGACAAGGAATGAGGCGATTTATTTTTGTAGAATAACAGAAGTAAACAATATAAAATAAAGTGTCTATTTACAAGAAAGAGTGCAGGAACAGCGGGACATGTGTCCAAATCATTGAAGCTGACAGGGCAGGCTGTAAGAGTCGTTTATAAATCAAACAGTGTCATGACTTTATTAATAGCGGCACAGAGTACAAGATGACAGAGGGGTCATCTCTCCCTTTTCAGCTCCTGACTGCAGAGGCTTTTCTTGTGAAACCGTTTATTGGAAAACCTCTTTCCCTGGAGGGAGGCGGGAGTTTGGAACTGTTGGAAGTGTTTAGATGGGCATTTGCGATCCCAGGGTACACGAGGCGATGATCCAAGTGCTGGGAAATGGGATGAGAATGGTTCGGTGGTTGTTTCTGACCGGCACAGATGCGATGGGCTGAAGGGCTATTTCTCTGCTGTCTGATTCGATGACTTTATGAATGAAATGCAACATGTGTTTGCAGCTGTCTCTGTTTATCTCCTGTTGTATTCACAGGAACAAACAAACTGGGCTGGTCGTTGAGCACCTCGAGACTGTTCTGCCCTACATTTAGATTGAGTAAGGGCTCCGTGTATTTTAACTCCAGCTCCCTGACTGGATTTCAGAAACCCTCCACAAACGGCAGTCTTATTGAATAATACAGATCCTAGAGATGGATAATCAGCGATAATCACAGCCAGAGAGACCTGCAATAACCCTCAGAGCAGGAAAGACAACTCATTGTCCTTTGGCCCAACAGCAAAATACTGCGGATGCCGCAAATCTGAAACCAAGACAGAAAATGCTGCAAATATTCAGCTGACACGGCAGCTTCTGTGGAGAGAGGAACAGGTCGTTCCAATGAAGGGTCAGGATCTGAAATGTTAACTATTTCTCTTGTTAGTGATACCACAGATTCGTAAAATATTTCAAGCATTCCGGTTTGTTCAGCTAAACATCCTCACACTCTGTAGCTTAGATCAATCCCAGCAGGGTGTCACTGCGTTTGACCTGACCTGTGTGATTGAACACTTCCTCCATAAAGTCACAGAGTCATAGATGTTTACAGCATGGAAACAGGTCCTTCGGCCCAGCTTGTCCATGTTGCCCAGTTTCTATCACCAAGTTAGTCCCACTTGCCCACATTTGATCCATGTCCCTCTATATTCAACCTGCCCAGGTAAATTTGATTTGATCAAATTAGCATTTGATAAGGTTCCCCATGGTAGGCTTATGGAGAAAGTAAGGAGGCATGGGATAGTGGGAAATTTGGCCAGTTAGATAACGAACTGGCTAACTGATAGAAGTCAGAGAGTGCTGGTGGATGGCAAATATTCAGCCTGGATCCCAGTTACCAGTGGCGTACCGCTGGGTCCTCTGCTGTTTGTGATTTTCATTAATGACTTGGATGAGGGAGTTGAAGGGTGGGTCAGTAAATTTGCAGACGATACGAAGATTGGTGGATTGTGGATAGTGAGGAGGGCTGTTGTCGGCTGCAAAGAGACATAGATAGGATGCAGAGCTGGGCTGAGAAGTCGCAGATGGAGTTTAACCCTGAAAAGTGTGAGGTTGTCCATTTTGGAAGGACAAATATGAATGCGGAATACAGGGTTAACGGTAGATTTCTTGGCAATGTGGAGGAGAAGAGAGATCTTGGGGTCTATGTTTATACATCTTTGAAAGTTGCCACTCAAGTGGATAGAGCTGTGAAGAAGGCCTATGGTGTGCTCGCGTTCATTAACAGAGGGATTGAATTTAAGAGCCGTGAGGTGATGATTCAGCTGTACAAAACTTTGGTAAGGCCACAGTTGGAGTACTGTGTACAGTTCTGGTCGCCTCATTTTAGGAAGGATGTGGAAGCTTTGGAAAAGGTGCAAAGAAGATTTACCAGGATGTTGCCTGGAATGGAGAGTAGGTCTTACGAGGAAAGGTTGAGGGTGCTAGGCCTTTTCTCATTAGAACGGAGAAGGATGAGGGGCGACTTGATAGAGGTTTATAAGATGATCAGGGGAACACATAGAGTAGACAGTCAGAGACATTTTCCCCGGGTGGAACAAACCATTACAAGGGGACATAAATTTAAGGTGAAAGGTGGAAGATATAGGAGGGATATCAGAGGTAGGTTCTTTACCCAGAGAGTAGTGGGGGCATGGAATCACTGCCTGTGGAAGAAGTTGAGTCGGAACCTTTAGGGACCTTGAAGCAGCTATTGGATAGGTACATGGATTACGGTACAATGATATAGTGTAGATTTATTTGTTCTTAAGGGCAGCACGGTAGCATTGTGGATATCACAATTGCTTCACAGTTCCAGGGTCCCAGGTTCGATTCCGGCTTGGGTCACTGTCTGTGCGGAGTCTGCACGTCCTCCCCGTGTCTGCGTGGATTCCCTCCGGGTGCTCCGGTTTCCTCCCACAGTCCAAAGATGTGCAGGTTAGGTGAATTGGCCAATGATAAATTGCCCTTAATGTTCAAAATTGCCCTTGGTGTTGGTTGGAGGTGTTGAGTTTGGGTAGGGTGCTCTTTCCAGGAGCCGGTGCAGACTCAAAGGGCCGAATGGCCTCCTTCTGCACTGTAAATTCAATGATAATCTATGATTAATCTAGGACAAAGGTTCGGCACAACATCGTGTGTTCTGTGCTGTATGTTCTATGTAAATATCTCACTGTATTTTAAAGGAAAACATTGTACCGATTCTACACTGCCTCTGGCAGCCCATTTCGGATGCTCACCACCCTCCGCATGAAAGCAAATCCTCTCTGGTCTCTTTTGCATCTCTCCCCTCTCACCTCAAACCTATGCCCTTTAGGCTCCTCTACCTTTGGGAACATATGTTGACAATCTGCCTGATCTATGCTCCTCATTATTTTATAGACCTCTATCAGTTCACCTCGAAGCCTCCGACGCTCCAGGGAAAAAATCCAAGCCTGTCCAGTCTCTCCTTATAACCCAGAGGACCAAGTCCTGGTAGCATCCTCGTAAATCTCTTCGGCACTCTTTCTAGTTTACCAATATACTTCCCATAATAGGGTGACTAGAACTGAATATAGTATTTCATGTGTGCTCTTACCAATGTATTGTACAACTTCTAATAAGACGTCCCGACTCCTTTATTCAATATCCTGATCAATAAAACCGAGCATGCTGAATGGCTTCTTCACCACCCTGTCCACCTGCGACTCTACTTACAAGGAGCTCCGAACTTGTACCCCTAGATCTCTTTGTTCTGTAATTCTCCCCAAAGAATACAACAGCGCAAAATCTGTCTTTGTTCCAGAATTGCAGGTTTAACTTGTCCTTCACTTTCCAGTGGATAATTTACAGACATTTTAACACAAGGACTGAATTCAGTCCAATGGTTAATGCTTTCGACTAGAAATCAGCTGGATTTTTCCCTTTGACTTCAGTCCTGCTCCCAGAGAATCTGTTCAGTCGTTAAAATAATGTTTTCTTGTGAATCCTTTATTTCCACCGAATGTTGACGCTGAAATTCCTCACAGTTCTCTCCATTGTTATCTACTCTGCAGGTATTGACTGCACCGTCTATTTGAGACATGCTCACAAGGCTGTGAGAGAGGCTTTCTTTCAGGTTTTAGGCCTCTTTTGGTCATTAAACAAAAACCGGATATCTGCAGAGGAACTCGGAATACCAAACCTCTCTTCCCAGGATGAACTTAGTCAGGGGACAAAATGTTGTTTGAATACAGAATAAAAGGTTTGAGGATTTGGGGTGAGATTCCTGGAGATTTGGGAAGAGAGCGATGTTGTGGAGCATTGTGACAATAGCAGGATACGAGTTTGGGAGATTACCCAGTCTGTGTGGGGGGCTGGGGGAAGGAAATTGTCTTGCCTTCCCACCCAAGTTGAATGTTGGGGTTGAGGTGGTGATCAGATTCCGTGCGGAGGGTGAAATCCTTTCACTGAATTTCACGTTTACAGCTCAGGTCCTCGAGGAATCGCTGCTGTATTCCCAGGAGGTGGTGGTCTCATTCTTAAAGCAAAAAACTTCAATCCAGGACCGGTTTGTCAATAAGAACAAGCTGGAGGATTGTGATGATAGAAACTGTTCAGCACTGATTCACTTTATTCATTGTTGTGTCCTGGAATAAACAAGTGGATTGTAGCTGTCCATTAAAAACGCAAATAGAATTCGGAAGTTTCTGGCCAGTAACTTCACAATGTCCACTATTACATCACTCAGCATCCTCAGCTGCATCACATCTGGTCCACATGACATGTCACCATTACCTACAGCCAGTCTTTCTCATTCCTCTTTGACATAAGTTTTATACAAAAGAAAACAATTACGAATGGTCGATGAGGAAAGTGAGCACTTTTATTGAAGGGAGTTTAAAGAAACCTTTGTGATAAAGAAGTGGGATTAAGGAAATGAAAGTAACAATAAGTGGAATGAAGGCACGGGTTGTTCCTGGACTGACTGTAGAATTTGCTGTTTATTTATTCAATAGAGATTTCAGGCCAATTGTATTTGATGTCATTAAGGAGATTAACATTGAAGGAAGCATGTCGTTGTCTATAATATGTGATTACCTCCTTTTATCAAAATTGCTCTGATAGATGGGATTCAAAGAATTGGAGTCATATGGCATTCCTGTGGATTGTTAGATCCTTGCGAGGGTTCAAACAAATCCTTTGGAAAACCGCCAAGACCGAGGAGATTGTGCAGTGGAGATTGACTGGAGTGGTATCAGTGGTGAAGAGTGTGCTTCCGGAAGATGTATGTCCAATATTGCAAACCAGGCTGCACATTCAGAACCTTCTTACCAACTTCTCATCGATGAAAAGGATGCACTGGTGAAAATCTTCCATGAATCCTTAAATTCTGGAAAATCGCAGCGTGTTTACTTCAGACAGGCATCATAATGAGCGCAGGCTGGTAGTGCCGGAGAGCCTGTTCCTGTGCTGTACTGTTCTTTATGGAAAACTGCCAACATAACACCCTTATTCGAAAAGGGAGGGAGACAGAAACAGATAACTAAATGCTAGTTAGCATAATATCTGTCATGTGGAAACTGTTAGAGTCCATTCTAAAGGTTATAATAGCAGAACATTTAGCAATATATAACATAATGAAACAGATTCAGCATGGCTTCAAGAAGGGCACATCATGCATGACAATCTGTTCTAATTATTTGAAGTGGTAATGTTCAGGATAAATAAAGGGGAATCCTGCCTCCAGCTGCCTCCCTACCTCCAGCTCCCTCCATCTGCTTCTCTCACAATATCACCCATTGTGTCACTCACCTCTTTTCCCCCCTCTCACCCTTCCTCGCTTTTCCTATCCGCCCTCTATCTCTAATCCATTTCCCTTTCTCTGGGATCTGCCTTGTCTCCAGGCTCCCACTGACCCCGGGTTCGGGGACTCTCAGGCCGGCCAGGGCTCTTTAACCGGCTCCATTCACAGGAAAAAAGACTTCAGTTTGCACAATATCATCCGCTCTCTCTGAAACCCCCAAACTGAAATTCAGACTCACCGTGAAGGTGAAGACTGCGAGGGCGGCATGGCGGCACAGTGGTTAGCACTGCTGCCTCACGGCGCCGAGGTGCCAGGTTCGATCCCGGCAATGGGTCACTCGCCGTGTCGAGTTTGCACATTCTCCCGTGTTTGCGTGAGTTTCGTCCCCTGAATCCTATGATGTGCAAGCGAGGTGGATTGGCCACGCTAAATTGCCCCTTAATTGGGAAAAATGAATTGGGTACTGTAAATTGTTTAAAAACAAGGTGAAGACTGCGGGTCCCTCTCCTGCTGTTTAACACAGATCACTACAACTGGGCACAGTGAGCAGAAAGAAATTCGTGTTGTTTGTGTACATTTCACTCCAATTTGAAACGCTCCTGAATGAAAGTGTCTGTGTCACACGGCCCCCGTTCAGCCAGGAGATTGCACCAGTCCACAATAAATGTATTTAAGCAATTTATTTCTGATGTTCTGTGTGTCATTACATAGGACCCTTACTCTGATCTGAGACCTTACCTTGTCCTTGTGCCCTGATGCTGCACTTTTCATCCTGTTTCGGTAATAACTTTTTACTGGTATTAATTATGTAACTTACTTAGTGATTAATTTATTCAGACACTAGGAGTTTTTTAAGCTCATTTTGTAGACGGAACTTTGCGTGGTTCGTATTTCTGGCCCGTTTAACCCACCTATTTACTATTGCTTCAGACTGAGAACTTAGTTATTAATGTTGAAGATTGTCGTTAATTTAAACTATGTTTCCACTCAAAACAAATTGATGCTGTTGTTAGATATGAAACCCATGGGTGATGAGAACAATTGGTGAAATTTATTTGAGGAGTGTCCACTCCTTTTCTGTCCTGACCTGCGATATTTAATTAAATAATTCACCACTGTGATGGATAGGAACTGAACCTGGGACATGCTGGGACAGTCACCACTATACCACCACCTGTCCCCGGGCTATGCCACCCGCTCTGTATTTATAGAACGAATACACAAACAATGAAGCGGGGGAATGTATTAAATCAGAGATTGGATATTCTTGTAACCAATATAGCTGTAATGGGAATCTTTCATTTTCCGATAGATCGGGATGAGCTGGGTCGCTCAGTCAGAAATCAGATATCTGGGGATTTAAATGTGATTACTGCAATGATAATATTTAAACATGTTAATGTTTAAACAACCACAGTGCAGATCTGTCACCGGCCGAGTCACGGTTCCATGACAGAGAGAACAGTTACACAGCAGAGAGCTCAGTTCCACAGCAAAGAGCACGGTTATACAGCAGAAAGCTCAGTTACACCGCAGAGAGCACGGTTATACAGCAGAAAGCTCAGTTACACTGCAGAGAGCAAGGTTACACAGCAGAGAGCACGGTTACACAGCAGAGAGTTCAATTACACAGCAGGGCCTCTCTGCAGTAGAAAACACATTTTCCTTAAAAACCATTTTCTCCATCTCGGCACCTTTTCTGTGTGTCATTGTGTGTGTGTCCTGATAGTCTCTTCCTGATTTTCTGTGCGTCTCTGTCTGTCACAGCCGTGCTGATGTTACGTATTAATCTCACTTTTCCCAAACAGTAATTGTGATTGATAAATACAGAAAGATTTCCACACTGACATTCAGTACCAATGTCTGATAGAGACTGAACCCCACCCTCACATACAGTACCAGACATTGACTCATAATGAAGGAATCCTGCTCTCACAAACTGTCCCAGAGACTGAGGTGCAGAGTGTTCCCTCCACTCGCGAACACTACCTGTGACGTACAGATACAGAACAAATCTCAGTCAGGTGAGTAGCAGAGTTTGATGGGTACGACATGGATTCCACAATCAGCTTCTCTGCGCCAGATAATCAGATGCAGTCGACACGTGGTGTCTATGTTGGTTTAACAAGGGTTTTACACAAGAACAGGAACACATTTACACAATATCAGGGTATAAGACGTAGGAGCAGAAGTAGACCATTCACCCCATCGAATATGCTACTTATTTCAATGAGATCATGCTTGATCTGATATATGACGTGTTATGAACTCATACGGTGGCACGTTGTCACAGTGGCTACCTCACAGCGCCAGCGATCCGGGTTCAATTCCAGCCTTTGGTCACTGACTGTGTGGAGTTTGCACTTTCTCTCCGTGTCTGTGTGGGTTTCCTCCGGGTGCTGCGATTTCCTCGCACAGTCCAAATGTGTGCGGGTTAGGTGGACTGTCCATGCTAAATTGCCCCTTAGTGTTCAGAAAGTTGGGTGGTGTTACAGGGATGTGGTAGGGACACAGAGGCTCTTTCAGAGGGTCGGTGCCGAGTCGATGGGCCGAATTGCCTCCTTTTACATTTTAATGATTTCATGATAATCCTCATGCCCACTTTCCCGTCTTTCTATCTCTAGATTTCATGATGAACCTTTAAAACCAACATTCAAACCAAGCCTCAGGTACCAGTAACTCCTCAATGGTCGTTCATTTCCCGGCTGTCAATCATTTGGTCAGTCTGAGGAAGTCACTTCCTGGAAATGTCATACATTGAAACAGTTCTAAAGTAAATTAAGTCGCTCTAGTCCCTGATGAACATAGGCTGCTTTCCCCTTTGAGGGTGAGATCTGACTGGTGGTGATTTAACCTGAGGTTCACCATACCTCAGGCGAGGAGCAATAATAATAATAAGAAGAAGAATCGCTTATTGTCACAAGTTGGCTTCAATGAAATTACTGTGAAAAGCCCCGAGTCGCCACATTCCGGCGCCTGTTCGGGAAGGCTGCAACGGGAATTGTGAGAAGGCGGGGTTTTCATGATTCAGTTCTGGCATAACCATGTGATCTGAATCTAATTCATCTGGTTTTCCTTCTGCTAATCTGGTCTCACAATGGGGCAAACCTCACTGATTGGATAGACGAGTGATCGTTCTTCAGTCTTGTCATGGCCGGACCCGCTGAATATGGAGGCATATCCTGTGTGGCAGGATTTAGCTCCAACTCAATCTATAATTTTGTGGATGATAGCACTGTGGTAGGTCGTATCGCAAACAATGACGAATCAAATACAGAAGGTAGATAAATGACATGGTTGCATAGTGCACTGTCATGAATGAAATGAAATGAAAAGAAATGAAATGAAAATCGCTTATTGTCACGAGTAGGCTTCAATGAAGTTACTGTGAAAAGCCCCAAGTCGCCACATTCCGTCGCCTGTTCGGGGAGGCTGGTACGGGAAACGAACCGTGCTGCTGGCCTGCCTTGGTCTGCTTTAAAAGCCAGAGATTTAGCCTAGTGTGCTAAACCAGCCCCTGTCATGTGAGTGTACCTTCAAGACTGGATGTTTAAGCAATGTACATTTAAGAAAACAGTGATGTCAGACAGTGGGTGGAGCTGGGCTTTAGGTTAGCCATTTTGCAGGTTTTTAGTTTCAGTTTTAAAAGCACCTTGTGTGTGTCTGTGTGTTTCCAGAGAGCTGCAAGTTTGAAAAGAGCTTGGGAGTGTCTGTGTTTGCAGGGCGCTGGATCTCTGGCATAAAAGACCATCTCGGGATCATTTGGGTGATTTAAATTCATAATTGTAAAGCCCTTAACATGATGTGATTCTGTTTGAAGGTGTTAAGTCGCTTGGAAGTTTGAAGGAACATTTTAATGAATTATTTACTGTTGCAATATTTTCTGAGTTATCTTTGAAGTAAGGGGTGTTAAGAGATCCAATGTTTATTGAAGATGTTAAGTTGAGTTCATGGAATAAACAGTGTTTGGTGTTTAAAAACCCACGTGTCCATAATTGTAATGCCATACCTAGGGAAAAAGCCGAGTGCTAGGAAAAGCAACAAATCAATTAAAGGGAGAGGTTGGTTGAACTCCATGATACATTTTGGGGTTCTGAAAACGCCTCGCCCATAACAATTGGGGGCTCGTCCGGAATAAAAGTCTGTCGATTGGATTGGCTTTTGTGAACTTAAAGACAGTGAAGGATTGTTGCTTTTCCGGTGTGGTATTTTAGTTTAAGTGGGGAGAGTGTTGTGAACAATGGCTCTTTCAGAGGCTCAGAAGTTTTTGGGGGTGGAGAATGTCACACGTAGTACTTTACGGACAGAAACGAAAAGCAGACTGTTAGATTTGGCAAGGATATTGCAGTTAACATTACCTGACAAAATGCGGAAAAGATGCGGTGGTCAAGCATTTACAGTTGCCTGAGATAAGGTTTGACTCATTGGAAACGGCAAAAATTCAGTTGCAAATTAAACAAATGGAACATGAGAAAGAATTCAAGCGGCTTGCATACGAGAGTGAGAGAGAGGAACAAGAAAGAGAGAGAGAGGAAAAAGAAAGAGAAAGAGAGAGAGGAAAAAGAAAAGGAGAGAGAAGAAAGGAGAAAATCAAGAATAGCCCGAGCAGAACAAAAAGAAAAAGAAAGGGAGATACAGATCAGGGAAAAAGATAAAGAGAGGGAGTTTGAACATCAGAAAATGGCCATGAACCATGACAATCAGTTAAAATTGGCAGACGTAAAGTGAAACAGACAGCTGGATGATAGCCATGAAGATAGTGAGTATGGACTTCCGGGTGCGGCGATGACCAGCTGAGTCGGACATTTCGGCAGCTCCCGGTGAAACTGACTTTTGGGCTCTTGATAGGAGCCCCAACGGCAATTTTGACGGCTAAAAACACTGTGCGGTAAACCAGAAGGGAATCCCCCCTGGATACGGATGGAAAAAGGAGGAGAAAGTGGCCGGATTGCAGTGGATCCTTTAGAACAGCGGCAAGGAAGGCAAGCAAAATCCAAGATGGCGTCGGAAGGTGGCAGTTTAACATGGGGCCCTGAACAACAGGAGTTCTTGAAATGCTGTGTGGAAGAGCTCAAAAAGGAAATGAAGAAAGAGCTGTTGGCCCCGATACTACAGGCGATCGAAGGGTTAAAGGAGGAACAAAAGACCCAGGAGCGGGAGCTCCGGGTCGTGAAGGCAAAGGCAGCCGAGAATGAGGATGACATACAGGGCCTGGTGGTGAAGACGGAGACGCATGAGGCACATCAGAAACGATGTGTGGAAAGGTTGGAGGCACTGGAGAACAATGCAAGGAGGAACAACCTGAGGATTCTTGGTCTTCCTGAAGGTGTGGAGGGAGCGGATGTCGGGGCATATGTGAGCATGATGCTGCACTCGTTAATGGGAGCGGAGGCCCCGGCGGGCCCGTTGGAGGTGGAGGGAGCATACCGAGTGATGGCGCGAGGACCGAGAGCAGGAGAAATTCCCAGAGCCATAGTGGTGAGATTCCTCCGTTTTCAGGATAAAGAAATGGTCCTTAGATGGGCAAAGAAAACTCGGAGCAGTAAATGGGAGAACGCGGTGATCCGCGTCTATCAAGACTGGAGTGCGGAGGTGGCGAGAAGCAGGGCGAGCTTTAATCGGGCCAAGGCGGTGCTTCATAAAAAGAAGATACAATTTGGAATGCTGCAAACGGCAAGACTGTGGGTCACATATCGAGGAAGGCACCACTACTTTGAGACGGCGGATGAAGCGTGGACTTTTATTGTGGAAGAAAAACTGGAATGAGCGGGTTATTAAAAAGAAAGTTTGAACAAAGTGGTGGGGCGAATGTGGGGGGTGAAGAGGGGGGTTAAAAAGGGGGGAAAGAGGAGTTTTATGTACTAATCCTGCGATGTGGTAACTTTTCTCTCTTCCACAGGTGGTGATGGGGGGAGGTGGAGGAGATGGGGCGTTGGCCATTGGGGGCGGGGCCAAGGGAGAAGCGCGGGCTTGGTTCCCGCGCTATGATAATCATGGCGGGAATAGAGAAGCAGGAAGGAGGGGGCATCACACGGTGCGAGCCGAGGTCACGGGGGGAAGCCGAGGTCGGCCAGAGTTTGCTGACTTCTGGGAGCAACATGGGGGGAGTAATTACGCTAGCGGGGGATCCAGCGGGGGAGGGGGGTGGGAGGGGGAATTACTGGGTTGCTGCTGCTGGGGAGAGGGGGGAGCTGGTATGGGAGGGGATGGGCGGGGGGGGGGGGCACCGCCTGGGGGAGATACAGCTGCGTGGGAACCGGGTGAGGAGCTGGAAAAAGGGGATGGGTAATCGACAAGGGGGGGGGGGGGTAGGAAGCCCCCCAACCCGGCTGATCACGTGGACCGTGAGAGGGCTGAACGGGCCGATAAAGAGGGCACGGGTACTCGCACACCTCAAGAAACTTAAGGCAGATGTGGTTATGTTACAGGAAACGCACCTGAAACTGATAGACCAGGTTAGGCTACGCAAAGGATGGGTGGGGCAGGTGTTCCATTCGGGGCTAGATGCGAAAAACAGGGGGGTGGCTATATTAGTGGGGAAGCGGGTAATGTTCGAGGCAAAAACTATAGTGGCGGATAACGGGGGCAGATACGTGATGTTGAGTGGCAAACTACAGGGGGAGACGGTGGTTTTGGTAAACGTATATGCCCCGAACTGGGATGATGCCAATTTTATGAGGCGGATGCTAGGACGCATTCCGGACCTAGAGATGGGAAAGCTGATAATGGGGGGAGATTTTAATACGGTGTTGGAACCAGGGCTGGATAGGTCGAAGTCCAGGACTGGAAGGAGGCCGGCAGCAGCCAAGGTACTTAAAGATTTTATGGAGCAGATGGGAGGTTTGGACCCGTGGAGATTTAGCAGACCTAGGAGTAAGGAGTTCTCGTTTTTCTCCTATGTCCATAAAGTCTACTCGCGAATAGACTTTTTTGTGCTGGGAAGCGCGTTGATCCCGAAGGTGAGGGGAACGGAGTATACGGCTATAGCCATTTCGGATCATGCTCCACACTGGGTGGACTTGGAGATAGGGGAGCAAACAGGAGGGCGCCCACCCTGGAGAATGGACATGGGACTAATGGCAGATGAGGGGTGTGTCTAAGGGTGAGGGGGTGCATTGAAAAGTACTTGGAACTCAATGATAATGGGGAGGTCCAGGTGGGAGTGGTCTGGGAGGCGCTGAAGGCGGTGGTTAGAGGGGAGCTGATATCAATAAGGGTACATAAAGGGAAGCAGGAGAGTAAGGAACGGGAGCGGTTGCTGCAAGAACTTTTGAGGGTGGACAGACAATATGCGGAAGCACCGGAGGAGAGACTGTACAGGGAAAGGCAAAGGCTACATGTAGAATTTGACTTGCTGACTACGGGCACTGCAGAGGCACAATGGAGGAAGGCACAGAGTGTACAGTACGAATATGGGGAGAAGGCGAGCAGGTTGCTGGCACACCAATTGAGGAAAAGGGGAGCAGCGAGGGAAATAGGGGGAGTGAGGGATGAGGAAGGAGAGATGGAGCGGGGAGCGGAGAGATTGAATGGAGTGTTCAAGACATTTTATAAAAAATTATATGAAGCTCAACCCCCGGATGGGAGGGAGAGAATGATGGGCTTTCTGGATCGGCTGGAATTTCCCAAGGTGGAAGAGCAGGAAAGGGTAGGACTGGGAGCACAGATCGAGGTAGAAGAAGTGGTGAAAGGAATTAGGAGCATGCAGGCGGGAAAGGCCCCGGGACTGGATGGATTCCCAGTCGAATTCTATAGAAAATATGTGGACTTGCTCGCCCCAGTATTGACGAGGACCTTTAATGAGGCAAAGGAAAGGGGACAGCTGCCCCCAACTATGTCTGAAGCAACGATATCGCTTCTCTTATAGAAGGAAAAGGACCCGCTACAATGCGGGTCCTATAGACCTATTTCCCTCCTAAATGTAGATGCCAAGATCCTGGCCAAGGTAATGGCAATGAGAATAGAGGAATGTGTCCCGGGGGTGGTCCACGAGGTCCAAACTGGGTTTGTGAAGGGGAGACAGCTGAACACGAATATACGGAGGCTGTTAGGGGTAATGATGATGCCCCCACCAGAGGGGGAAACGGAGATAGTAGTGGCGATGGATGCCGAGAAAGCATTTGATAGAGTGGAGTGGGATTATTTGTGGGAGGTGTTGAGGAGATTTGGTTTTGGAGAGGGGTATGTTAGATGGGTGCAGCTGTTGTATAGGGCCCCGATGGCGAGCGTGGTCACGAATGGACGGGGATCTGCATATTTTCGGCTCCATAGAGGGACAAGGCAGGGATGCCCTCTGTCCCCATTATTGTTTGCACTGGCGATTGAGCCCCTGGCGATAGCGTTGAGGGGTTCCAAGAAGTGGAGGGGAGTACTTAGAGGAGGAGAAGAACACCGGGTATCTTTGTATGCGGACGATTTGTTACTATATGTGGCAGACCCGGCGGAGGGGATGCCAGAAATCTATAGAAAGATAGTCTATAGAAAATACAGCACAGAACAGGCCCTTCGGCCCACGATGTTGTGCCGAACCTTTGTCCTAGATTAATCATAGATTATCATTGAATTTACAGTGCAGAAGGAGGCCATTCGGCCCCTTGAGTCTGCACCGGGTCTTGGAAAGAGCACCCTACCCAAACTCAACACCTCCACCCAACACCAAGGGCAATTTGGACATTAAGGGCAATTTATCATTGGCCAATTCACCTAACCCGCACATCTTTGGACTGTGGGAGGAAACCGGAGCACCCGGAGGAAACCCACGCAAACACGGGGAGGACGTGCAGACTCCGCACAGACAATGACCCAATCCGGAATCGAACCTGGGACCATGGAGCTGTGAAGCAATTGTGCTATGCACAATGCTACCGTGCTGCCCTTAAGAACAAATAAATCTACACTATATCATTTTACCGTAATCCATGTACCTATCCAATAGCTGCTTGAAGGTCCCTAATGTTTCCGACTCAACTACTTCCACAGGCAGTGCATTCCATGCCCCCACTACTCTCTGGGTAAAGAACCTACCTCTGATATCCCTCCTATATCTTCCACCTTTCACCTTAAATTTATGTCCCCTTGTAATGGTGTGTTCCACCCGGGGAAAAAGTCTCTGACTGTCTACTCTATCTATTCCCCTGATCATCTTATAAACCTCTATCAAGTCGCCCCTCATCCTTCTCCGCTCTAATGAGAAAAGGCCTAGCACCCTCAACCTTTCCTCGTAAGACCTACTCTCCATTCCAGGCAACATCCTGGTAAATCTTCTTTGCACCTTTTCCAGAGCTTCCACATCTTTCCTAAAATGAGGCGACCAGAACTGTACACAGTACTCCAAATGTGGCCTTACCAAAGTTTTGTACAGCTGCATCGTCACCTCACGGCTCTTAAATTCAATCCCTCTGTTAATGAACGCGAGCACACCATAGGCCTTCTTCACAGCTCTATCCACTTGAGTGGCAACTTTCAAAGATGTATGAACATAGACCCCAAGATCTCTCTGCTCCTCCACATTGCCAAGAACTCTACCGTTAACCCTGTATTCCGCATTCATATTTGTCCTTCCAAAATGGACAACCTCACACTTTTCAGGGTTAAACTCCATCTGCCACTTCTCAGCCCAGCTCTGCATCCTATCTATGTCTCTTTGCAGCCGACAACAGCCCTCCTTACTATCCACAACTCCACCAATCTTTGTATCGTCTGCAAATTTACTGACCCACCCTTCAACTCCCTCATCCAAGTCATTAATGAAAATCACAAACAGCAGAGGACCCAGAACTGATCCCTGCGGTACGCCACTGGTAACTCGGATCCAGGCTGAATATTTGCCATCCACCACCACTCTCTGACTTCTATCGGTTAGCCAGTTTGTTATCCAACTGGCCAAATTTCCCACTATCCCATGCCTCCTTAGTTTCTGCATAAGCCTACCATGGGGAACTTTATCAAATGCCTTACTAAAATCCATGTACACTACATCCACTGCTTTACCTTCATCCACATGCTTGGTCACCTCCTCAAAGAATTCAATAAGATTTGTTAGGCAAGACCTACCCCTCACAAATCCGTGCTGACTATCCCTAATCAAGCAGTGTCTTTCCAGATGCTCAGAAATCCTATCCTTCAGTACCCTTTCCATTACTTTGCCTACCACCGAAGTAAGACTAACTGGCCTGTAATTCCCAGGGTTATCCCTAGTTCCTTTTTTGAACAGGGGCACGACATTCGCCACTCTCCAATCCCCTGGTACCACCCCTGTTGACAGTGAGGATGAAAAGATAATTGCCAACGGCTCTGCAATTTCATCTCTTGCTTCCCATAGAATCCTTGGATATATCCCGTCAGGCCCGGGGGACTTGTCTATCCTCAAGTTTTTCAAAATGCCCAACACATCTTCCTTCCTAACAAGTATTTCCTCGAGCTTACCAATCTGTTTCACACTGTCCTCTCCAACAATATCGCCCCTCTCATTTGTAAATACAGAAGAAAAGTACTCATTCAAGACCTCTCCTATCTCTTCAGACTCAATACACAATCTCCCGCTACTGTCCTTGATTGGACCTACCCTCGCTCTAGTCATTCTCATATTTCTCACATATGTGTAAAAGGCCTTGGGGTTTTCCTTGATCCTACCCGCCAAAGATTGTTCATGCCCTCTCTTAGCTCTCCTAATCCCTTTCTTCAGTTCCCTCCTGGCTATCTTGTATCCCTCCAATGCCCTGTCTGAGCCTTGTTTCCTCAGCCTTACATAAGTCACCTTTTTCCTCTTAACAAGACATTCAACCTCTCTTGTCAACCATGGTTCCCTCACTCGACCATCTCTTCCCTGCCTGACAGGGACATACATATCAAGGACACGTAGCACCTGTTCCTTGAACAAGTTCCACATTTCACTTGTGTCCTTCCCTGCCAGCCTATGTTCCCAACTTATGCACTTCAATTCTTGTCTGACAACATCGTATTTACCCTTCCCCCAATTGTAAACCTTGCCCTGTTGCACGTACCTATCCCTCTCCATTACTAAAGTGAAAGTCACAGAATTGTGGTCACTATCTCCAAAATGCTCCCCCACTAACAAATCTATCACTTGCCCTGGTTCATTACCAAGTACTAAGTCCAATATTGCCCCTCCTCTGGTCGGACAATCTACATACTGTGTTAGAAAAGCTTCCTGGACACACTGCACAAACACCACCCCATCCAAACTATTTGATCTAAAGAGTTTCCACTCAATATTTGGGAAGTTAAAGTCACCCATGACTACTACCCTGTGACTTCTGCACCTTTCCAAAATCTGTTTCCCAATCTGTTCCTCCACATCTCTGCTACTATTGGGGGGCCTATAGAAAACTCCTAACAAGGTGACTGCGCCTTTCCTATTTCTGACTTCAACCCATACTACCTCAATAGGGTGATACTCCTCGAACTTCCTTTCTGCAGCTGTTATACTATCTCTAATTAATAATGCCACCCCCCCCCACCTCTTTTACCACCCTCCCTAATCATATTGAAACATCTGTAACCAGGGACCTCCAACAACCATTTCTGCCCCTCTTCTATCCAAGTTTCCGTGATGGCCACCACATCGTAGTCCCAAGTACCGATCCATGCCTTAAGTTCACCCACCTTATTCCTGATGCTTCTTGCGTTGAAGTATACACACTTCAACCCATCTCCGTGCCTGCAAATACTCTCCTTTGTCAGTGTTCCCTTCCCCACTGCCTCATTACACGCTTTGGCGTCCTGAATATCGACTACCTTAGTTGCTGGACTACAAATCCGGTTCCCATTCCCCTGCCAAATTAGTTTAAACCCTCCCGAA
Source organism: Scyliorhinus torazame (assembly GCF_047496885.1). Classification (NCBI taxonomy): domain Eukaryota; kingdom Metazoa; phylum Chordata; class Chondrichthyes; order Carcharhiniformes; family Scyliorhinidae; genus Scyliorhinus; species Scyliorhinus torazame. The sequence goes on from NC_092730.1 coordinate 49,165,507, forward strand.
GAGTACTAGCAAACCTCCCTCCCAGGATATTGGTGCCCCTCTGGTTCAGATGCAACCCGTCCTGCTTGTACAGGTCCCACCTTCCCCAGAATGCGCTCCAATTATCCAAATACCTGAAGCCCTCCCTCCTACACCATTCCTGCAGCCACGTGTTCAACTGCACTCTCTCCCTATTCCTAGCCTCGCTATCACGTGGCACCGGCAACAAACCAGAGATGACAACTCTGTCTGTCCTGGCTTTCAACTTCCAGCCTAACTCCCTAAACTTGTTTATTACCTCCACACCACTTTTCCTACCTATGTCGTTGGTACCAATGTGCACCACGACTTCTGGCTGCTCACCCTCCCCCTTAAGGATCCTGAAGACACGATCCGAGACATCCCTGGCCCTGGCACCCGGGAGGCAACATACCTTCCGGGAGTCTCGCTCGCGACCACAGAATCTCCTATCTATTCCCCTAACCATTGAATCTCCTACAACTATTGCTTTTCTATTCTCCCCCCTTCCCTTCTGAGCCCCAGAGCCAGACTCCGTGCCAGAGACCTGACCGCTAGGGCCTTCCCCCGGTAGGTCATCCCCCCCAACAGCATCCAAAACGGTATACTTGTTTTGAAGGGGAACGGCCACGAGGGATCCCTGCACTGTCTGCCTGTTTGTTTTTTTCCCCCTGACTGTAACCCAGCTATTCTTGTCCAGTACCTTGGGTGTGGTTACCTCCCTGTAACTCTTCTCAATCACCCCCTCTGCCTCCCGGATGATCCGAAGTTCATCCAGCTTCAGCTCCAGTTCCCTAACACGGTCTTTGAGGAGCTGAAGTTGGGTGCACTTCCCGCAGGTATAGTCAGTGGGGACACCGGTGGTATCCCTCACCACCCACATCCTACAGGAGGAGCATGTAACTGGCCTAGCCTCCATCCCCTCTTACCTTACAGAATATAGCTGCTGTGTGGACTAACTAGATCTCCGCCCTCCGACTCTGCTCCCAGTCAGCTACACTTCCTGTAAACTCCTGGCTCTCTTCTCGCTCTTTGCGGAAATGTCGGAAACAAAATGAAAGGAGCACCTTACTCCCTCCTCACCTAACTCCCTCGGTCATCAAACTCTCACTATCGCACTCAAAAAGCACCAAATTCAGCACTCCCTCGGTCACCAAACTCTCACTATCGCACTCAAAAAGCACCAAATTCAGCACTCAGTGCAAACAAAGTCTGCACTGTAGGGGATCACTTTTATACTGTGAATCTAGCCTCTGAAAAACTGGCCTAATCCAATTAACTAATTAACAAGCTCCAGCTGCAAGTGCCTAGAAGTAGAAGCCTGTTTAAAGCTGATTGAAAATTCACCTTCTTCTAAACCAAACAGCAACTTTTAAGTTAATTAAATAAAAGAAAGACTAAACTTTAGATAAAAATGAAGCCTTATACTCCCTCGGTCACCAAACTCTCACTATCGCACTCAAAAAGCACCAAATTCAGCACTCAGTGCAAAACTAATGCGAATACTTGGGGAGTTTGGGGATTTTTCAGGGTATAAATTGAACATGGGGAAAAGTGAGTTGTTTGTGGTGCATCCAGGGGAGCAGAGTAGAGAAATAGAGGACCTACCGTTGAGGAAGGTAACAAGGGACTTTCGTTACCTGGGGATCCAGATAGCCAGGAATTGGGGCACATTGCATAGGTTAAATTTAACGCGGTTGGTGGAACAAATGGAGGAGGATTTCAAGAGATGGGATATGGTATCCCTGTCACTGGCAGGGAGGGTGCAGGCGGTTAAGATGGTGGTCCTCCCGAGATTCCTCTTTGTGTTTCAGTGCCTCCTGGTGGTGATCACGAAGGCTTTTTTTAAAAGGATCGAAAAGAGCATCATGGGTTTTGTGTGGGCCGGGAAGACCCCGAGAGTGAGGAAGGGATTCTTACAGCGTAGCAGGGATAGGGGGGGGGGGGGGGGGGGGGGCTGGCACTACCGAGCCTAAGTGAGTATTATTGGGCCGCTAATATTTCAATGGTGAGTAAGTGGATGGGAGAGGAGGAGGGAGCGGCGTGGAAGAGATTAGAGAGGGCGTCCTGTAGGGGGACTAGCCTACAGGCTATGGTGACAGCCCCATTGCCGTTCTCACCGAGGAACTACACCACAAGCCCGGTGGTGGTGGCTACACTGAAGATTTGGGGACAGTGGAGACGGCATAGGGGAAAGACTGGAGCCTTGGCGGGGGGGGGGGGGGTCCCCGATAAGAAACAACCATAGGTTTGCCCCGGGGGGAATGGATGGGGGATATGGAATGTGGCAAAGAGCAGGAATAACGCAACTGAAAGATCTGTTTGTGGATGGGAAGTTCGCGAGTCTGGGAGCGCTGACCGAGAAATATGGGTTGCCCCAAGGGAATGCATTCAGGTATATGCAACTGATGGCTTTTGCAATGCAACAAGTGAGGGAATTCCCGCAGCTCCCGACACAAGGGGTGCAGGACAGAGTGATCTCAAAGACATGGGTGGGGGATGGTAAGGTGTCAGATATATATAGGGAAATGAGGGACGAAGGGGAGACTATGGTACATGAACTAAAAGGGAAATGGGAAGAAGAGCTGGGGGAGGAGATCGAGGAGGGGCTGTGGGCGGATGCCCTAAGCAGGGTAAACTCGTCGTCCTCGTGTGCCAGGCTAAGCCTGATTCAGTTTAAGGTATTACACAGGGCGCATATGACTGGAGCACGGCTCAGTAAATTTTTGGGGGTGGAGGATAGGTGTGCGAGGTGCTCGAGAAGCCCAGCGAATCATACCCATATGTTTTGGTCATGCCCGGCACTACAGGGGTTTTGGAAGCGGGTGACAAAGGTGCTTTCAAAAGTAGTAGGGGTCCGGGTCGAACCAAGCTGGGGGTTGGCTATATTTGGGGTTGCACAAGAGCCGGGAGTGCAGGAGGCGAGAGAGGCCGATGTTTTGGCCTTTGCGTCCCTAGTAGCCCGGCGTAGGATATTGCTAATGTGGAAAGAAGCCAAGCCCCCGGGGGTGGAGACCTGGATAAATGACATGGCAGGGTTTATAAAGCTAGAGCGGATTAAGTTTGTTCTAAGGGGGTCGGATCAAGGGTTCACCAGGCGGTGGCAACCATTCGTCGAATACCTCGCAGAAAGATAGATGGAATGGAAAAAAGAAGGCAGCAGCAGCAGCCCAGGATCGGGGGGGGGGGGGGGGAGTGGGGGGGGGGGGGGAAGAGGAACCAGAAGGACTCTCAGGGTTATTAATATACACTGTATAATATGTATAGGTCGTTGCTACAGATAACTTTATATTGGACTGTTAAATTATATTTTTGGAGAGTGTTACTTGTGATAAGGCAGTTGCCAATTAGGGTTAGTTTTCATTTTTGTTATTTATTATTTATTCATTTTCTGTTTATAAAATAGGTCATTGTTATTTGTGTTGTTATAATATTGTGTAAAGGATGCACAATGTACTGTGTTGGTTGACCAAAAATTTTCAATAAAATATATTTTTTTAAAAGATAGTGAGTATGACTGTCATAGTCGAAGGCTTGGTAAGAATCTATTTAAATATGTCCAAGCATTGCCAAGGCTTGGCGAGAAGGAGGTGGAAGCCTTTTTCATTTCATTTGAGAAGGTAGCTAAACAAATGAAATGGCTGCAGGACATCTGGGTGTTACTGATTCAAACAAAGCTGGTAGGCAGAGCGAGTGAAGTGTTTGCATCACTACCGGATGAGGTATCTGGAACGTATGAGGAGGTGAAGAAACCCATCTTGAGTGTATATGAGCTAATGCCTGAAGCTTACAGACAAAGGTTTAGAAATTTAAGGAAAGAATTTGGTCAAACATACATGGAGTTTGAAAGGCTCAAACAGAGTAATTTTGATTGGTGGATAAGGGCTTTGAAAATAGAACAAAGATATGAAGCTCTCAGAGAAATAATACTTTTGGAGGAGTTTAAAAATTCAATTCCTGATCTAGTGAGAACTCATGTGGAAGAACAGGGGGTTAAAACTGCGAGATTAGCAGCGGAAACGGCAGATGATTATGAATTAGTTCAAAAATCAAAGATTGGTTTCCGACATTAGTTTCAGCCGGTGAGGGATAGAAACTGGGGACATGAGAAATACTTAAGTGGTAAAGGTAAAGGTGATCTGATGGGAGACAATAAAGAAAGTGTACCTCAAAGTTAAAAATAAATCCAGGAAGTTGGAAAAGAAATGAAAAGTTTCAAATGTTTTCACTGTAATAAATTAGGCCATGTAAAGTCACAGTGTTGGTGGTTGAAGAAAAGCACTGAGAGTGCTGATGTGGTAAAGGAGGATAAGACGGTGGGGTTTGTTAGAGTGGTAAAGGAAAGCCCAAGGGAAGCGAAGGAGGTGCAAACAATTGTACAGCCTGTTCACGAAGTAATTGTTAAGAAGGCCAGATATATTAAAACAATTTACTTGTGTGGGTAAAGTTTACTCATGTGTATCAGGAGGAGCAGGTAATGAAGTCACAATTTTAAGAGATACAGGGGCTAGTCAATCTTTAATGGTAAGAGATGAGGAATCATGTAGTTTGGGAAGAATGTTGCCAGAAAAGGTGGTGATATGTGGAATTCAGGGTGAGAGGAGTAGCGTTCCATTATATAAGGTAATGTTGGAAAGTCCAATGAAGGGTGGTGAAGTGGTAGTAGGAGTAATAGATAAACTATCTTGTCCAGGAATACAGTTTATCTTGGGTAATGATATAGCTGGATCGCAGGTGGGAGTGATGCCTACTGTGGTTGATAAGCCAGTGGAAAATCAGTCAACTGAAGAGTTGACGGACGAATATCCTGGAAGTATTCAGGGTTGTGTAGTAACAAGGTCGCAAAGTCACAGGTTAAGACAAGAGGAGAAATCAAAGAGTGAAGATGAAGTTGAAGTGCAATAATCAGAAACGATTTTTGATCAGCTGGTTGAAAAAGAACAAGAACAGGTGGAGGATGAGGCGGATATTTTTAGTTCCGGAAAATTGGCGGAGTTACAACAGAAAGCTGTAGAAATAAAACGGATATATCAGAAAGCATATACGGAAGAGGAATCTGAGAGTATACCAGAGTGTTATTACCGGAAAAATGATGTCCTGATGAGAAAATAGAGACCTTTACATATGCAGGCGGATGAAAAGTGGGCAGAGGTTCATCAAGTAGTATTGCCGGTAGGGTATACAGAGGAGGTGTTGCGAGTTGCACATGAGGTACCAGTGGAGATCATTTGGGAAAAAGGACAACTCAAGTTAAAATCCAGAAAACAAATTTTGGCCTGGACTATATAAAGATGTAGTTACATTTTCTCAATTATGTCGCACATGTCAAGTGACAGAGAAACCTCAAGCAGTGATGTAACCAGCGCCCTTAATACCCAGCCCAGCATTTGAGGAACCTTTTACAAGGGACTTAACCGATTGTGTAGGACCGCTTCCTAAAACAAAAAATGGGAATCAATATCTTTTGACTGTAATGGATGTGTCTACTAGGTTTGCAGACGCCATTCTAGTACGTAATATTACAGCTAAATGGATGAACGTAAATGAAAATCGCTTATTGCCACAAGTAGGCTTCAATGAAGTTACTGTGAAAAGCCCCTTGTCGCAACATTCCGGCGCCTGTTCGGGTAGCCTGGTATGGGAATTGAACAGTGCTGCTGGCCAGCCTTGGTCTGCTTTAAAGGCCATCCCTTTAGCGCTGTGCTAAACCAACTCCTGGCTGATTGTGGAGGAGTTACTTAAGTTTTTTACTAGATATGGACTACCCACAGAAATTCAATCGGATCAAGGAACGAATTTTACTTCAAAGTTATTCAAAGAAGTTATGGATACCTTCGGAGTAAAACAATTTAAATAAACTGCGTACCATCCAGAATCGCAGGGAGCGTTAGAAAGGTGGCATCAGACATTAAAGACAATGTTGAGGGCGTATTATCAAGATTTTCCAGAGGATTGGGGTAAAGGAATCCCATTCGTATTGTTTGCAATTAGGGATGCACCTAATGAGTCCACCAAATTTAGTCCTTTAGAACTAATTTTGGTCATTACACTATTTGGAAATTACACTTTTGGATTGCGTGTCAAATTTTAGGGAACGATGAAATAGAGCAGGCGAATTGGCTAGACAACATTTGAAAGCTGCACAAAATGTGATGAAACGGGTAGCGGACAAGAAACCAAAGTTTGTAGTTTTGCCAGTGGGGATAAAGTTTTAGTGTTGTTACCAGTGGTAGGGGAGCCTTTAAAAGCTAGGTTTTGTGGACAGTATCAGATTGAAAGGAAATTAAGTGAGGTGAATTATGTGGTAAAAACACCAGATAGAAGGAAGACTCACCGAGTGTGTCATGTGACTATGCTTAAAAGGTACTTTGAAAGGGAAGGGGAGAAAAAGGTTTTAATGATTCTAACTCAAAGTGACGAACCAAATCCAGATGACTGTGAATTTGACATACCTCAAATTAAATTGGAAAATGAGGATGTTCTTAAAAATTGGGATGAATTGTGAAGTTACCTGCCAGAGGAAAAACGAACTGACCTGAAAGAGTTATTGATATCATATGGGCAAGTTTGTAGAGATAAATTGGGAAGTACTAAAATGGCTATACATGATGTAGATGTGGGAAATGCTGTTCCGATCAAACACATCCATATACACTTAATCCTTTAAAATTAGCACAGGTTTACAGAGAGATTGAGGGTATGCTGAAGAATGGCATAATTGAAGTGGGGTGCAGCCAATGGAGCTCACCCATAGTGATGGTACCTAAACCAGACGGTACCCAACGGTTGGGTGTGGACTACAGAAAGACGAATGCAGTTACAAGAACGGACTCTTATCCTATCCCACCATTGAGGGATTGCATTGAGAAAGTGGGACAATCTGCTTTTACTTCCAATTTCCAGACATGGAAAGAACATTTAAAGCATCGTATGGAGTTCTTCGATCGACTTCAGGAGGAAGGTTTGGTGATAAACCTACGCGAAAGTGAATTTGGAGAAGCCCAATTCACTTTCCTTGCGGAGTTTCCGATACCCTCAAGACGAAGGGAAATAATGTGATTTCTTAGCATGAGTGGATTTGATTGAACAGCTGTGCAAAAGTTTTTTGGCATGATTACTCCACTGATGGAATTTCTGAAGAACCGTAAAAAAATTCATTGGACAGCGAACTTTCAACAGGCATTTGGCTGCCTGAAAGCTGTGATCACCAATGTTCCTGTATTGGAGAATTGCAAGGGACTCTGTGGTCAGATTGAACTAAAGTATCTGATTCTAAAGGGAAATGCCGAGGAGTAGAGGAATGGATGGATCGTGCAGAGACTTTTTTCAAAGAGACTGTCAATCGAGAAGGATTGCGGTTGGAGGAAGAAGAACAAAGAAAAATGGACTATGTTATTATACCTGTTTGAGTGTGTTGTTTTCTTTAAATGAAAATGTATATTTACTGTGTACATTTTTTTTACAGAATTTACAGTGCAGAAGGAGGCCATTCGGCCCATCGAGTCTGCACCGGCTCTTGGAAAGAGCACCCTACCCAAGGTCCACACCTCCACCCTATCCCCATAACCCAGTAACCCCACCCTACACTAAGGGCAATTTTGGACACCATGGGCAGTTTAGCATGGCCAATCCACCAAACCCGCACATCTTTGGACTGTGGGAGGAAACCGGAGAACCAGGAGGAAACCCACGCACACACGGGGAGGATGTGCAGACTCCGCACAGACAGTGACCCAAGCCGGAATCGAACCTGGGACACTGGAGCTGTGAAGCATTTGTGCTAACCACTATGCTACCGTGCTGCCCAAGAAAGAAAGAAAATCGCTTATTGTCACAAGTAGGCTTCAAATGAAGTTACTGTGAAAAGCCCCTAGTCGCCACATTCCAGCGCCTGTCCGGAGAGGCTGGTATGGGAATTGAACCGTGCTGTTGGCCTGCCATGGTCTGCTTTCAAAGCCAGCGACTTAGCCCTGTGCTAAAGAGACTTTCTTAGTGGATGGTGCAAAAGTGAAAAATTAAACCATCTTGAAGTTGATGGTTAATTTTTTTTCTTGGGGGGAGGTGTCATGCGAGAGTGCCTTTAATAACTGGATGTTTAAGCAATGTACCTTTAAGAAAACAGTGATGTCATAGAGTGGGTGGAGCTCAGCTCAGTTCAGCCATTTTGCAGTCTGTGTTTTGGCAGGTTTTTAGTTTCAGTTTAAAAGCTGTGTCTGCGTGTTTCCAGAGAGCTGCAAGTTTTGCAGTTTGGTTTTGCTGAGAGCAGCTAAAAAAGTGCCTGGCTGGTTTTGCTGAGAGCAGTTTAAAAGTAGAAAGCAAATTTGCGACAGTCTCTGCCATTCTACAAAATATAAATATCCTTTAACCTGATGTGATACTGTTTAAAGGTGTTAAGTCTCTTGGAAGTTTGAAGGAACATTTGAAGGAATTATTTACTGTTGCAATATTTTCTGAGTTATCTTTCAAGTAAGGGTTCTTAAGAGATCCAATGTTTATTTAAGCTGTTAAGTTGAGTTCATGGAATAAACAGTGTTTTGTGTTTAAAAACCCACGTGTCCGTAATTGTAATATCACACCTCTGGAATAAGCCACGTGCTCGGAAAAGCAACAAATCCATTAAAGGGTGAGGTTGGTTGAACTCCATGAGACATTTTGGGGTTCTGAAAACCCCTCGCCCATAACACAAGAAATTTGGAAATGGTCAGAGACAGTTGGAATGAAATGGGATGAAACCAAATGGGTCGAGATGGGGTAGAGCCAATCATCTGAAGTTGTTGAATTCGATGTTGAGGCCGGAAGGCTGCAGCGTCCCTAACCGGAAGATGAACTTCCTGGAGTGATTCCAGGCTGGTTTTATAATGTATTCCATTGGACTCTGTTCAATTCCCCACTGAGTCGAAAATCAATCGCAATCCCGGTTGGTTGTCAGTAAATAGTTTGAATTTATCGAGTTCAGTCTGACATTTAACATTTTGTTGGGAAACTAAACGAAATATGAAGATGAATAAAAAGCTCACACTCAAAGCACCAATCACTAAATAATAACGTTAATAATAAAAAATAATAAGTTCCATTGCTGGTTGTGAGGTGGCTCTGAGATAAAGGGGTCGAGAGAGAACGAGGTGACTGCAGTCTGCCTCTTACTCTGAAAACCAGTTAGTGCGCCCTTGTAGAAAGTGGATGTGTCTGAGAACAGGAGGAAAGCAGATCATGGGCCTGTGATTGATTTTATTGAGCCGGATCTAGAAAAGTGAAGCAAACTTCTAACCAGTCGGCGCCTGTCTGAGTAACTGGCAAGGATTGACGGCTGATATTGAGACAGTTCAGAGGGAATTCGCTGCAGCAAATCCATTCTTTAGAGATGTTGGCATATTGTTTTCAGAGAGACTGTCATACTTCCTTTAATTATGATTTGTGCTTGTTTTCGTTTTGTTCAGTAATTTGGGGAATCTATTTGGAGCGGGTGCAGTTGGTCAATATCTGTGCCTCTTGCTTGTCCAGCTCCCCGGGCAGCAGCAGCTCCATTCCTATCCAGGTGTGCGGACAGAAACGGCAAACCCACATCCAGTAATACCCCACAGAGGGACAATAAGGTAATTTAACAATATCCAGTAATACCCCACAGAGGGACAATACGGATATTTAACAATATCCAGTAATACCCCACAGAGGGGCAAGAAGAAAATTTACAATATCCAGCAATACCCCACAGAGGGGCAATAAAGATATTTAACAATATCCAGTAATGCCCCACGGAGGGGCAATAAGGATATTTAACAATAGAACATAGAACATTACAGCGCAGTACAGGCCCTTCGGCCCTCGATGTTGCGCCGACCTGTGAAACCACTCTAAAGCCCATCTACACTATTCCCTTACCGTCCATATGTCTATCCAATGGCCATTTGAATGTCCTTAGTGTTGGCGAGTCCACTGCTGTTGCAGGCAGGGCATTCCACGCCCTTACTACTCTCTGAGTAAAGAACCTACCACTGACATCTGTCTTATATCTATCTCCCCTCAATTTAAAGCTATGTCCCCTCGTGCTAGACATCACCATCCGAGGAAAAAGGCTCTCACTGTCCACCCTATCCAATCCTCTGATCATCTTTTATGTCTCAATTAACTCACCTCTTAACCTTCTTCTCTCTAACGAAAACAGCCTCAAGTCCCTCAGCCTTTCCTCATACGATCTTCCCTCCATACCAGGCAACATTCTGGTAAATCTCCTCTGCACCCTTGCCAATGCTTCCACATCCTTCCTATAATGCGGCGACCAGAATTGCACGCAATACTCCAAATGCGGCCGCACTTTAGTTTTGTATAGCTGCAACATGACCTCATGGCTCCTAAACTCAATCCCTCTACCAATAAAAGCTAACACACCGTACGCCTTCTTAACAACCCTCGCAACCTGGGTGGCAACTGTCAGGGATCTATGTACATGGACACCGAGATCTCTCTGCTCATCCACACTGCCAAGAATCTTGCCATTAGCCCAGTACTCAGTCTTCCTGTCATTCCTTCCAAAATGAATCACCTCACACTTTTCTGCATTAAACTCCATTTGCCACCTCTCAGCCCAGCGCTGCAGCTTATCTATGTCCCTCTGTAATTTGTAACATCCTTCTGCACTGTCCACAACTCCACCGACGTTAGTGTCATCTTCAAATTTACTCACCCATCCTTATACGCCCTCCTCCAGGTCATTTATAAAAATGACAAACAGCAGTGGCCCCAAAACAGATCCTTGTGGTACAGCACTAGTAACTGGACTCCAGCCTGAACATTTCCCATCAACCACCACCCTTTGTCTTCTTCCAGCTAGCCAATTTCTGATCCAAACTGCTAAATCTCCCTGAATCCCATGCCTCCGTATTTTCTGCAGTAGTCTACCGTGCGGAACCTTATCAAACGCTTTATGAAATCCATATACACCACATCAACTGCTTTACCCTCATCCACCTGTTTGGTCACCTTCTCAAAGAAGTCAAGAAGGTTTGTAAGGCACGACCTACCCTTCACAAAACCGTGTTGACTATCTCTAATCAAATTATTCCTTTCCAGATGATTATACGCCCTATCTCTTATAAACCTTTCCAAGATTTTTCCTACAACAGAAGTAAGGCTCACTGGTCTCTCGTTACCGGGGCTATCGCTCCTCCTCTTCTTGAACAAGGGGACAGCATATGCTCTCCTCCAGTCTTCTGGCACTATTCCTGTAGACAAAGATGACTTAAAGATCAAGGCCAAAGGCTCAGCAATCTCCTCCCTAGCTTCCCAGAGAATCCTAGGATAAATCCCATCCGGCCCACGTGAGTTATCTATTTTCACACTTTCCAGAATTGCTAACACCTCCTTATGAATCTCAAGCCCTTCTAGTCTAATATTCTCCTCGACAACATTTTCTTTTTTCTGTGTGAATACTGACGAAAAATATTCATTTAGCAATACCCCACAGAGGGACAATAAGGATATTTAACAATATCCAGTAATTCCCTACAGAGGGGCAATCAGGATATTTAACAATATCCAGTAATACCCCCACAGAGGGACAATGAGGATATTTAATAATATCTAGTAATACCCCACAGACGGGCAATAAGGATATTTAACAATATCCAGTAATACCCCACAGTGGGACAATAAGGATATTTAACAATATCCAGTAATGCCCCACAGAGTGGCAATAAGGATATTAAACAATATCCAGTAGTACCTCGCAGAGGGGCAATAAGGATATTTAACAATATAATGTAATACCCCACAGAGGGGCAATACGGATATTTAACAATCTCCAGTAATACCCCACAGAGAGGCAATAAGGACGTTTAACAATATCTAGTAATACCCCACATAGAGGCAATAAGGATATTTCACAATATCCTGTAATACCCCACAGAGGGACAATAAGGATATTTAACAACATCCAGTAATACCCCACAGAGGGACAATAAGGGTATTTAACAATATCCAGTTATAAACCACAATAAAACTCGAGACACCAGTTTCCCCTCTAGGACGGGTGTGAACAATCCAACCAGACTATTTACAACCAGAGAAGAGGAGATTTACCCGGAGTCCTGCCTCCAGCTGCCTTTCTTCCTCCAGCTCTCTCCCTCTGTTCCTTCTTCACTCTCACACATTGTGCCATCCTTCGATTTCCCTCCCTTTCCCCCTCCCGGTCTCTTCCTACCCCACTCCCTCTCTCTAATGTATTTCTCTTTCTCTGGGCTCTCCCTTGTCTCCGGGCTCCCACTGACCCCGGGCTCGGGGACTCTCATCCCAGCCACGGCTCTTTAACCGGCTCCATTCACAGGAAAAGTTTCCACAATAACATCCGCTGTCTCTGAAACCCCCAAACTGAAATTCAGACTCACCGTTAAGGTGAAGACTGCGGACTGCGGTTCCCTCTCCTGCTGTTTAATACAGATCACTATAACTGTGTACAGTGAGCAGAAAGAAATTGCTGTTGTTTGTAAACATTTCTTACTGACATCACTGTCATTCTGCTTTAACAGGACGAGGTTGTGTCTCCTGATATTTGAATCGATATAAAACTGTGCAAAGATATAAACTGAACGGGTAAATCTGAAATATCCTGAAAAGATTATTTATATTATGCTTCTAAACGGAGTAATTTCATTTCCACACAATGAACTTTGTCCAAATGTAAAATTGTGGAATCAGCTGTAGGTAAACTCAGTCAGCCTGACGTGATTTGAACAAGCAACCTCCTGATGTGACAAAGAGTCATTAGACTCAAAACATTAGATTTTACTCTCCCTACAGATGCTGCCAGACCTGCTGTGATTTTCCATCATTTTCTCTTTCGTATCAAGCAACCTTCTGATCTGGAGTCAGACGCGCTACCGTTGCGCGACACGCTCAAGTACTGGTCACTGAACCTGTCTCCTCATAGATTTATTCATTATCAGTCAATGACTGGTACTGCACGTGAGGGTGGAATCCAGTCTCTGTCAGATATTGGTGCCGAATATCAGTGTGGAAATCTTTCTGTATCTACCAATCACAATTACTGTTTGGGAAAAGTGGGATTAATTCAGTATCAGTGGGTATGAGTGTTTTTTGGGCTGTTGGGGCACTCAACAGCGGGTCAATGGTTTCCTGCTTGAACCAAGCATAGAATGCATTGAGTTCATCGGAGAGGGGTGCTCTGCTGCTGGAGACGCTGCTCGGCGTCGCTTTGTAGCCCGTTATGTTGTTTAAACCTTGCCACAACCGACGAGAGTCTGTAACGCTAGGCTGTGACTCTAGCTTGGTCTGATATTCTCTCTTGGCATACCGGATGGCTTTACCGAGGTTGTACCTGCATTTATTGTATAGGTCAGGGCCGCCTGACTTGAACACCTCAGACCTGTCCTTCTGTAGGGAGTCAATCTCCCGATTAAGCCATGGTTTCTGTCATGATATCCTCATTAACATATCTTGGTGCAATAACACACAAACACTGATAAGCAGGTAGATGGACCAACCAACACACACACAACATCGCAGCCAATCAGCAGTGAGAGCACACGCACTATAAAACAGGGAACACCACAGTTCCCGCTCATTCTACCAGGAGAGAGCTCAGAGCACAGATCTCACAGCGTGCCACTCAGACATACACCATGTGCTGAGTGTCTCACTAAGATAGTGTTGGGCTGGGTCCACAGGTTTGCTGGTGAAGTACGAACCACAGCCAGAAGTTAATAGTTATTATTGTACAGAATAATAAAACAGAGTTGTACCATCTACAACTGTGTTGGTTTGTTTGTTTATCGGAACACCCAACACGACATGATACCAGGTCTGGATACTCGCCAGCAACTGTGAGACCTACCTGCACCTCTTCAGAAACCCGCCATCCTGCGCCATTGAAACCATCATCCCGCCACATCGGAATGCTGGAAACCTTCATATTCCGGATCGCTGGAAATCTTGGCGTCAACTGGAAGCTGTTTAAACAGAGCTTCCAACTCTTCCTAGAAGCCACAGGCAGGGAGAATGCATCGGACACCAGGAAGATCGCCCTCCTCCTCTCCACGGCAGAGCAACACGCCATCCACATCTACTACTCCCTGGCATTCACGGAAGGCGAGGACAAGACGAAGTACAAGACAGTCCTTCTAAAATTTGAGCAACACTTCAGCGTGGAAGTAAATGATAGGTTCAAGAAGTAGCTCTTCCAGCAGCGCCTGCAGGGTATGGATGAGCCTTTTCAGTCTTATTTGACATATCTCCATATCCTCGCGCAGTCCTGCGGCTATGAGGCCACCTCCGACTCCATGATTCGGGATCAGATAGTTTTTGGTGTCACCTCGGACACCCTACGCCAGCAGCTCCTCAACATAAAGCGCCTCACCCTAGCCACCGCCATCGAGACCTGTGTCCTCCACGAAGACGCAACCAGCCGGTACTCCAAATTCCAGGCAGCCGAATCGGCACGGCAGGGTTCCTATGAGCCGAGCAGGTCCAGTCGATTGAGTTCCTCCCGGCCTGCGGCCCGGACGAGGGCGGCCATTTCGCGTGCTTTCCGAGGCCTCCCGCGCTTGTACGCGCCAAAAGAGGGGACATCGACACAGAGAGACGGGATGCGCAGGCATGCTCTATGCAGGACCGCACCATGCATGCACGGTGGCGCGACGAACGCCATGACGTCACGACGTGCGGCAACTGTGGATTCGCACACTTAAAGCGGCAATGTCCAGCCAAAGCGCGACAATTCCTCTGCTGCGGCAGGATGTGCCACTACGCTGCCTGCTGTCGAGCAGCTCAACGCGCCAACTCTCTGCAATTCCGCCAGCCTCGCAGGGACGTGCGGGCCAGTTAGCCCCCATACACCGAATCATACCCTGACGACGTGCAGACCGGTGATACCGACGACCGGGAACCCTTTTGTGTTGCGGTAATAAACAAGAACCGGATGTCCCCAAGTCGGACCCACCAGCCGATGCCAGTGCACAGCATTAATCCGGGCGATGAATGGTGTGCCATCCTAACGGCCAACCCAAATCCGTCGCCCACCTAATAGACTGGACTTATGAGCCCGTTTGCACATTGGACTCACTGAATTGTTTTGCAATACTGTTAACGTGTTTCTTTCTTGTTGTTCCAGAAGTTCTGTTTCGATATTTGCTGATTGCACTTGTTTTGTTTGTGCTACAACCTCGTTGCTCTGTTGCACCTGACACCTTCCGATGTTTTTAGTTTAGCCTCATGTACATGTTGTAAATATTGCACACACATATTCATATGCACTCAGTACACACCAATATTTATTACCATGTAGGCACATTTCCTTGTGAAAAGGGGGGATGTCATGATATCCACATTAACATATCATAACATATTCTCTGAAGGTAAATTTGCAGGTTGAGTTCGTAATTAAGAAAGGAAATGCAATGTTGTCATTTATCTCAAGAGGCTTGGAATATAAAAGCAGGGATGTACTTCTGAAGCTTTATAAAGCACTAGTTAGTCCCCATTTAGTCTTCTGTGAGCAATTTTGGGCCCCACACCTCAGGAAGGACATACTGGCAGTGGAGCGGGTCCAGTGGAGATTCACACGGATGATCCCAGGAATGGGAGGCCTAACATACGATGAACATCTGAGGATCCTGGGATTATATTCATTGGAGTTTAGGAGGTTGAGCGGAGATCTAATAGAAACTTACAAGATAATGAATGGCTTAGATAGGGTGGACGTAGGGAAGTTGTTTACATTAGCAGGGGAGACTAGGACCCGGGGGCACAGCCTTAGAATAAAAGGGAGTCACTTTAGAACAGAGATGAGGAGAAATTTCTTCAGCCAGAGAGTGGTGGGTCTGTGGAATTCATTGCCACAGAGGGCGGTGAAGGCCGGGACGTTGAGTGTCTTTAAGACAGAAGTTGATAAATTCTTGATTTCTCGAGGAATTAAGGGCTATGGAGCGAGAGTGGGTAAATTGAGTTGAAATCAGACATGATTGAATGGTGGAGGACTCGATGGGCCGAATGGCCTTACTTCCACTCCTCTGTCTTATGGTGTTATGGTGCAATCACACACACACACTGATGGACAGGTAGTTGGACCAACCAACAACACACACACCATCGCAGCGAATCAGCAGTGAGGGCACACGCACTATAAAACTGGGTACACCACAGTTCCCGCTCATTCTACCAGGAGATAGCTCAGAGCACAGAGCTGACAGCGAGCCACTCAGACATACACCATGTGCTGAGTGCCTCACTAAGATAGTGCTAGGGCTGGGTCCACAGGTTAGCTGTTGAAGTACGAACCACAGCCAGAAGTTAATAGTTATTATTGTACAGAATAATAAAACAGAGTTGTACCATCCACACCCGTGTTGGTTCATTTGTGTATCGCAACACCCAACACGACAGTTTCTGGTTGGGAAACGTACGTACTGCTTTCTTTGGCACGCAGTCGTCCACACTTTTGCTGATGAAGTCTGTGACAGTGGTGACATACTCATTTCAGTTAGTCGCTGAGTTCTTAAATATGGACCAGTCCACTGTCTCCAACAGTCACGTCAGAGCTCTTCTGCTTCCTCGGACCAGCACTGCACGACCTTCTTAGCTGGATTCTCCCACTTAAGTTTCTGCTTGTATGCCGGGAGAAGGAGCACCGTCCTATGGTCTGATTTTCCAAAGTGCGGCCACGGGATGGAACGGTAGGCGCCCTTGATTTTTGAGGAGCAGTGGTCAATCGTGTTGTCTCCCCTGGTGGGACAGGAGATGTGCTGGTGGAATTTTGGCAGTACACTCTTGAGGTTGGCCTTGTGGAAGTTTCCGGCCACGATGAATGTGCTTTCAGTATGGACAGTGTTTGACTATTCACCACCCAAGGCCTCAAACAAAAGCTAAAAACCACAGCATTTTCACTTCACCCACATCAAGTTAACCAGAGACACAACAGAAACGTTACAGACGAGGATGGGATTTGAAGCCACGTGCACAGAGCACAATGGATTATTGTGCATCATCCTAACCACGTGGTACAGCTGCTTTACTTCAGGGCCCTTTAGTATCCCTCAATCAGACTTCTTTGAGTTTCTTTCGCACAGGTGCTGATTTACAGTGTACCGTCAAAGTGTAAATAAAAAATAAATCTCTGAGGAGAAAGGTTCAGTTATTAGAACTTGGGCTTCTGGCGCTCAGGTAGCGCGTCTGACTCCACATCAGAAGGTTGCGTCCAAATCACGTCAGGCTCCCGGAGATTTTCTGCAGCTGGTTCCAGGAATTTCTCTCTGTGTTGGAATGTTTTTGAAATGACTCCGTTCAAAAGCGCAATTCAAATAATCTTTTCCGGATATTTCTGATTTACCTGCTCAGTTTATATTTTTGCAAGGTTTAATATCGGATCAAATATCACGAGACTCAAACTCGTCCTGTTAATGCAGAATGACAGTGAGTTCAGTAAGAAATGTTTACAAACAACTGCAATTTCTTTCTACTCAATGTACACAGTTATAGTGATCTGAATTAAACAGCAGGGGCGGGAACCGCAGTCCGCGGTCTTCACCTTCACGGTGGGACTGATTTTCAGTTTGGGGGTTTCAGAGAGAGCGGATGTTATTGCGGAAACTGAAGTCACTTTTCCTGTGAATGGAGCCGGATAAAGAGCCCTGGCCGGCCTGAGAGTCCCCGAGACTCCATGAATCTTCACAGCTCACAGGGTGAAGGGCTTTTCCACTTTGAAAATGACCATGTCCGGCAGCTGGAGCTTGCCCTTGTATTTTCTGGGATCTGGGAAACAGCGGATCACCAAACAATAGAAATGAAACACATGGAATCGCAGTATTTATTCACAAGAGATAAACATCAGCTCACGTATCACAGCCAGTGGCCGCGTGGCCTAATGGATAAGGCGTCTGACTTCGGTGAATTTCAAAGATGATATCAGAAGATTGCAGGTTCGAGTCCTGCCGCGGTCGTTTTTTACAGAAATCCGGTGCAACTTGCTGACAGCCGAGTTTTCCCTCCTCAGCTCAAACTTCCACCTGTCCATCCAAACACTGTTGGGATTTTTTGGAATGTAATTTCTTGTAACTTTGTTCATTCAATTGTCTCTCATATTTTGTTTAGTCCCTAATGAATCCACAATATCTGTCTAATTTAGATAAAGTGTTGAATAAATTATTATGCATCAATCGGTTCAATACAATTCTGTGGAGGAAATTCGAATGTCCTCAGGAAGATGGATAGAGTCATAGATGTTTACAGCATGAAAACAGGCCGTTCGGCCCAGCTTGATCATGCCGCCCAGTCTCTATCACTAAGCTAGTCCCACTTGCCCGTGTTTGGCCCTCTCTTATCCACCCTGCCCATGTAACTGTCCAACTGATTTTTTTAAAGATTAAATTGTACACGCCCCTGCCTCTGGCAGCCCGTCCCAGATACTCACCACCCTCAGCGTGAAGAAATGTCCTGCCTGGTCTATTTAGTATTTCTCCCCTCTCACCTTATACAAATGCCCTCTAGTTCGAGACACATCTACCTTTGGGGAAATGTGTCGACTACCTACCTTATCTATGCTCCTCATTATTTTATAGATCGCTGTAAGATCACCCGTAAGCCTCTCAAGCTACCATTCAAATTCACCGATTTAATAGATTTACAGGGGGATTAACAGGGTGGATGCTGAGAGGTTGTTTCTTCATGTGGGAGAGTCTCGGACCAAAGGCAATGATATCAGAGTAAAGGGCCGCCCATTCAAACCAGGGATGATGAGTAATTTCTTCTCTCAGACTATAGTGTATCTGTGGAACCATTTTTGTAACCGAATAGGGCTGTCAGGCTGGGTCAGTTAATATGTTCAAGGCTGATACAGACAGATTTTTAATCAGTAAGGAAATCAAGGATTATGGGGATGATGTGGGAAAGTGGGTTTGAGGATTATATCAGATCAGTTAAAACCTATCTGAATGGTGGAGCAGACACGATTGGCCGAATGACCTACTTCTGCTCCCACGTCTTACAGTGCAATGAGATCATCTGATTAACTTGTTTTCACAGCTGGGCTGCCGGTTCTGGAAAGACAAAATCTGCCAGCAGTGCCCCAGATGAAGCTGGCGTCTGTTTTAGAGATTCTGAAGCCGCATGTTTTCATGGTGCCAAACTCCTGCCCAAAGCTGGTGTAGTGATTTAAATCGATTATCAGACAGAGGATTAGGAATATCGGTATAGAGATTGGTGCAAGAAGATTCATTCCTCAGGCCTGTTGAACTCCGAATCTAACCTTCATCCTAGTTCCGTGTCGACGAGACTGGATTCAAACCCGCAGATGCAAAGCACAATGGATTAGCAGCGCATCACCGTCACCTCTCGGCCAACTCGCCATGTAACCTGACTTCACCAAACCACCTCATGGACTTTTAACATCCCCAATAACTAACGGAAGAAGGTTGTCTACTAAATGCATTGGTCCAGATGTGCAGCCAGATGTGAAGTGTTGGAAATGTTGTTCCTATCAGCAAATTACATTTCCATCATGTCAGCTCAGGGATTGTTCTGATTGGACTGATGGGAAACACTTCAACACCATGTCCAACATGTTTCTGCACATTGTAAATAAAACACCGCGGAAAGACTAAAAGATACAAACAATTGATCGCATCATGATGGACATCACTCGGAAGCCTCAAACATCCCGTCAATGTCGGAGTTCTGACGATTCTAATTTGTTATCCAGAGAAACCCTGCAGGGCATTCTGCCTCTTGAGTCTGCACCGAACTTCGGAAGGCGCACTCGACCTGGACCCCCTCTTCCGCTTCTCCTCATAACCCCGCACTTGCTCATGACGAATCCAGCCAACCTACACTGTGGGACGAAACAGGAACACACTGAAAAAACCCATGCAGACACGGGGATAAAGTGTAAACTCCACATAGATAGTCACGCAAGCTGGAATCCAACTATAATGAAATGCGAACTGACAGGATGAATTGCTCTAACTCCACATGAGTTGAGTGAGTTGGAAAATGAATGGCAGATGAATGTATAATATGTATAAATGTGAGGTTATACACTTTGGGAGCAAAACCAGGAAGGCAGATTGTCATCTGAATGTCCATTAATAGGAGAGGGGAACGTGGAATGAGACCTGGCGGTCCTCGTACACCTGTTGCTGAGGGTGAGCTTGCAGGTGCAGCAGGCGGGAAAGGAGGTCAATAGTATGTTGGCCTTCATCGCGAGAGGATTTCAGTGCAGGAGCAGGAATATTCTTGGTGCAATTATCCAGGGCCCTGGTGAGGCCACGTCTGGAATATCGTGTGCACATTTGGTCTCCTTCTCTGAGAAAGGGTGTTCTTGCTGTAGAGGGAGCGCAGCGGAGGTACAGCAGACTGATTCCGGGGATTAAAGGTCTGACGTATGAGGAGAGACTGGGCGGTTGCGATTGTATTCGCTGGCGTTCAGAAGAATGAGGGGATTTCATAGAAACCTATCGAATTCCAAAAGGACTGGACAGAGTTGATGCCGGAAGAATGCTCCAGATGGTGTGATGTTCAGAACCAGGGGTCACAGTCTGAGGATATGGGGTAGACCGTGTTGGATTGAGAAGAGTATAAATGTCTTTACGCAGAGTTTGGTCAGATTGGAATTTGCTCCCACAGCAATTTGCTGAGGCAAAACCACTATATTTTCAAGAAACAGTTTGATGAAGCACATGGGGAGAAGGCAATCAACAATACGGGAGGGGAGGCGTGGGAAGGAGGGATCAGCCAATTGGGTTGGATGATCAGCCATGATCACAATGAATGGCAGAGAAGGCACGAAGGGCCGAAGGGCCTCCTTCTGCTCCAATTGTTTATGTTTCTATGATTGGCGCAGAACAACTTAAAGGCTGCTGGGCGGGAGGTGCCGCTGATCTTCACAGGAACAGACAGTGAGACGGAACATTGATCATAAACAGACAGTGAGAGAATACAACACAATAAACACAGGAAGCAACAATGGGAAATAACAAATCCATTCGATTGGAGAACAAGCACCCGGAGATCAGAGGCTGAATGTCCTTGACTGCTGAAGTGTTCTCCGATGTGTTCTCCGGTGTGACATGTGAATATTCGATTCATTCTCTATCTGCAGTCTCTGTTCCTGTGTGTGGCTCAGGTCTCCCCAGGCCAACGAGCCAGCCGCTGATTTGATCTCAGTTAAAATAACTTTTAATTGCGCCCCAAAGCCCATCAGTTTCCCCACAATTATAAATCAGAAATGTGAATGAACAATGTGACATTTATCTCTCTGTTATGGTGATGATCAGAAGCAGTGATGTCAGTTTTCACCACTCGCCAAGTCAGCCTGTGGATGCGTCTCGCCAATCACGTGGGTAATGTAATTCTGCCAGTCAGTGTGTTCAGTTGGCATTTTAGGAGAAATTCGAAGTCATCATGACTTCATCAGTGGCCTCATGGTTAAGGTGTGAGTGATGGAACATTACAGCACAGAACAGGCCCTTTGGCCCACAATGATGTGCCGACCCATTATCCGAGATTAATCATAGAATTTACAGTGCAGAAGGAGGCCATTCGGCCAATCGATCTGCACCAGCCCCCGGAAAGAGCACCCCACCCTTGGACTGTGGGAGGAAAACGGAGCACCCAGAGGAAACCCATGCACACACGGGGAGCATGTGCAGACTCCGCACAGACAAGCCGGAATCGAACCTGGGACCTTGGAGCTGTGAAGCAATTGTGCTATCCACAATGCTACCGTGCTGCCCTTAAGAAGAAATTAATCTACACTATATCATTCTACCGTAATCCATGTACCTATCCAATAGCTGCTTGAAAGTCCCTAATGTTTCCGACTCAACTACTTCCACAGGCAGTGCATTCCATGACCCCACTACACTCTGGGTAAAGAACCTACCTCTGACATCACCCCAATATCTTCCACCATTCACCTTAAATTTATGTCCCCTTGTAATGGTTTGGTCCACCCAGGGGAAACGTCTCTGACTGTCTACTCTATCTATTCCCCTGATCATCTATCAAGTCGCCCCTCACCCTTCTCTGTTCTAATGAGAAAAAGCCGAGCTCCCTCAATCTTTCCTCATAAGACCTACTCTCCATTCCATGCAACATCCTGGCAAATCTCTTTGCACCTTTTCCAAAGCTTCCACATCCTTCCTAAAATGAGGCAACCAGAACTGTACACAGTACTCCAAATGTGGCCTTACCAGGGTTTTGTACAGTTGCATAATCACCTCACGGCTCTTAAATTCAATCCCTCTGCTAATGAATGCTAGCACACCATAGGCCTTCTTCACAGCTCTAACCACTTGAGTGGCAACTTTCAAAGATGTATGAACATAGACCCCAAGATCTCTCTGCTCCTCCACATTGCCAAGAACCCTACCGTTAACTCTGTATTCCGCATTCATATTTCTCCTTCCAAAATGGACAAATTCACACTTTTCAGGTTTAAACTCCATCTGCTACTTCTCAGCCCAGCTCTGCATCCTATCTATGTCTCTTTGCAGCCGACAACAGCCCTCCTCACTATCTACAACTCCACCAATCTTCGTATCGTCTGCAAATTTACTGACGCACCCTTCAACTCCCTCATCCAAGTCATTAATGAAAATCACAAACAGCAGAGGACCCAGTACTGATCCCTGCGGTACGCCACTGATAACTGGGATCCAGGCGAAATATTTGCCATCCACCACCACTCTCTGACTTCTATCGGTTAGCCAGTTCGTTATCCAACTGGCCAAATTTCCCACTATCCCATGCCTCCTTACTTTCTGCATAAGCCTACCATGAGGAACCTTATCAAATGCCTGACTAAAATCCATGTACAGTACTTCCACTGCTTGACCTTCATCCACATGCTTGGTCACCTCCTCAAAGAATTCAATACGACTTGTAAGGTAACACCTACCCCTCACAAATCTGTGCTGACTATCCCTAATCAAGCAGTGTCTTTCCAGATGTTCAGAAATCCTATCCCTCAGTACCCTTTCCATTACTTTGCCTACCACCGAAGTAAGACTAACTTGCATGTAATTCCCATGGTTATCCCTATTCCCTTTTTTGAACAGGGGTACGACATTCGCCACTCTCCAATCCCCTGGTACCACCCCTGTTGACAGTGAGGATGAAAAGATCATTGCCAACGGCTCTGCAATTTCATCCCATGCTTCGCATAGAATCCTTGGATATATCCCGTCAGGCCCGAGGGACTTGTCTATCCTAAAGTTTTTCAAAATGACCAACACATCTTCCTTCCGAACAAGTATTTCCTCGAGCTTACCAGTCTGTTTCACACTGTCCTCTCCAACAATATGGCCCCTCTCATTTGTAAATACTGAAGAAAAGTACTCGTTCAAGACCTCTCATGTCTCTTTAGACTCAATACACAATCTCCCGCTACTGTCCTTGATCGGTCCTACCCTCACTCTAGTCTTTCACATATGTCTCACAAGTTTTCCTTGATCCTACCCGCCAAAGATTTTTCATGCCCTCTCTTAGCTCTCCTAATCCCTTTCTTCAGTTCCCTCCTGGCTATCTTGTATCCCTCCAGCGCCCTGTCTGAACCTTGTTTCCTCAGCCTTACATAAGTCTCCTTCTTCCTCTTAACAAGACATTCAACCTCTCTTGTCAACCATAGTTCCCTCACTCGACCATCTCTTCCCTGCCTGACAGGGACATACATATCAAGGACACGTAGTACCTGTTCCTTGAACAAGTTCCACATTTCACTTGTGTCCTTCCCTGACAGCCAATGTTCCCAACTTATGCACTTGAATTCTTGTCTGACAACATCGTATTTACCCTTCCCCCAATTGTAAACCTTGCCCTATTGACGAATGTGATATAAAATAGTTACTTTAGAGTTACTAGTTAATGTAATGTAGAAATAAGCCACTTTGATTTTTGCAGTTAGGGACAAAGGAATTTGAGACCGCATGGAAAAAGCAGGAAGAGGTGTGTCTATGAGAGTGAGACTGCATTGATAGGGGCCAGAGAAAGGGATTGGAAGTGAGCCAATCAGAATAGATCGAACAGGTCAGGAGGGACATAGGCTGACCTATGTCCGTCGAGTATGTGAAACTTGATACCATTTGAATTGATTTTGCAGAGATCTCTTTGTCTTTTAGTCAGTCGTTTTCTGGAGTGTAAGAGGCAGGATGTCCTGTTACATTTCTGTAAGATGATTCAAGCTTGCAAGCTAAATGAATAACTTCTGTTTACGTGCGAATCCGTCTCAACTTTTATTGAGGCCAGACTGACAGAGAAAGAAATTTGGAGATCAACACTATTGCACGCACCTATCCCTCTCCTTTACTAAAGTGAAAGTCACAGAATTGTGGTCACTATCTCCAAAATGCTCCCCCACTAACAAATCTATCACTTGCCCTGGTTCATTGCCAAGCCCCAAATCCAATATGGCCTCCCCTCTGGTCGGACAATCTGCATACTGTGTTAGAAAATCTTTCTGGACACACTGCACAAACACCACCCCATCCAAACTATTTGATCGAAAGAGTTTCCACTCAATGTTTGGGAAGTTGATGTCACCCATGTCTCCTATCCTGTGACTTCTGCACCTTTCCAAAATCTGTTCCCTAATCTGTTCCTCCACATCTCTGCTACTATTGGGTGGCCTATAGAAAACTCCCAACAAGAAGACTGCTCCTTTCCTACTTCTGACTTCAACCCATACTATCTCAGTAAGCAGATACTCCTCGAACTTCCTTTCTGCATCTGTTATACTATCTCTAATTAAAACGCCCCCCCCCCACCTCTTTTACCACCCTCCCTAATCTTATTGAAACATCTACAACCAGGGACCTCAAACAACCATTTCTGCCCCTCTCCTATCCAAGTTTCCGTGATGGCCACCACATCGTAGTCCCAAATACCGATCCATGCATTCACCCACCTTATTCCTGATGCTTCTTGCGTTGAAGTATACACACTTCAACCCATCTCCGTGCCTGCAAGTACTCTCCTTTGTCAGTGTTCCCTTCCCCACTGCCTCACTGCACGCTTTGGAGTCCTGAATATCGGCTACCTTATTTGCTGGACTACCAATCCGGTTCCCATTCCCCTGCCAAATTAGTTTAAACCCTCCCGAAGAGTACTAGAAAATCTCCCTCACAGGATATGGGTGCCCCTCTGGTTCAAATGCAACCCATCCTGCTTGTACAGGTCCCACCTTCCCCAAAATGCACTCCAATTATCCAAATACCTGAAGCCCACCCTCCTGCGCCATTCCTGCAGCCACGTGTTCAACTGCACTCTCTCCCTTTTCCTAGCCTCGCTATCATGTGGCACCGGCAACAAACCAGAGATGACAACTCTGTCTATCCTGGCTCTTAACTTCCAGCCTAACTCCCTAAACTCGTTTATTACCTCCACACCCCTTTTACGACCAATGTCGTTGGTACCAATGTGCACCACGACTTCTGGCTGCTCACTCTCCCCCTTAAGGCTCCTGAAGACAAAATCTGAGACATCCCTGTCCCTGGCACCCGGGAGGCAACAATACCTTCCGGGAGTCTCGCTCGCGACCACATAATCTCCTATCTATTCCCCTAACCATTGAATCTCCTATTACTATTGCTTTTCTATTCTCCCCCCTTCCCTTCTGAGCCCCAGAGCCAGACTCAGTGCCAGAGACCTGGCCGCTAGGACCTTCCCCCGGTAGTTCATCCCCCCCAACAGCATCCAAAATGGTATACTTGTTTTGAAGGGGAACGGCCACGAGGGATCCCTGCACTGTCTGCCTGTTTGTTTTCTTTCCCCTGACTGTAACCCAGCTACTCTTGTCCTGTACCTTGGGTGAGGTTAACTCCCGTTAACTCTTCTCTATAACCCCTTCTGCCTCCCAGATGATCTGAAGTTCATCCAGCTCCAGCTCCAGTTCCCTAACACGGTCTCCGAGGAGCTGGAGTTGGGTGCACTTCTCGCAGGTATAGTCTTTGGGGACACCTGTGGTATCCCTCACCACCCACATCCTACAGGAGGAGCATGCAACTGGCCTCGCCTCCAGCCCCTCTTACCTTACAGAATATAGCTGCCCTGTGGACCAACTGGACCTCGCCCTCCGACTCTGCTCCCAGTCAGCTGCACTCTCTGTAAACTCCTGGATCCCTTCTCGCTCTTCGAAGACTGGTTCGAAGTTTGCTTCACTTTTCAAGGTCCGGCTCAATAAAATCAGTCACAGGCCCATGATCTGCTTTCCTCCTGTTCTCAGACACATCCACTTTCTACAAGGGCGCACTAACTGGTTTTCAGAGTAAGAGTCAGACTGCAGTCACCTCGTTCTCTCTCGATCCCTTTATCCCAGAACCACCTCACAACCAGGAATGGAACTTCTCACAGAGCCAAGAATGGAATAGTTTGTCGATTCTTCCACTGATTCAGGCCCGTCCATCGCCAGGACGTATTCGTCCAAAAGAGTTGGGATGAGATGGGGCTGAGTTTCACTGTGTATCCAATCATCCCCCGGAGAAGCACAAAAACAAGGAGTGAGGAGAGAAAAGAAAACAAAGAAATAGATAGAGAGACAAAGGAAAGAAAACAAGAAAAAAAATTTCAAGTATGTTCCATTTCTGCCTCGATCATGTTCCCCAGAAATACATTCAGCTGAATGAAACCCAACCACGTTTCCATTCGCTGCCATTCCTGCTTCTCCTTCCAAACGCTGCAGGAAACGTTATTATTTATTTATTGTTGCTTTGAGAGTGAGTTCCTTATTCATCTTTATATTGAAGAATGAAATGAAAATCGCTTAATGTCACAAGTAGGCTTCAAATGAAGTTACTGTGAAAAGACCCTAGTCGCCACATTCCGGCGCCTGTTCGGGGAGGCTGGTACGGGAATTGAACCGTGCTGCTGGCCTGCCTTGGTCTGCTTTCAATGCCAGCGATTTAGCCCTGTGCTAAACCAGCCCCGTTTAGTTTTTAAAAAGAACGTATTTCGAAAAAACTGAATTCGATAAATGTTCACACCGTTAACAGACAACCAACCGAAATTCCGATTAATTGTCGAGCCGGCAGCTTCCCGGGGGAGTTAAACAAACATTTCGAATCACAGTCGCTGCGAGTAGGATTCGAATCTGCGCGGGAAAACCCTATTTCATTTGAAGTCCAACCACTCGCCCATCACAGCTGCGTCATTCAACATCAATTTGGTCGATAGAAAAATTCTCAAACCAGCCTGGAATCACTCCAGGAAGTTGTTGCATTCAAACGATCAACGGGGCCCCGGGGTTTATGTGTGGAGGGATTGAATTTTCGTTGAAAATTACCATTCGATTTGGAGAGACTCGAAATCTCAGCTCCCTAAACGCACAATTCCGCTGAATAAATATTTTGTGTAACAACATCAGTTAAATTGGAAATATATTAGAAATTCATGTTTCTTTTCAAATGCAGCAGCACTACACTTCCCAGTCTGGAAGAAAATTATAATGATGAAATCTAGAAATTACAGAGGGAGACCTGTGCAGACCGAATGGTCACATGATGACCTGATGACGCAATTAAAATGATCACGTGTCTGGATTCCGGCAGTTCTCCCCGGATCGCGGTCAGAGCACAAGCCAGGAGCAGCTGCTCAATTATTAAATCAGTTATTTTTTATTACAGCTCCTTGGTCGCCAGTCATTGAGAGACCAGCATTTCTCTTAAGGGCAGCACGGTAGCATTGTGCATAGCACAATTGCTTCACAGCTCCATGGTCCCAGGTTCGATTCCGGATTGGGTCATTGTCTGTGCGGAGTCTGCACGTCCTCCCCGTGTCTGTGTGGGTTTCCTCCGGGTGCTCCGGTTTCCTCCCACAGTCCAAAGATGTGCGGGTTAGGTGAATTGGCCAATGATAAATTGCCCTTAATGTCCAAATTGCCCTTGGTGTTGGGTGGAGGTGTTGAGTTTGGGTAGGGTGCTCTTTCCAAGAGCTGGTGCAGACTCAAAGGGCCGAATGGCCTCCTTCTGCACTGTAAATTCAATGATAATCTATGATTAATCTAGGACAAAGGTTTGGCACAACATCGTGGGCCGAAGGGCCTGTTCTGTGCTGTATTTTCTATGTTCTATGTTTTCTATGTTCTATGTACATGGTGTCAGGAGTGGGCAGTATGGCAGAAGGACTCCACCGCATCAACCTCCTTGGATCATAGAATCGTAGAATCTCCAGCGCAGAAGGAGGCCATTCGGCCCAACGAGTCAGCACTGACCCTCCGAATGAGCACCGCAGCAACTCTCTTCAAGAAGAGGTTTAATAGATACTGCACCAGCAGCCCGGTTAGCTCAGTCGGTAGAGCATGGGACTCTTAATCGAGCCCCACGTTGGGCACATATATATTATTATCGGGAAATATTGATGCCGAATGAACTGTCTTCATAACAGGAACACAAGGTTATGTCGCTGGACTGGGAATCCAGGGGTCTGAACTAACCCTTGGTGACAAGATTTAATAAATCTGGAATTGAAATTTCGTCTCATGTTCTGCTTCAGACGGATCATATTTCCACAACAGGGATTGATTTGACTGAACCACAGTGAAGATCTGTCACCGGCAGACTCACGGTTCCACGACACAGAGAGAACAGTTGCATTTCAGAGAGCTCAGTTACACAGCAGGATATACATTTACAAACAGGGCCTTCTCCACCTCAGCACCTTTTCTGTGTCATTGTGTGTGTCCTGATAGTCTCTTCCTGCTTTTCTATGTGTCTTTCTCTGTCTGTTACAGCCGTGCTGATGTTACGTATTAATCTCACTTTTCCCAAACAATAATTATGATTGATAGATACAGACAGATTTCCACACTGACATTCAGTACCAATGTCTAATAGAGACTGAAACCCACCCTTACATACAGTCCCGGACATTGACTCATAATGAAGGAATTCTGCTCTCACAACCTGTCCCAGAGACTGAGGTGCAGAGTGTTCCCTCCACTCGCGAACACTACCTGTGATTTACAGATACAGAACAAATCTCAGTCAGGTGAGTAGCAGAGTTTGATGGGGACGACATGGATTCCACAATCACCTTCTCTGCGCCAGATAATCAGATGCAGTCGACACGCGGTGCCTGTGTTGTTTTAACAAGAGTTTACAGAAGAACCGGAACACATTTACACAATACCAGGGTATAAGACGTAGGAGCAGAAGTAAGCCATTCAGCCCATCGAATACGCTCCGTATTTTAATGAGATTATGATTGACCTGATATATGACGTGTTATGACCTCATACGGTGGCACGTTGTCACAGTTGCTACCTCACAGCTCCAGCGATCCGGTTCAATTCCAGCCTTTGGTCACTGACTGTGTGGAGTTTGCACTTTCTCTCCGTGTCTGTGTGGGTTTCCTCCGGGTGCTGCGATTTCCTCGCACAGTCCAAATGTGTGCGGGTTAGGTGGACTGTCGATGCTAAATTGCCCCTTAGTGTTCAGAAAGTTGGGTGGTGTTACAGGGATGTGGTGCAGAGATAGGGACGCTGTCACAGGGTCGGTGCCGAGTCGATGGGCAGAATGGCCTCCTTTTACATTTTAATGATTTCATGATAATCCTCATGTCCACTTTCCCGGGTTTTTATATCTAGATTTCATGATGAACCTTTAAAACCAACATTCCAACCAAGCCTCAGGTACCAGTAACTCCTCAATGGTCGTTAATTTCCCGGCTGTCTATCATTTGGTCAGTCTGAGGAAGTCACGTCCTGGAAATGTCATACATTGATCCAGTTCTAAAGTAAATTAAGTCGCTCTAGTCCCTGATGACCATAGGCTGCTTTCCCCGTTGACGGTGAGATCTGACTGGTGGTGATTTAACCTGAGAATCATAAGACCATAAGACATAGGAGCGGAAGTAAGGCCATTCGGCCCATCGAGTCCACTCCACCAATCAATCATGGCTGATTGCAACACCATTTACCCGCTCCCTCTCCAGAGCCCTTAATTCCTCGAGAAATCAAGAATTTATCAACTTCTGTCTTAAAGACATTCAACGTCCCGGCCTCCACCGCCCTCTGTGGCAATGAATTCCACAGACCCACCACTCTCTGGCTGAAGAAATTTCTCCTCATCTCTGTTCTAAAGTGACTCCCTTTTATTCTAAGGCTGTGCCCCCGGGTCCTAGTCTCCCCTGCTAATGGAAACAACTCCCCTACGTCCACCCTATCTAAGCCATTCATTATCACCATACCCCAGGCGAGGGGCAAGTTTGTGAAGGCTGGGTTTTCATGATTCCGTTCTATATTTACCGTGTGATCAGAATCTAATTAACCTGGTGTTGTCTCTGTTAATATTGTCTCATGGTAAGGCAAACATCACCGATTGGATAGACGAGTGATCGTTCTTCAGTCTTGTCATGGACGGACCCGCTGAATATTGAGGCACTTTCTGAAAAATTTACCTTTCTACCAGGAATAGTCTCATCCCAACACAATAATTTATCATTAATCTGCTCCAAATATACTTTCATGACTCGCTGAAAGAATATACTCTATTTCCTGGAGATACCGGTAACTCAATGATCAGACTATGTCCATCGTGAAGTGTGTGTTCCGATGATCGACGGATTCCTCTCTGAAGCCGGGAACGTTTGTTCTTGTTGTCAAATGCTGGTTGATTCCAGTCTTTCAGCGGGGGCCCTTCACACTGTGTGGAAACATCTTGGACATGATATTGAAGTGTTTCACATCAGTGAAACATCATTCTCAAAAGTCCCTGAATATGCTGGGAATTCGTTTTACTGACAAAATCTGCATTTCTATCATTGACCACCGGGCTGAAATGAAATGAGATGAAAATCGCTTATTGTCACAAGGAGGCTTCAAATGAAGTTACTGTGGAAAGCCCCTAGTCGCCACAGTCCGGCGCCTGTTCGGGGAGGCTGGTACGGGAATTGAACCATGCTGCTGGCCTGCCTTGGTCTGCTTTCCAAGCCAGTGATTTAGCCCTGTGCTAAACCAACCCGTGAAGACAAAGTGGCGCATATTTTCCATCAATTCATGGATGCAACACGAATTAAGACTTTTTGACGCATGCATTTGTGGGTTGAGGTGGCCGAGTGGTTAAGGCGTTGGACTGCTAATTCTCTGTGCGTTCGAATCCCATCCTCGTCGATTTTTCATCCGCTAGTTGCTCGGAAGTGGGACTCATTTTTCCAAGATGGGTCTGCAGTAACTGATGTGACAATCCAGTCCAAGTTGTCAGGCCAGATTGCAGCGAGTTGTGTTGGAAAAGCGAGAATTCAAAATTCAGTCTTGTTCTGATTGAGATGAATTGATCGGATAGTGAGAGAGGAACCACTTTGATTTGATTTATTGTCCCATGAAAATTATTTTTCTGCTACCAAGGGAACATACACATTACATAGGTAGTAGACAGAAAAAGTATAATCGACAGAGCACATTGACAAATGGTACATGGACAAACAGTGATTGGTTACAGTGCGGAACAAGGGGCCAAACAAAGCAAACCCATGAGCAAGAGCAGCATAGGGCGTCCTGAATAGTGTTCTTACAGGGAACAGATCAGTCCGAGGGAGAGTTGTTGAGGAGTCTAGTAGCTGTGGGAAAGAAGCTGTTCCTATGTCTGGATGTGCGGGTCTTCAGACTTCTGTACCTTCTGCCTGATGGAATAATCAGTAAAAAGGTAAAACCTGGGTGGGAGGGTCTCTGATAATGTTGTCTGCTGTCCTGCGGCAGCGGGAGTTGGAGACAGAATCACTGTGCGGGTGGCAAGCTTGTGTGATACGTTGGGCTGATGTCACCACACTGCAGTTTCTTGCGACCTTGGGCCGAGCAGTTGCGATCCCAAGCTGTGATGCAGCCCGATAGGATGCTCTCTGTGGTACATCTGTAGACGTTTGTGAGAGTCGATGCAGACATGACGAATTTCCTGTCCTTCCGTAGGAGGTAGAGACGATGTTGGGTTTCTAGACTGTTGCATCAACATGAGTGGACCAGGACAGACTGTTGGTGAGGGTGACACCCGGAAATGTAAAGCTATCCACCATCTCCACTTCGCAGCCATTGATGTAGAGGGTGTGTGTGTTGTGCAACGCTTCCTGGCGTCGATGATCAGTTCCTTGATCTTTCCGACATTTAGAGACAGGCTGTTTTAGGTACACGATGCAACCAAGTGATTTATCTACCTTCTGTGTCTAATTCGTCATTGTTTGCGATACGACCTACCGCCGTGGTATCATCCACAAACTTATAGATTGAGTTGGAGCTAAATCCTGCCACACAGGATATGCCTCCATATTCAGCGGGTCCGGCCATGACAAGACTGAAGAACGATCACTCGTCTATCCAGTCAGTGAGGTTTGCCTCACTGTGAGACAAGATTGTCTAAGAGAACACCAGATAAATTAGATTCAGATCACACGGTTATACTAGAACTGAATCATGAAAATCCCGCTTTCTCACAATTCCCGTTCCAGCCTCACCGAACAGACGCCGGAATGTGGTGACTCGGGCTTTTCACAGTAAATTCATTGAAGCCAACTTGTGACAATAACAGATTATTATTATTATTATTACTGCTCGTCGCCTGAGGTATGGTGATCCTCAGGTTAAATCACCACCAGTCAGATCTCACCCTCAAAGGGGAAAGCAGCCTATGGTCATCAGTGACTAGAACGACTTAATTTACTTTAGAACTGGATCAATGTGTGACATTTCCAGGATGTGACTTCCTCAGACTGACCAAATGATTGACAGCCGGGAAATTAACGACCATTCAGAAGTTACTGGTACCTGGGGCTTGGTTGGAATGTTGGTTTTAAAGTTTCATCATGAAATGTAGAGATAAAATCCCGGGAAAGTGGACATGAGGGTTATCATGAAATCATTAAAATGTAAAAGGAGGCCATTCTGCCCATCGACTCGGCACCGATTCTCTGAAAGAGCCTCTGTGTCCCCACCACATCCCTGTAACACCACCCAACTTTCTGAACACCAAGGAGCAACTTAGCATGGACACTCCACCTAACCCGCACACATTTGGACTGTGCGAGGAAATCGCAGCACCCGGAGGAAACCCACACAGACACGGAGAGAAAGTGCAAACTCCACACAGTCAGTGACCAAAGGCTGGAATTAAACCCGGATCGCTGGCGCTGTGAGGTAACCACTGTGACAACGTGCCACCGTATGAGGTCATAACACGTCATATATCAGATCAAGCATGATCTCATTGCAATACGGAGCATATTCGATGGGCTAAATGGTTTACTTATGCTTCTATATCTTATACCCTGACATTGTGCAATATTCTGCTATTTGTCTCTAAAACCTTGTTAAAACAATGTTTAGCGAGTTGGTCACACCGCAGGTGAAAGGTACTGAAGGAGATAGAAAATGGGTGACCAAAAGACAGAGCAAGAGTAGGAAAGCAGTGCAGGTGTCCCCTGCGGTCATCTCCCTGCAAAACAGATACACCGCTTTGGATACCGTTGAGGGAGATGGCTCACCAGGGGAAGGCAACAGCAGCCAGGTTCATGGCACCGTGGCTGACTCAGCTGCGCAGCCGGGCAGGAAGAAGATTGGCAGGGCTATAGTGATAGGTGACTCAATCGTAAGGGGAATAGACAGGCGGTTCTGCGGACACAATCGAGACTCCAGGATGGTATGTTGCCTCCCTGGTGCAAGGGCAAAGGATGTCTCGGAGTGCCTGCAGGACATTCTGGGGGGGGGGGGGGGGTGAACAGCCAGCTGTCGTGGTGCACATAAGCACTGATGATATAGGTTAAAAAAACGGGGTGAGGTCCTACAAGCTGAATTCAGGGAGTTAGGAGTTAAACTTAAAAGTAGGGCCTCAAAGGTAGTAATCTCAGGATTGCTACCAGTGCCACGAGCTAGTCAGAGTAGGAATGTGAGGATAGATAGGATGAATGCGTGGCTCGAGAGATGGTGCAAGAGGGAGGGATTCAAATTCCTGGGGCATTGGAACCGGTTCTGGGGGTGGTGGGACCAGTACAAACCGGACGGTCTGCACCTGGGCAGGGCTGGAATTGATGTCCTAGGGAGAGTGTTCGCTAGAGCTGTTGGGGAGAGTTTAAACTAACGTGGCAGGGGGATGGGAACCGACGCAGGAATTTGGAAGGTAGTAAAACAGGGACAGAAACAAAAGGCAGTAAGGGGGAAAGTGTAAGGCAGAGAAGCCATAGTCAAAAATCAAAAAGGGCGACAGTACAAGGTACAGTGACTGAGGGGAGCTCCGTGAATAGGACCAGGAATACTAAAAGGAATAAAACGGGAAGTAAAAACATGAATGGTAAGCGACGCAGCAGGTTGTTACATGACTTTATGGGTTCAACCACAAGGAAAATCAGGAGAAAGGTTAAGAGGAAATATAACTTAGGAGAGGTTACTGATCGAGGTGGTAAGATACAGAACAGAGGTAAAAAAGCCAACATAAGTGTACTTTACCTGAATGCTCGTAATAATCAGAATAAAGTAAATGAGATGGTGGTGCAAATCATCGTGAATGACTATGATTTAGTGGCCATTACTGAAACATGGTTAAAGGATGGTGTCGACTGGGAGTTAAATATCAGAGTAAATCAAACTATACGGAAGGGCAGAGTGGTTGGTAAGTGAGGTGGTGTAGCTCTGTTATTTAAGGATGACATCTGGGCAATAGTAAAGGATGACATCGGTGCTATGGAGGATAAGGTTGAATCCATTTGGGTGGAAATCAGGAATAGTAAGGCAAAAAAGTAACTGATAGGAGTCATCTATAGGCCAACAAATAGTAACATTATGGTGGGGCAGGCAATAAACAAAGAAATAACTGATGCATGTAGAAATTGTACAGCAGTTAACATGGGGGATTTTAATCTACATGTCGATTGGTTTAACCAGGTCGGTCAAGGCAGCCTTGACGAGGAGTTCATAGAATGTATCCACGACAGTTTCCTAGAACAGTATGTAATGGAACCTACGAGTGAACAAGCGGTCGTAGATCTGGTCCAGTGTAATGAGACAGGATTGATTCAGGATCTCATAGTTAGGGATCCTCTCGGAAGGAGCGATCACAATACGGTGGAATTTA